>NW_026294606.1:101937728-103137728 GCF_007827085.1 Peromyscus californicus insignis
GGCTATTTGTACCTGTGACTGCAACTCACAACTCCAAGGAGGCTACTTAGAAAAGAGGACCCTAAGAAAGACACAGGGATCGCCCAACGACAGAGAAATGGATGAGATTTACATGAGCAAACTGGACATGAGGGGGGGCGGGTAATGAAGGGCAAGGGTCGAGGGAATGTGAAAGAGATGTTTATCCTTTAATTTCATTCCCAACGTATTTGCAACTTGTATGTAGGAAAGCTACTGCACTTACGTTGCTCTTGTAATTTGCTACTTTATTAAATGTGTTAATCAGATCTAAGGCTTTGTAGTAGAATCTTAAGGGTATTTTAAATATAGGACTGTATCATCTAGAAAGAAGAATAATTTTACTTTCTCCATTCCTATTTCTATTTATTTTATTTCTTTTTCTTTCCTTATTGCTCTGGCTAAGACTTCAAATACTATATTAAATAAGAGTGGCAACAGACTATTCTTGTTGCATGAATTCTATAGGAATTACTTTGTTTTTCTTTAATATAACATTGACTATATATTTGTCATGTTATACTATATTGAATAAGTAATAACAAGAAATAAACATGTACATGTATAGTAAAGTCACAAATTTTTGAGTGTTTTGACGTTAGGTTGTTTAAATGCATGCAAAGAGAACTTAGAACTAAAGAAGCTGACTCCATCCTATCATACATTTGGCCTAGCAAATTATAGACTATCCACTCAAAGTGACTACCTGAGATCTTTATTTTAATGTTTACCCAGATGCTTCCCAACATTATCCATACAAATTCTGCCCTTTGTTAATATTATATAGTCACTCATGAATGTTATATTCCCAGCCAAGAATGTAATCTATAGAAGAGAATGCTTTCAAATATCCAACTTTGAGATTAACATATGGTTGTTAACCAATCCTCACAATGTTTATGTGTGCTTCTGTTTATAAACAGATATATGCATACTATATTTCATAACTTTGTATGAAGCAATGAGTGTTTCTAGAAAGTTAAAGCAAAGAGTTAATAGGCTTAGGCTTAGCGAATATATAAAGAATTTGTAAACTAAAGACTATCCTGTACTAAAAATTAACTACCAAAGAATATCTCAAAGTTTTCATTGTTCTCTGTAAAGAAGACAGAAAATATTTTAATGAAATCAGATATTAATTACCTTATTTGACAATAAATAAGAGGAAATGGAGAGTGTTAGGTAAGAGAGATGCCCCTGAGAGCTTCCAAACTTGAATATTGTAAAATTGGTGTGTTTTGTGAATACATGAATAGGGGAAATGATTTACAGATGGACACATTTTTTTCTAATGAACTATCTGGTTGTCCAATTTCATCAGTGTAAAGAGAAAATACTTCCAAGCTTTCAATTATCACCAACACAGAGATTCTGTGCTGTATAGTTCTAATTATGATGGTTCTAAGTCTCAAAAATTAGAAGTTTTTCCATGATGACTTTAAAAAGATGTTTCAAGTAATTAGAGGTATCAGTTAGCATTATTTAAGAATGCTCATCTTTAAAAAGTCTAAGGGTAAAAAAAAATAAAGATTCAAAACACAATTAGGGAATTAGTCATATTACAAATCAATTCTTTACCTCTTTACAGGCTTCATCCAGAATTAATAACTCCTTTGTGCATTTAAAGAAGCATTTTTTAAGTTAAAAATTACTTGTAATTTTTATAAAGATTTTTTAATTACACAGAGCATGACATACTTATATGTAGGATTTAAATGCTGTAACAATTAACAGGGTTATAATAAAAAGTACTTCAGATTTCTCACCATAATTATAATTATAATTTATATTTGTCTAAGGCTTCCACTGTAAAAAGCAATTTCATATATACTTTTCAAAGAAAGGCATCACAAGACCATGAACTGATACTAAATTGTCCTCCCCTGTGAACAGCACTTTTTTTATATGCATAATGTTTGTCAAGTGGCTTTATTTTTATTTTCTTGCCAATAAATTTGAGCTGTGGAATTATCATTTATTAAGTCTGATACATTGTAACAGTTTATATTTTTGATGTAGAAAACCATTTCTGCCCTTTAGGAGATAAAATTATTTTAAATCAGGGGAAGGTGTATACAGATTGTTAAAAGTAATTGATTTTGCCCATATGAGTAGATTATAATTTGAAAACACAAAGATTGAAAAAATGAAATGCTAATCTGATGGTGAATGACATGAAAGCACACAAGACTGTGACAAAAAAGTTATTAAAATCATAGTCCTCAACTGAGACCAGAGGTGTTGAGTAGGAAGTCATATCTGAGAGGGAAATGGAGAGGATAATCAGATTCGTGTGATTAGAAAGCATTTTTGAGCTTGGAAAGCATAGGTGATTTGAAATGATTTTGCTTTAATTTTTCTGCAAGGGGTAGTTATTTAGTATCACTAAATTAAAACTTAAGCTTATGTATGCTATCCCAAGGGTAGTCTCTCATTTTCTGCATAATGTCTGGCTATGGGTCTCTGTATTTGTTCCCATCTGCTGCAGGAAGAAGCTTCTCTGATGATGGCTGAGCAAGACACTGATCCATGAGAATAACAGAATATCATTAGGAGTCCTTCCTTCCTTCCTTCCTTCCTTCCTTCCTTCCTTTCCTTCCTTCCTCTTTTCTTTCTTTCTTTCTTTCTTTCTTTCTTTCTTTCTTTCTTTCTTTCTTTCTTTCTTTCTTTCTTTCTTTCTTTCTTTCTTTCTTTTTCTTTTTCTTTTTCTTTTTCTCTTCCTTCCTTCCTTCCTTCCTTCCTTCCTTCCTTCCTTCCTTCCTTCCTTCCTTCCTTCCTTCCTTCCTTCCTTCCTTCCTTTCTCTCCTTCTTTTTAGAACAATAGTGTTTGTTTTACCCTAGGTCCCTAGGTTATCTAGTCTCAGGTTCTTGGTCACCAAAGCGGTGTAGGATATGGGTTCCATCAGATATTGGTTGGTTACTCCCACAAGCTTTGTGCCACCATTGCCATAGCATATCTTGCAGGTAAGTCAACCATTAGAGATCAAAGGGTTTGTAGCTGGGTTGGTGTTTATGCTTCTCTTTTGATAGCTTGCAGAGTACCTTCCTGTACCAAGAGCACTAGCATGCAGCAAGCCAAGGCTCTAAGTAGGCACCAGCTTGACTTCTCTGTGAATATACCTGCCCCTCCACCAGTCCCTTACTCTTTATCTAACCTCTGTGGTTTTATGGGTTGTAGCTTGCTTATCATTGAGGTAACAGTTAATATCCACATATAAACAAATATTATATTATATTTCTGGGTCTGGGTTACCTCATTTAGGATGATACTTTTCCTAGTTCCATCCATTTACTTGTGAATTTCATGATTTCATTTTTTAATGGCTGAGTAATATTCCATAGTGCAAAAGTAAAATTTTTTAAAATCCATTCATCTGTTGAGTGACATGTAGGTTGTTTCTAATTTCTGGCTATTATGAATAGAGCAGCAATAAACATGGCTGAGCAAGTATCTCTGTGGTAGGATGAAATATCCTTTGGTATATGCCCAAGAGTAGTATAGCTGGATCCTGAGGTAGGGAGGTCAAATCCCATCTTCCTAAGGAACCACCACACAGATTTCTAAAGTGGCTGTACAAGTTTGTACTCCAACCAGCAATTACTCCATATCCTCATCAGCATAAGCTGTCATTTGTTTTATTGATCTTAGAAATTTTGATGAGTGTAAGATGAAATCTCAAAGTAATTTTGATTTGCATTTCCCTGATGACTAAGGATGTTGGACATTTCTTTAAGTGTTTCTCAGCCATTTGAATTTCCTCTTTTGAGAATATTCTGTTTAGATCTGTACCTCATTTTTAATTGGGTTATTTGTTTTCTTGATATCCAGTTTTTGAGTTCTTTATTTATTTTGGATACCCTCTATCGGATGTGCAGTTGGTAAAAATCTTTTTTTACCTATCCTGTAGGCTGCAATCATGCTACTTTTTAAATGTGGAAACACTATCATTTTATAACAACCACCCTTGCATTTGTCCCCTCCCTCACTTCCTTCTTTCATTTTTTCCTGAGCTTCTCAAAAGGCAATACGGCAAAGTACAGGCTGCAGAATCAGCAGGACCTATATTAGGATCTCAGTTTTATTTACTTGGTAGCTAGGTGAGATTGGACAAGCAACTTAGTTTATATATGCCTCATTTTCTTCTTCTTGGATTAGGTATTCTGCCCAACAGAGCTAGATTAAGAGGAAATAATTAAATACTTCAAAGCAATATCCAAAATTAGTAAGGACTCAGTAATAATATAATGTAGTTTCTATTAGTAAAATTAACTATTATTTTCACTGACTAAAACATCTTAGTAAAACATAGGATAAAAAGTAAAGAATCAAATAGGAGATGATGGCTGGTCCAATGTTACAGAACAAGTCAGGAAGGGAGTAAGAAGTCGGCCTTAGAAGCAAGCGAGGCATTATAGTCATAGGAAATAGAGTGGCTAGAAAAACCTGGGCTTATACTCAAACCCTTTTCCAGTTATGATGCTCACTGTAGAAAGTAGCACTGTGGGTGTCTCAGACAAGTATTATTTAGGAAAAATAAAATGGAAGTATATATTTATGATGTGACTGATGGGTGAAAGAAACATTGGAATCATCTGTGAATTAAGCAATAGGAGGGGGCAGGAGACAAGGAATATGAGAATGTAATACTCAGGCTGATACAAGAAAATCAGTTAGATTGAGCTTGTAACTTATAAGGATAAAAGACTCAACCTTGTATTTTCACAAAAAACCTCTCTGCTCTAGAAGAAATATACTAGTGAGGCTCCTTACAGAAATAATATGTGAGCTAGACAGGGAGCCTCACCTTTAAAGGGTGTATTGCTTAAAGTAACTCACCACTATTACATGCCCATTTACATAAAAGGCCATCTTTGCAGTGATGATGTTCACTCGGTTTCATTTTGTCTCAATGTCCTTTACAGTGAACACATAGGCAGGGAAAAAATACACTATTTTGAGGGCCTATTGTATGTCAGATGTTTATATAAATGGTATGACCTTTTTTGCTAATATAAGAGTTAAGAGGGCTGGAGAGATGACTCAGAGGTTAAGAGCACTGACTGCTCTTCCAGAGGTCCTGAGTTCAATTCCCAGCAACCACATGGTGGCTCACAACCACCTGTAATGAGATCTGGTGTCCTCTTCTGGCCTGCAGTCATACATGCTGTATACATAATAAATAAATAAATCTTTAAAAAAAAAGTTAAGAAAAGGCAGGTTGAAAGCTTGAAGTAATAGCCAATTCAAGGTACATGTATCATATACATCAAGATTAAAGAAAGTAAAAACAAATCCCCTACCCCTACGCTCCTCATACTATTTCCAAATGTATCGGACACTGAAATGCTTCTTTGTTCTGGTAGGGCTTCACAAATTATATTGAACTATTATAGAAAATAGTAGCTTACTTGTAAACATCCCCACAGCTGTTCAGTACATACAAGTACCCAGGAAACATGCGACTTACCTCATTTTCAAAGTAAGTTTTTAAATATTGAAAAATCATGCCACAGAAAGCAAATCAGCTAATGTTCAGTATCACAGTGCAAAGCTATAAAAGAAACAAGAACACTTTGGTGTTGGTATATTATTCCTGACCGTCATTTATAATTCCTCTAGACAAAGACCATCAGAACATGGAGGGGACTATGTTTGCTCATTGTAAATACTCATTTGGTCTAGAGATTTGAACAGTTTTGTACACTGGGTCTGTAGAGAGGTAACTGTCCTCTGACCCAGTTCCAAAGTCCACTTTCTTTACCCCATTGGTTTGCAGCTTGGAAAGGAGGAAGACAAAGGAAGAGTTAAATTCTACTCCTTAGAGCAAGGGTCTGTGTTCCTGCCTGTCATTCTCTCAGCCTCCCAGAATAAATTGCTACTTAGAAAAAGAAAAGTCAAACGTTTATGAAACATACTGCTACTTAGAAAAAATAAGAATTGTTTTGCAAATAGTAGCACTATTAAAAGAGGAGGGGGAGAATAGCATCAGTCATTTTATATTACATATAAGCAGTTTATTAAAGAATTAAATATTTATGGATTATAAAGTAAGGCAGGCGATGAGTCGCAAACAGCTTGCTGAGAAGTACATTATAAAGCAATGAGTCTGTCAGTGATTGATAAAGAATGGGGAGTGCAAATGCTTTATAAAATTCCTACGTTAGCTATGTATTTCCAGTCGAGCAAAAACAGGACACAGTTGCCAGCAACGTCACACCATTTTGTGCTGATAAATATGCCAAAAGCCTTCAGTGAACCCAAAGTGACTCTTGGATCCTGCAAGCCCATGTAATCTCTCTAGGAAGGGCTGCAAGGCACAGCAAACTGCCAAGGCTTTATGGACGCCCCTTTCCAAGCTAATAAATATTAATCCAGATGCCCACGTAATACATAAAACAAAGAAACCTCTCCCTTCTTTACAGCACCAGATAGCCGAGTCTAATTCTTTGGCTTTAGAGGAGAATCATCTGAGATTTAAAGGGGCAAAAGTGACCCACGTAAGGTCACATGGCTACTTAATAACAGAATGGAAGCTAAAACCCATGTCTCTGATGCATTAGAACCATATTCTTCCCACAGTATCACCTTTCCTCAATCCCCCTTTCAAAGTAGAACTCTTTCTTACAATCCATAAAATATCATATGTTAAAATTCATGAGCTCCAGGACTGGGGAGACAGCTCAGCAGAGAAAGTGCTTGACACTGGAGCCTGAGAACGTGGGAGGGAATGCCCGAATCCATGTAAAGCCAGATATGCTTTCTCAAACGAAATTATATTTTAGCCATGCTTGGGTAGTGGTGCTAGGGGGACAAAAGCTTTAGGCAGAAACAAGTGTGTACAGTCTGACATGCAGGACACAACCTGTCTCTCCAGTGATTCTAGAGCTGCAGCCGACAGGATGCTGCTGGAGAGGCGCTGGCCCTCTCTGGAGGGGACTGATGATATGGTTTTTTGTTTTGTTTTGTTTTGTTTTTTTCATGGATGAATACACAGGAGGATGAGTTGTTCCTTGCCTTTAGGAGGATGACTGTCAAAGACCTAAAGTTGTTTATAAGTTTAAGTGCCAGACAGTCACTGTTCCTCTCCCTTGTGACAGTCATGACTTTCTACATTTTCTGTACATACTAATATGGAGTTCTAACCTTTCTCTTCCATGCCTTCATATTCAGTCATTTGGTTTCTCCAAGTCAAAAACATTGAATTAAATCCTTTGTCTCTATACAACAGCTAACACACCGGCTTGCCTAGAAAACTCAAAACACTGCTGCTCTGCACATACTAGTTTCATATTTGAATCTGTAATGAAATCATATCCGATTCACACAATTTATGATTATATTACATGCTTGCTTTTTCCTAAGAAAACAACTACCTTTTAGAGAGGTATAATTAACAAGTCAACAGCCCACACATTTTGTGTGCAGCTCTCAGTGAGTTTAAGTGCACACCTGAGAAATACCATTATCAAGACCACAAACACATTTATGTCCCAAAGTTTCCTTTGGTTTGTTGCTGTATGTCTATAGTAAGATATACATATATGCATATGCATACACACACACACACACACACACACACACACACACACACACACACACACACACACAGTTTCCATAGCATTTTAATTAGCCAATACTGCGAGCTATAGTTACTATATGGAATGGGAAATCACTTGAATTTCTTTACCTAACATACCTAAAATCCATACCCTGTAAATATCACACGTCTTCCTTCCATGATGGCTACTGTTCGAGTTTTTGTTTCTATGAGCTGCATACTTTTTTTGGATTATACATGTCAGACAATATGGTATTATTTATCTTTCTGTGTTATTTAGCCTCAAGAACTCTGTGTCCATTCATGTTGCCATAAATAGTAAAAATTTTAAAACTGAATAATATTCCATTGTATGGACAGGCCACAATATCTTTATCTTTTTGGTGAATAATTAGATTGTTTCCATATCTTGGCTACTGTAGATAGTTTTGTAATCAACATGGAAGTACAGATATCTCTTCAAGATACCTCTATCTTTTCTTTTAGATATATGTCCCAAATTCAGATTGCCATAGAGTTCACTGTTTTCAATCTCTTGATATTATTGCCCATAACCATTTACAATGGTAGAGCTCCTTTCTCCCACATCCCTGCCAACACTTGTCTCTTATCTTTTTAATTACAATCCTCTTAAAGGTGTGAGATTCTATTTCACTACATTTGGTTTGTAGCTGTCTGATGATTACTAACCTTGAACACCATCCCATGTCTGGTAGCTTTTGTAAATCTTCTTTAAAGTAATGTCTATCTAGTTATTTTGCTGATTTTCCAAGTCAGGTCTCGGTCTCGGTCTCTCTCTCTCTCTCGGTCTCTCTCTCTCTCTCTCTCTCTCTCTCTCTCTCTCTCTCTCTCTCTCTCTCTCTCTCCCTTCCTCCCTCCTCCCTCCCCCCAAGTTATATAACTTCTTCAAGTTCCAGCTAATCAAAGACAAAGAGCTTTTATCTTATCTCCTTGGAGTTTTAGTTTTATGGTTTCAGGTCTTATGTTTTTAATTCATGTTGAGTTGATTTTTGTGTGTGGTACAATTACTCACTTGTACTCTTTTGCACATGTATATTCTGCATTCTGGTGCTATGCCCTAAAGATACCATACTTTCCACACCATGTTTTCCCGGTGCCCTTGCTGGGAATGAGTTCTTTATCCACTTACAGGTTTGTCTCCGGGCTCTCAATTCTATTCCATTTATGTATGCTATGTAATACATTCTGGAATCAGTGAGTACAAAACTTTTAAATTTAGTTCTATTCTTCTTGTTCAAGGTTGATTTGACTACACGGGACTTCCATGTGAATTTGGGGATTGACCTTTCTATTGATGTGAGAAAATGCCATTACATTTTTATAGGGGTTGTATTCAAGTTGTAGACTGCATTTGAGTAATGTGTTAATTTTTTTGCCACTATATTTTTTTGAACTGTCCAGGATGACTGAATTACAGAGAAGTGTGTCTAGGCTCCTAATTTTTAAGGTGCCAGTCTAAGATCAAATGGCTCCATTGCTTTGGGCCTGTACTAAACAGCACATTATGGTGGCAGAGTGAAACTCCTCACACCACGGGCCAAACAACAAAAGAAATAGAAAAGGAGCCAGGGTCCGCAGAATCCCCTTCAAGAGTACGCCTCCCATAAGGCCTCACTTCTCAAAGGTCTGACCACCACCCAGTAACACACCCACCCTGAAATCCAAGCCTTTAACCTATAGGCCTTTTTGGGAAATTCAAGATCCAAACTGTAATGAGTAATCCAGGCATTTTAATAATTTTAATTTTCCCAAACCATTGACCATGGCCTATCCACAGACTTCTGTGGTCTCAGAAGGTGTGGGCACTTCTCTCCATCAGAAAGCAGTTAGCTGCAGCAATGGATCAGCTAGGTGTCCTCTAATTCAGTTCAGTTCCGATACTATCTGCCTGGAAATAGGATGAGGCGCCAATGCGGAAGGTTCAGTCCTTGAGACTGGCCAGTCCCTCCCACTGTAGATGCCAGTCACAAGCCCCAGGCTGTTTTGCTTGTGCTTCTGACTGACTGGCTACAAACCAGGGGTCTCAAGACCCATTTGACTTTGATTAGTTTGCTTGAGGGACTCAGAGTTCAGTGAAGCTCTTACTTGCATGGAGGAGTGCAGAGCTTGCAGGGCTCTTCAGGTGTCCCACCCTCCAGGAACCTTCTTGTTGAGTTCAGCTGTCTGGAAGCTTTCCCAAGTCAGCATTTGCAGGTTTCATATGGAAACTTCACTGAATGGACTGGATGGGCATCTGTGTACAGCATTTCTTCCGTTAGGGTAGGAGGCATGTCTCTTTGGAACAAGGAGAATTACCACACAAGGCTTGGTCATGGTGCTTCTTTATGACCAACTGCAACATAAAAGTAAGGGCAGGTTAGAGTTCCTATGACTTACCTTGGGGAAGAGAAATCCTACTTTCTATCGCTTGCTCTGGGGAGGGTAAGTTACAAGCCAATGTGGGTGGGAAGTTGCTTGTAGGTGGCATATAGTTAGATTTTTTTCCCCGCCTATTCAGTAAATTTCTTGACCCAAAGTAATTATTGATGGATGAGGCCTTCTGCTTCCACTTTGCTCCTTTCTCCCTTAGTGTTCAGTAATTAGTTTTGTTTGGTGGATTCCAGGAGTCTGTCTTATCTGCCCAGTTAGTGGAAATGATCAGATAAAGGAGAGAGATAAAAATTCAAAGCTGAATTTGCTCAGCTGAAGGGACTGTTACATCATGGGCCTGGCCCTTAAAGACAGTGGCAAACTAACTTTAAAAGGCCAGATCCTATAGTCTGTGTCTGTCTGTCTGTCCCCCACCCCCAATTAATAAGTTGTTCTGTGGTTTTATGACTTTACCTGGCTCTCACATGCTCTTTGTTATATGTGCTAGTGTGAAATGAATCGTGATGTGTGGGACTTCCTGTCATGCCCTGAGAGGTTATACATGTCAACTATTTTCCATTGTGTGTGAGTTCTCACAGTTTTCCTCTGTTGTCCTGTTCACACAGCTGAGCTATCCCCCTCAATGAAGCTCCAGTCAAGGTTTTAAACAGATGTCTCTTCCTCCTTTTAAGTCCCCACTCACATCTCTAACATAATCTTCTGTCCCTTTCCAATACTCTCCCACCTCAGGGCCCATGGTGGCTCCCACTGAGGCCCTTTCTCCTAATGAAGCTTATGTTTTAAGTCTCACTTGGCTGTAGCTCCTTTCTCGACCAACTTCTCTATCTAACAGAGACAATGTGAGTGTAACAAAGTGAAGAAAGATGGTACCTAGAACAAAAAAATAGAGGCACAGTGTCATGAAGTTGATGAGCACTTTCTTCTTGAGGGCTGCCAACTACTGAAGAGCACACTAGCCAAAATTATAATTAAAAATCAGAATCCTGACACCAGGGAGAACACATGCTGCATAAGAATGAACTTAGAAAGTCATTGGATGGAACTATGATGGTTGAAATTTATGTGCAGATCTGACCTAGAACCATAAAGTGTTGTATTAAAGCCACTCGAAGTTAGAAGTTATGGCAGCGTACAGAGAGGTAAATGCAAACAACTAGGATATAGAAGTCTAAAAAGGCAAGACCATTGGAGGTTCTCCATAGGTAAGCTGACTGATTAAATCACAGAAGTAGGCTCTCTCAAAGCCTGAGAGTGGCAAACATAGGTTACATATGATTCAATAAAATGAAACAAGGTTATTTGATATAACATTTCAGAAACAGTTATTTCACAAATAAGAAACAAGTAAGTTTAAAAAAATATCAAAACAAATAAACGGATGCTGGACTCACAATGTATTATTATAGGGAAGGTGGGATGCACTTGACTGAAAGCAAAGGAGACAGTGGAGATAGAATACTCGGGTATTTTTTCTGTAACTCTCATATGTTGTTAAAATGTCATCTTGTAGTCAGGCGGTGGTGGCGCATGCCTTTAATCCCAGCACTCGGGCGGCAGAGGCAGGCAGATCTCTGTGAGTTCGAGGCCTGTCTGGGCTACCGAGTGAGTTCCAGTAAAGGCTCCAAAGCTATGCAGTGAAATCCTGTCTCAAAAAAGCAAAAATTATCTTGCAGTCTTCCTTAACTTTCAATGAAGAAAATAAATCAAAGTAAAATTTATCCGGACAAAAATAGAGCATTATTAAAGAAATCCAAGTTCAAGATCTTGGGGGCCTACTGACTGAACAGCAAATCCACAATGCTAAGACCTTTACCAACAGTCTTCTAAGTTAAATTACTAGAAACTCCTGGATGTTCTTGTTATTTTGTATCATTCTGAAGGACTTAGCAGGACCTGGTTTCTATATTTTCACACTTCCGAATCTTAAGCACAACTAAAACCCATCTTCGTAAAGGTCCCCCAGATGAACTCCAAGTCAGAGACAGGGTTGAAAACCTGCTCATGTGGCATCTTTTCCCAAAGGGCGAAGAGCTGCTACGAAAGATGTGTTAACGAAGACACTAAACTAGTAGGTTTGAGAGCCAATTCCTTGTGTCTTCAAAGTTTCAACTCAATATGACAAAGATGAATTCACTCTGCGAAGATGAAAAGCACAGAATAAACTGTAATTCTAGGAGCTGTTATTATGAGCTCTCTAAACCACTGTTAACAACTGGAAAAGCCAAAAGTCCATAGCTAACAGAGGGCCATAGATTTCCCCCTTTGTTTTCTCCATTTTGCCCTTTAAGGAAAGGCTGTACTTACTTGTCTATCCCTAGGAAAAATCAGATATCAGGGTAAAGCTACTGTTTCTGAAGAATGACCAGCAATGTTGGGAGGGGGTGGGGGGTGTCTCATTCCCCATAGGGTCTTAGCGAAAGTTATTGCTTTAAGGCAGATAATGCCCATGTACACATGGTAAGATGAGACAAGCTATGCTTCATAGAGTTAATCTTCAGAAAAAGATATGGATCCTCAGGCAATGTTTGCAAACAATGAACAATGGGCTCCATGCGGTGAGTCTATCAGTCAAAATGGCTTATGTGTAAAGCGAGTACCAGCATGTGATTAGCTGCTCATAGATGATGGTAGAATGGAACTCTGGATATGTGACCGTTTATTTTCAAATACACTAAATCTATAACATATTAACAAGGAGGGAAATAAATATGGCATAGAGGATTTCAAACACTATTTAAATTACTCACAGATGATAGATGATGAGGAAAGTATAATTTAAGAAATTTAATATAAATGACACTCAAAATACATAATATAACTAGAATTGCTTTCTTAAAAAGAAACGCAGGCACTATTCACTATCTCTTATGCTGCTGTCATAGTTTGTCAAGGTTCTTGCAATAGTTTTCTAACTAGTCTTCCATTTTTATCTGCCCCAGACTACTCTCTGTGTGTATCTGTCTATATATATATATATATATATATATATATATATCTTCTCTCTCTGTCTGTTTCTCTTTCTCTACCTATCATCTATCTGTCTATCTATCCATCCATCCATCTATCCATTCACCCACTTGTCCATCTATCCATCTATATACCCACCCATCCATCCATCCATCCATCCATCCATCCATCCATCCATCCATCCATCCATCCATTTATATCCATCTATCCATTTATCTATCGATCTATCGATCCATCCATCCATTGATCCATCCACCCATCCACCCATCCACCCACCCATCCACCCATCCACCCACCCACCCACCCATCCATCCACCCACCCATCCATCCATCCGTCTATCCATCCACCCATCCATCTGTCTATTCATCTATATATCTCATAAAAACGCGTTTATGCTACTATTTAATGACTTCTTTGGTCTCACCACCCAAAGTAACCCTGATAAGGCCCTCTGTCTTACTCGCCACTGCTCCTTCTTTGCATACTCAGCTCTTACACATTAGCTTCCTTGGGCCCGCCATGTACAGCCCCACCTTGGAGCTTCTTATGCCCTACTTTCTTTCTGTTATGCCTCTAGACAGCCTAATAGTTTGCTCTTCATTTCCTTAACCTTTCCAATGTAGCTTTTCCTGACAATGTCCCACTTCAGCAATGTTCTTGACTTCTCCTACTGCTTCCTTTTTCTCCAGAGTACTTCCCTAGCTGGAATATGACTTACTTACCTACTTAGTCATTGCTGTTTCTTGCTTGGATAATTCTTGCCCTGTGGAGACTTTGGCCATTTTGTTTATGCTGTATTCTCTGATATTCAGAACTGTGCCTGGAATAGAATATGTTCTTGGTAAATACTGCTCAAGAGATGATGCCATAGTTCCAACTTTAAATCTCAGAAGCTACACTACCTAGATTTAGATTTGGATTTAAATGTAGTCTACCTTCATAAAATGCCAGCTCATTTTCTAGTAAAATGGGAGAGAATTATAGTTCCCATGTGTTTTTGTGAGAATTAGACTAGCTGCTTCATTTTAAGGAATTCCACAAATATCTACATAACCAATAGAGTTACTGATATCAGATCTACCTTATGTTTACATTCTCTTAATTTTCCTTCCTGTTGATCTAGAAAGTCTCAGGACAGAAAGCTGTAGCTAGATTTTTCCTGCCTGGCCCACAGTCAGGAAAAATCTCTCTCACCAGCCAGTCCCACAGCTGCTCAGACCCAACCAAGTAAACACAGAGACTTATATTGCTTACAAATTGTATGGCCGTACCAGGCTTCTTGCTAACTGTTCTTACAGCTTAAATTAATCCATTTCTATAAATCTATACCTTGCCATGTGGCTCGTGGCTTACCGGCATCTTCACATGCTATTTGTCATCGTGGCGGCTGGTAGTGTCTCTCTGACTCAGCCTTCCACTTCCCAGCTTTATTCTCCTCTTTGTCCCGCCTACACTTCCTCCTGCCTGACTACTGGCCAATCAGTGTTTTATTTACCAACCAATCAGAGCAACACATTTGCCATACAGAACATCCCACAGCACTTCCCCTTTTCTTTTTTTTTCCAAAAGGAAGGTTTTAATCTTAACAAAGTAAAATTACATATAATTTGGGAATTTGGGCGTAGCTTCTCTTACTACTTCCTGCTGGAGGGGGGCGCTGTATCTTATGGGGACACAAAGAAAATTTTAGGATTATGGAATAGTCCATGAGGCTGTATTGTCTGAGTCAGTTGCCTTCAAACCATTCTGGATGTTGGATCATCTGGGCCACGGTGTCATCGGAGACCTTTCAGGGGGTCTTGGCTGGTCAAACCTAATGTATCTTAATCTGGAACAAATCCATAGCCTCTTGCTTCCTATGGAAACAAAAGCAGAGCCTCCTTTCCAAAGCAACATATCCTTACATCCAAATTTTGAAGTCAAAGTACCTTTAAAATATACATATTGGTTTAACTGAACATCCTTTACAATCAAATGTCTTTCTGCAGTTAAAAACATCAAAGACAACACAATCTGTGTAATATCCATCTTTACATGGCTTATTTTTTATATTACCTTTACTGTCTCTTTAAAGACTTTATTTTAAAACTGTATTTGTTTATATAACTGTATATATCACCTTTTTTGTCTCTTTCAAGCCTACGTGTATTTTACACACATTGTAAACTATTCCATCTGAATCTGCCTTATTGTGAATCTATTGCTTTAAACTGCAGCAGCTGTGGCTGCTGGCTCTGCCCACCTCAGCTTCCCAACATGGCAGTGGTACATTTACCGCCAGCTCTGGGAGCTACCATGGGTCTATGCTTTTATCCAAGCAGCGTGTAGCCCGGAAACCTCTTTTTTTGTTTTGTACTAGCAAAGGCTAAATCCACCATGCAGCTTAATGTGCCACTTGCAGAAACCTCATTCCTGCCATACTGCTGGTCAAGCGAGCGCACACTAGGAACCCACAAGTAGCTCAAACCGGCAGCTGCTGCTCATTTGAGAGAGACAATTAGGAAGCTGTTTTTAGCTCCGTTTTACAATCTTTTCTCAGGTTTTAGGTGGAAACTCTTGCCAACACGTTGGGCGCCATTTTTAGCTAGAGTTTTCCTGCCTGGCCCACAGTCAGGAAAAATCTCTCTCACCTGCCAGTTCCACGGCTGCTCAGAGCCAACCAAGTAAACACAGAGACTTATATTGCTTATAAATTGTATGGCCATACCAGGCTTCTTGCTAACTGTTCTTACAGATTAAATTAATCCATTTCTATAAATCTATACCTTGCCACGTGGCTCGTGGCTTACCGGCATCTTCACATGCTGTTTGTCATCTTGGTGGCTGGCAGTGTCTCTCTGACTCAGCCTTCCACTTCCCAGCTTTATTTTCCTCCTTGTCCCACTTACACTTCCTCCTGCCTGACTACTGGCCAATCAGTGTTTTATTTACCAACCAATCAGAGCAACACATTTGCCATATAGAACATGCCACAGCAGAAAGCTGAGGTTTTTTCTGGGAAAAATGGGCAAAATGCATCAAAAATCTAGATTTAGATAAGAGCACAGGATTATGGTTCCTACCAGAAGCGAATAAACAAGGCCATCCTACCACCACTTGTTTCTATGAAGAGACACTGTCCAGACCACATCAAGGCAGCGTGGACCAAGCAGACTGTGGTAGTTGAACATAGTTGAGGAGGCAGAGGCAAATACCGTGGAGGTCAATGAGTCTGGAATTTATGTAGGGTCCCCAAGAGGACGGAGATCCACAAAACTGCCTAGGGATTTCTAAGTGGCAATTCCTTAACTTTCTGGTCTCATTTATTTATGTTTTTAAACATTGAGGATTCCAAGTTAAAACAGTTTATAGCTATCAATATTTGCGTGCTATAAATAAAAACTAGTAATTATCAAAATATAAATCCATTTTAACATAAAGGGCATCATATAGTGTTTTAATGAAAAATAAGTATATTTTATAAAATAATATTAATGAGAATAGTAGTATTAATTTACTTTTTCGGCAATTCTTGTATTTTCTAACTTGATAGAACATGTCTGTACTTTTCTATTTTTTGGGACTCAATTTGTTGCAACCTTATATGCCACAGAACTTCTTGAAAATCTCACCATACACACTTTAGAGAGAATGAAAGTAGAAAGGCAAATAACATCTTCATATAGTAATGAAAATAGTTTTAAACCTACAGTCTTGGTGTTATTACCAAGTATATCATTAATTTAAGCTTGTATCAGCCCCAAGTCTTTGATAAACACTAACCTACATGGACAGAGGCGAAACTGCACAGAACAGGGAAAGAGCTCCCAGGGAAGTGTGAACTGAGCAATACTTAGAGCTCATCAGGCCAGAAGACAGTCAAATTCTAGCCATCCAACATGGAAGGGTTGTGGGCCATGTTTCGAACACTCAGTAGATGCCACAGAGGTGACAAGCTCAGCTAGTGGTAATTCAAAACAAATTCTTGAGCAAAGACTACTTTAGATTAACAAAAGAGGTTCTCATACCTCAAAAACAAACAGATCCAGAAGCAAATTTACCTACTTTATATGCATCCCTAAAAAGGGAGGCAACAAAATACAGAGTCAACAATTTAATACTCATAATATCTAGCATCCAACAGGAAAAAACAAACAAGACATGCAAAAAGGCCGAAAAAGGTGATTAACACTTAAAGAAACATAGTCACCAGACAATCTAGAAATAACAGATAACGGCAATAAAACAAAAAAAAAAACCCTCAAATAGTAATTTGCAAAGCTGGATATGGCGGTTCTTGTCTGTAATCCCAGCACTGGAAAGGGGAGGTAGAAGACTATTATGTGTTTGAAGCCAGCCTAGATTACAAAGTGAAACCCTGTCTCAAACACATACACACACACACACACACGCACGCACGCACGCACACACACACATGCATGCACACACACGTTACTCCATTACAAATATGTGCAAAGTCTCAAAGGAAAAAAAATTAACATGAGGAAAGTATAGAATATACAAAAAAGAACCAAATGGAAGTTTCAAAGTTGGAAAATACAATATTCAAAATAGTTAATTTATTGAATGAACTTGAAAGTAGAGGGACTAAGACATTGATAAAAATGATCCTAATTGACTTATAAAGAAAAAAAATAATAGAGACTTAGTGACATGCGGGGACAATATCCACTGATCTAACATACAGAATTAGAGTCTTTGGAAAAGAAGAGAGAATGTTTATATGGATGTCTTCAAATTTCAAAAAAAGTATGGGTCTTCAGGGTTCAAGAAATTAAAATTAAGCTGATAAACCCGAAAAAAAGAAATCTTCAATGTTCCTACAGGCTCAGTATCTTCGATGCTTGGTCCCAACCAAGTGGCACCATTTGGGGAAGTTTTAAAAACTTTGGAAAGTAAGATTTGGCTGGATGAAATGAGTCACTGGGGGCAGGCCCTGGGGGGATATTATCCCTGACCCTGTACTGTTGGATCCTTCCTGGCTGGCCATGACATAGGTTGACCTACTCTACAACACGTTTATGCCACCATGATGTTCTTTTCAAGCACATTTGAAGCCATGTATCTATAGCTTGAACCATCTGAAACTATGAGACAACATAACCCCTCCTTCAAATTGTTTCTGACAGGTATTTTGTCAGTGAGACAAGAACGCTATGTAATAGAAATGCAAATATTGTAACAACCTTGATGTCTCCCCTTAGTCAAAGAACCCATTCTAAAATGAATTCTCTTCAATGTGCTGGGGATGGGAGGATGTTGCTGGCAACTTACAATTCTAGGTTTTGTAACAAGAGCAAAATAACTCAATCACCAACAGTCTAAACTAAACTAACTAGCTAAATAAATATACAACAGAAAGGAAACAAAAACCTAGAGTAGACAGATAATTCGAAGAGGGACCAACAACTATGCTCCAAGAGTTAAATTTGTTTCTCCTTCCATGCAAACAGTTTTGATAGACTTCACAGTCACGCTCTCTCTTTTCTAGATTGTATATAGGTAATGGCTGAACTGAGAAATTGCAACAATATGAGCCACTAAAAAAATATTCACTATGTGGTCATTGATAGAAAGTGTGTGTGGACCTATGGTTTAAAGTGGGAACAATTCACTGTATTATGGAGTTTGTAACCATCAAGAAGTCATTGTTACCAATGGCACTTCTTTGCCTCCACATATGGTTGGTTCAGGCTTTTCCCTCCCTTTCTCCATCCCTCCCCACTTCTCCCTTCTTTTCTTTTCTACGTAGACACCCAATTGTTACTTGAGAGCTGATCTTTTCCTCATTCGAATCAACCTAACATCTTTGTTAAGTACTAACTGGGAATGCTCCTGGACTTGTCTCTTTTGCACTGATATGTAGCTTCATCCATATACAAGGAACACATTGCCTTGATTACTAGAGCATTGGAGTAAGCTATGAAATCAGTTAGCAAAGGCCTCCAATTGTAATCTTTTGTCCATTTCTTTTCACATGTATTTGCTAATTTCTATATTTTAAAAGCATGCTGGATTTCGTTTTTGGTAATTACATTAATTCTAAAGGTCAATCTAGGGAGAGGTGACATCTTAATGATATTGAATACATTAATCCACAATTACAGTATACCTATATTTAGTTCTTCCTTAATTCTCTTCAGAATATCATAAAATGTTCAGTAAAAATCTTACACAATTTTTGCTAAGCAACAACCTTGAGATATACCCACCTTTAACAAAAATTTTTCTTAGAAAAAAGCTCTAACCTTGTTACAGTGATAGAACAGATAAAAGTCAGCATGTCAATTTTTTATTAAGTAGCCATAATCTAATTCCTAATCAATTGTGTTTCCATATTTCCTGTTTAGTCAGTCGAAAGCACCACAATTTATGGGACCATTAGGAATCATTTAGTTACATCAAAGTTCCATATGACTTTTGGCTAAGAATTTATTTATTATCTATTTTCAATTGTCCTATTCCTTCATTGTATCCTCAAATAGTTTTATATGCATATATTAATATATGTCTTCTCTTTCTTTTCTTCCTCTTTTTCTTCCCTTTATCCCATTAACCAAGGCACCCATAGTTAATGCATAACATGAAAGATGAGAGGGGTAAAGGGACTCCAGTATGAGAAGAACTATTCTATACAGTAAAACTGAGAAGGAAAAAAAATAGAATATCTGAAAGTAGTAGGTACCATAAAGACATATTACACTTTATGAGACAATGTAAAAGACAACCAAAGACATGTTGCTCCATCCTAACGACAAAAAAAAAAAAAATCCAGACAGTCAGAAGAATCACGGCTTGCTTAAACATAGCAGAGAGTTGAGTTTAAAGGCAAGCAGAGGCAAGCTAATCTCAGAGTGAAAATCCTCTGAAGAAAAGGGGTACACAGTAGTTTTGGTTCGTCATAGTAAAGAAAACAACACAAGCTGTGCTAGATTATGTCAAAGCGAAACAACTACAATCTTGGGGTATCCTGATACAAAGAGTGTCACACTTGCTTACAAGTTCTCTGAGGTATGAAATCAGTTACTCCTTAGATACTTCTCTTAGACAAAAAACTCAGTCACTATGGCAGGGAAAGAAAGCCCCCTCCCTTATGATTTAGGCAAAAAAAAAAATCACTTCTTCTGGAGAAGAGGTGGAAACAAACCATAATCGAGAGTCTACAGGCAGGCAGTAGTCAGGTAGCTAGATGACAAAAGTCACCATGCAGTCACGTGGTTAGATGACAAAAACTTGTCTCTACTACACTCCATGCAATGTCTATAAGTCAGTTAACTACACACATGTGAATTCAAGGGAAAAGCTCTTCAGAGAGGAAAGCCTTGAACAGAACTAGATGAAGAGATGACAAAGATGTTGATACTCCATGGCTGTGCTAGGGAAACATGTATCCCAGATGCAGAAATCTCTGCTAGCTTATCAACAGACAGCACACACACGAGGAAATGGACACCAAGGAGCCTTAAGATAAGGCATCTGAAATTACGCAGAGTGGAAAACAAAGAGCAACCAGAGTGGGGGTAAAAACCTCAAAGGCCATCTGCAAACGCAGGTGCAATCTCTAGCAGTGCAATTCATGCACAACTGCGGAGTCCAGAGGGAGAAAAGAGAAAAGGAGAAGGAACAAATCCTGAGTCATAAAAGCACTTTACAAAAACGAGACTAAATGGCACAGATCTTAGTTACACCATGACCAAGGCAACTTATAGAGAGAATTTTAATTAGGCTTATGGTTTCAGAGGGTAAGAGTCTATGACGGTGGAGCAAAGAATATGGTCGCAGGAGCAGCTAAGAGCTCACATCATCTTGATCCACAAGCAGGAGGCAAAGAGAGAATACCAGGAATGACATGCGTCTTCGGAAATGTCAAAGCCTGCCCCCAGTGACACATTTCTCTAGCAAGGCCACCCCTCTTTATCCTTCCCAAACAATTCCATCAACTAAGTCAAATTTTCAAACCTGTGAGCCTATGGGGCCATTCTCATTCAAACCACTCACTGCAGAAGCCAAAGTAGGACGAAGCACATACACAGGCTCATAAAAACATCATATTTGAACTGCTGGGAAACAAGAATAATGAGGGCAGCCAGAGAAGAAAATAATTATTACAGAGAAAACAAAAGTTAAAATCACAGTGGACTACTTATCCAAAATGGTACAACCTGGAAGATACTATTTGATGTATTCAATGTACTAAAAAAGTCACCAACCCAGAATTTTATAGTTAGGGAAAATGATTTTTAAACAAAGCTGAAAGAATTTTTCTGTTTTATGGGGAGGTGGGGTGGTCAGGGCTATGTAGCCCAGGTTACCCTTGAACTTACAGTGATCCTCCTGCCTCCACTTCCTAAGAGTTAAGATTACAGGTGTGTACCACCATGTCTAACTTTAAGAGAATTCTCTGCCATTATACCTAGAGTATAGGAAGATACTGCAGAGGCAGTTTGATATACACAGAGGCAAAGGAAAGCCCATGAAACTTAGAGAGCAGGAAGTGAACAATACTTATATTACAGGAGTAACAGAAGGAGAGATGGGAAAGGGCACAGAAGGCCAGCTTAACCTGATGATAGATAAAACTCAGCAATCCATGGAAGATCCAGAAAGTGTAAAGGCCTCAACAGACTCAACCAAAGAAAGTCTCCTCTAGGGTACATTGTACCAGACTGTCAAAAGTGAAAGACATAATTAGGGCATGAAAATACCTACAAAGGAATTCCCAAAGACTAACAATCGACTTCTCAGCAGGAAGCTAAAGGGCTGGGAGAGAATAAGATGATACCATGCTTTCAAAGTGCTGAAATTAAATGAAACAAACAAACAAAAAAGGCACAACTCACAAACCAAACTTCCAGTCAAGAATACTATGTTCAGCAAAGCTTTCCTTCAGAAATAAATGAGATACAAAGTTTCAAACATGAAAGCCCCAAATGAAGGAATTCATCACCACCCTACTGGTCCTACAAGAAAAGCTCCAGGGAGTCCTGGATCTAGAAGGAAATCGATAGCTACCATGAAGAATCACCACTGACAATCCCTTTCCAGTTCAAGTCCTACCAACTCTGCTGTTCAGATATCTTACCATGTACCTGACAAATTCAATCGCTTCTGTCTGTGGCCGTTGTTGCTATGACCTAGGCCAGATCACTGCTACCTTTCATTGGCCCACAAGAGCAGGAGCCTCTTGCTTTTCCAGCATCCATTCCTACCTCTGATAGTCATTTTTCCACATCAAAACCAAGGTGATATTTTAAAAGTGTGTTCACCTGCTTCCTGCTCACCTCTTAAGGTTACTACCCAAGTGTCTCCTTAACCCCACCCTAGTCTAACCTTACGCCAACACTTCTCCAGGGCAAAACAGCACTGCTTCTGAATTTACTTTTAGTTGGTACAACATAACAAAATCAAATACTTAATTTTAAAACTTTATAGCAAAATAACTATAATAAAGATCTTGACCACATCCAAATGATGAACAACAGCAATCGTGTTTCTAGTGTTCTGTCTTTACTCTGAGTTAAAGAGTTATTATTATTCATCATATTTCTATGAGTAGAGAAGTCAAGGCTTACACAATTGTTCATTGTAACATAGTCAATAGGAAATCGTGTTGATCTAACTTGGAAGCCTGTACTCTTAATGGCTGTACCTTGCTTTTCAGCTATAATTGTTCCAAATTAGTGTGCTGTGGATATGCGGGCATTTTGATGCCAATTGTCTATATAGATTCAGTATGTTAGAAAAAAAATAAGTTAATGATCTTTAGCGTATGCGTTTCTATAGCCTTTTATCATAGTCTATTAAGAAATGGAAAATGAAAATGCAAGAGAGAAAACAGGAGAAAAAAGCAGAAGATTGTTAAATATATGAATTGGAGACCAAGTCCCTTTTGAGGACAAAGATAAAGGGCACAGAGAACAGAACAGAATGCAAAGAGGTTTACCATGACCCAGAAGGAAAAAAAAAAAACAACAAAAAAACAAAGAACAAAAATAGGTTTCATCTATAGTGGTGCAAAAAGGGAAAAATGTTTATTAAAGAGGATAAAAATGTTAATTTAATTTCAAAATTAATAAAATGGAAGGAAAAATACATTTTCTTAAAATGAAACACCAAAAGCTACTGCAGTTCTATTTGCTTGTCAAAAAGAGTATTATTTTAAAAGCAAACATGGGGAGCAAAATCCTCTACTTAAAACACAATGGAGCAGCAAATGTCACCCTTAACCAATGTGATGCCTACAAGCAAGAGACCACAGTCTCTAGGAAATGCACACTTCGGAGAGACTCTGAGACTGTGTTTTGAGAGACATGGTACTGTTGACATTCACATTTCCCAGTTGTTCCTCCCTCTCTCTTTTTTTTAGAAGAGTAGTCCTTATTAAAGGACACAGGACAGTTAACTTTCCCTCTAGTTCCTCATCCTCTGCCCCCATCTCAAAGGTGGCTTTGATGCCAGCTGGAAAAGACCCTGCCTTGCAGTCTGCAAACAGAACCCCCTCCAGTGCTGGCTGTCTTCCATGTGGCAAAGGCTCATCCTTTTGTCGTGAGGCGTCCGCTTATACTGACTCTCAGGCTGTCTTTGCTCAGTAGTCCACAGAGAAGGATAAGCAATGCTTTAGATTGTTAAGCAATCATTGTTCCCAAGTGCAGACAAATAATTTTCTAAAGTTCTAAATTTCAAACAATTAGCAGTATGAAATGCCAGCTAAGTGAAACTATGCCGTACCAGTTAAAATTTTTTTTTCTTATGTATAGAATGAGTTGCATCCATTTAAAAATGCATCTTTTGTTCAAAGGCTGGCTTTTAAAGAAGATAATTTGTCGATATATTTCTTTGTAGTTAGGAAACCATGGTTTTGTTTTTGAGGAAAAAGGTAAGATCTGAGTGTGTTGGTGCATGGTCGCAATCCTGGTGCTGGGAGGCTGCTGGAGAACTGCTAGCTTGGTGGTCAGCCCGTGTTACATAGTCTCAAAAGAAAACTTAGCAGTAACTTGCTTTTCTTGATTTCTCAATCTCTGGCAACTTATTACTTGGGGTGCCAGTATCCAAATACTTTAAAAAAAAGTGTATGTTTAAATTTTTATTTTTGGTAATGGTGCTTTTTTTTTGTTGTTGTTGTTCATTTCTAAACTCTAAAAGGATAGCAAAAGAAAAGCAAATTACTTGGCTATAAGGTAAATGTATCTTTAGACTCCAGGAATGACGCAAACAGGAACTTCTCAAAAGAAAGCTCTGAATGACAGTGATATATTCCTTAGACACTGCAGACACCAGCGCAGAAATGTCTAAAGGAGTGAAGAGGACCAGAGTCTTACAGTCTAATACACACTAAAGAATCTGAGCTATCAATGTCCACTTTATCGTGGGAATACATTTTTCTTGTATTTTATTTTGAGAGACGGGTTATTAAAATGTTGCCCAGGCTAGCCTGTAACTACTGTCAGGCTTAAATCATTCTTTTGTCTCAGCCTTCTGAGTATCTTGATTATATTCACATGCCACCAAACCTAGAATAATATCTGTCCACCCTCTCTCTGAAAGGATCTCACTATGTAGCCCTTGGTCTAGAACTCTCTATGTAGACCGGGCTGGCTTCAAATTCACAGAAATCTGCCTGCTTCTGCCTCTGGGGTGCTGGCATTAAAGGTGTGTACCTTTTGGAAGAGCCTATACACAATGAGCTGCAAAGTAAAAAAGACTAGAAAATCTAAATATTCAAGAAGTCGAATAAGCATGCTATTGAATATACAGTTGTGCTATATATTATGTACGCATATTCATGTATTTCTATTATTTAATTTAATAAATGAAGTGATCAATCATTTTGTCCCAAATCACAGATAAATACAAAATGTCTGAAATGTATTTTGGTAATAAGGACACAACAATGGATAGAGAAAGGATTAGAGCTGGTTTATTTATTAGATTTGTTCCCTTTTTTGCTCGTGTTTTTGGGAGGAGGAAGGGTATGTTAGTCAAATATGTATAATCCAAGGAAAAGGGTGATTTAAGAGAGCGTATTCAAAAACATACAGTGTATAAACAAATGGTAGTGCATGTTCTGATGCTTCTAGAGTCGGGTGATATTTAGGGTTGAAGTACAGCTTTCCTGGAACACGTGTTATTAAAAACCTGGTTTATAAATTCAGTTAGTGCACTGGTGAACCCAGGACAACAGATGGAGAAATGGGCACAAGAAAGCTGTCACACTTATAATACTGGCAATCAGCACTCAGTATCACAAACAGCAAACCCCTCTGGCTCTCCTCTGCCCCTGACTCATTACTGAACTCGGCAAAGCCAGTGTTTCCTGATTCTGCTTCTCAGTTACAGAAGGACAGTGTGTCCATAGAGGGTGAGTTAATGTGATAGTGTGCAACACTTATAGGAGTTTGACTGTGCTCTGACCATTTCTGGAAAGGATTGTGCCCTCTGCCACCCCATAAAAGCTTAAAGAGCACATGAGGGGCAAAACAGAGGGTTAAATTCTACCTAGCATCTCAATTTCCAGTTATCTCGATAGTTCCCTCAATGCACTTTTAGTATTTCTTCACCCTTTTATATTCAGGTATTTCGAATCTCTCTTCTAGCACATAATTTTCCTTTCCTGTCTGTTTTTATTTACATGAATCAAGGACTTATTTTTGTCTTGAGTTCCTCATTATATTTATATGAAAAAATCTTTTGTTTTCTTCTATTACTTATCTCAATGTTGTTTGACTTATGCATCTTATTTGTCAAGCTTTAAGCATGTTAATAACTTTTCAATAGCGGGAAAACTTCCATCCTGTCACTTTAAAAGGAGAAATAACCACTGTATATAATGAACCAACAAAAATGTTAACACTTTCTTCACTGATATCCTAGTAAATAAAGGTCTAGAAACATCAGCCATTTTTCTCTTATAAAGTATTTATCTATTTCAGTTTATATTTGGATATACATTTTATATTATCATATATAGGGTAAGAAAAAGAAATGTTTCACACTTCTATTTTTAATGCCTTTACTTCTGGTTGGATAATAGTGAAAATTTCAAGATATATACAATATGGAAAGGACAGCCTCATTGTACTCTTGGGATGATTAATTATGCTTTTACATTAGAACAAAGGCTACGTGAACGTATGGTATTACTACTTCGATATAGGTAATTCATTGTAGTATAAAACAGCCATATATAGACCAAACAATAATCACTTACTACATGGGATAAAGCAAACACCCCACTGAAGAATGGAGAAGGGCCTCTTTCTGCCTCTAATTAGTTTTTAATAAATGATACATAATAAATGGCCATGTTCTAATTAATCACAGTTTACGTGTAGTCCATGAATGGGGGATGGGGATGTAGAAACTGTGGCAGCTATCTGCATAGCCTGTGAAGCTTTCTATGAAAGGCATTGCACTCCAAGTCGGAAGATGTGCCTGTTTTCATAAGGTTCTCTCAGGTCCGTGTGACTAACAGCATGTAGATTCTCTATACACAAGGTCCTAGTAGTCTCTCCATCTCCCTCTCTCTGTGTCTCTCTCCTCCCCTCCCTCCCATACCTAGTACACAGAACAGCTCCTTTTCGTGTAAAGGTGCGACAAGTACACTACCACTCAGGAGTCCCCTGACTCCCTTCTTTTGACACTAGGGGCCGAGCCTCGCCTGGAGCACACCAGGCCAAGTGCTCCAGCATGAAACCATCTCTGCCACCCCTGTTTCTACTGTTTTGAGACAGGGTCTTTGGAAGTTGCCTAGGCTGGCCTTTGAACCTACTTTGTAGCGGGTCTTGAACTCATGATCCTCCTACCTCAGCCTTCTGAGTAGCAGGATGACTGACCTGCACCACTAGGCCTGGCTAGTTTTGAGCAGTTTTTAAAACTGGTTCCCTAACATTAAATGCTATAAAACAGCCTGTGGACATTTTTCATGGTGCATTTCAGCAGAGTAAAGGATCTGAAGGAGTTGAAGTTGGTTGTAGGAATCCAGGTGGCATCTATTTTTCATTCCTGGTTTTTTCTGACATTCGGTCTCGTACTTTCTTCTTTAACTAGTGAAGATGAAGGAGACCTTCCCACAAGCATTTCACAAGTCTCTAACAGTGGGATTCTGCTTTCCACAGAATATTTGTGTTCTTTATGTTGTGTTGCCTTTACGCTCGCCTGAGAAATGAGGCATGTTGAGAAGGCAGGTTTACCACTTGACAGGACAAAGTGGTATTGTGTGTTCACTGAACATGTTCCTCTCTCCATGCTTGCATTAACCGCATCCATAGCTCTAACATCATACTGTCTGTCTGCATGCAATTTTTCATGTAAAGGCAAGGACTCTTAACATTACCTCAGAATAAAGAAGCTTAGGGGAAAATGATTGCTTGCTCTTAAAAATGGACAAAATATACATACATATTGAGAATACAATCAACTATTCCTGAATAAGCAGAGACAATTCATTCTGAGAAATTTTAAAGCACACTTTTCTTTACAGAAATCTCCTCCATTCCCAATTGGATTACTTCTTGAGTGTCTTTGTCCTCAAAGAGTATGCTTTCTCTATGCTGAACATTTTGAATAAATGTCTGCTATGAGTAGTTAAATTTGGGGGATATAACTTACTTTATCATCTACATGAGTGTACCCTTTCTATGTGCCCTTTATCAAGCTACACACAAAAGAAGAAAGGATCTTTTTCATAAAATGCACACATGTATGGAAAGCTAGATCACCTTCCATGACATGGTGTAGACAAGCTACTGCATACATATGCAATGCAGGTGCATTTTTACGTAGTGAGTGCATGCCTGCATTATGCCCTCACATTCCTTCATCCCACTGTCATCTGGCCACACCTGCATCCATGTGCAACTCCATTTCGATCAAGTTCCGTCCACCTAGTGCTGCAGAGCCTGGGCGCTAATACTGTATCTTTTCCTGCGGTAACTGTGACCAGCTATTTACACCCTAACAATTCGGGCACAGAGCTGATTTAGCATTTTTATTGGAATGTGAAAGCTCTTAAAAGAAGAAAAAAAAAAATCTAATCAGGCAGAAGAGATAGAAAACTTGCTGAATTTTCTCTCCCCCGCCCCGGGACCCCCCTGAATCCTATCAAAAGCACATCTTCCATTCATTGCTTCCCAGTGTCATTATGACAAGCGGCTACAAATCAATAGCAGAGGAGAGGCAGGACCAAGCCGCACTCACCCAGTGCTGAAGACTCACTCTCAGCCCCGATTTGCTAATAGCCCATAATAGCAGCCATTGGCGCCCCGCATTAAATCATACATTTCACTCTGCGTTTATTATGGGATTTTTAAAACTCCTCACCAAATTGGATTTTCTTGATGGTCTCTAATTTCCACATTTATCATTTAAAATTAAACTCCGCTGTGGAGAGGGGGGTAGAGAAAGAGAAGGTAGAGAGAGGCCAGACAGTGGTATATTTTCCTTTCACCCCCTCCCCTTTATGAAAACCCATAAATAACACCAGGTATCAAAGCCATAGCAGCTGTGGTAATGCTTGTTTCTAATA
The DNA here is from genome assembly GCF_007827085.1 of Peromyscus californicus insignis. NCBI lineage: Eukaryota > Metazoa > Chordata > Mammalia > Rodentia > Cricetidae > Peromyscus > Peromyscus californicus. Next base: position 101,966,188 of record NW_026294606.1, read on the forward strand.
TCGAAAAATTCTAGAAATCAGCTTGGAATGGTCCATATATGCTGGGCTATGAAAGAAAATGGTAGTTCCAGAGGATGAGACATATATACATACAGAGAAGGTTTCAAACAAAAGAATACTGGTTTAAAAAATCCTCAGTAATGTCACAATGCAGGCGAATTAAAAAAAAAAAAGCAATCAGAAAGAAATTTGTGCCATTCTGCAAATACGTCAGAGTTTGTAAAAATTATATTTTTTTCTAAAAATCAGTGGCAGATGAAAAGTAAAACATTCCTCTTGGCTTCTAGTTCTGAAACAGCTTGTTTTACCTTCTATATTTTCCATTTTAAAATTATCATAAAATTTCATAGAGCCCCTTGGTTGCTGTAGCAGAAACCTAAATAAGTTCTTGCCGCCTCCTCCTGACCCCTGCCCAACACACACACACACACACACACACACACACACACACACACACACACACACACACACACACCTCCCTGAATACCCAGTAAAAAGAGTATCAGCCCCTAGGACCTTAAACCACAACACATGTAGCTTTTTGATATAAAACATTGTAATCTTTGGGTATAAAAGTGAAAATTAAACTGCATGTCTACAGCCTAATAATAAAAAGGTACATCTTCTCAAGGTTGCCCAAGTATGGCCAAGTGATAACTATTATACAGCCGGACCTGAAGATGTCAGTGTGCAGAGATGCTGGGAGAGGCTAGATCTAAGTGAGGCAGCAAGTAATCCCTTCACTGGGCACTTCCTCAGCCATAAAGTCTGCCTATAGAATTATTTTTAAGAGACACAGGAATTAACTTGTAGATCATTAAGAGCTTAAAAAAATAAAGAAAGAAAGAAAAAGAAAAAGAAACAAAAACAAAAACCCCAGCCACTCCATAAAAGTGCTGTAAATAATCTTCAGAGACTATCTTTTGTTTTTGGAGTTCTGCTTAAAAGATTTATTTTCATTTTATATACATTTTGCCAGCATGTATGTCTGTGTACCCTGTGTATGCCTGGTGCCCATGGAGTTCAGAAAAGGCATTGGAGCCCCTGCAACTGGAGTTACAGACAGTTGTGAGCCACCAAGTAGGTGCTGGGAATTAAACTCAGGTCCTCTGGAAGGGCAGCCAGTGCTCTTAACCACTGAGCCATCTCTACAGCCTCATTATCTTTGACAAAATTATCTAAAATGCTTTTAGTAATCCTTTAAAAGTACCCACCATCAAGTGCTTCAATTCTTTTCTTCTCTCTCCCTTTTAAAGGTTAAAAAGTGTTTTCTTCTGGCCCCTTTCCCTTTTCTCTTCCACTCCTCATAATCAATACCCTCCATTTTAATAAAGTCTTTATTCAAATGACACATTGAAGAGTGAAGCAATAAAAAGGTATGCTATCAATTTTTACTAGGTACAGACATTTACATAGCAAGCATCCTTAAGACCCAGTGTTTGTCAGTGTCCCAGAACCCTCCTGTGCTCCTTTTCAGTCACTTCCACCTCTATTAAGGATGGCTCTCTAGCTTGCTACTTTAACATCATAGATTAATTCTGCCTACTTTTGATCTTCATAAAATGGGATAATCCAATATGCACATTTTCTGTCTATCTTCTTTTATTCAAAGTTATGTAAGACTAATGTATGTTGATGTATGTAATTATAGTTTACTCATTCTCACATACACAGAGCAGGGATCAGCAAACTATGGCCAAAGGGTCAAACCTGGCCCCTTGCTTTTGTATGGCTTGTAAGCTGAATAAGATATTTCTGTTTTAAAGTTGTTTTTTTTTTACAATCAAAATAATAACATTTTACTACCTGTGAAAATTATAAAAATTTCAAATTTGGGTGGTTGCAAATAAAAGTGGGGAGGGGGGCTGGGGTGGCCAGCACTGCCAGGGTGTTCTCTCAGTACTGTCCCAGCTGATCGCATGCTATAACAACAGGAACTGAGCAGCTGGGACACAAAGTCAGATCACAAAGACTAGAACATTTACAATCTGGTCACTGACAGAAAAAGTTTAGACTCATGCCTTAAAGTTTTCCATTGTGTGACTACTGTACGCAATCTATTTGCCTATCTACTGTTAGAAGACATTTGGGTTGTTAAAAGAAACGGGGCATAAACATTCTAGAATGTGTATTTTGCAAATACAAACGTCATGAGTAGCAGAAGTGCTAGGCATGGGTTACATATGTTCTACTGTGTATTTACTGCCAGTTTTCTACAAGTGCAGTTTAGCCAATTTACAATTTACACACCATCAGCAGTGTACAAAAACCTCAGCTGCTGTTTTCTTGTCAACACTTGGTATTTTCATTAGTCTAGATGTTTTAATTTGCATTTCCTTATGTTTAATAAGAGCAAACATCTTCCTGCATGTTGTCTGACTTAAGCAAAGCTTGTGCATGCTGTCACAGAAAGTGTCTGGGAGCTCATATGTGCATCTGTCTGCTTGTGTCCAGAAGATGCTGTTTCCTTGAAGTTATTCAACACCTTCGGCTCTTACAGTCTTTCTGCCCCCTCTTCCACATAGATTTTGGAGTCTTGAGGGGAGGGATGTGATATAGATATCCCATTTAGGGCTGAGCATTCCAAAGTCTCTTATTTTCTGCGTGTTGACTAGTTCTGGGATTCTGCTTTAATTATCATCTACTGCAAGAAGGTTCTCTGATAAGGGTTGAGCATTACACTGATCTACTCGTACAAAGTCTAACTCCTACCCACAGCTAAGAAGCTATTTGAAACTGATAGCTTCTGGGAGGGGAAAAATTGGTTTTTCTTAGTGGGATGACTGGGTATATCAATCACACTCCAAGGCAGGCCCCATGCTCAAGCATTGTCAGCCAACACAAATTGGACTCCATGTTTGTTTTGGGGTATGGGAGTGGATTATTTTTAAGACGGAAAAAGAACATGAAATTGGGTGGCAGGGAGGTGGTGGAGGATCTGGGAGAAGGAAAATATGATCAAAATATATTGCATGAAATTCTCAAAAAAAAAAAAAACAATATGTTTTTAAAGAGCAGATGGCACTGCCATTTAGGTAACCTTTTTATGGAGGTCTGTTCGAGTCTTTCACCAATTTCTCTATTGGGCTATCTAGCTTATTGACTTGTATCAGTTATCTATGTTGTATGGATACAAACATATTGCTACATTATCTGCTGTAAATGACTCCAGGGCTATGATGTGCTGTTTTACTCTAAGGGAGTCTTTCCATGAACAGAATTTCTTGATTTTAGTCTGGTTCCGTGTATCCATACTTTCTTAATACACTATTTGTGCTCTTTTTTTTTGAGATATGGCATACCCCAAAGGCATCAAGGTTAGACTTGCATTTAAATTGTTCATGTCGGGCTGGAGAGATGGCTTAGAGGTTAAGAGCACCGAGCACCGACTGCTCTTCCAGAGGTCCTGAGTTCAATTCCCAGCACCCACATGGTGGCTCACAACCATCTGTAATGAGATCTGGCGCCCTCTTCTGTATACATAATAAATAAAGAAATCTTTAAAAAAAAATTGTTCATGTACATTAATAGGTAATTTATGAATAATGGCAATACTTATGCTTTTGGTTGGCTTACTATGGTTAAGACGTGAAGTACCATGTTGAACAGAAGTAATGTCAGTGGGTCTAATCTTTTTATGTTGCAATTTCTAAAACTTAAAATACAGTCACATCATTTTCCCCTTCTTCCTCCTTCCCCTGGCCCCTCCCATTCTACCCTCCCAGCTCCTTCTCAAATTCATGGCTTCTTTATTTCAATTATTATTTTCATTTTATTATTTTTTCAATTGTGTATGTACAACATGCTGAATTCATTTGGTGTCATTGATATGTATATGATTTGGGGGTGACCATGTGGTATTGGATAACCAATTAGCAGGCTCATCCTCAGGGAAGACTATTCTCCCTAATCTCCTTTGCTTTCAATTCTGCTACACATTTTTGGAGATATCCTTAATCAGGTTAAGAAAATTCCTTTCCATTCCTGGTTTTTATTATGAATTAGTATTTAAGTTTATTGAAGATTTGAAAAAAAATCTAGCAAGATGATCATGTAATTCCTGTCTCTCCTTTGGCTGACATGGTGCATTATATTGACTTGGAAATGTTAAACCACTTAGGCATTTCTAGACTATCACACTCAATCATCATTTGCAATAATTTCTATATGCTAATAGATTCAATTTACTAATATTGTGTTTTGGATTTTAAAAATACAATGATTATAATAAAGACTAGTTTGTAGTTTCTTGTTCTTACAGCATCCATGTTTGACTTTACCATCTTCTTTATACTTCTAGAAATCCTACTGAGATGCTAAGAGCTCCTTCTGAAAAACAGCTGTAGTGTTATAATAATGGAACAGAGTGCTGGGAGACTGGCATTTCTTATGTTCTACCAGAAGTTTCATGATTCACTATTTCCTAGTGTGCACTTCTCCACACAATCTTTTGAACATTCTTCTAAATTTTATAAGTTTAATTTCATTTCTCAGGACCCTGAATTCAACAGTCTAAAGTAAGGGCTTTTGTTAGGCACAGCATATTAGGTGCTTGCCATCTGCAAGAACAGGTATTATCGGAAATGACAGAGAAGTCGAAGGTGTATTCTCTGCCCTGGATGGATTTATAAGTAAGATAAGAACTCCCTTTTAAAATTATAAATCATCTTTGGATTCATCTTTAATTAAATTCTTTCATTCAAGTTCATGAAGCTTTAAAAAATGACTTCTATTATAATGTGGAAAACAAGTTAACAAGGGAAAAGTTGAAAATAAAGCAGAGAGAAAGTACAAAATAATTCACAGTCCCACACACAAAGACAACCGTTGCTAGCATTTAAATTTGTTGCAGATAACCTTCAAAGTGTTACATTCTCATATTTTCTTTAAATATCTCCATAGTTGATATTATTAATTTCACCTGTGTACAACTTTATACTTTTATCTAGGCTTTTCCAAAAACTTTTAAAAAAGACAAATTTCTTAACAGCTTCTAAAGTTTTTATCTTTAAAACTGTAAAGTATAGTAATTAGGGAATTTATTTGAATGTGTGAAATGACAATTCACTTTTTTCTCGGTGACTCTGGATGGATCCCAACTATGGATCCCAACTTGGAAAGTTAATGTTACACGCTTCCTAGGTCACTATCTTGCCGCATCTCCTTTAAGCAGCCCTCATCTCTGAGATGGGTGCTGGGCAGTCAGTAAGGTGGCTCAGTGGGTAGAGACACTTGTAGACCAAGCCCAGGGACCTGTGTTCCACCACATGATGCACATTTATGTTGAAGGAGAGACCTGATGGCTCCACGAAGTTGCTCTCTGATCACCACAGGTGGCCATGGTGTGCAAATGACCTCTAATAACAATAGACACTGACATTCCAAAAGACTGATGCAAAAATTTTCCTCTTTTCTATAGGACATTGAAACACTTTCAGATTTTCTATAGGACACTGAAACATGGGATTGCTATGTTAAGAGCTGGTTTAGCACAGCGATGAGAGCCACGTGCTCCGGCTCTGCACTGAATCTGAGAGCAGCCACAAGTACTCACGAGGTATAGAAACTCGCTCAGCTGATTTCAATTTTCTATGCCTCAGTTGCTTATCTATAAAGCGGAGAGACTAATAATGACCTCTTTGTAGTTTCAAGGACTAAGAAAGCTGGATAAACAAAGTCCTTTTGGGTCTATAGCCAGTACTCAGGAAGCATCGGCTTTGACAGGCAGGCTGGAATGCTGCTTTTTTCAAACACACTGAAGTACAGCTAGCTATACTTCCAGTTTTCTGATGAAAAGTCTCCTTTATGCAGCTTGCCTCAGAACCCTGGAGCTGGTGTCTTTGGTTTAGTTTCCTGCTTCATGCTTTCTGTCTGTCATATGCTCTGTACCTCGTTCCCAAAACAGTACACAAGTTCCCAGATTTAAGTTTTGTTGGTGAGAACTGACTTTTATTCTAGGCCTCTATCTAAGCTAGCTCCATTATAGCTGTGCAGATAAAAGCTGGATGGAAGGAATAAAATCAGGGGTCATGTTAAACTGGCAGCATTGTGAGGATTCTCCAGTTTTCTCTTTCTTTAGCTAATCTAGAATTCACAGAGTACAGGCCATATCTATTCAATTAAGGGGTCAACTAAACAACTGACACTCAATAAATGTTTATCATTTGCAGTTACGCAATGAAATATAGAAGATATTAAAATGAACTGAAAAAACAACCCAGGGACAAGAAATAACTTTAATAAAAATTCAAAATACAAATCCTAAACACTTATTTTTGAGGTTGTGATACTTTGTCATCACAAGAGACTGGAAAGATCAGAAAGAACTGTTTTAAAGTCTTAAAATCTAAGCCTGGAGGCTTTCTTTAATCTGTACAGAAGACGGTTTAACATTGTTGCAATTATAATTTACATAAGAAACTATTTATTTCTTTACAAAACTGCAAGGTTGTTTGCAAAACATCAATTCTGTGAAACATTCAGATATGGTTAAGGTTATGGATTTTCTCAAGATGCATGTGTGAAAAAAAGACACTAAGACAGGACAAGGAGCTTTAATTACAAGCTGAGGCCTTGTAGTTTGAGTGCCAGTCTTAACAATCACTCTTATGTGGATTCCACCCAGTGTCCTCACACTTTTTAAAAACTGTTTAAGAATCTGAAGCATCCTGTGGTTTATTGATTTTTGTAACCACACACTCTGCCACTAATGTCCATCACTTGTGTGTCTCCTGATGACTGCTTCTTGGGGGGAATGAAAGTTGGAAAATGTGACACAATAATTCCAAATGGGATGACTCAGTGTAAATACTGAGGAGGAAAAGAATTATTTTAAACCACAAGCAGAAATATCTTCCTTCCAAATGGAACTGATCTGCAAAACCCAGTTCAAGTCAGCAAACCGGCAAAGAATTACTAAGGTAGCCACTTTGCCGACACAGTACATCAGCAGGCCAGTTTTCTCTGAACAACAAAACAATTTGAAGTTCGTTTTGATGCCTGATTTTACTCAAAGTTGATTTTACCTGGGAACAATCATTTCTAACCCAGCCTAAATGCTCAAACGTGGCTGTTAATTCTTCTACATTTCTGAGGAAACTCAGACATCTTTTGTGAATCGTTTTCTCCCCAAGTCAACAACCCACCAAGAGTTCTATCATTTACCTTTAGAGCTATTCATGTAACTTATTTCTATTGCAATTCTGTTTTTTGGATTTCATCACTGGTTTTCTGTACTTAATTTCATACTTTAAAGGTGCACATACTGCTATCAGCTCCCTTACATCCTTCCCAGAACCACCTGTGGTGTAAGAGGCTGGGGGTAAAGAGTAGATGTAAAAAAGTCAAACTGCCTGGACTTGAACCTAGGAGTTCTCAGATAAATATCTGATTGGCCTTGGGCAGTTTACTACACGTTTCTTCATTATTAAAATGGGATATAAGATTGTACTGAAGCAAACACATGAACATCATAAAAACACCATATAATGAATTAGTCCATAGCTGTTATTTTCTTGACAGTCTCCAGATTCTAAAGAAGGAATGGCTAGCCGGGCGGTGGTGGCGCATGCCTTTAATCCCAGCACTTGGGAGGCAGAGGCAGGTGGATCTCTGTGAGTTCGAGGCCAGCCTGGTCTCCAAAGCGAGTCCCAGGAAAGGCGCAAAGCTACACAGAGAAACCCTGTCTCGGAAAAAAACGAAAAAAAAAAAAAAAGGAATGGCTAATTGGCATATTCTTTTTTGTGTAGTCCAAGTGATTCTTTTAAAACAAAAGTAAAATTAGGGTTCTCTTCTGATCAAACTCTTTCAGAGACTTCCTGTCTCATTTAAAGTCAGAGTCCCCACGTGGCCCTCCCTGGTTTAAACCCTCTTCTCCCCTCCCCTTTGTTCTCTTTCTCCGCTATTTCTCCCTCCTCTGCACTACTCGGTCTACCGGTTTTCTTGCCTCTAGAATGTGTTAAACATGCCTCTCTTTGGGGGTCTATTAATAGCTGCTCTCTTCCAAAGAGAATAGCCTTACCATTAGCAAACTTATTCTGTCCATCCACTATAAAAGAGCAAATCTGTTCAAACCTAGGCTTTCTTGGAGCCGTTTACCTTATCTGTCTCTACAGTACTTATCTCATCTGACACATTTATCTTCAGGTGGTAAAATGACCTCTAAGGGTTTAATTAAGTATGATAATTGCTGACTGAAGATCTTCCCTATTGGTCGATTCTGTTGGCACAGAAAGCCATGGTAATTTTAAAGATCTACCAGATTGACTTCTAAGAAGTAAGACCTTACAGTTAAATTGTAATCTTTGTGGGAAATTCTTCCTGATCTCATGCTCTCTTGTTCCTGAAATGGAAAATGCACCCTGGACTTGATGTCTACCATTCCCATGAGTGCTCTGAAAGCTTGCGAAGTTTTTATTTCATCACACTGTGATATTCTGGAATAAATTTTCATGTCCAACAGTATATCTTACAGTTTTATTCCTAATGATATATACAGGTATAGCTCATTATTTTAACTGTTCTATGTGTTTTATTGAGTGAATATCCTCAAATTTATTCACTCATTTTCTTATCACTGGACAATTAGACTTCTTCAGCTTTCCATAATTATTTATAATGTAACAACAAATATTAACTTTTTACTTTTTTGTGTACATATATTAGAGTTTACAAAACATACATGAATATTTTCAACTCTTCTAAGTATTATCAAACTGAATAGCTAGAAAAGTAACTACTACAACTATTATAGTAACTATTTATGGTATCACCTGTAGATTTTGAGATTAGGTTATGTTCTTATGTCTGTGTTAATGAATATTTTCCATTTAATTTTGCATTAAGCTGATGAGAGTGAAACAGTAACTGCAATAAATACTTATTATTTAAACATGTGTGTGTGTGTGTGTATGCATGGACATGTGCTATGGTGTGCATGTAGATGTCAGAGGAAAACTTGCAAGAGTCGGTTCCCTTCTACACTGTGAGCACTGAGGATTAAACTGGGGTGGTCCGGCTTGGTGGCAAGTGCCCTTATCCACGGAGCAGTCCAAGTATTAAAGCTGCACAGTATTGGACTCTCATGGCAGTGGTTAGGGCGATCTGGGGGAAAGTGTTGCCTTCACGATGTTGGGTCTTCCTGTTAATCCAGGTCTTCTGTCCACTTATTCAGATTTTTTTCCAACTTTCATTAAGGTTCATCATTTACTCTGTAAAGATTATGTATTTCCTCCTATTGATTTATTCCTCTGTATCTATGGTCTTTATGTCATAAATGGAATTTTTCAAACTCTCATTTTCTTCCATGGCAATACCTGACAGACAGTCGATTTAGTGTGCTAATTATATGCATTAGAAAAGAAGTCTTGAGTCAGTTATCTAAGTTCTTCTTCAGGAACTTTGAAAGAGAAGGCAAAGGAAATCTGAAGCAAGCACAACAAAAGAAATAATAGAGGTGAGCAGAATTGGTTGAAGTTGAAAACAGTAAAACAGTTGATAAGAATCAATGAAGTGGGTGAGACAGTTGATTGGCTTGATCTGTTTGGGAGGCATCCAGGCAGTGGGACCGGGTCCTGTGCTCATTGCATGAGTCGGCTGTTTGAAACCTGGGGCCTATGCAGGGTCGCTTGGCTTGGCCTGGGAGGAGGGGACTGGACTTGCCTGGACTGAGTCTACCAGGTTGATCTCAGTCATAGGGGGAGGCTTTGCCCTGGAGGAGGTGGGAATAGGGGGTGGACTGGGGGGAAGGTGAGGGGGGCGGGAGGGGGGAGAACAAGGGAATCCGTGGCTGATATGTAGAACTGAACTGTATTGAAAAAAAAAAAAAAAAGAATCAATGAAATGAAGAGCTGGTTTGTTTTCTATGTGAACATAGTGCCTCCCTATATTGCCTAAGCTGACCTTGAACTTGTGATCCTTCTACCTTGACTTCCTCAGCAGGTGGGACTGCAGGTCCACACCAACACTCTAGCAAAGAACTTATTTCTTTTTTTTAAAACATAATTAATAAAATTGACACATCTCTAGCAATTAGTAGTATTAATAATAAAACAGAAATATTGCTTTATCCACAAATCAATCAAAAGGACAATGGGAGAGAGCTACAAATAACTCTACAAATGCAAGTCTGATGACTTAGATAAAACGGACCAATTCTTACTGACAAAAACCTGAAGTATCATAACTCATCCAGTATGAAACAGGTCATTTGAATAGCTCTGGAAGTATTAAAGCAAATGCATCTGTAATTGAAAACTACCACAGAAGTAATCACCAGGCCAAACTGTTTTATTGAAGATTTTTATCCAAAATTTAAATGAGAGTTATACCCAGTCTCCATTATTTCATAATATAGAAGAGGAAACATTTCTCAGTTAACTCTATGAATCTGGAGGCATGTTGACATTAAACTCAATAAAAAATAAAAGGAAAGAAAGGAAGAAAACAAAATAAATGAGGGAAGAAAATTACAGATCAATATTCTTTTTAAAAGAAGAGGCAAAATAAATAACAAACAATTAGTAAATACAAGTCAACAGCACAGAGAAAGAATATACACAGAGAACAAAGTTAGACTTATTGCAGGGATGCAAAGCTTATTAAACAGAAAACTGATCCGTATTTTCCATATTATTAACAAGTTAGAACTTATGATCTTATCAACTGATGCAAAGAAAGCATCAGAAAAGTTCAATAGCACCCATGGTAAAGTCCTCACAGGAAAAAAGGAAAGCTTTCTCAATTTGATAAAGAGTACCTATTAAAATTCTGCTAATACTACACCTAACTATTGCAGGCTAATATGATATATTATATATATAATTTATATTTTTATATATATAATTATTATAATATAATAATGTTTTCCTTCTAAGATCTGAACATGGCAGTGGAGGAAACAATGGCTTTTCAGTAAATGATGCTGGACAAATTAGACATCCAAATGCAAAAATGAAGAACCTTAATCTAAGTGCCATACCTTATATAAAAAATTAATTAATAACAAGTTATAAACAGTGCTAAATGTAAAATTATGTTTTAATTTAGAAAAAAGTGTTGAGGAAAATCTTCCAGATGTAGGGCTAAGCAAAGAGTCCTAGGCTTGATACTAAAAATATGATCTATGAAAAGAAACAAATGTTGTCCTAGGTCATTTCATAATTAAAATCTTTTGCTTTGAAAATAACTAGGCCAAGAGAATGAAAAAGGGTAAGCTGGGAAGACAGACTTTCTGATAAAGAACTACTGTTTAAACTTTACAAATGATAGCCCAACAGTGAAACAACATACAATTCAACTGAACATAAACAGCAGATGCAGACATTTCATCACAGGAGACACGCAGTGAACAGACACACAAGAGGATGGCTGGCGGGACCTACTCTACACAGAAGCAATATGTCCCCTCCCCAGCACTGTGCAAATTCTGTACTGCAATTTTTAAAAAAATCTTCTGCCTTAATGCTTCTTTTTTTGTTTGTTTGTTTTTATTTTTGACTGGTCAGCCATCATGGCCCTCCCTTTTTTTTTTTTGTCTCCCCAACTTGATGTATGAAGGCTTCGGTCTTCCTGGGAGTGGGTTGAGGCATTGAGGCAGCCAGGGTTGGCCTGTACACTGACTTGAGAGACCAGTCTAATAAAAGTGCACACCTTACAAACAAACAACAACAACAACAACAAAAGATGGCTGGCATCCTCATTCAGAGCTCCCATGGAAATGCAAGTTAAATCCATAGAAAGACATCACTAAACACCTCTCACAGTGTCTAAAATGAAAAAACCTCGACATCAAATCCTACTTGGGATACACAAGAACTGGACTGACCATACATCACTCCTAAGCTATTAAACAGCACAGTAATTTTGAAAAAAACCAAATTTTTCTAAAAAAAAATAAAAATAAAAATAAATAAAAGGGGAAAAAAAGAAATGACTAAACATGAAATTCAACCAAGCCATTGCACTCCAGGGCATCTGCTGCAATGAAATAAAGATTTTTAAACAACAAAGGACACAGAGGGCATGTAGTGTTTTACACTAGTATAATGGGTTAAACAGTACCTCCCAAAGACGTACTTCCAAATCCTAATTCCTGGGACCTGGGAATGTTAGTTTATTTGGAAAATAGGTCTTTGCATACATAATCAAGGGCTAGGAGATTAAAAGGTTGTGCTGGGTTATCCAATTGTGCCAAAAATCAGGACACAAGTGTCCTTACAAGAGACATATGGAGACGTCAGATGTAAGGGACAGAGGCCAAGACTAGAGTGATGAGGCTACAAGATTGTTGAAGCAAAGAATGGCTGTCCATTTCAGCCCCACCTTCCAGTGTGAGCCTCTCACACTCACACTGGCCTTGAGGACAGTGAGAGTACAATTCTCTTGCAAAGTCAGATTTGTGGTAATCTGCATTGGCATCCACAGGAAATATATTTATTCACAAATAGCTAAATGTAACATCCAAGATATTCTTCATGGGCAAATGCTTGATCTTTTGCAGTCATAGCATGGAATGCTATCCAACAACCCAACAGAAATAACTGTTGATGTATACAAAAACTGGATGGCTCCCTAGGACACTCAAAGGCCAGATGCATAATGTGAGCACATTCGGTTTCAGTGTTTGTACACAGAGATGGGGTAAAGGCAAGGGAATTCTGGTAGGTCTTCAGCTAGCTACATTAGTGTTTCTAGCAGAACAACAAAGACACCTGTCTCAAACAAAATGGAAGGCAAACACTGACGCTGAGGTGGTCCTCTAACCCTACTTGTGTCAGGGCATGTTCTCACATTTACATACACACACACACACACACACACACACACACACACACACACACACACACAAGAATCCTTGGTGATGCACTTGTTCAGTATGCAACTTGACTGTTTCAATGTCAATATCCGGTTGTGATTTGTAGTAGTTTTCCAGGATGTTAGAATTGGGGGAAATTGGATAAAAATGTACACAGGAATCTCTTCATGTTGTTTCTTACTATTGTCTGTAAATCTACATTTAGCTAAAAAAAAAATTGAAGTGATCACCTAGGGGCACTAAAACCTAGAAATGAAAGAGTAACAGAAATCAAGGTAGAAGGAATCTGTAGCAATTTCAATAGAGCAATCACCCTGAAACAAAACTCAGTCAATTTTAAATTGGTTGTAGCTCTCTGAATGAAGTGCTTCATCTCATCTCTTACAGGTGTATCATCTTTTTAGCATCTGCCTTTCCTCCACTGTTTTTCTTTAATTGACTGCAATATTAAAAACAAATCTGCCAGCATGCTGCCTGTTGTGACAATCTACTCTCACTAACCACTTCAGACTCAGTTCTATAACTGATGCCATGACCATTCTCTCCCTTCTCAGTAATATGGTTAACATGCACTTTCATGATGAGTTGGAAAACTTAGCTTTCAGGGCATTTTCAAACACCATGACACCACACTCACTCATGTAACACTTATTCTCTATCTGGTCTCAGCCAGTGACCATGGGTGTCTTTGTACTTCCTAATTGCTGGTTTCTATGATACCACTAATGCACAGATTACTTGTTCTAAGTTACAATGCTATCTTACATTTGGAGCCCAAGGTACCTTAGTAAATGCTTTGATTCCTTCAGTACTCAAGTATTTGTAATTTTTCATAATATAAATTCCAACCATTAACTTTAAATCTGGTTCGCAATCTCTATCAACAAGGTACCATGAAAATTCAGGCACTCCAGCATAAAGACCAGATGCCATGATATTGATGGAAAACCTAGTTCACTTGTTAACCAACTATGTCAACCATCTGGCACTAATCATTCTGAGGACATTTGTCAGTTCTCTGTTCCTGGATATTTGTTTGCAATTGCTAATTCCTACAACACCACACCTAACTCTCCCATGTCTCTGCACACATACATGAGCATTTCCTTAGTGAAATGGCAGAAAATGGATTTACTGTAGGGTATGAACATTTTGCCTTCATTATGTGGCACCAAAATTATTTCTCAGTCTCTTACTATATTTTTACTGTTTATACTTGTGATTGGCTAATATTGTCAACTTGACAGGATCTAGAATCGCCAGACACAAGGCTCTGGGCATGTGTGTGAGGGACTTTCTAGGTTAGGCTAATTGGAGTGGAAAGACACAACCCTGGTGTTTATGGCACCATTCCCTGGGCTGGTGTTGTGGACTGAATGAGAAGGTGAGCCCGAGCACCTCTGCTCCTTCCTCCTGGCTGCAGACACAATGGGAGTGGCCACCTCTAGCTCCTGCTGCCACAGATCCCCTGCCATGATTGACAGCACCCTTTGCAAGTATGAGCCAAAATAAACTCTTTGCTTTTATCAGTTATTTTGTTTTTGTTTTATTTGTTTTGTTTTGTTTTTGCTATAGCAAAAAGACAAGTAACAAAGACAATACTGTCTTTCAATGAAAAGAAATTTCTTTAAAATTTATAGGCACAAAATAGAGTTGTAGTTCTATTTGTGTTTTTGGTGTTTGTTTGTTTGTTTGTTTCGAGACAAGCTCTTGTTATGTAGCCCTGGTTAGCTTGGTTTTCTAATTATTCTTGAATACATTTGAAAAACTTTTATTTTTCTAGGCAATTGTCCCAGCTGAGGTTTACAATTTATCGGCATAAAGTAATTATGTCCACTGAGGATGCTTTTTAGCTCAACAATTAGATTCATGTAACTATTACAGGCCTATGTAGCATACAGGTCAGGACACACAGTTACAGAACATGTCAGCACAGCAATAGCAGGCATTTCTCTTGAGTAGGAGTAGTCATTCAATGGTGGTTATCTGATCATAACTGCTGAGGAGCTAACCTCAGATGAGAGGGAACAAAATCACCACTGGGCTGGTGCAGAATTCACTGATATACCTTGGAAGAACTCTGCAGGCATAGTTTCTGGTCACTGCTCTTCAGGAAGTTTAAAGCTAGAATTTCTATCCGGTTATAATCTTATTTCTAGTCTTCTAACCTGATGCAATTGACTCACAAAATGTCACTACTGATCTAGCAATGGTGCTTGATACACATAATTCACACTCAGACAACAGGTTCCTGGGATAACTGAGCTAGGTAAATGATATTTTTCTTACATTTTAAGCTCATTAATCATAGGTAGCTTCCTTCTCCTTCATCATTACTAATTATTTGTGCATTTCTTCCTAGAGTTTTGTTTCATGTTTCTCTATTGCTTTAATGATTTAAAGAATAACCTAATTTGAGTTTTTAATTCAACAGTTTTTATATTCTATTTACTTTTTCCTTAGTTTTTTTCAAATATTTAGCTATAGAGTTTCCTCTAAGTACCACAACAGCTTCTTCACCTTATAAGATTTGAAATTATACATTAATTTTGTTCTAGTCTAAGTATTTTTTCAAATTCTATTATAATTTTCTTTCTTTCTTTCTTAGGAAATTTTGTATTCATTTTACATACCAACCACAGACCCCCTCTCTTCCCTCCTCTCACCGCCTCCCCTTCCCCTCCAACCTATCCCCCACTCCCTCCTCACTCCAACAAGGAAAGGCCTCCCATGGGGAGTTGTGAGTCTAAAAGAGTGTTTTGAAAATTCCCATAGCAAAGGATGTTTGGAGTCATCCTCTGTTTTGATTCCTAATTTTGCTGTATTATGGTCAGAGGTTAGTATGAAAATGACCCTTTGAAAATACGTTGAGATCCTCTTTGGGTCCCTGGAATATACCATGTTCTCATAAATACCATATATTTATTTGAAAATCACATCTATTAACTGTAGGATTAACTATCTTCAAGGTCACATGTGCAAAACCTTTTACTTTTCTATTAATCTGTATTCTTGAGCAGTTCTTTAGGTGAGGGTTTAAATTTCCTCATTAGGACCACAGAATTGTCATTTTACTCTTAAAATGCTGTCAGTTTTTGCTGTATTCACTTTCGGCTTTGTTAACAAGAACATGCACGTTATCTTGTGTGTAACTTTAAGAATTTCCATTTTATACTTTGTAGTCTTACTTACCTTTAATAAAGCTTATGTCTTTAACAATATTGGGTTTAATATCAACATGTATTAGTTTTGTTATTAGCATTTGCCTCAAACATTTTTCATTTCTAAATCTCTCTTCATCCTAATATCATAAGCATAGCTCTTATAAGTATAATTTAGACAATTTTTTTAAAACTAGTATTATATTTTCATCTGGGAAGATTAAAGCATTTTGTATGCATATATATGTAATAAACTATATAACATATACTTATATGTGTTTGTGTATTTGTGTGGGTGCGTGTTCCTGTGTAGATGGGCAGCTGGGATTTTATTAACTGAACCACTTCCAAAGTTCATATTTACATTTCTATCTTTTTTTGTACTTGTTCATTTTATTTTACACTCTTTTAGTACATTTTAAAATCATTTTTGTCTTCTGTTAGCATGACAAAGTGGTTTTTAATTTAAAAAAATTGCTTATATTAAGTATTGTGGAATGCCAGGCGGTGGTGGCGTACACCTTTAATCCCAGCACTTGGGAGGCAGAGCCAGGCGGATCTCTGTGAGTGCGAGGCCAGCCTGGGCTACAGAGTGAGTTCCAGGAAAGGTGCAAAACTACACAGAGAAACCCTCTCTCGAAAAAAAAAAATATTGTGGAACTAAAAAAGAATGTGTATAAGATAGATGTTAAGGTATCTAGCTTGACTTTACTAATGTGGTTAATTACAATAATCAGATTTATCAGTATGAAATTTTCACATGAAGGTTTATTCTATGGATAATGGATTATAATTTCAATAATCTTAGTTAAAATAATATCAAGTTTGACATTGCTAGGAGTCTCAATATCACAGCAAACTCCCTGATGCCCTAGTTCTTACAAATTTTCTGCTGACTCCCACCACAATGACCCCCAAGCCTTAGGTGTAGGAGTTGTACTGGAGATGTATCCACTGGGTCTGGGCTCTACAACTTCCCTTTTTGATTGGCTGTGGTTGTCTGAAATGGTCTCTATGTGTTGCAAAAGAGATTCCTTGATGAGAAGTAAGGACTGCATTGATCTGTGGTTATAAGGACAAAAGAACAAATATTTAGAATGTAGCTAGGGATTATGCTGGCCTAGAAGAGTGGTGGTTGTAGGTTTCCCTCCCAAATCCATGACTTCACTAGTCCTGGGTGCTTGGCTAGACTTCCTGTGTCAGGCACGGTTTCCCGTATTGTTGAGAGGGTCTATTAGAGAGCGTTAGTTACTAGGGAGCATGAGCTGAACAAGGACAACAGACGTGCTGAAATGGACTGAGAAAGTCCACTAGCACTCAGTCCTACACAAAGAACTACAGGCAACTACCAGAATGCTGAGAGTGGGAGAGATGGTCCTCCTCAGGGAAGAGTACACCAGTTGGTTATCCAATACCCAATAGTCAGCCCTGAAAACATACATACAAGTAACATTTCAGACTGAGCAGGGTGATTCATGTATTTAGGAATGTGTCTTAGTTAGGGTTTCTATTGCTGTGCAGAGACATCATAACCATGGCAACTCTTACAAAGGAAACATTTAACTGGGGCTGGCTTGCAGTTCAGGGGTTTAGTCCATTATTAGCATGGCAGGAAGCATGGTAGTGTGCAGGCAGACATTGTGCTGGATAAGGCACTAAGAGTTTCTACATCTGGATCCAGAGGCAGCAGGAGACTGTATTACACTGGGCCTGGCTTGAACATATGAGATCTCAAAGCCCAGCTCCACAGTGACACACTTCCTACAACAAGGCCACACCTACTCCAACAAGGTCACATCTCCTAATAGTGCCACACCCTATGACCAAGCATTCAAACACATGACTCTATGGGGCCATTCCGATTCAAACCACCACAGAATGTAATATGTATATACAATGTATCTTATCTATGCAACAGCAATTAATGAAAAAAGAGGCTATGAACCTAAAAGAGAGCTGGGAGGAGTATGTGGGATAGCTGGATAGAGAAAATAAAAGGGGTAAAATGTAATCATATTATAGTCTCAAAAAATAAAATAAGCAATTTAAAAATAGTATCAATTTTGCACAATCTAACATCTCATTTAATAAACTCATTCTTAATACAATTTTTATTGTTTCACTTCTATATTTTATAGAAAAGTCAAATTTTGGAAATATAGGAAATAAAGTTTATTTCCTGAGCTATCTTTGCTTTTTCCCTAGACACAGGAACAACAACACATTGCTCATAATACTTTCTTTTCACATACTAACCAGCTTTCTTTTTGCTTAAAAATGTATTCATTTTATGGAATTTTCATACACGTATTCAATGTATCTTTATCTTACCCATCTCTCCCTCTCTCCCTCCAGCTCCCTAGCCCTTCAACATATTTCCCATTCCCCTCCAAAATTCACTGAGATATGCCAAATAAATTCCAAATAGTTTGGGATATTTATCTCTCTCTCCTTATAGTTCTGTCAATTTTTCTTCATTTATAGCTTTTATTATATGCATTTAGAAATGTTTTAACTTTCTTTTTAGTTAAAACATATTTATGTAGTTAGTGGCTTTATCTTTCTTTCAGTCTATGTAAAATGTAGTTCACCAAATTTAAACGATCATCTGCCACTATCCTTTCCTCAGCAATTCCGGTGAAATTTCTCAGTATATACTATTTTATCACAAATTCCATAAAATCTGCCAGAAACTCCACTGCAGTTAAGACACAGACTGTTTCCTCATCACAGATTCCTTCTGTTCGTATTCATGAATAGTCACTCTACCCTTTCTTTTCCTTCTCCTTCATCCTTGGCAATCACTAATGTTCACTGTACTTTTATCATTCTGACGCTGCTAACAGAGCCATACTTCATGTGGCCTCTTGTAGGTGGCTTTTCCCACCTCAGAATTATTATTATTATTATTATTATTATTATTATTATTATTATTATTATTATTATTTCAGTATTTGAAGTACATTCTTCAGCTATTCTCCCGTACACAAATAAGTTTGTTATGACAATGTCTTTATAACAGCTTTATGTAGCTAGAGTTTTCCTGCCTGGCCCACAGTCAGGACAAATCTCTCTCCAGACCATCCCACAGCAGCTTTACTCTTGAGTAATAGGTTAGGCAGAACCATGTATCAACCAGGGACAAAGGAGGCTAAAGTTAAAGGTGATTTACTCTAAAACTTTAGGGGCAGGGAGTTGGGAAGATGCTTAGTGAGTGAAGAACCTGTCAACATAAGAATGAACACCTAGCCTGGTGGCACACGCCTTTAATCCCAGGGGCAGAGGCAGGCAGATCTCTGTGAGTTCAAGGCCAGCCTGCTCTACAGAATGAGTTCCAAGACAGCCAGGGCTACATAGAAAGACTCTGTCTTGAAAAATAACAACAAAAAACAAACAAACAAAAAAGAAAGAAAGAATGAATACCCGAGTTCAGATACCCAGCACTCACATATAAAGTTGGGCACGATGGAATATGTTTGTAACCCTTGGGGTGAGGTTGGAGGCAAAGGCAGACAGATTGGCCATCTAAATCAATTGGCTCTGGATTTAATAAGAGGCTCTGTCTCAAAATACAAGGTCAAGAGCAATTGTGGAACTAGATGCCAATCTCTGGCTTCTACATGCATATATGCACATGTTCAAGGGGGTTCCTCTAACTTTTAACGTTTAAAAAGTATTTTTATACTTTCCTGTTTATATTCTCTTTCAGTTATTGTTATTAGAGGCTACTTCTGGTGTGCACTAGGGTCTGCTAACTCTTGTTCATTTTGGCTGTTTCCTTGACTAGTATCTGACTTATAGAAAGTAAAGCCATGCTGAGTGGTACATTTTCTCAAGGAGCGTAGTGTAGCCTGATAGAAGGGCGTACACTTTACAACGGTTTTCATCTTGGTTCTGTAGAGCTCATCAGGAGTACTAGTGTTCTGTAACTCCCTTCACCTTTTTTTTCAGCAGATACACCAGATGGGAGCTCACACGTAAACCACGACTTTCTAAAAGAGCATGCCTATAACAGTTAGAAATTCTTAGGGGAAGCTGACTCTTCCTGTTTAGTCACAAAGCCCAGGCTGAGTGGGAGGAATCATCCCTTTTGCTGTTGCATGCTGGAGAGCTGACTAAAAATCCCAGTCCTTACACAAGGCTCCCAGGGTTCCTGCTGCATGCTGGAGAGCTGACTAAAAATCCTTGTCCTCACACAAGGCTCCTAGGGTTCCTGCTCAGTGCTACTGCTTCAGCTGCATCTCTCCCAATCATGAAGGCTCCAAATCTTGAGTCCCAGTCTTAGCTGGAGGTTCCATTTATATCCATGGGCCAGGGCACCCCTCCACCTCCCTTCCCAAGATAGTTGATATCACTACCAGGCTTACCACTCTGTTTTTAAAAACTTTCCCATTGCTGAGGTACTGAAATTTTTCCCTAGTTTTTTCAGAAGCATGGATATTCACCCAAAACAAGAACATTTCATTTTGCTTGCATTTCTATATGTTGAGCAGTGGGAGACTTTTCAAGTTAACACCACATTCTCTATCTAAGAATTTTCTTACAAAACTTTTATTCTTCACATAGCCCCTAGCACATCTGTCAGAAAGAAATATATAATGGATGAGATGAGTGATTGATTGAATAAATTATACTTCTTTCCTTCATTTATTCATTTTCTCAAACTTTTATTTCACAGGTCATTCATTATAAATTTGTGGAGTTCATATTTTATGTACTTCATTTAGATGAACATGATTTTCTCACATTGACTCCTATACTACACATGGCGATTCTGCATCCAGATCTTTCCCTTTGTCCCACATATACCTACCAAGCACCTTTTTTTGCCAAGAGATTCTTGCTACATCTTTTTATTGCCAAGGGCTTCCCAAAGAGCGTATTTTGACTCATCTTCTCTTTAAACTCTTTTGTTCTTTTAGTAGTTCTACATGAAGTTCTACTGCATGTTCTACTAAGTAAGGCAATGTGGAATGGCATCAGCATAGAAAATTATTCCTAACCACTTGCTGATGTTAGAGTTTGTCTCATTTTTGATAGCCTGTTAACTTGAAGATTTACATAACTATAGGAAAATACAGAAATGCTTCATGTATACCTCTTTTTATAATATTTCTACCATGTTCACATGCATTAGGAGTATCTATGTGTTTACTGCAATATACATATAATCCAATTATGCAATAATTTTCTTATACATATGTATCTAAAATTATAGTCATACAAAGCTTCTCTCTTTTATTATCTGCCTTCAGCAAAATCCCTGAAAAACCTAGTATAATGTCAAGAGCCCAGTGGACATTTAATAAATATTCATTTGTGACAATCATGGTGATCTCACACAGGGCTTTTGAAGGTGATTTTCAGAAATCATCAGCTATTCTTTGCCATAGATTAAAAAAAAAAAAAAACCTTCCCCTAGAAATGATTGCCTTTCAGTCACAGAAGAAATGAAAATAAAGCAAAACCAAGAGGAAGTCTTTTCTCATTTTTAAACTAAAACTCTAATGTCATATAGTATTAGGTACCATGAACATTTTAGATAAATAGACTGTGTGGAAACTCAATTTAGTGACACAAAATTATATGGAGTAAAATTATATATGCTTTTCCTGAACTTTTAGTGGTATGCACTGAAAAATTCATATTTGTACTTTTAAATACAGTAGCATCTAAGTACTTATCCACAACTGCAATTATGTGGATGGATAGTGTATGAACATTAGAACTGAAGACACAAGCCCTCCACAGTCAGCTGATTAGCAATGCTAATGAGCTTACCACACAGTCATATAATTAGAAAGAGTTTTACTCACAGTGATGTTGAGGTTATAGGGTTAGAACAGTTTCCATTTCAAAAGAAGAGATAATCCAGGTTACTATGATGGGGAAACGTAAATCATCTAATTTTAGCTGTTGAAAATATCAAGATTTATTTAAATAAAAACAACTTCTACCTTTCCTGGGGAAAATTCAGGTACATTAGATGAGTGCACTCTTTCTCAGGTAAGGGAAATTTTCAAAAGAGAAAGCAGACCCTCACCAGGCAGCACAACTAAGGAGCCTTCTCCACGCAAGACTGAATCGGTGCATCTAGGTCATCACCTCACTACTCACGTAGGAGACAATGCTTCTTGATTAGAAAATGAAAGCCATCAAGATACTCACTCCTTCCCTAGAAATGGGAAGCTGCAGAGGCAGATGGGGGTGTGGGAGGGAGGAAGAGGGAAGGCAGGCAGGCTGTTTTGCAGTGCAAAAGAATCCATTTCCCTGTGTTCCTTCTTTGTATCCTTTCTCAGCACTAATGACCTACCAAACATCCTTGAGTTTAGTGGCTGGTAATTAGCTAGTTTCTTGACTTTCAATGGAGAACAGTAGTCAACCACTCAATGTTAGCAGGCAACACCTGCTATTGATATGCTATCTGATATTCTAGATGTAAATATACTTAATATTTAGGGATAATTTATTTGATTACTAACAGGATTTATCACAACTGGAGTACCTTTGTCTCATCGTGGCACTTTGTGATGGATAAAGATATGTTGTTACTCTGTTTCAGTGTAAGAATCTGGATCATTTTTTAAGTCTGGTGATTATATTTGAATCTTACATACATGCCTTGAAATGAAAAAGCATTTTCATAAATCCTTGCATTATGTAGGAAAATGTCAACTGTACTTTTAAATAACATTCTTGGAGACAAAAGGAAGCCCAATACATCTGTATGTGCTCTTTAGAATGACAAGAGGAGCGCTTTTTCTCTCTCTCTCTCTCTCTCTCTCTCTCTCTCTCTCTCTCTCTCTCTCTCTCTCTCTCTCTCTCTCACACACACACACACACACACACACACACACAGCTATTTCTATTTTCATTACATAGTTAAGTTAGGATTACCTAAGGAAAAAATTTTCAAAGGATTTATCATTTAACACTTCAATGGAGTTACTAATAGGAATTACAGCGAAGTAGGTCATGCCAAATCCACCCTCAAATGACTAGAGATCCTATATAAGTCAGCAAACATTTCAAACACAATAGGCACAAACCCCTCCTGATTATTACAAGTGTGTGTATCTCCAGTATACTGAGAATTGGGATACTAAAATTGAAAACCAGATTTCTAGTTAGTCTTACTAATAACACAAACAGTTTTAAAATAAGTAGATAGCTCATATCATCAATGTTTAACATAAGCATATTAACAGTAAAATAACATTTTTTATATTTATCTAGCCTACTATAGAGAATCTGATTATGAAATACATGCTAAAAATCATGAATACAACAAAGGAGCTTTCACTCACATGGAACATGAAAATATTTTCCTAAGTTGCAAACTGGAAAAATATTTTACTCTTTGAAAAATAATGTCTTCTATGTCATTCATCTAAAGCAATGGATCTCTGTGAGTTCAAGGCCAGCCTGGTCTACAGTGAGTTCCAGGCCAGTTAGGGCCACACAGTTAGAACCTTGTTAAAAAAAAAAAAAAAAAAAAAAGATTCAGTGAGATTCCAGGACACCTTCTACAGAAAATATTCTTTTCCCTTGACCTTAACATGGATTATAGATTATAATTCACACACACAACTAAAATCCTTTCTAAAGTAACACATATAAAAAGGAGAAATGTAATTGGTTTAATGCATTTATATTAACACTTTTCATTAGTTGAAGAAGATGTCATCTATAGTTTACAAAGTGACTTATGTTGCAATCCATGAAAATGGCCCCTAACTTTATTTCTTCTGAAGTACATTTGATTTTTACAAGTACAGAATTATACTTACTCCCAAAGTTAGTTGGAAGAGATGTTACTTAAAGTTGTTGTTGAAACTGTAGTCAAGGAAACTGCCTCTATTGATGATTTGTAGCTATGCTTTCTTTTCTCTCTCACTGTGATACATAGTAAAATAATGTCTGACTTGTTCAGGTCTTGGCTCTGCCATTTAGCTTTTTGGGTCTCTTCCTTATCTTATCTATAAATAGAAACAGTATTTCCTGTTTGAATATTCAAGTCCTTGTAAAGATCATGATAAGGAGAAGCAAATGTGTAGATGTAGATATTCATACATCTCCATGTTCATGGTATTTTCTTGTAACAAAAAGTCATATAAAATATGAAAATGCATTGATATAGAGCTATCTATTAAACATGCATAATTATATTACAAGTCGATTCTTCCACATGGATTTCAGCATACAATAGTATTCAGCTCTGCTTGCTTGAGGCCTAGTCGTTAAATAAAGGTATAATATATTTTCTGTTAACAAGAAGACTAGTTGGGTCTCAACAATTATAGACAATTTTTAGATTTGAGGGGAAAGCAAGAATTTTAGTAGTTTTCATTCATTCAAGAAAATGGAACCAAAGTTATTAGGTCATAGGAAAGAATGGATCTTATTGAGAAGGATGCTGAAAGAACTAAACAGAACTTTCTTGAGTGTTCTATTTACACTCTTTACCTTGCATTTTGACCTTTTTTTTTTTTTTTTTTTTTTTTGGTTTTTTGAGACAAGGTTCCTCTGTGTAGCTTTGGAGCCTTTTCTGAAATACACTCTGTAGCCCAGACTGGCCTCGAACTCACAGAGATCCGCCTGCCTCTGCCTCCCGAATGCTGGGATTAAAGGCGGGCGCCACCACTGCCTGGCGCACTTTGACTTTTTTGGTGATGGATATTTATTATCTCCCTTCCTCCCTCCCCCTCCCCCCCTCTCTTTCTCTCTCTCTCATTTTAGCACCTGGGAGGATGGCTGGCAACTCACCTGACCTTGCTATCACAATAACACTCCAGGAAGCCGATGGGGCTAAGACAACTTTGTATCCTATTTCTTATTCATACCGCCATTCAAGATGTATACAATGCAACAATCTCTTCAGCAGGAAGTCCCTCGCTCTGTCATTTCCCATTCACAGCACCTGGTCAATTAGTCTTATGCTCTTCGGACTCCTCAGGCACTCATCAGAGAGTAGGTCCTACCGGATATGGATCATTTATTAAACTGTTCAAGTGATCTCCTTAAAGTCTGTACTCAGATGAAGGGAAATGCGCCTCCTTCTTTCCCTTTAGAGGGATGACAGGACATTCAGCAAGGCAGCAACTCTAAAAGTCCCGTTTCCTTAGGTTACAACCTCTCAGTCCTTTAAGAACCTTGATATGACTGTAGCTTAAGACTCACACAACTGTTTTGTTCACACCCTAGAGTACGCCTTCATATTTCATCTTGAAATCTTTTGTCTTGGGGCCTCTGCTACAACAAACGGGTTGGGTTCCTTTTTAAAATCCTGTTACCTGTGGTATTAAAATGGAAACAACCCAGATGTCCTTAACCTGAAATTCTTTACCAAAGTCAAACCTTCAACAGTTATGTGAACATAGACTATTTGGGGAATATTTTTATATTTAATTTCATGAAGGTCCTTATTTTCCCCATAAATTTACCCTCAAAGGCTAAGGCCCTTGGCTAAAATAATGGTGGGTGAATACTGAGCAACGCAGATTCACCATACACTGAACCTAATCAAATGATCAGGAAGTCCATTCCTACTGCCAGTTGGGATCATCTCACTTGAAAAGGCACTGGGGCCTCTCACTCTGTTCATTGCAAATCTGCCAGTTCCTAGAAGCAGGGCCCATGGAGAACTGAACAAGCCTAACAGTGCTTGCGTGTGCACGCTCTCTTCTGTCTGCCTGTCTCTGTGTTTGTCTCTCTCTCTCTGTCTCTCACTCTGTCTCTATATGCCCCCTGTGTCTGTTTCTACCCCTGTCTCTCTGTGTCTGTCTGTCTGTCTCTCTCCCCCTTCTGTCTCTGTCTGTCCCTGTGTGTCTGTCTCTCTCTCTCTCTGTCTCTATATGCCTCGTTTCTACCCCCGTCTCTCTGTGTCTGTCTGTCTCTCTCTCTGCCCCGTGTCTGTCTCTCTCTCCCCCCTCTCTCTGTCTGTCTGTCTCTCTCTCTGCCCCCTCTCTGTGTCTGTCTGTCTGTCTGTCTGTCTCTCTGCCCCCTCTCTGTGTCTGTCTGTCTGTCTCTTCCCCTCCCTCTCCCCCATGTGTTCAGCAGTATAAAGAAACGAGGGTTTCTGCAGCTTTGGACCTGAAGGCTTGTCACTCCATTTGCTGTAATGCAGTTTATCCTCGTCAGCTGCGGTCTCTCCTTTCAAACCTCCATGCAGGCGAGCTCGGCTCATAAATGCTGATTAATGGAGCCAAATACAAACTCCCACCTCGAGCCCCCTGTACTTGGAATACTACCATCCGACTGGTTAAAGAGAGGAGGAAATAACAATAAGGCTGGGAGGGAGGGGTGGAGATGGGGTAAAATAGTAATAAAAATAATTACATAAAAATGCTAAAGATATCACATCTGCTTTTTTGCTTAACCCACTGAGCCTGGCAGTTCTAGATTTATGCCATTGTCCATGTTTTAGCAGATATGGAAATGGGAAAGGGAAGAGGATGTTTATGGGCGATTATTAAATAGTGCAGGAAAAATAAGAGTCTTTATTACAGTGGTAAGGGAAAGAGAAACTCAGGGAAATTTCTTTCCACAGATTTGCCTTTGTGATCTGCAAGGTGCTGTTCCCCTGCTTACACTCTGTTACCCTGGCAACACACTCCTGTAAAATAAAGATTATTAAAGCGCATATGATTATTTTGCTGCTGAGTGAATAAGACAAGCCGCTTCTGAAATGCCTTATCAGAGAAATTCAATTTTAGACCAAATTGTGTTTTTGCCTCCTTCTAGCTTTCTCTCCCTCCCCCTACTTCAAATAAAACCATCATCTCCACAGCTACTACACGACACTTTGTTACTTATTCACACCCTTGGTATTTTCAGCTCTCTCTTAATTTCATGAAAGCATTTCCCCCATTTTCATTATTGTTCACTCTATTTTTCTAGCTGTCTACCATCTGTTTGCAAATCAAAATTAGAAAGTATTGTGGCTATGCTTTGATTTTATTAGATAGCAGTCATAAAAATATTGGGTTCTGTACCAAACATAAATGCTAATATTATACACCAGATAAGCAATATTCCACTGAAGAATGGCACATAAAGCTAAGATGAGGCATGTGGTGCCACTTTAAAGGTTGCAAATGCAACTGCTCCATCGTCCCCAGACCAGCTCAGTGTCTGTGCTTTGCCACAGGACGCTGTCCTAGTGCTGGAAAGAGGGGTAGCTGTACAGCAGCAATGGCCGCCGTTCGCACCTTTGTTGTCCCGCACGTCTCCATTTGCTACTCAGTTGGTAAAGATGACAGAGGATTCTGAAGAACATGGAAATTAGTTAATACTGAACTCAACAGGCTCTGTTAACATTACCCTGATGAGATAACAAAAGCAACTTTAGAACTATTATGTGATCTTCCTAGAAGCTGTACCTGTGAGTCTGTTCATGGTTCAAGCCAGAGTCAGTAACAATAGGAGAAAAAACAAAACAAGAAAAAGAGAAAGGAAAGGAAAATGAGAAGAAATTGGTACTCATAACTTTGTATCATTTCCATGCTGTATGAAAAAAAAGATCATTTAGAATTGTTTAATATAAGAATTAAATCAGCTTTGAAGTAGAGGGTGGGGGTTGAGACGGATGCCACTGTTTCCATTGAGACTAAGCACATTCCTTACTGCACTGGCATGTAACTGGATACTACAATGTCTCCCAAGACACATACATGAACACACGGACCCATGCAAATACACTTGCAGTAATGTACAAGGTTGATATTCTAGTATCAAATAATTGTTCACCTTTATTTTGTTAACATTCATTTTCAAGCCTGACCCAGAACCACCATTACTAGAGTAAGCAGGTAGGTCCTTGGCTTTTTATTTCACTAATTATGAATCTCTGCTCATTGGTAAAAATGACATTGGTATTTAGCAAGTACTAGAAATTCTAAGAAATAGTAGAATGATGTATCAATTCTTCTGACAAAGCAGACCACATATCCTATTATTCACCACATCTTGGGTATGCTAACACCACCATGGAACTAACTCATGGCTGTAATTCACTCCCAGCACTGCCCAGAAGGTGTCACCACAGCCTCATTGGCTTAAAGGATTTGGGGACAAGTGGGGAGTAGAAAGCAAAGGGAGAAAAACAGACACAAAGAAAAAAGTGTTCATGCAGACAAAGGAAAACAAGACAATGCACCAAGAAATAACATTCCCTGAGAAATTCAAACATTCACCCAGTCTAAGAGTGTGGAGTGACTACAGGAAAGGGAGCCTCCATTTGTTGCTGACAGTAGAAAGTGGGAGACTCAAGACAGGTGCTACTGATGGCAGCAATTTTGTGGAAAGTAAACAGCAAGTGATGAATACGAAGCCTGGTTCAAGATTCCCGCCTCACCTGCTTACCTTGTTCTCACCTGAGGTTCTGTTTCCTCTACTGAACTGAAGGAAAGGGAAGAAGGAGGGACAGCTGGGAAGAGACTCGAGGTAGAGTCACACAATACAGAACACAGTCTTTACCGAGAAACTGAACCAATGAACTCCAAATGACTGCTCCAGTCACACAAGGAAAAGGAAGCTTCAAGGCACAAAACTTGTTGCTGCAGTCCATCTTGCTTGAGGGGGTATCTTCACTCATACACTAGTAGCTAAAAGCCACCCCCTTTATACTACTATATCTTTTCATTTCTGCTCTTCCCCCTTGTAGTTTAATTAAAAGACAATGAACCTTTTAAAGTAGTCAAATGGAAAATTATAAAATTGCACCATTCTATCAAAGCTTAAGACTTTCTTGTTCTCAGAACATGAGAGGAATTCAAAGTAACATACTTGGTATTTTATTACCCTGTAGTCCCTCTGTGCCATACTTTATTGGCGCTCATGGAATAGCTATTTGAAACCAGAAAGGCAGGTCAACCTCAGACTGCTAATAGTCAAAATTAAAAACAAACAAGCAAGTAAAAACAGCCATGTAAGATCAACCTGATGTAGTTTCTGGATCATTGCATGTGATATTTAATTTATAAGACATTACTATACATCTGAATTGTCCCTGTGTGTTAACTTACAAAAGTCTAAAATTAGTAGCCTTTCTGATTTAATATATTCTCGGCTTTAGGGTACATGAGCTATGGCAAAATATAGTAAAATGTTATTAGATGATAGGTAGGCATGAGTGCTTAGCTTTCTTCTAACTCCACAGCCTAAATCTATTAATTTTGGCAAAGGGCACCAAGACACATCCATGCAGTTTGAAATGTTCCATGGGAGTCTTTAAAAATGAAGATCTTGTCTACTCTTTATGGACATTAAAATGCTTCATCCCAAAGACTCCTTCATAGCAAATTGCAAGCTGTTCTGTTTTATGTGCTCTGACAGGATGAAGGGCTGAGCTGGCCCAAGAGGGACAGGATACAGAGTCTGTGTAGTTCAAACTTGAGATTTCCAATAAAGCATCCCCCACAATTAGAAGAAGGCTATGGCAGCATGTCATTAGGTAGTTGCAGGCCACTAAGAACTACTCGCCTCCTTGCCTCAATGCAGCACTAAAGCACTAATTCGGATTATGCTTCTCCAGTGAGACCCTGCAGATGAGCACTGAAGTTCTTCTGGCCGTCTCTCAAGCACTGCATAGCATATCTTAATTCTGATATCTGCTATCTTCATCCTTAATTTCTTACAGATGAAAGTCTGTGTAACACCCTTGCACAGCCATTACTGTCCATTATCCTTAAGGTCAACTGTCTAGGACTGGTTGAAAATTTCTACTTCAATTTTTCTTTCTAGTCCAACACTCTCCACCACGGAAATACTTAATGAACAAGGATTGTTGTTTACAGATGTCTACTACGTTATACTGCTTTTAAAATGTTAGAAGATGCCAATAAATCTACTAATGCCAACATTCATGTTCCCAGCACTAGGTTTGTATTCTATTCTTTGAGTAACAAAATATATTTCCCTTTAGAACACACTATTGTAACAGTTTATTGTACTTTGTAAAAGTTATCCACCTTCCTGAGGACTAGCTCTCATGGCACCAGAAGGCACCATGTAAGCTTCCAAGGGAGGGAAACAACTAACAGTCCTCCTACCCTGCTATCATGCCTACAAACTAAAATAAAAATAAAAATAAAAAATAATAATAATAATTATTATTTGACCAACACGGCATGATATCCTTAAGATTGCAATACTGGCAACATACCTTGGTGATAACCAGCAGCTCTCTAATTGAACTCAAGCCCCACCCCCAACAAGAGGAAAATCATGCCTGGTACTGGAAACCTAGTCAATTACCCAAGGTTAGCAAAGTCACAGATCATGGAGGAGAATCTAAACAACAACGGTTTATTAAACCAGCATCATAAATAACTACATTCTAAATGTTTATCCTTCAATACATATATTTGTATAGGTCTCACCTTTCATCAAAGAAACACTTCCTTGCAACAGTCAGAGATCATTGCAGGAAATCACAACTAATCAAAAGGCAGAAAACATGTGGTGCCTGACCCCAATTGATACTTCTATAACACAACTCCTGGTCAGGATTCACAGTGGAAGAGGGGCGGAAAGATTACTAAGAACCAGAGGAACAATAAATTTTCTGTGAGATATTGTCTCCTAGAAATGTCAAAGAAGATACACCCAGAAAGTTGCATCGGTACCAATGCCTAAACAAGCCTTGAGCAAGGAAAACACCAATAGACTTGCTACCAAGGGAGGGGAAATTTCATGGGGCCTCAACCCTTGTCAAAAAACTACCCTTACCTAAGGCATAATGAAAGTGGGAAAACTAGTCTCTCTGAAATCATGTACATACAAGTAACTATGCAGACTGAGCAGGTTGTATTCATATATTTAGGGATATATAGACATTCATATATATATGTGTGTGTGTGTGTGTGTGTGTGTGTGTGTGTGTGTGTGTGTCATATATGATAAAAGAAATAGAGGCCATGAATTTGAGAGAGAACAAGAAGGGTACAGGGGAATGGTTGAAATGAAAAAAGGGAAAGGGGGAATGATGTAGTTATATTTTAAGTTTAATAAATAAATAAATAAAAAGTTGTTCAAGCTATATAACCACAAATGTAACTCTATGTAAGTAATCTTATGAAATTAAAGTAATAAAATGTGGTAGAGAAATGTCAACAAATCTTAATGTTTATCAAGGATGATTTCACCACATCATGGAATGTTCCTGAAATATATTCTGAAATTTTACATTACAGTAAGCAATAGTTAGAGCTCTGAAGTAATACCAAAGCATTTAGTCTCTTCAATTTATTATTTAGTATTTAAATATCATCAAAATCATATTAGTTTGTCAAATTGTGAAAGAAAGTAGGAATCTTGTGAATGAAGTAGAAAATCACTTTTAAGAGCAGAGGCTTTCAAATCAGAGTGACATTTGTAATGGATAATCTCCACTGTAGATTTAGAATCACCTAGGAGACACACATGTGTGTCTGTAAGGGTGCTTCCAGAAAGCTTTAGTTGAGAACCACCCCTGAATGTGGGCAATACTATTCCATGGGCTCATATTCTGGACCGAATAAAAAGAGAAAAGTATGTTGAGTGCGAGCATACAAGTATGTTTAGTTCTCTCTGCTTCCGGTGTAGATGCAATGTGATCATGTGATCAGCTGCCTCGTGTTCCTGTTGACATGTCTTGTGCACCATGATGGACCAAATCAGAACTCAAGACAAAAATAAATGCATCCTTCTTTAAGCTGATTTTTATCAGATATTTGTTATAGTGCCAAAAATGTAACTCACATAGGCTTAAATACTTTGGGGGGGGGAGGGTCAGAAATAGAAATATACAACATTATATAAGACTGAGGCTACTGCATGCTGAACTCTAGAGAAAACCAGCAGTTATGCTCCGATGTAGTAAGAAAGATTAAATGTTTTCACAGAAATGGAGAAGTGGGATAAAATTGTAGTTGCATATTAGAACCTGGTGTGGGCTCTTCCTTACTTGAAGGATGTGGCCAAGACTCAATTTGCAGAACCCTTACTATTACTCTGGGCTGAACACTCAAAGGCATCTCAAGACATGCAGTCTTACCAAAGGAAGCCAGACATGGGTAACTGAAGGACTACCACAGGGAGGAATAAGCAAAGTACAGTGAGAAGAAAAGTCACTGTACCACTTACTAACAACAGACCTGCAAACCAAAGTTTCCAGGAATGTACTACCAACAAAGGTATCCAAAACAAATCAACAAATCAACTGTCAGAAAATTAATGCATTCCACACAAAATTAGTTTTATTGAAACAGTCTGGCAATGGCATTAAGAGAAATGCATTTAGGATTTCTGAAGTTAGAAATGAAGAAATAATTTCTGGTAGAAGGTAAGAAGAAATTATAAAGCTAAAGAGGCTGAAGTAGAATAAGAACAGTTAGAAAAAAATATTTTATAATATAGTCACTGAAATTAAAGACTCAATAGTACAGATAAGCTTTGGCTTGGGGTCTTACATACACAAAACCTTAAGGAATCAATTTTAAAAAGCTATTAAATCTACTAAATGAGTTCATCAAGATTTCAGACTAAGATGCCAACATTTAAGTCACCTATATACTATATATACTACCAATATATCTATAGAATTTTAAAGTAAAATTAAGTGAATAACCCTATTTACAATAATATCAACAAAACAAAACACTTATGAGTAAATGTAACAATAGAAGTACAGATTTATAAATAAAAATTAAGAGAACATTGTTGGAAAAAAAATTCAAAATTTTAAACACCTCAATCGATGTAAAGAGAACTAAGATTTTAAACACACTCTTACACTCCATAGCAGATTTTCAACAAGGGTGCGAAGGCAGTTAGATGAGGGGAAAATCTCAAAAAGAAAGCAAGCACAAAGGGATATCCATGTGCAAAGGAATGAAGCGGTTCCTACCTCCCAGTATCCACACAATTACAGAGCAGTAAGACCAGAGAGCTAACTGTAAGGGCTAAAAGCATGAAACTCTTAGAAGAACACATAGGATGAATATTCTAGACTTCATCTCAGGTAATGACTTCTTAGATGTGCTATATGAGCTATAACAGAAAAGATGGATATTCTGGACTTCACCATTTTTTAGTTGAGACAAAGTCTCACTATGTAGCAAACTATACTTGACTTGGTATCCTCCTGACTTGGCCTATCCAGTGCTGGAATTATAACCAAGAATTATCACCTTAGGCTAAAATTAAAACAAAAACATGACAAACAAATGAACTTTATCATTTGAAGAATACATTAGGATGATAAAATTATAATAAAGAGAGAGGAACTATCTGCAGGTTTTGTATCTAGGAAGGAACTGGCATTTGAGGTGGGTAAAGGACACTTACAGCTCAATCAGAAACAAAGACTAAAATCCAATTTAAAAATTGCTAGGGGGGCCGGGCGGTGGTGGCGCACGCCTTTAATCCCAGCACTCGGGAGGCAGAGCCAGGCGGATCTCTGTGAGTTCGAGGCCAGCCTGGGCTACCAAGTGAGTTCCAGGAAAAGGCGCAAAGCTACACAGAGAAACCCTGTCTCGAAAAACCAAAAAAAAAAAAAAAAAAAAAAAAAAAAAAAAAAAAAAAAAAAAAAAAAAAAAAAAAAAAAAATAAAAATTGCTAGGGATATGGATAAAAATCTTTAAAAAGATATAAGCTGGGCATGGTAGCATATGCCTTTAATTATAGAACTTGGGAAAGGCAGGTGGATGTCAATGAATTCAAGGCCAGCCTGGTCTACATAGTATGTTCCAGGCCAGTCAGGGATACATAATGAGATCCTATTTCACCACCATCCCTTCCCCAAAAAATGAAAGAAAGAAAAGAAAGAGAAAGAGAAAGGAAAGGAAGGCAGGAAGGAATAAAGATACAGGGATGACAAAATACATGTGAAAAGTTGCCCAACAGTCATTAAGGAGATGCTAAGACCACAACGATGCTAATTTGCATCTGCTGGATAATGATGATAATAAAACAAACTGGAATGAAGAGACACCTTACAGAACAGGGGAAAATCTTTGCCAAATGAATATAGGCAAACCTGCTGTGAGATGTTTTTTCTGTATGCTGTGAATATGTGTTGCTACCACTGGTTAATAATGAAGGTGCTCTGGCCTATGGCAAGACAGGTTATAGCCAGGCAGGAAATTCAAGCAAAGATACAGGGAGAAGAACAGAACAGTCAAGGAAGATGCTGCAGGCCACTGGACAAGTAAGATGTAATGGAACACAGGTAAAGCCAAGAGATACGTAGCAATACACAGATTAATAGAAATGGGTTAATTTAAGATGTAATAGCTAACTAGCAATAAGCCTGAGCCATAGACCAAACAGTTTGTAATTAACATTAAGTCTCTGTATGCTTATTTGGGACACAGGAAAACTTCCAGCTAAAATTGCTGCCCAATGTGAGGCTCGAATTTCCACATAAAACCTGAGAGCTTTAAAAAAAGGTTCTAAAACAGAGCCAAGAGCATGTCCTAGTTCATGTCATTCATTATGGGCCACAGTAAAGAGATGCATCCCCTGCTGCAGCAGGTTTCAGAGGCAACATGGCGGACTCCCACAGTCTTCCAGGGGCTGTGATACAAAGAGGCTTCTCCCAGCTGCTGCCTGTGGGCTTGGGAGCACAGCCACAGGCTTAAAAACACAGGCATGCTACTTAATACTGCTTACCAAAATTGGGGAGGTAAGTGAAACTTGTTGGTACCTGTGCCACGTTGAAAAGCTAAGCAGGGCAGAGCCAACAGCCAGGGCTGCCACTTTGGTCCCAGCCACATAGCTTAGCAGTTTAAAAACTCTCCTGGTCCAAAAAGGAGTAAAGATACACAATAAAACAGATTCAGATGGAAAAAAAACTCTAAACAGGTTACAGTATGTTTAAAACCATATGTAAGCTTGGGAGAAAAAAGAAAAAGGATACAGAAAGTCCTTTAAAAATAGAGTAACAATAATAATAATAAGCCACGTAAAGATGGAAAATACACAGAGAGTCTGAATATTGTATATTATTGCATTGTCTTTGGGATTTTTAACTGTAGAGAGACATTTGATTGTTAGGTATGCTAAGTTAAACCAACATATATATCTTCAAGGTATCTTGACTTCAAAATTTGGGTCTAAGGATATGTTGCTTTGAAAAGTGGTTCTGTTTTTGTTCCCATAGAAGATGAGAAGCTGTGGATTTCTTCCAGGTTAATATGGTTCCATCAAGGAAGACCCCTGAGAGGTCTCCAATGGGAGTGATGGCCCAAATGATCCAACATGCAGAACAGCTTCAAGGCAATTGGCTGAGATGATGCAGCCTCACAGACTACTCCAGTAGGGACTTGACTATAAAACTAAATTTTCTCAGGATCCCCATAAGATTGCCAGTGCCCCCCAACCAGCAGAAAGTAGTCTAAAAAACTATGCCAACACTCCAAAAACAGATTATGGATGTTTGCCTTGATTTAGAGCGCTGGTTACAAATTATTATTGGTCATAGTCAATCTCTCTATGAAAGAAGAAAGGGAGTATGATATAGAAATGACAGAATAAAAGGGTAGATTATTAAATCTACTTTAATCCAAAAAACAACCATTAATCTTACATATTTTACATTGGTATGGATTTTGGTTTATTGGTACAAATTTAAAGTTAATTGTATTATATTATATGCATATTTCTGCTCTTATTTAGGGTATTGTGTTGATGCAACTCATTTAAAAATATAGTACATAATTAAGAAATATAACTTAATAGTCATCTTAGTAGTCATCTTAGTTAGGTTTTCTAGGTATAGAGAGTCATATTTCAGATAGAAAGGTAATCTTCAAACACTTCAAAGATCTAACGAATATGGCATTTAAAATGTTTTAAGAACTTAGACTTTTCTCAACAGTGAGACACGTCTGCTCCTGGAAGCACCAACTGCTTCAAAGAGGATGATGGACATTGAAGAAACTCATTATTGAGTTTGCTTACAGTGTGGAAAAGGCTAGCCATTTGGGCAAGAAACTGCTCTTGCCTGGACTGTTTGACAATATGCTGTATAAACTGGACATGCAGGACCCATAGAAAAATGACCACTGACCTTTGCCAAAACAAGATGAGATGGTTCCTCAGGTTCCTGCTTCACTGAAAAAATTGCCAGATATTCTGCAGGACACAGAGGAAAGCGAATGATGAGGTCTGCCAAAACAGGCAGGAAAGTTCTTCAAATTTCTTGCTCCACTGAAAAGTCTGCCAGATACTCTAGGCCTGTAGGCTGAAGATAGATGCCCCAATGTTACAGAAGAACTTTGGATGATTGACCAGGCAGCTAGATGTCTCTGTCATCTAGAATTTTGAAAGTTGCTTACACTTGCTTGCACTTCCTGTTTATTTAGGTAATATTATATGAATCTGGGGTCTTTGATGGAGCTGAAGGCTAGTTAGTTATAATTATAGTTTTCCTTAGTTATGATAAAAGATAAATTAGATATAAAACTTTAGACTCACAGAAGTGGGATGGATGATGGAGTATTTTCTTTAATTTTGCCAAGTGCAAATAAACTGAATATTGCAACTGTAATTCTTGCTTGATAACTGTTTTATTATATGTAATTTCACTATGTTAAAATTAAAACCTTCCGTTTTGATTACACAGAAAAGGGGAAGTGTAGACGAATTTCTAAATGGTCTTATTAAATAAAAAACACAGAGCCAGACAATGTTTATATGATAACCAAATCTTAATTCATGCTGCATGGCAGCCATGAATGTATGGGACAGAATTGAGGAATAAGGGAAAACTGAATCATTTACGAAAGTTATACAAGGCCCAAAAGAATCCTTCATGGATTTCATACAAAGGCTGTCTTCAGCAGTAAATTGAATGATACCAAGTTCAGAAGCTAGACAGATAACAATTGAATCTTTGGCTTTTGAGAATGAGAATGCAGCATGCAAAAGAATAATCAGGCTGTTAAAGGCAATATCAACACCCTTGGAGGATTGGATCAGGGACACAATTAATACTGAGTCTCATGACCATGATGATATGTGGATAGGAGAGGTGATTTCAAAAACTTTGAGGAAAAATAATGTCGGCTGTTTTAGTTGTGGTAAACAACATCATTTGAAAAGGGAATGTAAATAGGGCATTCCTAGAAACAATGTTTATTCAAGGAACAATGGCAACAGAATGCCCCTCCCTTCTGGATTATGCAGAAGGTGTAGTAAGGGTAAGCATTGGACCAATGAATGTAGACCAACAAGGGACAGATAAGGTAATCCTTTGCCTTTGCCCTCAGGAAACTTGCAGAGGGGCCTCATGCAGGCCCTCACAGCAAATTCAGTTCAGACCTTTTCTGCCATCATAGAAGAAACTCCTTCTCTGAGCAATTAAATAACCAAATAACTATTGGAATAAACCAGGCTTCTTGGGGTGATAGAACAGTTGTAGCAGAGAGAACAGGAAATTCAGAAGAAACCATAAAGCAAACTCTTTGGCAAACTTCTATAAATGAACAAAGACCAAAATTAAAAATAAGAATAAATGATGTTCTCTTGGAAGGTTTAGTAGACACAGGTGCAGATGTTACAATAATAGCACTAGAATTTTGGCATCCAAACTGGCCTCTTCAGGAGGTAAATGTTCAGCTCTTAGGGATTGGAACATTCTCTCAAGTGAAACAGAGCACAAGATGACTCGAATGTATTGGACCAGAAGGACAGAGAGGAAAATTAAAGCCGTATGTGGCTAATATAGCTATGACCTTCTATCTATTACAACAATGGAATACTCAGATTAACATTCCTCCAACCTCAGAAACAAACCATAAACTAACACATGTTTCTAAGAGAAATATTAGGAGGTATTATTATAAAGAACAGTCAGCAGCCATCCAGATTGTAAAAGAACAAGGCACAACTGCTGATCTTTCAAAGACACCAATTGCTCTACCTTTCAAATGGTTAATAGACAAGCCTGTACAGGTTCAGCAATGGCCTTTAACAACAGAGACTGCAACCTAACAACAACCTAAAACTGCAGGTTTTAGAAGAGCTGATACAAGAGCAGTTAAATGCTCAGAATACTGAAGAATCAACCAGCCCTTGGAATTCTCCTATATCTCTTATTAAAAAGAAATCTGGTAAATGGAGAATGGTAACAGACCTAAAAGCAATTAACAAGGTAATTTAGCCAATGGGCTCTCTATAATCTAGAATTCCTTTGCCTACTCTATTACCTAAAGGATGGCCTCTTATAGTTATCTATTTAAAAGACTATTTCTTTTCAATACCCTTACAAGAAAAGGACAGAGAAAAATTTGCCTTCACAGTGCCTACTTATAATTCTCAGCTGGTTAAGAGATATCAATGGAGGGTTCTCCCACAGGAAATGTTGAATAGCCCAACCCTGTGCCACTATTTTGTAAGACAGCCACTGAAGAAATATGTAAACAATTTCCTAAATCTATTATTACATGGACGATATTTTACTAGCTGATTCAAATGCAGATGCTTTAGACAGAATGTTTGAAGAAGTAAAGAAAACTTTGCCTTGTTGGAAATTACAAATTGCTCCTGAAAAGACACAAAGAGGAGATTCTATTAACTATTTAGGATATAAAGTTGGCCTACAAAAAATTAGACCTCAAAAGGTGCAAATTAGGAGAGATCGATTACAGACTTTTAATGACTTTCAAAGATAATCCGGAGACACTTCCCATCTACAAAACTGTTGTTGGGGTAAAAAACGATGAAGTGAGTAATTTGTTCAAAACCTTAGAAAGTGACAAGGACCTATATAGTCCAAGTGAATTATCAGCTGAAACTGAGAGAGAATTGGCCTTTGTGGAAAAGAAAGTACAGGAAGGAAATGTGGAACATGTGGATCCAAAGCTTGATTGCATTTTGGTTATTTTACACTCTAAGCATTCTCCTACAGGAATTTTAATGCAGAGGGAAGATATTATATTGGAATGGATATTTCTACCAAATAAACAGAGTAAAAAATTAAAAACTTATGTGGAAAAGATCTCTGACTTGATTTTAAAAGGAAAATTGAGACTTCATCAATTAGCAGGAACATACCCAGCAGAAATTGTAGTACCTTTAACTAAGTATGAAACTGACAAATTATGGACAGAAAGTGAACCTTGTAAAAGACCTTGCAGTAATTTTTGGGAA
Source organism: Peromyscus californicus insignis (assembly GCF_007827085.1). NCBI lineage: Eukaryota > Metazoa > Chordata > Mammalia > Rodentia > Cricetidae > Peromyscus > Peromyscus californicus. The sequence continues at coordinate 102,005,299 of NW_026294606.1, forward strand.
GAGATTAAGAGCAAATATCCCAAAAGTGATAGAATTCAACTTATAAAGAGAAGTGATTGGATTCTGCCTCGAATTGTTTAGGAAATACCCATATGGAAGTGCTGTGGGATGATCTTTCTGTACTCTGTGAATATGTGTTGCTACCATTGGTTAATAAAGAAGGTACACTGGCCTATGGCAAGACAGGTTATAGCCAGGCAGGAAATCCAAGCAAAGATACAAAGAGAAGAAAGGCAGAGTCAAGGAAGACACTGTGGGCCTCCAGGGGAGCAAGATGTAATGGAATACAGGTAAAACCACAAGATACATGATGATACATAGATTAATAGAAGTGAGTTAATTTAGGATGTAATAGGTAGTTAGCAATAAGCCTGAGCCATAGACCAAACAGTTTGTAATTAATATAAGCCTCTGTATGTTTATTTTTGAACCAAGCAGCTGAAGGACACAGGAAAACTTCCAGCTACACAAACACTTTAAAATATAGGAATAAAGAAGAATTTTCTAAAAAGGACTCAAATATCAAAGAAAAGAAATAATTACCTACCCATCCAATATAGCAAATGTGGTTTAGGAAATTATAAATCCTCTGCATGGCAAAAGAAACAGAGTGAAGAGACAGTTTAAAGACTGTGGCAAAATTCTTGGCCCACTATATAGAAGACAGGGGACTACTACCTAGAATCTTCAAAGAATTCAAAAAATGAAACACCAATCCAAACTAATCATACAATCAATAAGTGAACTCATGTATTAAAAAGACAGCTTTTAAGAGAAGAAATACAAATGGCCAATAATTATTTCAAAAAGGTATATACAACATCCTTAGTTGTCAGAGAAATGTGAATTAAAACTACATGGAGATTTCATCTCACGTTAGTATAAATGACTATTGTAAAGAAAACAAACAACAACAAATGCTGGTGAGGATGTGTACAAAAGCTTACGCTCTGCTGCAGGGGATGGAAATGTGTTCATCCACCATGGAAATCAAGCTGGAAGTCTCCTGAAAATCTAAAAATAAAAAATAACATATGAACTAATTATATCAATCTTGGATTTACCCAAAGAACTCTAAGGGGATATACTATAGACAGATATTCACTGCATACTACTGATAAACTATAGATGTACTATATAGCATATATTACATACACAGAATATATACTGTACTCAGGTTTCTCTGGTCCCGCCCAGCCCACAGTCCCACAGCCACTTATAAAATAATTACTCAGAGGCTTATATTAATTACAAATTGCATGGCATATGGCAGGCTTCTTGCTAGATAGCTCTTATAACTTAAATTAATCCATTTCTATTAATCTATGTTTTGCCACGTGTTCTGTGGCTTACCAGTCTGCTGGCATGTTGTTCCTTGGGCAGCAGGCTGGCAAATCTCTGCCTCTCCTTTCTCTTCCTTTTATCTGCTTGGATATCTACCTGCCTCTAAGCTGCCTTGCCATAGGCCAAATGGCTTTATTTATCAACCAATCAGAGCAACACATATTCACAGCATACAGAAAGATATCCCACAGCACTTCCCCTTTTCTGTCTAATCAAAAAGGAAGATTTCAACTTCAACATAATAAAATTACATATAAGAGAACAGTTATCAAGCAGGAGTTTCAGTTACAATACCTAGTCTACTTGTATTTGGCAAAATTAAAGAAAATATTCTACCATCTATCCTATATTTTTGGGTCTAAAGTTTTAAATCTAATTTATGTTTTATCATGACTAAGGAAAACTGTAATTATAACTATCTAGTCTTCAACTATATCAAAGACCTCAGAAGGATATAACATTACCTAAGTAAACAGGAAATGCATTGTAAGCAACTTCCAAAAATCTAGAATGACAGAGATAGCTGGCTGCCCGGACAGTCATCCAAAGTTCCATCTTCAGCCTATAGGTCTAGTCTCTCAGTTGCCTTTCTCTGTGTCCTATAGAATATTTGGCAGTCTACTCTGTGAAACAGAAACCTGAAGATCCATCTCGTCTTTCAAAGTTCAGTGGTCGCCTTCCTATGGGTCCTGCTTGTCCAGTTTATATAACATATTATCAGTAGTCCAGGCAAGAGCAGTTTCTTGCCCAAATGGCTATTTTTGCCAAGAAGAAGATAAACTCCATATAGAGTGTCTTCGATGTTCATCTTTCTCTTTGAAGTAAATTGGTGCTGTCAGGAGCAGAAACACCTCACTGTCCAGAAAGTCTACACATTTTTAAAAACATTTTAAATGCCATATTCTGTAGGCCTTTGAAGTGTTTGAAGATTACTTACCTAATTAAAATATATCTATGTATTCCTAGAAAACTTAACTAACATGACTATAAGTTTGATTATCATAGATGACTAATTATTAATCTGTATTTAATTATCCATTACAATTTAAATGAGTTACACAAACATAATACCTTAAATGAGAATAGAAATATATACACAGTATAACAAAATTAACTTTAAATTTTTTTTTCTTTCACAGACTTTTTTTTTAATTTTGCAATACAATTCAGTTCTACATATCAGTCACAGATTCCCTTGTTCTCCCCCCCCTCCCGCCCCCCTCACCTTCCCTCCAGCACCCCCCCCCCCATTCCCATCTCCTCCAGGGCAAAGCCTTCCCCACAGACTGAGATCAACCTGGTAGACTCAGTCCAGGTAGGTCCAGTCCCCTCCTCCCAGGCCGAGTCAAGCAATACTGCATAGGCCCCAGGTTTCAAACAGCCAACTCATGCAATGAGCACAGGACCCGTCCCACTGCCTGGATGCCTCCCAAACAGATCAAGCCAATCAACTGTCTCACCCATTCAGAGGGCCTGATCCAGTGGGGACCCCTCAGCCACTGGTTCATACACAGTATAACAAAATTAACTTTAAATTTTTAATAAACTAAAATCTATAGCAATATAAAACATTTTAAACAAGTTGTTCTTTAAAAGTAGGTTCAATAATCTACCCTTTTATTCTATCATATCTATATCTTATATTTCTATATCATATCCTCCTTTCTTCTTTTAGAAAGAGATTTACTATAACCAATAACAATTTGTAACCAACCACCTAAACAGAGACAAACATACATAATCCATTTTTTGGGAATGTCGGCGTAGTGTTCTAGGCTAATTCCAGCTGATAGGGGGCACTGGTAGTCTTATGTGGATCCTGAGAAAATCCAAAATAATGGTCAAGTCCTGGGAATACCTGCTATAACCTTTGTTGAAAGGTACTATCTGTTAAGGTTCCAGAGGTCTGGCTTGATAAAATTGGATTTATCTTAACCTGGAACAAATCCAAAGCCTCTTGCTTCCTGTGGAAACAAAAACAGAGCCTCCTTTCCAAAGCAACATATCCTTAGATCCAAATTTTGAAGTCAAGATACCTTTAAAATGTACATATTGGTTTAACTCAGCAATCTGTACAATCAAATGTCTTTCTGCAGTTAAAAATCCAAAAGACAACACAATCCAGACACTCTGTGTAATATCCATCTTTATGTGGCTTAACTTTTATATTAGTTTTACTGTCTCTTTAAGGACTTTGTTTTTTTAAAACTATTTCTTTATATAACTGTCTATATTCATTTTTCTCTCTCTTCCAAGCCTACACCTATTTTTACACATAATGTAAACCATTTAGAGGTTTATTCCATCTGAATCTGTTTCATTGTGAATCTATTGCTTTAAATTGCAATGTGGCTAGGACAGAAGCAGCAGCCTTGGCTGCTGATTCTGCCCATTTCAGCTTTTCAACCTGGTGGAGGTAATTTACCTCCAGCTCTGGGAACCATGCTCTCTGCTGACTCTGGAAGGCAGTGGGTCCATGCCTCCATCCAGCAGTGTATAGGTTTTTTTTTTTTTTTTTTTTTTTTTTTTTTTTTTTTTGTGCTAGCAAAAGCTAAATCCACCACAGTGCGCTGCACGACTTGGAGATGTCACTATGTACTGCGGTGGGAATCCACCATGCTGCAAGTCAAGCTCATATGCTGCAAACTAGCCATACTGTAGCTCAAGCCTGCAGGCCGCAGCTGGCCTGAGAGACACATTAGGAAGTGGTTTTTAGCTCTGTTTTAGAATCTTTAAGTTCTCTCAGGTTTTAGGTGGAAACCCAAGCCAACACGCTGGACACCCAAATGTAGTTGGAAGGTTTCGCTGGTCCCGCCCGGCCCACAGTCCCCCAGCCACTTATAAAATAATTACTCAGAGGCTTATATTAATTACAAATTGCATGGCATATGGCAGGCTTCTTGCTAGATAGCTCTTATAACTTAAATAACCCATTTCTATTAATCTATGTTTTGCCATGTGTTCTGTGGCTTACCGGTCTGCTGGCATGTTGTTCCCTGGGCTGCAGGCTGGCAAATCTCTGCCTCTCCTTTCTCTTCCTGTTTATCTGCTTGGATTTCTACCTGCCTCTAAGCTGCCTTGCCATAGGCCAAGCAGTTTTATTTATCAACCAATCAGAGCAACACATATTCACAGCATACAGAAAGACATCCCATAGCAATATACTATATATTTTATACCATATATACTGTATATGCTATAGATATTCTATATACAGATTGCTATAAATATTCACTATATACTATAGGTAGACATACCACAGATGTGTGCTATATACTATATATTAAATGTATAGTACAGATACTGTATGTTTAATACTATATGCTATCTAGTATAAATAGAAAAATTATATACAAACATTCACATTTGCCAGAAGATGAAAACAGTCTAAATGTCCATTAACAGATAAATAGATAAGTAATATGGCATAATGCATATAAAAAGTGGAATTTTGTCCAGCCATAAGAAAAGTGAAATCATGACATGTGGTGGTATTGTGTTCCCCAAAATATTGTGCACTCTAATAAACTTATCTGGGGTCAGAGAATGGAACAGTCACTAGATTCAGAGGCAAGAAAATGATGGCACTCACACCTTTAATCCTAGCCTTCTGGAGGCATGGATCTCTGTGAGTTCAAGGCCACACTGGAAATAGCCAGGCATGGTGACTCATGCCTTTAATCCCAGAAAGTAAGCCTTTAATCCTAGGAAGTGATGGCAGATAGCAGAAAGGTATATAAGGCATGAAGACCAGGAACTAGAAGCTTTTATCTGGTTAAGCTTCAGGCTTTCAAGCTGAGAGTCATTGGGATGAGGACACAGAAGCTTCCAGTCTGAGGAAACAGGATCAGCTGAGGAACTGTTGAGGTGAGGAAGCAATGGCTTGTTCTGCTTCTCTGGTCTTCAGCATTCACCCCAATACCTGGCTTCAAGTTTGTTTTTTTATTAATAAGACCATTTAAGATTCATGCTACAATGATATTTGCAAAAAAATGGACAGAACTGGAAATAATTATGTTAAGCACAATAAGCCAGTCTCAGAAAGACAAACAGGCTTTTCTTTGTCAGGTATACTTGTGTGCAGTTATTAGCAAGAATATGGAAAACTGGAAATCTCACATGCTGAAAGGATAAAATAGTTCAGCCAGTTTTAATGGTTCTTCAAACTATTAAACACAGTTACCATATACCTTGGTGTAACAGTCTCATTCTTAGGAATATATTCAAAGAAAATAAAAACATCTACAACATAGTAGTATACACAATAATTAGAAGGTAGCAACAACTAAAATGTTCAGCAAATGATGGCTGAATAAGTAAAATGTAGTAATATTACTCATCAAAAGAATAGAGAAAAGGATGGAGTACTGATAGATGATACACTATACATGAAACTCAAAACCATTGTGGTAAGTGAAATCAGTCACTTACAAAAGACTAAATATTGAATGATAACACATAAATACAAAGTTCAGAACAGGCAAATTCATGGAGACAGAAAGCAGAGACATTGTCAAATTTGGTTAAGAAATAAAGGAAAAACATGGAAAGTAACCACCATTAGGTCTACTGTTTTTGCTTAGGAATGTGTGGTGAAATTAAACAATTATAAGGTCATATTAAGGTAGTAGTTGTAAAACTCCATAAATATGCTAAAACCCATTAAATATCATTATAAGTGATGTATACCTATGGCGTATAAATTATATCTCAATAAAATTTAAAATGGCAAGGGATTAGCTTTCAAACAGCCAGAAACACTTCAAAGGTCAATCTGGCCACATTTAGCATAGTTGGTATATACATAGCAGTTCCACTCACAGGTATTTAACCAGACAACAAACTCACACATGAGACCAAGGAGACGGGCACAAGAGTGCTTGCTGTGGTATTATCTTTAATAGTTGAAAAACAGAAACAATGTGTTTATGAAGAAAAAAGTGGATAAACAAGTTAGGGCATCATTTTATAAATGAAATGCCATGGAACTTATCAACAGAAAGACACTTCAGAACTAGAATGCTGAGGGTTGAGGAAACAGTGCAGTAGCAGAGTGCTTGCCTAGTATACATAGGTTTCATCCCAAGTGCTGATAAAAATAAGTAGAGTAAAAAATGAACTATTTTTTATGTACATGGTGTCATGTACATGGATCATGTACATGGTATTGCATGATTTATCACTCAAAATACTACTTGGATACATAATGATATAATAAGTTCAAAATTACTGGGGAATCAAAATCGTGTTACAGTAAGAAAGGTAAAAAATATGATGACAAAAACATTAGGGACATCACTATTATTATTTAAAATGTGCAATGGTCATGTCAAATTGGTAATTTAGTAACCTATGCAATGACACATGGGTATTCCTTATATTAGTCTCCACTCTTTCTTCAGGATGTTCAAAATATATTTTAACACACAAAAATGGCATGATCCAATGAACCAAGTTTTGGAGAGCAGCAAAGCCTCTCAAAAAGACATTTCTGCTTTTAAATCAATACATCAAGGGCAAATATCACTCTCTTGTGCTAGCATTATATTACTACTAAAAGCTAAAGGATTAACCTTAGAATGCTATAAAATGTAAAAGGTGGAATTATTGTACATGAACTCAAACACTTTGAAAACCAGATGCTCTCTGACCTTACACTACTGTCATCTGATGAGGTCACTGTTTCAAGAACATAACATTTATTCAAGGGTGAGGGGAGCATTCAAGGAGGGTCTCTCCCTACTGTTCCTTCAGCAGAAATAATAGAAATGACAACTGTAATTAAATAATTTTTAAAAATTACCTATGAGTTTTGAGTCAGGGTGAAAATCATCTCTAACCTTATGAACTTTAGCACTTCATGTTACTGAAAGAAATCCTTCCAGCTTTCCTTTATATGGGCAGAGCAAGCGGCAGCTAAGCACAGGGCATGTCTATGCTTTGACCATTTGTGGCTATTCTGCTTGCCACAGATACAAATGAAGCAAGTTTAATATTTAAAATGTAATTGCCTCTTACAGCAAAACTGAACATTTTAAGGAAAACAGTCGCAAAGAGGAAGAGGCGCTGTTCGATGCTAAGTCACAGAATTAGTAGTTTCTTTCATGATCTGCCAATGATGTCTTACAATTTTGAGGGCAGAGGTGGGGGTGGGGGGAACAAACAGCAAAACGATTTTTTTTTTTTTAGGATGCAAGGGAGTGTAGAACTCCAACAATCCATAACTATTATGACTCTGTGAAGGCTTGCCTTTTCTGAAAATGTAAAGTATCATTTTTGTCATTTGGGATATTGTTATCGAAAGAGATTGCCCTTTGCTGACCATCTCCTCAAAGAAATACCACAAGGTAACATAAATACAGACCTTATATCTCCTACTAGTACTTCCTACAGCCTCAAGTACATTCTTACCGGGGAGACAGACAATGCTGTATTCTGGGACCCTGTTGTGGGCTGGCTCTGAATGGTTCTCTGTGGCTGCTCAGAACACACTCGGGAAAGGTTCCAGCAGTGTGGCAGATTAGTCAAAGAAAAGGAAGGTAACATATGAGCTAAATATTTGCCAGATTGGCACTATATCTATTGATAGAGACAAGAAAAACTCAACACACTTATTTATCTATAGAAATGTTTCAGGATATGATAGTTTTTACTCAAATGATTTAAATAAAATTTAAATAATCATTAGCACACATCATCAGAAATAAGTATTTGTTGGGTTTTAAAAAGAAGGAGTTTTACAACTAGAACAGTAAGAAAGAATCAGTGGTAGGGCTGGTGGTAAAAACATGAGCTTTGCCGGGCGGTGGTGGCGCACGCCTTTAATCCCAGCACTCGGGAGGCAGAGCCAGGCGGATCTCTGTGAGTTCGAGGCCAGTCTGGACTACCAAGTGAGTTCCAGGAAAGGCGCAAAGCTACACAGAGAAACCCTGTCTCGAAAAACCAAAAAAAAAAAAACAAAAAACAAACAAACAAACAAAAAAAAACATGAGATGAGCTTTAAGAGAATTTTTTTCTTTTCTTTTCTTTTTTTTTGGTTTTTTGAGACAGGGTTTCTCTGTGTAGCTTTGGAGCCTTTCCTGGAACTCACACTGTAGCCTAGGCTGGCCTCAAACTCAGAAAGATCTGCCTGCCTCTGCCTCCCAAGTGCTGGGATTAAAGGCATGAGCGAACACTGCTCGGCAAGAGGGAAATTTTTAAAATACTTACAGTTTTCCTTATTTTGAACATTTCATAAAAATGGAATAATTCAGTATGTGGCCTTTTGTGATTATCTTCTTTTATTTAGCAGACTGACCCCAGAATTTACCCAACTTGTAGTACATTCTATTATTTTATTCCTTTTTATGGCCAAGTACTATTTTACCTTATGGATACATCACATTTGACTTTGTCAATCATCAGCTGATGAAATTTCGAGTGATTTTTCACTTTTTAAAAAATAAATACTTCACTTGAAGTATTAAGTAAGAGAATTTTCAAGTATTTAATCTAAGAATTACAAAGGAAACACTTGGTATATAATATCCATAACACCTATGAAATCGGCAAGGCTATTATGATTTTGCAGTTGTTGAGAATTAAGGGGGAATCTATTCTGTTTTAGTAGTAAAATTTAAAAATAAGCACATAGCTTTAATGTCTCCAGACATAAGGGCCTTACAGCTACTGTTTACACTCTGAGGTGAAAATTAATAGGGGGAACCTGCAAAAAGAATGGGAGAGAGCTATTAAATACTTTCAGTAAAAATGGTTCTTTGTCTTGAGTAGATCAAACGCAACGTACTCTTTAATTTAGAAAATATTTTAAAAGGTATATTTAGTTATTGTAGCTAAAATAATCTTAGTCATAAAACATCTGTAGTTTCTTATAATTTTTTCAATATTTACTAAAAGTTCTTTACCAACTTATTTTTTGCTTATAAAGTGTAATTTTCTTTTCCTTCTTGTTTCCATTTTTTCTTGCATTTAAAATGGAGGTGGCTGGGAAGATGGCTTGGTGGTGAGAGTTTAAGTCCTAGCCATCATGAGAAGGTCAGGGGCAGCTGCACACGCCTATAACACATGGGGGAAGGGGATGTGACTCCAAGACCTTACTGGGTAGCTAGTCTTCCTAATTCACTGAGCTCTAGGTTTGGTGAGAAATTCTGTCCAAAATTAAGGTGGAGATTTATACAAAAAGACATTTCATTTCCTCTTCCGCCCTCTGCATATGCACACATGGGTATACATATATGCATGCTGCGGGCCGCAGGAATATATCATAAGAACTCAGCTGGTTATGGCAAAGTCACTACCTGGAGGAATCAGGGAATTCCTCCAGAGGAAGCCAAATCCCAAGGAGTTTTTGGTGTTACTTGGCTTGTTATATATCAGCTGTCTTCTGTTATGAAAATCATGTGTGCCTTCATAGTTTTCCCAATTGACTTTTCCCTAAGAACGGCTAACAATGTGGACTGATCACTCTCTAGACATACACATTCCAGGCATTTGGAGAACAGCCTCAGGAAAGGCTTTCTCTGGAATCAGATATCTCCCCTAGCCACTTTCAAGGACTAAAGGAGACACCACCCAGGTGGTTGCCCAACTTCCGAGGACTAACAGTGATAACCACCCACAGGCGAGTCTCCTGACTTAAGGTAAATTCCACAAGGAGACCCCGCCCAGGTGGTCGCCCAATTTCCGAGGACTAACAGTGATAACAGCCCACATACAAGTCTCCTGACTTAAGGTAAATTCGACAAGGAGACACCGCCTAGGTCAGGTGGACGTTAAGTAATAACTTTACACAATTTAGCTCGGACCCTCCTTTTATATACCAGGACTTCCAGGGCAGAGGGGGAGAAGAGAAAAGAGAATGGAAGAACTAGACGGGTAAGAACTTGAGAGGAACAAACTGAGATGGGGAAGAACTAGGTTGAAGGGCTAGAAGAGAGTACTAGAGGAACGAGATGGAAGATGAGGATGAGCCAGATGGGGAAGAACAAGATGAGGAAGAACGAGATGAGGAGAGAGAAGGAGATGGGAGAGAAGATGATATGGGAAGGAACAAGATGGATGAGAACCTAGAAGGGGCAGAACAAGATGAAGGAATTAAGATAGAACCCAGAGGGGACCGCGGACAAGTGTAGAGAGAAATCAGGCAAGAAAAGACCTAAATATGAGAGCAGAATATAAGCTTGTAACTGACACAGAATAATAAAGTATATGGACTAAGGAGTTTTGTGTACATAGATTCATTTCTCCTCATCAAAGATTAATTATCAGCTGGTTGTAGATTCTTCCCGGACCCTGGGAGGGGACTATCGAGGGGCTGGACCCCCTTAGTCCCCGATATATGCACACACACACACACACACACACACACACACACACACACACACACGGGGGGTGGGGAGCTGTTGAGGACAGCGAGGTAGAAGGCCTCAGGATATAGTTTTAATGGCAGATATCTGTCTGCCATGCATGCACACACAGCCCAAATTCTACTAAAGAGATAACTGCTATTTCATATGCTTTTGAGCAATTTCCCTTAATATTTAGATATATATTATATTATATTATTATATTATACATAATTGATCAAATGATGATATATATTTTGACTTTTCAGGGCCTAATTTGTATGTGTTTTTACATATATTAGTTCAACAATATATTCAATTGTCTAGGATATATGTGGTCATACTTCTATGGGAGAAGTAACATTATCAACGTTGAGCTTGTGAAATTAGTGGGAGAAGTTAATAAGCCAGAATCACTTAGACCGTAAAGGTTGGGCAAACTAGCCTCCAACTGAAGCATTTTCCAGGTATTTTATCTCTCCTAATCTGCTACTAGAAGAGTGTGAGTGGTGTGTGTGTGTGTGTGTGTGTGTGTGTGTGTGTGTGTGTGTGTGTGTGTTGATGAGAAATGAACTAAGGCTTCACACATACAAGTCAAGTACTCTAGTGAACTGCCTCTCTCCCGCCTACTGAAGACGTTTTAAGAGGTTAGGAGTCTGTTCCAGCCTAGAAACAATGCTAAATGGCTTCTGTTGGAAGGTGTGGGGGGGGGGGGAGTCAATAAAAATATAGTGGGTATAGGAGAAGCAAGACGGTTTGTCAGGTAAGCCTGACAACCTGGGTTCAATGTCTAGGAACCTCAGAGTGGGAGAATGCCCACAAGTTATCCTCTGATTTCCATATGCACACAGTGGCATGTGCCACAGCTCCGACTAAGTAAGTATGTATATAAATAAATAAATAAATAAATAAATAAATAAATAAATAAATAAATGTAATAAGTCTTTTAAAAAGCATAGGGAACAGGCCAATCATTCATATTACAAGAGGAATTCCAGTCAACTCACAATCCAGAAAAAAACTTCATCTTTTCAAGTCTTATTATTGGCAGAAACTAGGTTCTCTTCAGACTGATTCCAACTATTCTCATTACATTGTTCATTACCCGCAATCTACCCAGAACTAATATCTGGTTCTGCCAGTTCCTCAGTAAAGTCTAGAAGCATCTCAATATCCACTTAGGATTGTTTCTTGCTTTGCTCCCAGGAAAACACCCCTTTTGACTACTATGAAAAATGCTGTTGAGAACACTGCTGGGCCTGTTTCTCTGTGAACATGTGCTCACAGACACCTGGGCTCAGATGATTACAATACATAATATACCTAGATATGGTGGCACATACCTGTAGTCCCAGCACTTAGGAGGTAGATGCAGGATCATCAGAACTTCAAGGTCAGCTTCAGCTATGTAGCAAGCTTGAGGCCAACCTCACCTCTTATATGAGTCCCGGATTCAAAAAACCAAAAGAAAAAAATCATACTTCCAAACTGTTTTCCAAAGTGTCTATACCACGTTACATTCCCAATATGAAGTCTCTAATTAGTCCATACCCTCTCAATGCTTTTTCGTTTTATTTTTTTTAAATCCTATATAGTAAGAATGAAGCATCACTGTGGCTTTCTCTAATTAGCTAATATTAATGAGTGGCTTTTCAGGATTTACCTATCCAGAAACTATCATATCACTTATATATATATATATGTATTTCATAGGAAGCGAATGTTATTTTGGATGCAGAAGAGAAGTAAATGCACGTTTCTATGGGTAAAGTGCCTGTCACTAAGCCTGACGAACTTAGTTTAACCCCTAGGACACAGAGGGTTGAAGGAAAGAACTTTTTCCCCAAAAAAAGTTCTGACCTCTATCAGACATACACACACATACACACACACACACACACACAACAGATGCACATGAGTCTAGAAAATCAGTCCCTGGCTTAACACAAACTCAGCATTGTGGAAGACAACACAAACCTCCGGAGAATAGCTATAGCTTACATATTTCAGCACTGTTTTGCACCATGGTGCACTCTGTTTGCTTAGTTTGTCAAGGCTCCTAATAGTTCATACAGAGATGACGAGGTTCAAACCTTTTTCACAGCTATATAATACAGGCATTTCTGTATGAACTAAGAAGTCATCTCTTTTTATTCGCCAGGAAATCTACTATAAATGTATATATTTCTTTGAAGATAGACCTAAAAAAAATCTCAGTTTCTGCAAAATCAGACTGCTGAGAAAACTAGTAGAGCTTACAACTTTAGGGATAGTTTCCCTCCCCTAGAGCTCTGGGTTCTGAAGCTGAGCCTTACAGGTCATAGCAGATTTCATCCTCTCTTGAAGCTCCCAGAAGTGAATTTTATCCTCTCTTCTTCCCTACACATTTGTCCTCCACTTTCTGCTTGAGTTGAGAAGTTAGAAGAGTTGGAAGACTTTCTCTTGGATAATTCTTCATTTGTACACCCTAGGCTGGAAATGGAGGCAAACTTCAAAACAAAACAAAAAGTAGTTACAGTTCTCAAATTCTCGACCAATGATTGATGGTAATCGGAACAAAGACATCCAAATCCCTGTATAGAATTGTGGTGTCATTGTCTAGGATGGTTGGTTACAAGTTGTTATTGTTAATGGTCAGGAAAAAGGCTACACAAAGGAGATTATATTTAAGGCTCTTGTTCAAAAAAAAGAGAAAAAAGAAAAAAAAGGATATAGATAAGAGGTAGACTATTGAATCTACTCTGAAAAAAAAGAGAGGACATGGATATGATATAGATAAAAAGGTAATTTAATCTACTTTTAAAAGGCAACTACTAGTTTTAAATAGTTTACATTGGATTAGATTTTTGTATGTTATATACAAATTATGTATATTGATATAAATTTGAGATTGATTTTGTTAGTAAATACTGTACATATATTTCTAATCTTGCTCAAGGTATTATACCTATATGGGTCATTTAACAATGTAATGCAATTTGCTAATCCTTGAAAGTTATTATTATCAACTATTAGAATATAAAGAAATGAAAGTTAATAGTTAGTCATCACAATTGAACTTATAGCCATATTAGGTACGTCTTCAAGGTCAAGCAGAGATATATTTTAGATAGACAGGTCATCTTCAAATCCTTCAGAGATCTACAGAATATGGCATTTAAGATGTTTTAATAACAGTTTTTTTTCTTTTTTTTTTCTTATGACTATAAGACATGTCTGCTCCTGGTAGCACCAATCTACTTCAGAGAAGGTAAGGGCATTGAAGAACTTCCACATGGAATTAACTTTCACTGTGGCAAAAGTTAGCCACTGGGCAAGAAAGTACCTTCACATTAACTGCCAAGAGTATGCTGTCCAAAATGGACAACCAGGACACAAAACAAAGGACTACCAATCCAAGACAAGTGTGGTTGCAGCTTTGGCAACAGACATCCTCTGAGGCCAGGACAATATGGCACCATCGCTGAAGTGGCTTTGCAATCCAGAAAAGGTACAGTGCCCCTTCCTTCAAAGGCAGCTGAGCATGCAGTGGGCCGATGGCTCCTGGTGTGCAGTGGAACAGTAGCTGGAACAGTTATTCTTGGAGGAGTAACTAGGCTGACGGAGTCTGGCCTCTTAATGGTAGACTGGCATTTAATAAAGGAGATGAAGCTATCTATAAGCCGAGAAGAATGGACAGCCAAATCCCAAAAACACCAGCAATTTCTGGAATTTAAAATCCCGAATCATGACATGATACTGGCAGAATTCAAGTTTATCTGGTACATGGAATATTCACACCGAATGTGGAATTGAGCTGTAGGCCTTGCGTATATCCTGCTTCATAAATGAGTCTGTTAGATATGCTATGCCTGTAGGCCGAAGACGATGCCCCAGTGTTGCAGAGAAACCTGGGGTGACTGTCCAGGCAGCTGGTTGTTTCTGTCATAACTCACATTTTTTGGAAGCCACTTGTTTGTACTTCCTGTTTTACTAGGTAATATTATTTCATTCTCGGGTCTTTGAGGGAGTTGAAGATTAGATAGTTACAATTTTCCTTGTTAAGAAATTCAGAAAAGAAACTCACTAAGAGGTGTTAAGTGTGTAAGTTTGAAAGACATCATAAGATAGTTTTCTGTTGGTAATACAAGATAGAATAGAAAGTGAATTAGGTACATTTTGGACTCACTAAAATAGGATCGATAATGGAATATTTTCTCTGAATTTGTCAAATGCAAACAGATTAGACATTGTTGATTTATTTATTGCTCATATATACTGTATATAGTTATTGTACTTATTGTATATAGTTTTTCTTATATTAGTTAAAACTATTTTTTATTACAAAAAAGGGTAATGTGGTGATATTTTATTTGTGCTGAAATGTGGTGATATTTTATTTGTGCTTTAATAAATAAAGCTTGCCTGGAGATCAGAGGAATAGGAACAGCCATTATAAGTAAACAAAGAAGTCAGGCAATGGTAGCACACACCTTTAATCCTATCACTTGGCAGGCAGGAATCTGTCTGGATCTCTGTGAGTTCAAGTCCACACTAGAAGCAACCAGGTGTGGTGGCACACGCCTTAAGTTTCAACACTAGTTAACCATGGAGGTTTGGAGGTCTGTACAGACAGACAGGAAGTGACAGAGATGGGCAGGAAGAGGAAGTGATATAGCTGGACAGAGAGAGCAAATCAGATGGCAGAGCAGCAAGGCATATACACATGGGTAGACAGGAAGTAACTCGTGCTGTGGGATGTTCTGTATGTCAAATGTGTTGCTGATTAGTCAATAATTAAAACACTGATTGGCCATTGGCTAGGCAGGAAGTGTAGGCGGGACAAGGAGGAGAATAAAGCTGGGAAGTGGAAGGCTGAGTCAGAGAGACACTGCCAGCCGCCACGATGACAAACAGCATGTGAAGATGCTGGTAAGCCACGAGCCATGTGGCAAGGTACAGACTTATAGAAATGGATTAATTTAAGCTGTAAGAACAGTTAGCAAGAAGCCTGCCACGGCCATACAGTTTGTAACCAATATAAGTCTCTGTGTTTACTTGGTCGGGTTTGAGCGGCTGTGGGACTGGCAGGTGATAGAGATTTGTCCTGACTGTGGGCCAGGCAGGAAAACTCAAGCTACAAACTCGCACTTAGAAGCTGCCAAGTTGGTGATGTGAAGTTGGTTGGTGTCTCTTCCTATTCCTCTGATTTCTCTCAGACTTTAACCCCAATTTCTGGCTCTGTGTTTTTTATTTAATAAGACCATTTAGAAATTCATCTACATAGAATAACTTTGCAGTATCTGTTTCTACTGTTTCCCAGAACTAGTGCATCCCTGATTAGTGTCTATACTTTCATATCTATATTCATATCTAAAAATTCCAGCATTCAGGAGGTGGAGATGGGGATTAGAAGCTCAAGATCATCTCAAGCTACATAGAATGTTTGCTGTTTTACCCTTTACTACTCACCCTGCCTTTCTATCTTTTGCTGTTGTCTTTAGGTATTTATTTAGGGCATGTACTGCATGCATGTGTACGTGTGTGTGGTTTGCTTGCCTGTGCATGCAGGCAGCCATGTTGAGAGTCTCCTTTGACCACTATGCATCTTATTTTTGGAAACAGGGTCTTTCTTGTTAAACTTCAAATCAGCTGTTTTGACTAGATGGAATGGCCAGACAGCCCCTGGGATCTACCTATCACCACCCCTTTCTAGGGACTGAAGCTCAGGTCCTTTTGAGTGCCAAGCATGAAGCCACCTTCTCAGTCTTGCTTGATCTTTCCCTACATGACTCTACCGTTTTATTGGGATCAAACAACAGATCCTTATTTTGGGGGATCTAAACTGTGACATCCTATTTTCACCTTCCAGCATGTAGAGTGCATATTAGCTAAGTATGGTTGGGGACTCCCAGGCAGTGTTAAAAATGTAATCATCTTCAGAGGTCTAGAGATCACAGAAAAAAAAAACACTTGAAATCACTGGTAGTTGATATAAAACATTAATATGTTGAGGAAAATGAGATACTGGAATTTCCATGACTTCTGTGTTATAATGACAAAACTTTCTACTCATGAATTATGCATAGAATTCTATTATGGTTTCTTTAAATAGTCCTCGTTTACACTCTTGCTATATTTTCAGACAATGTTGCCAGAAATATTCTTGACTATGTTGTTACATATGTTTGCATATGGATGGTCTACCTTTAGGATAAATTCGTAGAAACAGAATCACTGGGACAAAACCCAGTAATATATCTCAGTTGGTACAATACTTGAAGTGCAAGCATGAGGACCAATACTCAGAAGCCACAGAGTAAAGCTGAATGTGGTAGTTCATGCTTAGAATCCCAGCACTGGAGACAGAGAGAGGAGAATCCCAAGGGCTTAATAGTCAAACAACTTAAACTAATCAGGGAGTTATAGGTCAAGCAAGATATAAGAGGTAAAATGTAAGGTTTCTCAGGAATAACACCCAAAGTTGACTTCTGGCCTCAACATATACACAAAAGCATGCACACCTGTATGGGGGTAGAGGGGAACATATTCATAACAAATTGCTTCCTTAGGGATTTGCCAATTTTAGCTCCCACTTAGCAATGTAAAGGAGTTCCTATTCAAATTAACAGCACTATCAAAATATTTCCATCTGTCCATCTGGTAGATAAAAAATTATAACTTTTTTCTCCCAAGAAATATTGATCATTTCATTCAGAATCATTGTACACATAACTTGTCTGATTATATTTCATCAAATTATTTGTATCCCACTCATTCATTTGTAGGTGTTCCTTATATACCAAAGAACCTTCTATGAAATACAAACTGTAACTGTTTCCACAGTTTATACTAGACATTCTGGCTATTAATTTTTCACTTGATAAAAGTTTTAAGGTTAGAGATATAGGTCAAATGGTAGAGTGGTTGCCTAGTATGCAGCAAAGCCCTGTGTTAGATCCCCAGTAACACAGAAAACTGAATGCGGTGGCACACAGCTACAATTCTAACATTCAGGAGGTGGAGACAGTGGGATTAGAAATTCAGGGTCACCTCCAGCTCCGTAGAAAGTTTGATCAATGAGACTGTCTCAAAAAGAACAAAGTTTATACAGATCTTAAAGATTTTTATTGCTAGTTTTAAGCATTACTGCTCCATGCTAATTCTTTCACCCACTTTGGGCTGATTTTATGCAGACTGGGAGAGGGGTTATCAAGTTTCACTCTTCTATATATTACATATACAGTCTTCCTAGCAACACCAATGAGCCAGGCTGTCTTCTTTCTGTTTATTTTTGAGATTATAATTTAAGCTTTTCTCCTTTTCCTTTCCTCCTTCAAATCTTTCCCACATACCTCTTCTTGTTCTCTTTCAAATTTATAGCTTTTTTCATTAATTGTTATATACAAATATGTGTAAGTGTACTCACATATATTCCTAATATAACCTGCTCAATCTGTATACTGTTACTTGTACCTATGTTTTCAGGGCTGACTCTTTGGTATAGATAAACAATTGGGGTGCTCTTCCTCAGGGAGGACCATCTCTCCCACTCTCAGCATTCCTTAGTTACCTGTAGTTCTTTGTGTAGCATTGAGGCTTGGTTTTGCCCTGTCTACTTTAGACTGTCTATTATTGTTCTTGTTCAGCTCGTGTTTAGGCAATCACACTGATGAGATTTGATGGATGTAGCTTCTGACGTTACTAGGAGACATAATCTCACAGCAGACTCTGATTCTCTGGCTCTTACGATCTTTCCATCCCCTCTTCCACAATGTTTCCTGAGCCTTAGGTGCTGGAGTTGTTTTAAAGATGTATCAGTTGTGACTGAACTCTACAACCCTACAACTTGATTGGTTGTGGTTTTCTGTAGTGGTCTCCATCTGTTTCAAAGAGAAGTTTCCTTGATGAATGTGAGGACTACACTTAATCTGTGTGTACAGGACCAATATTTAGGATGTAGTTAGGGATTATGCTAGTTTAGTAAAATGGTGGTTGCAGGTTCCTCTCCTAGATCTATAACTTCACTAGCTCTGGGTAGATGGCTGTTTCCAGTACAAAGCATGTTTCCCTCTTGTTGAACAGGCCTTCGATCCAATTAAAGAACTGTTGGTTACTGCCAAGGTATGTGTACCACTACTGCCACTTAATATTTGACAAAGATGCCAAAAAACACAAGCTGGACAAAAGAAAGCATCTTTAACAAATGGTGCAGGGAAAACTGGACGTCCACATGTAGAATGACATTAGACCCATATCTATCAACTTGCACAAAAACTAATGGATCAAAGACTTAAATGTGAAACTTGAAACACCAAATCCAGAAGAAGAAAAACAGGCTATCTTTCACCTAATAAATATTTTTAGTATTTTTGCCAACAATCAGGTGGAATGGCTATAGCTCTGTGGATTTATTTCTGATCCTCTATTCTATTAGCCTTGTTTTTATTTTATTTTATTTTATTTTTTTGCCAATGCCAGTATGGTTTTGTTAAGATGGCTCTAGTAAAATTTGAACTGAGGATTGGGATGCCTCCAACACTGTTCCTTTTTGTTCAGGGCCTCCTTCAGGTTTGTTTATGGCTTTCTGTGCTTCTAAAAGAATTTTAGGATTATTTTCCCTAGTTCTGTGCAAAACATTAATAGAATCTTGATAGGAATTACACTGAGTTTTTAGATCACTTTTAGTAAGACAACTATCTTCAAAATATTATTAATGTGTTGATCCACGAACATGAAAGGTCTTTTATCTTCTAGTGTCTTTTCCAGTGGCTTTCTTCAGTATTTATAGCTTTCATTGCTTGGTTAGATTTGTTAGAATTTCTTTTATTTGGGCTATTGTAAATTTTCCTGTTTTCTTTCTCATCAGGTTCATCACTGATATACAGAAAAATTGCTGTTTATTTCTTAATGTTAACCTATCTCCTAGTACTTTGAATTTACCAGATATAAGAATTTCCTTGTGGGGTCTGCAGGGCCCAGTAAGAAGATGATCCTAACAACATCTGTAATATATTTGATTTCCTACTTTCTTATTCTTTATATACTTTGTTTGTTCACTTGCATTAAGTTGAACCATCTTTCCATGCCTTCAATGAAACTTCATTGTGCAGCTCTGACTAGTCTGGAACTTACTATGTAGATGTCTCAGAATTTTATTGCTGCAAAGAGACACTTTGACCCTTATAAAGGAAAATATTTAACTGGGTCTGGCTTACAGTTTCAGAGGTTTAGTCCATTATTGTCATGGTAAGAAGCATGGCAGCACACAGGCAGACACGGTGCTGGAGAAGGAGCTGAGAGTTCTAAATCTTGATTCACAGACAGCAGAAGGAGACTGACACACTGGCCAGACTTCAGCTTCTGAGACCTCAAAGCCTGCCTCCAGTGACCCACATCCTCCAGCAAGGCCACATCTCCTAATAGTGCCACCCCCTACGACAAAGCATTCAAACAAATGAGTCTAGGGGAGTCATTCCTATTCAAACCACCACAGTAGACCATGGTGACCTTGAACTTGCAGTGGTCCTCCTGCCTCAGTAACCAGAATGCTGGAATTAAAATCATGTGCCAACAGGTACAACATGTCATCTTTACAATGTGTTGTGGAAATAAGATAGTGTTTTGTTAAGGTTTTTTGTTTTGTTTTCTGCTTCTTTTCATCAAGGAAATTTGTTCTGGTTTTATATAAGATTAATACTGGCATTATAGAATAAATGTATAGGCATTCCTAGCCTTTCTTTTTGTAGTTTGAGGATCTTCAAAGATCTAGCAGGGTTCAGTGTTGAATCCACTCAGTCCTGAGGTTTTCTATGTGAAAAGACGATTTATTACTGCTTTAATTTCATTTTTATTACAGATTTTAGGCTGTTTATATCCTTATAGTTCAATTTTGCTAGGTCATGTACATTTAGAAATTTATCCA
The DNA here is from genome assembly GCF_007827085.1 of Peromyscus californicus insignis. Taxonomy (NCBI): domain Eukaryota; kingdom Metazoa; phylum Chordata; class Mammalia; order Rodentia; family Cricetidae; genus Peromyscus; species Peromyscus californicus. The sequence continues at coordinate 102,025,891 of NW_026294606.1, forward strand.
TTTTCTTGAGATTCTTTTCCTTTTAAAAGTAATTTTCAAAAAACTTCCTAATGATCTACTATTTTTCAGTGGTAACTGTCATAATATCTCCATTTTTATCTCTAATTTTATTAATTTAGACTGTCTTTCTCTTTTGGTTAATTCAACTAAGGGTTTGCCAATCTTGTTTATCTTTAACTCTTTCCTATACTGATTATTTGCATTGCTTTATAGTTTCCGTTTCATTCATTTCCACTAAGATCTTCATTATTTCATTACATCTAGTAATTCAGGGCTTGGATGACACTTAGTTTTCTAGGAATTTGAAGTGTATCATTAGGTACTTCAGATCTTTTCCATTGGTTTTAATATAGGCACTCAAAGCTATAAACTTCAGAACCACCTTTGCTGTTTCACAAAGTGTCAAGCTGTCTTTTTATTTTCATTTGATTCTAAGAATTTTTTTAAGTTTCCTCCTGATTTCTTCAATGAATCACACTGACTGGTCCAAAGTGTATTATTCAATCCCCTTATGTTTGTATAGCTTCTGTAGATTATATATTTATTTCTAGTTTTGCTTTATTATAATCTAATAAGATATAACAAATCACTGTTTTTATTTGTTAAGACTTGCTTTGTGGTTTAAAATGTAATATGTTTTAGAGATCAGTTTGTAGACTGCTGAGAAGAATGTATATTCTACAAATGTTGGATGGACTATTATGTTATGTCCATCTAACCTATGATGCAGTTTAATTCTGAAATGTATTGATTTTTCCTTTGCAATATCTATCTATTGATGACAGTGATATATTAGAGTCACCCACTATCATTGTTTCTGGACTTACTTGTCTTTTTATGTCTAGTACTGCTTGTTTTACGAAGGTGGGTTTGTCAACATGTGATATATAAGCATTTACAATAATTATACTGTCTTGATAGTTTCTTTCTCTAGGGTGTAATGAATTTCTTCACTTCTGATTGTTTTCTTGTTCAGATATTATACTGCTATCACTGCTTGCTTTAGAGTCTGTTTACTTGAAACATTTTCTGTCCTTCATTCTGTTTGTATGTCTCTGACACTAAGTGAGTTTCTTGAACTTACATAACAAGTTCTAGCTTCCACCAGGCTTCACAGTGAGATTCTGTTTTGATTTGGAAGCAAGCAAGCAAGCAAGCAAATAAGCCCCTTCCAGGGTTTAATCTAATAGTTTTCTGTTTTTCTTTTCCAAGATTAAATTGTGGTTTCTTTCATTTGAATATTTTGTTACACATTATAAGAAAGGAATACAACATTCTGGCTTGTTATTTTAGTACATGTCTGTATTTCCAGAACTCAGGGTTTTGAGGCAGGAGAATTCTGAGTTTGAAGAAAACCTGGGCTATACAGTGAGTTCCAGGTCTGGCAATGTAGTGAGTCCCTATCTCAAAACACCAGAAACAAACAAACAATCAAAGAATTCAACATTTTTTGGGGTACAGATGACTAGCTCATGAAAATATATATACATATATATATAATTTATTATTGAATACCTATTTTTCCCACACTGATTTCTAACATCACACTTAATAAATATTTTTCATCTGATTTTGATCTTACTTTCATATTTTCTATTCAATCAACCTGCATAGTCAAATACGCTTCACACTGTCTAAATCAATACATTCTTAATTTTTAATATTTTGGTGGGGCCAGCCTTTGCTCATCTTGCTGCTTTTGAGAAACTGTCCTGGTTATTAATTAATGTTTCATATAACCAACAGAGACCTGTCCGCTGATCCTCAGGTTCACCTAGGAAATGCCCCATCTGCCTCCTGTATTCTCCACCTACTCTTACTCTGTTCCTAATAAGTACTTGTTCTACTTCCCTCCTTTTCACCAAGCAACTTTAGTTTCTTGAAAGATTAATTATATTTTCATTAAACTAAAAGATCATGGAGAATACATCACAATTTAATCTTTTCTTAAGTCTTTCTTGCCTTGTTGAGTCTTACATACTTCAAATATTTGCCCCTTTTGAATTCTTTCTTTTCCTTGTTGCATGCTTGTTTCATTAAGAACCCAGAATTCTTCTCTTTTCCTCAGCAAAAGATACTCAGTAACATTCTGTATCCAAATCTGTAATTGATACACAAGTTTTATATGTGTAAGATATGATTTCACATAAATACAATTATGTTTAGAAATATGCATATGTAAGTCTTTAAAATTAAGTCCTAAGATCAATTACTATTACTTGTTCAGTTCTAAGTAACTACAAATTACCTACTTATGGTACATAGGAAATACATAATAGATAAATGAAAGAATGAATGAACACAGATTCTAAATTTCTACCAACATAAAAATATACCATTAATCTACAGTGATCAAACTACATCTGAACACCAAAGTTTATTCTGGGCATCACAACTCAGAGTCCATGATGAATTTAACTGAATTCAGTGAAGGGCATCTGAATGATGAATTACACAAAGTACAGATTATAAGTTGAGATGTAAGTACTTGAAGTGTGGCTGGTGGCTAAACTTTAGACACTAGTCCTGAAGGACAATAGCTTTGACTTCTGGTGTATATAATATTTACTGAGAAATAACTGTTCCTGATATTGCTTGAACACTGTGTGCATAGTATTTCAGGATGCTATTCTATTGTTATCATTCTCTTTCTCAGAATAGTCAATTGAGCTCAACAAAGGTGGAACAACTTATATATAGTTCTAATTCCTTGAGATTAAAAACAATGAGGCCCATAGAATACACTAATGAGAACATTAGAAGAGATAGCAGTAAACCATAAAGGAGTATTCTTAAGATAGTTATTTTAGCATCTTCTAATGACCAGCATATTTTCATGTCCATAGTAATCATACCGGAATGAACCAAACTTTTTCCTTGGTATATGAGTGATCATCTAGACTTATACATAATGTGTTTCTAAAAAATTCAATGTAAGTTGAGTGGAGTCATAAAAATGTACACAAGGGAATATTATATAAAAGTATTGATCCATAGCATATGAATGAATCTCAGAGACATGCTAAGTAAAAGAAGCCAGTCACAAGAGAACATATTATTATGCAATTCTATTTATTTACTTATTTATACTTATTTTGTGCATATGAGTATTTTGTCTGCATGTATGTGTACCACTTGTGTGTCTGGTGCCAGAGGTGATCAGAAGAGGACATTGGACCCCCCTGAAACTGGAGTTTAGATGGTTGTGAGCTGCCATGAAGATGCTGGGAACCAAGCCTGGATCCTCTGCAAGGGCAGCAAGTACTTTTAACCACTGAGCCATTTCTCCAGCCCACTTGGAATTCTATTACTATGAAACATCCTAAACAGACAATAATACAGACAAATGCATTAGTGGCTGCCTAAGATTTGGAGGGCTGGGGAGAAGTGAAGAGTGTCAGGTATCAAGTATTTTTCTAGAGTCAGGAAAACTGACTATGCTTACAAATCTATGGGAAAATAATGAAAACATGTACTGTATATTTCAAACGGATGAACTGCACAGTATATAAATTATATTTCAATAATACAGTTTTTAAAAAGTATAATTATAGTTTTAGGCCTATAAAGGATCCTGACCTAAATGTTTAAAGTAGATAATAAAATTGCTAGAATGTACATTTACATATATATAAAGCCTGATCTTCCTTTTCCAAGCACTGAGAATACAGGTATGAGCCACCACACCCAGTGTATGAGGTAGTGGAGACAGAATGCAGGGCTTTGTGTATTCTAGGCAAGCACTCTGTCAACTGAGTGACATTCCCTGCCCTTAGACATATTTGACAAAAATATTTTAATATATTTAAAGGTAAAGTGTAATAAAATTATGGGTTTCAAAATAATTTCTAGAGATACACAAAAGAAACAATTTTCTGGAACCAAGCAAGTAAACACAATCCAGGCTGCCCTGGGGGAAGCAGTGTGCTATATCAGGTTCTCTCAGTAAGGAATTGTCACACGTTGGGGGGTGGACATCTTGGAAATTACATCAAGAAATGAAAAAACTGAATAAATAAAAATGAAAACTGCATGTTGAAATGTTTGCTAGCTAGCAGGCTGTTACATGATAATAGCCCAGAAATTTTTGTTACTGAATACAAGAACATTTGAATCCTATGTTAATTCAAATTATGCTTCTATAATTAGATTTAGCACATATTATTTATCTGAGTGAACTGTTCTAAAGACAAGGTCTACTTCTAGTTTATATGAAGTTTTACTCTTTCCTGCTGAGTTAGGTATTTTTGTATTTTGTTTATAGAAATAACAATATAAACATCCCCAAATTTGCAAGCAAGTGTCCTAATTCTGTGATGTCAGAAGAGCTCCTTCCTCGGCTCAGTGCCTCAGTAAGAAAAGGCAGTATCTGTCTGTGTTCCCCACCCTACCTGCCAGCGCCGTGCTCAGGGTGGATCTTAGTTTTGATGCCTTGTGTGGTAACTTTCCCCACAGTACTCCCCTGACATCAGTTACTCTCTTCTAGAAAACACCAGTGACATGGAAGGTTCTCGAAGCAAGTTTCAATCAACCAGCTATACACAGTAGAGCACAGCCACTGGTGTGTCTGGAGGACACGCGGTGCTCAAATTCTATACTTGTGTAGAAGCAGCCACCTCTGGCTGTGGAGGGAACCAATGAGCCCACAGAAGAGGACAGGGCAATTCAAAGAGCTTGCTACATAAAGACTATGCAGATGTCAATTTTCTCAACGAGCTACCTAAGCTAACATACCAACGCAGCACATGCGGAGGGAAGCAGTAAGTTCATCTTGGTGCAATTTTAAAATGAAGCAAATGCACTGGGATTATATCACTCTATGCACCACTAAAACTGAGATTTGAACAGCAGTCTGTTCACTGCACTAAGAAGGCCTAATTGCAGAAAATGTGTGAAGTGCAGGACGCATCGGTTGGGGTGGAAAGAGCAGGCTGTTTACCTTGGTCAGGGCAGAGTGAATTGTACTCTTGTGGTACAGGTACATCTCTTAGCTTTGCCATTTAACATAGGCCCAAGAAATACTCATCTTTGATGAAAGTGGGCAGTTGTTAACTCACATGTAGCTATATACCCACACAATCCTCTTGAATGACTCATTAACACATAAAGTTTGTTATTATTGTATTGATATATTATAAGCCCGTTCATTTATTTCCTTCAAAACATACATTTGGGGAGCTGGAGAGATGGCTCAACAGTTAAGCACACTTACTGCTCTTGCAGAGGACCTGAGTTTGGTTTTCAGCACCTATATGGTGGCTCACAACTGCCTATCACTTCAGTTCTAGGGATCCAACCACCTCTTCTGGTCTCAGCAGGCTCCCGAATGCTTGTGATGCACATAAATTAAAGCAGGCGAGCACACACATACAAAATAAATAAATATTTTAAAATATACATACTCTTCTAAGGATATGGGGCTCTACTATGTTATTCAGATGGTCGTTTCCGAGAACAAAGTCTTCTTCCACCTTGATCTCCTGAGTGTCTAGGACTACAGGAGTATGCTACTTTATACACTCTACGAGTCTGTCACTGTGTGCACTCTAGAATGTCACTGTGTGCACTACAGGAGTCTGTCACTGTGTGCACTACAGGAGCTGTCACTGTGTGCACTACAGGAGTCTGTCACTGTGTGCACTACAGGAGTCTGTCACTGTGTGCACTACAGGAGTCTGTCACTGTGTGCACTACAGGAGTCTGTCACTGTGTGCACTACAGGAGTCTGTCACTGTGTGCACTACAGGAGTCTGTCACTGTGTGCACTACAGGAGTCTGTCACTGTGTGCACTACAGGAGTCTGTCACTGTGTGCACTACAGGAGTCTGTCACTGTGTGCACTACAGGAGTCTGTCACTGTGTGCACTACAGGAGTCTGTCACTGTGTGCACTACAGGAGTCTGTCACTGTGTGCACTACAGGAGTCTGTCACTGTGTGCACTCTAGGAGTCTGTCACTGTGTGCACTCTAGGAGTCTGTCACTGTGTGCACTACAGGAGTCTGTCACTGTGTGCACTCTAGGAGTGTGTCACTGTGTACACTACAGGAGTCTGTCACTGTGTGCACTACAGGAGTCTGTCACTGTGTGCACTCTAGGAGTCTGTCACTGTGTGCACTCTAGGAGTCTGTCACTGTGTGCACTACAGGAGTCTGTCACTGTGTGCACTCTAGGAGTGTGTCACTGTGTACACTACAGGAGTCTGTCACTGTGTGCACTATAGGAGTCTGTCTCAAAAAGCCATAAAATATCCTGAATATATTTAAGAGTAAAGTGGAATAAAAATGGTATTTCCTTGTGATTTCTTCTGTGGCACAAAAAGAAATCTTTTTTTGGAAGCCAAGTAAAGTAAAATCATCTCCCCAACTTCCTCATTTCAACTGCACAACTCTAACCTCTGACGGGTATCGCTCTCTATGTTCGTAACTGAGCACACTCTATCCACTCTAGAAATAAGTTAACCATGGATAGTCCCCCCTTCCTGACAGCCCTTTCCACAGCCACCAACTTTCCTTGGGTCGTCTGTTCTCCTGTTCTTTTCTATTTATTGTAATTAGAATAGTTTCCATGGACTATTTCAAGTTGTATTTTCTCTCTTTAAAATGTTCTCTAGTTTAAATTCCTCTGAATTTATGTGTGATTGTTAGTTTTTTTTTTTTTTATGTCATCCCACAGAGCCACAAGATGCCCAAATATCTGGTTGAGATTAGCATTTAAACCGGTAGACTGAACAACACAGATCACGTCAGAGTGTCAAATCCAATCCACTGAAGGTCTGAGCAGAACAAGAAAAAATTCTCCAGCCTTCAAATAACGACATTGTTCTTCTTGGATATCTACAGCATCTTCCAGCTCTCAGACTTGGCCTGGGATACCTGCTTTACAGACTCACATCATACTCCATAGTTTCAGGGTGTGTGTGTGTGTGTGTGTGTGTGTGTGTGTGTGTGTGTGTGTGCGTGTGCACAAGCTCACGAGCTATTGGTCTATTCTGAAGAACGTTCATTAATAATCTGTTTACCCTAACTCTTAATACCATTTTTCTAGCTCATTTTTATTAGAGCTCAACAAATTCTACAAAATTATCTATTAAAAAGCGATATATACATCTTTAATTGTTGTTACACATATATTATGTAACAACAATATATAAGAAGAGACCATGAATTTGAAAGAGAGCAAGGCAGGAAGTACTAAGGAGGGTTTGAATGGAGGAAAGGGAAGGGGGAAATGATGTAATTATAATCTCAAAAAATAAATAATGTTATTTAAAAATTGATATTTATCTGTAATGCTTATATTTCCTTAGCATAAATTTCTCTGCAGCTGGTATGTTCAGCATGGGGATAGGACATTGACTTACTTCTTTCCAAAGAAATAACAAAAGGGACTGATAGTGCAAAATGTAACTCATGGGCCTCCTTTTAGATTGCATGTATGTATATGTATATACTTACATATGTACATACAATACATATATGTATTAAATAAACACATATGCCTACTGCCTAAAACCTAATACATGTTTTCATGTTTTTATTTAAACAAATCACAGCTTGTATTCAAACCAAATTTTTATTTAAAAGTACTCATCATCTTCATTCTTTTTTGCTTGGTTAGGCACCAAATACAATTATAGATAAAGTCATCCTAGGTAATTTAAATGTGCAATTGACATAATGTTTTAATGTTTGGATGAACTGCATCCTTTAAATTTTTCAAACGCAGTTGTACTGCTTTCTTAAAGAAAGCGGCACCTCCGGGACAGCATCTGGTGAAGATCTCCAGAAAATGAAGTCAAGGAATTTCATTTCTTCCACAGTTGTGGGTGCAAAAGTGCAATCACAATATGTTTCTAATGGAGTGGTGTAAGTGGGACTTCAGAGCTCAGCGTCCTCAGATGATTGGATCCAAAGGTTTGGAATATTTAAGGCCATTCTCATCAACAGGGAAAGGAAGGCTGTTTTCTTTTCTAGCTTTCCCAGGAGTTGGAAGAAAGAAATAATAATCCAGGAAATTGAAGTCTATGAGCTGGAAAATATGAATTTGATCTTTTTAAAAGCATTCATTAAAAAAATAATAATAGGTAGTTCCTTAATGATAGGCTCCAGCATGTCAGAAAAGTCTGGGATGAGATAATTAGATGAGATCTGATGGTGTCATTGTGCGCACACAGCTCTGCTAATACAGAATGTTCAAACTGGTTTTTCTTTTGTCTCGTGTGTGTGTGTGTGTGTGTGTGTGTGCGCGCGCGCGCGCGCGCGCGCGCACGCACGCGAGAGCAGTGTTTTGTCCAAGCCTTGATCCAGTCCAATGACTAGAGAATGGAACTTCCCCCCATCTCTCTGGGGACTGCATTCCAGAGACTAATAGATTTCACTGTCAGAAAACACTTCCCGGATTCAGTCTTAAATTTCCGTTACTTAATTTCATCCCAGTACTTAACTACAAAGCCTCTTATCCTACCTTTAAAGTGACTTGACTTCCATGACTGTCTACATCTTTCAAATATTTATAAAATATTGTAACTGGAAATAACAGAAAACAAACAAACAATATGCTTTCCTTTAATCTTTTGCAGTAAGTTAAAGTCTAAAGCTTGTCATACATTTATTTTCCAGTTTGAACATTATGCAATGTCCTTAATTGAATCATGTGTGTGTCACAAACTGGTATTCTCATTGTGATCTTAGCAGTACTAGTAAAATAACTTTTAGTTTCCAGCCATGTGGTATGGACGCTTTGGATGCACATACTAAAATCTCATTGACTGACTTTACTGAGTACTATGTTATGAGACCGTACATAATTTGCCGCCACTATCATCTCAAACAAAGTCTCTTGGTAGTACTACTTTCCAAGCACTGTATATGCTGCCAACTGGATGGCTGTGTTTCTGATTATTTTCCCCAGATGTACTAGCTACATTTTTCCAGGTTGAATCACATTTCATTTCCTGCCCATATTTCTAACCACTTTAGGTCTCTTTTTATGTGCCCTCTCTGGTTTTGTCAACACCATCCAATTTGCCATCATCTGCAAATTTAATTAACATGATGTATATCCTTCCTTATAAATCATTAATGAAGTTTCTCTACAACAATTTGGTTTTTTAATCTAATAGTGCTTACTGTTTGTAGTCTTCCTATTTCTTAAGAATATACCACTTCTGCCATATAATATTTTTTTTACTTGTAGATGGTAGACTAACAAAGATAAAGTTCAGAGTCGCTATTTCCTTTTTTGAACACTAGTATGAAATTATCTTTATTGTTGTACAAGACAGGGTTTTACTTACAGTCTTCTGTCCTTCAACAAGTGTTTCATTTTCATCACTGTTCTTATACCACATCATGACATAAAACTGTCAAAGAATCTTCATTACAAATTATATTGTGTAGTGAGCTATTTTAATTTTGCATTCCAATTTACAATGACACTATTCTGCCATATTAAACAAGTAAAAAATTGTTTCTATTTCAACTATTTGAAATCAGTAAGTTGAACCAAGATCAATGGTTCATATGAACTGAACAAAAACTATTTTGTTATTTTACATTTACAACTGCTATTTCTTTTTAATTTACTAGTTATTTTTAAATCTTCTGCTGTTTTAAAACCCATTTTTAAACTTTAGTTTTGGGATACGCATAGTGATATACACATCCAATCTCAGCATTCAGGAGATAGAAGCAGGTGGATCTCCATGAATTCAAGACTAGCCTGGTCTACATAGAGAATTCCAGATCAGCAGGAACAACAAAATGAGTCCCAGTTTAAAATATTTTTTTTTATTTTTGTCCAGAAAGATGGCTTACTGGGTAAAGGCACCTACCACTAGACATGGTAACCTGACTTTGTTCCATGGAACCAGATAGTAAAGGAGAGAATTGACTGCTACAGCTTGTTCTCTGACCTCCACATGTATGCTGTGGCATTTAGCAACACATATATAACACTTTCCAACAAAAAATGTAAAAAGGTAAAATGTATTTTATAAAGAAAATACCTTCTTTCCTATGGGGGCAACTGTTAGTGTGAGTTTTCTAAAATAATTTACTTTATAATTTATCTATGTAATCCTATAGCTAAGAAGTGTTTTTTCAATAATTAAATATCTTAGATTTTTGGGTTATTAGTTTCCATTTTATATGAGTTAATTCTTTTTTCCAAAGGTTTCTCTTTTCCTGCATGAACATCTTGCCATGTGTTTCTAATAACCTTGGAAGGAAGCATGCATTCCTTTCTTCAGAAGTTCCTCACCTAAATCCCCAGTGTTAGCTTTACATACCATCTCTTAAATCCATAGCCTTAACTTCTGTCTTTTGGAGCAGTTACTCAGGCTGCTTTTTGCTCATTTACAGGTAGATACATATTTAAGTGCTTATTAATGGTCTAAATATGGAAAAGATATCTGATTGCGTTAAGTCAATAAGAAGATCCCTTAACCTAGTTTTTCAGCCAATTTTCACAGTTCATTTTATTTGTTAAAAGGCTAGAAAATTCATGGGCACCTAACTATAAAATCTACATTTATTTCTTCAAACTTTTAAGCACTTTTTCTTGGTTATCAAATCTATCCTTGCATATTTTTTGTTGTTGTTACAATTTAATTTCTATCTCTCATCCCCATATCCATGCAGCAACTAAACACATTTCCATTTTTAAGTCAAAGCTTATCTTGATTTTCACCCTTAAATATGGTTATTATACGATAAAAAGCTGACAAATCTAGGTCTCATTTGTATTTTACCAATTATCTTATCAGTGCTTTAAAAGTACATGTGTCAGCTATTTAGAGAAAGATAGTAATCTCCACATGGTTTGTACTAGAAAAAACTACAAATAATCAAAATGACTAATAATTAGGGAGCTAGATAAATACAATCTAGCTGAGTGGTACATAAAATTACTATGAACTTCACTGAAATTAGCAACTGCCAATTTAGTTTCTCAGTGAGCATCTCCCTGCCCTCTAGTACCTGAGATTTAAAAGTTAAGCAACTCCTGGGTGCCCAATAACTCTTTAATGATAAACAGTTACAAAAGCCACATCATCACATGTCAAGATGAGTATTTCTGGGGTGTGATTTCTCGGAGCGTCTCACTAGATGACTCTGATCCCAGACTTTGAAATTACATCTTTGCTTAGCTTCTTTCCCTGCCCCTGTCTGCTTCCCTATCTTTTGTGAGCACTCCCTCAATAAACCAGTGCATAAGAATCCCCATTTTGAACTTATCCTAAGGGATCGAACTTGAAAATACCAGTGACAGCAGTAGACAGAAAGGGTGAGATTACAGAATAGATTATTCGTTGGCTATCAACGAGGATCCCAAATTAGTGGTTTCTTACTGGCGGCAAGCTATTGCAGTACTACTGTTATGGCTTTCGCTTGGGAACTAGGATGAAACACACACTGAAAGAAGGTCATTGGCGTGTGCCATAGCTCCACACACAAATATGAAATTGGGTGGTTGACAGAAGAATTAATGAGAACATGGAGAGAGGAGTAATGGGATCAGGATAACTAATTACCAATTCAAAACAGTGCATGAGGGAATGGAGAGATGTCTTAGCAGTTAAGAATACTCACCACTCCTAGTAAAGGACCCAGGTTCAGTTCCCAGCACACATGGCAGCTCACATCCATCTATAATTCCAGTTCCAGGGGATCAATCCATATTCGAACCTCTGAGAACTCTGGTACACATGTGGTGGAGTATACATACACTCACATATGTATACAATTAAATAGATTTTTTAGTATACAATTCATTTATCTGTGAATCATTTTCATAGCAAAATAAATAAGAACATGTCCTACAAAATAAGGGCATCAGATAATAGGAGCCATACTAACACTAATTGTGATGGTTTGAAAGAAAATGGTCCCCAAAGGGAGTGGCACTATTAGGAGGTGTGGTCTTATTGGAGGAAATGTGTCACTGTGGGGGCGGACTTTGAGGTCTCTTTTTCTCAAGCTTCCCTCAGTGTGACAGTCAGTCGACTTCCTGTTGCCTCAGAGTCAAGATGTAGGACTCATCTCCAGCACCATGTCTGCCCGCACATTGCCATGCTCCCTATCATGATCATAATGGACTGAACCTCTGAAAATGTAAGCGAGCCACCCTCAATTAAGAGTTTTCTTTGTGAGAATTGCTGTGGTCATGGTGTCTTGTCACAGCAATCAAAATCTAAGACACTAACCTAAGTATATTTACTGTGAATATGCTGTGGTCAGAGACCCACTCAAGGGTGAGCTCCCTTGCCTCTAGATAAAGAAAGGAAAATAGGTATGTTAGCATTTTGAAGACCTCTCACTTTGGTTCCCTGACCTATGGAACCAAAGTTGTCATACATAGAAAAGTTTCATAAAACACCCTATCCATTGGCAAGCAATGAAAATTGTTTTGTTTAGTATTGTATCTCTAGGAGGAATACGCAAAGCTCAATTGTATCTTTAAAAAAGTTAAAGAACAGAGAGTACAAAGGGTTAATTGTACTTGTCAGCTTTTTTTTAACCATAATGCTTTTGGTCTGTTTTAGACATTTCTGATAGTGGGTTTAGATGAGGTTTCTATTGGAATCTGTAGACTCTTACTAAAGCATACTACCTTCTGTAATGTAGACAGGCTTCATACGATAGATAACAGGCTTGGAGAGATGTCTTCTCAATTTCCCCCAAGCAAGTAAGAATTCATCAGATTGCCCTTGGTCTCCTCAGCCGTGTTTACTCTCATTTACTCTTCCTGTTTCTACAGTAGGTTTTCTTGGGCCTCAAACTTCAACACTTTACTTCGTATCTAGCCTGTGAGGCATTCCCGTCAGACTCCGTACTGGTCAGGCCTCCACAGCTGCAGACAATCCTTAGAGTGAGTCTCTTTCCCTCCATAAAACAGCTTGTTGGGTCTGCTTCTTTGGAACACTAATAAATATACAGTAGACACATGATATCACAGATTCCTACAAAAGTGCAGTAGGTATGGCAGAAGATAATGAATTACAGTAATGTGACCTAAGCAGTAGCCCTAGAGAGATTTGCATCACATTGGTGCCTTTACTACTAAAAGTAAACATGTCTTCTGATACATCATATAATTCTACTGATCTGAAAATTGTATTTTTTAAGTTTTATTAGTGTATACCTACTTTTTGTACATTTTTATAAAGGAGTCTCATGAATCCAAGGCTAGTCTAGAAATATTTTTGTAGTTGAGGATGAACTTGAACTTCCGATCCTCCCCAGTGCTAGGATTGCAGGGAGGAACCATCACAACTGGTTATGCAGTGCTAGAGAAAAACCTAGGGCCTTGTGCATACTAACTAAGTGCTACACCACCAAGTCACATTTCTAGCCCCAGACACTGCAATCATTTCAGTACGTAGCAACCAAGGAGGGCCAATGGAAAGTCTATGATGAGGTAGGAACAGAACACCAATACACAGCAGGAGTCTGAAAAGTTTCTCTGTGGAGAGCTGAATCAAGGGGACCTTAGGGAAGGACATTACAAAAGCACATAACAAAGCAGATGTAATCTTCTGCAACTTTTGTTTGATGAAATTCAAAGCATATTAAAATAATTTAATATATTTCTAGAAATAGAAGCCTATTAATAACAGAAAAATTGTAGGGATTAACATCTTGTTTAAATAGGAGGTACAATGTTAGTGCTGTCAATTACTAAAATTAATTTTAAGGTATACCAGTTAAAGCTGATCTGTAGTGAGATTTACATATTTACTTTTCAAAATTTTCTGTTAAATAGGAACTACCAAATACTGATGTCAGTCATAAGCATATGGTATTAATTGATATTCAAAAATTGTAAGGCATTTATAGCAAATTATTTTTATAATTGCAGGTTAGAACTTCATTACATTGTACATTAATCAGTTCCAAATGAAAGTTAGGTGGAAGTTCTTCAATTATACAGCTAATGGATTTTAAAATATGAAATATTCCTTTGTACTTGAATCAAAGTCTAAAAACTTTCCTAGAACTGGTTTGAGCTTGTGTGAGAATAGATAGTCTACTTCTTGTTTTGTTAAGCATGTACACAGCCAGTTGTACTGAAATGACAAGTGTGGTTTGCTACTGGACTAACTAAAGAGTGTGATCTTCATTAAGCACATATCCAAAGTCATCCTCTATCATGGTGATTGAGTGAATTCTTCTCATTTGGAAACATGTGCCCTTTAATACTGAGCTCAAAAAAATTCATAAACACAACTTTACAACAACAAAGCCACCAAATTGCTGTGTGTAAAAAGAAATTTGGGATACTTAGATTCAGTTTCTCACAAAAAATAATAATATCAGGAGTGATGATGTCTAAGTCCCTGAGAATGATGGAGTTCATGGTTGACAGTACTGGCTTAACAACACATGATAACCCAAATATTTTCCACAAAGCATCTTGGCAGAAGTCATCCCAGGAAAGTCTTTCCCATTGACTTTGACATGTTAGTCCAGATAAGGCTTTCTCTGGTCCATACACACTTTTTTACTATTCAGCAACATACATCTTTGCAGATTCCACTTCATATGGTACTGATGCTTTGCTCTGTTTTGTAAACAACTTGCCTATGGTTATTTTAGAGCAACTACTCTAGACACAAGGAAATAATTTGTCCGTTTTTTTGTTAGTCTTAGTTTGAAATAGACTATAGATATTATTCTCAATGTTTAGAACGTCCCTAATTGACAGGCTAATAATCTTTAAGATGTTAATTTTCTTAGTACATATACTTTCAGCTACTACAACCAACTTACTACCAATAAATTATTTTCCTTGTTTATCTAAGAGAGGTTTCTATGATGGTATTTTATTTGTACTGAAATGGGATTTTAATTGTATGTTAATAAATAAAGTTGCCTGGGGGGTCAGAACTATTAGAGCCATAGCAAAAGCTGGGCGTTGGTGGTGCACGCCTTTAATCCCAGCACTTGGTAGGCAGAGCTAGGTAGATCTCTGTGTGTTCAAGGATACAGCCAGCATTGGAGACACACGCCTTTAATCTCAATACCATAGAAGACCTGGAGGGCTGTACAACAGACAGTGACGAGGTAGTCATGTGGTTGGTTTTACAACCAATGAGAAGGCAGAACAGAAAATCTATATAAAGACAAACAGACAGGAAGTAGCTCCTCTTTCAGAGAGGTCTCTTGGTTTAAGAGGCTAGCTGCAGCAGGCGGGTAAGGCTCTTAGCTCTGATCTCTTGGCTTTCTTCTTTGCATTGGTTCTGTGTTTCTTATTTAATAAGACGGTTGGTTACTTCTACAGGTTTCCCAAAACTTACTTTAGTTTTCATTTTATTTTTAAGAAAATCTACTAAATGAGATAATGAATTGTAAAATTTCTCTCTTTTCTAACCATTACTTTACTATGATGTAGGAACACAGATGAGTACTTAGTGTGGTACATTTTAGCATAGCTATCATAACACTGAATGACTAACACAATGTTTTTCAATAAAACTCAACAAGAAGATCTTCTACAGTCCACTGTAAAGGATGCTGTGACTGTAATGATACACAGTACCAGTGGTGTCAGTCACAGCTTTGCTCATCACACTATGCAAATTGTAGTTTATGTCACAGACAGCTGAAGAGAACTGAAATGACTGGGCATTTCACATAATGCCACACTGGCCCACTCTAGATGAATCATGATCACCAAATCTACTGAAACAAAATGGGATGTCTTCAGAAGAAAAATGTGCTCTATGAGGTAAGATAAAATGCCCATGAGTCCTGACACAGTCATGAAGATTTCAGGGTCACACAGGGCATGCTGGGGTACCTGCTCCAAATTAAAAAACAATATATTATATATTATACCTCAAAATTAATTTTAAACATTGTAAGGCTTTGTATACATCTTAAGATTAAATGCACACTTGGAAAACAGCTCTGAACTAGCTGAATGTGGAAGACTACCTCTGCTGAGTAGGGTACAAAGCACAAGTTCTATCCTAGGGTCTAGGCTCCCTGATGACAGCTGTATTACTTAGGTAAAATAACTGGGAAAACTCATTAGCCCATGGTTACAAAATGAATCAACTATAATAAAATTACATATAGGTACTCTCATAAACAGTCACATAAAAGTCTTTGACAAAATATTAGCAAGTCATTTCCAACTCTATATATGTATGTGTGTATGTATACATATGTACAAACATATACAACAAAGTAGTAGTTATCAAAAGAATGCAAAGCTGGTTTGATATTTGAAAATCAATGCAATGCCATCTACCAAATTAATATTCTAAAGAAAATCTATATGATCATACTAATTGCTATAGAAAAAAATTCATAAAATAAAACATTTTTTTGAAAAAAGCTCAGCAAACTAAAAATAAAGGAAATGTATTGTTATGGTTTAAATATAAAATGTCTTCCATGGGTTTATGTTTTAAATACTTGGTCCCTAGCTGCCAGTGCTATCTTTAGTAGGTAGTAGAACTTTTAGGAGATGGACCTGGATAAAAGCTGGACATAGGTACATGCCTTTAAATAGCATCCCTTATGCCTGGCTGCCACCCCCCACCCCCACACACACAACCCCCATTGCTTCTTGTCAATCCTGAGGAAGGAAAGTAGCCTCTGTCACATGCTGATGCTGCCATTAATCCCTCAGATCATGGACCCAGTATTAATGCAGCCAAAGACTGGACTGAAACCAGGATGCGAAATAAACATCCCCCTAAGCCATGGTACTAAAAGATCCAACACAGAAAACTGGTACCAGAGAAGTGGGATCATTGAGCTGCTACAACTGGACTATGTGGGAAAATGAAGACGTCTGGAGAAGTGGGTGAGAGAAAGCCTCAAATGCTGTAAGCAGAATTTATTGAGTTAGAAGAGCAGAGATAGCAGACCGTGCTGACAAGGTTTCAGAGGACAACAAGGACTCATGAGAAGTAGTAGATGTCATTGTTTAAGACATAAAAACAGCAACAAGCTGTTTACATCTCAACTGTGCCCGAGACTGGGAGTTTAACCGTGACGAATTAGTTAATGTAGTAAAGGAGATTCTTAAAGGCATTCCACTATTCAAACAGTGCACAATTACTGAAAGTTTCTATTAGTCAGATTTATAGTGTGACTAGGAGAAACATGCAAATGAGAAAGACCTGAAAAACCTTCATTTTGTCTCAGAAGTCTGTAAAGTTGGAGCTAAGGAAGGCCTGGTTTCTGAAAAAATTAGCACTATTAAAACCAACCAAGCAGTATACATTGAAACAGCAGCAGCAAAGGTGCCGTGAGCATGTCTCCTGAATTGTCCAGGTATCACTGAGAGCAGGCTCAGGGACATGAAAGAGCAAATAAATTTAGAAGAAATTCTCTTGAGAAAAGAGAGCCTCTAGAGCATCCTTTTGCAGACTAACTAGGATTTCTTTCATTGTACTCAGTGGCCTGGCACTCAGTGGTCTTGGTCCAAGGATGTCTGCCTATCGCTCTAACTGATGGCATACTTTTTTTTATATTGTCTGCATGATGCTGGTCTTACAGGCATGCAAAATGCAAGCATTAAAGGATCATGGAGGCTTTCACCAAAATTTAAAAGGAAATCCTGAAAGGCTAGGAAGTATGTATGTAGGTTTGGAGTCCCTGCAGGCAGCCCCTCAGAAGGCAATGTGTAAAGCTGAGGGTGTGGCATAAGCTGAAATGGAGATTCTGGGATGTAGAAGACACACCAAGAATGAGAAATTACACCCGAGGAAAGCCATAGGCAATGAGTGGAGTCAGCCCCCCAAAAAGGAGCCCATGTGGGCTGCAAACGACAAGGCCAGAAGGGTGGGACTGCACTACCGGAGCTCCCAACAACACAAGTCATGGAGCTAAGCATTCAGTGATGCCCCTCTGGTTCAGTCTTGTTTCATCAGATTCTTCCTTTCCTATCATCTACTTTTCACTTTTCCAATAAGGATATTTCTTTCATGGTCATTTTATCTTGGAAGTATCTTTTTATTTTGTAGGGACTCTCAGCTAAGAGCGTGCACCGAGTCTCAGAAAAGACTTGTGCTTCTGAACAACATTGAAACTGTCAATATTTGGGGAAATATTCTATGTGCATTTTGCACATAAACCTTTCTGGGCTGAGTGGAAGGCTGTCATCTGAATGAAATGTCCTCTCGAGCTCATGTTTTATACCATTTGTCCACAGCTTAGGAGGCGGTAGGATTTAGCTAGAGAAAGTAGATCACTGGAAATGGATCTCTATTCTCCTACTGTTTCCTGTCCACCAGGAGGTGAGTGGCCTCTGTCACATGCTCCTGCTGAATGATATTCTGCTTCATCCAGGCTTATCTAGATAGACAAAATAAATAACTCCTTCTTTTGAGCTGTGTCAGGTATTTTCTCACAGTGACAAAATGTCTAACTAACACACTTACTTACCAAACAACTTGGAGATGGTTTATAGCCAACAATTACCTAATGGTCAAAGACTGACTGCTTTTCCCCAATAAATGGTCACTATATAAAGATGCATGGAATAAAGCTAGAGAGTTCTCAGTTGATAGGGTGCTGGCTAACATGTATAAAAACCTAGGTTTAATCCCCAGTACCACACACACACACAAAAAGGCATAAAAAAATCAGACATGGCGGTACACACCTTGTAATCCATATGGAGGCAGTAGGATCACAAGTTCAAAGTTATCTTCAACTATATAACAAGTTTGAGATCAGACCAAGATAGGAGACCCTGCCTTTAAAAAAAGGAATAAAGAAAGGAAGGAAGGAAGGGAAGGAGGGAGGGAGGGAGGGAGAGAGAGAGAGGGAGGGGAGAGAGAGAGAGAGAGAGAGAGAGAGAGAGAGAGAGAGAGAAAGAAGGGAGGGAGGGAGGGAAGGAGGGAGGGAGGGAAGGAGGGAGGGAGGGAATAAAGCCCAAAACAGTATTATTACCAAACTAACAAAAAAACCTGAACAATATGTAAATTATTACCCCTTTTCACTTGTTCAAACTGAAGATATATGAAAGGAAATCTATCTTAAATCCAAGGAGAGGCAAATGTCTCTGAGAAGACATGGGATGTGAACACTGGCCTACCTGGGTCTGAATACTAGAAGAACATAAAGAAATGAGAAAGAAGGTTCTAGTTAAAAGTTGTAAACAAATAACCCAGGCCAAATGAAAGTTGTGAGAACATCAACCCTGAGAGACACAGACTCAAGGAAATGTGTAGACATGACTATTTAGTGAGGGTTTACAAGGCAAATTCCAGGCTGGGAGGGAGACTAGAGAAAGCTTCCCTTTGTGACACAGACCTGGAAGAAGTGGAGGCCATGCCACAAAAACACCCAATCTCCTCCTCCCAGAACAGAACCTATAAGCCACCCAGAGAAGGCAGTAAACCATCCTGTATCTCTAAAGTTAGAGACCTCACAATGTCAACAGGAAGACATTCACTCCTACATCTTAGAATGGAAGGACCTGCCTAACATTGGAATGGAACCAAGGCACTGAGTCTCTTCTTCTTACACCTCCTCACCAGGCTAGCAAGCATCAAGTGAATCAACTATGAAATGAGGTAGAAAGAGATTCTTTCATTCTCTCTGTTGTGTAAGCACACAGGGAAGACTTTGGCATTGATAAAACAACAAACAAATGGACAAATCATTCAGGCAAACCAACATTAACCTTCAACACAAGACAATGCTAGAAAAATCTGAGGGAGACAAATTTAAAAATCTATACCTAGTTCTTTCTGACTGGACTGACTCTATCCTAACAGCCTAGCAGAGGATACTGGCCCATTTCTACACATCAATATTACTTACTGTAGTATCTATAATCCTAGACAACATACCCCGCTATCGACCAAAAATTACCAAATACACACACACACACACACACACACACACACACACACTCACTCACTCACATGAGAAGCTATGGTAGGAACCTAGCACTCAAGGAAGGTGATAAAACTCCTAACTGACAACATCTATTTTCCCTATGAAGCAACAGTCAGTTGTGAACTAATAGCAAACAGGGATAACACAGGAGGGAAAGGTTGAGAAAAGAAGGTTTAATTAAATGTTCTAGGACAGTGATTCTCAAACTTTGGTGTGCATCAGAAAAACATGAAGGATTTATTGAAGTGTCAATTGCCAGAGTCCACATCAAGAGTTTTAAGACTTAGTAAGTATGGAATGGAGTCCACAACTTTCCACTTTTACCACTATCCTGGGTAACAGTAAGGTTTGTGGTCTAGGGACCATAATTTAAATGCTTTGCCATGGGGAACAGGAGAAGGAATGGATAGGAACACAAAACTGTTGATAGAACATGGTACAAAAACCAATTTACCCCTTGGAGATTAGCCAAACGGTAGTAACTTTAAAAAGAAGTCCAGGTATTCAAGGAGATGACAAACTGGAACTATTTGCGAGCATATAAGAATACAAGTGGCAGAGGCAGGCGGATCTCTGTAAGTTCAAGGCCAGCCTGGTCTCCAAAGCGAGTTCCAGGAAAGGCGCAAAGCTACACAGAGAAACCCTGTCTCGAAAAAACCAAAAAAAAAAAAAAAAAAAAAAAAAAAGAATACAAGTGGCAAAAATAATTGGAGTCTCACTTTCATAAAGTCCAATGGGAAGGAAAATGAGTAAACTGAGGAATCAAAGGTTATGGGAAGAGACAAGAAAATAAGATATTTCAGGGGAAGTCATCCTGGGTAGCAAGAGAAGAGAGAGCTGACTTTAAGAGTGTCAAGAAACTGTGACTATGTTAGCATAGAGGATCCCTACACCAAAGCCTGGGACAACATCTAAAACAAGAGCAAAAGACTGTTGAAAACTGAGGGTAGTGGGGTGCTCCTGGACTTCTAACTCCTGGAAAGTGAAAACAAGAGGATCAGAGTTCAAGATGCTCTTCAGTAACACAGTGAATTGCTGGCAGGCCTTGCTACAGGAGACTCTGTAAACAAACACAACGTAAAACAAGCAAACAGACAGACTATCCCACATAAGCCTCTATTTAACACGAGGGAGTGACTTTGAGATTGGTAAAAGATAAACATCAGAAACAACAGTCATGCTGTTGAACAGAATATCATAGAAGCTTCCTTTTAGCAGAGAACAGAGAAGTGATGAACAAAGGAACCTGGGCAACACTGAGTACTCAATGCCTCCAACAGGAGGACTACACAATGAAGACACAAAGCAGTTTTCAGTACAAGGGCTAGGGGTAATTATATCTGGAGTCCCCAAATCCAAATCATTACTAGATACAATGTGTCTGCAATGTGTCTCTTATACGACAATTTACAGGACACACCAGGAAGTATAATCACCAGAAAAAGATCCTGAAAGCAAGCACATAACCCACACGTTCAAGATTTTTTAAGTACTCTGACAGCTAGTATTAAGATAGGAAGTACTTGGTTCATGATCAAGGAAGACATAAACAATGCTAAGGAAACTAAAATCGCCTGCTTCGTATTGCTTCATTTTTTGAGACAGTCTTACTATGCTGGCTTTGAACTCCTGATAAGCCTTCTGCCTCAGCCTCCTGTATGCTGAGATGATAGAAAGGTGCCATTCGGCCCACCTTTGCAGGAGATACTTTGTATATAAAACATCAGAACAGCCTTTTGTGGGATATAAGAAAAATAAGTTTTCAATGTCATATGATTATTAATGGGGAGAGTAAGTTTTTATGCAATGCAGCCTGAATATAAATTTTATTATTATTGTATAGTTTGTATATGTGTGTGAGAGAGATATGGGGCAGGGAGAGAGAAAGAGGAAGACAGAGACAGGGACAAACAGAAACAGAGAAAGAGAGATGTAGATCTTCACCTCTCCCTCCATTCCTCCACGTACAATCCCCCAGTCTCATTCCAGTTCTGTAGGAGACCACATGATTTGGCTTCTCATTCTCTGACCCCAGGGATCTAAGAAGATCCTGGTAGAATACCCTCTACTTTCCTCCCTTCTGTGGATTCTATCAGCCCCACCTCAGACCATCCCTAGTCCTAAGTGTCAGCTACCAATACCTAGAAACACATTTTACCTGGAACCTCCAGTGACCACACCTCTCAGGATCCCAGAAGAATTTCCTGCCAGGCAACACACAGCCACACTTTCCTAAAAACCAGAGAGGGCAACAGAAGCCAAGGAACAAAACACCCACCCACAAAGAAAAGACAAGATATCAGCACCAAGAATTACAATCTTCCAAAACCAGATGTCTAGATGCCAGTGTTGAAATGCAATCAATAACAGCCAGGACAATATGTTTCCACTAGAGCCTAGCAACCCTACCACAGCAAGCCGTAAGTACTGCAACATAGCAGAAGCAAAAAACATCCAGGAATTTTGGAATACTATGAAATGACCAAATCAAAGAATAATAGGAACAGAGGAAGAAGAACAAACCCAGGTCAAAGGCACAGAAAATATTTTCAGCAAAACCATAGAACATTTCCCAAATCTAAAGGAGATGCCTATCAAGGTATAAGAATCATACAGACAGAACACCAAAATAGAAAAGGAAGTCCCCTCCGCACATAATAATCAAAACATTAAAAGTACAGAACAAATAAAAATATTAAAAACTGCAAGGGAAAATGACCAAGTAACATATAAAGGCTGACCCAGAAGAATAACTGACTCATCCATGGAGATTCTAAAAGCCAGAAGGCCTGGACAGACATTCTATAGATTCTAAGGGACCACAAATGACAGCCCAGACTACTATACCCAGCAAAACATTCAAGCACAATAGACAGAAAAAAAAGACATTCCATGATAAAATCAAATTTAAGCAATATCTATTTACAAAGCAG
The DNA here is from genome assembly GCF_007827085.1 of Peromyscus californicus insignis. NCBI lineage: Eukaryota > Metazoa > Chordata > Mammalia > Rodentia > Cricetidae > Peromyscus > Peromyscus californicus. Next base: position 102,048,693 of record NW_026294606.1, read on the forward strand.
CTCTACAGAAGGTGCTAGAAGGAAATCTCCAACCTAAAGATGTTAACCACACCTAAGAGAACACAAGGAATAAAAAAAACCCTCAAGACCAGCAAATACACACACACACACACACACACACACACACACACACACACACACACACACACACACACACCACAAAACAACAGTAATCAAAGAACACTGATCATTAAGATCTCTCAATATAAATGGTCTCAATTTAACAATAAAAATATACAGACTAACAGAACAAAAATGGGATCCATCCTTCTGGGGCATCCAAGAAACACACCCTAACATCAAAGATAGATATCACCTCAGGGTAAAAGGATGGAAAAAGATATTCCAAGCAAATGGACCTAAGAAGCAAGCTAGTGTAGCCATTTTAATACCTGACAAAATAGACTTCTAACCAATACTAATTAGAAGATATAGGGAAGGATACTACACACTCATTAAAGGAAAAATACACAAAGGACATTGCAATGCTTAACATCAACGTATCAAATACAAGGGCACCCAAGTTCACGCAAGAAACACTATTACAGGTTAAATTACATATTTACCCTCCCACACTGATAGTGGAAGACTTTAAGACTTTAATAATTCTTGCTAATGGACAGGTCATCCAGACATAAATTAAACAGAAAAATGCTGAACCTAACAGATATTTACAGAACATTTCACCCAAGCACAAAATACACCTCAGAACGTTGGGGAATTTTATCCAAAACTGACCATAAACTTGGACACAAACAAGTCTCAAGAGAAAGGAGAAAATTTAAATAACATGCTGCATCCTATCTGACCACCACAGACTAAAGCTGGATATCAAAACAGCAGAAAGCTTTCAAATTCATAGAATCTGAACTCACTACTGAATGAAACATGGGTCATGGTAGAAATTAAGAAAGATATTAAAGACTTTCTACAATTGAATGAAAATGAACACAAAACATACCAAACTCTGGTGACACAATGAAGGCAATTCCAAGAGGCAAGTTCACAGCACTAATTGCTTACATTTAAAATAAAAGTGGAGAGATTTGAACAGCAAACCTGAAAGCTCTGGAACAAAAAGAAATCCCAACCAAAATGAGTAGATGGCAAGAAATAATCAAACTCAGAGCTAAAATCAATAAAAATGGGGGGGGGAACCCACAAAGAATCTGAAACAAAAAGTTGAGTAAAACAGTAAGATTGACAAAACTTTATCCAAATTAACTAAGAGGAACAGAAAGAATATCCAAATTTTAAAAGATAGAAATGAAAACGGGGACATAACAACAGATATCAAGATATCCAAAGAATCATAAGGACAGACTTTAAAAGCATGGATTCTACCAAATTGGAAAATCTAGAAGAAATAGATAATTTTCTTGATACATACCACTTACCAAAGTTAAATCAAGATGAGACAATCAATTAAAAGAGACCTATAAGCCCTGATGAAATAGAAGCAGTAATTAAAAGTCTGCCAATCAAAAAAGCCCAGGGCCAAATGATATTAGCACAGATTTCTACCAGACTTTTGAAGAGTTAATGTCAACACCCCTCAAATTATTCCACAAAACAGTAACAGTAGGAACACTGGCCAATTCATTTTACAAGGCTACAGTTACCCTGATACCCAAACCAAATGAAGACACAACAAAGAAAGAGAATTACAGACCAATTTCCCTTATGATCATAGATGCAAAAAATATTCAGAAAAATACTTGAAAACCAAATCCAAGAACACATCAAAAAGGTCATCCACCATGAACAAGTAGGCTTTATTTCAGAGATGCAGGGATGGATCAACACACAAAAATCAGCAAATGAGATTCATCATATAAACAAATTTGAAAGACAAAAACTACATGATAATCTCATTAGATGCAAAAAAGGTTTAGACAGGCGGTGGTGGCGCATGCCTTTAATCCCAGCATTCGAGAGGCAGAGGCAGGAGGATCTCTGTGAGTTCGAGGCCAGCCTGGGCTACAGAGAGCGTTCCAGGACAGGCTCCAAAAGCTACACAGAGAAACCCTGTCTCAATAACACCCCCCCCCCCAAAAAAAAAGAAAAAGAAAAAGAAAAAAAATTCAACACCCTTTCATGATAAAAAAAACTTCTGGAAAGATCAGGGATACAAGGGACGTGTTTCAACATAATAAAGGCAGTTTACAGCAAACCCATAGCCAACATCAACTTCAATAGAGAGAGAGACTCAAAGCAATTCCACTAAAATCAGGAACAAGACAAGGTTGTTCACTCTCTCCATATCTATTCAATATAGTACTTGAAGTCTTAGCTAGAGCAATAAGACAACTGAAGGAGACCAAGGGGATTCAAATTGGAAAGGAAGAAGTCAAAGTATTTTTATTTGCAGATGATATGACAGTATGCATAAGTGACCCTAAAAATTGTACCAGGAAACTACAGCTGATAAACACTTTCAACATATTAGCTGGATACAAAATTACCTTGCAAAACTCAGTAGCCCTCCTATAAAAAAAAATGTCAAATAAACTGAGAAAGAAATCAGGGAAACAATACCTTTCACAATAGCCTCAAATAATATAAAATATCTTGGTGTAACTCTAACCAAGCAAGTGAAAGACTTGTATGATTAAAAACTTTAAGACACCAAATAAAGAAATTGAAGATATCAGAAGATGGAAAGATCTCCTATGCTCATGAATTGGTAGGATTAATATAGTAAAAATGGCCATCCAACCAAAAGCAATTTACAGATTCAATGCAATCCCCATCAAAATTCCAACACAATTCTCCACATCTTGAAAGGACAATTTTCAGCTTCATATGGAAACACACACACACACAAAAATCCAAGATAGCTAAAAACAAACGAAACATTAAAAGAACTGTTGGAGGTATCGTCATCTCTGATTTTAAGTTGTACTGCAGAGATGCAGTAATAAAAACAGGATGGTATTGGCACAAAACCAGACATGTTGATTGATGTAATGGAATTGAAGACCCAAGCATAAATCCACATACCTATGGACACCTGGTTTTTGAAAACGAAGCCATAAATACACACTGGAGAAAAGACAGCATCTTCAACAAATGGTACTAGTAAAACAGGAAGGCTGTATGTAGAGTCACCCACATACATGTGGGTCTCGACATAAAACCAGACACACTGAGTGTGATAGGAAGAAAAAATGAGGGATAGCCTTGAACATATTGGCACAGGAAAAGACTTTCTGAATAAAACACCATTAGCACAGGCACTAAGATCAATAACTAATATATGGGACCTCGTAAAACTGAAAAACTTCTGGATGGCAAAGGACACCACTGTTTGGACAAAGTAACAGCCTTCAGAATTGGAAAAGATATTTACCAACCACACACTGAATAGAGGGCTAATACCCTCTAGTTATGTAAAGAATGAAAAAGTAATCTAAATATCAAGAAAACAAATAATCCAATTTTTAAAAAATGGGGTACAGATATAAACAAAGAATTCTCCAAAGAGGAAACTCAAATGGCTGAGATACACTTAAAGAAATGTTCAAGATCCTTAGCCATTAAGTGTTGTTGAATATTAAGATATGTTACATTTGTTTATGCTGTGGAACATTTGATTAATGATGCAAAGACGTGTTTAATTCTTTCATGTTACATTTATAATTTATAATAGTATTTATAATTAAGAATAAGCCTCTGAGTGTTATTTATTTGGGAACTGGGTGACAGGCCCCCCCCCCAAAAAAAAAAGCAAAAACAACCAACTACAATTAGGGAAATGCAAATCAAAACTACTTTGAAATTCCATTTTATACCCTCAGAATGGCTAAGCCAATAAAACAAGTGACAGCTCATGCAGTCAAGGATGAGGACTATAAGGGGAATATTCATCCATTGCTGGTGAGAAGGCAAACTTATACAGCCACTATGGACATCAGTGTGATGGCTGCTCAGGAAGATTGGAATATATCTACCTCAAGATCCAGTTATACCACTCTTGCGCATATACCCAAAGGATGCATCATTACACCACAGAGACACTTGCTCAGCCATGTTCAGTGCTGCTCTATTCATAACAGCCAAAAATATAAACAACCTAGATGTCCCTCAAGAAGAATGGATAAGGAAATTGTGGTACATTTACACAGTGAAGCATTACTCAGCTGTTAAAAAAAAATGAAATCACGGAATTCATGGGTAATCAATGGAACTACAAAAAATCATCCTGAGATAACCTATACCTAGAAAGAAAAATATGGTGATATTTTATTTGTATTAAAATGCTATTTGTATGTTAATAAATAAAGTTCCCCGGGGGTCAGAGCTATTAGCAAGCCATAGGAAAGCAGGGCAGTGGTGGCATACGCTTGTAATCCCAGCACTTGGTAGGCAGAGCTGGGTAAGTCTCTGTGTGTTCAGGGATAAAGCCGTTATTGGATACACATGCTTTTAATCTTAATACCAATCATGGAAAACCTGGAGGCCTATACAGACAGGCCGTGAGGAGGCGGTCATGTGGTTGGGTTTACAACCAATGAGAAGGCAGGACAGGAACTCTATATAAAGACTTTAACACAGGGGTAGCTCTGGTTCGGAGAGGTAGGACCACCAAAGGAGGAAGGGTAAGGTTTTAGCTCTTAGCTCTGACCTCTTGGCTTTCTTCTTTGCATTGGTTCTGTGTTTCTTATTTAATAAGAAGGTTGTTTACATCTACAAATGGCGTCCAACGTGGTGGCAAGAGTTTCCACTTAAAAACTGAGTAAAAAGATTCTAAAACGGAGCTAAAAACAGTTCCTAATTGTCTCTCTCAAATGAGTGGCAGCTGCTGGTTAGAGCTACTGGCGGGTTCCTAGTGTGTGCGCTCAACCCGCCATATGGCGGGGATGAGGCCTCTGCAAGTGGCACATTAAGCTGCATAGTGGATTTAGACTTTGCTAGTACAAAACAAAAAAAGAGGTTTCTGGGCTACACGCTGCTTGGGCTAAAAGCATAGACCCACGATAGCTCCCAGAGCTGGAGGTAAACCACGGCCATGTTGGGAAGCTGAGGTGAGCGGAGCCAGCAGCCATAGCTGCTGCAGTTTAAAGCAAGAGATTCACAATAAGACAGATTCAGATGTAATGCTTTACAATGTGTGTAAAAATGTACGTAGGCTTGGAAGAGAGAGAAAAAGGAATATATACAGTTATATAAAGAAATACATAGTTTTAAAAAATAAAGTCTTAAAAGAGACAGTAAAATTAATATAAAAATAAGCCACATGAAGATGAATATTACACAGAGAATCTGGATTGTGTTGTCTTTGGGATTTTTAACTGCAGAAAAACATTTGATTGTAAAAGCTGTTGAGTTATGCCAAAATGTATATTTTAAAGATACCTTGACTTCAAAATTTGGATGTAAGGATGTGTTGCTTTGGAAAGGAGACTCTGCTTTTGTTCCCACAGAAAGCCAAAGGCTATGGATTTGTTCCAGATTAAGATACATCAGGTTTGACCAGCCAAGACCCCCTGAAAGGTCTCTGATGACACCATGGCCCAGATGATCCAACATCCAGAATGGTTTGAAGGCATCTGGCTCAGACGATACAGCCTCATGGACTACTCCATAATTCTAAAATTTTCTTTGTTTCCCCATAAGATACAGCGCCCCCCTCCAGCAGGAAGTAGTAAGAGAAGCTATGCCCAAATTCCCAAATTATATGTAATTTTACTTTGTTAAGGTTAAAATCTTCCTTTTTGAAAAAAAAAAAAAAAGAAAGAAAAGAAAAGAAAAGGGGAAGTGCTGTGGGATGTTCTGTATGGCAAATGTGTTGCTCTGATTGGTCAATAAATAAAACACTGATTGGCCAGTGGCTAGGCAGGAAGTATAGGCGGGACAAGGAGGAGAATAAAGCTGGGAAGTGGAAGGCTGAGAGAGACACTGCCAGCCGCCAAGATGAGAAACAGCATGTGAAGATGCCGGTAAACCACGAGCCATGTGGCAAGGTATAGATTTATAGAAATAGATTAATTTAAGCTGTACGAACAGTTAGCAAGAAGCCTGCCACGGCCATACAGTTTGTAACCAATATAAGTCTCTGTGTTTACTTGGTCGGGTCTGAGCGGCTGTGGGACTGGCAGGTGAGAGAGATTTGTCCTGACTGTGGACCAAGCAGGAAAACTCTAGCTACAGTATCTATTTACTTATATGTGGATATTAGCTGTTAAGTCAATGACAACCAAGCTACAATCAATAGAACCACAGAGGTTAGGTATAGATTAAGGGACTAAGGGAGAGATCAGATATCCCAAGGAAAAGGAAATAGACTAGATAATTATGGATGGAAGGGGTAGGGCTGGAATAGGAGGATCAAGTGGGAAGGGAAAGGGGAGAGGAGGATAAGGGAGGGAATACTGTGAGAGACAGCCAAAATTAAGAGTTATTTGGGGGTTAGTACAGAAACCTAATACAGTAGAAACTTCCTAAATAAATATACATATATGAACGTGATCTAAATGAAATTGCCAAATTATAGGGGAGACAGAAGCCCAATTGACATTTCTTATCACCAAATGAAGCTTCCAGTACTGGGACTGGATTTCATCTAATTGAGTTATGGCCAAAGGGGTCCCATGGGAACCCCCAAACAATGCAGGCTGTTGCCAGTTCTATAGGTTGCTTTCCACAAACTGAGAGAGCAAGGGCCCATTGCTGAATACAACACCCACACAACTCACTGAACATGGAGTGGTAGAGCTGGTGCCTGTACAGAGCCTTCACCTTTATGTCCTAGTGTCTTTAATACAGGAAGATACTCTGTATGCTAACAAAAAGGAAACATAAACACCACCCAGCCACAAACCTTTTGATCTAAAATGGTGTCCTGTCAACAAGATATGTATGCTATGGCAATGATGGCACAAAGCTTATGGGAGTAACCAACCAATGACTGGTATGACTTAAGACCTACTCCATGAAACGGAACCCATACCTGACACTGCTTGGATGACCATGAACCTGAGATTAGATAGCCCAAGGATCTATAGTAAAACCAAATACTAATGTTTTTTTAAGTAGCAATAAAATAACTCTTTTTTTTTTTTTTTTTTTTTTTGGTTTTTCGAGACAGGGTTTCTCTGTGTAGCTTTGCGCCTTTCCTGGAACTCACTTGGTAGTCCAGGTTGGCCTCGAACTCACAGAGATCCGCCTGGCTCTGCCTCCCGAGTGCTGGGATTAAAGGCGTGCGCCACCACCGCCCGGCAATAAAATAACTCTTAATGACATTTTTCTTTATTCATAGATCAATGTCTCGCTCAGCCATCATCAGAGAAACTTTCTCCTGCAGCAATGGGAACAAATAGAGAGACCCAGCGCCAGACACTATGCAGAAAGTAAAAGACCTTGAAACATTCAGCCCTAAATAGGATGTCTCCATCAAACCCTTCCTCTAGGGCTCAGGGAACCCTGCAGAAGAGAAGACAGAAAGAGCCTAAGAGTCAGAGGGGAGGAAAGACATCATGAAAATAGGTCCTCTAAATCAACATGAACAAAGCTCATATGCTGGGGGCAGCATTCACAGGGCCTACACAGGTCTGTACCAGGTCCTTTGAGTATATAGTATGGCTTCCAGTTTAGTGTTTTCATGGGATTCCATGAGTGTGCAAATGAGTGGATCTCTGGTTTTTGTGCCTTCTTCTGGGCTCTTTTCCTTCTATTTGTTTGTTTTACCCAATTCCAATGTGTTACTTTTTGTTTTATCTTATATATTTTATCAGTATCCCTTAGAAGTCTGTTGTATTCTAATGAGTGACAGAAAGGGAGTGGATTGGGATTGGGGGGGGAGAGGAACTGAGAGAAGTAGAGGGAGGGGAAACTGTAACCAGTATATATTATGTGAGAAAAAAAATCTATTTTTAATAAATGGGGAAAGGGAAGGAGCTGGATTACGGGAGAGCTCTCTGAGAAATGTGCCATGGCATGCGACAGTCTTCTCACTTCAGCCCAAACCACAAGCAGCTTCCTGGGAAATGGACTTGCCTTGAAAGCAGGTACATTTGTGTCTTCTCTTGAATATTTCAAACATTTAGAGCACTCCCTGGCACAAAGAGACAACAACAGTGCTGAGTGAGCAAGTTTGTTAGAACCTATGAATGCCACCAAATATACTGCATGGGTATTGGTGCAATAGGAAGCAGGTCCTCTCTTCATTTGAGAGATAAAAAAAAGTTCTGGGAGGGTAAGAACAGTGCACACAGTGCTGACTTTGGCAGCACATATACTAAACTTTGAAGGACACAGAGAAGATTAGCATGGCTCCTGTACAAGGATGACACATAAATTCATAGTTTTAGACATATAAAGACAGATCTATCAGAATTATACCCAACTTCTCAACGGAGACTCTCAAAGCCAGAGCAGCCTGGACAGCCATCTTGCAGACTCTTAAAGAGACCATGAATGCCAGCCCACACTAATATATCCAGCAAAACTTTCAATTACCATAGATGGAGAAAAAAATATTTTCATGACAAAGTCAATAAAGAGTATCTATCAACAAATCCAGCCCTACAGAAGGTACTAGAAGGAAAACTCCAACCAAAGGAAGTTAGCTATGCCCACAAAAACACAGGCTATAGATAGTCTCACACCAGCAAAACCTAAAGGGAAGTGCACGCACGCACACACACTCTACTACCACCACTAACAACAACAACAAAATAACAGGAATGAACAACCACTGGTCATTAATATCTCTCAATATCAATGGATTCAATTCACCAATAGTCAGAAGTTTGTTAGTTTGTTGTTTATTAGGAATGATACTGAAAGCAAAAGAATGTGTCTAAATTATGCAGTTGGTGCTCACATTCAATCTTTTCTGCCTCTTCAGAACTTGACTGTATCTTTACTATTTGGATGGAGAGCACAGCCCACAGAATCAACTAAGCAGGGCTCATAGGAGCTCACAGGGACTGAAGCAGCAACCATGGGTCTGCATTAGGTCCTTTGCATATATGCTATGGTTGTTTAACTTGGAGTTTTTGTGGGACTCCTAACAGTGGGAGTGGGGGTATCTCTGACTCTTTTGTCTGTTTGTGGGTCCTTTTCCTCCTAGTGGGTTGCCTCATCCAGCCTTGATATGAAGGTTTGTGCCTAGCCTTATTGCATCTTGTTATATTCAGTTGGTATCACTGGGTGCCCTGTTCTTTTCTGAAGGGGAATGGAGGAGCAGTAGATCTGGAGGTGAAGGGAGACTGGGAGGAGAGGAGAGAGGGGAGGCTTCGGTCCAGATATATCTGTATGATTGTATGAAAGAGATATTAAAAAAAAAAGAGTGCACACAGCCAAAAAGAAAAGAATAAAGGCAGAATTGTAACTGGATCTGGGTGTTTACAGAACTGAATTCATCATAACTTTACCTTTCTGAACAACAATTGGTAAGAGAAATAAATTTAAAAGCTAAAAACAAAAAATGTTCTATTATACATTTGTGTGGACTCTCAGGCTCGCCAAGTTTAGAGTGAGGGTATAGTTCTACATCCACGTGATTTTCCAACTATCCACTTTGCTTATAAATTTGTAGCCTAGTTAGGACCTTTCTAGTTAATGTGACCAATACGAATTTGAACTGACTTAGAAAAAAGAAGAATTTACTAAAATAGCATAGAAGTATCTCAGTGACTACAAAGAAGAATTATGCAAAGATAGACAAAGACATAATTAGAACTAGGTCATTGTTCTCTTTAAGTCTCATCTATTTCTATGAGCCAGTTTAATCCTCTTGCACTACAGACTGCCTTTTCCTCAGATACAGGAAGGATGTGTTTATTAGAGTTATGGAGTTCACTGTGCATCTAAAAGACTAGTTGAGTCTCAAATTCAAATTTATCAGGCAAGATTCCAATGTCTCCAACACTGCACAAATTAAGTAGGTGGGTGGGGAGCTGCATTTATTCCTGAAGTATATACCTGGAACCAAAAAGGATGCTACACGTAGTGAATGAAGAATGAAAATTCCAGAAAAGACTTGCTTAACAACCATGTCACAGATGTTCACTGCCCTGACAAGCCAAATTTTCTTCTATAAAACTATTAAATGTAGATTTATCTACAGATAGAACTTATTGTTTTGGTAGTGAAACTTCTGTTAATAATATTGTTACCTTTTTGGTTTATTTATTTATATTGTAAATTATTCCAAAAAGAATTTAATAAAGGAAGGAATGCATTAAATTATACCAGAATACAAATTAAATCTAAAACAAAAGAGGTAAAATCAGGATAGCAACAGAATGAAATCATAAATAATATACTCCATAATGCAAGTATACAATTCACTATAAGGAAGTTACAAAATATGAGTCTTCCAGTAACTCTGTTAATAATGTAATGGATAACACAGATTAGATTGTAAACCGTTACCTAAGAGACATAAAATATACTGTGAAGAATGGGTGCCTGTACTGCCACCATCAACAGATAGGAACTCCTGCTGGAAATCTTTACTTAGTCTCCAGAGCAGTCTTCATGCATCCATGTATCCATGTATCACCTGTGAAGACAGAGTGACGATGGGAGCAAGGAGAGACCCGCCACTTTGGCAGTACTTTGTAGTATGATTTTGAACACAGGGTGAATAAGGATGACAACTTTAAGAATATCTAGATGAAAGGTCCAGGCAAAAGAACAATAAAAATGACAGAAATGTAGCTTATGTTTATGGAAAGGCAAAGAGGATAGTGTTATTGGGAGTTAAATAAGAATGAAATAGAAGGGCACTTAGAGGTAGGACCAGACCGTGGTAGGCATAGTAACCCATAGGGAAGACTGGGTGCTAGTCTACACTGAACTAAAACAACTAGACTGTTTTCAGCAAGAACTGACAGGAACTGAATGGACTCATAAAAGGATGCTTCCATCTGCTACATGGAGAATAGACCTTTAGGAGATGAGAGGAGAGTTAAGTGGAGAGATGATTCTGTAAGTCCAATAAGAGATAAACATAATTTGGGAGCACTGAAGGTGAGAATGTGGGATGCACTCTGGAGGTAAACTAAGCAGGACTTGAAGACTGAATGAGAGGAGTGGAGACTGGTGTTGGAAAGTGGTACCTAAGGATGATGATGCAACACTAGAAAGCACATACTCTGGTAAAGGTTTTTAACTCAATCTTGAAGTATAATATAGACAAATGAATGCTATTTAACTTGAAAATAAAAACCACTTTCTCTTCTTTGTGACCTTAACTGCTCATGGTCAAAAATTAAACTTTTAGTCACTATATATATATATATATATATATATATATATATATATATATATATATATATATATTATATTTAGTCAATATATATATATTTAGTATATATATATATATATATATATATATATATATATATATATATATATATATATATATAATGTTCCAAAGAGTTAAAAGTGTCTATTAGTTTTACAGAGTGCCTTGTTAAGCCTGAATTTTGCCTCTGTAAAAAGGGCTAAAGTGAAATGAAATAACAGAGACCACCATATCAGATCACCACAGTTCCTGAAATTGGAGAATTTAAGCAGGTTGATTCCATCAATACTGACATAAGCTGGTATTCCTTGACCCTAGTACAATGGGAGGAGGAGTCAGGCAGCAAAGTGACATGATCTGGAAAGGGTTAACAAAATTCGCATCCAAATACTAATGATTGTACAGTCAACTTATACTTTATAAAGTAAGCATTTTACCTGAAGGAGAATTAGAAGAAGAGAGGGGTGAGGAAAGTGAGGAAGGAAATGCTTTCCAAAAAACCTGAATCCTTATATGAAGATGCCATGTCAAAACTCAACATCTTGCATGCTAACTCAAACGTTAACTAAAAATAAATCTGGAAGCATCTATGGCATTGTCTAAAATTTGCAATTTGATCAGATGTTTTTCTAAGAAATTCAGAATTCCAACAAACAGAAGCTCAGAGAATTTGTCAGAAAACTGCTCCACAAGAAATGCTGGAGGAGGGTCTTTAGTCTAAAGAAAAACACCAGATGCAAATTTGAGGCTATACTAGGCGTGAAATGAACTAGACATGACAAAAATGAGCAGATATAGAATACACTTGCTCTCACAGGCTACGTTCTTTAAACATTATACAGTTAGTTTATGATACAACTGAAACCAAAGTATGACAAAAGTGAGACTAGCAGGGATACAAAGCCCTATATAATAGTGCATTACTTGAAAACACCGAAAGTAATTAGACTATCCTTCTGCAAAAGTACTTGCATTCTTCATAATAGCTATGGAAACAACTGACATCTCTGTCAATAGGTAGATGAACAAAGAAACTGCAAGACACTAATCAACCTTGAAAAATGAGATTTTTATAATCGGGTTCCTTATTAATTTTTTTGACATTTAAAAGTGTATATTAGTTATTTGAGAATTTGACATAATGTATTTGCATATTCACCTTTGCTTAACTTCTCCCAGATCTATCTCCCATTTCCCTACCCACTCCTAACTTTATGTCTTTAAAAAAATGATCCTAGCATATGTTAATTGTACAAAATAATGGGTTTCACTGTGGAAATTATATAACATCATTTATCACACAAATGAACCTTTGAGAACATTTAGCCAATGAAATAAACCAGAAACAGAATGAAAACTATTATATGACTATATGATCTCATTTTATGTGGCATCTAAAATATATGTATATTTCAAATGCATGGAAACAGAGAGTAGATCAGTGTGGTTACAGGTGGTGAGTTAATGGGTAAAAATTTGTAGTTTTGTAGGCCAAGAAAGAAGACAAGAGGCAGGATGCATGAGAAAGAAAGAAGGATATGAAGAACTGAACCAATTATACTTAATCAAAATTATACATGAGCAGAATCCCACCCGACAGAGTACACACTTCTTCAAGTGTAGAAAGAACACCTACCAGTCCCTATGCTGCATCTATGAAATCTTCATCCAATTTCTAACATATTTTAACAGATGTTGCTGTTGGGTTTTGCTCTTGTGCAGGGCCTGCCACCAGCTCCCAAATAAATCACACACACAGGCTTATTCTTAATTATAAATGCTCGGCCTTAGCTTGGCTTATTGCTACTCAACTTTTCCTAACTTTAAATTATCCTGTCTACCATTTGCCTCTGGGCTTTTACCTTTCTATTACTTCTGGAAATCTTACTTTCACTTAGCTCGTGGCTGGCTGTGTAGCTGGGTGGCTGGCCCCTGATGTCTTCCTTTCCTTGTTCTCTTGCTCTTTTTTTTTCCTCCCAGATTTCTCCTATTTGTTCTTTCTCTCTGCCAGCCCTGCCTATCCTTTCTCCTGCCTCGCTATTGGCCATTTAGCTCTTTATTGGACCATCAGGTGTTTTAGACAGGCAAAGTAGCACAGCTTCATAGAGTTAAACAAATGCAACAAGAAAAGCAACACATCTTTGCATCATTAAACAAATGTAACACATCTTAAAATAATATTCTACAACAAACAGATGAGCTTACACAGCATTGTAAAGTAGTTGTGCTTGTTTGGGTCTTTTCAATGTATGCAGCTTTCATTTGATTTTTATTTCCACTGCTCTAGGATATGTATCAATTCCATTAGGTAAATTAGAATCTGTTGCATTTTTCATTGGTACAAACAATGCCACTAAGATTTTTTGTGTATATGAGTCTGATGTACAACCCAAAATGTTCTTTCAATATCAATAATTACCAAAGACTAGAGGAAGCAGGGCTAGGGAATAGCTCAGGTAGTGGAGTAGCCTTGCAAGCATAAGAACTTGAGTTTGATTCCCAGAAACCATAGTTTTGTTTTGTTTAAAAAGCCAAGAATGGTGGAACACTTGTAATCTCATGCCTAGGGCATACTCTACCCAGTCTGACCTTCTTGGCCAAAACACATGATGGGTAGCACTTGAGGAATGACTCACAAGACTGACCTGTAGCCTCAACATGCACACATGCACACACACCTACACACACATCAAAAACTGGAGGAAGTAATACAAGGACTAACAACAAAAGAGAAAACATTACTGTATCAAATATAGAGACATCACTGCCTGGTAGAGTATAGTCCTAAATATAAAAAGAAATTACATACTTTTACATGACAAAAACATAAATTTTACAACAGTATAGCAGAAAAGTATTTCTTATATGAAAAACCAAAAGATTGAGTATGGTGTGGTGGTACGTGCCTATAATCTTAGTCTCTGCAGGCAAAGTCATTAGGTCAGCCTGAAGTACACAGAGTGTTCAAGACCATAAGACTAGTCTGATCTACACAGTGAGGCCCTATTTCCAAAAAGGAAAGAAAATTAAAACAAAACCAAAAATCAACAGTGGGATGGGGGAAGGGGATGACTGCTAAATTACTTCATATTCAAATTAACAACTATGTTTATCTAAAAAAAGCATTAAAAATTAAGATAAATCATATACTAAGAAAATGTTTTATATACCTATGTGAACACATACATGCATACATCCCCCCTCTCAGAAAATTATTCTAATGCAGGACATTTCAGTACAACACACAAATCAATACAATTGATATAATAACAAATGCAAACAGAAACACTGGCAAAAGAAAAAAGCTCTTCAGAGAAGATTTTTAAAAAAATGTTCATCAACATACAGAAAAACTGCATGTCAAAGATACCATTTCAGACAGATAATATTGACAACTACTTTTAAGCCCCAACATACATTATCAGAATGTCCAAGAAACGGAATTCAAGTATATTGTGAATGAAAGTAAAACCCACTATAGGTACACTGGAAAGCCAATTTGGTCTTTCTAGTAAAGCTAGATGTGCCCATCCTCTCTGACCCAGTAGTCTATAGCATAGATGTGTACACACCAGGTTTACATACATGGGGATAGCATGTTCTAAACTCCATTTAAATGGGAAAAGAGTTCACTAGGCAAATCTAATGGAAGAATTAGTAAATTTCAAAGTAAAGCTGAAGAAATGTTCTAAAGTGCAGGACAATGCACCAAATAGATAAAGGACACAAAATAGAAGTCAATAGACACAGAGGATGAAAATATTAACAGAAACCCTAGAAGAAAATAGGGAAAATAAAGATGTAATGATGTACTAGCTGAACAGATAATTGTTAATTCAAATGTTAAATCATCTTTAAATAAAAAAAAAAACCCAGGGCCAGATATTGGAATAAATGCTGAAAGATCAGAGAGACAAAGGAACAAGCCATTGCCATGTCTCACCTTGCCAACTCCATGAATCCTCTGACTGAAATTCTCTAAGTCCTCACCCAAAAGGCTCTAGCCAAAAGAGCCTTTAGTTCCTGTCTCCTCATGCCTTATATACCTTTTTCCATCCAGCCATCTTAGTGCTGGGATTAAAGTCGTGTGTGCTTCCCAGATACTGGTAGCAAAGGCATGAGATCTCAAGTGCTGGGATTAAAGGTGTGTGCCACCACTGCCTAGCTCAGTTTCTCTCCTAGACTGAGTCAATCTCAGGGTTTCAGGACAGCCAGAGCTACACAGAGAAACCCTGTCTTGAAAAAACAAAACAAACAAACAAACAAAAACCAGAAAAACTACCTTTCAGCTGTGTGTGGTATCCACACCTGCAATTCTAATTTTCAGGAGGATGAGGCAGGAGGACTATTGTAAGTTAAAGGCCAGGTTGAACTATATAGTGAATTCAAGACCTGTTATATAGAAAACAAAACAAACTAATAAGTCTTATAATACATTATCTATACAAGAAAGAAAGTAAAACTGACAGATTTTTCTTCAATAACAGAAAAAGAAATGACCAAACTGTGGAGAGATAAACAGTTTTGAACTTAAAATTCTTATTACATATGGAGGGAAAAGCTATTTCTAGACATAAAAACAATCTCACAGTCTTTACTGAAAGCAATAAGATGGATAGGCATTAATAGAAAAATTCAAATCTAAGAGTAAGAGTGAACAAAGCCAGAATTATCGAAGATATTAACATGCTATGGTAATGAATATGAATATTTACTGATTATATTAATTATAATACAAACTATAATATGATACAATTAGTAAATGTAAGAACCATGGTAAGAATTTGTGCTTGAAACTTCTATAATAATCCAGTTCACTGTGTGGGTTAGAGCTCAGACTCTGAAATCAGACTGTGTGGGTTTGAATACGAATCACAGGTGTCTTTCAAACTACAATTAAAGTCAATAACCCAATCAAAGAACAATAATGACATCTAAGAAATAGGAGTCATATTTTTGCCATTCTAATCAACTGTCAATTTTAATACATTAACAAGAGAAGAATAATGCAGGGCCCAGGGAAAGACAGCTGGGATTTTCAGAGGAGTTGAACATTCGTTAAAAAAATCTTAAAAGAAGGGAGGAGTGGGGTGAATATGATCAAAACACATTGTAAGACATTCTCAGAGAATTAATAAAATACTACATTAAAATATCTTAAAAGACATTAAGAAATTTAATCTTCATATTGTTCAAAAAGGTTTTCTTGGCTGCCTACTTTAGATATTCAAATGGAATACAACAACAGAGTCTTTGCAGAGTTATTTCTCTGTCTTAAGATCTTCCTCTCCAAAAGGGCTATATGCAGAGGATAGAAGAAAATTGTTTGGACATGACCATTAAGCCTCTGCTCAGAATGAGCCAGGAAGCCTGGGCGATAAAGTTATTGACAATTTCTTTTAGTCTCGTGTGACAACAGTACCTACAGGGCATGACCAAGTTTTGCCTGATTTGTTTGGCTCATGACTGGAAGTTATTACAACTTAATGATGTTTTTATTTCTGTATTAGTTAAATGTTTAACATGAAGACATAGGTCTTGATTTTTCTCATCAATAAATACTTGCAATTTCCAATGAATTGCTTCTGTCTAAAATCATCTGCTTCCTATCACTTCATAAGCCCTACAAGTAACTGTTCGGATCTCTAAGGGATGGCGACCAAGCTCAATCTTGTACTTTCTGTGTAACTAGTTTAATTTCAAACACATTGGGCCTTCCTTTGGGTTGAAAAGATTCCACTAAATGGATTTCTCTGTCAAGTAATACCATCCATATCAGTATCTATCCTTGTCATTTTTATTTTATTGTTTTTAATCACCAGTTAGACAGCTTTGGTTATTTTACCCTATTTACACATTAAGTATTTGTCTCTTTGACTGTTTTGGGGAAGTTTGCAGGTCAGAACAAGTATTAGAGTATGTGTTTATTTAGCCAGCTGACGACAAAGGTTGCCATATGCTTGGCTCTGGCCTCATCATGTTTCTGCTCAAGACCCTCATATGGCTGGCTTGCGGCTCATTCTAAGACAAGAACAAGTCTTTACAGTGTCCCACAAGTCCCTTTCCCTACACCTTCCACGGTTTTCTGATCTCTCTTAGTCCACTGCTTCTGCAGCTGGCCAGACATATTTCCCTAGCATCTCTATGTCTGCTGCAGCTCTGTGTCTGGACTCCTCCTTCCTCAGATGTCCACAATTAGTTGTCTCCTTCCTCTTACTTTATTCAACAGACCTGCCAACTTCATTGACACTTTCACTGGATATATTATTAGTGTCCATTTTTTCACAGTGGCCAGAACTCATCTCCCATCCCCTAGACTTTAAACTTGACCATGCAACTTATTTTGGTGACTAGAAAGTTAACACAAATGATTCAATGGAGCCTTAAAATGTCTTGCACTGCTAAGCCCAGTCTCTTTTATTCTGACTTTATCATAGCATTGACAATAAAGAAATGGGGGGGGGGTGTTAAGTGGTAACAGAAGCAGCAGCAGCCTAGTATGACGGCACATGCTTGCAGCTCCAGCAGCTTGGGAGGCTAAGGCAGGAGGGTCACTTGAGCTATTAGCTGGAGACTAACCTGAGCAAAATGGTCCAGAGGAAAAAGAAACAAAAGAAATAGAGAAGGGGAGGAGGGGAAGGGGAGGAGGGAGATGTGTTGTGAACCACACAACCTGGAGCTAAGTCTAACCTGGTTATAAAAACCCGAGTAGACCTACAGAATATTAATAAACCACTGGGTTTTAAGTACTTGTTCTATAACATCCTTGTGCAAACAGCAGAAGAAATTGAAAAGTGTTAACATGTAGACAATGTGCACCCTTCTATGTATTTGTTTTCCTTCCTAGCACATAAAACTAAAATAGCTCACATCTTTATTGCCTGGTCCCTCCACACACACACATGTCCACGCACACACCAAGTAACAGCTCCACACTTGCAGCAACTTCCTTCTGCACTACTGTCCCACCTGCAATGTGAATGCCATGGCAAGTGCTCAATTAACATCTGTTGTATTGAAAAATTAATAGGGTAGCCAGAGGCCAACACTGGTGGAAATTAAAATTTTAGCAGGGAATACCAGAAAATTAACAGAGATACAAAAATTATTTCTAGATAGTTATGTGTGTTTTGAGTGTAGAAAGAGTTGTATCAGTGATATGGAGAAGGAAAAAAAAAAAAGAGTTACCAGGCGGGAACTTATATAAACTGAGTGCTGAATACAGTCTTAAGTACATTTGGGACATTACAATTCTATATAAAGAGAAGTAGACATTCCAGGATGGTGACGCAAAGAAAATTTCTGTTCAAGGAGCAGAAAAGGTGGAAAGAGCAGACAGTGAAGCAGAGGGAGACAGAAACCCAACTGTGAGCTTCAGTATGGCATCTGGGTTTTAATCTAATTTCAGTTGAAAGCTTCTGGGTGTCAGGTGGGGGAAATGGTTAGTTAAGGTCCCGTGTGTTCCATGGAGGTAGAGGGCAAGAAAGCGTGTCTCAGTTAGGATTTACTGTTGCTCTAAAGAGACACCAGGACCATGGCAACTCTTATAAGAAAATCATTTCATCGAGGGGGTGCCTTACTGTTGCAGAGGTTCAGTCCATTATGATCATGAAAGGGAACATGGCAGCATGCAGGCAGAAGGAGCTAGCTAGATTTTGACCAGAAGGCAGCAGGAAGTCGACTAACAGTCATACTGAGGGAATCATGAGCAAAAGAGACCTCAAAGTCCACCCCCACAGTGTCACACTTCCTCCAACAAGGCCACACCTCCTAACAGTGCCAGTCCCTTTGGGGGCCATTTTCTTCCAAACCACCATATGGGGTAAAGACAGATGAACGAAGGAGCTGCTGCAAGAGCACAGGCATGCAGATATCAGGGCCAGGCTGAGCCAGAGGTAGTGGCGGAGATGTGAGGTAATGTAGTGCCTTTTGCAAGCAGAGCCAATAGGATTTCTTGATTGAACAGACAGCCTTGTTGTTTGGGTTATACAGGGATATCTAGAGGCTGAAGAGATGAGAATGGAGGGTGGCCGCTTACTTTCTGTCTGCACAACTTACAAAATAATCCTTTTATTACCGAGTAGAAGATGAGCAGTTATGGGGGAAGAGACATCATGAGCTCTACTTTGTATACCTATTGATCAGCTTCTCTACACAAAGTCCAGTACTACCCAGAAGTCACAGGAATCTATTCTGCAAAATACTTGTCTTTCTCAGTTGCTAAATATAATCAATAGTTTCACTGCTAGCTGGATTCTACCAGACTCAACTCAGACCACAACACAAACCAAACGGGCCTCTGTCCTGCCTCCAGATGAAAAGAACCCTGTTTGTTTGGTCCACTGAGGCAACTAAGACCAGACAAACATACTATCTGTGCTTAAACAGAAACAGGCAGAGAATACATATTTGATTTAGTTTCTATATATACTGTAGAAAACCCTGGAAGGATCAAAAGGAACTACTACTTCTGATCACTTCCTGAGGGGAAGGGGTGAGTGCTGAAGGACAGATAGTAGTAAGTCTTATCATTCACCAATTCTGATGGAACCTGTTCATGCAGTGTGAAAGCCCCACTGATTTCTTGTTTTGTGTAAGTCATAGGAAGATGCTACAAAAATTATAGAGCAGAAGATCCAAGAGATTCCTGGTTCTTGGTCATGCGTAGGTGAAAACCTTTATGCTAGCTCGCTCTCTGTCTCTGTCTTTGTCTCTGTCTGTGTGTGTGTGTGTATGTGTGTCTGTCTGTCTCTCTCACTATAATTTCATATTAAGAGTAACAGAATATATATTTAAATTACAAAGCCTTCAATACTACTTTAACTGAAAGAAGTATTTTAAGACAATGGTCAAGAATCAAGCTTGGAATAAAAATTGTTCTTACACCTCTGTCTGATTTATCACTTTAAATTTCTTCTTTAAAGTGTCATCTTCCTAAGAGTGTCATAAAGAGTAGAAAACAATTGTAATAAAAATACTCTTCTCTTTCAAGCTGGGTGTGATAGGTAAACCTGTAATTGTGGCCCTCAGGAGGTGGAGACAGAAGGAACAGGGGACAAGCTAAGCCTGGAATGAGATGCCTTTCACAGTAACATATTTTGGTAAGTCTATTTATAAAACTACAGATATAAAGAAAATATTTTTATATAACAGTGCTATGGTTTTAAAAAAAGTATAATGATAATGGCAATTCATCTAGCTAAATATTTTCTTAAGGATAGTAAGCTGGTTTTCTAAACTAGCACATAGCATAGTATTTGAAAAGTTTTTAAAAAATACATACATTTTTGTCAAATACTTAGAGGAGTAAAATTAACTGTTCTAGTATATCAGCAATTATAATCACAATTAATTGTGATTAAGACTTTTGTCTTCGGTTGTACACCAATGGTGAGCTCATCAGACTCTAACAGATAGTCCCAAACCCATGAGGACGCAAAATTGTCAAAGAACAAGTTCAAAAAAGACTTGCCTATAGAATTAACTTACATGAAAATCATCAACAAATGTCAAAACAAACAAAAGCAAAATTCCTATCTTATTCCAATGCGTCAAGTAGCCATGTCAGATGGTTGCCAATCAAGACAACATTTCTGAAGGTTTTGATGCAGAACTACATTTATGCACATTTATCAGTATAGGGGAAAAGGGCTCAAAATGGATCTTCAAACTCAGAAACAGCTTGATACCTCTAGATAGTGGATCACTAATAGTCAAATATAGAAATGGATGCTACCCTTCTTATTCTTTTTTTCCTTTTCTTAGCCCTACTAATTGTACCCTGCCTCATAAACCTTTGCTAGTTTTCTTCAGCAACAGATCCAAAATAATTCTAGCCAAACTCTGAACCAGTTAATATTACAGGATTATCAGGCCCTATCAACAAAGTCAGAGATCTGCAGAACCTGGTTACATCCTTAGGAGGAAGATCAAGATTGTCCCAAGAACCTCGATGCCCCAATTCAGCAGGAAACAGTCTAATGATAACTCCGCCCCCTTTCCAACCCCCAGCTGCTTATTACTAAACAAAAATGGGGGAATGTAGGTAAAAGGGGCTGGCTAAAGAAACCCACCCTGACCCTGGAGCCTAGAACTAGGGAAAAATGGCTCAGGTCAGGGCAGAAAGAAACATAGTTTGGCTTAGTCAGATTAGAGCCATCTCTGCCCCTGGCCAACTGACCAGGACAGTAGAACCCTGGGCCCCAAGTCAACCCCTGGTTGACTCCACCCCTAAGACATCCTATGTAAACCACCCTGCCTAGTCAGTTTAAAAAAGGCTGTTCTCTCAACCCTGGTAGAGGCAGCTATTCTCTGGACTCCTCCTTCCCAAATAAATCTCTTTCTCAAAAGAGTTTTGGGTGTGAAGATCTTCATTCACTGGCATAGAGAAGATCCTTACTGAGACGTCACTCTGTGGACAAAACAAGGGAGAGCTGGAAGAGCAGAGCAGGGAGGAGCTGAACAGAAGATCTTTGCTGAGATGTCCCTCAGCGGACAGAGCAAGAGAAAGCTGAAAAAGTAACATTTTTTCTCTGGAGCCAGAGGAGATTCTCGCTACATTTCTACAGGGGTTTCCCCTTTTGCAGAGTGAGGCAAAAGAAGCAACATCTTAGGCCCAGAGAAGCAGAGCTCTGCTAGGAAGTCCCTTAAGTGGGGGCTGAGCACAGTTCAGCTAGCTGTATCAGCTCTCCAGGAGAGGAGCAGAATTGCTATATCCTGCAGGGAGACCATCCCCCCTTACACCAGGTATACCCAAGAAGTCAGAAAAATTTCCCTTCCAGAGCTGAACTGTCTCCTTGCAGTTCCAGCCATCAGAGCTGTGCTAAACAGCTCCAGGTGTCTGGGACACCTTCAGGGCAGAGCTGTTGTTCTGAGCAGCTCGAAGTGTCTGTGATACCTCATCCTCCAGGACTGGACTGTCTCCTTGCAGCTTCAGCCATCAGAGCTATCCGAAGTAGCTCAAGGTGTTGCCTGACTCCCCAGGTAGTCAGGACACCTTTCCCAGAGTTGCAAAACTCACATTTTGGTGCCAAAATCCGGGACCAAACCCACAGAGTTGCAACAAATTTACATACAATCAGTATACATATTTTTAAAATAATGTGTTAATAAAATAGGTAATCAAATCTATGCAGTACTGAAATCCAGGGACTCTATCAGCTTTATGGCTCAGAAAAAAGTACAATCAGCCAAATTTTATGGCTATTCATTTTGTTGTTGTTGTTATTTAAGGCTAACTTGAAAAAAGAAAAACTCTGGAATACTGATTTTTTTTAAAAAATCCCAGAAAGTAGTAAAAAGTTTATTACTAAGAGAAGACTGTTCCAAAAACATTTTGGGGGAAGATTTTTATCTTTCTGTTTGTTTTCCTTAGACTTTATAACTGGGCAGCTTTCCCTAGACTATTTCATCATTTCAAGGAAAGTAGTAAACAATGCTTGAGAGATCACTAGATTGCCACTTTGGTAAAACTATTTATTTGAGAATCAAGGCATAAGCTTGAAGTTATTAAATAGTCATCAAAAAATGCATGTCTGTGATTATTACATCCATGTTGGCTGAACCTGCAAATCATTTTATGATTGACAAAGCAATACATATATACTGTATTACTGGGGTATTCTGCACCATATATTATACATAAGTAACAAATTTCATTTTCTTAAAAAGGTTATATATTGTCAAACCTGGTAATCAAAAGGAATATTCAACAATGCTGAAAAATAAACAATATGAAGGAATCCAACCCTCCCCCATCATCCGTCTACCCTTCCACAACAGTTCCAGCATGCAATATCTGATGCAAACACCCATACTGACTATCAGATTCTACATCTGCTTCAGCATCTTAGTTCTCTATCACACAAACCTAAATAACTGTCAGGATCAATCAGAAAAGGCACTTTGAATCTAATTTCAGCCATATCCCTAAGAATATAAACAGAGAAGCCACACATTCCTAGTTATTACTTGTAAGTGAACAGACACAGGAAGGTGCACTGACCATCTCAGGATACTCAAGAACTATAAGGGAAGAACTACTGTCCCCTACACTCATGGCTTGCCATGGCAGTCACTTTAGCACTAAACACAACACAATACACTGTTGATCAGCCTTGCTTACAGGATGTTACAAGCTTTTTAACTGGGGCTATGCAAAGTTTTTGCATGGAGATGGTATTCAAATTGAAATATACACCAAAGGAGTTACTGAGTCTAAAAATAATAGAAATCAGAAAGGTAATCACGAAACTCATTTTGTTTTTCACTCTGATAACGTACAATCTTCTAAAATATCTGCATGTGAAATGAGGGCACCTATTTAAACCAATGGTGATAATGACTGTTTTAAAAATGTAAAGAGTATACATATGAATGAGACAGGCACTATATGGAGGAGAAATGGAATGAGTAAAAGTTTCAGAAAACATATGCATGTACAAACGTGCTTAGAAGACACTAGCTGTGAGATAAATACCCAGCTTAAAATTTCAGTGCTTTGGTGGCTAGGGCAGTAAGAGAAAAACAACATCGCTTTGCACTTAGAAACCTGTTTCTAATCAACTGAGCTACTCCTATGGGGGCAAATAAAAATGATTAGCTTATTAAAAGCATAGCTTTGCTATTTAATAAGCAAAAATGATTGAAAATTCTGCTCCAGATCCTGATAATTTTAGTGTTTCTAGTTAAGCTTGCAAAATTGCATTCATTATTAGTGTCTAGATTCATTAACAATTCAATTTATAGATATTAATGCTTATAATGCATGCTTCGCTTGCCAAAACTTGAAGAGAAATTGTTTCAATTAGCTTTCATGGATCATGAATCCTACCGGCTGGGTATTTTTAGACAAAAGATACAAACACATCCCCAAGCAATGCTAATGCACAGCTGGGACTTGTGTGTAAGGTCACTTGAGCTAACAGTTTAAAAGGAAAAACAGTAAATGAGTTTTACCCAGATGAGCAAGAGAGGGACAGTCTTCTGCTTCCAACCAAATATTTGAAAGGCATCTATGCACTTAAGGAAAATGGCAACAGAATTATTTGCTTTAGGGATCTCTAAAGACAAAACTATTAGGCAGAAATTGGCAAGCTAAAGTCAGTGAGAGATGTTCAGCATAAAAGACAATGGTAAATCTCAGTGAGAGACCTTAATTTCTTTCATTGTAGAAGAGAAAGGGTATTTCTTGTAAGTCAAGCTTAACAGGGATGCAAATTCTGTCACTTGTACAAGGGCCATGACCCTGTGGTAGGAGATAAAGAATAGACCAATGTCCCAAGTGATCGAGACAGCAAACCAGATATATAGGTAATTATAAATTCTCCATTTCATGTGGGGCTACACACAAGCAATTCAAAGTTGCTACTTACTGTCAGTGACAAAAGATACACACACACACACACACACACACACACACACACACACACACACACACACACACTTAGGTAGAAAGAGACATTCTTTGAGAGTGTTCATCTCTTCCACATACATTTCTTTCACCAATCTTCATGAATACCAAGGACACCAATGTATTTTTATACTCCACGCAGTGATTATAGTACTGTATTCTAGCACCATCTATACAAGCTGTCTGATTGTTTATAACTTGGTATGTACTATAACAGGAAGAAAATGAAATGACTTCTTATATTAGAACAGAGATAATTTGTCTTTACTGAAATGCTGATTCATTTCATATGCTGAAGGAGGAACTGAATAATGATTCTATATTTATTTATTATTAGACAGTCTCACTTTGTAGCTTAGACAAGTCTTAAACTCTGACCCTCCTCCCTCCCCCTCAGCCTCTTAGTTTGGGAATTATAAGCAAGCACCACTGCACCCAGGTGAACCATGACTCCTGAATGTCTCTGGGATCCCACAAAGGCACCTCAGAAAACTCTAAAGCCAGCAGAATGAAGGTCTGAAAAGCCAGTGAAATACTAACACAGCTTTAAGGGCGTGCCATAAAAGTTGAGTAGGAAGGCAGCATGGAAGGCACGCAAGCTCATTGGAATATTAACATGAAGTATGAGAACATGTAAAGCATTTCTTCTGAAATTACATTTCCTTTTATATCAAAAGTTTTATGTTAGTCTAGAAGTCAAACACATATACACCTAGGAAAACATTTATTATTATATTCTTTAGCCTTAACAGTGGTATGACTTTACCAAAAATAATTTTGAGTTTACAATAAATCATAACAACTGCTATAATACACAGAACTAAGGTCGGGCATGGTGGTGCATGCCTTTAATCCCAGCACTTGGGAGGCAGAGGTAGATCTCTGTGAGTTCGAGGCCAGCCTAGTCTACAGAGTGAGTTCCAGGATAGGCTCCAAAGCTAAACAAAGAAACCCTGTCTCAAAAAAACAAACAAACAAACAAAAAACAAAAACAACAATAAAAAACCCACACAGAACTAAAACATATCAGAATTACAATCTAAGGCTGGAACTAGGGATATAGCTTGGTGATAGAACACTTGGCTAGCATGTGCAAGACCCTGGGTTCCAGCCTTAGCACTAAAAACAAAACTAGATTTGTGAGACACACACACACACACACACACACACACACACACACACACACACACACACACAATGAAGTCTGACTGCTTCTATATGGGAATTAAAAACCATTACACAGAGAATGGACAAAACCAAGCTAGAATAAAAATGGAAAAGTAAGTCTAAGAAAAAAAGTGAAGACTTTTGTTTTCAATTATTAATTTGAAGATGGTTCTAAAGACTGATAGAAAAACACAACTAGGCTAATAGCAGTAGGTAAATGAGACTGGCTGAAAAACTAATGATGTAACTTGCTCATTTATTTCGCCAATATGCTTGCATAAGTACATATACACACACATGTATAATGTATATTAATGCATTTCTCACACTGTTAAATTCATGATGAATAAACTATTCTTTTAAAACCTACAGTTTACACTTAAACCAAATAGTTACTTGATAAATTTATGCGTACACACACACACACACACACACACACACACACACACACACACACAGAGGCTCTGGTCACTGATGAAATCATTAGCAGTGTCACATTACTATTCAAGAGTATAATTCATTCTTTAGTATTAAGAGTCCATAGGGGCCTGGTTTGCTTTGCCACACTGAAAATAGGGAACAGCAGGGATCCCTGGTACATGAAGCTTGCGTCCCTATTCTTTCATAAGCTTCCAAGTGCTCCAGTTAGTCTTTTGTTTCTGTGGCTAATCTATTACTTAAGGTACTTCTCCCTCTCTATAGTAGATGCAAAGGGCACTGAGCAGGAATAGTAGCAGTTTCTTCAAGGGGTGTGAGGTAGTTGGTTAATGCCTTTTGCTGCTTGATAGGAGTTACAGGCTATATCCTCACACTGAAAATGTAACCCAACGATCTTTCAGTGATGAAAATCCTATTCCACAGAAATTAAACTCCCCACAAAGCCCATCCAGTTTATGAGACAATAAAAGATGCTTGGAAGGTGATAACAAGTATCAATAAATACAGCAGAGTATACATATGATCAGAAATACTGACATACAATAACATTAGAGAGCAGTTTGTATGGGTAGAAATGTGTAGCAATCTAAGTTAACCAGATCTTGTAATTTTTGCATGTGTGCATGGGAGGTAGTTGTTGCATATGAGTGTGGAGGCCAGAGGACAACCTCAAGTTGTTCCTTGGAGGCTACCTACTCTGTTTTCTGAAATAGTCTCTCAGTTGCCTGAAAGGATGTGCTGCCTGCTAATTCTGGGATTACGAGCATGTACCACCATGTCCAGACTTCTTCCTATGGGTACTTGGGATTGAACTCAGGTAGTGTCTGAACTACCTCCCTACCTAAATATTCTAATTTGGGTGAGGTAAATCTAGGGATGGGGGCAGGGGCAGCACCACTTTGTGTTTAAGAAAAAGCTTTCTGCCCTGTAATGACTTCTTAGAGGAACAACAGCAAACCCCGATTTGGTGCACTATTCCACAAGGTGATTCTACAGCCATTCCAACTCCACAAAGGCAAGCGTGCCCCCTTACCAATGCATCGCCATGGCTACTCTAAAACAAGTGTCACATTATGCACCAGATATTTGTTGAATGAACAGGTTAATTATTCCCCACCATGGTACCCAAGTTCCTTCCTGTGAAAAACAAAGTAATCGTGGATTCTTTGTACCTGGGATTAAAGAAACCAAGAAGTAATACATGCCAATGATAAGACTGAAAATGGAACTGTTAGGTATTAGCTACTGTTATGTAGTAGCCAGCTGATAGATATTAGCAGGCTTGAAGGTCATGAGGATGGATTTCTCCTTTGCCATACTGGCCCCCACCTCCTGTGTTCCTATTAACACTGTTTTACAAATGAAAAATAATTACATGGAAGGAAGGCATATCACAACTCCCCCTCCATAAGGTTTAAAATATTTGAGGCTGACCTGAGAACTAACTTTCATGGTACCAGAAGGTGCCATAAAAGCTTCCAAAGAAAGAAGGAGCCAACACTCCTACCTACCTATGACACTTATGAACCACATCAACGACCAGCAATGCAAGATAATCCTAAAGATACAGTAGTGGCACACATACCTCGGCAGTAACCAACAGCTCTCTAATTGGATTTAAGCCTGGCTCAACAAGAAGGAAACCACGGCTGGTACCAGAAATCTTTAGTAGTCACTCAGTGCTAGTCAAGTCAGGGTTATTAGAGGAGAATTTACAGCTGCTAATTTACTAACCCAGCATAATCCCTAACAACAACCTACAAACATCTGTCCTTATCCCCACAGGTAAGTGTAGTCTAAGTGTAGTCTTCGGCACTCATCAAGGAAACTTCTCTCTGCAACAGATGGAGACCACAACAGAAAACCACAACCAAACACAATGGAGTTGTGGAGCCCAGTGCCAATTGATATATTCATAAAACACTCCCACACCTAAGGCTCAGGGAACATTTTGGAAAAGGAGGAAGAAAGATTGTAAGAGCCAAAGCGAATCAGGGGAGTTTGCTGTGAGACTGCATCCGCTAATAATGTTGGAAGCTATACCCAATAGAGCCCCACCAACATGACTGACCAAACATGAGCTGAATAAGGGTGACACCAATGAAAATACCAAACTGGATGGAGAAAAACCTATGGAGCCTCAACCCTATGCAAAGAACTACAGGCAACTGAGGAAAGCTGAAAACAGGAGAGATGGCCTCCCCCATGAAAGAGCATACCAATTGGGTGTCCACTACCAAACTGTCAGCCCTGAAAACAAACATACAGGCAGCACTATAAAGAATGAATATTTAGGAATACACATGCGTGTGTGTGTGTGTGTGTGTGTGTGTGTGTGTGTGCGCGCGCGCGCGCGTGCGTGACTGTGTGTACTCACGCCTGCAATAACAATTAGTGAAAAAAAAAAGGCCATGAATTTGAAGGATAGCAGGAAGGGGTATATGGGAGGGGTTGGAAAGAGGAAAGGGAAGAGAGAAATGTCGTAATTAAATTATAATCTCAAAAAAATAAAGACTCTGAAGCTGGAGAGGTGGTTCAGTTGGTAAAGTACTTGCTGCATAACACATGAGGACCTGAGTTTGATCCTCAGCATTCAGTTCCATGAAAACAACAACAACAACAACAACCCAACAGGTGAGTATTACGGTGTATGCTTGGAATCCCAGTGCTATGGAGGCAGATAGATCCCTAGAATTTCCTTGACAGCCAGCTTCGTCTAATCGGCAAGCCCCAGGTCCCAGAGAAAGCCTCAACCTCAAAAAATAAAAAAGCCTGTCTTACAGAAGACCACCCAAGGTTGACCTGTGCACGTGCAAACACAGGAACATGTGCACCTCCCCTGCACAAAGAAAGATGCAGAGCATGGCATGAAAGGATAACTTCAAATTTGGCAAACAAGAAAGACAAAGGTAGAGATAGCGAGACTTAATGAGGCCCATGATAAAGCATTATTTTTATAGCATGTAGTTTTAAATTCTTTTAAATATGCTCTGTTACATAATTTTTAGTCAGAAGAATAGAATATGAGTTCTATCTCTGGCCCAAAGTGAAGATGTGTCATTCTGACGTGACCCAACGATGACAAAATTCCTATTTAGCAGGAGGCCTTCTGCTAAAGATCAAAGACATACCACCAGGATCCTTTCTCTTTAGGAGTTAGTGCAAAGGTCTATAAGGCACCTGGACTGAAAAACCCTGCAGAAAGTGGTCTCTCCTAGAAACTGTAATAGCATAGAGCCTACTCAAAAATGTAAGCTGCACAGTGTTCTTTCTCTGGGGCCATTGTCTACTTCTACCCCATGAAAGTGTTTTCCTCCACAATGGTTTCTGTAACTGCTGTCCACTCTTACTCCATGACAGCATTTCCTTTACAGTGGTGCCTCTGGCCACTGCCTATTCTTAACTCTTCAGGGTTAAGGGTGCTCTGCTTTACTCTGTAATAAACCCCACTGCCTATGCTATGCTGTGTGTCTCTATGGAATTCTTTCCATTGAGATCACAAGTACTAGGGAGCCAAGTAGCGACCAGAGGAAGATGCAGATGCTTGGGAATATGGGGACTCTGCATATTATCTTTGCAAATTTTCTGCAAGCCTAAAGTTAAGGTAAAGCTTATTTTAAAAAAAGATTAGGGAAAACAAACTGATATTTGATACACAGTTAATACAATCTAACTCTCAAAACTGCCTAGCTACTCAGTCACTCATAGCAAACTAGTGAAGGGACTAACCAGCCTCCAACAGTAGAGACAGGTTGGCCTTATCTACTTGTCAGTTAATACCTCAAACCTGTAATGACCTTAACTCACTTCAACACTTTCACAGGGTACCACCACACGACTGGGCAACTACTACCCTCACTTCTCCTTCTCCTTTTTCAAAGCTAACTCCAGTTCTAAGATGTTCTGATGCCCCTAAGTCTCATATTCATGAATAGGATAATAGCATGGGAGTCTGGGTAAGATATGAAAATATTCACTACCCAAAAATGAAAAAAAAAACCTGTTTACACAAACCAAGTTTCCAATTAATGGAGGAATGCTGTGGATATCGCTCTGTATGCTGTGAATGTGTTGCTCTGATTGGTTAATAAATAAAATGCTGATTTTTGGCCAGTAGCCAGGCAGGAAGTATAGGTGGGACAAGCAGAGAAGAAAATGCTTGGAACAAGAAAGCTGAGTCAGGAGTCACCAGTCAGACACAGAGGAAGCAAGATGTAAAAGTATTGGTAAGCCACAAGCCATGTGGCAACTTATAGATTAATAGAAATGGGTTAATTTAAGATATAAGAACTAGATAGCAAGAAGCCTGACATGGCCATACAGTTTATAACTAAGTCTCTGTGTGTTTACTTGGGTCTGAGAGGCTGCAGGAGCTGGGTGGACACAGGAAAACTTCAGCTACAGAAGAATATACACAAAAGTCCACGTTACCTAGGAGCATTTTTAAAGATCTCACTTATTCTTCCAACCAGCAATGACACTAGACAAAAAAAATAAATAAAATCATTTTTTCCTCTTCCTCAAAAGCAATGTTTCTTGTTTTTAAAATCAGAAAGCCTGAACAGAAGATTTAGTAGTAACAGTATAATTGTATCCCTTTTAAAGTTACTAAAAACCATTCCTGACTAAGTAGCAAAACAAATCACATAAATGGAATCATTTCCCCAAAAATTTCTACTGGAAATGCATCACCAGTGCTAAAAAAATAAACAAAAACAAAACAAAAAACAACCTAAAATTATTTTAAATGATGTAAAAAATTTTGAACACAAAACATTAATATATTCAAAATATTCTATTTCACCTAGGCTTAAAATATGTCCTAAATGACTATTTCTTTAATTCAGAAGCATAAAAGGGATATGCTGAGATTCTCTAACTATATCAGTTGCCTCCTTATAAACGGAAGCATTCTTACCAGTGTCCACTCACCTCCACTCCCACCCAGGGTCTGTCTCACCTCAACGCTTTGCATAACTCCAACAACAGTGAATGTGAAGCCAAAGAAAGAAGCTACCACCATCGTCCAGGGATCAGGCTGTATGGACTTAAATACAGAACAACTGCTGGTTTGTCTTTTTCCAATGACTCTCAGCTTTAGTGGGCTTAGTGGCCCTGCGTTTTTAAAAGGAATTGAGGGTTTCAGACAGTTTATGTGGCTACACCATTAATATTTATAATAATGGAAATTAAACAAATAAAAATGTCAACTTTACTTAATCATTTAAAGCAGTAAAAAAAAATCAGTGTATATTCATAACATACTTTTATGAGAGAATTCTTTTCCTACTTCAAAATATATTCATTGTGCTTCCATATGAGAATAAAAATTTATATTTACTTTTATAAATATATATAATTTATATATACTTAAGTATATATATATACAAATATGAAAACTGATGCTTTAAGAAGTGTGCTATGTTTATTCTTAGTGGAGAGGAATGAATGAATTAGTGATATGCTAGTCATCAGTTTGAGAAACATGGGGCCAGGACAAATTTCCCACATCTGAATATTGCATTATATGGGGTTTGTCTTTATAGAATTTTATATACAAGAGGACAAATGGCCTGAGTTTTATTAAAATAAGCAGAGTGGGGAAAATGTTCTCCTTTGGCATCTTCTAAGATACACTGATGCTCACTAGAATTCCAAATCATCCAAGGGCTTCCACTCAAATGTCCTTGATCCAAGTAGCCTAACCTTTTGGTAGGCTTACTTGGTATAGTATCTATTAATTTAAAACTGAACCTGGGTTCCCTTTAAATTAGCCAAATGTGAGATAACTCGCTATAATACAGATCCTGGAGACAAAGTATGCCACATGCAGGGCAAGGCCTTGTACCTCTGTCAATGTCAAGAGAGCAAGCATCTTAGATGCAGCCTTCTGCAGTGCTAGGTAAACCTGCCTCTGCCATGAGCGGGGGTGCAGTCGCACGCAAGTCAGTCTCTTGAATGATTAAATCTGAAAATACACTTTAAAAAACTCTGTCAGGGTAAGTTTGAAATAAGCACTTTATGAATTTTCTAGTATTTAACTGCCCTCATTCTATTGTTTCTAACTCTGGTTTCCTCTATTCTGACTTGAATAAAAGAACTATGCACTTCCAAGCAGCATGAAAATTATAACTAGGATATGGAAGACAATGGGAGGACCTGTCCAGATCCCTCAGTTTTATAAACTGTTTCTTGTCCAGCTCCTGAGAGAGTGGACATCCTTTCTGCAGTCACATTAGAAGCCTTCTCTGGGGACCCTCCATCAATGGCTGACCAATATAGAAATATGAAAGGTTTCACCCCTGGCCCTGGCTCCAAACAGCTCTTGAAGTCAGTCAAGTGGCGGAAATCTTTAAGGACAGTCTCAGCTGGCATGGCCTTCCCTTCTCCCTAAGTCTTGCCTTTGCATTCCTCCACCACTCCAAAAGCATTGCCCCTTAATCAACACTCTATACACTAAATTGTCTCATAGACTCTACCCCCAGAGGACCAACTGGGACAGTTTGTGTCAGTGATCTAAGGGAGGTTTGGGAATGATGGATATGTTAAGAGACTGGAAGGAATATCTTTTAGGAGACAGTCTCATTTTATATATGTAGTTGACATAAAACCATTATAGGCAAAGATAATCAAGTTCAACTAACAAATTGTTAAAATGAGATCATATAGAAACTGCTGTATTTTACCTTAAAAAAGATAACGTCACCAATACAAGACATAACAAAGTGATTAACAGATTTATTTTCTCCTCCAAGCTAAATAATTTTTCAACATATATAAAAATGGAGGAGACTACTTGTGAAGCCATTTAGTGTTTAGTGGGTTTTACATTTTACTTTATAATTTATTTAAGCATAGATAAAACAGTGCATTTCAGAGTAAAGATCAAATTATAAACATTGTTATGGGCCATAACTTGAATTACTTGTTCCATTTACTTAAAAAAAGATAATATATTTAATATAATAATATTCCCAACACAAAAGTAAGTAGAAGCCTCACCTAAAATCTCATGTGTGTGTGTGTGTGTGTGTGTGTGTGTGTGTGTGTGTGTGTGTGTATGTGTGTATTTGTTTTTTGAGACAGGGTTTCTCTGTAGTTTTGGCACCTTTCCTGGAACTCACTCTGTAGCCCAAGCTGGCTTCAAACTCACCGAGATCTGCCTGCCTCTGTCTCCCAAGTGCTGGGATTAAAGGTGTGCGCCATCACTGCCTGGCCTCTTTTCTATATTTTTATTACATGTCACTATATAAACCAGGCACACAGAATTCTTTTAATGATATTCTATTCCCTTTTCTAGTGCCCTCTCTCTGCTCAAATCCTCAGTTTTAAATAAGCAGCATGTGCTGTTCAGCTTACCTGCTACACCATGTCTATAATGATCATTTTTAGAATGTAGGAAGGAGAATTCAATTAAAAACAACTTTCCTCTAAGGACTAGTTTCAGTGGACAAGTACTGGATCAACAAATCCATGCCTCCGCACTCTCCTTCCTTAGCACCACAATCTAGAGAACACCCTGTGCTGGGAAATGACTAAGCTGGGAACATGAATTAAAAGCTCTCCATGAAAAAGCAAGTTTCCTGATGGGACCTGAAGATACAGAGAAGAAGCTATTTTGTTATTAACACAAATCAAACTATGGGAATCAACTGGAGCTAAAAAATAAAACAATAACTGTTTTATAATTACCATAGTATAGAAATAAATCACATTGGTCTGTTACTGGGTCTGGTTATCTGTCCAACAAAGTAATTTTTGGTAACCCCAAAGCTAAACTATAACTTTAATTTTTTTTTTTTTTTTTTTTTTTGGTTTTTTGAGACAAGGTTTCTCTGTGTAGCTTTGTGCCTTTCCTGAAACTCACTCTGTAGCCCAGGCTGGCCTTGAACTCACAGAGATCTGCTTGCCTCTGCCTCTCTAGAGCTGGTATAAAAGGCGTGTGCCTCCACTGCCCAGCTTACTCCAACAATATTAAAGTTATAGCTGGGTGGTGGTGGCGCATGCCTTTAATCCCAGCACTTGGGAGGTCGAGGCAGGACGATCTCTGTGAGTTTGAGGCCAGTCTGGGCTACAGAGTGAGTTCCAGGGCAGCCAGGGCTACATAGAGAAACCCTGTCTCAAAACACAAACAAACAAACAAATATATATAATGTATATTATATATAATGTACTATATAAAATATATATAAATAAAATATATATAAAAGAGCTAGAAAAGAGGTGTCTTCTATAGTAAAATGGTCCTGCTCAGCTCTCCTTTATATGCTATAATCTATTGGCTTGAAGGAATATGATCCAAGAACTCTGATCCTGAATTCTCCACTTTTCAAAGCTAATTAGGCAGCTTTTTTTGGCTCGTCAACCTATCTGATGTGAAGCATGTTGCCTTTGATCTGTAACAATGGTATCATTTAAAATGCTAGTATAGGGACAGCAATAAGAAGAAGTTCAGAAATTACTCATCTTGAAGCTTCAACAAACACCAGTGTGTTTGGGGGTTACATAGGCAATGAAGCACCACCAATGATTTCACCACAAATGGACTGTCATGAACCATGGGAACATAGATGGCCAGACTAGATAAAACAGACCTAGTGCTGGGGATACAGGTCAGTGATACAGTTCTTGTTTTGTGTGTGTGTGTGTGTATACATATGTATATACATATATACATACACACACACACATACAGGGCCCTGGTTTTAAGTGTCATCAATGGCAAAAGAAAAAAATCAAAATCATCCAATTATACACTTTCTACACAAGATCACTTATGATAGGTTGAAGGGAAGAGGATGAAAAAAGATGCATCATCCACATGGCAACTATGAAATGATGGAATGGCATGATACCATACAAAACATTTTAGAGCTACAATTACAGAGGTAAGAAGGAACATTCAACAGTAAAACTCTAAATCCATCAGAATGGTTTACCAATAATGAACGTACACACTCCTAACAAAAAGCCACCAAGTACATGAAGACAAAACTGACAAACTGTGAGTGTGGTGCTTTGAATGAGAATGGCCCCACATCGGCTCATATATTTGTATACTCAGTTCCCAGCTGGCAGAACTGCCTGGGAAGTTTTAAGGGGTGTGGCCTTGCTGAAGGAGGTGTATCACTGGGGTGGTCTTTGAGGTTTCAAAGCTCATTGCTATCCCTGATCTCCTTTCTTCCCTCTCTCCTCTTCACCCCCACTTGTAGATCAGATGTAGGTCTCAATGAGTGCAGCACCATGCCATGCCTTCCTGCCCGCTGCCATGGTCCCTGCCATGATAGTCATGGACTCACCCTCTGAAACTGTAAGGCCCATCTTAGATAGGGTTTCTACTGCTTCAATGAAACGCCATGACCAAAAAGCAAGTTGGAGAAGAAAAGGTTTATTTGGTTTGCACTTCCATGTTGCTGTTCATCATCGAAGGAAGTCAAGACAGGAAGTCAAACAGGGCAGAAAACTGGAGGCAGGAGCTGATGCAGAGGCCATGGAGGGGGGCTGCCTAATGGCTTGCTCCCCATAGTTTGCTTAGCCTGCTTTCTTATAGAACCCAGGGCCACTAGTCCAGGGATGGAACCACCCACAATGGCCTGGGCCCTCCCCCATCAATCACTATTAACAAAATACCTTACAACCAGATCTTATGGAGGCATTTTCCTCAATTATGGGTCCCTCCTTTCAGACAACTCTAGTTTGTGTGTCCTGTTGACATAAGACTAGCCACTACAGCCCCCAATAAACTCTTCAAGTTGCCTTGGTCATAGTGTTTTGTCACAATTGGAAGAGAGACAAAGAAAGACACAAAGAGAGAAATATATATATTTTTTAATTTCAATTCTTTACTTTCAGGAATGATAGAACTAGAAAGAAGATGACCAAAGAAATAGTAGCAGCATTATCTGCTAGTGGACTCCAACACATATGATTACACAACATTCCAGCCTACATACATGGTGTGTTATCTAATGCAGGATCTGTATGAGGCCATGGTCTCAATTAATTAAAAATGACTAAATCAAGCTGTGTATGCTGCAATTAGAAATCAATAACAGAAGAAAGCTTAGGAAGTCTACAAGTATTTAAAAATAATGCACTCTTAAAAACCAATTATACCATGATGAAATTACAAGGGAAATTAGAAAATCCTGTTGGGTCAATGAAAACAAAACAAAGCAAAAGTTGTGGAATGTGACTATAGCATGGCTCACATGGACATTTATAGTTATAATGTCTTTTTTTTTTTTTTTTTTTTTTTTTTGGTTTTTCAAGACAGGGTTTCTCTGTGTAGTTTTGGTGCCTATCCTGGATCTCACTCTGTAAACCAGGCTGGCCTTGAACTCACAGAGATCCGCCTGGCTCTGACTCCCGGGAGTGCTGGGATTAAAGGCGTGTGCTACTACCGCCCAGCTGCCTATGTTAAATAAAAACAATTTCAGCTGACTAAAGCAAACTTTCACATAATTCACTACAGGAAAAAGAGAGGACACCAAATTTAAAGCAAGCAAATACTAATCAAAATAGAATGATAAATAATATAAATAGAAGAGTCAGAAAAACTTAGCAAAATTAAAAGTTGCTTCGGAGGAGATTAACAAAATGGGAAAACCAGTTGCTGGACTAGCCAGGAGAAAAAGAAGAGAAAGAAAAGACTCAAGTTATTGAAAGCAGAAATGAAAGAGAAGTACTACTACTAACCATATAGAAATAAAAAATCAGAAAATACTAAAAACAATTATATGCCAACAAATCAGATAACCTGGGTAAAATAAAAACATTCCCAGAAAGACAAACTATTTTTTGACACTAGATCAAGAAGAGAAAATTAAACCACTAACACATCTCAATTTATTCTAAGAAAATCATACAATTGGAAAACAAAACAACTACAGACCAATCTCTCATCTCTTTGGGAAAGTGGAAGTGGGGGGTGTATAGCCTTGCTATATAACCCAAATGGCTTAACATTTGAAAATCAATTCATGAAATATATCAATGGAACAATCTAAACTCCATAAATATTATGTAAAAATAAAAATTTGTCAAAATCCAACGTGAATTAATAAACTATGGATAAAAGAGATTCTAAAGAAAACACTCAACAAACAGAATACCAATAAAAGACAGAATGCATTCCCCTATAGCCAGGACAATTAGGAAAGAAAACAAAATAAAAGGTATCAAGATTGGAAGAAAGAACAAAAGAACAGTAAACTCATTCCAACTTACACATGAAGTGATAAACACCAGAAATCCTTAAGGAATCTACCAACATTTTATTATATTAAAAGTATCAGTTTGGTAAAGTTGTAGCATGTAAGATTAATGTACAAAAATCAATTCATCTTGTCTAAGCTTGAAATGAACAGTCCAAAGGTGAAATTTTAAAAAGATTTCAATTATAATACTACCAAAAAATACTTTAAGGTGAATTTTTAAAATAATTTAAAATATATACAATGAAACTACAAAACACTGCTGAAAAATTAAAGATCTAAATAAAAACATCTCGGTTTGTAGGCCTGATGACTTAGTATTGAAAAGGTAAATATTCTTCAAATTGAATCACAGATTCAGCTAAATCTTTTATCAAAATACTAGCTCCTCACCCCTAGCTTTCCTAAAAATCTTATAAAAACCAACAGAATAATATTAAGTAATCCATAAATTAACTTTCACATTTATTGTTGGAGTTTTAAAACACAGGTGCCAAATTTACACAAATAGTTTCACTGCATAAACTTTAAGTTATTTTAAAATTCACCTTCAAATATTTTTTTCTCAAGGATAGTAAAATAATTCAACAGACAGCACTGATACACTAGCAGAAGAATGAGGACTGAGTCCTTCTCACACTGCCCACCCAAATCTACTCCAAAGAGATCACAGACCACAGTACGAAAGCTCACACGAGGAAACTCTTTCAGAAGAAAATCTAGGAGTAAATTTGTGACCTTCAGCTGAAAACTGACTCTTAGATACGGCTCCCAAAACACACACAGAAGAAAAGAAATATAGAAATACTTTGGAATTTTAAAACATTTTATGCTTCAAGGTGTACTATCAAGAAAGCAAAAGGTATTTCTTCAAAGAAAATAAATATACAAATACTCAAAAAGCTGTAATTAAAAATAAACTCAAATCCACCATGATAAACTACTTATACATATGGACAGTATATTTTAAAAAATAGAACCAAAACTCAAACAAATAGGAAATGAACATATTACCAAAAATATAGGGTAAATGAAACCTTTATTCATTGTTGGTGCGGATTTAAAGTGGTTGCAGGTACTTTGAGAAAAATGTGGCAATTCCTCAAAAAGCTAAAACCAAAGTAACCATATACACTCAAAATTCCATTCCTACTATATACCTAAGCAAGAGAAATGAAAATATATACCCACACAAAAACTTTTACATGAATTTTTAAGTGGCATTATTCATAATAATCAAAACCAGAAACTATCTACATATCTATCAGCTACACACATAATAAAATATACAGCCAGACAAAATAAGTACTAATATATGCTATATCATGGATTAATCTTGAAAATGGTATGCTTAGTGAAAGAAGCCATGTTGTATGATTCTGTTCGCATGAAATTACCTGTAAGGTGAAATGGAGTGACTACTAGTGGATATAGGACTTCTTCCCAAGGTGATGAAAGCATTCTAAAATTGATTTCTGGTTATGGTGACCAATTCTGTGAACATACTAAACACTACTGAATCACACATTTTAAATAGGTCAATTATATGGCCTATGAATTACACTCAATAATGCCATTAAAGTAACAACAAATCATGGTCAAAATATATTACACACATGCATGAAAATGTCCTTTGAAACTCAATACTATGCACAGTGAATATATGTTAATAAAATAATGAAAAAATAATAAAACAAACAAGGAGGGAGGCAAGAAGCAGGGCCAGCAGTCATGTGACCAATGTGCCCTACTAAAGAGTTACATTTCCAAAGCAGCAGGGTGCCAGTAGAAGATTTAAGCCTATGAAGAGCATGATCAAACTATAAATAAAGATCATTATAATAGCAATGCAGATTACAGATCAGGGGAAAGTCAAAAAGGGAGAACAACATGACACTAAAAGACCGTTGCGTTCATTTGAAGATGTAGTGACTACAGGATATCGGTAGGGATGGCAAGATGGAACACATTTGCAACATATTAAGAGTGT
This sequence comes from Peromyscus californicus insignis, assembly GCF_007827085.1. NCBI lineage: Eukaryota > Metazoa > Chordata > Mammalia > Rodentia > Cricetidae > Peromyscus > Peromyscus californicus. The sequence goes on from NW_026294606.1 coordinate 102,088,175, forward strand.
AGTATTAATGAGACTCAGCAGTAATAGAGGAGAAAGAGAAGAAAGGGAAGGAATTATAGGAAGCTCTGACTTTGGCAGAATCCACCGCAGTATTATCTTCTCCAAGAAAGTTTTCTTACTCCAACAACTTGATTTATTGCCCCCTTTTCTGCATTATGAATGCATAAAATGTATATCTTTATCATGCTGTGATATAAAATAATTTTCTAAGTGGTTGTCTTGTTTAGATGTTTAGAATTTAACCTCAGTTGCACACCTAAACAAATGGGGGAGTTCATAATCATGTGGTTTTCCTCTAGTCACATGGGTTAAAAGAACAGAAGTGAAAGAACAGAGTAAAAATGTGTAAAATACATTAAATTTTACAATGTACATGGCTGCAGGATCAATCTCTATAGCACACACATGTGCACACATGCATGTGCATGAGTGTGCGCACGCGCACACACACACAGGTCACATGGCATGCTGGCCCTGATTCTTATCTCACGCCTTGTTTGTTTCATTTTGTTTTATTGTTTATTGTTATCATTTTATTGGTATATATTCATTGTGCATAGTATTGGGCTTCAAAGGACATTTTCATGCATGTGTGCAATGTATTTTGACCATGATTTGTTGTTACTTTAATGAGGGGGAGGAAGGAAAGAAAGAGGGAGGGGGAGAGGGAGAGAGGAGGAGGAAGAGAGGGAGCTCTTAAGATACACACTTTGGATAAATTTGCTTACCGGTAAGTTATACCTTAATACAAATGTTAATTTTAAAAAAAAAGAACTTTGTTATATGTCTCATTTCAAGTACACAATTTAAAAAAGAAAAGAAAATGAAAGCAAACCAACAAAACCTGGGAAAAAGACCCTCTTGCCCCTTAAATGCATATTTTTAATCTCAAGTAAATTACAGAGCACTAAGCATGGTCTGATTTGGATATCAAGCACTAGTTCCCACATAAAAATTGTTATTGTTGGCTTTAGCACATTAATCTAAAGAGGACACAAATTCTACTCTTGTTTGAATAACCCTTGCCAACAAATTGATCCCACAGCAGCAGAGCTGCAGGGAGTTGTTTTCCAGGCTGGGGGGAAATACTGCTGCCTATATAGAAGCTATGACAGACCCCTCTCAAAAGCAAAGCAAGCGAAAGGCTTCTCTCCCCTCTTTCCCAGAAGCCATCTAAAGGGGCATTGGGGAACATCTGCAATTTACACAGAAGAGAGAATGCCAAAGAAATGCATATTCCACAGCTGTTAACCCAAGGGACAACTCAAACCAGGCAAAGCTCTAAATAAGGTCTGCAAGGCTGCTGCACTGCTAAGGCAGCTGAATCCCCAAAGCAGGACACAGTGGGCATGAAGAACTCAGACTTCTGCCTTCCTAGAAGCTCCCTTTGCTTTTCATATGAGCAAAATAGAGCAATTGATTTGGATAATATATATATATATATATATATCCAATTAAGATATGGCCAAAGCAGACGAGGCATTTTGTCTGGCTACCACATACCAACATGAACATAGGGAGAACTTCGCACATTGTTTTAGTATTTATCATCTTCATCTGTACAATATTAAATATTGATTAGCAATGTTCAAGGGCTAAAGGCTCCCACTAATACAATAAGAAAATGAGGAAACCTAGGTGGCATGGCTGTGCATGCCTTTACCACCAATACTAGGGAGCTATAGCAGGAGGATCATGAGTTTCAAGTCACTCTGGGCTACATAGAGACCGTCTCAAAATAAATAAAACAAAGCAAAAAAGTGGGCAATCTTTAGAAAACTTTAGTCCAGTATGCTACCTGATCATCAAACTCTATTTTTTTTCAACTTTCCGTGTCTCCTTGGACAAGTTGCTTTACATTTCTAGGCCTCAGCTTCTTCATATGTGAAAATAAATGTTATCCACACAGAGCTTTGAAGACAAAACAGGCAACACATAAAGACATGTTATAAGTGTCCCATACATCTACCTTAACATTTGCAGGAATCTACCCTTCTATTGCAACTTCTAAAATTGGCAGTGGTGCCTGTAACCTCACCTATCAGTGCCTCATGAATGAAAAAGTGTCTCAAACTGTGACATGTGAATTGGTGGGTCTACTCACTAATAAACAGCTAGCAAGTATCAATGATTCAGTTGTAAGAACAGATACATTCAGATATCAATTAAAAGGTAAAGGATTAATACATAATCTTAATTTCCCCTGACTAATAGTTCTGCTCACATAACACATGTGTTTACATTGACTGACGGCCTTTTGAGGAAGCCAATGTTCTATAGGTGGTGCATCTGGAAAGATCAAGCAGAACACTTGGGAATTAAAAGATAGAGCAGTGTAAAAACTAAGGGAGAGAAAGATGTACTGCGGGTTCCTCAAGGAGAGCTTGAGCAGGCTTTCACACTTTCCCCTCTTTTACACTAGACTGAGATTCAATAGTGCTCTGTCCCTTTAACTGTCAAACGGGTTTCCAGTCCCAACTAACCCTCCTCCACAGAGGAGTCTTTACAAAGTTATAAATAAAATGCCCCAAATGTTTTCCTTTTCCCACAGATGAGAACATTAGAACACTGACATTTTAATCTGTTCTTTACAAGACTGAGTTGTGTCAACACACTGCTCCCAGCTACACCACCAAGAAAACAAGTTTAATTAAAGACAGAGAGACCGCATGTGGAGTATACGCCATGGAGATACGAGGGGCTGCCATCTCCAGAGTGAGTTCTGTGTGAGCAAATGTCTTTGTCAGTGTTAGAAGAATAAGGAAAAAAAAAAGGACAAAGCAAAGTAAAACGCTATAAAGAAAAAACATGTGATAGAGAATGTCAGTGTCCAGACTAAGAACCAGAATTAGTATTTATGTGGCACTTACTTCCGGGGAACAAAACTCCACCTAACACCATAAGACATCTCAGGATATAAATAGATGTCTATTTACCACATACATGTTATAGACAAGAGACTGACTGACCCATAAAAAGAAGAAGCCGGCTTCATAAGGTGATGGTTTAGTGACAATAAATACTGCTTTTATTGGGTTTACTCTAGAATGCTATCTAAACTCTTTCCTCAAACTCTAATCTGAAGGGCAAATTTGCATTATCAAGTTATTTCCCCCATATAAGCACAAATCTAACTACACTCTTGCTTGACTAACTACACCTGCTTGATTGCACCATGCTGCAATGGGGGTGTCGATGGCTGTCTGGGGAAGTGCCCAATTCCTTCCCTGGCAGGAGCAGAGACACTGTGGAGACAGGGGAAACAACAAACAATACACTGGAGATGGAGAGCCTCAGGCTACAAGTCTGTTAAACATACTAGCTTGGACATTTTATAGGTCCCCAAGACTCCCCCTTTTCTCTGCTGGTCCTGTCTAGATACCCACCGACCGTACCTCCCCACTGTTTCTCTTGCTGTTTTCTGAGAACAAGACACCGTCCTCCGGAAGCCTACTTTGTCTTCCCTTATGTCCTACCTCTGTCTCTCTAATTCTGCTTTAATACCCTTCTTCCAGAGTCCCCAATCATCAGAGGTAGTGCACCAAGAAGAACAGTGGGAGGGGATGACCAAGTTCCAACCTCAGCTTGCCAGTTTTCAGGCTTAGCATTCCTCAAGCATGTTATTTAATATACCTGGGCTTTGTTTTCCTCAACTGTAAAACAGAGATAATAGTAACTCTTCATAGTAAGACTTCAACCAGATAACACACATAAACCACCCAGTTCATTTCCTAGCTCACTTCACAGATGTCCCACACAGAGTATTAACCTCTTTTTCTTGCAATAGGGTCCAATGTTGCCAAGGCTGACTTAAACATGTGCATTTTCTGTCTCAGTCTCAACCACTGGGATTACAGGCACATACTATCATGTCCACGCCCTTATTAACTTTTGGTTTTCTTAAATATTTGACACTTTCTGGTTATTCTTTAATCATACTCTCTACATTCTATCTTCCATATAGCACAATGTCTGTCTCCCGCATATGGAATCTTATTTTACCTAGGAAGAAATATTTAGCATTAGGTCCTATAATCTACTGGTCTGATCACCTACATGTAACTTTTTTCCAATTCTAGGGACTGAATCAAGAGCCTTGTATAATACTAAGCAAGCACTCTACCACTGAGCCACACCTGCAGCTAGTAACTTGCTTTTGTCATAACATAGTGTGTGAAAATGGCTGTCGGCATGAATTCACATGTCAAAACCGTTTAGCATTGCTGATTACATTTCAACCATGCTATTGCTATTTAATAACTGTGCACGTTTTGGAAAGTTACTTATCTACAGTATAGTTTCTATATCTGTAATACAGAGATATAAGACTTTTTACTTACAGGGCTGTTCTTAAAATTAAATAATATATACTACATATATATTAGAATATAAGATATATAATATATATTAGAATAATGCTTGTTCCAAGTATGAGACCACATTTGGTACTATCTGATAATATAGCTAGCTGCCCAATGAATATTTTATATTTAATGCATAAATATCAGATATTTCTCTGAATTTATATAATCTGTAGGGAGATAAAGTCAGGTAAATAATTTGATAAATAGCTACAAACAATGCTAACAACAGTAGGAAGACATAGAAGGAAACTGACAAGTATAAAACTCACTGAATTGGAGTCACTGTAAAGAATCCAGTATGTGTGGTTTTTATTTATCAGTTCAGAAACAAACAAACAAAATGAGTGAATCCAGGCTTTATAAAGAACTGGACCTGTTGTGGTCTAATAAAATGGTGAATAATACAATACATAAAACTGCCATATTTTAACAGTATTAGAGAAAGAATCATAGAGAGGATGGTACACAGATTCAGATAGATGAAATTAATTATGATGCTATAATTTTGTTTAAAAAACAATAAAGACATGGGAAGGGATATGAAAGGAATACAGACCACCCATTTGGGGGGAAATGCAGATCTGTGTGTCTGAAACCAAGGGTTGATCAGGAAGAAGAGCATCACTAGCACCCAGCTATCCTACAACAGCAAGACCTGAACAATCCAACACAGCTGAAGTACAAGAAAATAACCTTTAAAATGAATTTATGAAGATGATAGAGGTCCTTAAAGAGGATACGAAAAAAAACTTCTTAAAGAAATTGAGGAAAACACAAATAAAAAAATTGGAAAAAATCAATAAATCCCTACAAGAAAGCCAAGAAACAAACAAACAGACAGATGAAAGAAACTGTTCAAGACCTGAAAATGGAAATAAAAGCAATAAAGAAAACACAAACTGAGGAAATCCTGGAAATAGAAAATCTGGGTAAGCAAACAGGAACTGCATCACCAACAGAATATAAAAGATGGAAGAGAGGATCTCAGGTGTTGAAGACAGGATAGAGGAAATAGATTCATCAGTCAAAGAACATGTTATTTCTAAAACAATCCTAACACAAAACATTCAGGAAATCCGAGACACTATGAAAAGATCAAACACAAAAATAATAGGAATAGAAGGAAGAGAAGAAACCCAGTTCAAAAACCCAAAGAATATGTTTAACAAAATCATAGAAGAAAGCTTTCCCAGCCTAAAAAATGACATGCCTATGAAGATCAAGAAGCTTATAGAACACCAAATAGATTGGATTGGAAAAGAAAATCCTTTTGCCACATGATAATCAAAGCACTAAATATACAGAGCAAAGAAAGAACATTAAAAGTGGCAAAGGAAAAAGGCCAAGTAACATATAAAGGCAGACTTACTAGAATCACACCCAACTTATTCTCAACAGAGACCATAAATTCCAGAAGGGCCTCGACTGATGTCTTGCAGACCCTAAGAGACCATGGATACCAGCCCAGACTACTATAGCCAGCAAAACTGTCAATCACTGTAGATGGAGAAAACAAAGTATTTCATGACAAAGTCAAATTTAAACAATATCTATCCACAAACCCAGTCCTACAGAAGGTACTAGAAGGAAAATTCCAACCCCAGGAAGTTTACACCCACAAAAACACAGGCAATAGTTAATCTCAAACCAGCAAAATCCAAAGAAGGGAAACACACAAACACTCACACAGACACACAAATACACACACACACACACACACACACACACACACACACACATACACACACACACACACACACACACAACACACTCGGCCACCACAAACAACAAAATAACAGGAATTAACAATCAATAGTCATTAATATCCCTCAATATCAATGGACTCAATTCACCAATAAAAAGACACAGGCTAATAGAATGGAAAACATCATCCATTCTTCTGCTGCATACAAGAAAGGCACCTCAACATCAAAGACAGACATTACCTCAGAGTAAAGGGTTGGAAAAAGATTTTCCAATCAGATGGACCTAAGAAGCAAGCTGGTGTAGCTATGCTAATATCTAACAAAATAGACTTCAAACCAAAATTAATCAAAAGATATGAGAGAAGGGAATTTCACATCCATTAACGGAAAAATTCACCAAGATAATGTCTCAATTCTGAACATTTATGCCACAAATGTAAGGGCACACACATTTGTAAAAGAAACATTCTTAAAGCTTAAATCACACACAGAATCTCTTACAATAATAGTGGGAGATTTTAACACCCCATTCTCACCAATAGGCAGATCATCCAGACAGAAACTTAACAGACGTTATGACTCAAATGGACCTAACATATCTACAGAACATTTCACCCAAACACAAAAGAATATACCTTCTTCTCAGCACCTCATGGAACCTTCTCCAAAATTGACCATATACTTGGCCTCAAAGCAAGTCTCAGTAGATACAAAAAAGTTGAAGTAAGCCCCTGTATCTTACCAGACCACCACGGATTAAAGCTAGATTTCAATAACAACAGAAACAACAGAAAGCCTACAAACCCATGGAAACTGAACAACTCTCTACCGAGTTACCACAGGGTCAAGGAAGAAATAAAGTAGTTAAAGACTTCCTAGAATTCAATGAAAATGAATGCACAACATACCCAATCTTATGGGACACAATGAAAGCAGTGCTAAGGAAAGTTCATAGCACTAGGTGCCTTCATGAAGAATTAGGAGAGATCTCACACTAGCGACTTAACAGCACACCTGAAAGCTCTAGAACAAAAAGAAGGAGACTAGCCTAAGAGGAATAGATGGCAGGAAATAATCAAACTGAGGGCTGAAATCAATAAAAAACAAAGAACAAAGAGAACAATACAAAGAATCAATGAAACAAAGAGCTGGTTCTTCGAGAAAAATCAACAAAAGGCAAAACTAACAAAAAGACAGAGAGAAAATATCCAAATTAACAAAATCAGAAATGAAAAGGGGGACATAACAACAGACACCTAGGAAATCCATAGAATCATTAAGTTATGCTTCAAAAACCTGTACTCCACAAAATTACAAAATTTAAAAGAAATGGAAACAATGGACTCCACTTACCAAATTTATATCAAGATGAGATAAACAATTTAAATAGACCAATAACCCCTAAGAAATAGAAGCAGTCATTAAAAGTCTCCCAACCAAAAAAAAGGCCAAGGCCACATGGTTTTAATGCAGAATTTTACCAGACTTTCAAAGAAGAGCTAATACCAACATTCTTAAAATTACTCTGCAAAATAGAAATAGAAGGAACATTGCCAAACTCTTTCTACGAGGCCACAGTCACCCTGATATCCCAACCACACAAAGACTCAACAAAGAAAGAGAATTACAGACTAATTTCACTCATGAACACTGATGCAAAAGTACTCAATAAAATACTGGCATACTGAATCCAAGAACAAATCAAAATGGTCATCCACCATGACCAACTAGGCTTCATCCCAGAGATGCAGGAATGGTTCAACATACAAAAAGTTGTCAATGTAATACACCATATAAACAAACTGAAAGGAAAACAAAAACAAAAACACATGATCATCTCATTAGATGCTAAAAAGCCTTTGACAAAATCCAACATCCCTTCAAAATAAAGGTCTTGAAGAGATAGGGATACAAGGGATATACCTAAACATAATAAAAGCAATATACAACAAGTAGATTGCCAGCATCAAAATAAATGGAGAGAAACTCAAAGCAATTCCACTAAAATCAGAAACAAGACAAGTTGTCCACTCTCTGCATACCTATTCAATATAGTATTTGAAGTTCTAGATAAAGAAATAAGACAAAGGAAATCAAGGGGATACAAATTTGAAAGGAAGAAATCAAAGTATCATTATTCACAGATATGATAGTATACATAAGCGACCCCAAAAACTCTACCAGAGAACTCCTACAGCTGATAAACACCTTTAGTCAAGTGGCTGGATACAAGATTAACTCAAAAAAATCAGTAACCCTCCTATATACAAATGATAAATGGGCTGAGAAAAAAATCAGAGAATCAACACCCTTTACAACAGCCTCCCATAACAAAAAATATCATAGTGTAACTCTAATCAAGCAAGTGAAAGATGTCTATGACAAGAACATCAAGTCTTTGAAGAAAGGAATTGAAAAAGACATCAGAAAATGGAAAGATCTCCCATGCTCATGGATCGGTAGGATTAACACAGTAAGTCTTAACAGTAAATGTTAATAGTAATATTACCAAAAGCAATCTACAGATTCAATGTAATCCCCATTAAAATCCCAACACAATTCTTTACAGACCTTGAAAGAACAATACTCAACTTCATATGGAAAAACAAAAGACCCAGGATAGCTAAAACAATCCTGTACAATAAAAGAACTTCCAGAGGTTATCACCATCCCTGATTTCAAGCTCTACTACAGAGCTACAGTAATAAAAAGTGCATGGTATTGGCATAAAAACAGACAGGTGAATCAATGGAATTGAATCAAAGACCCAGATGTAAATCCACACACCTATGGACACCTGATTTTTGACAAAGAAGCCAAAATTATACATTGGAAAAAAGAAGCATCTTCAACAAATGGTGCTGGTCTAACTGGATGTTGGGATGTTAAAAAATGCAAATAGATCCATATCTATCACCCCATACAAAACTCAAGTCCAAGTAGATCAAAGACCTCAACATAAATCTGGATAGACTGAACCTAAGAGAAGAGAAAGTGGGAAATAATCTGGAACACATTAGCACAGGAGACAACTGTCTGAACAGAACACTAACAGCACAGGCACTAGGATTGACAATTAATTAATGTGACCTCATAAAACTGAAAAGTTTCTGTAAGGCAAAGGACACCATCAATAGGACAAAAAAACGGTAGCTTACAGAATGGGAAAAGATCTTTACCAACCCGACATCGGACAGAGGGCCAATTTCCAAAATACATAAAGAACTCAAGAAACTAGATATCAACAAACCAAATAATCCAATTAAAAAAATGGAAGTACAGATCTAAACAGAGAATTCTCAACAGAAGAATCTCAAATGGCCAAGAAACACTTATGGAGATAGGCAGCATCCTTAGCCATAGGGAAATGCAAACCAAAATGACTCTGAGATTCCATCTTACATCTGTCAGAGTGGCTAAGATCAAAAACACAAGTGACAGCTCATGCTGGAGAGGACAAGCAGCAAGGGGAACATTCCTCCATTGCTGGTGGGAGTGCAAACTTGTACAGCCACCTTGGAAGTCAGTGTGGTGGTTTCGCAGAAAACTGGGAATCAATCTACCACATGACTCAGCTAAACTGCTCTTGGGCATATACCCAAAGGATGCTCAATCATACCACAAGGACATTTATTCAACTATGATCATAGCAGCTTTATTTGTAATAGTCAGAACCTGGAAACAACCTAGATGTTCCTCAACTGAGGAATGGATAAAGAAAATGTGAAACCTTTACACAATGGAGTACTACTCAGCTGTTAAAAACAAGGACACCAGGAAATTTGAAGGCAAATGGATGGAACTAAAAAAGATCATCCAGAGATAGGTAACACAGATTGAGAAAGACAAATATGGTACGTACTCAACCCTAAGTGGATATTAGCTATAAAACAAAGGATAACTATACTACAGTTCACAGCCTTAGAGAAGCTAGGTAACAAGGAGGGTTCGTGGAGGGACAGTGGATCTCCCTGGGAAGGGGAAATAGAAGAGATTTCATGAGTAGACGGAGGGCAGGTGGGGATCGGAACATGAGCAGTCAGGTTTGGGGTGAGGGGACAGAGTGGGAGAGTACTGAAAGAGACTACTGAAAAGGAAAGGCATTTCAGGATCAGGTAAAAACCTGGCCCAAGGGAAATCTCCCAGGAATCTACAAGGAAGACCCCAGCTAAGACTCCTAGCAATAGCAGATATATAGCCTGAACTGGCCATATCCTGTGACCAGATTGGTGCCTATGCCAATTGTCATCAGAGAGGCATCATCCAGCAACTGATGGAAACAGATGCAGATCCACAGCCAAGCATTAGCATTCAGGGAATCCTGTAGAGGGGGAAAAAGGAATGTAGGAGCCAGAGGGGTCAAAGACAACACAAGAAAACTAACAGAATCAACTAAACTAGACTCATAGGGGTTCACAGTGACTGAACCAACAACCAGGGAGCCTGCATGAGACTGACCTAGGCACTCGGCATATATGTTACAGTTGTGTAGCTTGGTCCTCTTGTGGGACTCCTAACAATGGGAACAGGGGCTGTCTTCGACTCTTTTACTGGCTTTTAGGTCCCTACTACTCCTACTGGGTTGCCTTGCTGAGCCTTAATACATAGGAGGTGCTTAGTTTTACTGCAACTTGATATGCTATGTTTTGTTGATATTCATGGGAGGCTTGCCCTTTCCTGAACAGAAACGGAGGAGGAGTAGATTCAGGGGGTGGGGGTGGGAACAGGGGTGAAGGGTAGGGGGAAGGGACTGGGAAGAGAGGAGGAAGGGGAAACTGTGGCCCAGATGTACAATAAATTTGTGTGTGTGTGTGTGTGTGTGTATATATATATATATACACACACACACACACACACACACACACACACACACACACACAAAACAAAACAATCTTTTTCTAAGTACACAATACCATAAAAAGTTAGGGAGCAATAGGTTAAATAATATGGTTATTAATAGGCAATAAACAATGGGACAGACAAAAATTAATTGGGAGATAATATAAAGTACAGCAGTCTTTGCCCTAGCTAGGTGGCACCATGGAACACTGGCTGAATGAACACAGAAAAGACAAATGACAAAAAACATAGCTGTTCAAAAAGTGTTACAGCTGACTAGACATGAAAAGCAAGGCCAAAGTCAGGGTAGCAAAAGAGTGAATTCAGAACGGGCTGTGAAAGAACAGCTACTTAGAACTCAGTTTATTTCAGTTCAATAAACATTTACTGCTTCCCATGTCAGCTATTTGTCAGGCATTAAGGATTTAAAATAGTGAAGAGGGGCTGAAGAGATGCCTCGCAGTGAAGAGCCCTGGCTACTCTTCCAGAGGACCCAGGGTTGACTCCGGCACCCACATGGCAGCCCACAACTCTCTGTACTCCAGTTCTAGGTTAGCCAATGAACACTTCTGGCCTCATGGGCCAACAGACAATCAAGTCGTGCACAGATGTGCATGCAGACACAACACCCACACACATATGATTAAATTAAATTAAATTTTTAAAATTAAAATAAAATACTAAAAATAATTTCAGTTATAAGGAATTTTTAAAAGTTATAAACACAGAATTCCAGGTTTTCCTTAATAGAGACTATATCACACCCACATCTAGAAAAAAGGAAGTACTAAAAACTACAACAGATTTCACAGTTCTCTGAAATGGTTCTAATTTACCACTAAAACTTGACAAAATAAGCCTTTTCAGTTGGGCACAGTGGTGCAGGTCTTGAGACCAACTTGGTCTACACACAAAACCTTGTCTTAAAAACAAACAAAACACCCATTTGTTTGCTGGGTTTGTTTTGAGACATGGTCTCACTATGCAGCCCTGACTGGCCCAGAACTCCCTATGTAGATGAGGCTAGCCTGTTTATGCTTCCCCCGTCCTAGGATTAAAAGTGTGTTACCATACCCAGCAAAACATCTTTTAAGAAATAAAAACAAGAAATATAATTACTTTGTTATTTATTAAATTCTTTTTAAGTTTACATGTTTAGCATTAATTTTTTTCAACTTTTTTTTGCTAAATTTGCTCTCTGAAATTTTCATGCACGTATACAATGCATTCTGGTTGCTCTCATCCACAACCCTTATCAAGCCCTGTCCTCCCTACAACTCTACTTTCCATATTCTCATGTTTTTGTTTTGTTTTGAGACCCCACCAGTTTAACCAGGGCCATTTGCGTGACTGTAGGTTTAGAGTGCACCATCCAAGTCTTACAGGCTCACTAATGATTACACTACCAATAGCAGTGTCTATCTTTTTAATAAACTGCCTCAATATAACAGCCAGAAGGCTGTAAGGAAACTTCCGTGAAACCGTCTGCCAAATACAATAGTGATACCAATAGTTCCTAATATATTTGTATCCGAACAAGGGTTACGATGTATGCCATTGGCAAATTCTCCTTATAGCCTTAAGAAACAATAGCAGTTACCATTTATTAGGTGTTCACTCTATAGTAAACATTGTGTCATACAAATGTTATTGCATTTTAGTAAGTGTTATCAATCCCACTGCTTTCACAGAACGGGTGGGGCTTAGAATAGTCACCTGTCCTAGCACTCCTAGCTAGTAAAGTAGCAAAGCCATCTAAAACCTAAGTGTATCTAACTCTTGAGAATATGTTCTTATTAAATGTCTTTCAACAGACACACTCATTCAAGAAGGAATTTGAATTCAAAAGGCTTAGAGGTAAGGAAAAGAGTCACAGAAGCAAATACAAGCCAGACTCCCTTACACGTTGTTTTAGGGGAGAGTATTACACTGGGCTGGCCAACTGGATCCACCTGGGGAAAAGTTAGGTAAGTGCATTAGTTTTTGACTGCTGACACACAAATGGCCACTAGCTTTAGTAACAAGACAAATTTATCTTCTGATAGTTTCATAGGTTACAAACTGGCGATGGGTCTTGGTGACCTAAGATCAAGGTATCAGGAGAGCTGTTTTGCTTACTGGAAACTCTAGGACAGAATTTAACTGGTGCCTTTCCCAGCTTCTGAAGACCGCCAGCATTCCTTGGTTCAGGGTACCTTCCTAGATTGTCAAGGCCAGCAAGGGACAACTGGGTCTTTGATGCTGCCTGCTTTCCCTTGGGTTCTCCTACAGTCTCAACACGCTTTCAACAAAGGGAGTTTTCTGATTATAAGAACCCATGGAATTAAACTCAGCCCACTCAGATAATCCACCTAAGCTCACCACCTCAATTTATCACATCTGTATAGATCCTTCTGTGTTATGTAAGGTAATAGATACTGGGGACTAAGACACAGACATTATGGAGTGGGAGGCATTATTTGATCATTCAGTTTGAGTAAAAGACAGTAGAGCCACTCAATGTTTGAAACAACTATTTGTCTTGTTCTGATTCTACATGTACAAGACAATTAACTCATAATATTTTTGCTTGTCTTATAGCTTACTTATAAGAAGGAAATGTGCTGTTCAGGGGATACTATGCCTAGGCCCCAGGGAAAATATGTTCTACACTGTATTGAATAGTTTGTATTCTGGGTTATACATTACTTTCCTGTGAGTGCTGTCAGAATGAGTCAGAATCTCTTAGACCAAAACTCTTAAGAGTCTGACAAGATCAATATTCTGAATCTTCAAATTTAAGGATCAGAGTCAGGCATAAGAGAGGAGGTATATTTAATAGGTGTATAGCTGTGATTAAAAACAACCTTTGAAAAATCATGTTTAAGAAGCTACATATAATTAGGTACACCTAAGAATATAGTTATATGTCACTTACTTTGATTTATAAGACTTACATTAACAAAGAGAATAGTCATGGATTTTCCCTCTGTACCTGTATAATCAATTGAGCAGTTTGAAGGAGAATGTCCTTGGAAAGCAGCAGAGAGCTTCACATCAACAAGTTTCAAAACTTAGATCACACAGAGGAGTAATTGGCTAGGTCTAGAGTATTCAGGACAGAATACAAGATGACTGTTAATGAATATGGAATAATGAAACTGTTCTAAAATAGTGTGATAGCTGTATCTGTGAACAGATTTTATGCACATTGCAAATTGAATGGAACATGAATTATATCTCAACAAAACCATTTAAAACATGGCTCACAAAAAGATGACACTGAGAAGTAGATATGGTTAAATATCAAGAGATGCTGGGAGACAAACAAGGGCCTTTGATGGCCTTTGGAAGATGGCTTCTTCAGTCTCTACACTTCCCTCTTCACTCTTCTATCTACTTCAGCTTTTGTTGATTCCATCTCGGGGGAAATAACAATCTTCTACCCTTCCCTTCATTCTATTTTAGTTTATTAATTAATTAATATACATACTGCAATATCTACAACAACTGTGCCAATTACAAATGCCACAGGATGTGAGTCTGTTAGCTTCCTATGCTCCTTTATTAAGTAGGATGGAATAAGGGACCGATACACACTGGCCCTGCTCTGTCACTCTTCTGGGTCTCTGTGTGCCTTAAATTATCCCATGCACCTTAACAGCTGTGCTGGATCATGTTGCCTTGTACTCAGATTCTTGTGTCAATTTCAAAGAACTAGTTTCTACCTGCAAATGTAGACAGTTCACACTTTAGTAAACAATACCTGCTGGTTCCATTTTATACCTATAATCAGAACAATGTCCAGTATTGAGTCCAGTGATCTGTGGAATGACTCTCTGGCTGCATATTTACCTGCATCCTCTTTCTCAAAAGCATCAATAGCCACCATTTTCCAAATGCCATAGCAAAATAAAAACTGTTTGGCAGAGGTTATTATATACTTTTGTGCAAATTAGAAAGTTAGTTAGCCAATATATTGCTCTAGGCTTTCCTATAGTTGATTTGAAAATAACAACCTATATAGCCCCTAAAAAGGTCCCCCTCTAAATAACTATTTCAAAAGAACTTTTTTAAGTGGATAAAGATGTTCAGATAATAAATATCATGATCTAAGACCAGTAAACAGGGTTCCTCTAACTTTGACATAGAGCTCTTCTCATATAAGCATAGACAAATGATCTAGCTACTTCTCTACATGAAAAATGTAAAGATCACTCACCATCCTCAGAATAACTGATACCTGAGACTATAAACCCAGTTCCTGGACATAATCATGTCTAATAAGCCAGATTCACCATTGAACCATAAGTATACAACACTATCATATATGCACTCACTCAGTACAATTTAGTCTTTTATTGTGGCATGCATTTAATTATATGTGTAAAAAGAACATGATGTTTCAAGATCAATAGACATAAAATCTGCCCTGCCACCAGGCGGTGGTGGCATACTACTTTAATCTCAACACTCGGGAGGCAGAGGCAGGCAGATATCTGAATTCGAGCCCAGCCTGGTCTACAGAGAGAGTTCCAAGAAAGCCAGGGCTATGAAGAGAAACTTTGTCTCGAAAAACAAGCAAACAAACCCAAAACAAATAAACAAACAAAAATCTGCACTTCTTCCAAGTACTGTTTGATATAATTTCCTTGTTCTTAAATATGAATGTAAATTTGACTTTACAGAACTAACAACATAAATTCAGTTCTTGATACAAATCTATGTCAAATAGTTTGTATTATTCATTTTTTCCAAAATTCTGCAAAAACCTGGAGGGAAAATCTCATCTATTACAGTCGAAACTGGAAACCCTTTAAGATTAGGTTACAAAAAATTCCTACAAAGCAATTTATAAAATATTTATAAATTTGTCAAGATTGTGTTGTTACTGTTTTAATGCCCAGAGGATACAAGCCCACATTCTGGGGATCCTTCCAGAAAAGAGAAAGGTAATTTTTTTTAAGCTGACAGCTGTAGTTTGTTGGATCTTCCATGGACTGTGAAAGCCATTTGCCAATACCGGTGAAAGACTATTACTCATTTCAATCTCATCAAAGAGGATCCACATCTCTCTGGCAAAACATCAGCCAAAAATACAGGTTTGGGGGCTATGACTGGAACAGCTCAGCGTGAACATGTGGCTAGAAATTCAACAGAGAAACTAATCCAAGACCAACAGCATAGCTTCCACATAGACGAGAGAGACTGAGACTAACACATATGCACCATGCATGGTAAGTACACCACCTGACCTCACAGAACTGTCTATTTGAATGGCAAACCCTCCGCATATGTTTGATTTTTGTGATCCCAGCAATTCAAAACAAAGAAACTTTGGGGGCCAATCAAATCAGCTTGGAGTGTCAGTCACTGTCCAGGCCATGTAGCTATTCAAAAATACCAAGATCACACCAAGAATCAGTTTATATCCTTAATCAGCATCACAAAGAAAACTAAGGAAACCAGAGCCTTACCATTTTGTAGAATAAAATCAGGACCAGCATGCTATAGTCATTATGCCAAAGGTGAAAATAATCTAATTTGCACAGATACTAAGGAGGATTGATATTCACAGTATTTAAGTCAAGGTGTCTACACAATACTCAAGTAAAAACCACTGGGATATAGTCTGATGTTTAGTTTACATAGAGCACAAAAATGGAGTCTGAGAAGCCAAATATATTCTGTTATATGAAGAAGATGGCAGCAACAGAGTCAGGTTTGTGGCATCTACCTGTGATCCCAGTACTTAAGAGGATAAAGCAGGAGAACATCAAGTTCAGAGCCAGCATGTGCTACAAGGTGAAGTCTCTAATAAGACTCCAGCTATACAGGCACTTAAGGTTATGAAGATCATGAAACTGTACACTCACAATATGTGAGTCTTTGGAAGCAAAGAAGCCTTGGGATTAAGGAAATACTATCTCCTCTATTGAACTGCCCCATGAATTTAATTGCTTAGAAAAGCAAGAGTATCAAATTCCTATTTGATCAAGCTTCATACTTGATTTTCAGTTTCCCTGGCTAAATTGTACAAAGATAGCCTCAAGTTAGACAAATTAAAGCCATGAAATACGTTTCATAATATACTTGTGTGTGCTACCTCGTGAGACAGTTTGTAACAACTTGACTCCTATTCTGATGACTTAAAGAGTATTTTAAGTAGCCATGCTTTGTTCCCAAAAAGGTCTACCAAACCACAAACCATATTCTTTAGCAACCACAAAGTCAAGTTGTTTAAAAACAATCTAAGCTTGTGTACAATATTCAATAATATGGACATATGAAATGTTTTATACTGATAACAGAGGTAGAGCTAACATATACCAAGACACCTACCCAGGTATATAAGAATGGTCATAGTAGAAAAAAAATTGAGACTCAGATGTGAAATCCAATTTTGTGACTCATCTAACTGAGGTCATCACTAGAAACTTAAAAGATACAAATGGGTTTTTTATTGTTATTATTTTGATTATTTGTTTTAGTCTTTTGAAATAAGGTCTCACTGTGTAGCTCTGGCTGGCCTGGAGCTCATAGAGATCTGCCTGCCTCTGCCTCCTGAGTAATGGGATCAAAGGCATGTGTCACTATACCTGACTAAAAGATAACAAACTTTTAAAACTTTAGTTTATTGCTGAGGCTTCTATAATGGCTTCTTACCTCTACAAGGTAATTTTACTTTAGGATGAAATTCTCAGTATTAGCTTAGTTTATTGTGTTCACAACCAGGAAGTGATCTTCCTTTTCTTATGGGTCAATTGTGAAAAGGAAGAGATTTCTTAAAACAGAGTTTTTCAAAGCAAATATTCCCATATGCAATTTTACATGCATAGCTTACTGGTAATGATCATTATCAATATAAGGCTGAAAGAAATAGCAACTGGCACATTTTGTGGGGGAGAAAGCAAATATCATAGCTCCTCTTTCTTTCTTTCTTGGTGTTGGAGGAGGGCTAGGGCCTGGTGATGCTGTATTGCTATTCATATTGTTGTATATGTTTCTGCCTTGACGTCTGCCCATCTCCTTGTGGTTCGTTCTTGGCCTTATCCGCACACAGTGCTCCAAAAGGGAAGTCCGGAGCAAGATGGGAGCTGGGGGCCGGCCTCTAAGTCTCAGGAAGAGGCTTGGGGCTCAGGCGGATGGGCGTGGGGGCAGGGCGTGGAGACTGCAGGGTCTGCCAGGGGTCTTGGAGAAGGGGATCCTTCCCGGTGGGGCTAGCAGGGAACCTGCCCGGTGGCCAGAACCTGGGGCCGAGTTGGGCAGGTCTTCCCTGGAGTGGCTGGTGCCCAGGGATGGATGGGGTCTGGGGCCTTCTTTCTTTCTTGATTCCTACTTGATCCAAAGGGCAGACCTCAACACCAACTGAATGATCAAAACGCAAGGAAAGTCATTTTGTTGGTCAGTATTTGTTTCTGCTACTGTAGCAGTAGTTTGAAATCTAATTCCATGAAAGGGACATACCTTGCCCAAAAGGAGCATCACACCATACCCAACGGTTTAAATGTAGAAAGATGAGTGATTAAGTTTGATGTTCAACTTTGATTTTAATGAATGCTCAAATGCTGTGTGATATTACTGACCTCACCATGCTCCTTCTTCCCATTTTGCTCTCTTGAAGATACTGTTAGCATATGTGCAGCATGGAACAATCTACCCAGAGTTCATCTCAGTTATTATCTAACACCAACCAGAGAATCCACGGAACAGTCACATATTTGCTTCCAGCCTACTATTTCTGCATCACCAGAAGTTGAATTAACCAAACTTCCCAGATCAGTCAAATCTTGCCAAATTCATGTGGCTAACTTTCTACAGTTTCAGCTGTGTGCCAGAAAAAAATGGAAAATACAAGAAAATATTTTATATGATATGAAAATACCTGTGAACAATTTTCCCAATGTAAACAACTCCATGTGAAGGTCTAAAAATGGAAGGCTTTCTAAGGACAAAAGACCAGGTAGTTCAACAGGTTCCTGGAATCCACCAGTAATCAATAATTGACTTCTACTTCACCTCTGCTGAAGAGGCTGTACTTAGCAAATCACTGTGTAAGCTGCCTCAATAACAGCACTCCTGCTATCAAGTTTACTTGCAATGATTCCAACAAAGAAATTAATTTCTTAGATGGCAAGGAAAGGTGACCTAAAACGAGGAAAACAAACTGAGGCTTTGCTAATAAAACAGACAAATATCAGTCTAGGCACTGAATTCAGAGCTGTTCAACTGTCAGCAAAATCCAGCTCCTCACACCACAACCACTACCATTATTTCACATACAAAGTCACATACATGCATATGTGTACACACACACACACACACACAGGTACCACCACCACCACCCCACACACACAGGTACCCCCCACACACATACACAGAGATAATGGTCTATGGTCTAGAAACTCAAGCCCAGGTAAATTAGAAGAGATACCCTAATCTTTAGTTCCCGACCCAGGCACATATATATTATGTACATAAATCTATATACTCTCAACCATATTCATTCTGAACATCAAATATTTTTAAATATCTTATGAGTTTATTAACTGTTCAAACAATAAGTGGTGTTATAAAGTAATCTAACAGCTACTGTTTAATTTATTAATAGCTAAAAAATGTAACTGGCTGGCAGTAAGCAAATTTGAAAACTTAAAAATTTCTATTTGTCATAGGTCAGGTGACCTACTCCTTATTTAAAAGACTTCTTGAAATCAAATTCATATCACTAAGTGTTCCCGTAGGAAATCTCTTACAGTTATTCCCTTGTGCAGAGAGGAAGCTCTCTGAAGAATTTCGTAGGTCTGAATTTGTTTCATCCGTGTACAATAACATGGAACCATGAGACAGAGTAACTTTAGTAATTCTCTATTTTCTAGTATGTAAAAAGGTCAAGTAATGTCACCAATCTCATATTTTCACAATTATTAAATAGTACATTAAATAAACAACACCATTTAATATTATTTTAATATACTTAAAATTTAATATTAAGAATTAAATAATATAATAAATGTTATTTTACATTTATAGGCATCACCACTGTAGCCAAGCCCAAGAATTAACAAGTACTCTGAAGGTAGTAGCTGCATATTCCTGACTTTATTGGTGGAAACACACACACACAAAGTTTATTTACATCTATACTACTGAGATTTCCAGACTTATTCTGACTATAAAATCTAGCAAACTATTATGCATCTTAAAAGAGAGAGTATCCTTTAATGAGAGTAATTACTTCTATGTGAAAATTTTCAATGAATTTCAGTAACAGATGCAATCATACAATAAAAATCAAAGCACCTCACTCTTATGTTAGAAAACACAGCATTGAACAGCCTGAAATACTGGAGGTAAAAATCATATCTATACCCGAAAGAACAACTGTCAATTCTGAATCAAAACAGGGTCAAAGTTTAAACTTTGGATTTTGAGAAAACCTGAAGTGCAGTAGCGTAGGTCCAGAACCAGATGCGACCGGAGCTCAGTTCCTCCGACATGCAGGCCAATTAACTTTCCAATATGCTTCTCTCCAAGCCATAAGTGAAAATCACAAATTTCTATTCCAAAATTTCTAATAATGACCATGTTTGAAACATTCATACACACAAAAAAAATGAGGAGGGGTGTGGTACGAAGAGTGAAGAAAAACAACAGTGTCGCACAGAAGGGCGCGGATTTTGAAGGCACCAGAAACTTCCTTCCAGTGTCAGCTCGGCCACGCCCCAGGGTGTCCACGGACTGTGCAGTAGCTCTGAAGGACAGGCCCCGTCTTTGTAATACTAACTAAGGGATGGCACTAGGGTGGACAATTAGATACAAACTGTCTATCACCAGCAAAAGTGCCCTGTGCACACCTGAAGCCCTGTCTGCAGTTATGTAACTACTTCAAACCACGGGAAGTACCTTAGTGAAGAGCCGGCATGCAACAGTCGGCCTGCTCTATATAAATCACCTCTTTAATAGCTGGGGCCAGAGCTCAGTGAGGTATTCTTTGCCTAACATGGACAAGGACCTGACTTCATCCCCAGCACTGTAAGAAAAGCAATCATCTGCCACTTAGTGTGTACTGAGTAATAAAAATATAATCAACATCAAAAATACCATTAACAACAAAGCATCTGCTTTACAAGCAGAGCTAGACCAGATGTTAAAGCCAACATGCTATATAAAATCACAGCTCTTTGGGTATTTCTATTGCAAGAATGAAGACAGTTCTCAATAACCAGTCTGGATAATCCAGAAAATGTCAACATTACTTTGAAGGGTCACACAGTTTTTGTGAGAGTACCTAGAGGAAGCCTATGGAAGAACTTTAATCACAACAGTGTAAGACTCAGGCTCAGGCTCCAAGTACTACTCTGGACTCTTCTTAGAAAATGAGAACTGTGTATACTCAGTCATGAGAATGAGTTGCTGATGGAAATTGCAATTTTTTTTCTTTTGTGAAAAAATTTATTAACAGGGTTTGGGTGAAGCCAGGTGTTGCTTGTTTAGCATTTCAAGCCCCGGGTCATAGCTGATCCTTGAAGAAATGATGCTGAACTTATTTTAAAGGTGGTTGTTTTGATTTAGCTAGCCATAGCAGTTACAAATAAGGGTATCAGAGAAATGGCAGACGGTGTCTTAGTTAGGGTTACAAATGCTATAATGATACACCATGACCAAAGCAACTTGGGAAAGAAAGGGTTTATTTGGCTTACACTTCCATATTATTGTCATCATCAAAGAAAGTCAGGACAGGAACTCAAACAGGGCAGGAACCTGGAAGCAGGAGCTGATGCAGAGGCCATGGAGGAGTGCTGCTTACTGGCTTGCTGCTCATGGCTTGCTCAGCCTGCTGTCTTGTAGAACCCAGGACCATCAGCCCGGGGGACGGGAGATGGGAGTTGGGGGTGGGGGGAGCATGGGACAGGGAAAGGGAAGTTGGTTATACCACCCACAATGAGCTGGACCCTTCACCATCAATCACTGTCTTAATTAGGGTTCCTATTGCTGTGAAGAGACACCATAACCATGGCAACTCTTATAAAGAAAAACATTTAATTGGGGCTGGCTTACAGTTCAGAGGTTTAGTCCATTGTCATCAGGGTAGGAAGCATGACAGCATGTAGGCAGACATGGTACTGGAGAGGTAACTGAGAGTTCTACATCTGGATATGAAGGCAGCAAGAAGAGACTGAGTCACACTGGGCCTAGCTTGAGCATCTGAAACCTTAAAGCCTGCCCTCAGTGACACACTTCTTCCAACAAGGCCACACCTCCTGCTAGTGTCACTCCCTATAGGCCTACTGGGGCCAATTTCTTTCAAACCACCACAATCGCTAATTAAGAAAATGCCCTATACAGGCTTGCCTATAACCCAATCTTATGGAGGCATTTTCTCAATTGAGGTTCCTTGTCTCAGATGACTTTAGCTTGTGTCAAGTTGACATAAAATTATCCAGTATAGATGGTACTTTCTTGAGAAGGAATGGTCCAACATGCTGAAAACATGACCTAAGAATTTTCAGTTATAAAACAAAAATCTTGGCCAGATGAGGTGGTGCACACCTTTAATCCCAGCACTTGGGAGGCAGAGGCAGGTGGATCTCTGTGAGTTCATGGTCAACATAAGTTCTATGCCAGCTAAGACTATATAATAAGACCCTCTTAGAACAAAACAAAACAAAAAAAGAAAACATCTGAAATCTCATTTAATGATCAATAAATAATGCTTTTTAATGATAGAATCAAAATCCATTACTCTGGAATTAAACATAAAATTCAGAAAGTACAGCCAGACAGTGGTGGTGCACACCTTTAATCCCAGAGGCAGAGGCAGGAGGATCTCTTGAGTTCAAGGCCAGCCTGATCTACAGAGTAAGCAGCCAGGGCTAAGACAGACAGAGAAACCCTGTCTCTAAAAACCAAGCAAACAAAAGATTCAGAAAATACAATGTCTATATTCCCTCTGTAGTGATATACATTTTTAGAATTGTGGTTTTTAGGGTCCTAGATTTTTAGAATTCTCAGTCTACCATTTTTTAAAGATATGTTACAAGTTAGGCAATAACAGAAGTGTGAAACAAAGCCAAAATTAAAGCCATAGTATTAAGTTAACCTGTGAAAGACCAGCTGTGAAGAGAAGAAACACACAGCTTTTGGAAACTATCTACTGTAGCATGATTTGCCTAAACTCCTAACCAAAAATAAAATAGAAAGAAAAGAAACATAAAAGTCTACACATAACACACCACCATTTAAGAGAACCAATTTCCATGTAATGAAAAAAGACTTATATCCAAACTAAGTGGAAAGATAGGATTCCAAAGTCTCGAGGGAAATTAAATTACAAACTTTAAACACAACAGCATGAGAAAAAAAAAAAAAAAACCCAGTATCTTGCAAAATAAAAAAAGGGAAAATTTAGTTTTCAATTGTCTTTTTACAAAATTTCTATTTTTAAGGCAGATACAGTGGCCTAAGATGCAACCATGCTACCACATGCCCCATTTGGTAGGGAAATAGCCTGTTTGGCCTTGTGACTTCTAAAGGTAAATAGGAGGTTTGCATTCAAGTTATAATGTAGAATACTTCAGAGTAACCTCATGCCAAAATGGCATATTTCTGAGGGATGCAAAGGTATTCAATAAAAAGCTTTTAAAGGCATATTTTTAAACTTGCAGCAGGAAAGCTTTTCTGTGTCAAGACAGTAATTCTTTTAACAGCATTGATCAAAATGTCATTCTTTTATGAGTGTACAATACCTTTTAATGGCATACAACAAGCCATTAGGGTTATACACCTCTGTAGAGCAGACAGCTTACTGGAAAAAAGGGAACCCGGGCCAAGATATAGTCAGTAGGCTTATGCTCCTGATAAGGATCCCCCACCCTACGCATATGCCTGCTGCATTCTGAAGTCTACAACTGAAGTCATCCAAAAATTCAGTGTTGGCTCTCTACTTGGGTAATTTAGAAGCACTTCCATGGAGACGTGAGCTCTAAGGTCTAAAGGACATTCTTCTGGATAGTGTAGAATGACCTTGAAAACAGCCTCTTACCTGAGGCCAGAAGAATTTATTCATGAAGATTAGGAAACAATGAGAGTTTCATTCACTTTCTGGGGAAAGAAGAAAGTGGATTTTAAAAGAATGTTATGAGACAATCACTTTCCATGTTTATTTACAAAAGCAAACACTAAAGGAAGAACATTAATGTTAGACATTGTTCTAACATGAAATCTATCTGTCACTCAACCCGGTTAAGGAGGTGTTCATAAAATGAAGCTATTTCACAGTCTTCTTAAAACAAATCCTTCTCTCTGTCAACAACTCATTTTTTTGAGGTAAATTCTGAAATTATTTAGAAAAAGCAAATCACAAGTATACAAAGTTAATAGACAGTTACAAATATGACAAGTATCAACTGCTAGACTCCTAACTACTCAGTAAATGCAGAACTGTGGAGCAGAGTGAGACAGAGGGGCTGGACTCAATTCCTTAGGATGCACGCCTTTGTTTTCCTCAAGTATTAAAGGAAATGACTTAGTACAAGTCAACTCCTAAGATTACAGAAATAGCCCAGATAAAGTGGTTGAGCCTTCATCTCTGCCTTCAGATGACTACCTCAGGACTTCAGACAAACTAAAAAGTGTCACAAATGCGAAAACCCTGAATTCAACTTTACAGACCACTAGATGCATCTCAAAGCCTTGTTCCTGTAATCCAGGAAAGTAGAAGGGTCTCTTCATTTAAAGGGATGTGTGTGTGTGTGTGTGTGTGTGTGTGTGTGTGTAGAAAATAGTAAGTGGTGGGTGTGTTGGTACACACCTTTCATCTCAGCACTAGGGAGGCAGAAGCACACAGATTGTTCAGATTGTTCGGTTAGAGCCTCCAGCTCGCCAGTGCGTTGTCCTGGAAGCTTGCTCTCCTCCTCTCTCTCTCTCTCTCTCTCTCTCTCTCTCTCTCTCTCTCTCTCTCTCTCTCTCTCCCTCTCCAAACCCCGCCCACTCAGAGAGTCTGAACAAAGAGGTGTCAAAAAGCCCAGTTCTGCATTCTTGGCGGCTACCACAGCTCCTCCCCTAATGCCGCCAGCTGCCCAAGTCACAGGCTAAGCACTCAGCTTTTGACCAGACTTGGGCACAAACCCAGCTTCTGGAGGACAGGCCATCACTCCTCGCCTACAGGCTATAAAACTTTCCTGCCCTGGCTCAGGTGCACGAAAGAAAATGAAAGAATTCTCTGGCCTTGATCATTGCCACCAGAGAACCCTTCTGGGGGTTGCTTTGCTCAATATACCTGTTGTTAAACTTTTTCAATTCAGTTTAATCTGGCTTACTGTGTGAGCAGAGAAACTTACCGAGTTGTGGGAGAGCGAAGGCACAGAAAACCTATTACAGATCTCTGTGAGTTAGAGGCCAGTCTGGTCTATACAGTGAGACCTTTTCTCAAAAAAAGAAGAAAAGAAAAGAAAGAAAGAGAAAAGAAAGGAAGGAAGGAAAGAAGGAATGAAGAAAGTGAATAAAAAGGTCCCATGAACACACATCCAAATTCTACAATCAAAAACACCAAGTTCCATTTTGGGTTTGTAGGATCAGAGTATATACATCAATTTCATCTCTGGTTTAAGTGAAAATACAAAGAAAAGAAAATGAAAAAAAAAAAGTCTCCAGAGCATTTTCAAGTTGGTAAGAATAGGAAGAAATTACCAATCTAAAACCTAAATGAAAACGGGATCTCAAGATGATTTACGCATTAAATCTGCTTCTGCTTTGAGATACATGGGCAACCACTTTGATTCAAGCTACAGATTTTGTTTAGTATGAAGAATAGAAAACAAAAACAACTATCTTCTGAAAATCTAGTAAAGACTCTGCTCCCATGAACCTGGGACCTCAAAAGGTTACTCCTCAAGCTGAAGTTATCCCAAGAGTGGGTAAAGGGCGGTAAGGAAATCTGCCTTGGTAACAGGCAGAGCAGAGGAAAACACAAGACTTTCTAACTTAACTGGCCAATCACACATGCACGGCTCAAGCTCACATCACCTGAACGGGTAAACAAAGAATAATCAACAAGCACACAGTGGTGCGGACTGCAGCACACATCATTTTCTGATAAAACCAACTCAAAATCAGTGACCTAGAAGATCTGAAAGGCATTTTTAAAAACTGACTATATAGTAACTAAAAGGAAAACTTAAGGCTATGGGAGATGAGTTGAGAATAGGCTATCCTTCCTAATGCGATTTAGAAAGACCAAAAAAAAAAAAAAAAAAAAATAGCTGAGTGTGGTGGTGCATGCCTTTAATCCCAGCACTTTTTTTTTTTTTTTTTTTTTTCTGAGACAGGGTTTCTTTCTGTGTAGTTTTGCGCCTCTCCTGGATTTTGCTCTGTAGACCAGGCTGGCCTCGAACTCACAAAGATCCGCCTGCCTCTGCCTCCTGAGTGCTGGGAATAAAGGCGTGCGCCACCACCGCCCGGCTAATCCTGGCACTCTTAATTCAAGGCCAGCCTGGTCTATAATGAGTTCTAAACAGCCAGGGCTACAGGGTGGGAAGTGGGGGATGGGAGGTGGGAGCAAGGTAAAATATGATTATGCATCATTTAATAGGGCTGTATTCTTGAAATTTTTCATTAGATGATTTCCTGAGGTGTGAACATCAGAGTGCACTTACACAAATTACGACTGCTACAGCATCACTAGGTGATAGGAACTTGTGTGACTACTGTCATATATTCAAGTCTGTCCCTCACCAAAGGGCTTTTATGCAGTGAGTCACTGACTGTGTCTCAGTCTGTTGTTGCTATAACCGAATAACAAATATCAGGAGATTAATAAAGAATAACTAGAGGTTTATTTAACTTAGAATCCTGGAGGCTGGCTGTTAAATATATGGCAGAAGGTGTTTTGTGATGAAAGAGAGAAGAGAGCTGGGGTCATACTCTTCTCATGCAAAGCCACCAATACAACTAGGGAGGCACCACTCAAATGAAACCATACTGGGACTCAAGACAAGGCTCAATGGCTAGGAGCACTTGCTGCTCTCTCAGAGGATCCAAATTCAGTTCCCAGGCCCCATGTCGGGTCACTCACAACCCTCTGTAACTTCAGCTCCAGAAGATATGACACGGTCTTCTGGCCTCTGCAGGTCCCCACATATGTAGCATACAATCACACAGATACATACACAGACATATGAGTCTGAAAGGAAGGAAGGAAGGAAGGAAGGAAGGAAGGAAGGGAGGGAGGGAGGGAGGGAGGGAGGGAGGGAAGGAGGGAGGGGAGGGAGGGAGGGAAGGAGGGAGGGAGGAAGAGAGGGAGGGAGGGAGGGAAAGAAAAAGAAAGAAAGAAAGAAAGAAAGAAAGAAAGAAAGAAAGAAAGAAAGAAAGAAAGAAAGAAAGAAAGAAAGAAAGAAGAAATTAATATATTTTACCCTAATTGCTCCTAAAAGATTCCATCTTCAGAGAGCATTAATTTGATTTTGGAATTAAGTTTCTGACTTGTAAAGATCTGGTGGATACATTCAACACAGAGTCACAGAAATGGGTCTATGAGTCACAAGAGAGCCACTGAAGCGGCCAAGACTCAAGGGAACAAGGTTTTGAGAAAGGAAAGCACACAGTGCTAACTTAACTCTCCCCAAGCTGTCTACTAAGGAACTCTGCAGAGTTATTTGCAGCAGCACAGGCAGGTAGTGGGGCAGCTGGTGAATCTGGGAAGTACCAGCAATAACCAAGACTGTGCAATAAAAATGAAGCTCAGCTACATACCAGCTCAAATCCCCGACTGGATTAAATCAAGTTGTTTCTATTCCACTTACCCAACAAGATAGATGAATCCTCTTTGGAAAAAGTTAATGTCATCTTGAGCCTCAAAATATCACACCCAATGTCTTATATTCAATGACAATTACAAGACATAGTAGGAGAAAAGACTAAAATAAGAGAAAACAAAGGAAAGAACCATCAGAAATGCAGGTGCTACAGTTACCATATGCTTTAAAATGCCTTTGAATAGTATGTTTAAGAAAATAGGACTTCAGTTTCCCATAAAATAATGACAAACACCTAAATCCAAATATTTCCATATAACTTCCACAAAATATCCAACATTAAAATAGAATGGAAGAGCTAGAGAGATAGTTTAAGGCTAAGGGCACTTACTGCTTTTCAGAAATCCAGGTTCATTTTCCTGCACCATGGTGGCTCACAACCATCTGTAACTCCAGTTCCAAGGGGATCCCACATTCTCTTTTGGCCTCTTTGGGGAACAGGCATACAGAGATGTACATACAGTCAAAATATCCATCCACACAAAAATAAATAAATCTGTTTTTTAAATGGAGCACAAATTTTTTAAAAATGGTTGTGATAAATATCTACAGCATAATTAAGAGACAATACTATGTGCTTTAAATGTAGGCAAGTGGAGAAAAGAACACCAAATCACATGGCCATCTTTGTAGCCTAAGGGGAGGGAGAAAGAGGGGAGGGATGGAGGGAGGGAGACTCTGAGGCTGTACAGGAAATGGAGAGGGAAGAGGGACTCAGAGATAAGATACAGAGACATATGCAACCAGAAAGTGGGGAAATCCTAAGCAGATAGTTATCAAAAGTAGATAATAATGAAACAATCTAAGGTAAAACTGGTCCCGAAGCACCTGAACATCTCATCAAAACAGATATGCAGGCAATCAAGCCCGTGGGAAGGCACTCACTGCCATGCATCATTAGTAGCTTTTGTTACTTCTCCTGAAGCTGAGACAAAATACCTGACCAAGGAGGAAGCATTTGTTTGGCTTGTGGCTTAAGAGAGTATAGTCCATCATAGCGGGGAAGGCACTGCAGTGGGAGCATGGGGCAACTGGTCCTCGGCCGGGAAGCAGGGATAGCTGAGTGCTGGTGTTCTGCTCACTTTCACATCCTTTTTCTTCTACCAAGAGCTCCAGTCCATAAAGTGTTGCTACTGAATTTAGGGGGGGTCTTCTCCCTTATGTAATTCCGTCCCGTAATGCCCTCATGGACATGTCCAAAGGTGTGCCTGACTAATGCCCTAGGTGTCTATTAACCTAATCAAGCTGACAGTAGAAGTCAACCATCATATTAGAGGACTGTAAATTAAAACAAATTACTACTACACAAATTCTTATCATACAATATAGAAATCTTGCTACTTTTATTTATCCAAATGAGTTAAAATATATCCACACAAATTCCTTCACAGGGTTGTATATAGAAGCTTTATTATTAATTGCCAAAAACCTGAAGCAAGCAGAGGGCCTTTCAATAGGCTAGTGGATAAGCTGTGGTATCAATAGAACAGAGTATTATTCAGCACTTGTAAAATAGCTGTTAATCCACGAAAAGATGTGGAGGAACATTACACTATATTACTAAATGAAAGACACCACTTTGAAAAGGCTATATGCTGTATGATTCCAACTATACCACATTGTAGAAAAGACAAAACTCAGGAGACTGGAAAAAGATCTGAGATTTCCAGGGATTAGTGGGGAAGGAGAGATGAATATGTCAAGTCCAGGGTTTCTTGGGCATTGAACTATTCTGTGTGTTAATAAAGAGATGGATAGATGCCATTATACATTTATCAAAACCAATGGGCTATAAAACCTCAAAAGTTAGCTGTAATGTAAATTATGGACTTTGGGTGATAACACTGTGTCAAGGACATTCATCAGTTGTAACAAATGTATCACTCTGGTGCAGGATATCAATAGTGAAGGAGACTGTGCATGCAGGGAGCAGGGGCACATGGGAACTCTGCTTTCCTTTGCAGTGAAGCTAAGACTAGTCTAAAAACAGTCTTTTAAAGGGCAATATTGGAAAGGAAGTGGGAATCCAAGGCAGGGGTAGGGAGTAAGAAAGAATAAGTGAATGTGATAAAGGTATGATACCTTAAAAATAATAATAATATGAACTAGTAATAAAGAGAAAATAAAAATGAGAAACCTTTTAAAAATGAGTGTAGTGGGTAGTCATTCCAGCTTTGATCTGGAAGTTCCAACTGTCATTGAGGCTTTGGTAACTGTCACACCTACAAGGCAGGGCCAAGGGAGGGCCCTGAAGACCGAGATCCGGATGCGCCACCTCTCTTGGTTCCTCGACCCTGGACGCTGGAGGTAGACAGAGCAGAGTTTTCCAGAGAACACCGCCAGACTGCACTACGTCTGTCCCAGACCCTGCAACCTACCTATCCCTTCACTTGTAAGTTACGCCACTAAATAAACCTCCCTTTTAACTACGTGGAGTGGCCTTAATAATTTCACCAATAAATGAGTATATTACAGGGGAAAAAAAGAACTACAAAGAGTCATCTTGTCAAAGCCATGGTTCATATTTTGGCGAGTTTCCTTATTTTGTTTCATTTTTTCCAGAGTGATGTAGTTCTAAGTGGATATTGTACCATGGTCTGACAAAACAAACCTTCAGGTCTTTATTCTTCACAACCATCAGGTGAGGACAGCAAGATAGTCTAAGAAACAGGTGGAACAAGCCTTGTAATTCATTCATTTTACTTCACATATACTCACATGACACTTGGCATGTGCTTGGCAGTTGGAAGAACTTTACAAATACTTTTTTTTTTTTGGTTTTTCGAGACAGGGTTTCTCTGTGTAGCTTTGGAGCCTGTCCTGGATCTCACTCTGTAGACCAGGCTGGCCTTGAACTCACAGAGATCCGCCTGGCTCTGCCTCCCGAGTACTGGGATTAAAGGTGTGCACCACCACCACCTGGCTAAATGTAGGTTTTTTGTTTTTTTGTTTTTCAGAGCTGAGGACCGAACCCAGGACCTTGCGCTTCAAGCGCTCTACTGCTGAGCTAAATCCCCAACTCTCCGCAAATACTTCTTAACCACTCAACATGTCTAGATGCAGTTGAACACTGAAATGTAAGTACAGAGGGAACTCAACAGTTAAGTGGAACCACCAGTTCACTCTGCTTGACTAACAAGAAACTCTCCTCTTAACTACCATCAGGCTGCCACCCAACAGGTGGATAGTTTAGGTTGTGACTACAGCAGATCTTCACAGAGTTTCAATAAAACCAGACTCACACAACATACAGCCCATAAAGTATGGAGGTGCTCCTCCAGCTGGCTACCTCTCCATCTTCAGTCCTGCTTTGGCTTTTCTTTCTCTCCTTTCTTAGTCCATATAAAGCTCATGACCTTCAATGTCCCTTTTGTGTGGAAAATGTGATAAATGCAAGTGACACATACACACAAATAAATAAGTAAATGAACATAAAAAATAACTGAAAACGCACATGGAAACATACAGCACTAGGAAGTGAAGGAGTACTTTAGTAGAAATGTCTACAAGGAAAAATTATGTCAAACAAATCCAAGAGAAAAACAAGAGAGCTATCAATGAGCAAAGCTAGAAACATCTGTTTAGCAAAACAAAGTCCTATTGGATTTAAAAATATATTCCATGACTCGAACCAGTTGTGATGGTATCCACCTGGAATCCCAGGACTTAGGAGGTGGAAGCAGGAAGTAAAGGAGTCCAAAGCCATCTGCAGTTATGGAGCAAAGTTTGAGTCAGGCCTGAGCTGCGTGAGATCCTGTCTTAAGACACAAACAAACCATTATTCTATACTGATATCAATAAGTGTAATCAAATAAACAAGGGACAACAGACTGGTCTTATGAAGAAAAATCCCAATTAACTTCTCTCTTTCTTCTGCCCTTACAGGTAAGCCATAGCTCTCTGCTCCTGAAATGGGAACTGTGTAGATAATGTCTACTTTCCAAAGAATGCATAACACAAAATCAGGAAAAGAGAGTGACTCTACAACGGAGAGACATGACAAATGTCAGCCCAAAGACTGAGGTTAGATAATGGTGACAGTATGACCCTGTTTAAAAAAAAAAAAATGATGAAAACAGCACTTTACTTCTGTGATTTTCCTCCCAAACCTAGAATAACTAGAATAAAAACATAAAAAAAAAATACAAATCCCAATAATGAGACAGTCTGCAAGCTACTTCAATAATCTTTAAAACATCAAGGTCATCAAGCAAAGTATGACAAAGATCAAGGAGAGGGTGCCTAAAGAGACATGAATTCTAAATGCAACATGGCGTGTTCGATGGGACTTTGGGACAGAATAAAATGTGGACTTCATTACCTTTGTTCGGTTAATAATGAATCAATAAAATTTCATTCAGTGAAATAAGACAGTAATAGGGAAATAACTTTCATTATGTGTGACCTCTCCATACTAACTTTCTAATTTTTCTGCATATCTCAAATGCTTCTGAATTTAAAGCTTTACTGAAAAAAATTATTTTACTTAAAAATGTTTATGACTTTGTTCTTCTTAAATCCTTATTGTGTGTGTCTGAGTACATGCCGTGGAGGCACACGTGGTACAGTGTGCACACAGAGCTCAGAGAACAACTCTGGGCAGGTGCTGCTCTCCTTCCGTGTTATTTGGGCTTCAGGGATCCAGGTCAGGTCTTGAGGCTTGCAGAGTGAGTACCTAAACCTACTGAGTTGTCTCACCAGCTCGGAGATATTTTTTCATAATCTTGACTTCAAACAGTTCTAGCACAACGTACTTTGTTGTCACTTTTTAAAATTGTCTTTTCAAGACAAGTAATTGCTATGTTGCCTAGTTTGATCTTAAACTCCTGGCTCAAGCGATGCTTGTGCCTCAGCTTCCTGATTAGTGAAGCATAGGGGTACACCTGAAAGTGTTATACTGTTCAATTCTAGGCTTCCTAAAAAAATTAGTTTTTCTGATGCGATTTCTATTCCTTAATTTATTAGAATTTTCCCCTGTTCATGGAAACATATTTGTGGTGTTTATTGACTGCCTTTTCTCCTGTGCATATACTACATTTTACTCTTTCTTTGAATGTCTATATTTTACTATATTACAAATAGTTTGGGTGTTGCAGAAATTATGAATTAGGTTGTAGTCTTAAAAGAACATTAATAGTTTCATTTTAATAGGCAATTAACTTGGTGGAAGTCAAGCACCCAATTACCTTTCCTCTCTTCGGATCTTTTAGCTCTGCTAGTACTGCTTGAAAGCTGTCTAATGCAAGTTCAGTGGTCAGGTCAAGAGAGGAGGGAGTCTTTAAACAGAACTTATGCTCCTCCACTTGGGAACTGTCATTTCCCTGTGCTCTTTCCAGTTGCTGGGAATATCCCAACTCCTCAATCCAGTTGTACATGCCAAGAAGTCTGTTAATATTCCATTCAAGTTTTAGCTGAATGATGTGATATCTACTATGGTCCATGCACTGTGGCCAAAAAAAAAAAAAAAAAGTCATACAAACAGGAAACTCAGTCAATGCCAGTCATTTCCAAATACAAGCAGCTTCTACTTGCTTTTGTTGTTTGTTTTTGTTATTCTTCATTGTGGTCAAGTAGTAAAATTATATTCCCTTGCCATAAATGTTATGATTGCCATAATGCTATAAATGTTACCACAGAAAGGGCTGCAAAAATAGGTAGTATGCTTTCACTAACAGAAGCACCTGAACTTTAACTGGGAATGGGCCATCCGGATATTCTGGGCAGAGGAGGCGACTCAGTGGGTGAAGTACTTGCAGTGTACCTACATAAATGCCAGCTGTTGTAATGCACATCTGCTGCAACCCCCACACTACTGGAGTGCAAACAAGCAGATCCAGGAGCCTTGATGCCTAGCCAGACAAGCTGAGACAGCAAGCTCCAGGTTCACTGCGAGACTTCACCTCAAAAAATAAGCTGGAGAGCAATAGAGGAAGAGGACGCTCTTCCTACACATGCAGAGGTGAGCACCGCCAGGTACATGCGCATGTACACACACACACACACACACACACACACACACACAGAGAGAGAGAGAGAGAGAGAGAGAGAGAGAGAGAGAGAGAGAGAGAGAGAGAGAGAATGAGAATGAGAATGAGAATGTTTGGATATCCATGTGGGAAAAAAATGCATCCTGGTCCTTTCTATGCATAAAACTCAACACAAAATTTATCATCATCAATCTAACCTGGCCTCTGTGGGCATTAGCACACACATATGTACAAACACACAGATACACATGCACACACACATAAACATAAATAAAATGCAATCTTTAAGAATGGATAAATTATATATTATCAAAATAAAAATAGTTCTAGGAATGACATCTAAAACTTAAAGTCAAGTTTCAGATGGGTAGAAAATATTCTGAAAATACGTAGTTGACAAACTACTTTGTACCTCAATACAGTAAGTTAATACTATTACTTGGGAATGACAGTAAGGGTCTCATGTTTAACCACCGGACTCATCTCTTGCAGCTATACAACTGTAAAACTGGAACCCTTTGAATGATAAGACCAATAACTCCTCCATCTAATACAGCAAGGGCTTTTATTTTTGTTTTTATTCTTTATTTGTATGGGTGTTTTGCCTGCATATATGTATGTGCACCATGGTAACCATGGAGACCAGAAGAGAGCATCAGATCCCCTGGAACTGGAGCTACAGAGGGTTGTGAGCCACCATGTGGGTTCTGGAAATTGAACTTGGGCCCTTTACAAGAGTAGCCAGTGCTCTTAACTAGTCATCTCTCCAACCCCCAGTACAGCAATTTTATCAGCCTACCACCTTACTGTTTTCTTTAATGAGTTTTGTATTCTATATACAGGTATTTATTTATAAGAGATGGCAATCTATCTTTTCCTCCATAGTGTAGGAATCTTCTTTTAAAAAAAGTAAATGTTGGCATTTGGAGATATAGTTTATTTTTCATGATATAACTTTAACTTAAATTTACAAGAGTTTCTTTTTGTCTTGGGAAATAATTAAGTTATTTCTTACCACACTATTGGAGGTCTTTATAATCATTTGACTGTTCTTCAGTCTTACTACCTCTAACGTACAATCTGTTAGTTAGATTTACATCGCTATAATGAAACACCTAGCACAGGCTGTGTATGAAGAAAGGTTTATTTTGGCTCATGGTTCTGGAGATTCTAGTCCAAATTGGGCAGCACCACTGGTATGGGCCTCTGGGAAGGGTAGCACATCCAAGAGGGCCCATTTATTTGAGTGAGAGCTTAAATCTCTAGCCAGAAAATAGAGAGGACATGCCAGGTCTCAAAATCCCCTTGAAGGGCATGGTTTCAATAACCTACAGATCTCCTACAAGGCTGAGCTTCCAAAAGATTTCATTACATCTCAACAGAACCAACTTGGAGACCAAACCTTTAACATGTAGTGTTGTTCGAATTTCTAAAGGTCTTATTAATAAACCCAGAACCAGATATTGAGGTAAATGCTCAAAGATCAGAGAGACGGGACTGGAGAGATGGCTCAGAGGTTAAGAGCACTGTCTGCTCTTCCAGAGGTCCTGAGTTCAATTCCCAGCAACCACATGGTGGCTCACAACCACCTGTAATGAGATCTGGTGCCCTCTTCTGGCCTGCAGTCACATATGCTGTACACATAATAAATAAATAAATAAATCTTAAAAAAAAAAAAAAAAAAAGATCAGAGAGACAAAGGAACAAGCCATCTCTTACCTCTAGGACTCCCCAGCCTGAAGAGCCTTTAGTTCCTGTCTCCTCAATCCTTATATATCTTTCTCCACCCTGCCATATTACTTCCTGGGATTAAAGGCATGTGTGCTTCCCAAGCAAAGGCATGAGATCCCAAGATCTGGGATTAAAGGCTTGTGATTCCCAAGTACTGGGGTTAAACGTGTGTGCCACCACTGTCTGGCTCTGTTTCTCTCT
The DNA here is from genome assembly GCF_007827085.1 of Peromyscus californicus insignis. NCBI lineage: Eukaryota > Metazoa > Chordata > Mammalia > Rodentia > Cricetidae > Peromyscus > Peromyscus californicus. The sequence continues at coordinate 102,123,796 of NW_026294606.1, forward strand.
TAGACTGAGTCAATTTCATGTAGTCCAGGGTGGCTTTGAACTCACAGAGATCCAGACGGATCTCTGCCTCATGAGTACTAGGATTAAAGGTGTGTGCCACCACTCTCTGGCCTCTATGTTTAATCTAGTGGCTTGTTCTTTTCTCTGATCTTCAGGCAAAGTTTATTAGGGTACACAATATATCACCACACTGTGGGACTTCCAAACTACAGCAATAATTTCTAGAAAAGAAAATGCAACAAAGGAAAATCTTTAGCTGAGTTTGGCAGTGCATGGCTCTAATCTCATCTACTTAGGGGGCTAAGGCAGGAAGATCTCAAAGTTCTAGGCCTGCACAGGCTACAGAGTAAGTTCAACACAGGCCAGGTGTGAGAATGGCACCTTACCACAAACTACCATTGTAAAAAGAGGGCAAGTCACATAGAATGCACAAGGCCTCAGAGTCAGTCTCAAGCATCACACACAGGAATATCTTGAAGCATGACTAATATTTCAGGGCCTAGATCTCTCCTGATCCATATATCTGTGTGTCTCCATGGAACTAACACCACTTTTAAAATTACAAGCAGGTTTTATCTGTCTTAGAGGTTAGTGATGATGAAGATTCCCAATGCTCCTCTAATCCAGACACTCATGTGTAGAAAGCAAAGTGGAAGTCTCTCTAATATTAAGAAAAAAAAGCAGCAAAACCCTCTACTTCCTTTTTCTAAAAGAAGAGAAATTTAATATAGTAGAAGATATCAATTTTACAATGATAATCGAGAAGTCACATCTTTGTTTATGAAAGAGGTACAAAATATCTGTTGCTTAAGTTCCAAATGCATTAGTTAAAATGTCTGCATTTACTCTTTCATTATGTAGCAAGTATCAAGTTTAGCACTAATTAATGAAAGAACCCCTGTTTTCCTTACTCACTTTGATGTGGTGATTTTTTTTGATAAGCCAACTTTCTAGCAACTTCAGTTCACCTTTTTTTAAAAAAGACAAAAGTACCAGCAAATAGTGCAGTCAGAAGGAACAAATGAGGCAATGATGGATGTCCAACACTCCTAATTGCTATAGAAGACCAGGTAGTGTGGAGCTGGAGAGATGGCTCAGAGGTGAAGAGCACTGGCTCCTCTTTCAGAGGTCCTGAGTTCAATTCTCAGCAACCACATGGTGGCTCACGACCATCCATAATGAGGTCTGGGGCCTTCCTCTGACCTGCAGGTGTATATGCAGACAGAACACAGTATACGTAATAAATAAATAAATCTTTAAAGAGAGAGAGAGAGAGAGAGAGAGAGAGAGAGAGAGAGAGAGAGAGAGAGAGAGAGAGAGAGAGAGAGAACCAAGTAGTGCCCAGTAGGGAATATATTAGTTTACCATGTTACAAATGACCATAAACTCCTAGCCTCAAACAACTCTATTTGCTCAGCATTCCAGAGACTAAAAGTCTAAAATCAAGGCTGCAGCAGTCATCCTCTCTTTGAAATGTATAAATGTCCTTCCCTCCTCTCAGCTGCTGCTGGTTGCAGGTGATCCTTGGTGTTCCTCAGCTTAGAGCCTCCATCATCCCACAGCCACGTTCCTGCAGTATCTGTCTGCTCTCCATTCAAATTTCCCTTTCCTTTCCCTTATACAAACACCAGCTACAGGGAAAGGGTCAAGTTTAACCCAATATGGTCCGATGATACCTGCAACATTATTTTGTTTTAATTCCATTCAGTCCGGGTAGGACCTAAATAACCATCTTAGTGAGGGACACAAGCCCACACCAGAGAATGTCTCTACACTTAAGAAGCTATACAAAGCTCTTCTACTCCTTGTCTGTGTTCTGAAGGTCTGGGTTTCTGCTAACCCCTTGGCCCTCCTTAGACTCTCATACATCTCTGTGGGCTGTACTTTTTAAACCACCCTTGCCTCCTAACTCACAGTTCTAAACAGGCCTGACTTGGCCAAACATTCTTATCTCAGAAATCGGGGATTGATAGTATAGTTGAAATAAGTTCTACTCTCATGAGGACAAAGATTGAGTCTTTAGAGTTCCTTGCTATAAGAAAGTGACCTGATATCAATAAATCTTTTTATGAACTAGAAACCATCGGCATGACCTCTTGTTCCAGTTTATGTAATCTGCTTCTCAGGGGACCTCCTGACTAGGTGATTACCTTTAAACTGAGCATCTACGCCATGTAAGAAAGAGATGCTTATGGCTTTTCCTCATGCTCCACATCCTCAGGTTTCCTCCCTCTGAGACTATTTGTTATCATTCAAAACTCCTCTATACAGCATTGATTTAACTTCTGAGAGCAGTACTAAATGCAAAATATGCATTAGTAATACTGCTTACAGGCCATCATTCTTTACCTTTTTGCTTGCTGTGGTATTCCCAGTGGAGAATACAATCTTTTTTAAAGAAATAATATAATGGCTTCATGTATGCAAATCAGCCCTCCCCGAAACATCATTTTCTTAATTAGTTTAAGGAAAGAATAAAACCCCCTGCCAACTATGTTAAAGCACTCTATGAAGTCTTCTTTAATATGCTCCTGCTCTTCCCTACTCCACCCATCTCTAACAGGTACACAATACATAAATTATCTCTACAACTAATTACTGCTTAAAGACTGATGTTTATGATGCCTATGCTATTTTGTACTTCCAATAAATTATAGAACATTCCATATAGTTTAAGCTTTCTGCATTTGTTATACATAACTTCGCAACATTTTTGGCTCAGACTATGAGACTGATCATTGATCATACTGATATACAGTGTTCTATGGTTTTCTTACACTTTATTTGTGTGTGAGAGAGACTCTGTGTGTGTGTATGTGTGTGTGACAGAGAGAGAGAGAGAGAGAGAGAGAGAGAGAGAGAGAGAGAGAGAGAGAATGCCCTGTTTATGTAGGCCAGAGGACAACTTGTAACAATCAGTTCTCTCCTTCACCATCATGAGGGTCCCAGGGTGTAAACTCAGGTCATCAGGCTTGGTGGTTAGTGTCTTTATTCACTGACTCATCTCACCACCACCCTTTTACATCATTATTTTAACAGCTTTACTTTTTTATTTGAGAATATAAAACCAATTAATAGTCAGTCTTCTTCTTATGGACATATGTTGTTGCAACTATGAACAATGCTTTATGAACAATTAACTCATAACTGGATTACAATATTATTTTTCCATTTTACTAAAACAGCTTTATTAAAATATAATTTATATAATATAAAATCCACTCTTTTAAAGTGTACAATTCAGTAATTTTTTAAGGCATTCATATAGCTGTGTAACAATCACAACCATCTAATTCCAGACCATTTTCATTATCCCAAAAGAAATTCTCCACTCACCAGCACTCATTTCCTAACCTCTAAGCATCCCTAACAATCAGGAAGCTACTTCCTGTCTCTGTGACTTCATAGTCTGGGCATCTTCTAAAAGTGGACTAATAAAACATATGACAAATTGGAATTTGATTCTCTCACCAAACATGTTTTCAAGGTTCATTCATATCATAGCATGCACAATAATTAATCTAATTATAATAATGGTTTCATGGCTGTACTATGTCAGCACTTACTAACGTACACTTCAAACATTTACAATTTGGTGTATATTAACTGATTCTGAGGAAAACAGTGAACACTTAGAATGTTTTAGTAGGTGTTCTACCAAAAGTGTACAGAGAGCAAACAAATGCATGAAAGATGCTCTATAAAAGTAGTCATCTAAGACGTGAGAATGAAAATTACATTGAGACATCAGTACACACCTACCTACTGGAAAAGTTAAAATTGAAATCACTAACAATACCAAGAGTTGACGTGAACTGTAATAACTGGAACTGCTGTTCACTGTTGAAGGGAATGCGTGCAGAAGGAACAATGGAAAAATACTTGGTAACATTAGTTAACTTAAACACATACTTGTCCGATGATCCGGTTTCACTCCCAGGTAACTCAGCAACAAGAGAAGTTTACAGCAACACAAAAGAATTGTAGAAAACATTTATAGCAGCTTCATTCCTAACAGCCCCAAACCACAAAGAACTCAGATATCTATGATCTAATAAACAGATAAAACTGTGGTACATGTGGATAATGGAATACTATTCATACGTAAAAAGGAGAAATGGTTATCTATGGGATGATATGGAAGAATTTTAAAATTTACTATACTAAGTGAAATAAGGCAGACAAAAACAGCTGTTTTATAGCAGTCCATTAACATGACACTGCCAAAATGTCTTCCCTTCTCACAGGGCTGGGGTTACAGGTGCACTGCAGCCACACCGGGCTCTCTGTGTGCGTGCTGGCACGTGCTGGCATTTAACCTCAGGTTCTCCTGCTTGAGCAGCCAGTGCTCTTACCCACGACACCAACTCTGGAGCCATCCATTTTCTTAACTTCATTAAAATCTCCTGACAAAGAAAATACCAGGCCGAAGGGTGTGTTTAATCAAACATTTAATTAAAAAAACATCGTATTTAACCTGTTTACTTTTTAAAACTACACTATTATTATGTGTGTTTATCATGTGTGTGGGGACACACCATGGTGCGCTGTGAAGGTCAGAGGACAAGTCTGTGGCAGTAGCTCTCCACCTTTACACGGGTTCTAGGGGTCAAACTCAGATTCCCAGCTTAAACGGCAAATACCTTTATGTTGAGCCATCTCAGGAGCCCCTAATACTGAAATTTTGGAAAAAATTAGAGAAGTGCACTATACATCTAAGATCACTTAAATACAGCTACCATTATTCTAATTCTAAAACCAAACAGTCACAATAAAGCAAAATAAAGTCCAAATCTCCTTAAAAACTCTAAAGAACAGTTATTAAAAGTCACATTTAAGTTGATAGACATTAGGATATACTATGTTCATGGACAAGAAAACTGAATAATGAAGGCTGCTCCTTCCTCTTAAATTAATCTGAATATTCAGTGAAATGCTACTTAAAGACTTTGAAAGATTTCTTAAAGCATTTAACAAGCTGATCATAAAACATCATACGGTTAGCTATAAAGGCTAAAACAGCTTGGTGTTGGGATAGAAGAGCAGTTTGCCCTATTGACTATTCTTATTTTAGAGTTACTTAGAGTAATTTAAGACACTATTACACATGTTCACAGATTGACAAAGGAGATAAACTAGAAACAGAAGCACATACATGAAAACTAGATTAAAAAAACAAACAAACAAACAAGACACCATCAATTCTGCTGCAAAAGGACACCCTGGTCCAAGGGTTATCAGATCTTTTTCTGTAAGGGATAAGAAAGTGTCTGTCACAGGAATCAATTCTGACACTGCCACACAAAAGCAGTCATATATAATAAGTAACTAAATAATCATGGCGGGGTACCAACAAAACTTTACTTATAAAAATAGCAACAGAACTTTTTTTGAAAGCCAATTAAACACACACACACACAAACCTGAAGCCATTTCTTCCAACATACATAAAATGAAGCCATTTCATTAAAGAAAAACATCTAGATGATTTTCCTGCTTATATTATTTCCACTTAAAAATATACAGAAATAATGTTTCTAGAGCTCCAGCGAATTCATAGTTCACAGATGAGTCTAAAACTTTCTGAAAGTGACATAACATTTTCTTTGTACATGTAATATTCTCAAGAAAATCTCCATTTTTTTCTGGTTTGTAAGAGAACTGAGATCTCCTCCCACTACTTACAAAAACAAATTTTAAGAATCCGTTTTAGACACTCATATTGAATAATCAAATTGGAAAGGAAATAGAGGATCCCCAGAGAGGATCTGAGGAAAGCTATTGATGATACATTATAAATCTCCTGACAGGGTACCAATTTCAAGGGAAATTAAATACACTGAGGGGTGTGATAATACACTGAGAAGCCATAGGTTAGGGAAGAGAGGTTCCAATCAGCCACTAATTTTATGCTTCAGGTCAAGTGTCAGAGGCGGTTTCCAATCAACATTTAGTCTTTTCAAAATCTAACAGTCTTCATAACCCAAATAGGAAACGTATGTATCAATAGGGTCTGTCCAAGAACAAAATAACTACGTTTTCAAGGGGATAACTTACATTTTTTGCAGCACCTTAGAAAGTGCTTTCAACGTAAGGCTTTGTACACGAAGGTCACTGCTTCTGGGCTTGGGAGGAAACCAGCAGCATCCTTTCTTCACGAGGAATGTTCTGGGCTCCATCTGGGAGGGGCGGTGGCGTGCTCGTCAGGCTCCTTGAGAGCCTCTTCCCACATGTTCAGATGCCCTGAGAAACGTTTCTGATGGTGCTGGTGATGGAGATGCGGATATGATGGAAGAGATCAGTGGGGTGGAAAACCCAACTGGGAGGAGTGTGGAGCGCGGGAGCACTGCGGAAGGTTACCGGCAGCAGCGCTTCCCCTCAGGGGCACAAAGAAGGCCGCAATGGCACCTCAGACGGGAGGACCTGGACCTGAGGGGAAAGCCAAGAAGCTGACCTCACCCCTCTGAGGAGGCTTGCAGCTGGCCCGCCCCCAGCACGCTTTTCCTCACTTGCTTAAGTCCTCCGTTTCCCGCAGTTGCCCACCCGACGCCATGCGGGAAGGCGCCACACTTTCCAAAGAGAGGGCCCAGCTGCGACGGCCCAGAGTGAAGGCCAGAGGAGCCAATGGAAGCCCAGCTTTGGCCAGACGCCTCGGGCGGTGGGCGTGGCTAGGGAGGGTGGGGCTATTGAGTTGATTCCTGGCGGGCTGCTGAAGGACCAAGTTTAGGTCTTGACAGCAGCTCTGAGACCCAGCTAGGGCCACACCAGTAGTCCCGCCTCCTTTCTCCTCTCTCAGCAGACTATTTCCCTGTGCAGTTAGACTCTGCAAAGGGTTCCTCTAAGGTAAGCGTGTGGCCACCACCTTTTTATATGCAGGTTGTGAAATTCAGTGACCCACTTGGTCACACCAAAATGGAAAGGATGACTCTGGGAACGTCCCGGAGATTCTTACCGTGTGTTTGTTGTTGCTGTTTAGCTGCAGTCCATTTTTCTGCCGTTAAATATTGGGTACAATTTGAATCCCACAGTTACATGGGTTTTCCTTCTCCTACTTGAGACTCTTTAGTGATGGGTACCACCCTAGCCCACTAAATTACGGTTCTTTTTTTTTTTTTTTTTTTTTTGGTTTTTCGAGACAGGGTTTCTCTGTGTAGCTTTGCGCCTTTCCTGGAACTCGCTTTGGAGATCAGGCTGGCCTCGAACTCACAGAGATCCGCCTGCCTCTGCCTCCCGAGTGCTGGGATTAAAGGCGTGCGCCACCACCGCCCGGCTTACGGTTCTTTCTTATCCCAGAATTCTGACAAAGGGACAAAGAGTTGGATTTTTTTTTTATTGCTGTAACATGCTCTGTGGTTTAATTTCTTAATTGTCTCTAAATCCAATGGTAAGAAACACTGGTGGTTTGAATCAAACCATTTCAAGGATAAAACTAATTCAGCTGAGTCTTCCCGTTTCTCGTTACACGTGAATATCGTCAGGTGGTTAACGTCTAACAGGTTTATCTTCTCAAAGAAAATAAGCTTTTTGGAAATGATGGGGCTTTCCAGAAGCATTGGAGAGACAGACACTTCTGTGCTTTTGAAAAAAACAAACAAACAAACTTAGTTTTAAAGGAGCATATTGTAACCGGGTGGTGGTGGCGCACCACTTTAATCCCAGCACTCTGGAAGCAGAGGCAGGCAGATCTCTGTGAGTTTGAGGCCAGGCTGGTCTAAAGAACGAGTTCCAGGACAGCCAGAACTACACAGAAAAACCCTGTCTTGAAAAAACAAAACAAAACAAAAGCATATAGGAACAAATCAGAAAAATCACTGTTAATTTCTTGCCATCCAGAAATCTAAGAGAAAGCGTGTACTGAATTTAATTTGCTTCTTTAGAAGAATTTCGACTCCAACGTGTTCATGAAAGCTTTAGACCTATGTCTTTAAGTTTCTCCCAACTCTTTAACAAAACTTCTTCAAAACTCTTTGCTGATGAGCACTTTCAGAATAGCTTGGCTGACATTCTGAGTAATTTCCTCTCAACCTGAAGATTTGAAATTTCATTAAATAAAAAATTAACTATGTTACAATACTTAGATATGAAACATTAATGAACTGAGTAATACAGTCTTAAGAAGAGGCACTTAAAACACAGGACACCTGCATTATTAGAGCCATCTAATGTGATGTGATTTGATAAATAGGCGAGAGATTATGAAATACACAAGAATTCAAGACAGAATGTTCTACAAACTGCTTACTGCCTACATAGGTCATTTGAAGATAAAATAACTCAGCAGAAGCTCAAGAGAACTTAATGATGAGCTAAAGTATCCTTGGATGCCACTATTAAAACGAACAAAGTCAGTTCAACTTCATCTGACAAGGGAAAGAAGGCCTAATTTTTATAGGGACACAGGACATTAATTTTAAAGTATATGGTGCTTTTAGAGAGTAGAAAGTAGAGAAAGATAGCTCGACCTAAGTTACATCTATTTAAAAGGAAACAAGTTCCTTCTTGTAGCAGACCCTTGCCTTTCTACATTTTTTCTCTCCCCTCTACTTAGTTGAAGCCTACTTATTCTTCAACCCCAGCTCAAAATCTGAACCTTTCATATCATAGCCCACAGACTGCTCTCTTTGTAGAATGAAAGCAGAACTTTTTGACATTTTTGTTGCATATCATATAATGGCTATCATTTATGAATATTTTTATTTTTGCTTTGGACACAGAATGCTAAGCTACTTGAACTTTTATTCACCACTGTTACTGGCAGAGTAGCTTGAACATGGTAAACAAGTTTAGACTAGTGTTAATGTGGTTAGTAGGTATAGTAATATGCTAGGGTCACCTTAACAAAATAATAGACTTGATAATTTAAAGGACAGAAATGTATGGTTATGTATTTATTTATTTATTTATTTATTTATTTAGGCTTTTTCAAGACAGGGTTTCTCTGTGTAGTTCTGGTGCCTGTCCTAGATATGGATTTCTCTCTGTAGACCAAGCTGGCCTCGAACTCACAGAGATTCTGCCAGGCTCGGCCTCCCGAGTGCTGGGATTAAAGGTGTGGCCACTACTGCCTGCCCTGAAATGTATGTTCTTAAAGTAATGGAGACTAGATGTCTCAGATTGCAGTGTACTAGGGCTGGTTTCCTCCTGAGCTCTCACCAGGCTGGTAGATGGCTGTGCCATGGCTGCTTGTGCCTTTCCTTTATTTATATACACATCTAACTCCAAATTTATCCTTTTTTTTTTTTTTAGGACACCATTTTACTGAGTTAGGGCCACATTAAAGACCTCATTTCTACTTAATTATCCCTTTAAACATCTTACCATGAAGTAATTACTTTTTAGGGGTGAAACATCAGGATAGGAAGTTTTGGAGGGATACAGTGAAGCCCATAACAGCAGCAGTGCCAAAGCAGAAATATTTGGGATAAGTTACTTGTCATTAGAAAATCCTCAAACTGGAATCAGAGCCACTAGTGTCTGCCCAGCCTTCAGAAGCCCTGAATTCAATCTCCTTCATATACCCACCCAACTCCCAGAATCTCAGTTTTAGATCTATAGATGACATAAATATGTAAATCAAATTGGTATAAGATAATAAGGAATGTTAGGGTTTGTAGAAATCAGTGTATTTGTCTAGACAAAAGACATTTAAAACTTGTCCTCCCTCAAAAACAAAACAAAAAAACACAAAACAAAACGAAAAAAAACTTCAGATTAGTTTTGACATCTAAGGTATCAGTTTGAAAAGTCACTAGATGTTACTTCATTTGGAATCATAGCTTCTTATGATAGATATCAGGCATGTTAAGTATGTTTTTGGATGACCCAAGGAACATTCTCAGACTCCATGGGTTCACATATTACATTTTTAATTGACCATTATTTTGAAAAATGCCATACTAGATAGGAGACACATCAGTTTCCCACAAACATTGAAGAGTTCCAGTAGCTCTGTTCTTAAGAACATAATTTATTTTTGAAATATTTTATTTAAAAATGAAGCTACAGTAGTCTCTTCTTATCATAGTTTTGTTTTTGTTTTCGTTTTGCAGTTTCAGTCAACTGAAAATGCTAAAATGGAAAATAACAGAGAAAATCCTTAGGTTTTGAACAGCACTCTATTCTACATAGCATGGCGATGTTTTGTATTGTTCTCTTTCATATCACTGAAGATGTGAATCATCTCTGTCAAGTATAACTTCCCTGAAGTGAACCTATCACCCACCTGTTAGTCACTTAATTATCATAGTCATTAGGCCCACTATAGTGTTATGACCGTGCTTTTATTTCACTCCAAAATAGCAGTAAAGCATGCACTTGTATAACATTTGTTAATAATTGTTATTTTTATTATTGTTATTTTTACCATTCCAAGCTTTTAAAATAAATAATAAAATAGTATATGTAGAGTTTAGTGCTATCCACATATGATTTAAGACTTCCTTTTAGATATTCTAAAATATTCAGGAATGTGTAAGTCCTTCTGTAGATCAGGCTATTGTTAACTAAAAGGAGTTAGTAAAGCAATTCAGAGGAACTTTTTAAAAAAAATATACCTTTCTCAGCACTAGATCTGAATATTCTAGTGCAGTAGACTTGGACAAATGGTAGATAATCTATGTTTTGAAAATATTTCCTTCATTAAATAATTCTGATGAACACCTTCATTAGAGCATGCTCCCCTAAAGCATCTAATATATAGTGTGTACTTAGTAAATTCTTGTCACATTAAATGACTAAAACTGTGATTTGTTAAGATTAATAAGACCCTAGTGTCTAGGATGAATTGAGAGTTGGAAGTGTCCTAGAGGCAAGGAAAGCCTGCTACATAGACACTGGCTAAGAGATGAAGTAGTCCTAAACTAGAGTAGAGGCGATAGGAGGAAATGGATGAGGAATACTGAAGAGGTGGAATGAACACAATTAGATAAACTGTGGAAACCTCTTCACTTGTCCAGGGTGAAGCATGTGAATCTGAATCTTTTATGACCCTTCCTCAGAATTTTGATGTAAGTTACTTATTTCAATTTTTGACCTCCGTTTAAGAACACACCACTCCACACTGAACCCTGATGAGTAGAGAAAAAGATTTTAAATAAGAGATGGATGGCTCAGTGGTTAAGAGCAGTTGCTGCTCTTATATCGAAACTAGATTAAGATAGAAACAGGTATCCTATTTTAATGGATTGGAAAACAATATTTTAAAGGTAATAGTATGACCCCAAAATGATTTACAGATTTATTTCAAGACCTAACAAGATCCAAGTATCAATTTTTTAAAATAGACTTTTAAGATCATCCTGACTATATGGAATTTCAAAAGGCCAGAATAACTAAAAAATGTAGAAATTAAAAAATTAGTGGGTATAAACTCTTATTTTAAAACAAAGCTACCATTATCCAAACAGTTTAAGACTGGCATGTGAATAAATAAAAGTCCAATAGAATAAAACTGAGAGCCTAGGAATGCATCTTCAGATGGGTGGTCAAACCATCTTCAAAGTTGTAAGGTTCATTCAATTGGAGAAGGATAATCTTGTCAACCGATAGCTCTGAAGGGAGGAAAAAATATAGAGCAAAAGCTTTTTTTTTTTTTTTTTTTTTTTTTTTGTTTTGTTTTTTTTGTTTTTCGAGACAGGGTTTCTCTGTAGCTTTGCGCCTTTCCTGGAACTCACTTGGTAGCCCAGGCTGGCCTCGAACTCACAGAGATCCACCTGCCTCTGCCTTCCGAGTGCTGGGATTAAAGGCGTGCGCCACCAACCAGCGCTGTCAGTGTTGATTTAATATTACTTGTTTCCCTAACCTTATGAAGTTAGGAAAAGACACCAGCTGTGATTTAAAAACATACTTAAAAAATATAGCGCTGGCTATCTATCCCTGTACAGATATACTCACCTACTGATTATATAACTTCCCCCTTTATCTAAATTTCTCTTTTTTCATTATAACTGTATATTAGTGCATTTTCTTGTATTTGAGTCTCATTATTTTGTGGGAGTTCTCATCTCCCAATGCCTTCGTGGTTGACCTGAGTAGGGCAGCGAGGGAATGAAGAAAGGACAGACACACAGACCAAATGCAGAAAAGCTGGGATTGGGTGAGCCATGGGCTCAGATGGCGATGCAGCAGCAGCCCCAAACCTTGGCAGTTATTTTATATGTCTGAATGAGGAGATGTGTTTATTGTAGACAGCTGAATGAGGAGACAGGTTTAGCTAATCCTGGCAGGAAGTCTATAGGGTGCAGTTTCAGGTTGCAGTCATCTAGGATAAGGAAGTTGTTCTGTGGTTGGTAGTTTCTGTACACATCAGTCAATCATTGATTAACACTTGGACTTGGAGCAGGGAAAGGCTTTGCCATTGCCATGGACCTTGACATGGCTGTGCTCATGTCAACAGTACACATTCATTCAGGACTTCATTTGCTCTCTTCACCCACAAGCTGTCTATGTATACCTTTTAAGGCTAGCTAATCTACCTTGTGTTTGATTATTTGATTTTGTTGTTGTTGGTTTTTGTTATCTTTAGACATGGTCTTATTTAGCCTAAGTTGTCCTTGAACTCACTGTGTAGAATGACCTTAAACTCCTGATCTTCCTGCCTCCACCTCCTAAGTGCTAGAATTACAAGGTGAGTGCCAATATCCTTGCTTAGCTAATACTTCATAGCTTGTATTTCTTTTGTGTCTCTTTCAGCTAGCACACTACTACAATGTAGTCAAATACTCTGTAAACATTTGTTTATTTTTAGTAATTGGTGATTTCTAAGTAAGCCCTTAAGCATATTATAATTGCAATTAGGATTAACAGTCACTGTGAACAGAACTGATAGTACACTTGAGAATTCCCATTAGTCAAAGGTGACCTTCCTACATATCCCAGCAGATGCAGACCTGACAAAGTGATTCATACCTTCATAACCTGCAGTACAAGTCTCTATAAACTGCCTTGCTGCTGAAATAAGCAATGTAGTTTAAGAGTTTCCTTCTGAATTCAGAACACTATTGGCATAGTCTCATGTTTCCTCTAAAAATTTTTTTCAAATCTGAGGGCAATGCCAGGAAATTAACACTGCCTAATACAAGGTAATAATGAGTTTTAAGATATCTTTGTGTAAAATTAATAAAATAGCAGTAAGCCTGAAGTTCAGGAAATACTCTTGCAAGTCCTTACTTTGAAGTAATAAAGTATTTCATCTTCAGCTGTACTATTTACTCTGGTGATATTAACTTATATAAACAGCTTCCTCGTTTGTTAAATGAGCATCAGTCTTAGAAATTTACTCTACTAAAGTAGTTGAGGTGCTGTACTCAGTACAATGTCATAGACCTACTAATTAAATAGTAAAAATATTTTACCTGGGGTTTTAAATCTTCTAGTTCAACATTATTTTTATTAGTAGTTTTATTTTTGAGATTATAATATAATTAAATAATTCCCTCTCCTTCCCTTCCCTCCCTCCAAAATCTCTCATATACCCTTCCTTGGTCTCTTTCAAACTCATGGCCTCTTTTTTCAATGATTGTTGTTACAGGCGTGCATATATATGTATAACCTGCTCAGTCTGTATAATGCTGTGTGTGTGTGTGTGTGTGTGTGTGTGTGTGTGTGTGTGTGTGTGTGTGTGTGTGTGTGTGTTTTCAGGGCTGACCATTTGGTATTGGATAAGCAGTTGGTGTGCTCTTCTCCGGGAAGAGCATGTCTCCTGCTCTGTGCATCCTTCTTTGCTTGTAGTTCTTTGTGTGTGGTTGAGGCCCTGTGATCTCCCTCCCATTCACAGTAGCATGTCCATTGTCATTGTCTTCGTTCAGCTCCTGCTTAGGCAGTCATGTTGGTGAGACTTTTTATGGGTGTAGCTTCTGACACTACTAAGAGATACAATCTCACAACAAACTCTCTGATCCCCTGGTTCTTATAATCTTTTTGTCTCTCTGTCAATTTTTTTCCTGAGCGTAGATGCCAGAGTTATGATCCACTAGAATCAGGCTCTACAATTCTGCATTTTGATTGCTTGTGGTTTTCTGCAGTAGTCTCCGGCTATTGCAAAGAGAACTTTTCCTTGATGAGGGGTGAGGACTGGACTTATCTGTGGGTAGAAGGACAAATATTTAGAATTTAGTTAGGGATTATGCAGTTTTAGTAAAGTAGTTGTTGTAGGTTCTTCTCCAAGATCCATGACATCACTAGTCCTAAGTAATTGTTAGGTTTCCAGTACCAGACATGGTTTCTTTGTTGTTGTGCAGATCTTACTACCAACTCGAAAGCTGTTGGTTACTGCCCAGGTGTGCATGCCACCACTGCACTCTGAGGTTGCTTGTGCAATGTTGGTCGTTGTCGTGGTTCATAGGCATCCTAGCTAGGTCAGACTGTTGGTTGCTTCCCTTCTTTGGAAGCTTTCGTGGTGCTTTGTGATACCATTAAAGTTAGTCCTCAGGAAGGAGGCATTCAGGTCAGTTCCATCTCAGGAAACTCTGGGCCCTGTCTCTAAAATACGTGGTATCTTTGGCAATAGGGACTTACTTCCTCCCGTTGGGGGACAACCAAGGACAATAGCAATAGACTGTATGTTCTGAGAGTCTTCTAGAACAACCCTGACCAACGGCTTGAAAGAGGGCTGCTCATGCTTTGTGTTGGGATTTTTGTAGGTGGTTTTTGACTCTTGGAGAAAGCATTGTCAGCCCACATGAGAAATTTTCATTTAAACTATGTGTGTGTATTTATACACAGCTACATATATTATAGTTTTTTTAAAGAAGATAGTTAATAGTATAATTCTCATAACTGTTTCAGACCTCCTGTCATTTTACCCTCCTTTTCCCCATGATCAGATCACTTATACCCTACTATTCCCATCTTTACTTTCCCCACCACCTACCCCAGCAATGGCCCCTTTTTACTTTCCTGGTTTCTGAAGTTACTCTAGGGTCTGCACTCACACACATCTGAAGATTTGTAACTAGGAGCCTCCAACGAGAGAGAACATGTGACATTTGTCTTTTTGTGTCTGGGTTACTTCACTCATTACCTTTTCTAGTCCCATCCATTACCTGCAAAGTTCGTGATTTTATTTTTCTTGAACATTGAACAGTAGTCCATATTGTTTTATGTAGCACATTTTCACTATCCACTCACCAACTGAAGGGCATTTAGAGTTTCCTTTTCCTAGTTATGTGAGTAGAGCAACAGTGAACATGGCTGAACAAGTATCTGTGGAGTGGGATGTTGAGTCTGGGGCGCATGCCAAAGAGTGGTATAGTTTCGTCATATTGTAGAGTTACTTTTAGCTTGTTGAGAGTTCTCCGCTCTGATTACCAGTGGCTGCACCAGTTTGCAGTCCGACCCACAGTAAATGAGGGTTCTGTTTTCACCATACCCCCTCCAGCCTATGCTGTTGGTTGTTTGGAATTGTATGTATCGTTCAGTCATTTATTTGTGCTTTTTCTGACGTTTTAATGTAGACATTTAGAGCCCTAAGTTTTTCCCTCTAGGTCTGCTTTCAGTCCTGGAGATTTGGTTGTGTTGTGTTTTCCTTCTCATTTACTTCTACAAAAAGTTTTCTTTCTTCCTTCTTTGGCTCATTCAGTAATTAGTTGCTTAATCTCCAGGAGTTGGGATATTTACTAGAGATTTGTTTACCGTCAATTTTAAGTGTTATTGCATTATAGTCAGATAGAATATAAGGAGTTATTTTAATCCTTTTGAATTTGTAAAGACCAGGATGTGGTCTAGTTTAGAAAAGCTTTTATAGTAGCCCATCCTGACCATCTCAGCTGCCACCCAGGCCCACATCCATGGCCTTGGGTTAACCCACCCTAACATCTACCCCATCTATATCCTGCTGGAGTTCTTAAAGTGACTGGTCCTGCAGAATGACACTCACAGGATCTCCATGACTTGGGCGGCCACAGGATATCTGAGAGAAGTTCCAATGAGGGTCCAGTGATGATGGTGTGCCAGAGGCCTTGAACCAGACAATGACTTATTTACAAGTCATTGCAAATGAACTCACTTGCAATGAACATTTGCAAGTAAGGTTGAATAGAAAAAAGTGTATACTGTGTGACAAACCTTGACTCTTAATGCCACAAATCAAATGAAGAGGTGTCGGAGAGGCAGGAAAGACAGAGGAGCAAAGATGTTCTTTTTTAATTGTTTATTTAGTTTGGTTAATTTTTGGGGGGACATTGCAAGGGTGTGGGGAGGGTATGGGGGTAGGAGGTGAGCAGAACTGGGGTACATGATATGAAATTCCCAAAGAATTAATAAAGAAATTATGTTATTGTTTTAGGGTTTTTATTGCTGTGAAGAGACACCACGACAACTCTTTTTTTTTTTTTTTTTTTTTTGGTTTTTCGAGACAGGGTTTCTCTGTGTAGCTTTGCGCCTTTCCTGGGACTCACTTGGTAGCCCAGGCTGGCCTCGAACTCACAGAGATCCGCCTGGCTCTGCCTCCCGAGTGCTGGGATTAAAGGCGTGTGCCACCACCGCCTGGCACTCTTATAAAGGAAACATTTAATTGTGGTGGCTTGCTTGCAGTTCAAAGGTTCAGTTCATTATTATGGTGGGAGCATGGCAGCATGCAGGCAGGTGTGGTGCTGGAGAAATAGCCAAGTGTCCTACTTCTTGCAGGCAACAGGAAGTCAACTGGCAGGCACACTGAGGGAAGGTATGAACAGTGACACACTTCCTCCAATAAGGCCATGCCTCCTGATAGTGCCACTCCCTTTAAGGGCCATTTTCTTTCAAGCCACTAATTTCCACTCTCTGTTTCCCAAAGGCTTATAGCCATATCATAATGAAAAAAAATGCATTTAGTCTCACATCAAAAGTCCCCATAGTCTATAACAGTCTCAAACTTGTTTCAAAGACCAAAGTCTCTTCTGAGATGAATGGCAATCTCTTAATTCCTTGTAAAAATTAAAATAAAAAAAAAGCAGATAACATACTTTCAACATATAATGGCACAGTGCTATTTTTTTGTCAGTGTTATTTATCAAGCTCAAGAAAACATGAGGTACAATGGAACCCACTCTAAGAGTTTTTATTAGGGAAGGGAAAGGGTGGAAGTGGATTGGCCTACCGAAAAGAAAGGTGGGGAGGGTGGAGAGAGAGAGGTGCACTTTATCTCTGGCAAGAGGGAGAGAGAGTGGGGAACGGGTAGAGCCTGCTTTTATAGGTAACCTCACACATACGTATATGGGCTTATGTCGCTACGCCATGTATGCGCATAGATTACGTGATCATGCTGCATGCAGATTACGTGACCATGCTGTGCACAGATTATGTAGGACATAAGGCCCTGGAGTGACTAAGCGTTTTTGCTTGACTGCTGACAGTGCATGCGTGGTCATGTGACTCCAAAAGTGGCTAGGAATAATAACACATAAGACATGCATTACCATTCCAAAACACAGGGAAGGGAGCAAAGCAAAGAAATACTGGACAAAAAGCAAGACCAAAAACCAGATGAGCAAACTCCAAAGTCTGCATCTTCAATCTGATGTCAAAATGCTCTTCAGATCTCCAACTCTGTTCAGCTTTGTTGACTGCAAAGCACTTCTTTCTCTTCTGCTGGTTCTGCTACCTGTTAGTAGATCTCTTCGGCAGGTATCCCACAGCTCTGGCATCTCTAACATCTTGAGTCCTCCAAGGCAATCCAGGCTTCAATTTCACAGCTTTAGGCAATGGCCTCTCTACTAGGCCTCCATTCAGGGACACCCCTGACACATGCCTGGCCTCAGTGGCTTTCTTTAGGTGTGGAGGCAAATTCCATAACCCATTTCTTCTATCCTTAACTCTAAAGTCAGAACCACCTGGCCGAAGCTGCCATGTTCTGCTACTTACTGGGGCTAGAACATGGCCCTCTTGTCAATTACATCTTCTCCAGCTTTCTGTCCTTCACTACCTAAGCTTGGCTGTCCTGAAACTTGCTCTGTAGACCAGTCTGGCCTCAAACTCAGAGATCTGCTAACCTCTGCCTTTCCAGTGCTGGGATTAAAGGTGTGCCCCATCACACCTGGCTCTAAGCTTTCCTTTAGTTTCTTTTCACAAGTTGGAAAATTAGCTGGGTGGGATCTTGCCTTGAGGTCATCACTCCCTTTATTCTATTTCTTAATCTGTTTATCTCCTTGAACACAGGATTTAGCTCTATTCTACTTCCTAGTGCTCTTTTTCTACTCAAAATTTTCATTTTATAATATACTCTGCTCAGCTTGTTCCTTTTCACTATAATCGTCATTAGAGTTACCACTAATAACCACACTACAGAGTCTATGCTAGGCTGTCTTGAGATTTCTTCTGCCAACAAAATTAATCCAAACCTTTCATTTTAGCCTCAGGCAGACACTTTGGACAAGGGCAAAAAGCAGCCACTTTCTTCACCAAAATATCACAAGAACCAGTTTCTGGGCCAAATACTAAAATTCTTCTTCTCTGAAACCTCTTTAGGTAGCCCCCCACAGTTCATCAAATCACCCTCAGTACCACTGTCTTCCATGTTCCTACTAGTATGGCCCATTAAGCAGCGCTTAATACATTCCACTGCTTTCTTAACCCATACTCCCAAAGTCCATATTACTCCAAACAAATGGTCAAGCCTATCACAGCAATACCCCAGTCCCTGGTACCAACTTCTGTCTTAGTTAGGATTTCTATTTCTGTGAAAAAACACCATGACCATGGCAAGTCTTATAAAGAAAGCATTTAATTGGGATGGCTTGCTTACAGTTTCAGAGGTTCAGTCCATCATCATCATGGTGGGGAACATGGTGAGGAACATGGTGGCATGCAGACAGATGTGGTGCTGGAGTTGAGAGTGCTACATCATGTCTTGCAGGCAACAGGAAGTCAACTGAAAGTCACACTGAGGGAAGCTTGAGCAAAAGAGAACTCAAAGCCCACCCCCCATGGTGACACACTTCTTCCAACAAGGCCACACCTCCTAATAGTGCCACTCCCTTTTGGGGGCCATTTTCTTTCAAACTGCTATAGTTATAAAAATAAAAGAAAAAAGAAAAAAACTTTTGTGTACTGCTCAGTGTAATGTATATTTTTTGATGTTTGGGTGGAATATTTTTTTTTTAAGATCTATTTATTTGTTATGTATACAGTATTCTGTCTGCATGTATGACTACAGGCCAGAAGAGGGCACCAGATCTCATTATAGATGGTTGTGATCCACCATGTGGTTGCTGGGAATTGAACTCAGGACCTCTGGAAAAGCAGTCAGTGCTCTTAACCTCTGAGCCACTCTCCAGCCCCTGGGTGGAATATTCTATAGATGTGTTAAGTCTATTTGATGTATGATATCAATTCTGATGTTTCTCTGTTTTTTTTTTTGTTCAGATGACCTGTCTATTGGAGTAAGTGGGTTATTGAAATGATCTATTATAATGGATTGGTGTTAATCTGTGTATTTAAATGCAGTAGTACTTTTTTTTTTTAAATGAAATTGGGTGAACCAGAGTTTGATGTATATGTGTTTAGGAGAGCAATGTATCTTTGGCAACTGTTTTCTTGATCAGAATGAAGTGTCCCTCTTTATCTCTTCTTACTAGTTTCAGTTTGAAGTTTATTTTGTCAGATATTAGGATAGTGATGCCTGCTTGCTTCCTGGTCCCATTTGATTGGAGTGTTTTTGTCCATACTTTTAATCAAAAGTGGTACCTATCTTTAAAGCTAAGATGTTCTTGTAGACAAGATAGGGGGATTTTTGTTTTTTGATACATTTAGTTGGCCTATTTTTTATTTTTATTGGAGAATTGAGGCAATTTATATTTAAAGTGATTATTAAAATATGTATTTTAATTGCAGTCATATGATTTTTTGATGTTTGTGTTATCAGTGGTGTTTTGTGTTTTAATAATTGTGACTTTGTATTTCTTCCAACAATCTCTCAGCTATGCTCACTTCTCTCTTTAGCCTGAGAAATTGCTTCCTTTTGTTTCTTTTTTTTTTGGTTTTTCAAGACAGGGTTTCTCTGTGTAGCTTTGTGCCTTTCCTGGAACTCACTTGGTAGACCAGGCTGGCCTCGAACTCACAGAGATCCACCTGCCTCTGCCTCCCGAGTGCTGGGATTAAAGGCGTGCGCCACCACCGCCCGGCTCCTTTTGTTTCTTTAGGTTTGGTTTGTTAGATACGAAATTTTTCAGTAAAGTTTTTCTTTCTCCTTCAGTTATGGTGGATAGTTTTGCTGGGTAATATTAATCTAGGCTGGCCAGCATGGTCTTGTAGGACTTGGAGTGCATTGCTCTGGGCTCTTCTGGCTTTCAAAGTTTCCATTGGGAAATCATCTGTTGTTCTGATAGGTTTTCCTTTATATGTGAGTAGTTTAACAATTTCTTCCAATATGAAAACATTTTGTTCTGCAGGGTAGCTCTATAAGCAAGAAGCCAAACAACTCAAAATAGCTTTAAGAACTCCCCCAAACTGACCAGATTCACTAAGCCCCTCCATGCCAGAGTAAGCAATAAAAGCTGAGAGTCCCTCTGAGAAAACCAAGTTGTGCGGATGACTCAGGAAGCTAAGCTACACAGAAGACTTTCAGACAAGCTGCAAAGACGACTCTGAGACCAGCCCAGCTGCCTGACGAAGCAGGAACCAGCTGAGCTGCCGGGAAGAGGTGCAGGCCAACTGAATCACTTGGAAAGAACACTCTCCGACATGTTGAACTACCAGCAGGCTGTGCAGTATGCTCCAGGTTCCTAGCTTTTGTGAGCTGTCACCCATGGGTGGGTTTAATGGTGCATCTGTCTTTTAATTATTCCTGCTCCTGCAAGTAACTGCTACCCATATTCCTGTTAATAACCCCAATAAAACTCATTGGCTCACCAAGTTGGACTTTGGTGGTATCCATACTTTGGTCTGTTGTGACTAGACATGTTTGTTGCATCTCCCCAGGAAGAGTTTTGTTATACAACAATGTGACTAGTTTTTTTTTTTTTCTTTTGTGGTGCTTAGTACACTTTTTTTGTTCTGTATACTTGGTGTTTTAACCATGATATGTTGTGGGATTTTCTTTTCTGTTGTTGTCTATTTGGTGTTCTGTGCAATACTTTTATCTGTATGGGTATGTGTTTCCTTAGTTTCTACTTCTTTCCTACTTTTAGCTTGAGTCTTCTTTAATGTTTCTATTTCCTTATTGAATTCTATTCTCAAATCCTGCGTTGTCTTTGTCATTTCTTTATGTTTGTCTTTTGTGGGAGCATCATGGCTTTTATTTTCCTTAAATTCTTTTGTCTTAATTTGATTGGGCTAGTTTATTGTGTCTTCTTAAGTTCTTTGGGAAAGTTTATAATTGTTCTCTTAAATTCTGTATCCTGGTGTTCATCTAGGTGATTCTAACTGGCAAATATTTCTACAGAACTGGGAGAGGTTTGGAGAGGAGATACTGGCATGATCTATCATACTCTCTGTATTTTGCAATGAATTCTGGGCGTGTGGATTTCTTGTGTTAGTTATAAGTCTGATATGGACAAAGCAGATGAGGCAGAAGAGAGATGTGTGGGAGTTGGTCCCAGAGCTTGGAAATTTGGGGGAAGAATCATATCAGGTGGATAGAGGGCACTAGGATGTGCTTCCTTGTCCAAGCCTGGAGGTGGGGGTGGATCTGGACAGGTGCAAAGGTTGGATGTGGCATGAGAGTGTCCTGTGGTTAAGTAGGGTGGGTCTGGCAGGAACCTAGAGATTGATTTTGGCACAAGCATGGGTAGTCAGATTAGGCCTGGACACTAGATATCGGATCCTGGACACCAGATATGATAGATTGGGGGCAAGTACCTAGAGGGAAGGGTCAAGTTGACTCATTGGGGTAGACCCTGGAGAAAGGATGTGGGAAGTCTGGCTGGGTAGAGAGTTGGATGGGATGTGGGGGGGCCTTGTGGGTGGTGGCAGGTAGCCTAATCTTTAACGTTATTTTAAAATGTATTCTTTATTAAGAGGTTCGGGGGTAGCAGGTATAACTAGTGGTAGAGTGCTTACCTAGTGTATGTTCTGAGGCCCTGGATTTGATCCCCAGCAAGCCCCACCCCTACAAGAGCAGTTTCAGAGTAAGACAACTCCCACACTGGTGTGTGGTTTTGTTTTCTTTTTCAGTTTTTCGGTGACATTTCAGGAATCCAGACTGTCACTGTAATCCTAAAAGCATTTGCCCTTGTTTTCAGACCAGGGTCTCACAAGGTGACCTCTTCAGTTTGTCTTTAACACTGCATCCAGCAATAGAAAACAACATCTCTTCTTGTTTGTTTCTCTCCAAGAGTAACGAGATCGTTCTCAGCAGCCTTCCAGCACACTTCTCTTCATAACGTATTCACAGGTCACACCCCTACCTCTTAATTACTGCTCATTTGGAGAATGAGCTCGTGAATTTTCCAGACAAAGCTTACATGAATCACAAATTGTCCCTGAGGGATGGGTTGTGTCCTTTGTATGAAGTATGGAAGCCCAAGCAGAACCGGTGTTTTACTAATAGACGCCTCCACTGTTATTCTGCATGATAGAGTATTTGTCTTTGCTCTTTAGTCTCCATGGGAAGGAGACCCAGGTTGGCTTTGACACTGCTTACTCAACTGTTGTCAGTTAACTCTTTGCCTTCAGTTTGCTAGACGAAGGTAAGTTTCATTCTTTGTCCTGTTTTTAACACACTTTGATGGTGAACTGCTTTTGCCAGTTTGTTTCTGCGGCGGGTACAAAGTTCTTGAAACATCACAACTAAAGATGGCAAACGCCCGTGAATATCAGTTTACCTAAGGCAGATCACAAATGCAAGCGGCATGCTAATTATAGTTGCTTTCTGTAAGTGGCTTTTATCCAGGGGCCAAAAGTAAATTTATAGTATGATTATATATGACTTTAAAATACACAACCTTCCTCTCAAAACTTAAAGCAGTTAAAAAAAAAAAAGACACTTTCTGCTTTCAGTTCAGATTAGCTGACTTATTTATTAGCAGTAGTAACAAGTGAACCAAGTGTGGGAAGGGAAGAAAGGAAGAGCCCTGCCTTAGTTACTTTGTATGTTGCTACAACAAAATACCGCATCCAAGCAGCTTGAGGAAGGGCTTTTTGTTGTTGTTGGTTTTGGTTTTTCGAGACAGGGTTTCTCTGTGTAGCTTTGTACCTTTTCTTGAACTCGCTTTGGAGACCAGGCTGGCCTCGAACTCGCAGAGATCCACCTGCCTCTGCCTCCTGAGTGCTGGGATTAAAGGCGTGTGCCACCACCACCCGCCCAGAGGAAGGGTTTGTTCTGCTTAGTTTTAAAGAGGTAGAGTCCATCATGGTGGGGAAGGGATAGCACAGTCAAATCACATTGCACCGCAGACAGGAAGCAGGGAGAGACCAAAAGTGGAACTATGAAACCTCAAGGTATGGTCCCTACTTGACTCCTCCAGCAAATCTCCACCTCCTTAAAGGTTCCACAACCTTCTCTAACAGCACCACCATCCGGACACCTAGTGTTCAAACACACAAGCCTATGAGGGGCATTGCACATTGAAAGTACAAGCCAACAAGTATCATTCATGAACAAAGGGGAATACGTACTCCTGTGAGAGAGAGGAGAGCCAGGTGGGGTGGCACACTCCTGTGACTCAAGCACATGGGGAGAGACTGAGGCAAGAGGATCAGAATTGTGAGTCCACATTCACAAAATGGGGAAGATATTTAGGAACATGTATGGACATTTTTAATGTTCATGTTTTATCAGTCCATATACCTTCACTTTAAGAAAAAATCTGATTAACAAGAACTTGCCTCTCCACATTGGCTACATCTAGAAATAATTTTTATAAGTAATTTACATTGTGTTTCTGTAAATGCTATAAAATTGAAACAATGCAGACTATAGTCATAAAGGAAAGGGAAGAGATGTGATGTAGAAGGAAAGGATGAAAATTAATTGCAGAAGAAAACTACCCCCAGATCAACCAGCTCAATAGGCATTTTCTTGGTTTTGTACCAGTGGATTTTTTGAGCAATGTTTTAGTAAGCATTTTGTTTCATGTGCCCCATTTTCTGTTTCCCCTTGAAATACCAAATGTGAATGTGATAGATTGCTTGATCTTGAGTGCATGTGCTGTCTAGGAGCTGGTCATTTTCATCAGTTTTTTTTTCTTTGCACATCAATTTAGATAATTTCTGTTGAATTGTCTTCAAATTCATTGATACTATCCCATCTGCTGTTAATTCCACTGAGTGGTTTTCTTTCTGATTTAAAAACAAAATTGTAGATATAGAATCTTCCAATCATAGGGTTTCCATTTGCTTTTGACTTTATTTTCAATTTCCATAACTCTGAAATTCTTTATATTTGCACTCCTTGTATACTCACTCAGAAAGGTGAGCAGACTCAATGGAACCTAAAGGCACCTTGTTGGGACTACACTGAGGGTGAGGATTCTGGGAAGGAAAAGTATATTATCTCATTAAAGGGTTAATTATTCCTCCTACCTCTTTAGCATAGTTTAAGGTAAACCTAACCTCCTGGTGGTTGACCTGCCTAATTGTATTATCTCTTAAGGGAGGGGACAGTGGCATGTCCCCACCTGGAGATAGATTCCATTCTTTGGCTACCCTTAATGGGCCTTCAGGCTACTTATTAGTTCCGACATCTGGATGGTCAGTAGGTCTCTTCCTATTGGCAGCTTCTCCTTAACTATTATATTTTTCTTTGCTTATACGGGTTTTTTTAATTAGTTCTTTGAGAATTTCATACGATATATTTTGATGGTATTCATGTCCCTTCCCCAACTCCTTCCAGATCCAGCTCTGCCCCTTCCCTACTAACACAAATTTGTGTTTTCTCAATCTCTCTTTCTGTGTGTGTGTCTGTCTGTCTGTGTGTCTTTCTGTCTTTCTTTGTCTCTCTCTCTCCTACCTATCAAGTAAAATTTGTGTTGCCCACATACTGCTGGGTGTGTGGTCTTCCACTGGAGCATGGTCAACCTAGTTAGTGGGGGCCATACTCTTAAAGAAAACCACTGGGCAGTGGTGGCCCATGCCTTTAATCCCAGAACTTGAAGGCCAGCCTGATCTACAGGCAGGACTGTTACACAGACAAACCCTGTCTCAAAAAAACAGGATTGTTGGGTTGAGGGGAGGGGACCAACACTCTCTCTCCCAGTGCTATCAGTTACCTTAGCAACTTTGTGCCCCCCTTCCCCATCCTGTAAAGTTTTGTTATATATTACCATTGTAAACAATGTATTTGGGAAATTCTTGGTGCTGTTGTGTTCCTCTGAAGAATGTTTTAAATTTTCTCTAGAAAATAAGTATTTTATAAGTAGATCTTGATTCTTTAGAGCCTTTGGTTTTAGGTTTTGCTTCAGGTTTTTTGTTGTTTTTGTTTTGTTTTGTTTCTTTTGTTAGGAATGGAACTTTCAAATTAAGGTATGTTTCTTCTGGGGTTTCTAAAAAGTCTGAGAATATTTAGTAATTTTAAGGAATTCACTCTTTAATGTGATTCATCATTGGGAAGCTCCTAAGTTTCTGCTAGTTCTAAATTTCTCGGACCTTAACTGCTTATGCACAGTTGAAGAGTCTGCCAAGGATCTCGAAGCAATTCCCCCTCCTCTCCTGCTGTCTATTTTAGAGATTTCCTGCTTCAATTTCCAGCTGCTCCAGCAGCCCGACACTTCAACTTCTGACTCCCACCCCAACTGCCAGTTCTTGGGTAAGTTCTATTTCCTGTGTGCCCTGTAGCCCAGGGAGTAACCTGCTAGGACAAGTCAAATCAACAGAAATGCCATCTACTGGCATAGTGCTGTCTGCTTCTGATGGTTAAATAATGTTTGCAAGTATTTTCTTATATTTTAGAGTGTATAATTGTTGTAAGGAGGGTTATCTAATTTAAGATCTTCCATTCTTTATGAAAGCCAGAATAACTAAAGCAGTGTTTATCTTTTATTTTTTAAACTAGCATATAAAATATTTGGTTTCCTTCAGGTATTTTCTTTCTTTGTTGTGGGTATATTCTCTCTGTCTCTCTGTGTCTCTCTCTCTCTCTATCTCTATCTCTCTCTGTCTCTGTCTCTGTCTCTCTCTCTCTCTCTCTGTCTGTGTGTGTGTGTGTGTGTGTGTGTGTGTGTGTGTGTGTCCCTAGGCACATGTGTGTCACTGTGTACATATTTGGAGGTCAGAGAACACTCTAGAGTGTTTATCATTGCCTTCTACCACATTTCTGACTGGGCCTTTCTTTTGTTCTCCAGGTAAGGTCAGAGGGAAGAAAAGCCAGACAAGGAAGTGAGTGATTCCACAGTAGTGCAGGCGGAAAAGACTACTTAAGGGGTGTTTCTAGTCTAAGAACTGGGGGCCTGGCATCCACCTACAGGTAGGGTAGTTACAGGGCAGAAAGGGCAAAGGGGGAAGGGGACTGAAGTGTTTCCTTTTTTTTTGGTCCTGTGGTCATTTCTAGGGGTAGCTAGCCAAGTAGGGTATGTGGTGAGATAGAGTGTTAGGTGGCTGATAAACGTTTCTCATGGCCAGCTGTTCCTGGGAGTGGACAGGGCAGGGAGGGCAGGAATGTAGAACATCAAGTTATTTTAGTTCAAGAGTGGGCATTGTTTAACCAAAATGGAGGATCTGGTGTGATCTTGACTAACACGTCTCTGCACATGAGATTAGATGGCCCGTGATTTCTGGGTATTCCTCTGTCTCCACCACCCATCTCACCTAGGAGTACAGAGATTACAGATGTGCGCTCTGGGAAACCAGGGTTTGTGTTTCGTGTATTGCAATAGCCTCGCTGAGAATTCGTGGACTAGAGTATGGAAATGTAAAACAGGCATGATGCCTAAACCAGAGGACCAAAACACATGACTAGTCGTGGTTAGGCTAATACCAAAGCCTTCCAGAACGGTGCAGTGAGAAGGCTGTTGTGCGTCAGTGGTACTTTTCCTATAATTCTCATGCTGTGTGTAAACATGGATAAACCTGCTAGCACTCTTCAGAATTGTCAAGGTAATTGTGTCTTGGTCTTTTAGGGCTGCCACACAACATGGCAATACCAGCTAGTGCGGGGGTGCTTATAAACATTTCTTTCTCTACAGTTCTTGGTTTGGGAAGTTCATGGTCAAGGCCCTGGCAGATTCAGCATCTGATGAATGCCTGTTTCCTGGCTCTTAGGCGTTCTTGCCATGAACTCATTTGACTGAAAGGGTAAAGGAGTTTTCTGCAGTCTCTTTAAAAAGGGTGCTGATCCCATGTGCAAAGGCTGTCCTCATGACCTACTGTCGGAGACTCTCCCTCCAAATACCACTGTAATCAGACTCCAACAGAGAGATTTTGAGGGACGCGCAAGTAATCAATCAATAGCGATAATAAAAAGGAAAACTGAGAAAGGGTCTAAGATACTGGAGACTCGGCAGACAAGACCACTACATGCGATGGCACAGAACAAGTTTAAGGGAAATGGGAACAGGAAGAAGTCTCTGGTTAATGGTAGTCTGCTGTTCTTCTGTTGACTCCTTGATTTTCGGGAACTTTCTTGGGTTTTGTAAGATACCAATACTGGAGAAAGGGATGTGAGAACTCTGCTCTCTGTAACTTTTAGGCTACTCTAAAATAACTACCAAGTTAAGAGAATGTTTTCTCAGTAAATGCTTGTCATACACGTATGATGAGAACCTGAGTTCCATCACTCCCACCCATGTCAAAGAGCCAGGCACTGTGGTGTGTGTGTTTGGAGTCCCAGCGCTGGGGGATCAGAGACAGGTAGAACCCTGAAGTTCACTGGCCAGACAGCCCAGCCTAATCGGCAGGCCCCAGGCCTCAGTGGAAGACCCCATCTCAAAAGCCAAGGTGGACAGCTCCTAAGGAATGAAACCCAAGGCCGCCTCTGGCCTCTCCATGAGCGGGTATATGCACAACAAGAAATACAGAAAAAAAATAATAATAAGATCATGTAGCATGAATCTTAAAAGTTCTTATTAATAAAATCAAACCTGAGGCCAGTTATTGGGGTGAACACTGGAAGTTCAGAGAGCCAGAACAAGCCACAGCTACCTCACCTCGCTGGATCCTCAGCTGGTCTTGCTTCCTCAGACTGGAGGCCTCTGAGTCCTCATCCAGAATGGGTCTCAGCTGAATTGCTGCTCAAAAGCCTGAATCTTAACCAGCTAAATGCTTAACCAGCCAAATGATGCTAGTTTCTGGTCCCCATGCCTTATATACCTTTCTGCTTTCTACCACCACTCCCTGGGATTAAAGGCTCGCTTTCTGGGATTAAAGGCGTGATGAGTCACCATGCCTGTCTATATCCTTGAACACATGGATTTCTGCCTAGTTCTGTCTCTGGAATGCTAGGATTAAAGGCGTGTGCTACCACTGCCTATCCTTTATGTTTAATATTGTGGCTGCTCTGTCTCTGACCCCAGATAAGTTTATTAGCATGCACAATATTTGGGGGAATACAGTACCACAAGATCATTATTTTATTTGTATTCACAAGAAAATAATGGCACAAATATTAAAAGAAAAGCAAATGTACAGAAGTGGCTAGACTTACAAAGGTCTGAAATGATAAGGTTTTTAGGTACAACTAACCCCTGTAAAGCCGGAACTGTGCTAGATGTAGTGTTTCTCACATTCAGTGAAGCTTTTGATGCAGTGACTCTTGCCATCTGTACACAATTAGTTCAAGTTATCCCAGTTATAAGCAGAGTCACATGGACTCAAAACTGGCTAGAGAACCATAAAAAATATCGATAAACGATAAATGGCAATGTATCAAGTGAGGGAACGTGTCTAGGTGCTGCAAGGATCAGTGTTATGTCCTGTCTTATATGGCTGCTGCATTAATGATGTAGAAAACGGAGTAAAAAGCATGTTAATGAAACTCACAGATGCCATTAAATTAGGAGGTGGTGCAAGTGAGGAAGGGCATTAAAGCAATGTAAAGGTAGCAAGAGCGCGGAGAAAGATGGATGGAAGTAGCAGGGTGAGGTTCTGCCCCTCCAAAATAGAAGCTGCCGCATTAGGAGGAAAACAATAAAAGAAAAATGGGAATTCAAAGGGAGTGAGAGCTGGAAGTCATCAAATGGTCAGAGAGACCTAAGGGTGCGAATGAATAGCAAAGTGGAGAGGAATTTATGATATGGTGATTTGGGAGACTAGGGCTGCATCCTCTGCATGTCACAGGAAGAATATTCTGTTCCTCAAACCTCTGGCAAAAGGACATCTGGAAGACAGAGCTCCTTTTATGTCTGACTGGTACCTAAGCACTGTCGACAAAATAGAAGTAGCAATAAAAATGATTAAGCCCCAGAACACTGCAGACAAGTATATTCATCTTCAGCAAATTATACTGAGCAGTTTTACAAGTCTTTCCATTCATAACTGCTGATGTAGGTGACCCTTCCTTCCTCAGACACAAACTCTTACAGAGCCTCAGAGCACCTTGCCAACCTTGTTACCCTCTCCATGGTTTCTCTGTTCCGATTATAAGCTAATTCTTAATGTTCTTCATTTTTATTTCCGTTACTTACAAGCTTGATTCATTTCTATAACTGCCATGGCTTCCCTCGTATCTATATGCCAGTGCTGCAGACATGGGTCCCCCACCCCCAGCAGCCATAGAACAAAGAGCATAAACAAGAATAACATCTGAGAAGTGTGTTAGAATTGAGACTTAAATGAGTAACAACTAAAAGAAATTAACTGCAGGTAGGAATTTGTAATGCCATATTCCAGTGGCCATATCATAAATCATTATCCTCTGTAGAGGTGAACAGGATACTGATTAAATGTTAAATAATAGATTTTTTTAAAATGTTGCCTCAGCATGAAAAAAGCCTATCTGAATCTTTATTTTGTGGTTTAAGAATGTTTCTTTTTTAATGTTTTCACAAGAAAAACCTGTGGCCAATTTGAGGCCAATTTTCTGATTATTAAGCTCAGTAAATTTCAGCTAGTCGCAGATATATGAACACTGTTAAAGCAGAAGGAGCAGTGGTGATGCCTCAGTCTCAGCCGTGTGTGCACAAGGTTACGGGGCATGGTGATGAAGGAGAACCTCTGCGTGGTTGGGGAAAGGATGCTGAAAGATGCATTCATCTTTTATTTAAGAAAAGGGATCCTTACATTCGATGGAGGATTTAACCAAGTCGTTTATTTGGGTGTGTGTGGAGGGCAGTGTATGTGTGTGCACATGTTTATGCAGGCACACACCTATGGGCAGTCCAGAGGTCAATGTTGATAGCTTCCTCTCTTGCCCTCCACCGTATGTTTTGAGATAGGGTCTCTCTGAACCAAGAGCTCACTGATAGACTGGGTGAGCCAGCCAGCAAGCTCAGGAGACCTGCCTGTCTCTTCACCTTTCCAAGCCTCCCCAGTGCTGAGTTTACAGCTGTCACAGCATCCAGCATTTACTTGGCTGCAGGGAACTAAACCCCAGGTCCTCATGCTTGCACAGCAGAAGCTCTTATCTACTAAGCTGTCTATTCAAACCTAAGCAGGTCTTTTGTAAAGTCCTTTGAATGCTGTGAGGATATTTGTTGTTAGTCATTTGGCTATTCACATGTCTCTACAGCCCCTAGGTGATTTGATTGTATCAGAATTACAAAAGTTAATAGAACAGCAGCCATCCATTTTTAAAATAGATATGTCTGTCTTCTGTAAAATGTAACAAATTTCATATAACATGCAACAAGTCAACAAAACTGTCACTTCATGCTCTATTTCTCTGGATTGTGTGCTTGGTTATTAAATCATTCATTCTTTAGACAACCTGGAATCCACTTCTATAGAATGCTGAACTGTTCTCACAAGAAAGGTAGAAGGGCTATAAGTGACACATGTTGATCATTAATTCTTTGTAAAACTTTGTGATGGGCAGTAAAAGGGGCATGATGTTCCTCTGTCTGCAATAGCTCAGAGTGTTCACATTCTTAGACATTTTTATAGCAGACCCCAAGAGGTTGCCTTCTTTATATTCCTTGAGGTAAGCCTCTCATAATTTGATCTTTACCCATCTGTCAGAATCGTAACTGCCATTTATACAGCTACTTCAGTAATAGATGGCAAACTATTCATGTCCACTGACTATAATTCATGGGAAAATCCAGTTTAGAGCTATTAAACATTGGATTTTGATCAACTAGAACTTAATTTGTTTAGAAAACCATCTATTCCTTAGCATCATTATTGTAGGTATCATTAACTGCCATTTCATGATTTTTATTTAAGCTTTGAACATCTGTACCTATACGTTAGCATCCAGCCCTTTTCGTTTGGCCTTGAGCTCTTTGAAGCCTAACATGCCTTTTATTTTTTTTAAGACAATTTCTCATATAAGCCAGGATGTCCTTGAACTCACTATATACTGCAGCTAACCTTGGACTTCTATCTTCATGTTTCTAGCTGCAGTGTTCTGGGGTTACAGTTGTGCAGTACCATGAGTGGTTCATGTGGGCCTCGGGATCAATCTCAAGGCTTCGTGTATGCTAGATAAACGTTCTACCAACTGAGCCATCTCCATCTCTGTAGCTTAGCCTGTCCCTTCATTCTTAAAAATATTCCACATTGAATAATTTTGATTATTTGTGTCACAGAAAGCCTCCTGATTTGAGGTGTACAGTCAACTGTCTTTCATTTTAATTGCTTTCTAGATACTCTCTATGAAAATGGTACCCATGAACTCAGGCCCTCACTGCCTGTCTGCGTTGTTGCCAAATGATTTTAATTTTTGCAAGAGATCTTAAAACAATAAATAACCTGAGCAACCAAGTACTTGTCTCCATACAACATAAGCATGAGGGCTGGTGATGTACCTTAGTGGTGAAGTGCTTGCCTAGTGTGCACAAGGCCTAAGGTTTGAGCCCTAGCACTGAAAAAACAAAAGCAGTACTGATAATATGTTAATGGAATCACATGACTTTTGATTTTGTAATATCACTATTTTGTTGATTCATTCTGCAAAATTGTTGACTTAGA
The DNA here is from genome assembly GCF_007827085.1 of Peromyscus californicus insignis. Taxonomy (NCBI): domain Eukaryota; kingdom Metazoa; phylum Chordata; class Mammalia; order Rodentia; family Cricetidae; genus Peromyscus; species Peromyscus californicus. Next base: position 102,155,710 of record NW_026294606.1, read on the forward strand.
CTCGATATTGAGGTAGGTGGGGCTGTGGAAGCAAATGAGAAAGGTGGAGACTGCATCTTTGAGTTTAAGTCCTGTGCAAACCTGGCCTGTGATTTCCTCCCCAGGGACAATGCTTTAGCCTCTTGCTCTCACTGTCTGTTAGAAGTTGAAGTCCTCAAAAGTTTCCAGGTTGCCCTGTGTGTTTCCTTCATTTGACACTTGCCTCTTGTGGTCCCTTTGCGTCATCCTCCTTGGTTGACCCCCCTGTCACCACTTGTGATATATTGCTTTTTATAAAGGTGTGAACTGAAGTAATATTGTATAACTTAGCACCTAGAATAAGTGTTGTTTTAAAAACATGTAATATTTGTGAATGTCAGGTTAGTTTGTGATTAAATGTAGTGTTTCCAACATATCTGCTACCATAGAGAAGAGCTCTGGATTCTTTATGATGTGCATAAGGAAGAGTAACATTTTCTTTAGCTACTATTGTAATAAGGATGGCCAGCAAAATCATTAAACTTTGGTCCTGACCATAGTAAACTAACTCTCTCTCTCTCTCTCTCTCTCTCTCTCTCTCTCTCTCTCTCTCTCTCTCTCTCTCTCTCTTTCTCTCTCTCTCTCTCTCTCACACACACACACACACACTCACACACTCACACACTCACTCTCTCTCTCATACACAGTTTTCTCTCTCTCACACACACACACACTCACACACTCACACACACACATTCTCTCTCTCTCTCACACACACTCACACACTCTCTCTCTCTCACACACACACATTCTCTTTCTGTCTCTTTCTCTCTCTCTCTCTCTCTCTCTCTCTCTCTCACACACACACACACACACACACACACACAAAATGTGATTTAGAAGTTAAAATCTAAGAAATAGTTGGTATGATTTAGTTCAAGAAGTTTTTCAATATACCTGAACTTTTTAGACTTTTAGTATTGATTTTTGGTGTTGATTTTTTTATAATATGTTTCATTTGAGTATAACAAATATGGTCCTATCTAAGAATCATTTTTGTTTGTGACAGAAATAAAAAAAATACATACACACACACAAATGCTACCATACTTGTCATACTGTGGCTCAACAAACATGGTATTTAACTTGCACAGGTAACAGTAAAAATGTTTTGGAGAAGAGAGTAAATGTCTGCTATGCTCAAAATTCCAAGAGGTTTGAAACTTAGGAGAGTGGGGTCATAGTTCACTGGCAGAGGTCTCACTTAGCACTTGAGATTGCTCTGGTTCAATCCCCAGTGCCCTTCCCCTAAAGTTAAAGGTTTCTAAGATCTATAAATATGAACCTGATGGTCCTGGTATGTGTGAATTGTTTCTTTATCAACTTTACTTATCACTGATTTGGGGGAATAATGAATTACATGGGTTTATCAGGAACCACTGGCCATTACCTGAATTTATATAATTCTCACATGTGAATTTGCCAAGGATTCTAGAAAGTATTATTAAGAACTACTTGGAAGATAATTGAGGATATTTTCTTGCTATTCCTTTGAAAGTTAAGGTTAGAATTATTGATTGCTTCCTTTTGTCTAGTTATTTCAGGAATTTATCATTTTAAAGATATTACTATTTCATTTTAATAAATGAGTAATTTATTCTGATTCTGGCTGCTCTATTGCTGCTTCCCTTTTTAGTTACTCAATTATGCTGTCTCTTCAGAGTTTCTCAAGTTTTTCCCACCCTCAGCTTATTGGCCATTTTCATACTTTGAATTAAACTATCCAAATATTAAAATAATTATAGAATTTTCCTAACTGTGGCATTAGATTTTCATGCTTTATTATTGTCATTCACATATCCTAATCGTGAAAAGAGACTTACATTCTCTCTTATTTTGTAATCTGCTTCCTATACTGTGTTGAAGAAAGCATGTATGCTAAAGATGTAAAATCATGTAGATATTTGGATAGCCTCATCTGGATTTCACCCTTTCATGGTAATTCATTCAGTAAATTATTACACCTTTTTGTTGTTTTGGTTTTGGCTTCTTTATTTTTTTTAATTTTTATTATTATTATTTTTTAAAACAAGGTCTCACTCTATAGCTCCATGCTGGCCTGGAACTCACTGTGTAGCCTAGTCTAGCTTCATGGCAATCCTTCTGCCTCAGTTTCCAAAGTGCTGGCTTTGTGGAATGAGCCACCATGCTGGGTGCTTTTGTCTCTTCTTACTGTGATGTTGACACTTGTAGAGATATGCATAGTTGAATCTGCAATGTCTTCTAAATCAGTCTTCCCAAGTCACTTCCAAAGCACCTCCAAGTCCTGCCAGTGTCTCTGGATGCCAGTCTTAAGATGTTTCCTTTGTGCTTCCCACCTATTTCCCCAGAGCTGCTCTATCCAACCATAGAATTTGAATAAGAAATTTCAAAGGGGTCAAGTCTTTCCTTTGTGCATGTCTTCAGCAGTGTTCTATTACTGCAGAGACACCATGACCAAGGCAACTCTTATAATAGAAGGCATTTAATTGGGGGCTGGCTTACTGTTTCAGAAGTTTAGTTCATTATCATCCTGGTGGGGAGCATGGCCACAGCCAGGCAGGTGCTGGAGCAGTACCTAAGAGCTACATCCTGATCCATAGGCAGAGGAGGACTGGGGAATACCTGGGGCTGACATGGGCTTTTGAAACCTCAAAGCCCACCCCAAGTGACACAGTTCCTCTGTGAGGCCACACCTCCTAATTCTTCTAATCCTTTCAAATAGGGCCACTCCCTCGTGACTAAGCATTCAAACATATGAGCCTTTGGGGGCCATTCTTATTTAAACCACCATAGTCCATAAAACTTGGATATAGGATGTGTGTTTCATTAACTTTAAGGAGTCCTTGCTTAATTTTGATATCAACAAAAAGAAAGCCATATGGGTTTTAGCTCCATTCCTTATCATTTTTCTATTATCATTCCTTTCGCCATCTATCACTATTCTTTATTCTTGACCTATTAGTCAAATTCTAAAGTTGGTGTGGTGAGATTGAAGTTCCTCCTTTTGTACTGAACTCTTTGTCACTGGGTGTTATCAGGTAATCTATGACCAAAAGGAAGTAGTGAGGCTTTAATACCATTGGTACATACTCTATCGTATCAAAACCAAGCCATAAAATTTTTTTCTTGGGATCTATCCAGCGTCACGAAGGTTTATTAAATAATAATTAAGGATTCAAAAATATTTGATGATAATTGCTGTCTTTTTAAGTTGTCATTCTAAATTAACCCCTGGATTTTGTGATAAGTCTATGGAGCTTGACATGAATTTTGTAAAAAAAGAGGGCTGCTAGTAATCAGCTGGGCATGTTTTTCATGGTCAATTGAAGGCGAATCAAAGGGAGCGATGCTGAGTTATCTAAAGCAAGGTCTCTGGCCGTTCTACCTCGAGAGCCTAGAGGGAGCGTCATCTGGGTTGTTATGATGTTCTCTTTTGATGATGGATTTGGCTTTGGACTTCCAGGGAACCAAAACATTATTGAGACTTTCACACTATTAATTATCTGCAATTGTTTCTCTATCTGATTCTATCCATTTGCATTTGTAGTTTTGCTCAAGTACCGTTTCACTTCCTGGCTTCTCAGTAATGATTTGGGTTACCTTGGCTACTCTCAGCCTTTTAAAGTCGGAAGGAAAGAACTAGTTTAACGTTTTTCCCAGATACTCACTTGCTATGTTTTGTGGTGATCCCGCATCTCTCCTTCATTGACATTTAGCTTATGAAAGCCTCTCATTTTCCCTATTCTCTGCTCTTGATGCATTTTGTTTGTTTGTTTTTTCGAGACAGGGTTTCTCTGTGCAGTTTTGGTGCTTGTCCTTGAACTCACTCTGTAGACCAGGCTGGCCTCAAACTCACAGAGATCCGCCTGCCTCTGCCTCCCGAGTGCTGGGATTAAAGGCGTGTGCCACCACCGCCCGGCTTCTCTATGCATTTTCAAAGTTCATTTCTTTCACCAACCTTCCTCATTCAACACGTGAGACCTTCTTGTATACTTGATTTGAGTGGAATAGTTTGCTTTCTGAAAACTTTCTAAACTTGTAACCCCCTTCTCTGTCCCCACTTGTGTTCATGTACGTTCATGTGGAGGCTATCAGTTTTCTTCTCCCGCTTTCTACCTTATTTCTTGAGACAGGGTCTTACACCAAACCTGGTGCTCAGCAGGTGCCTAGACTGGCTGGCCAGTGAGCCACTGATATCCTGCTGTTTCTGAGTTCCAGTGGTGGGTGGTGTTGTGCCCAGATTTCGACCCCCCAGAGAGACCACAGAAGACGAGCATACTGGAATGCAAAAGCAAGGTTTTAATTCGGGATATCAAAGAGCAATACAAGCCTAGGCAGGGACTTCGTCCAACACATCCAATGCAGTGGAGACTGGAGGAAGTGCCCAGTCTGAATTGTGCACAGCTTTTAAAGGCAAAACCCACAAGGTTACAGTACCAGGGGATTTCCATACATATGCATTTCTGATTGGCTTGTTTCTAGAGACTTTCCAGAAATCATAGTTTAATCTCACTTACAAGGAGGTGGTTGCCTGTCACCGTTTCTCATTGGCTGCCCTTAGGTGGGGGACATTCTGTGGTTAAACAATCACCATGGAGACCAGGATTGGGACATTCCATGGTCACAGTGTCACCATCACATGATTAACTTGTTATTCTGTAAAAATGGAGGAGCTTTGGTCTCACAGGTGGGATTACAGGCCCATGCCATCATGGCCAGCTTTTAAATGGGTGAAGAGATGGAACTGAGGTTCTCAGACTTGGGTGACAGGCACTTTACCCACTGAAACTCTTCCCAGCCAGTCTGCCTTCTTTCCTAACTGTAAAACATTTCACACTAGCCGTTGTGTTATTCATTTTAATTATTTAGCTTTTCTTAATTATTTTTTGAGACAAGGTCTTACTCTGTAGCCCAAGAACTCACTATGTAGACCAGGCTGACTTGAAACTTGTAGTGATCCTTCTGTTTCAGCCTCCCAAAGTTTGGGATTTCAGTGTGACCTACCATACTGTGCTAACATTTACTTTTCTTTTTTTGTTCAGTTTTTTAAAAGGTAATTATTTCCCAGCCCGATCAGTTTTCCCTCCCCTCCCTCTTCTCCTCTTAGTCCCTCACCAACCTCCCCTCTTCCCCCCCATCCACTCCTCCTCCTTTCTCTTCAGAAAAGGGCAGGCCTCCCATGTGTATCAGCCAGCCTAACATTTACTTTTCAAAAATATAATTTGTATCCACTTGTTAATGAAGACTTTGTTTACAATACAAATTTGATTCATTTGTACCTTTAAAATAAACTTTCCTTTTTCTGTATAGGTTAAAAATATGAGATGAACGATAAGCCACAGGCAATTCATAATAGGAAATGTGGCTAATTTGGGAATGGCAGATATAGAGGTATTTTTATGTGCTCCTGCTATAGTTGCTTGGGTGATTAGTAAAAACTAAACAGGTATTCAGTACTTTACCTAAGGCAGTACTTACTGCTATAAGTGCCTTTTATCATAACTCCTGCTCTTCAAACAGTTGCTTTGGTTGGGAGACACAGCAGGCGTATATTTCTACATAAGGGCATCTCTACTCTCAGACCGCTGAAAAGGAGGAGGAAGTGGAGGAGTGGTGGCATGGCCATTGGTTCAGATCTGAAAGGTACATAAAACTCAAAATGCTTCAGTACCTTCCTGAAACATGTCCACAATCTCATTTGATGTGGTTTGATTGAAGCAAAACTGCTTAGGTGTGCATCTGTTATTGGTCAAGGCTAACACACAGGCTTGATAGCACGTTCTCTGTATTTTGTCCTTGAACCAGAGCAGCTTCTACTCCAGGGTCACCTAGTGATATGCCTGGTTTCTTACCTCTCTCGAGCATCCTCTTGTCCTGCAGTTTACCATGGATTCTTCTTGTCCTGACTCCAAAGATTCACTTTAAGGCCTTTTCCAAGAAAAAGATTTGCCTAGATATTTAATCGTGTGCTAACTGAGGCTTTACTTTTTTCCAAAGCATGAGATTCTAAAGTAAAATTTGGAGATGGTATGAAAAATAGAAATTCTATAATTCTGTCTTTCATAATACCCATCTCGTGATAGAGGCGGGGAGGGACTATTAGAAAGAGGGGGTAAAAGACATAGAAACAGCTTTTTAGAAGAATAAACACCAAAACAGTGAAGTAAAAACAAAAAGCAAAACCCCAGAAATCAAGACCATTGATTTGTACCAGAGTTCATCCAAAGCCTTGTTGGTAGGTTAGAAGAATCGAAACCAGAAATTCTTTACAGTAGGATTAGTTCATTTGGAGAGGACCTGGTGCTTGTAGAAAGTGGAAAGCTTAGAGAAAAACAGTAAATTATCTTTCAGCCTTCTAAATGATTTCTGCAGATCTTATCACGGGTGGGCAGGAGCAGAACAAATCGTAGAGGGCCAGACAGCATCTGGCTGTCCACTAGTCACCTAAGGAGAGGCAATGGAAGGTGCATCTCTGTCCATTCTTCACAGTGTCATCCTCAGGTATAGCATTCAGATGCTGCAAAGCTCAGACTCCTGCAAATTCACATAAACTCCCTGGTTTCAGATCTTCCCCCACTACCACTTGAAAATCACGCGAGGCTTTCCCTCATATTTTGAAAGGAAAGAGTCATCAGATCCATTTTACCTTAGGTGATTTCTCAAAGTGCAGGTGACTTTTGTTCTCCCACTGGAGTTACTGCTGGATTGGTGGGAGGTCTTGAAAGGCAGCTGTGACCCCCTGTCGTCGTCTCCTTGCCTTCAAAAGTATTCGCGTCGTGGATGCATATTTAAACTGCCCTTCTTTTCTTCCTAAGTTTTTATTTGGTTTTGATGTTTGTTCCTTTGTTTTTCTGAATAGAAAACAAATTGATGGGATGGCAGAATCCAAAGGGGTGTGTATGTGTGTGTGTGTGTGTGTGTGTGTGTGTGTGTGTGTGTGTGTGTATGTGTGTGTATGTGTGTTGAATACAGACTATCGACCTTAGTCAGAAATTACTAAGTGGTGAGTCAAATGAGTCACACTTGAATAAAAATCTCATGCTAAGGATTGGGCATGGAGCTAGTGGCACAGCCCTCACTTAATACACATAAGGCCCTGCATTTGATCCTAGAGTCACACACACAGAGAGCACAGGGAGAAAGAGACAGACAGAAAGAAAGACAGAGATCACACAGAGAGAGAGAGAGAGAGACAGAGACAGAGACAGAGAGACAGACAGACAGAGAGACAGACAGACAGAGAGAACAAACCGTACTAAAATAATGAAGTTAGTTACTGTGTGTGTGGATATTTTGGAATGATTTTTTTTTCAATGGGGTAGAAAAAACTATGCACCACTTTTCCATTCAGCTTCAGTAATCTTGCTTACACCCTTAGAAAATAACATTTGGAATAATATTTTTTACTAAATGGATCACTTTCTCATATTTAAGAAAAGAGATCAGAAAAAACATATACTCATCGCATGGACAAGGCAACAGTAACATTACTGACATTATTTCAAAAATTATTCTTTTTTTCAAAAGATTCATTTATTGTACAGTCTATTTACCAAAAAAAAAATAAGGTGCAAATGTACTCGAGAACAAAGGGAACATGCCAGGCATATGTATGTGCAAAGCCAGTGTGGACAAAACTTATCAAGAGTCTACTTCTGCGTGCAGCACTTGGCAGTCAAGATAATCGATTACCTCGGAAGTTTCAGAAAGTTCAATCCTATATGACTAAAACTATGACTATCTTAATGGAAAAATTATCACCTTTTACTCATTGAAAATTTCCAAGTTGCTGAAGGCCAAATAAACCATATCACACCAACTTAAAAATCCAAAGGAGCTTAAGTAGGAAGCCAGAATTATGTAGGAAAATCACTGAAGCATGTATTCCGTTTTCAGTAGCACTCACATAAAGGGGAAAAAAATCTATACACCCAACTCTCTTCAGTAGACATTTAACTGCCAGGTCTTCTAAAACCAGAGACAAGTATTCTTAAATCCCTTCCTCAGGTTGGGTGCAGATAGGTCCCAAGATAAGTCTTAATCACCCTAACGGAGTTTGTGACCCTCTGAAAGGCAGCAAAGGATAACACAGCACATTTCTGGATCTGTCCTCCCAAGTGTAGGCACAGCTTTCACTTCAGATACCTTGAATAACTGCTTTTATATTACCAGTTCTTCCCTTACATCACTGACTTTCTATTGGGGAAATGTAACATCAAAATCTTGACATTTCTGCACTAGAAAATGGAGAGCAGTCTCAAGATCCATTTTCTTTGTCAAAGAAATCTTACAATGCAACCTTCTGTTTCCATGCATTAGATATTAAAGACACTGGATCCCAATGGGAACTCTGTCTTCTCCTCTTTTGAATGGGTCTACCACCTGGTGACCTTATTCATGTCCTTTAGAACACTCACCATGTTTGGAACATCATTAACTCTCTGGCTTTTTGAATGATGACTATCATTCATCTTGTTAACCCCCAAAGGCTGTCTTTTCACTTCATCTGCCCAATTATCTCTGTTGCATGTAGGTTGCTTGGGAGGAAAACATAGAGGCTGGAGAGAAGACTGAGGAAAGAGAGGAAGAGGAGGAAGTAGCGAACTTGGAAAGTGATCTGGTTCTGCGCTCGGCCCAGAAGTCACTGATAATGATGGACATTCAGTCCATGCTGGGTTCGTTACTGCAATGTGAGACTGCAGGAAAGTTAGGTCATCTTCAAGGGCAGCTATCTTTTTAATGGTAGCCTTACGAGCAGATCATCTTCTCACTGCTTTGTTCTGTCTTAGAGCAGGTGATGATGGCTTCAAAATCAGTTTTGAAGGCATGAAAAGGTCATTTTCCCTTCCTCCTCTTTCCATATACTGAGATAACTGGCTTGTTCATCATTCGCAACACATAAAACATCAGCAGAAGATGGAACCATAGGTTCATAGTCATCAGAATATTCAGAGTTCAAGTGTGGGATCAACTCTAAATTAGGTCTTCAACAAGGTAATAAAGAAAGCATTCTCCCAATAATACAAATGAGACTCCCAGCAGACCCCTGGTCTTTATTTTTGCAAAGTCAGCAAATCCTGGTCTATGGGAACACCAAACTATGCCAGCATGTTTCTTAATATATTCACTATGAGAGACATTGGTGAATTAAGTTCAATGAAACATTGTTCATTGGTACCTCCCTGCTACACTGCACACCATCAGGTTGTCTGAGAAGGGCTGGCTCCACTGAGCCCCACGAAGACTCTGAGGGACTGAACTCCCCCCAGGGCAGGCTCGCTCTTTCCGCCTCTCAAAAAAAATTTTTTTTATAGAGACCTTGAATTACATTATTAGTTTCTCATCTTTGTTATAACAACTTTCCCAAAGGCACAGAGTAAGAAAGGCCATTAAAATTTTTATATCAAACATGTATTCACAACTTTGATAAAATATATCTGAGATCTCTTCAAAGAAAATACAGATATGTCAGGTGTGTCGTTGTTGTTGTTTTTATAATTTTCTCTCCTCACTTTAGATCTTACCTTTAATTGGAAAAGATGTGGGTATCTATCAAAACTTTACATTTTTTTTGTTTGTGTATGTGTTAATACATGTGTATGACCACAGGTCATCCTTGGATGGCGTTCTCTTGTTTTTTACAGATGCTAGTGAGCCACAGTGTGGGTGCTGGGAATTGAACTCAGAACCTCCGGAAGAGCAGCTAATGCTCTTAACCTCTGAGCCATCCCTCCAGTACTCTCCCTTGTTTTTTAATTCAGAGTTTCTCACTGGGCCCCTCAGGCTGACTGACCAGCAAACCTCCGGGATCCACCTAGCTTCATTACTGGGATGTGTTGAGAATGAAGCCAGGTCCTTATGTGTATGTATATAACAAGCACTTAACTGACTATGCTATCTCTCTAGTCTCTCCCCCGCCAACTACAATGTTTAATTCTCCCTTCTATTACTTCGTTTTCATTGTATTTTGGTTAGGCCATTAGTTGTAGCAGGCCATAAGCAGATTTAGGATTATGGCAGGTGGGAATGTTAGAATTGCAGAAGGGTGATGTATTAATTGTATTTATTGGTTATGGATTGAGTCTATGGAAAACACAGAAATGTTTAAATGGCTGCATATTTCTGATATATATTTGAGGCCATTTAATGTAACATTTTCCATATTTGTAACAATATATGCAAAATATCTTTGAAAATACCATAATTAAGCCAAATATTTATTGTAGTATAAATTTGGTGAAATTAAAGTTTATGTAAAACCAGCTACTTAGAACACTAACTGTATTTCAAGCTTTGGTTTTGTTTGTTTGTTTGGGGATAACATTTCATTCTATGTCTTAGGCTGGCCCCAAGCTCTTTGTCTTCCCATTGTAGGCTCCTAAGTCCTAGGATTGCAGATGTGACAAAACATGGCTATTCGGCCAGCCATTGCAGGGCATGCCTGTAGTCTTGGTATTTGGTGTGCTGAAATAAGATGATTGAGACGACAGCCTGGACTACACAGCAAGATCCTGGTTCATTAAAAAAAAAAAATGGAGACAGGGATATTGGTATTTTATCCTGTATGTTGGCCCCAATTAAAAAATACCATTCCCAGAATATATAAAATAGACCAAACAAAAGAAACATGCTACTATGAAATATGTAATTCATAAAGTATTTTAGGAAGTAGATTAAGTTAGGAGAACTAATTTTCTGGGTCTTAAGTTTCTATTTCTACTTATCTATGTAAAAAGGAACTTTTTTTCTTTTTCGAGACAGGTTTTCATGTAGTCCAGCCTCTAACTGGATAGATAGGTAGTGAAGGATGATCTTGAACTTCTGATCTCCTTCCTCCACCTCCCAAGCACTAGGATCATGGGCCTGTACCAGCACACCTGGTTTGTGCGATGCTGACTATAGGACCCAAGGCTTCATCATACCTGCTAGGCATGCAGTCCACCAACTGAACTACATACCCAGCCCCAAACGCACGTATCTTCAGTAAGATTGTGGCTTCCAGTTCTGACAGTTTTATAGATTTGTTACCATTAGAACCACAGTCAGATATTGCTGTGTGGAGTGTAAAACAAAACAAATAAAAACCCCCAAACAGAGCTTTTGCGTGCATAACTGAATTAACAAAAAAATAAGGGCCCAAATCTGAAGATGAAGAGGATGAAGAAACTGAGTGTAAGCCAACATTGTGGTTCTTAGAGAAGGCTGCCATTCTTAGCACTTAAGGATTGGATTTGTGAAAGACAGAGATAACCCTAGGACTCCCATATAAAACCAAGGTTCTGAGGCCAGACAGTGGCTTGGTGCTACCCACACTATTTCTCGAATGCCCGAGTACATGTGTTTAATCTCCTGCACTGGAAAAAAACAAAACCCCTCAAGTTCAAATTTTCTCCTACAATTTATCCCAAGTGAAGAACAGGGGAGTCTTATTAGGAGACTGAGCTCAAAAAAATGGTCAGACTACTGCTGACTCTCCGTTAAGGTCCGTAGGGTGTGGTGTGGGTGGTGAGGTAGGTGGAGGAAGGAGGAAAGAAGGGGGAGAAAAGGAGCATGTGACGGAGTTGGAGAGCAGACAGTGGCTTCCTCTAAACATCAGTGGTCACCTTGCTTCCTGAGAAATCAACGTTAAAAGTCACTGAGATCAAAAAACATCTCCACAGCACTTCAGCATGCGGCATGCAAAACCAAGAATTTTAAAGAGTCATGCTCTCAACCAAGGATCCCCATGAACAGAATGCCACTAACAATGAGCTGATATCCAAAAATGAGGAACTGTCAAAGAGAAGCAAGCCATCCTTTGGCACAGCACACCAGTCCTGGCTCAAGGATTTTCAATAATAGTGTTATCAGAAGCCATAAACTACTTTTAAATAATAAAGACATAAAAGCAGGAATGCAAGCCATGAGAAGAGAATGACTAGTGTCAGGGGCTGGAGGGATGGCCAGGGTGAAGAGTGCTTGCTGCTCTTCCAGATGGCCCAAGTGTACTTGTCGGCAACCTTAAATCGGGAGCCACACAACTGCTGTAACCAGCTTGGGGAAACCCAACACCCTCCTCTGGCCTCCACAGGTAACCTTCCCCGCAATGGCAAAGAGGCACGCAGACACATACACCTATTCATACATATTTTTAAATCTGTGAAAAAATGATGATAAGATGCAGTATTAGAGCAAGTGGGGTGACTCAGGGAGTTAAAGTGCCTGCTATGAAAGCCCGGTGACCTTGATCCCCCAAATCCATACAAATATGGAAGGCAAGCATAGACTCCTCACAGTTGTCCTCTGACCTCCGTATGCACACCATGACATACATACCCACACTCCCCGCCCCCTCTCACACACACACACACACACACACACACACACAGTTAAAAGCCCGGTGACCTTGATCCCCCAAATCCATTTAATATGGAAGGCAAGCATAGACTCCTCACAGTTGTCCTCTGACCTCCGTATGCACACCATGACATACATACCCACACTCCCCGCCCCCTCTCTCTCTCTCTCTCTCTCTCTCTCTCTCTCTCTTTCTCTCTCTCTCTCTCTCTCTCACACACACACACACACACACACACACACACACACACACACACACACACACAGTTAAAAGCCCGGTGACCTTGATCCCCCAAATCCATACAAATGTGGAAGGCAAGCATAGACTCCTCACAGTTGTCCTCTGACCTCCGTATGCACACCATGACATACATACCCACACTCCCCGCCCCCTCTCTCTCACGCACACACACACACACAGTTAAAAGAACGGGCAATATCAAAAAATCAAGCAGATCTGAAGTGATGAGAGAGAGAAATCTAGAAAAAAAATGAAATTTGAAGATCTATTTTCAAATACAAAGATTCTGAAATTTCCCAAGAAACAAACACTGCCTTCTAAGTTGAGAAATAGCAGTCTTGTCATACATTCTCTGGGCTCAAACTGTGTGCCACTTTGCTAGTGATTTCTGGGTCTCAACACATGACTCTCTAATCTCTGAGACCTAAACTTACTGAGTCCTAGCAAATCTGAAACCAGATGCCATGTGTTAATGACACTGAACAGCCTCATCAAAATAACCCACACAACACCAGTGCTGATCCAGTTAGATTAAGACAAATTAAAAACCTAATACACAGTTTTGCTGTTGGGTCCTTAGGGTCAGAGGTCAGTATAGTATATTGCAATAAGGCTATAGGTTACTCATGCCACAATATTTTATTGTAACAATCCAAATGGGGATAAAACACCCAGCAGTAGCCCATAAATCTGTTAGAGCTGAACTGTCAATGTCCCCTATACCAGGGTAATTTGTTAATTCGGAGCAAGTCCCTGTTTTCACTAGACCTTGGCAACTCCTTTCTGAAACATCAATAAGCCATCTGCTTTGACTTGTTAATCCAATGACTTTATTCAGTCCAAAGCAATTTTTTCCTAATAAAAACAGAGTATTTATCTCCATGGCTATAAAAGAGGAGTGTTTTCAACTGTTCACTTATAGTTAAGAAGCACATTTAGTTTGGATTGATTTCCAATGTCTCGGTCATATCTTGTCACTTTCCATTTCTTATATACAGCATCTCAGTTTAGCTGTTTAGGAGGGGGAAAAACAGCCAAATTCTGGATGTGTTACAGGGAAAGTACACAAAATCTAAAGAAGTTCAGAGAGGAAAATAACTCACCCAAAATAAATACAGATACATATTTCCTATTACGATTTCCCCATTTGGAAGTTTTCTGGTCACTCCAGAGAGTGCTCATGCTAGCTGCTGTTTCTCTCTCCACCCTGGTTCCAGATGTTTGCCTCTTATTCAGTGTATGGTTGTGTCCTGAGCCCCAGGGTAGATAATGTTTATCTGTAATAGAAACTTTTTATCCACTCTCCAGCTTTATTGTATTGGTATCAAGTTAGCCTCTGAGCTGGGATCATAGCATGCGAAGTTCTGCAAGACCACTCCAAAAAACTGACCCTTTTCTCCAACCCACCAGGATGGGATAAAATGAGTATTTCCTAGGTGTCTGTGGGGGGTACGGCCCATGCTCTGTGAACGAGCATCTTCAGGAATCGTCACGCTTCGTGCACCCTCCGTCCTTGGAGCTTACTGCCAGCTGGCAAGTGGAACAGAGCCTCTGACCTTTGATCTTGAATCAGCTCCTCTCGGACTGTTAGAAAAATGATGTCTGGGGAGAGGCCTGGGCATTTGAGTCATTACTGCATTCTGCCCTCTTAAAAAACAAAGAGGAAAGGCATAGGTATCCTTAATGAGCAGAGGACTCAGATGTAGCACAGACCATAGTGCATTATGGGAATTGTCTCTCAGCAGCACAGCTCCCTTTCCCACTGCAAACATCTGAACAAAGGAAGAAGTAGGCAGCTAACGGAAAATGTACTGTAAGTGCCCAAAGTGTTTCACTGAGTTGTTTCAACTCTTTGTAACTTGGTGAGCGCCTACTTGGATTTTTTTTTTAATATTTGAGATGGCATCACAGAGAGAAGCAGCCCAGATACTTCTGTGCCTCTCATGCCTCTTTATCCTCACTTTTACAGAGAAAAGAAAAAACTTTGTAAGTCCTTAAGTCAAATCTTAAATTGTTTTCTAGTATTTAACAAAAATGAGAAATGTCTGATATTCATGGTTAGAGCCATAGATTTCTAACAAAGTTTTCCCCAAATTTTTACTTTCATTAATTCTAACATTATTTTTCATGAAGCCTCGGAGCTGCACGTAATGGTCATGTGATCTTAGCACTTGGGAGATGGAGGGAGGTAGGAGGTTATCCTTGGCTATGTTTGAGACCAGCCTGGGTTACGTGAGGGCCTCTCTCTCTCTCTCTCTCTCTCTCTCTCTCTCTCTCTCTCTCTCTCTCTCTCTCTCAAATATATATCAAATATATAAACATTAACTGCCCATATGGCATGAAATTTACCAAATTACTTTATACTTAGTAAATAGTAATGATATTATTTCTTGATCCCTGTCCTTTACCTCTGCATTATGTCTTCTCTGTGACTTAAAACATGACAAGAAGGGACTGACTGCCAGTCACAGTCTCTGCTAATGAGGTTAGCAGTCTCCGCACTTGGGTTTATCTTCATGAACAAAAGTAGAGCTTATTCTTGGAGATAGTAGTTAAGGTAGAAATAAAGAAACGGAGCCTTTGTGAGAGGAAATAACAGGCAGACTCCCTTACTCGGTACCGGTAAGTGAAAGGTGGGCAAGAGCTGTGTGGATATCGGCAAGTACAACAGAGTTCTATCCCTGACTTAACACATGTGTGAAAGGTGGGCAAGAGCTGTGTGGATATCGGCAAGTACAACAGAGTTCTATCCCTGACTTAACACATGTGTGAAAGGTGGGCAAGAGCTGTGTGGATATCGGCAAGTACAACAGAGTTGTATCCCTGACTTAACACATGTGTGAAAGCAGTCATAATCATAAACTGCACTTTCACTTTCCGACTCAGTAGTGCCGGTGCTCAGGAATAAGGGGTTCACTTCCAAACCCAAGATAGAAAGCAGAGCATGAGCCAGTTAGAGCTGGGACTCAGCCAATAGCCACTTCTTGTTAAAGTACAACATAGTTTTGACCTGAGTAATATTACCTGAGGAATAGGACAATCAGTGTCCCAGATCGATCCCTGCTTCGTAGGTTTTCTTTTAAGCTCTCTGATTAGCCTTGTTGTTTTGTGTTTTTCCCAGATAATGTGAGTTTGGAGTTTTTGCTTGTTTATTTTGTTTTTGTTTGGCTTATTTTTTTTTTAATGTTTCATGGAAACTTTTAGAAAGACGGTTATAGAGCAGAGACAAAAAGAAAGAAAACACTGCCTTGAAGACACAGACTAAACACATGACTGAAAATCTCCAGAGGACAGGTCAACCTAGCAAGAGACACACACCTTCTTACCAGAGCTTAAGGTCCTGGATGGAAGAACGGACTTCTGGGATTTGCTGCAGTTAGAACGGGTTAAAGGATTAAGGACTATGCAAACATTTATGAAAATGGCTAAGCAATGGGAAGAGGCAAGTGACAGAGGTCAGCGAAAGCTGATTAAAGTGTCCCTACCAGTGAAGCAATGATCACGTGAAAGAACACAATTGGAGGGGTGGGGGTGTGTGGGTGTAGGGATGTAGGTGTATAAGGGTGTGTGTGTGCACGCGCATGCACATGCATGTAGGTATGTGCGTGTGCATGCTTTTCAGCATGACTATAGAAAATATGGTGTTGCATTTTGGAAATCACATTCAAGGAAATTAGTAATATTTTCATGCACTGCTGGTCTAGCTTAGAGATAGAATACTTGCCTTGCATGTACAAGGCCCTGGGATTTGACTGTTAGGATGATTTTATATACACACAAACATACTTAATCAAATGAAGGGGTTAAAATAACTAATGCCTCAGTTGAAGTTAATAAAAGCTACTTATTATATGTCTTGGCTAAAGTAAAACTAAGTAAGAACTGAGCACAAACCTTCAGCTGCCAAGGAGCAGTAGAAGCAAATTGTGTAAGAGAATACACTCATTCACATTTTTCCTAAACTTGAAATTTTCATCTCAATGGAAAATTTTAATTTTAATAGGAAATGTATCTAAGAGCCATGATTAAGTTTAAATATATTCTGTAGTGTTCATCCTTATCATTTATCTTGATCTAGAAATTCTTTGATCTAACAAATTCCGAAATAAGACTCCCAAGTTAGTAGAGAAACGATACAATGGTTTCTGTTGTTGAAGTTTCCCATTAAGACCTGTTATCTTAGTAATGAGATTAAATTTTCTTCATTTTTCTCTTTCCATTGGATTTCTTACATTTATAGATACAAGTCTCTTGTTTCAGGCTAATGGTTTATGTTTAAGTAAAAGTCTAAAATATAATGATTTTGGTGTAAAGATATGTATGTCTGTCCAGCCACTTAAAGAAGACTGTTGTGCGAATGCAGAATCCTGTTCTACTTTGTCTTTCCTGGACTTAATTACACTCTAAAGATGCGGATTATACTAGGAGCTTTTATTTAAAGGGCAGATATTTCCATTAATTCACCTATAAAGTGGTAGTTTGTTTATGACTGGTCAAGCATCATTATAAATAAAAGTACCTTTGCTGTACACAAGACAATGAGAAACTATGAAAATGTTCCTACCTGCCAAAGCAACCCCCCCTTTATCAGGGAACTGGGACTTTGGTGTAAAATGCAGTCCTGAGTCAGTCACATTGGAGACAGGATTCAAGAATTTCCATTTTATTTAGTACTTGATGTTATTGCTGTATGAGACAGGGTCTCATACAGTTCATACAGACTAGCCTGTAGCCTGGACTTAACTCTTGATAGCCCTGCCTTCACCTCATAAGTACTGGTACTATAAGCAGGTATCATCATGCCCAGCTAGAAATTTGCATTTTAAACCAACATCCTAGATGATTTTGATATAAATGGTCTCCTGACATTTTTGTGAAATTCTACTTGGACAATTAGATATATTTTCAAATAATAGCCATGGCTTGAGGGATGGCTCAGATGGTAAAGTACTTGCCTCACAAGCACAAGGCTCACACTTCAGCCAGAACTCAAATAAAATTGCCAGACGTAGTGGTGTGTCTGCATTCCTAGTGCTAGGGAGGCAGAGACAGGAGGATCCCAGGGGTGCACTGGCTTGCCTGTCTAGCCTAATTGGTGAGGTCCAGACCATCAAGAGACCGTCTCAAA
Organism: Peromyscus californicus insignis; assembly: GCF_007827085.1. Classification (NCBI taxonomy): domain Eukaryota; kingdom Metazoa; phylum Chordata; class Mammalia; order Rodentia; family Cricetidae; genus Peromyscus; species Peromyscus californicus. Next base: position 102,173,415 of record NW_026294606.1, read on the forward strand.
GGAAGTGGATGGCACTTGTAAGGATGACACACGAGGTTGTCCCCTGCCTGCTGCATGCACACACTCACACATATATTTACACCTGCACCCATAGTATGAACCTACTGATCCACATGTACAAGCAGACACACACAGGATTTTATAATCTTTTTAAAGTAACTTGCAGAGTTTGACTTCTACATTAATTTGGATTATCCCTCCTACTGAAAACAATAGGGTAAATTGTATAAAATAGAAGAATCCAAGGCTTAGTCATATTAACGAAATACTAGAAAATTATGAGGCCAACTTGTGAGACATCTGAGAGAGATGAATCTGGCATTTAGAGGTGCATCTACTTGTTGAAGTGTCTATCAGTTCCTGTATCTCCAGGGATCTCCATTTAAAGACTTCTCAGAGGCTTTGAAATTTCAAAAAATTTCAAAAATCATGAAACATAGAAGCAATATTGGCATGCAAAGGCCACTATGAAGGATATGACATTTGATTATGTCTACAAGAAAGGGTAAACCTGAAATAGACCAGCCAAGGACTGATAATTAGCTTCAATTAATTAGAGATCCTGGTGTACTTTATCTATTAGTGAGGTGCTTATGTCCTTGGCTACTCCAGAGACTGTTGTTTTTATCTAAATTTATATCTTATGATTTTACCAATAAAGACTCTGGAGCCTGAGGCTGGGGCGAAAAACTGCTAACTCGGGGAGGTTGAGAAGCAACTAGCTGACCTTCCTCCTTTCCTGGTATCTCAAAAAGAGAGCATCCTTTCACCGTGTGAAACCAAAAAGACCTCCATACTCAAAGTCCCTTCTTACTACTTCCTGTGCATCTCTCTATCCATCTTCTGGACTCTCTTTGACTCTCTGTAACTACTTTCTGTCAACTAGTTGCTGGCTCTGCCTTCTGACCCAAGGTTGACTTTATTCAATTAACACAGTCTTGGGGTTCACAGTGTGATTGAATATCCTGCAACAAGAGACAAACTTGAATAGGTCTTATGGGAAAATTGTCCTAACCCATCAGTTGCCTCATTAGAATTCTCTAAATACTGGTACTCAAAGCTAAAAATGGACACGAGAAAGATCCTATGTTAGATAGAACCAAGAGAACCAATGCCCAATTGATGGGGAATGTCTTTCTGTATGTGTTGAGAATATATGTTGCTCTGATTGGTTGATAAATGGAGTCGTTTGGCCTATGGCAAGGCAGCTTAGAGGCAGGCGGGAAATTCAAAGAGAGACAGGAAGAAGGCGGGGGGGGGGGGGGAGGACATGACAACATGCCAAGGAGCAACATGTAATGGGACGCAGGTAAAGCCACAGAATATGTGGCGATACATAGATTAATAGTTACAGGCTAATTTAAGATACAAGAGCTAGCTAGCAAAAGGCTTGAGCCATGGCCATACAGTTATAATTAATGTAAGCCTGTGTGTTTACTTGGGGGATGCAAGTGGGAGAGATTTGTCCCGACCGCCGGCCAGCTGGGACACAGGAAAACTTCCAACTACACCCAATAGAAATAGGCTCATATGGATGATTCAGATGGTGAGATTGTTAGCCATGGGTTGTATTGGAATTGGTTGGGCTTCATGTGGAACACCTTGATATGTCTGGATTTCAAACGCTTATTAGACCTGTGGTTCGCAAGTATTTCCCCATTTTGTTGGTTCCTTTTTTACTTTTACTGGTAATGTTCTCAGAAGCCAAAAAGAGCTTCTAATTTTCATGAAAATTTTAATTTCATGAGGCAGTTTGGCTTTTTTTCTTTTGCTGTCTGTGCCTTGTGTGTTGTATTCAGGAAGTGCTTGTCTAATCCAATACATTAAAGCTTTCCCCCTATGTTTTCTTATAAGAGTTTTATGGTTTTAGCCTTTACATTCGGGTCACTAACCCATTTTAACCCAATTTTGATGTCTGATGTTAAGTGTCCAAGCTTTCTCTTTTGCATGTGGATATCTAGTTTTTTTTTCCACATGCTTTCTTGAAGAGAGTTGTCTTCTCTCTCATCCCCATTGAATAGTTTTGTCACCCTTGAAGTAAATAATTGGGCCATTTCTTAGAGTTTATTTTGGGTTCTCTATCCTGTTCCATTTGTCTCTATGTTTTTATGTTTATAACATAGTTATAATTACTATGTTATAATATACATTACTATAATGTAATGTTTTATATTACTATAAAACAGTGTAGCAGAGTTTTTCTGGTTTTTGTCTTTGTTTGAGACACTGTCTCATAGTGTAGTATAGACTGGCTTCAGTCCAGGCTGATACTGAACTCAACAATCCTCCTGCTTCAGCCTCCTGAATGTTGATTACAAGCATGAGACACCATGCCTGTCTTTGTAGTAAGTTTTGAAGTTAAGAAAATTTAGTTTCTTGAAGATTTTAAGAAAAGAATTTAATGGAGTCATAACTATATGATTATGGGCTATAACATGATGCTTTTTTTATTAACAACATTTTTTATTGATTCTTTGGGAACTTCACACCATGTATTCCAATCCCACTCATCTCCCAGTTCCTCCATGTCCACCCTCTACCCAAGTAGCCTCTTTACCCAAAAGTAATAAAAAAAAATAAAGAAAAAGGAAAAAACAAACAAATACTTTGTTCCTCTGTCTCTCCCACCTCTCTATCACATACGCATTTGTTGTAGTGGCCTTGGGAGCTGCAGTGTGTCACACAGTAGACTTTTTTGACCAAACAGCTTTCCTTGCAAATGTTCATTGCAATGAGTTGTTGGTCTGGTTTGAGACCTCTGACTTCTGCTACTGTAAGTCAATACTGGACCCTCACCAAAACTCCTCTCAGATATCCTGCTGTTACCCTGAGTCATGGAGATCCTGAAGCTATGGTTCCACAGGATCAGTCCCTTCACATGCTTCAGCAGGCCATAGATGGGGGGTAGATGTTGGGGTGGGCCAACTCAAAGCCCTGGATGTTGCTAGAGTTTTCCTGCCTGGCCCACAGTCTGGACAAATCTCTCTCACCCGCCAGTCCCAAGCCGCTCAAACCCGATCAAGTAAACACAGACACTTATATTGGTTACAAACTGTATGGCCGTGGCAGGCTTCTTGCTAACTGTTCTTACAGCTTAAATTAATCCATTTCCATTAATCTATACCTTGCCACATGGCTCGTGGCTTACCGGCATCTTCCCAGGCAGCTTGTCATCATGGCGGCTGGCAGTGTCTCCCTGACTCAGCCTTCCACTTCCCTTCTCTATTCTCCTCCTTGTCCCGCCTATACTTCCTGCCTGGCCACGGGCCAATCAGTGATTTATTTATTGACCAATCAGCAACACATTTGACATACAGACCATCCCACAGCACCTGGATGTAGGCCTGAGTGGTAGCTGAGTTGGTCAGTCCTGGCCTTCACCCAGACTAAACCCCTTAGGAGCGGGCATGGTCAGCTCTCCCACACACATGGTGAGGAGTCAGACCAGCTCTCCCATATGCAGGGCCAGCTCTCCTGTTGTGGTGGCCAGTGAGAGGGGGGCAGTTATCCGAGGGCTGTTGAGGGTTGGGACCAGCTCTCCTGTGCCCACGATACTGGGGCCATTTCTCTGGGGGTTGGAGGTTCTCTGGCTGAAGTGGCCAACGAGGGACAGGACTAGCTCTCTGGTGCCCAGGACACCAGGGCCAGCTCTTCCATCACCCTTGGTAGTAACATGGGCCACAGACATGAACACAGATGTCTACGGTAGGACACAGACCCAGACATAGCCCTCAGCCACAGCATCGATCCCCAAAAATTATCAGCTGCCGACTGAAACCTAGCTGTTGGTCTGTGACTGGGATTGAGCCCAAGAAAGCTTTGTTTTGACCAGCGTTGAGAAGTATTTTCCCCATCAATCATTTTATAGTTTAAGGTTTTTAATTTTTTAAATCTTTTTGAGATTCTAATATAATTATATCATATATATGTAACATATGAATTGAGCATGTTGTATTTATATATTTTGGAATACATACACGTGCATTTGTGTGTATGTGCATGCATGCAACTAAGAAAAAGATTATGAATTTGAAAGAGAATAAGAGGGGGTACATGAGAGGGTTTGGAGAGAAGAAAGGGATATGGAAAATCATGCAATTACATTATAATTATATTAGGTTTATTGGTTGTATGATACACATGAGGTATTGGGTTTGCCCCAGCACCACAAAAAAAGTAAAAGCAAATAATAACCAGTGCCTTTTGAACTAATTTTTATGTGTAGATGAGAAAATGGTCCATTTTAACTCTTGTACATGTAGATATCTGGTTTTCCCAGGCCATCCATTGATGAGGTGGTTATTTTTTCATTGTATGTATAGTTCTGGGCTGTCTGTTTGTATGACAGGACTGTGCTGTTCTGGTCACTGTGGCTTTGTTCTTTTACTCAAGACTGCTTTGGCTGTTGAGGCCTTTTGAGGTTTCATATGAATTTTAGGAATCTCTTTATGTTTCTGTGAAAGGTAACATTGGAATTTTGATGAAGATAACATTGAATCTATAAATAACTTACAATAACATGAGCATATTATCAGAATTACTTCTTCAAAGCCAATGACACAGGCCACATTTCCATTTACTTAGGCCATTTCTCATTCCTTTCATTGTTGTTTTGGGTGTAAAGATGTTTCTTCTCCTTGGTAAAGTTTATTCATAATTTTTGTTGGTGGTGTTGTAAATGGTAGCAATTCCTTAATTTCTTTTTCTGATAGTTCCCATTGTTATTATAAAGAGCTACTACTGGTTTTATGCATTGGTTTTTATCTTATTTTTTTACTGAATTAATTTGTCAGTTCTAATAATTTTCAGCTAGAGACTTCAGGGTTTTATATGTGTACAACCAATCATCCTTGAACAAATTCCCTTTATCCCTTCTGTTCAGATAACTTGTTTTCCTCTTTCCTGTATAATTTCTTTTTGAACTTCTGGGGCTCTGTTGACTGAAAGGGGCAAGAGTGGACATCCTTGTGGGCATCCTTGTCTTATTCCTGGTCTTAGTGGAAACCCTTTTCAACTTTTTAGCATTGTTATGACCAATCTTGGTTGTTCAATTGACTACATTTGGAATCAACTAGAACCCAAGCAGCTGAGCACACCTGTGAAGGATTTTCTTGATTGAATCATTTGAGATAGGAAGGCCCTCTCTAAATCTGAGCCTACACAAAAGGACATTTTGCCTGCTTACCCTCACTCTAGCTGACAAGTCCACCTTTCCTGCCTCAGCAGTATTCCTTCACTGATATTCGAACCTACTTCTTTTGAATTCCAATGCAGACTGAAGAGCAGCTGAAACATCAAGCTTCATGGACTGAATAACTACCAGATTCTTGGCCTTTTTGGCTGGGAATCAACCATCATTGGACTAGTGGACCACAGCCTGTAAGCTACTCTAAATAAGCCCCCTCTTTATAATATATATTCATTCTGTCAGTTCTATGCCTCTAGAGAACACTGACTAACACAAGCATTGCATATGATGTTAACTATGGGTCTTTCATTTATGGTGTTTTTCTGTGTCAGGAGGTAATTATTTTTATTCTTAGTGTGTTGAATGTTTTTATCATCAAAGGATGACTTTTGTTGATGCTTTTTCTGTGTTGGTTGAGAGGATCATACTGGGTTTTGTTCCTTACATCTGTGTTAATATGGTATATCATATTGATTGATTTTTGTTGAATAATTCTTACATTCCATAAATAAATCTCTCTTGATCATGATGAATGATCCTTTTAATGTGCTATTGGATTCAGTTTGCTAGTATTTTGTTGTTGAAAAATTTTGCATGTATGTTTGCTTGTAATTTTCTTTTATTGTAGTGACATTGTCCTTTCGTATAGAGGTAATTCTGACTTTATAAAATGAATAAGAGCTTTACCCCTCCTCTTCAGTTTTCTAGAAGAGTTTGCAAAAGATTGGTGTGGTGATTTGAATGATAAATGTCCTCCATAGTCTCAGGCATTTGGATACATGGTCCTCAGTTGCTGGCACTGTTTGGATGTGTAGGTGTGGAGGAAGTATGTCACCAGGGGCAGGCTTTGAGAGTTCACGGACCATTAGAGAGTTTAGAGCCATTCTAGTTCACTCCCTCTCTACTTTGTGCTTTCAGTTTAAGATAGGAGTCTCAGCTTGCTACTCCAGCTACCTACCACGCCTGCTACTTCCTGTCCATGATGAACTCTTAGCCCTCTAGAGTCATAAGCCCAAATAAACTCTTTCTTCTGTAAATTGCCTTGGTCATAGTGTCTCATCACAGCAATAAAAAAGTTAATAATACAATCAGGATTCTTTCTTTAAATGTTCCATAGAAGTCCACTGTGAAGCCATGCTGCCCTAGACTTTCATTTGACACAAGTTCTATTGATTTGATCTCCTTACTCATTATTGGTACATTCTCTCTCTTCTTGACTCAGTTTTAGTAACATGTTTGTTTCTAGGAATCTATTAATTGGTATGTTGTGTTTCCATATTCATGTATCCACAGATATTTTTCAGTTTCCCTTTTAATTTCCTCTTTAATATGTTGATTGTTCAAGGGCGTATTATTTGATTTCCATGTGTGATTGTTAGTGTTAATTGTCAATGTGACAAAATCTGTAATCACTTGGAGACCAATTTCTTGACATTTTTGTCATGGAATTTCTTAATTATCTTACTTAACATGGAAAGACCTGTCTTAATTGCTTGTGGGACCATTTCCTTGACAGAAGATCTTTCATTATAGAAATCACTTGTGCATTTACTGCTCTCTCTCTGTCTGTGTGTGTGTGTGTGTGTGTGTGTGTGTGTGTGTGTGTGTGTGTGTGTGTGTGTGATTCAACCGTCTGCTTAAAACTCCTGCTGCCTTGACATCCCCACCATGAGGAACTAGATCTCGGACTGTGAGCTAAAATAAGACCTTTTGCCCTAACATTGCTTTTATTAGGGTGTTTTATCACAGTCACAAGACACCATGTATTATTGAACTTTGTACAATTCTTCTGTTACTAATCAAAAAAGATATTTGGTCTGATTTTAATCTTGATTTGTTATGACTTTTTTGTGGCCTAACATATGCTATGCCACAGAGCATTTTCAATGTGTGCTTGAGAAAAATGGATATTCTCTTGCTGTTATAAGGGAGGTCAGCCAGGAGACCAGGTCCCTTTGGTCCAAGTTTTGACACTGCCAATAAAAAAAATTTAGACCCATTTACAGTAGACCAACAAGCACAGATTTATTTAGAAGATGAAGTACTTGAAAGAAACCTTAAGTACTGGTGAGCAGTTCAAGGGACCTAGTGAGTGAAGACTCCACATGGGCAGTTGGAGTGCTGCTTCTTAATATTAGTGAGAGGGGAGTGCTTAGCAAGGAATTATGTGACTTGTTCCACTTTTTATGACAAATAAGTTATGCAATGAATTGCGTAACCATGTCTTTAGTACACACACAGTGTTGACTTGAAGCTCCAGGACATACATAGTGGCCATTTTCTCTTGAATTTGTCCTGACTGGAGAAATACCACTACCAAAGGTCATATACTGGTCCCAAAGGTCATACACTGGCCCCAAAGGTCATATACTGGTCATAGAGTGGGAGGCTGAGGGAACTGCATGTGCTCAGACCTTTTGGAACTAACAATGATTTTAAAGATCCAAGCTAGCTTCTCAGAGAGCCAAGTTCCTTTCATTTCTCATTGTGTGTAAAATGTGGGGTGGGGTGGGGTGGGGAGCATAATGATGGAGTTGACCATTGTCTCTGATCTTGAATTCCCTATCTAGCAACTAACTTTTTTTACTCCTGTTGTATAGATGTGTGTTTGTCTGTTAGGTTGATTTGGTCCAATACATCAAGTCACCTGTTCCCCTGTGGATTTTCTGTCTACATCATTTGTTCGTTGTTAAAACAATAGTATTGAAATCCCTACTGTTGCTGCTTTGCAGTCTTTCTCTTCACATCTACTTATTTGTCGTGTATGTAATTAGGTGATCCAGTGTTGGGTGAGTCTGTGTTTAAAACTGGTATATCCTCTTGATGGGTTGATTCCTTTATCAAAAGAACAATCTTTGTCCCAATTTTTTTGTTGGATATAGATATAATCACTCATGCTTTCTTTCAGTTGCTATTTCTATGAAATATTTTTCTGTCATTTCATCAGTTGAAAAACCTATTTGTGGCATTAATCCAAAGTGAACCTTGACGGCATATAATTGGATCATGTTTTAAGCCATTCTGCTAATCTCTATCTTTTGATTGAAATTTTATTCTATTTACACTTAAAGTAATTACTGATAAGAAATGTCTTTATTCAGTCTGCCATTTTTCACTATATGACTTAGAGTTTTTGTCAGTTTCTACATTACTGTCATATTTTCTATTGAGTTAATTTTTATAGAACAGTGTTTTAATTTCTTTTCATTTTTTTCTGTGTGTATTCTGCAGCCATTCTTTGTAGTTACAGAAAATACATTTACTACCTTCAATTTTAACATTCTAATTTAAATTTCTACCAACTTGACTTAAAGTAGAATAAAAAACAGTGCTTGTATACTTCTGTGATGGTGCTTAACATGACTTCCAGTTCAAGAAAAATAGGCCAGACTCAGAAAGACAAACTGTGAATGTTTCTCTCATATGCAGAACTTAGATTTAAAAGTGTGTGTGTTGTAGTCACGAAACTAAAAAAGGAGTTCACGAGAGAGGAGGAAGAGATCTTAAGGGAGGGGAGTAAAGAGTATAATGGAATAAGTGAGATAAGAAAGGAGGAATAGGATTTCCATGGTAAGGAGAGGAGCCCTGGAGAGGGGACCAGCAGGGTCAGGAAGAGCCTTGGGGGAACCAATGAAACACCACATAGAATAACGGAGAGGAATGAAAACGAAACCCATTGTTTTGTATGTTAATCTTAAAAACAATTTTAAAATGGTACAAAATTGTTTTAGCACCCACCAGAAGCTCAGAAACGTAGGGAAATAGTTGGGATTTTTTTCATGTGTTAGTTTCTTGAGTCATATAGCAAAGTAAAAGCAGAAGGCTGACCAGACGACTCAGCTGTGCAGGCCTAATGACCCGAGTCCCATCACTAGAGCCCATAGTGGAAGCAGAGAACTTTCCAAAGTTGTCCTTTGCCTTTCACACACATGCTATGGGGATTAACATGTGCGTGCACACAACAACAATAAAAATAAAAAAAAGAATACAATAGAAATGGAGTCTCAGCATGGCCTGGGCTGGCCTTGAGCTCTCCGTGTAGCTGTAAATGACCTTGAATTCTTGATCCTCCCAGCTCCGTTTCCTAAGTGCTGGGATTATGACTGTGTACCACATCGCTGGCTTGTTATTTAACATCTATTTAAAGGCAAGTCTAGGGACAACAGAGTCCCTCAGCTTTCCTTTATCAAAAAATACCTTAATTCCCTCCCTTTCTTTCTTTCCTTGAGACAGGTCGAATGCAGCCGAGGATGACCTTGAGTTGGTGAATCTCTGGTCTTTCTGCCTGTGTCTCTGAAGTGCTGAGGTCACAGGCATGCAACCAGACAGCTATTCTCCAACTGCATCATGTCCCCCGACTTTTCAAAGACAATTTTTGCTGAATAAAGGATTCTGCATTAATTGCTTCTTTCTCTTTCAGTCCACCATTTCTGACTGGCAAGGTTTTTGATAATCTGATGACAGTCTTTTGAAAAACCCTCTTGCTGGTACTTTTCTAGGTAGCGTTTCTTGCTCCTTTGCAGAGCCGTGTCTTTTGACAGTGTCCTTGTAGTGTTCCGGAGGGTTCTGTGATTTCAGAATCCTTGCAGTGAGTTTGGTAGATTTTCATATTTGTGTTTTTCATGACATTTGGGAATTCAGCCATTACCTTTAAATAATATCTCTGCTCCTTCCTTGGAGTAGTCTTTTCTCTTGAGGATCACAGAATATATACTTTTATCTGCCTAAATCCTTTAGCTTATTTTCATTTTTTTCCTTTCTGTTTTTCAGACTAGATAACTCCACTTGTGTTGAAATTCACTCATTGTACTGCCTGCTCAAATCTATTTCTGACTATTTGGGGGGATTTTTCATTTCCGTTCTTATACTTTTCAGGTCACAAATACCTTTTGCTTCCTTTGTCTATCAACTCCTTATTTTGTTCATAATAATATTCTGACTTTCTCCACCTCTTCTTTGGGGACTTTTAGACTCTGTTAATTTAATCTTTAAATGGACCTTTCTTTCCCTTTTTTTTTTTCTTCTTTTTTGAATGTCTTGTGATTTATTTATGTCAGTACTTTTACAAAACTGAATTTGACTCTGGAAATCATTTCTTAGTTTTTGCTTTAAAAAATGTTGTAGGCTATCTTTTTTTCTAGAGGCTAGCTGGAAGTTTCAAATCAAGAGTTTAGGTCTTCTCTGGTCCTGAGCTGATTTAGAATGTGACATATAAGCTATGGCTGTTGAACATTTGCAGTGGTTCGAATGAGAAGTGTCCCCTACATTCTCAGGCATTTAAATACTTGGTTCCCAATTGGAGCTGCCATTTGGGAAGGTCTAGGTGATACACCCTTGCTAGAGGACATTCCTGGGGGTGGCTTTTGAGATTAAAAGCCTCACACCACTTCCAGTTCACGTGTTGTCTCTGCTTTGTGTTTGTGTTTGAAGATTGGAGCATCATCTTCTCCTTCCTGCCTCATGTCTACAGTTCGCTGCCTGCTGTGCCTGACCACCATGATGGACTCTTCTCCCTCAGGAACCATAAGCCAAAGTAAACTCTTTATTCCCTAAGTTGTCTTGGTCATGGTGTTTTATAACAGCAACAGAAACTAAAACAACATCCTAGTTCTTAAACATCTGATTTCAAGAAAGGAACAAAGAAACAAATTTGCAAGGAAAAAGAGTGACTTTGTTTATTTGTTATAGTCTGAAATGTAAACCAAGGTCCTTCCACATGCTGTGCAGCGTTCTGCCACTGAGATACATCCCTGGCCTTTTGTTTGGCTTGAGCTGTCTTGTAATTTACTGTATAGCCCAGGCTAGCCTAGAACTTGTGATAATTCTGCCTCACCCACTCAAGTGTGGGAATTACCAGCATGTACCACAATGGTTGGCTTTTAGTTAGCTATTTACATTTCTTAGAAGTTGCTTCTGTTATTATGAAGAGTTCCAGCGATGGCTGCCTGGCTCTGTGTCTTTCCCTTTACTCTCAGGAGCTACAGTTGGTGATTAGAGCAGAGATACCCTGCCTGGTCCCTGATGTATTGGACAGGGTCTTTTCTTCCCATCTTGCCTCCCATATTGGTGTTTAGGTTCTTCTTGGAACATGTGTGTAACTATTAAACACAAGGCTGGTTGTGTTGGAGGACTAGAGAATGAGTAGCTAACATTTGACCAAAAACAGACTGAAATCAATCGCTGTCTAGCTCTTTCACTGAAAGTTGAAGCCTTCACCGGGCGGTGGTGGCACACGCCTTTAATCCCAGCACTCGGGAGGCAGAGCCAGGCGGATCTCTGTGAGTTCGAGACCAGCCTGGGCTACCAAGTGAGTTCCAGGAAAGGTGCAAAGCTACACAGAAATACCCTGTCTCGAAAAACAAAAACAAACAAAAAAAGTTGAAGCCTTCAAATTCAAAACACTTACCTTAGGCAGGGTCTGCCGGGACAGTTGCTGTCCAGATGGTGAGCTGGATTCCTAGTGTCTCCTATTACAGTTTTCTCAGAATCGTCTGCCTTGGGAACAATTCATTTATTATTATTACCATTTATTTATTTATTTAGTTGTTTTTAAAGAAAAGTCTCACACTATTGCCCAGGCTAGCCTGGAGCTCAGGACATAGGCTATACTGTCCTGCATGGGAAGGTCAGAGGACAGCTTGCAAGAGTCAGTTCTCCCCTTCCACGATGTGGCTCTGGGGATCAGATCAGGCCGTCAGCCTTGCCAGTAAGAACCTTTACCGACTGAGCCATCTCAATGGCTGAAATCTCACTTATTTTAGTGAGGTTAGTAAAAACTTCAGAATCTACATGACAGCTACATGTTATTAAATACTGGCATTTTAAGTACACAAAGCTTTTAAAAACTGAGGCAGTTCAGGCTATGGCAACAGTATCACAGGCTGGATGGTTTATAAAGAACAGGAATTGGTTTCTCACTGTACGGTTGGTGAAGGCTCTCTTCCAGGCTCCCATGTGGCAGAGGGCCTGAGAGAGCTCCTGGGATCTCTTTATCAAAGCACTAGTTCCAGTGTGAAGGCACCATCCTCATGACTTTACTGCCAAAGCCTCATCTAATGTAATCGCACTGTAGATTAAAACACAACATGTAGAGGGGCACTGGGAGAGGGCAGATATTAAGTTCATAACCACTCTATCCTATCTGTGAAGAGAGTGCCAGTATATTTCAAAGAAACAAACCCATGCAGAGTAGTTTCTCTTAGCACTACAGATTAAAAGTAAACTTTAAAATAGTCCATATTTTGAGGAAAAATAACAGAACAATAGAAAATAAAATACCCATGTATCAAAACATGGGAGGTTCCGCTTACACATGCAGAAAAAAAAGCCTTGGTTGGAAATGTGTATGTTAGAAAAGAAGAAAAGGTGAGAGCTAAGTTACCCAAGTATCCATCTGAAGGTAGGAAAAAGGAAAAACTAATATCAAAAGATACAACAACAGAAGGAAGAAGAGAGTGAAGGAGAGAAACTATGGACAGAACAGAGTATCGGCAGGCCGAAGACTCACGAGGGTGACATTGCCAGTCAGAGCCGCTGCAGAGGGGTGCTGGCTGCGCATTGTGTTGCCACACTCTGACCCTTGTAAGGTCCGCTAAATCAGTCCTGCATCATTAGGATTTTAAAAATGACAGCTGGGGTGTAGCTTGGTGGTATAGCACCTGGCTAGCATGCATGAGGCCCTGGATTTGATCCCCAGTACTAAAGATAATAAAACGTCCCTCCTGAGTTTATTGTGAAGAGTAGCTCAGAGTTGCCCACCAGTTATAGAAAAACATTATTTTGATGTCCTGTCAGTCTTTTTCCTTATACAGACCCGCTCCACAATTTATATAGAGATATAAAAAGATAGGTCCATAGGAAATAGAGATCTAGGGAGGTAGAGTCTTACTAAACGTGAAAGTTTACCTTTTGAATTTACCAAAATATTGTGAGCGTTTTCCTATACCATTAAATATACCTCTGCAACGATGTTTGTGAAAGCTGTGTAGTATTCCATTATATGGATATATTAAAATTAATGTAACTAATATACCATTGTTAGACACTTAAATTTTAAGTAGTATAATCCGTGCTTATATATCTTTATATAATTATTTTCATATATCTGTAAACACTAAAAATCATTTATTAAGAAATGTTATAATACCAGTATAATGTGTGGCACATGGTAACTGTATGCATACCCAAGAATCAATCATGTTATTAAGGCTAAAAGAGTTGTATTAGTATAGGTTTTGCTAACTACGTTATCCCTAATACAGTGCCTAATGTACTGAACAAATATAGAAAATATTTGTTAAGTGAGTTTAATCTTCAGAAACAATCTCCGTTACTAGGGAACATAGACTAATCATGTTTAAAAGAAAAGAGATGTGATCTTGGGAGCAAATCCAGCATCAGAAGGCACAGTGAGAGGCTGAGCATGTGGCTCAGTTGGTGGTGTGCTTGGCCAGCATGTATGATACCTGGTACTGCAAATGCCTGTAATCTCAGCATTCAGGAAGGAGACACAGGAGAATCAGAAGTTCAAGATCATCCTTGGTTACATAGGGAGTTGATGCCAGCCTAGGATACCTCTCCCTCTCTCTTTCTCTCTCTCTCTCACACACACACCCACACACCCACACACACACACACACACACAGTAAAGTAAAATAAGAAAACAAAAGTGAAGCACAGTTAGAATTCTTAAACTGAAATTATATTTTCAAAGTTACATGTAAGAAACATATTAACTTGAAGCTTGTGCTCGGCTAGCCAGATGACTCCCTGTGTGGCTATTTTATCCTGTGCAGCTATCATTTACTGACTAGTTTATACCCTGTATCCCAGTTCGTCTTCCCCCTACCTTATATACTGTACAATGTTATCATCTCCAGTTAGTATGTGTGGTTCCTAGTAGTGAGGCAGGCAACACACTGAAGGCCATAGAGTTAGCAAAAGGCAGGACCCCAAATTCAACTCTGGCCTTGCCGAAGTGGGAAAAAAAAAAATTCTTAACCACTGTTACTCATAGATATTTTGTCATTTGGCTGCATCAGAATAGTTTTTTTGTTGTTTTTTTTTTAGTTCTGAAGTAAAAAAAATTAATATTCTTATTACATAACTATGGAGAAATATTAGAAAACTCAGACAAAGAAAAAGATTGCAAATAATACCCATAATTCTGCTGTATTCAAATAGGTATTTTGGGTTGGGGGGATATTTTATTTATTTTTAAGGACCTGAAACAAGTATGTCAGGCTTCCATAATCATGGCATTTCTCTGCACTCACTTTGAAATCTGGGTGCTTGATGAGCATGGAGCAGCAACACATCGCTTAGCTCACCATTACTTACTTGCTCTCTGCTCACGTTCATTCTTAATATGGTCAAACATGTTGGTTAAACTCCGAGTTTATCCCACTCATTCTGCCCCATTTTGAGACTATAACAGTTATCAAAAACAGACGCGGTCCCTGCCCTCAAGGAGCTCTCGATGGATTTGAAGGGGCTGACCTGCATCACAAAATGGCACAAATCACTGTAAATCTGCCACTGTAATAAATGGTATGTGAGAAAGGAGTGTGAGTTTGTACGGGAGGGTTTGACCTAACCAGAGCAGGCTCTCCTAGTGAAGTCGAGCTGGAGGTCGAGCTCACTGCTAGAGTGTGTCCCTAGTGTGTGCAAGGCCCTGAGGACAGAGGGGAAGAGAATGGTTGGCATGGCTAAGGTGCAGACAGTTATGGGAGGGGAGGTATAAGTTGGGGCTGCACAAAGTAGGAGCCAAGCCATGGGTCACGTTCACAGCAGGAACGGCAAGGATTGTGTGACATAGCAAGAGAGAAGAGCAGAAATGGGTGCCAGAGGGAAGGTCTGCCCAGACTCACAATGCCGCACAGCAGTGCTTTCCATAGTGGTGGGAAGTTCTCTGCACCGTCTCCTGTGATAGGGACTGCTCTCTTGAAACCCAGTACTCTAAATGTGGCTAGTGTGCCTAAGGTGCTGTGTGTCTAGCTTTGGTACTTGTATTAGCCTCCTGCTGCCAGGGACCAGTACAGCGGCTACACTCAAGTACATCTGAAGTATAGCTAGTGTAGCTGAAGAACTGAATTTTAATTTTTATTTAATTTCCATGAGTTTATTATTTTAAGTTTGTTTTATGTATTTGGCACGTGCCGAGAGAGAGAGAGAGAGAGAGAGAGAGAGAGAGAGAGAGAGAGAGAGAGAGAGAGAGAGAGAGAGTGAGAGAGTGTGAGAGAGAGAGAGTGTGTGTGTGTGACCATCTGGGTGCAGGTGCCTGTGCAGGCCAGAAGAGGGTGGCCGTGAGCCACATGCTGTGGGGCCTGGGAACAGAACTGCATTCCCCTTCAAGAGCAACCAGTGTTCTTAACCTCCAGCCATCTCCCCAGGCCCTAGTTTTCATAAATGTAAATGTAAATGTAAACAGCACATGAAGCTAGGGGTTACCGTATTTAGACAGCATGTGGGGCAGGGTTACCATATTTACATAGACCACTGACTTTGCTCCAAAGGAAATTTGAATTACCGAAGCCTCTGTCCATGCTAGTATTTTGTTTTACTTTTGAGGAAGTAAAATCGTCTCCTTCTCTGAGGGTACGTTTTATCATATATTAAATTAGGTAGCTATTTGACTACTTAATATCTTCTTGGAAAGCTACAATTTCACTTAAGATATTTTATTATTTAGGGACTGTGTCTTATTCACATGGAATCTACAGCACATAGAATCATAATAGGCCCTAAATGAATATTTGATAACTAAATAAATGAATAGCGACATGAATGGCCATACAGTAGTCTCCTCTTTACTAATTTATCTGTATCAACTGTCACTCACCTCTGGTGACCAGGGTTGGGGATGCCCTTTAACCACACGTTCATCCCAGTTGCTTACAGCTCTTGATAAACTGAAGTCCCTCCACTCACCGGTGTCCATTAAGCAATCTTTGGAAAGAGCTTTTCCCATCCCCCCCCCCCAAAGATACATAATATTCTAATTAATAGTTAACCACCCTAAAGGGAGAGCCCAAAGTGCTGGCAAAAAGGTAGCTTGGTGACCTGTTTAAGACAATGACAATGTACCATTGTCCTTTATGGCCTTTGATAAGGTTTGTCTCTGCTTCAGATTAATCGCTGGTTTGAGATGGTAGTGATGGTCTGAGAAAAAACTCCAGTTTCCTTGTGGCATTTCCCTGCGCTGGCTGTACCACGCAGTCGTGAGGTGATGTCTCAAGGTTTGTTGGGTTTATCTCTGGGATCCATTCTCTCCAACAATGTCAGGCCTGCTGCTGCAACACACAAGGGAAAGAACTTCTGTTCCTTGGGGACAAACAGATTTCCTCACTGCGTTAGGCAAGTCAGTGAAGAGTCAGAGCATTTAGGAAGAGGTTTGAAATGGAAACATGAGGTCTTTCCTCACATGAATGCATAGTCACAACGGAGATGGAAGTGGGTGGCCAGAGACCCTGACTTCAGTCACAACTTGCCTCTAATCCCAGGTGTCCTCCAACAAAGAATTGAGTTCTGTGCTTCAACCTAACTCTGCTGAGATTCTCCTCTGGAAATCTCTACAACCCTTCCTTTGGGGGACTTTAGAAGCAGTAAATGATTCACCTTTGTGATGTTTTTTCTCAAATTCTTCTACAAAACAAATTCCATACAGAGGTTGTTAACCCTGTTGCTGTTTGCTGGTGTTGGAAGCCAAAAGGTCATACACGGGGTCAGAGGGAAGAGGGTAAAGCAGGTTGACTCCACATTATGTTACAGGGTGGATTCTTATCAATATGTCTTTTCTTTCCTTCAGGCTGGAAGGCAGCATTGATGCATTTTTCTAGAAAGCCAGTGCCATGGTGACTCATGGGTAGATTTGTTCTTTGAGTATATTTGGCACTTAATTTGGAATATTAGAATTTCATAATTTTTCCTAGGCATTTTTTTCTTTTACTTCATCATTCTCAATGAAGAAACAAAATATAAAGAGAAGCTAAAGATTTCCCCGAAAACATACCATATTCCTCTGGGGAGTAGAATTCGGAGGCGCTCTGACCACAGTCGCCCTGGCCCAGTCAGTAAAACATGGCCCCTTGGAATCATAATGCAACTATTCATTTCTCTTCCCATAGCTGCTCCCAGCATTTCTTATCTCTTGCCCTACTAAATCATCCAACACACACACACACACACACACACACACACACACACACACACACACACCCCTACCCCTACCCCTACCCCTGTCCAGTGCACCCAGTAGGGGGGAGGGGGCAAAGGAGACAAAGTCATTTATATAATGTGTCTCCCTGCTGAGCCCCTAATGGCCGAAGCTTTTGTTCTGCCTTCAGTGGCTGCCTGTGATGGGCAGGAAGCGGCAGTCTCCCTTTGTTCCATGGCCTTATTCAGCAATTTAGATCCATCATAAAAATCAAATATGCATGTTGCAATCGCCTTGCGTACAACAGCTTCAATTTTCACTTTTCTTTAATTTGAACTCCACAGGGGAAGAAAGAGAAGGAAGGAAAAAAGGGAAAATGGGGGTAAGAAAAAAAATTGCTTTGTATTTTTGCTTAGTGGACTGTGAAAATAGTCAGTAATGAAAAATATATTTTTTTAAATCTCATAGCTGCATTCCATTCAAAATGAGACATACCACCAAAGTAGGCCAGTAGAATCCCTCCATAAAATACTCTGAAGCCGTTCTGGTTAGTGCAGGCTCTAGAATGTGAATTAACGAGTAAAGAAAAAAATACATATATGAGCAGTACAAAGGAGGAGGAGGAGGAAGACTCTTCGGGGCTTAAGGAGTCACCCTGTTGAGAGAGGGACCTCTGCACCATTTCTAATTATAGCCCAAAAGAATGTTTCATGTTCAGAGACTGTCACGAGTTTCTTGTGTTTAAAAAAAAAAAAAAATTAGGAAAAGGTTCAGAGAGGGAGTAAGCCATTACATTGAAGGACATGTTTTCTCTCCAAATAAAAATGAATACATCGACAGTGATGTTTTTGTCCATTTATTGATTTGCACACTATATTTAAAATTTTCCCAGAACTTCAAAGGTTGTGTTCCCCAGAGTTCAAATAAATTTACATCAGCAGCTTTGGTATTGATTATTCAGAAAAATACAGAACCCTTTACCTACTCCATTATTAGACTTGAACAGCGACTCCACTGAAGGGGCTTTGCCCTAATAAAAACAATATGGCCAATATTATTTGATTTATTAAAAAAATAAAAGATCTGAAGAACCGCCTCTTTATGCCTGCTTTCACTTAATAATATAGTAGGGTTCCCCCCTTTTATTCTCTTTCTTTTTTTCTTTGAGAGACAAGGTCTTACTGTGTAGTCCAGAAGTCCTCTTCTTGCGTCAGCTTCCTAAGTGCTGGGATTACAGGTAGATGACATATGTTTCTAAGGCTCAGGCCGACCTTAAACTCAGGCAGTTTAAAGGTTCTTTGCCTGCTCTTGCAACCTGAGATCTTACAAGGTAATTCCAGGGAGACTTGCGTTAATCAGCGGAAGACACACTGAGTGAAGTGTGGTCAACATGAGGCACAGTGTAGGGTGGGAAGCAAAGCAACAGGACGTCACCAGGATCACTGCTGATGGTGAAGGATTCCATCAGAGTGAAGCTTCCTCCTGAAGCTGGACCAGTGAGGCTTGGATCAAAACCAATTTCACAAGTTTGATCCAGCTGTGATAGGAAACCCACCTGGTTGTGCTCGACTAATTAGAGATGGGTGAAGAGGGGTTACCTTCTCCAGCATGATTGATTTTTCTTTCAAACTCCCCAGTTTCAGACAGAGAACCTCTGGCATTTGCAAGTGTTCGCTTTAGTACAGTTCACTGATGCATGTAATCCTTGCTAACTGAATCCCATTTTCTCAGAGTTTGATTTCTCAGCCTTCTTGTGTTCTGGTATATTTTAGATTTACTTTAGACTTTAAGTGAAATAGAGGTATACTCAAGACATACTAGGAGCAGAAATAAATTTAATATTTGGATTTTTTTTCAGTTGCCTCCATTGGAAATACCTATATCTACAAAAAAAAGTGTAATTAAAAAATGGATTCCACATGATTTAAGCTGACATATGACTCGTGAAATTTGTTTTTGTCTTGAATATAGCTGTACTGGAAAGAGAGGTAGAATTAAGATGGATAAAAGCACCTGCAAATTTACAGCATTGGATAAAGTCTGTAATCATGGACTATAACTCAGAGAGAAGCTACAATCCTATGCTACCTCAGCCTTCTCCCTCCGTCCCATCTTTTAACACTACTCCATATCTCTGAGGATATTCGACAGATCTCAGCCCTTGTAACTTCTCATTAAAGTCAGGGCCATCTGCTGGCATTTTATGTTTTCAACTTCCCTCATGTGAGGAAAGATACTAGACAGATGTATTAAATGATAAACATCTCATCTTGGAGGACGAAACCTTTTCTCTTTGAGTTTAAGCTAATTTAACATACACCCGTATATATCTAATTGAACGTTTCCTCTCTACTATTTCAGTTCTGTCTTCCCAAGAAATGCGTTGTAGAGGACCTGGAGGAAAATTATTTCAGGCTGCCCTGTTTACATTTCAGGCCATTCCAGTTACTGCCATTGTTTTTGGGTATGCTCTGCTTTGCCTCACCACTGAAATCTTCTCAAATGCCCCTTTTCTTCCTCAGTATTAAATGCATGCTGAACTAGTAAATCTTAATCGCTAAAGCCATCTCCTCTGCGTACAATCACACAGATGTTGAGAACACATGTGTACTCTAGAACTAGACAGTTGCACTGGCGATGTAGCTCAGAGCCCTGGATTGGATGCCCAGTACCATATAAACCAAGTATGGTGGTATATACCTATAATCTAAGCATGTGCAAAGTAGAGACAGGAAGATCAGAAGCTCAGGATTAGACAATCTGTTTCAGTCCTGGGTCCAACCATGACCAACTCTATCTTTGGCCAAGTTAAGCCTTTGTACTTTCATTTACAAAAATGATCGTATGACGATAACAGCACCTGATACATAGCACTGGGTGAGTGAAGTGAGATAGTGTAGTGGGTTGTCAGAGGTAGGGTCTGTAGGTAAGTGGGCCCGGGGCAGAGAAGCAGAGAGAGGTCCGGATGGGGTTTTTGTTGCTTGTCTTCCTTCTTGTTGTTGTTGCTACACTGGTGTGTGCCACCTAGCAACCAAGGTGTTCCCCCTTAGAATCAACCCCTGTGGAAGATGAGGGCTAGGCAGGTTCCTCTCGACTGAGAGCAGATAGTGGAGGTGAGCTTTCTTGCAACAATGCATTAGCTAGAGCAGCAAGCCTTTGTTCCTGAAGCGGATCTGGGTGGCATGTCAGTGTCTAGCAAACCTGTTTGGGAAGGGCTCAGTAAATATTACTGGTGATGGTGCCAGTGTGTGTGCAGCTGCGAGACTCTTCTCTGTAGTGCCACAGATGATTGCTCCATCACCCATCCAGAGCAAAAGAGGTGTGTAGTGCCAGGCGAAGGGCGTGGCTCTGAAACTGCTTCCTGGGTTCTAGTCCTCATTTCCCCAGTAGCCAACAAACAACCCCAGGTACAGTCTCTCTGTGCCTCTGTCTCTTCTTCCGTGAAACAGAGATAACGATAGTACCCACGCTCGTGGGGTTGTTAGGAGGATCAGGTATGTTAATACACACTTTTTTTTTTTTTTTTTTTTTTTTTTTTTTTTTTTTTTTTTTTTGGTTTTTCGAGACAGGGTTTCTCTGTGTAGCTTTGCGCCTTTTCCTGGAACTCACTTGGTAGCCCAGGCTGGCCTCGAACTCACAGAGATCCGCCTGGCTCTGCCTCCCGAGTGCTGGGATTAAAGGCGTGCGCCACCACCGCCCGGCTAATACACACTTTTGAACAGTGCGTGACATGTAATAAGCACTCGTATGTCTTCAAAAAAAGTATCTGAGAAACAGTCGTGGGTTTAAGTCCCAGTTCTGTTACTAGCCAGTTCTGCTAACAAGGTGCATGTTCTTAATCTGTTACCTCAGTGTTCTCATCTACATAATAGAAATACTGATGTCTGCTTTATAGAAAGCACCAAGTACATGAAAGTATCATGAAGCAATGTTGATAGCCTTCTCTTTCTCTCTCTTTCTTTCTTTTCTTTTTCTTTTTCTTTTTCTTTTTCTTTTTCTTTTTCTTTTTTTTTTTGAGACAGGGTTTCTCTGTGTAGCTTTGCACCTTTTCCTGGAACTCATTTTGGAGATCAGGCTGGCCTTGAACTCACAGAGATCCGCCTGCCTCTGCCTCCCAAGTGCTAGGATTAAAGGCATGCGCCACCACCGCTGCCCGGCAAGGTAGCCTTTTCTAAGATAGAGAAATAATCCTGTCTTTGTTCAGAAGATTCTGTGAGCTATGAAAAAAGTGTACTTAGAATGGTGCCTGGCATGAAGTACTCATTCACTGAGTACTAGTCAATAGGACAGCAGTTATGATGTGAAACTTTGTACAGTATCTCCCATCCCACAAGAATACCCATCTTACTTTGAAACCTATTATGAATCTATTCCTTATTATTGTTCTTTAACCATTGTTTCTTCTTCTACCTGATCTGCTATGCTTTATTTTTCTCTTCCTTTTCTTCTGTTCACAACTTATAAAAGAAAGTATTTAATTGGGGCTGGCTTACAGTTTCAGAGGGTGAGTCCATGACCATCGTGGTGGGGAGCATGGCAGCAGGCAGGCAGACATGGTGCTGGGGCAGTAGCTGAGAGCTTACATGTGATCCACAACCATGAAGCAGAATGGCAGAGAGACTAGCCTGGCACGGGCTTTTGTCACCTTCAGTGACACACCTTCTCCAACAAGACCACACCTCCTAATCCTTCCTAAATAGTCCACCAACTGGTATTGTGTGATATTTTGTTTGTGTTCTGACAAATAAAGCTTGCCTGGAGATCAGAGGACAGTGCTAGCTGCTAGTTAACCACAGAGGCAGTAGTGGCACACACCTTTAATCCCAGCACTTGGAGGAGGAAGCAGGAAGATCAGAAGTTCAAGGTCACCCTGGGCTATATGAGATTGAACCAGTCTAAAAGAGAAATCGAGCCACGAGGCTTCCGCCTTTAATCCCAGCACTAGGGAGGTGGAGACAGGAATATAGGCTGGTGGAGACAAGCTCTCAGCCTCCATTCAGTCTGAGGATTTGTAGAGATAGGCTCGCCCCTCATTCGGTCTGAGATTTTGTAGAGGTAAGAAAGTCTCTGGTGGCTTGCTCTGCTTCTCTGATCTTTCAACTTTCACTCTCAATATCTGACTTGGGGTTTTTATTTAAAAAGACTAATTAGGATCATGCTTCAAACTGGGAATCAAATATTCAAATATATGAGCCTGTGGGGGCCATTCTCATTCAAACCACCACTTTCCCCTCTTCCCTAAATATTTTGAGTGTTGCTTGAGGGTCACTATTGAACTCTGTGCTCTAATGGTCTTTCAGCCCTGCTTTGTTCTGGAGATGAGTCCGATTAAGCACTACCTTCAGGTGTAGAAAGGCTCTTCTTTCTGAGCGGGCAGCTGCCAGTTCTTCTCCATGGAGCATGAACACAGCATGGATAAGAAAAAGGGTGGTCCAACCACGAACCGGAAGAGGCAAAAGACAGAGGATGGTCTTACTTGGTTTCGAATGGATATGTACCTGTTTTTCCAGGCAGAGGAAAAGGCAATATTGCTGTCCTGTGATTTTCTGGCTGTGTTAGCCCCAAATGTTCTAACTATAGATATAAGCTGCTGCTGTGTACCTTGCTTATACCACGGTCTTCTGTTGTCATATTCTCTTTCCTAGTTTCATAACAGCAGGAGCTCTTTATGAACTCATCAGTATTAGATTGTGGTTGGGCACAGCCATCTACTGTGTATAGACTTCTGAACTATGTCTCTGTGCAATGGTGCAGAATGACGACTTCCTTTTGCAGCCCAGAGGAAATAAACAGTCTGAGTGAGTGTACCTTACTCTAAATATAAAGACATCAGTCGTCCTTACGAACCTAGACTTTCTTTTAGAGACGTTATCATAAAGCAGTTTAGTAAATAAAACATTTTCAGATATTCATTTTTGATGTAAGACAAAATTATCACATCTACTCATTCTTTGAACCAGCTGTCAGGTCAGTACCATTTGATGTCTGTATGTCTGTATCTTCCACCCAGAAACCTCAAACTCCCTCAGATTTCACACACACTTACTGCATATTAAACATACAAAACACAAAACTCTTTCTTTCTTTTTTTTTTTTTTTAAATGTTTGACTCCTTTGTGGCTAGGTTGAGTTCGGATCACTGTGCAGGTAAGGATGACCGTGAACTCCTGATGTTCCCAGTCCTTACCTCCTATGTGCTGTGACTGAGGACACGTGACTCCACACTGATTTACATGTGAGAAGACCCTCTTCCTGCACATTTCCAAGGGACTCTGCATCCTTTCTACTTTCCTTTGAGACTCCTTCCTTGCATTCTTCCTGACCATCCCACTGCCAATAGGACACCTGTGGGAAATTCCTGATTTCACGTTCTCTTTAGACTCCTTTCCTGAAATGCATGAGGGGACAAGATTGTTGTTGTTTATTAAACACTGTAACTTTCATTTTTACCTTCAACCTTTCATCATTTATGCTTAGTATGTAGTAAGTGTTCAGTAAATAAGAGTTGAACCCATAAAAGTCTGTTATCCTTTTTGTTGTTTGTTTTCTTTTTCTTTTTTCTTTGTTTTTTGAGATAGAGTATCACTGTGTGGTTCATTCTAGACTTAAAGTCTCTATGTAACCCAGGATAACATCTGACTTTCAATCTTCCTACCTCAGCTTTCTGAGTACTGAGATCTATAGGCATATACTGCCATGCCCAGCTATAACGTTCTTTTCAAAGCAGATTTTTTAATGCTACATACTGTTCAAAACAGTTTGGGAATTTGCCATAGAACTTGTGTACCATCTTTTGAATATAACCCCTTTAAAATATTTTTATTCATTCTTTGAAAACTTTACATAATGTATTCTGATCATATTCATCTCTGATTCCTCACCTTAATTCCTCTCAAGTCCATTCCCCCAATCCCCTCCAACTCAATGCGATCTTTAAAAAATTATTGTTTAATAACTCATTGGTTCCAATATGTGCTGCTTGTATACTTCTGGGTGTAGGGCTGTTTCCTAGAATGTAGGTAACCTACCAGGAGCTATACCCTTAAAGAAAACTAACTCAACCTCCCTCAGAAACCATTAACTATTCATAGCTCCTCAGTAAGGGGTAAGGGCTCATGAACCCCTTCTTAGTCCATGCTGACTGGCTTGATCTTATACAGGTCTTATTGCGATTACCACTGCCGCTGTGAGTTCAGTAGTACAGCCTCCTGCCATGTCCAGAAGACACTATTTTGCTGTTTCTCTCCAGCCTCTGGCTCTTAGAATTTTTCTGTCCACTCTTCAGTGATAGCCCTGATCCTTGGGGAGGGAGTGTAACACAGATGTACTGCTTGTGGCTGAGCACTCCTTTGTCACATACTCTCTGTACTTTGACCAGCTGTGAGTTTCTCTTTAAGCACTGTCACTGCACAAAGAAACTTCTCTAGTGAGATCTGAGACCTGAACTATGGGTATAGAAATATGAATTAAAAAGCAGCTTGATACTATGTCCATTTAGCAGAATAACTGAAGTAGTTTCATCCCTAGGGCTGTGAAGTCTCAAACCATGGGTTCTTGATCAGATTTGCCATACCAGGTATGTGTTCCTTCTGTGGAGAAGATTTTCAATGGAATCAGAAGTGGGTTGGTTACCTCCATAAAATTCATACCATTATTGTACCCATAGGGACATGGTACCCATGCCTTGCTGGTTACTATTATAATTCACAGGGCGCCACAGCTGGGTAAGACTGCTAATGATTTTATTCTCCCAGCAGCCTAGATAGCACCTTCTAGTACTCTGAGAGCTATTCAGAGGGAGGAAGCTGTCAGGTCAGTACCATTTGATGTCTGTATGTCCTGTATACAGAAAATGTCTAAGATATCTTTAGCAACAAAGACACATTTTGTTACCACATTTTGGTGGATAACTGAAAGCAATGCAGATAGCCTATATTGTCCTGGGGGATTTCAGGGATGAGTAATAATCTCTTAATTAACATTTACTGAGTGCCTATGTGTATATTTCTAACGTAATGGTTTCACCCAACAGTAGTAGATTGATTTTATTTCATTGCAGTTGCCTTCCAATCTTCCTTTCATTGGTAAGCAAAGAGACAGTGAGATAATAAATTGTTCCACGTTACAAGAGTTATAGTTTTATAATGTATATGCAAAGTAATACAGTACAAGGTATAATGTTGTAGTAAAAATCTGCAATGGAATGGACAAGATCCTCACCTAGCTTCATGGGAGAGAGAGAGAAAGGTATGACAGACAGAAAAAACTGTGACCAAAGACTCAGGAACAGGAGGGGATGGTGAACAGTAGACAAGGCATTAGGAAAGGCACAGGGAGATAGAACTAAAGCCAGAGTGTACCCTGTGTACTCATCTCTAAGTGGGCACTGCATATTGTCAAGTGATTGATTCACACTCTGCATCTTGGTTTCCTCTTCTGTGGAATAAGGATGATGTTGCACCTGCCACATATTAGATATCATTATGAAAGGAAAAAATATATGTATTGTGGAGAGAGTCGGGAGATATGAATGAATGAAGAGTAGTGGAGCCTCTTTTCTGCTGTTTACTGTTATACTGGAAGCCACTAAAGGTTATAATCAAGAGAAAGACAAGATAGGTGCTATGCTTTGACTATGGCAGTACTGTGTATAATTGATTAGAGATATCTCAAAGAGAGGTCCTGTGGAGGAGAGATGACAGCTTGGACTGGGGCATTGATTGTGAGAATAAAATTGAAAGGTAGAGGCAAGAGATATAGAGTCCCTAAGACATACATACACTCATCTTTTAAGTTTTGGGTTGAAGGTATCTTTAAAAGAAATAAAAATATTTGGAAATAGGTGTAGTGACCAATGTGTATGTGTGGTTTTTGGGGGGGAGGGGTTAATAAAAACCAAACCAAACAAACAAAAGTGGCAACATCAAAAAATGAAACAAGAAAAATGGATTTTTAAAGTAATGAAACAAATTTTGTTCTGTCTATAGCTTGTTAAACTGTTAGTAAAGGCGATCAAAAGGACATTGCTAAAAATGCAAATATATAGTTATAAATAAATAAATGTATAATACCCCCAGGTTACTACCGTGTGGTTAGATGTTATCACACGCAGGTAATTGCTAGTAATGTTGCATTCACATTGCACTACCTCTTTAATGAAAAAATGAAGTAAAAAAGTAAATCACTCGTACACAATGAGAAATCCTTGCATGTATACTTCTAAAATGGAGATCAAGTATATTTAAAGATTAAGGACCAGAATTTATTCATTCACTTCTTAAATGCTGCCAAATCTTGTTGGTTTTCTTTGTTTCTATTACTATTTGTATATGGGCATCTACAAGTATTTGTTATTTCCTATGTTTTAAAACTCTGCTTCTTGAAAAAGAAGATAAGGGAAGAGAGCAAAGCCTGAGGTTGATGAACATTAGGGACTGTGGAAACAGAGAGGACTTCTCGTTCCTGTGGCTGGTCTTGGACTTGCACAGTGTTTCAAGGGTGAGTGCTTGCACTATTGCTTTCTGTAGTCAGTTACCAGCTCCTGATACCATGATGGAGTTTACTCAGAACCTCTGTACCATACTGTGTAGCCGTGGGCAGTCAGCTACCATTCTAGAGTATGTGTGTGCGTGGAGGTCAGATGACAACTTGTGGAGCTGGCGTTCTCCTTCCAGCTTTATATGGGCTCTAAGAATTGAACTCAGGTTGTCAGGCTTGCACAGCAAGCTCTACCCACTGAGCTTTCTCCCTGGCCCCTGATCAGCTTTCCTTTACCACCTCCACCTGCTCTGGTCTAGCGATATGCCAAGAGCCTTCCCTAAAAAAATTTCCCATGACTCATTGGACATTGTGTTTTATTTAAAAATAACCCCTTTCTAGACAAGTGAACCACATTCTAAGTTTTAAGGTGAAACTGATAGAAATGTTTCCCAAATAAGCATGTTTATGGGTACAAATCTATATCATTAATTGTTGAATTCATGATGTCATATACATTTGTATACAAATATCACAAAATGAGTAATACACAGTCAGTTAGGAAGACCTACTGTAATGAAGGAAGTGAGTTTTCCATCACGTAGGTACAAGGAATGTAGCTATCTGTTCTTACTTCTCAGAGGAAAGGAGAGAAGAAGCAATGAGCAATGTCATGAAAATGAAACCGAACTTCTTGCTGGATAAAGATCCAAAACTGGATGGCCATTAGCGAGAACTTTAGTCTCGTGCCTTTTGCTAAAAAGAAAAGACTGTAGGAAAAGCCTTCGGTCATCACTTCAGCCAAAAGAAGGTCAGGACTCCATCAGAGAGGGCGAGTAGAGCACTGCAATGTCTAAGCTTGACATGGATTTTCTTAATGATGTTCGTTAGCCAAGCTCCGTTCTGCAAACGGCAGTGACAACAGAAATCATTTGGCAGTGATGGAGTGCTTTTGAAATGTTTTCAGGTCTTCGATCAAAGTTAACAGCTTGCCATCTGTGTCTTCCACTCCACTGATAGCGTTGATTCTTGTCAAACTACACAGAGATTGAGGAGGATGCATTCGGGTACCAATTCTTAGGTATAGCAGCAGACCAGTGGGACTGGCCTGGGATAAATCTCATGAAGGACATATTCCTAATCCCAGGATAAATCAGAAGAAAAACATAAGAACACATGGGGGGGGGGGGGCGGGGAGACTGAATTTTCTACTCCAAAGTGCCATGCTTTTCTCAAGTGCCCAGAACATCTTAAAACTTGGAGTTATAAACCAGTTCCCTGCTTTGGCCAGCTGTTTTTGATTAGTTAATTCTCGTGTTCTGTTTTTATCTAGATGTTCAGTGCAGTGTAACTTGGTCAGGGAAAAAAAATATAAAGAAATCCCCAAGTGTAGGCAGCGATATTTTTTGCATGTTCCTTCAATAAAGTGGGGACTTTCTTGTCTATTGAAAATGGCATAAAACCTTTAAATTCATGAAAATAACAGATTTTTTTTTTTTGCTACCCTTCGTTCTACTAAGTCCTTATCAAAACTTCAAAAGGAGTTTGGATAGTAATCAGGCATGCAACTATGCTAAGCATTTATTACACTTATATATTTGTGTGTATGCATGCGTGGTGTGTGTATGTACACATTTGTACACAGATACACTTGCCATAGTATACCTGTGGAGGTCAGAGGACAACTTGCAGGAGTGAGTTCTCTTCTTCCACCATGTGAGTTCCAGGGAAATCAAACTCAAACTAGGGTTGGCAAGCTTGGCTACAGGTGCCTTCACCTGCTGAGCATCTCCTTGGCCCTCAAGAATTTAAATTTGGCTGAAGGCTTTCAGGACATAAGGTTCTTTGTGATGGCAAGAAAAAGTCTCTGATATCTGCTTTGCTATATTAGTTCATATGCAGATTAGCCCCTGTGAGATATTGACTTTTTTTATACAGTCAATATATGTGTGTGTGTGTGTGTGTATGTGTATATATATATATATATATATATACATATAAAATACTTTGTAAAATGTAAAGTACTACAGAATAGATCCATCCCATTGGCTGATTATCATTGTGGTTATTCGTTCAACAAGAATTTACTAAGTTTTTACTGTCAACTCCTCCTCTAAAACTGGAAATATAATGATAAATAAGATTTTATATTCATATGAATAAAATGTCACACATAAGTGAGTAAAATACATAGAAATATACTCTTCAATTTTCATTCCGTTTCTTGGCAACATTTACAGAGAAGATACCAATTATTCTCATGCCTTATTGTAACCTTATCAAAGGAAACAGGAGGGAAAACACTGGAGAAATGGCTATGAAAAGTCATGCATTTTGAAGTGTATTTATTCTCTCTATAATCCTAGAATGAAGTTGCTGAGTTCTGCTGGTGACATGCTACTTTGAGCTCAGGTAAGTGGCAACTTGACCTTAGGTTTCTTCTTTTGTGTGTGGAGACCTGATGACCAGGTACATGAAGTGTCGAGTATACCGCTGGGCACATGGAGACTTACTGATGTTACAGTATCATGACCATCCTCATGGGCACATGGAGACTTACTGTTACAGTATAATGAGCTTCCTCATTCTTTCGACTCACTATCTGGTGAACCTTCTCTATACAGTTTTTTGAACAGTCTTAGTTTTTGTTTAACTTTTTTTCCAGCTCATGGCACTGATCAAATGTTTCCCCAGTGTACAGCCCCAAGATGCTGTATATAAGGCCATCTTTTGGCAACAAAAATGCCAGGAGTCAGTTGTCCATTAAAAGCATGGCATTAATCAGGCCCTTGTCAAAGCCTAATACACACTATGCAGCTCTACCAAAGATTCTAGCACATGGGTGGAAACATATGAGTGCACAGCCCTTGGTCTCCTGGGCTGCTTTTGGCAAATCTCCAGCCATTTATTTCTTCTCTAATTAATGTCATTCCTGGCATGTGGGGATCATATACCACAGAATGTGTCCACACACTGCCTGTTTTTCTTTACCGAGTCATTTTGAATGTCATTGTTCTCTTGACTTCCCTCTGCCTCTTCCTCCTTTCCTGTCCTCCTTATTTGTCTAGTAAAAGGAGGAAGGAAGAGCTTTTGGGATTGGTCGGAGAGGAGGAAACTATCACATCACCTGAACCAAGTCTACATTTTCTCTTGTTATTCAGGAGTGATTTGCTTTGGTGATGCTGACATGACCACAGTCCCAAGAAGTCTATAACCATCCCCGTCGGAGCATCTTCACTTCTGCTCTCTGTCTGTCTGTCTTCCATGACCATCCCTGTCAGAGCATCTTCACTTCTGTCTGTCTGTCTGTCTTCCATGACCATCCCTGTCGGAGCATCTTCACTTCTGCTGTCTGTTTGTCTGTCTTCCATGACCATCCCCATCAGAGCATCTTTACTTCCACTGTCTGTCTGTCTTGATGACCATCCCCATCAGAGCATCTTCACTTCTGCTGTCTGTCTGTCTTCCATGACCATCCCCATCAGAGCATCTTCACTTCCGTCTGTTTGTTTGTCTTCCATGACCATCCCTGTCAGAGCATCTTCACTTCCGTCTGTCTGTCTGTCTTCCATGACCATCCCCATCAGAGCATCTTCACTTCCGTCTGTCTGTTTGTCTTCCATGACCATCCCTGTCAGAGCATCTTCACTTCTATCTGTCTGTCTTCCATGACCATCCCTGTCAGAGCATCTTCACTTCCGTCTGTCTGTCTGTCTTCCTTGACTATCCCCGTCAGAGCATCTTCACTTCTGCTGTCTGTCTGTCTTCCATGACCATCCCCGTCAGAGCATCTTCACGTCTGTCTGTCTGTCTGTCTTCCATGACCACCCCTGTCAGAACATCTTCACTTGTCTGTCTGTCTGTCTTCCATGACCATCCCAGTTGGAGCATCTTCACTGTCTCCTCTGGGCTGCTGTTTCCTCTCTCTTTTCCTTCTGTTTTGTTTGTCCCAGGACTTCTTCCTCCTCTCACATCAGACCTTCATGGCAGTCTCAGGCCATTTGTGCTGCTGTAACAATGCCAGGCTAGTCATCTCTTAATAAATGGGGGTGTATTTGGCTCCCTTTTCTGGAGGTTGGAAAGTCTGAGGTTGAGGGGCTATGTCTGATGACAGATTTCATGTTGCACTGTCCTGTGGTACAAGAACAAGTTCCAGTGATGAAGGAGGAAGTGCCCAGAGATGAAGAAATAGAGAAAGGGGTGGGAGAATGTCAAACTCATCTCTTCTTTTCTTTCTTTCTCAAACCCAGTTTAATCCATTCACCTACAAGGTAACCTGACTCTCTCTTCCAAGTCCTACCTCAATACTGTTGCTTTGGGGTTTGTGTTTGTAACAGAAGAACCCTGGGGATACATTCAAACCACAGCATAGACTCTGGAATTGGTGACACCCCTCACTAACATTTAGGCTCTTGTAGAGTTTCTGCTGTTTGGTTCCTATGATTGATCATTACTGGTATATAGATTTTAAAAGTTGTCTCTCTCATTAGATTTCAGGTGTATTCAGAGAAGCGATTGTGTCCTTTATTTTTTAGTACCTTACTATTTCTGTCTCTTCCAGTCCCAACAGCATTCATGCTTTTTAAAAATGAAACACCCTACTTCCTCGGGGATAAGGGAGTTCCAGCACCCTAGGACTTGAGAGTGAAATCAAAGACAACTGTGTAATTTATGAAATTACAGACACTGCAGAGGGCAAAGATCACTGTAAGAAGCTTATCTATAATCAGACTAATTTGAATGCCTCACTTCATCCTCTAATTCACCCCAAATTTCTATGTGAATTTAAAGTGTCTGTCTGAGAATCCAAGGCAAATCTTGGAAACAGCTCAGACATCCCTAAAAATAAAAGTCCTTGAAAAGCCAGGCCTTCTGTTTGTCCCGTCGTGTGTACTCTGTTCGTTTAGACAGCACCACCAGACGCGGTTAAGGCTGCTCATTCTTTTTTCCTGCCTTTCTTTTTGTTTTTCTGTTGATGGTTTTAGCAATGTGGTTAGAGAAACAGGGAAAGCTCAAGGAAATGTAGAGGACTGTGATTTTTACTTATCCACCTCATGTTGTTAGTGAATGACAAATTATAAAACAGCTAATGCATAAGAGGAAGATTGCTGTATATCCTCAAAAAAAAAATACGTGTTAAAACTCAAGTGGGGGGAGGGTGGTTAAGTGAATAGTAACTAATGAGCTCTGTAATATAAACCAAGGAACGTCATTGAAATCCCGTATAAGCAGGACAGCCAACAGAAGATGTTTGTTCTTGGCAACTGCATTCTGCTTACTCTGTATAGCTTTCAAAGGGAAGAAAGCAGATAGCACTGGGCAAGGAGCATGGGTTCCCGGATGTGCACTATTAGAAGTGCTTGATTGTTCAATAATTGCAGAACTAGGCTCTTGGGGAGGCCTTTGTCATCCCTCCTTGGCTGACACCAAATGATAGTGTGGCTTTGTGATAAGAAACAGGACCTGTATCTCCATGGTAACTAACTTAGCTCTATATATTATACCTCATTACAAATGGGAGGAGATAGTAATATATACATATATATGGTAATATTTGTGTGCATGTATATTTATCATACCTTTTATCTATAAAGCAAGGAATAGAATAGAACAGATATGGTTGAGTTTGAAGGGTTAAGGTTGATAGATCTTTTCCCTCATTGATATGGGTAAATATTTCATTTCTCAGTTCCTCTGATAGTTTTGTTCTGAACCCACCTGGCTGTGGCTTGAAAGATTAATGATGGGCAGCAAAAGACCCCAAGAAGAGGCAGTGGATGAATAGAAACCAGCACCGGAGAAGAAAGCACACAGCCTGGCCTCTGGGAGAAATAAATAAGGACTAACTCAGTCTGCTAGTCTCATCTCCATAGCTGAGAAACCTGGAACCCATTAGAATGGAAGCCTGGAGAGTTTTATACATAAAGATCCCTGAGAATTCCCACCGTGCACAGTCTAGTGACGAGAGGGAGAGGGAGAGGGAGGGAGGGGAAGAAGAAAGTCAGTGACTTCCTTTCTAATTTCCTCTTCCGTTGGTATTGATTTTACTTTAACCCATCTAGATTCACTGGGTCTCCTCACATAGGGACCATTACACCTATGTGCAGATCTTCATAAGGTTAAACACATTCCCTGAAAACATTCCCTCTGCCATGCATTTTAAAGAAAAAGGCCAAATTAAAGAAGTCATCAGTGAGTAAACTATTAACAGGAGAAA
Organism: Peromyscus californicus insignis; assembly: GCF_007827085.1. Classification (NCBI taxonomy): domain Eukaryota; kingdom Metazoa; phylum Chordata; class Mammalia; order Rodentia; family Cricetidae; genus Peromyscus; species Peromyscus californicus. Next base: position 102,206,451 of record NW_026294606.1, read on the forward strand.
TTAAAACTTTTTATTCTAGACACAGAATGTAAATATTTGCTCAAAGAACAAAGACCCTGGAGCTTTTGCAAGTGTTAGATTAGCTTTGCTGTGTTAGTCCATCTGCTCATGAGTAAATGATTTTAAACTATGAAGCAAGGACCCTTGGTAGCCCAGCAGGAATTTCTTCTGATCCCTCCCTCCCTCCCTCCCTGTGTCTTTTTCTCACCCAGTCTAATCTGTTAACATGTATTTCAGTCAACACTAGAAAGGGCACAAATACATATTTTTAAACAAAAAATGCTCTCACTTCAGTGGCTTCAGTGACACAATGTTCTTCCTTGCAGATCCTTCTCACTGACTTCTTGCTTTCCTTCCTGGTGTGTGAATATTCTCTATTAGAATTTTGCAAGGTAAGTGTGTTGCACAGAGGTGACCAAAGGGAGGGGGCACACATAGGTAAATACCTGCAAAGGAAAGAAAACATGTCTACAGAAAATCTTTCACACAAATGTTCATAGCAGCATTACTCATAATAGCCCCAAAGTAGAAATAACCTAAATGTCAATCATCCCATGGATAAATGTAATGAGGTATATCCTTATAGTGGGACACTATTAGTGCCAACCCATGCTACAACGTGATTTAACTTTGAAAGCTCATCATAAAAGACTACTTATCGAATGATTATATTTATCAGAAACTTCAGGAATTGGCAGATCCACAGAGGCAAAATCAGTAAGTGGTTAAAGACGAAGTTGGTGGAAAGGTGTGGGGGAGCTGGAGTGACTTCTAAAGGGAATGCAGTCTCATTTGGGAATGATCAAATGATTGAGATTTTTTGGGTGATGATTGTGAAGCTGTATATACCAAAATATTGAATTAATTGGATACTTTAGGTACATAAAAGTACATGGTGTGAAAATTTTCTCTCAAGCAACGGAAGTTGGTAGAAAGGGCGGGGGACAATGATCCATGGGACAGACATACGTTCTGATTATCTAGAATTATTTTGTTTGTGCCAGGTGGGCCTATAAATTACTGATAACCAAGTTTTGATGTCTAGAATGCCCTGTTTGGATGATAAGCCATATGATCTCCAGATTTATAACCAAAATATTATAGCCATGTGCAGTATATTAGCTGATAAAAATATTATCTGGAGTTATGACCAAGTTATCTTTGGGGAACTGTGAAAAGTCCATTTTTAGGAGATTTCAGTTGCCTAAGTCTGGAAATGAATTCTGACTGGGGGAGATGGAGAGTGCAACATTTTCATTCTCCAGTTTGTGAGGACTAGCAAGAAGCATGGTCCATTTAGAAATTCATTCTCCAAGTGACTAAGGTGGAGGCAGGTGGGTCTGGGGTCTTTCTGGTCACTGCTGTCCTTTCTCACAACTTCAGATATATTGCCTTCACTCCGACTTCTCTGGCCAGTTCCATCCACTAGTCTCTGACTCAGAATTTCATCACTGTGAACTCTTTTACCTAGTTTTGGGGGAAAAAAAGTGAAACCCCAAGGGAGACCAAGAAGTTTCAGAAATACAAGAAATGTAAGAAAGTTGGGCCTTGTGAAAATTTTAATTAAAAGAGGAACAAAGGAAATTGGATCATATTTTTAAAAATAAATGTGAGCAATGGGCCATGTAGCAAATACGCACCGAACCTTGATCAAAGGTAACCTGTTATGTGCATACTACACATAATATACAGATTATTACATATTTGACATGATTTGTGACTTATCTGAATACAGCATTCACATGGTTGTTTGCTCATGTGGAAAAACTTTTCACCATTTCCAAGTCTGAGATGAAATATGTGGTGAAGAAGACTATGCATTCCCACATGTACAGAATCGTCCTGCAATTTCTTGAGGAGGAGGGAAAAGCCATTACCAACCTGTATTCTCATTTGGCCAGATTGCTTTAATTCAGTATTTTTTGCTTCTTTAATCAATCAAGAGAAAGCTCTCCTGCAGATTCAGAGCTCAGAAGTGCAGTACTCTGTACCCTGGCCATGCCCAGGCCTCTTGATCTCTGGGGAAAAGGTTGACATCTGGGGAGATTTCTTTGTTTCTCTTTGTTCCAGCAAACTGTTTGAAACATTTAGGCTTTTTCTTTTTTAAATTGAAACTTGAGTCTCCCCCCCCCCCCCCCCCCCCCCGCCTCTCTCTCTTAGGTACTAAAAAGTTTCACTGTTTTTGAAAGAGACTGGTAATTAGTAAGGGGCCCCAGGATGGTGATTAGTGTTATTAGGTAAATTATTAGGTAAAAACTGACCTTCTATGATTTCTAATCTGCTACTTTTAAATAGACCATCCTATGAATGTCTTATAGTCTCCTCCAGGATATTGTCATGTCTGTTAATGCATCAGTGTGGCAGCATTAAGGGTCTAAATAGATGTCCAGCTTCGATGGTTCAGCACGCTTGGACTCCCATGGACTGACAGTGTAAGCAACAACTTAGCATCATCCCACAGAAGATTTGGAAAGGCTTTTCAGATGTTTTAACCACAGCGATCTTACTGTTTACTCTCCTGATACAGGTTTACTAAGTCTTGGTGAGCAACAGGAATGAAAAGCATTTTCTGTAGGAAAAACCTGTGGTAAACCCCAGGCGGCCATTTCAGTGGAGATTCTGCAGTAATAAAATAGCAGCGGGTTTAGTCGATTTACAAACATGAGGTCCAGCAGGGCTCAAAGACGACAGATAGATGACATCAGAAACAAAATAAATATCAGGCAAGACCTGATAGAAACCTGACTGTAATCAGGAAGTGTGAGCCCCACTTTGAACACTGAGGACTTCAACCAAGAGAAACAAATGAGCTTTAAAAGGTAGTTAATATATATTTTCCTTTCTCCATTTCCACGTGCGTGTGTGTGTGTGTGTTTCTATGTGTGGGGGCACACATGTGTGCACAGGCATGTGGAAGCCCAAGGTTTCTCTTCTACTTTATTCACTGAGGAAGGATCTCTCAATCAAACCCAGAGCTCACTGATGTGCCTGGTCTTGCTAGGCAACTTGCCCTGAGGATTCCCCACCATTGCCTTCTGAGGCTGGAACTGCAGACTGCCATCAGGGCCACCTGCTATTTATATGGCTTCTGGGGATCTGAGCTTTGATCTCAGGCTTGTGAGCCAAACACTTTAACCACTGAGCCATCTTCCCAGCACTCAGATGTTTTTGAATAGCATTTTGTTGAAATTGAAGTCAGAAAAGTAACAGTCTAATAGGTTGATGCTGGTGCTGATCCTGAATCAGTATTTCAGTCTTAGACTTCTTTACATTTCAGTCAATTCCCAAAGTCATCCAAGAGCTAGTCTCGGACAAGATCTTCTATTTTAAAAACGGCAAACAACACTGAACACACCAGAAGGCACATAGTCAACCTACAGCATTAAAAAACCTCAGTGGCAACATTTTAAAACTTATAATCTCTTGAAATTTTATTTTAGTAAGAAATACGAGTTAGAGATCCACCCCACCCCCAGATGCTCACTCAGTTTTCTAAGAATATGACCTACAAATATTTAAAATGCCACCTTTAGGGGACTAGGAAGATGGTTCATTTGGTCAAGTGAGGCTATGAACTCAAGCCCCAGCGCGCGCGCGCGCGCGCGCGCGCGCGCACACACACACACACACACACACACACACACACACAAAAGCTAGTCGTAGCAGCACACAGTTGTAATCCCAGTGCTGGGAAGGCAGAGACGAGCAGAACCCCAGAGCTCTCAGGTCAGCCAGTCAGCAAGGCTCCAGTCCCAGTGAGAGATCCTGTGTCAGAAAAAAATAAGGTGGATGACTGCAGAGGAGTGACAGTAGCCTCCCCTCCACGTGTACAAGCGCGCTCGCTCTCGCGCTCTCCCTCCCTCCCTCCACTCCCTCCCTCTACCTCTCCCTCTCCCTCACACAGTCACACTCACACTCATATACACACACGCACACACAAACATCACACAAAAATTAGAGGCTGGAATTGCAGTTCATATGTTGAAGTAGTATACAAAAATCAATCTTTAGTATCTCCTGTGTGTGTGTGTGTGTGTGTGTGTGTGTGTGTGTGTGTGTGTGCGCGTGTGTGCGCGCGCGCACATTTTTAGCGGATTTCCAGTCACAATGACTTTTTATGGTAACAAAACACTCTAACCATTCAGTAAACTATCAAGACCCTAAGAGTGATAATCTCATAAATAATATCCCTGTGGATAGATAGCAAAACAAAACCATGAGCCGAGCTGAAGTCAATGATCCTCTGTTCTGTAGATTTAAAATTAGGAGGGCAGTATCTGCGCAGGTTTCGATCTTGTGTGATAAAGAATAAAATGTTCCATATGAATGGTGGCCATAAATCTCCAGCACAACACCAGACTCACAACCTAGGGGGTAGGGGCTTCTTTCATCAAAGAATGCAGGGGATAAAGTTTCTATTATTGCACTGGACTGTGACTTTCAGATAACTTCAGGGAATGTTGAAGGAAGATAAATTTTTATAACCAGAATAGAACAGAGCTGCCAGTGAGCTTTGTGATAGCATCGGGGTTATCTCCAAAATCAGCTTAGCACAGGGTCCAGATCTGCCACAGTCACACCTCATTCTGTACCAGAGGCTCAGGATTAGGGCAAAGGCAAACAAAACCACCTCGACAGACACCTATCTTGGATCCTGGCTGATGAAAGACAAAAATAAACACAGTAATAATACTACAAAGCAGGCCAGAATTCTGTGGCTACATGCCAGGAATTATTGAGCTCCCATGTAGTGGTATGGTCCTGGCTGGTGCCCTAAGGAAAGGAGAGGGAGAAAAAAATTGATCTGAGGTATCTCTCCATTGGTAGAATATTTGTGCATAACATACATGAGATGCTAAGTTAGACCTCAGGCACCACAGGAACTGGCCACGGTGGCACATGCCTATCATCCCAGCACACCAGAAGTAGAAGCAGAAGATCAGAAGTTCAGTCATCCTTGGCTACGTAAGAAGTTTAAAACCAGCCTAGGGTACATGATATTCTGTCTCAAAAAGCTGGATCATGCTGAATTGTCCAAGATGAAATAGGCCCAATCTAATAGCTAACTACTACATTGGAAGCTGTTTTGGGATGTGTTGCTGGCAAGTTGGAATGTAGAGACAGCGGTACCTAAATCAGCTTTGGTTAATGAAAGTTCATGCTACTGAGAGTGGGTAACGACTTTGGCTCTGCCTCTCTAGTCACTTCATTCGTGGTTATGGTGGTGGGGTGACCAGTGATGAAAACTGGTCAACATTAACTCACAAACCCATCTGATTACTTGATTGATAAGTGATCTTTCCATGAGAGATTGCTGGTGAGCATCTATCATACAGAGATCCCCGGGCTTCCTGTTCTGACCTGTGACTCCTTGTTTCCATATCCTTCAGTCTTCTGACAGTGTGGCAGGTGACTTGGCATTACTCATGAGTCCATAGGTTTAACACGAGCTACTTCTCTTTCCACCCAGTGTGGATGACCTCCGCCTGAAACTGTCTCATAGGAAGATTTTTCCCTGTCTGCTCTTTCCTAAGGCCACCTCTGAATGAGGCTGGAATGCTGCTACCAACCTTCTTTGACCCAAGTTTAGGACATGATCTCAGCACTCAGACTTTATCCACATCTCACACATGGCTGTCCATAGGATGTTGGGAACTAACTATAGTGCTCTCTGATCTAGAGCGTCCTTATATGTAGTATCTCTGTCTTATGGATTAAAACCAATTATGAGCAAACTAAGTTTGTGACTAAACTAAATTTGTGAGCTTAGTAGTTCTGGACATAGATATTCACTGGGCAAATATTCCATCTCTACCAGGTCCCCCAGAGCCTTGTCAGTAACTGTTGATAAAAGCCATGTAGTGTTATGCTCATACGTTCTGGCCATGCTCCAGGAGCCCAGGTTTCACACTGTGCTTCTTCCTGTAGAGTGTGGTAAACACACTGCACATTTTATCACAGTTGATGCCGCAACACCATAGGATCTGCTAGAATATTATGAGTCACATGGTCAGGCCATTTGCACAGCAGCCTTGAACCATAGCCTTCTATACAGTGCTCTGTTCTGTTCCTGGCCCTGCTCCAAGCTGACGGTGTCCTCTATTCCCTGACACATGGACCAGATCAGTATTAGTTGTGAAATGTGTGCCCTCTGGAACTTCAAGAGGCCTCCTACCCATGTGACCTCTACCAATAATGAAAGTGTTGCCTTTTCCTTTCTGACTTATCACCTCATTTTTCTTTCTCTTCCCTAATTTCATCAGCTGCTCCCTCTGTAACACTGCTAAATAGTGATGAAATGTGAACTACAAAAAACTTCTTGGCTTGATGTATTCTGAGAAGACAGGGTAGCTCTTTGATGCTAAAAAAGGTTTTCTGTGGCAATTTACGTTTGGATTTGCTATTTCTTTGTGTGTGTGTGTGTGTGTGTGTGTGTGTGTGTGAGAGAGAGAGAGAGAGAGAGAGAGAGAGAGAGAGAGAGAGAGAGAGAGAGAGAGAGATATGGTGCATGTACTTTGCTAGTGTAGGTGTGCATATATAATGCATGTGGAAGCCAGAGGTGGACTTCAATGTCTTTCTTGGTCTCCACATTTATATTTTGAGGTGGTTTCTCACTGAATCTGAACCTCGCTGACTCAACGGGCTGGCCAGTGAGCTTCAGGAATCTACGTCTTTGGCCCTGTTCCCCACACACCCAGTGCTGGTGTTTACAGGCATATAACACCATACCCAGCTTGATGATTATTTGTATTTTTCTTATATACTTGAGAGACGACTTTTGATTAAGAGCATTTGTGCCCTGGTGGAGGACCCAAGTTCGATACCCAGCACCTAAATGGTGACTCATAATTATGTATAACTCTAGTTTCAGGAGATCCAACACCTTCTTCTGACCTCTGAGTCAGGTACATACATGGTGTGCATGCACACATGCACACATAACACTTATACACATCAAATTAAATAAGTCTAAAGGCTTTTAAAAGACACACTCCAAGAGTGCTTTCAAATATAGAGGACTGGGCAGAGTAACCCCTCAACATTTGTTATTTACTTCCTCTTAATTTTATTATTTCCCCCCGTTCTAGTCTTTTATTTATTAATTTATGCTTCCCATCTCTTTTTAGACTTCTCATCCTGAACATTCTCAAATACATTATATATATATATATCTTAAACCATGTAATTTCATCAAATTGGAAAGTTAAACCTTTCATTTCCACACAAGTAACTTCTAAATTAATACAAACAGTCTCATAATTATCCACTGGGCACTGTGGTTATCCCACAGGGCATGATGGATACCTTTAGTTTTTTTTTAATGGTAGTGGTTTTTAGAATTATATTACTTGGGCTTAGCACACACTTTCAATCCCAGCACTTAGGAGGCAGAGGCAGACAGATCTCTGTGAGTTCAAAGCCGACCTTATCTACATAGTGAGTTCCAGGACAGTCAGAGCTACATAGTAAGATCCTGTCTCAAAACAAAACAAAAAAACTAAAAATACAAAAAGAAAAAAAGAAAGAAAGGAAAAGAAAAAAGAGAGAAAGAAAAAGAAAAGAAAAACTAAACTATTGCCACGATACTTCCCCTATTTGATCAAAAGATTTTATCTGTACCAGTTCTCTTTGAAATTTATCAGTTTTTCCTGGGCTAATCATGTAGGATTAGCTTTTATGACTGGTCAAAGACATTATATTATAAAAGACAATATATTATGTACATATATAACAAATATGTACATGTTACAGGCATGCTGAAAATAAATACAAAGCTTTACACATTCATGGTAGTTATACCAGTTCTATTGCTATACAACAAAATCATCCAATTTAGGAATATAAAGTAAAAATTATTACTATTTCATGGGGGTGTTTGTTTGTTTGTTGAAGAGTCCAGGCTCTAGTTACATTCCCGGGGGAGACTCTCCCACGAGGCTGCATTGTCATCGTAAGGCTCAGCTGTAGAGAAAGGCCTCTAAGCTTGCTCAGTGCTGCGGGCCAGCTTGAAACTCTCACTGTCCTCTCTACAGGGCAGCTTACAGTGTGACAGATGGTGTCACCCAGCATGAGTGAGGGCAAAAAGCAAGAGAACAGAAAGACGGAATCCACAATCTTTTTGTAACTTAACTTAGGAACTAGCATCTCATCTTCCTTTGTAAAAAGTCACCAGCAGGGGCTGGGGAGATGGCTCCCTTTGATAAAGTGCTTGCTATGTGTCTTGGTTAAGGTTTCTGTTGCTGCGGTGAAACACCATGACTAAAGCAACTTGGGGAGGAAAAGGTTTATTTGGCTTACACTTCCACATCACTGTTCATTATTGAAGGAAGTCAGGATAGGAACTCACACAGGACAGGATCCTGGAGACAGGAGCAGATGCAGAGGCCATGGAAGGGTGCTGCTTACTGGCTTACTTCCACATACATGGCTTGCTCAGCCTGCTTTCTTATAGAACACAGGACCACCAGCCCAGGGGTGGCACCACCCACCATTGGCTGGGCCCTCCCACATCAATCACTAAGAAAATGCCCTACAGCTGAATCTTATGGAGGCATTTTCTCAACTGAGGTTTGTTCCTTTCAGATGACTCTAGCTTGTGCCAAATTGACATAAAACTAGCAGAACACTATATAAGCATGAAGACCTGATGTTGATTTCTAGCACCACATAAAAGTCAGACATGGTAATCCATGCTTATATCCCAGCTCTAAGGAGGTGGAGGGCAGAGGATTCCCAGGGCTTGCTGGCTAGACAGCCTAACCTAAGCAGCAAGTCCCAGATCTCAGGAAGATATTCGGTCTCAAAAGCAACAAGGTTGTCTCCTGAGGAGCAACACCCAACATTTACCCTGCTCCCAATGCGTGCACACATCCCTCTCATCTCACATATACCAAGACACTAGGTCCTGTGTAACACACAAAGGGAGAAGATTGCAAGAAGGTACTACTATGGGAATAAGGGGTTGTTAGAGGCCATTTTAGAAGCTGCCAAGCATAGTCTTTCTTCTGTGCCCCTCCCCACCCCATGATCCGTGTCCTTAATTTATGCAAAATGCACTCAATCTCTGACTCACGTCCATGTGAATATTAAGGTCTTCACAATACTTGCTGCTTTGGTTCCATGGGTTCTTCTCAATCTATGAAGTTGTCCCTACTCATCATACCTCCTGTATAGTAGAGAGATGGAGACTGGATATTTTCATTTAAAAATGGGGAAAAGAAATAGGAGGTACAAAGGAATTCCAGTTCACTGCAGCTGTGAAATTCAGTTGCTCTGATGTTGGAAGTTCTTTGGTTAGCTCTCAAGACCCAGGAGCATCTCTGTGGGCTTTGGCTTTGCAGTCTGGGCTTCTGGGTTCACCTGAGTCATCCTTCTTACTCAGAGAGGGAGTGCATGTTCCACTTCCATTCTTCCAGCCTGTTTTTTTTTTTTTTTTTTCTCTGTCAGTAGAACCTGGAGATCCCACAGCCTGTTTTAATTTTTCACTATACTTTTCATTTTGTCCTTTCCTGTTCAAGCTGGCAGAATTCTTACAAAGACATCATGGGCTCCTTGTAAGTCTCAATTAGTATTGATTCAGTTCCACAAAAGTCAGGACAGAAATCTTCTAGACAAGCCTTTTCCCCTTAGGTTCCTGTTTAGAGGTCTAAGCCATGGAGCTTTTAAGCATCTCAGAGACCCTGTTTGATGGAGAAGGTCTGAGAAGCACACTTCCCTCTATGTGGCTGGGCAGGGTTGCTAAATCATCACCTTTCCTCTTTCTTAATCTGTAAAACCTTCTTACAGTCACACCGGCACAGCCTTTAAGCCATGGCTATCCTGGCCGTGCCCATAATACAAAGTTTTCTTAGACATCATTTCTCAATATGTTACCTTTTAAATCTGAAGACACTGCAAGTTTTTAAATTTTATTTTTGTTTTATAAGTAGGTGTGGTGGCCTATATGTATATGAACCACCAGGTACCTGGTGCCTGTGGAGGTCAGAAGAGGGTGTCAGATCCTCTGAAATTGGAGTTAGAGGCCAATGTCGGCCACCATGTGGGTGCTGGGAACTGAACCAGGTCCTCTGCAAGAACAGCTAGTGCTCTTAACCCCTGAGGCATTTCTCCAGCTCTGAGGTTAAGAATTTTAAAACCATCAAGTCCTGAATTTTTAATTTTTTTTAAAAGCTAAGTATATATGTTCATTGGTGTTGAGTTCACTCATTTGGGCAGCCCGTCACCACTCTCCACCTCCACAAACTTCTCATCTTACAAAAGTGAAATTCTATGCCCATTCAACAGGAACTCCACGTTCCCTTCGTTACCAACCCACGACAGCTGCCATTCTAATTTCTGTCTGCATGAATTTGTCTGGGAAGTCATATAAACGGCATAATACAGTGTTTGTTCATCATGCTGTAGCATGTGCCGGAATTTCTTTTTAAAAGGGAATCACATTTCATGCTCTCTCTCTCTCGCTCTCGCGCTCTCTCTCTCTCTCTCTCTCTCTCTCTCTCTCTCTCTCTCTCTCTCTCTCTCTCTCTCTCTCTCTCTCTCTCTCTCTGTAAAAGCTACATTTTGCTTGTCTGTTTATCTGTTGAGAAATACTTAAGTTGTGTCTACCTTTTGACAGATTGTGAATAATTCAGTTATAGACATGAGTGTAAAAGTCTTCAATACTCTTCTGTCAGTCATTGGCATACATACCTAGAAATTGAATCTCTGAATCATATTGTGATGTTTTTAATTTTTGGAGGAACCACCTTACTGTTTCCAACATTCAGAGCTACCATTTTACACATCCACCAAAAATACACAATGTTCTGATTTCTCAATGTCTTCATCAACATTAGCTACTTTCAGTTTTTCTTTTTAACAGAAGCCGTCCTACTGTGGATGAGCGGGAACCTTGGTTTAGCTTCTATGTATAGTCCCTTAGTAACCACTAAGCTGAGCACCTTTTCATTCGCATTCTTAGCTATTGGTAAATATTCTTTGGAGAAATTCTGTTCAAGGTTTTTGCTCTTTTTTTTTAAAATGATTCATTGTTATTGTTGAGCTTTAGAAGTTCTCTGTATGTACTAGATGCCAAAACCTACTGGATATATAATTTGAAAATATTTCCTCCCATACTAGAATTGCTCTATTGATAATATCCTTTGATATATTTAAGTTTTAAATTTTTTATAACATCTGACTTATTTAGTTGTTGTATCCAAAAAGTCATTGCCAAATCCAATGTTGTAGCACTTTTATAAGATAAGACTGATTCAAATGGTGTTAGAATTCTGTCTTGTGTTTAGGTCTTTGATCCATTTTGAGTTAATATCTTGTAATTATAAGATAATGGTGTATCTTTGCTATTTTACATTTGAATATCTAGTTTTCCCCATCACCATTTATTGAGAAGATTGTCCTTTCCCCATTGAGTGAACTTTTCTTCCTTGAGGAAAAAAAATCACTTGACTATTGAATTTGTTAACATAGTGTGACATGACAGAGTGCCATAGATTGTCTGAAACAGTAGAAATTTACTTTTGAAGTCCTAAGTCAGAGTGCCGTGATGGTTGAAACTTGGCATTCACATATTTGTCTTGGTAAATCCTCAGAGTGGAGAGTTCTCCTTTCTTCCTCTTCTTAGAAGGGAACTAGTTCTGTTGGATTAAGGCCCCACCCTCACTGAACATTAACCACCCCCTTAAAGCTTTTACCACTAATCCTTACACAGGAGCAGTCAGGACTTCTACAAGTGAATATAGGGAGTAGGGCGTAATTTAGGTCTTGGCAACTATACATAAGAGTTTATTTATTGCCTTCTCTTTTCCATTTTGTTTACAAATCTGTCTGCATGCCTACATTGCATTTTGTATATTATGTGCACATACATATTTGTGTGTGTATAGGATATATGTGTGGGAATGGGTGGGTGTGGGTGTGCTCGTGCACTCATTTAGAACCTGAAGTCAACACTGGATATGTTCCTATATTGATTTCCACCTAACTTTTTGAGGCAGGGTTTCTCACTGAGCCTGGAGTCCATCAGTTCCGATAGACTGTTAGGCCTCAGTGCTGAGATAATAGTCACATGATGCCACTTCCAGCTCTTTGATCTGAACTCAGGTCCTCACACTTGTGCAATAAGCAGTTTACAAACAGACTTCCCCCTAGCTCCTCACACTGTCTTGATTACTGTAGTCAAAAGATTTGAGTCTTTAAACTGTTATTTTTTTTAAAGTATCATTTTGGCTATTTGGTATTCCTTAGGATTAAATAGTTATTTTACGACTGGTTATTTTCTATATGTGCAAAAATATTCTAGAGATTTTGGTAGCAATTTCATTAAATCTGTACATCACTTTGAGTAATGTTAACATTTTTAACAATATTAAGCATTTCAACTATGAACATGGGCTATCTTTCTGTTTATTTATGTCTTTAAAATTTTATTATATTTTTATTATACATATATTTTATTTCCTTGACTAATTAATAAATATTTTTCTGATACTTTTTAAATAGAATTTTCTTCTTTATTAGATTCTTTGCTGGCATATAAAACCAATTTTGGGGGGAGTATTGATTTTTGTGTTCTGTTATTGTGGAGAATTTTCTATAGCTAACAGGATTTTTTGGTAGAAGCTTTAGAGTTCTGTCTATATAAAATAACGTCTTCTGTGAGAAGATAATTTTTCTTCAATGTGAGTGTCCTTTATTTCATTCTCTTGCATAATTACTCTGGCCTGAATTTCTAGAAGTGTTTTGAATAGAAGGGACAAAAACAGACATTCTTTTGGCTTCCTTCCAAATTAGAGAAAAAGCTCTTACCCTTTAGCAATTTAATGGTGATGCTTTCAGTTCAGGGTCAGGTGGATCCATTGCTTTGGGTTTGAGATGAGCAGAATATCATGGAAGACAGACTGTATGGTAGAGGTGCTGCTTACCTCCTAGAAGCCAAGAAACAAAAAAGAATCAGAGAAAGGTAGAAGATGAAACCTTCTAAGACATACCCCTAGTGACCTACTTCCTCCAGCTAGGTCAAACCTAAGGTTTCCACCATGTCTCAATAATGCCATCAAGTTAGGAATCCATCATTGAATTAGTTCATCAAGTAAGTCAGATCTTGTGATCCAATCACTTCTTCCAAGCCCATCATCTGGTAACCAAGCCTTTAACACTTGAGCTTAGGAAGGAGTATTTCATATCCAAATGGTGATGGGATCTTCAGATAGTTTCATTCTATTAGCCAGTTGACTGCTTTTGTTATGAATGGAGATTGAGTGCTATTCAGTGATTTTTCTGTATCAGTCAAGATTCAAGATGACAATATATTTTCTCTTTATTCCACCAGTATGGTGTGTTACTTTAATTTTTTTTTCATATGTTAAACCATCTTCACATTCCAAGAGTAAGTCACAATTAGTTAAGACGATGTATGGAATCCTTCTACACGCAACTAAACTCAGTTTGGTAGTGCTTTGCTGCGAATTTTTGTTTCAAGGTTCACAAGGTTTATCTCTGTATGTCTTTGTGTCAAGACAGTGGTTCTCCCAAACTAAGGAAGTGTTCCTCTCTCTGCAATGCTTTATAAAGTCTGGAAAAGATTGGGTGCTTTGTTTGGTTAAATGCACAGTGAAGCCAGCAGCTCGGGGCTTTTCTTTGCAGGGAAGGTTTGGCCGCTGACTGGACTCTACTTGCTGTTAGAGGTCTAGGCAAATGTTCACTTCTTTATGACTAAGTTTTGGAAGGTTTTGCACTTCTAGAAATCGGTCCATTTCTTCTAGGTCCAATTTGCTCTGTGCAGTTGTTCACAGTTCCTCCTTAAGGTTGTTAGTCGTTGTGCCCCCACTTCTGATGTTAGCAATTTGCCCTGCCCCCTTACTTTGTCAGTAAAGGTTAGAGAACCAATTTTTGATTGTTGAGTTATTTGTGTGTTTTTTAACTCTCTTCTGATATTTCCTTTTAATTTGTTCTCCTTCTATTCTGTTTGTAAAGTCAGTGTGTTGATTTCAGATGTTTGTTTTGTGTGTATGACATGTGTGTGACTTCAGGCACACACATGTGGAAGTCAGAGGACAGGTTTGGGGAGCGGGTTCTATCCCTCCACCAAGGGCTCCAGGGATCGAGCTGGGTTGTTAGGTTTGCAGGACGAGCACCTTCACCCACTGCACCATCTTGCTGGCCCTCCTTTTTTTGTTTTAAATGAACATGTACACTGACTGTATGGCTATTCAAGTATTTTCTAACTTTTGTAATTTTTTTCTGTGGGCACTGGTCATTGAAAAGTGTGGTATTTAAATATGTGAACTTTTTAGTTTACTTTTGGCTATGTCAGCTTCTTGTGGTCAAAGAAAGTATTTTACATGAAATCACTTTTTAAATTTATTGAGATTTAGTTTGTGTCCTAACATATGATCCATCTTAAATACACATAAAGAACCATGTGTATTCTGCTTTTGACTACTCTATAGATGTCCCATTTCTTTTGTCTTGTGTACTCTCTCTTTAAATCTGTTATTGAGAGTGGCATATTAAGGTCTCCAGTTAGAATTTGCATAGAGCCACTTATATCTTCAATTCTGTGAAGTTTGCTTCCTATATTTTGGCAACAAAATATAAGCATAAAATAATTATAGTCATCATTTCTTGCTATACTGTGTAGCTAGAGTTTTCCTGCCTGGCCCACAGTCAGGGCAAATCTCTCTCACCCGCCAGTCCCACAGCCGCTCAGACCCAACCAAGTAAACACAGAGACTTATATTGCTTACAAACTGTATGGCCGTGGCAGGCTTCTTGCTAACTGTTCTTATATCTTAAATTAATCCATTTCTATAAATCTATACCTTGCCACGTGGCTCGTGGCTTACCGGCATCTTCACATGCTGCTTGTCATCGCGGTGGCTGGCAGTATCTCTGACTCAGCCTTCCACTTCCCAGAATTCTCCTCTCTCCTTGTCCTGCCTATACTTCCTCCTGCCTGACTACTGGCCAATCAGTGTTTTATTTACTAACCAATCAGAGCAACACATTTGCCATACAGAACATCCCACAGCAATACTGAACCTGTCTGCTTTGTCCTATCTAACCCTTGAAATTTAAAGTCCATTTTGTTATATTAGTATAGCTCCCCTACTTTCTGTTGGTTGTTTATATAGAATAAATCATTTTCTGCTCCTTTTGTGGGGGGTGGGGAGAAGTGGTAGAGATTGGAACCAAGACATTTTCTGCTCTGAAAGGCGCTACCAATGAACTACATCCCCCAATGTAGAGTGGATGTTTTTCACCCTTCACAGCTTATTTGTGTCTTTGGATAGAAAGTGAGTGTCTTGACACAATCTACAATCCCTGGGAAGGGAGACTTACTTCCTGAAAAGAATTGACTAGATTAGATTTACTTGTGGGCACACCCATAAGGAATGAGTAAGTGGAAGTGGGAGGCTCCACCCCCGGATGTGGGTGGCACTATTCCATGAGTCGGGTCTTGGACTGAGTGAGAAGGGGAGGGTGAGCTAGCATGCATGCATCACTTCATTGCTCTTTGCTCTTGACTGTGGCTAGAATGTGACTTGCTGCTTCAGGTTCCTGCTGCCGTGCCTCCCCCATAGTGAGGGGCCGTGAGCCAACTCGACCTTTTCTCTGTTAAGTTGCCTTCTGTCCAGCTGTTCTTATCACAATAACAGTAAAAGAAACTAACACACTGGGGATTGGTTTCACAGTAAAACATTTTAATTGCTTTTCATTTCCTTTTATATGTATATTCTATGACTATTTTCTTATGATCAGCATTTAACATCTCCAAGTAATAACACTCAAATTTGAATTTATATGAGAAAAACAAAACAAAAAAAACCACATTGCTTTAGTACAGCTTTGTACCTCATTACTTTCTGTTACTGACATCACAATAGTGTATGTTGTGTATCCAAAGGCATAGACTAATAATTGTTTTTTTTTGTTTTGTTTTGTTTTTCAAGACAGGGTTTCTCTGTAGTTTTGGTGCCTATCCTAGATCTTGCTCTATAGACCAGGCTGGCCTTGAACTCACAGAGATCTGCCTGGCTCTGCCTCCCGAGTGCTGGGATTAAAGGCGTGTGGCTTTAAGTTTCTTACTAGTGTCCTTTCATTCCAACCTAAAGGACTTATTTGCTCTTATCATTGTTGTTATTCTTGAGACAAGTGTAGTTGGTTTGTTTTTTTAATTTTAACTATTTGTTCTTTGGTCTTTACTATTTGGGGGCCTGCCACCCAGCTCCTAATATACACATGGAGTCTTATTCTTTCTTTTGAATGCCCGAACTTAGCTTGACTTGCTTCTAGCCAGCTTTTCTTAACTTAAATTATCCCATCTACCTTTTGCCTCTGGGCTTTTATCTTTATTTCTGTATACCTTTCTTTACTTCTTACTCTGTGGTGTAATTGAAAGATTTCCTGTGTAAACACACAGAGGCTTATATTAATTATAACTTCATGGCCATGGCTCAAGCTTTTGCTACCTAGCTCTATATCTTAAATTAGCCCATAACTATTAATCTATGTATCGCCACATGTTCTGTGGCTTTACCTGCATCCCATTACATGTTGCTCCTTGGGCAGCTAGCTGGTGTCTCTTCACTCAGCCTTCCTCTTCCCCGAATTCTCCTTGTCTGCTTATCCCACCTATACTTCCTGCCTGGCTACTGGCCAATCAGTGTTTTATTTATCAACCAATCAGAGCAACATACACATTCACAGCATACAGAGCAATATCCACAGCACTGTGGCTTGCTGTACAGCTGGGTGGCTGGCCCCTGATGTCCTCACTCCTCCTTTTCTCATTTCCCGATCCTCTTTTTCCCCAGATTTCTCCTCCTATTTATTTTCTCTGCCTGCCAGCCCCACCTATCCTTTCTCCTGCCTTATTATTGGCCATTCAACTCTTTATTAGACCATCAGGTGTTTTAGACAGGCAAATTAACACAGCTTCACAGAGTTAAACAAATGCAACATAAAAGAATGCAACACATCTTTGCACCCTTAAACAAATGTCCCACAGTATAAACAAGTGTAACACATCTTTAACTCACATTCCACAATAGACCAGCTCTTACCTTGGCTGGTGCTGAGTTCCCACTGTAGACCAGCAGTTCTCAATCTGTGGGTCACAACCTCTTTGGGGTTGAATGACCCTCTCACAAGGGTTGCTTAAGACTATTGGAAAACATAGGTATTTACATTATGATTCATAATAGTAGCAAAATTATAGTTATGAAGTAGCAACAAAACCAATTTGTGGTCCTCACCCACCATGGGTTGATGAGCTCTCCCACATCAATCACTGATTAAGAAAATGCCCTACAGCTGGATCTTATGGGGGGATTTTTTTTTTCAATTGAGGCTCCCTCCTCTTCAACTCTGGCTTGTGTCAGGCTGACATGAAACTAACCAGCACAGCTAGGAAATGAGTTTGGGGGGCCTGTTTCAGAGACTGCACACCACAGTGGAGTATATCTTTTTTTTCTTTAAGAACAACTTCTTTTATTTTGAACTAACCTTTTGTTGCCCTAAGTACCAATTTCTGTAGCTCCCTCACCAATATCAAGTGATTATTTTAAATTTTTAAGCAAGTTTGAGCTTAATTCCTACTTTTAGGAGTCATTAGTAATTTTTAAGGATGCTTTTCTATTACTGACCTTCTGGTCTTTGGACTTTTTTAATACATAGGAAAATTAGCCTATCACAATCCCCTTAGTTGTGTGAGACAAAATACTAAGTAAGTTTTTATGGCAGAGAAAGCTGATAGCTATCATATGTGTAGATAATACTTCTTATTTTTAATTCATATTTTGATTTTGTTCATGATGTTTGTGCCAGCAGACCTTTCCCTCTTAATGTCCTTGTAGTCAAATTGATCACGTATCTCTCTTATGGGGAATCGGACCATTAAAACCAAAATCTGTGTATTTTCTTCTAACATATGTTGAGTATCCTTTTACTGCTTTTGATGGGATAGATGTGGATCTCCTTCCTAGCATACGACACCTTCTTATCACCTCATGCCTACCTAGCTCTTTCATCCTCTCTGAAAACTCTGCTTTCATAGTCCAGTGACATCTCACCATTCTTCAATGTGCACGTTGATACACACTTGGTTTCTGTCCAATCCCTTTCTCACAGTTGTGGGAAGACAGCAGCTAATACCATTTTTCCAGACCCAGAGCTCTGTGCAGTACCTGCATGCTTAGATATTGGATGAGAAGTCATCAGAGAACACCGGTTCAAAAGCAAACAGAGAATACGCGACCTTCACACTGTCGGCAAGTTGAGTCTCCTCATTCTCTCCTATCCAGAAGATAACAACTGTGTGACTTTGACTTTATGACTATTTCTCAATATCACAATGCCATAGTTGTGTGTCTAGGGCCTGGAAAAGGCCCTAGTTAGATAAAGAATTCATG
This sequence comes from Peromyscus californicus insignis, assembly GCF_007827085.1. NCBI lineage: Eukaryota > Metazoa > Chordata > Mammalia > Rodentia > Cricetidae > Peromyscus > Peromyscus californicus. Next base: position 102,224,864 of record NW_026294606.1, read on the forward strand.
GCCCAGACTCCCAGGCAGCTAAGTGTGCTCATGTAGTTAGGGTCTGGGCAAAGGGATATGAGAAGCCGTAAATATATCTTAACAACTTTAAAACAGAAGCATCTCTTTCCTTCTCTTTCAACTACCTGTGAAAATGTGGCCATAGGAGCTGAAGAATCAATCCTAAACTAGGGAGGACTCTGTGTGGAGAAAAGAAAGCACAAGGAGAGAGGGAGGCCTGGGACTCGACATGCCAGGGCCATCTTTGCAGTTCCTTGCGGCTGTCTGAACTACCACCTTGACAAACATCACCTGCTGGCTTGTTCAAACCGTTGTTATTTTGACCTTTGTTAACAGAAATCAAATATGTATCCTAACTTGCAGAGTGTACACGGGTGTCACATGTCACACCCTACCTTTGGACCATTCCCAAATCCTTTACGAGAAGTCAGTGCCTGGCAGACGGAATGAGAAACGTGGGTGCTCGGGGTCAGGAGGATGATTTGTGATGAAACCACAGCCTACTCCAGGACTGTGATGTAGCGTCATGCAGAAGAAAATGTTGAAGGAAGCTGTTGAGCCATGCAAGGTAACACACTGAAGGAGCAGGCTTGGCTCTGGGTTACGGCAGAAATGTAATGAGGACCAAAGCCTGTGATGGTTAAAATGGAAGGCAGGATACCAGTGCAGGAAAGGGAAAGGGCAAAAGATAGAGCCCTGGCAAGATGGGCCCAGGGCTCTAATTTCAGGCACCTGGTTTGCATTAACCTCTCATCTCTATAGACTCTCACAGTGCCCCCTGCCTTCTCTCCAATCTTGTCCTGAGCTGCCGGCATCTTTAATCTTTATAACATTCTATCAGAAAGGATAAAGATAGTAAGAGTTGAGGATGGAGCCTGAGTCCATAGGATCCAAATATATAGTAGCAGAATGCTTCAAGTAGTTAACAGGGGAAATAGAACCACCGCCAAAACCCCACTCTGTTTCCTTCTTTGAACCTTTTACCTTGCCTTTTCCCTTTCCCCAAATATGCATATATAGGTCGTGTTAAGAAAACTCCTTCCAGTTGGCCTATTTCCAAGACCAGGGTACAGCTGGGCCGAAGGGCCACATGTTGAAGTTATTAATATGCCCATGCCCTTCTCCCCCACTGAGTTCACTGATCAAAGGCCCTGCCAGAGCAGCAATGGATAGCCTCGCATAATGGGAACTGAAATTCTACTTAAGAAACCAGCTTTGCCAAAGCACACTACCTTTTTAAGTGAGGCATTCCATGCACATATTAACCTGATTACAGAAAGGAAGGGGGATCTTTTTCCCTCTGTACCCTGCTAATAATTTTCTGTCAAGTCTGATTTGGCTTTAGCTGCACTCCAAGTTCTTGTGATGTGCCCTGTTCACCAGTAAACTGAAAACAGAAGGTGCTGTACAAACTCTGAGACAGGATACTTCACCCATGAATCCAGACGCTGCAGAATGTGGTTCCCTGCCAGCAAGGAAGGCCAGTGACGTCTCCAGTCTCTGACGGCCAGCAGCCTGCCTCTGATTCACACAGTCGGCGGATGAAACGCATGGAGAAAATGGTGGAAATAATTAAAGGCCCTTGGAGTTAACAGAAGCACTGACTCATTACATGGAGCCCCTGCCTCAAGAGGGAGCAAACCATTGTGCCTGTTAGAGAGAACAGACGGTAACAAAGCATTTAGAGTCCCAATCAGTTCCAGCCCCAGGTTGGAAAGCTGGTTAGGTTTAAAAAAAAAAAAAAAAAAAAAAGGAGATTTGAAGGAAGCAGTGTCGTTTTGCTCTGCCTGATAAACAGAAGAAATGCTTTAGGGATTATTTCATCATATTCCAGAATAACCTGGGTCCGGTGCAGCTGACCAAATGTCCCCAGGCAGAGTATCAAAGGATCTAGATGTTGTGAGGTTGCCCAAATCCAGAGCCAGTCTATGAAGATTCCGAATATGATAGCCAGCTAGAGAACAGACATGTGTGCTAAACGATGCCTTTGGGAGCTTCAAACGTAAACTGTAAACTTCATTTCAAACTTTACTCCTTCGAAAATTCAGACTTCCTAAAACCGAAAGCACAGAGAAATTTAGACCCACCCACATATGAAAACTGACATGTATGCATGTGTATGTGTGCATGGGTGCACATGTATGTGTATGTGTAGGACAGAGAGCAGCCTCTGACAGTGTCCTCGGGTGCTGTCTACCTTACCCCCTGCCATGACCTGCTTACAGAGTAGGCTACCTGGGCAATGAGTCCCAGGAATGCTTTGACCTCTTCCTCCCAGAACTGGGATTACAAATGCATACCACATGCCTGGCATTGTTTTTTGTTTTTGTTTTTGTTTTTTTAAAGCATGGGCTCTGGGGATTGAATTCAGATCCTCATGCTTGCAAGGCAAGACAAGCACTTTCCTGAGTTATCACTCCCGTCCCTAAAAACCAGACTGTCATAAGTATCTCCTCTGCTGACTTTGTTAGCATTTGTGGCTGTAGACAGGCAGGTGCTAAGCAGTTCTTCTCTTACAAAAAGTCCAGGAATGCAGAAACTGAAGTAACTAAAGGGCACCCATGGTCAAGGCTAGTCATTTTCTGCTTGTATCTGGCATCTCTTAAAACGTTTTGCTAGTAATAACCGAGGAAGACATTATCCATGAGCTCTTAGAAGGCTACAGCAGGGTCAACGTGCAGGAAGAACTCAAGATTTTCATCTGAAGAAAAGGAGATCTTGTTAACAAAGGTCTCATGTATACAGAGCATCCCACTTCCTAGTATCCCCGTGGACCTTTAAAAAAGCAGCATTATTCCTCCTACTGCGTGAGAGGACCGCAGTAATGCAGAGGGATGCCCTGGATAGCTCAGACTTCCTTACATATGATACTCCTTTTACCATCCACTGTCTGTCCCGGAGTCCTGAAGAACATGCTGCTTTACAGACAGCCACATCTCATTTTAGAGCCAGGGTTAATACTGTGTTCTTCTAAAGGGAGAAAAGCCACTGAGGTAATTCACAACTACATCAGCCAAGAATGCACAGTAGGGGAGGCAGAGGCAGGCAAATCTCTGTGAGTTCGAGGCCAGCCTGGGCTACAGAGTGAGTTCCAGGAAAGGCTCCAAAACTACACAGAGAAACCCTGTTTTGAAAAACAAAACAACAACAAAAAAGAACCCACAGTGGTTCATCCCTTGTTAGCATTCAGTCAAAAGAATATGGCTCTAAAGTACTGAATCCAAACCTAAGAGGAACCCACTGCACACTCTGATCTGGAGGGCTTACCTATCTAAATAGTCTATGTAGTGACTTTACTTAGGTGACAAGCTTTAGGAGATCATTTATAAATTCTTGCGAGTAAATCACATTTTCTATGATGTCTAATATGTTAAAATATAGCCCGTCTTTATATCTAATGGACCTTTACATTTAAATAAAAATCTAACATCATTCTTTAAAAAGATCAGGCAAGGTTCCAGAAAATATTTCCTTTCCTTCAAATCTGATCTTTCACTTAGCACACCATGCTATGGTGTATTGTACCCAGAGCGCAGTTCAGCAAGCTAAACATAAAATAGGTGAACCTACTCGAACTTTGACCGTGAAAAGTCCAGAAGAGGAAACGATGTCTGTTCTTCTCAGTATATTGTAAGGAAGAGCATTTGTAGCCAGTCACTGGTAGTGGGATCTGCCAACACATGCACGAGGGAGAAAGGGAACAGAGAGGAAGAGAAGCCAGCAAGCTAGAGGGCACACGAGTAGTCGTCATTCCAGCCGAGGAGGAAGCAGGGGAACACAGCAGTAACTGGCAGTGATGGGAGCAGACGCTGTGCACCATGGGCCTTCAGAAGGGAGTGAGCAGTCTCAGATGAGTCGGTGGTAGCTGTTGCTCCAGCATCCAAACATTAGTAAGACTTTACCAAATCACTAAATACCTAACTAAATAGGAAATTTTTCTATCTCATTTCTTCCCATAAATAGCCATCCAGAAGGGTGTTGTGAGTGCTTAAAAACTCTAGAGGAATTCACTTACAGTATTAACAAGAATAACTTTTTTTTTTGTCCAGAGCTGAGGGCCGAACCTGGGCCTTATGCTTACTAGGCAAGCACTCTACCACTGAGCTAAATCCCCAACCCCCTTAAAAGAGAAATCTTAAGGCTCCATAAGCTGTACCACCGTGTCAGCCATCTTGTGGTTTTAAAGGTGTGCTCGAGTGAATTTGCCATAGAGTTAGTTTAAGTCACGGAGCAGAAGTGAGTCTCCAGGTTTGTGGGAGGTGTCTAATATACAGCACTAGGGTTTTGTTTAATACCCTTGGCTTTCAGAAGCAGTATTATCCAGACACACAGGGTTCTGACCTTCTGTTTCTGTCTCTCTCTTGTTTAACTTACATTTTTAATTGGATTACAAAGTAGTAAATTTCCAAGTTGTTTTCTCATATAGTCTTAGTTTGGGTTAACTTTTCCTCCCTCCCCATTCTTACCCCAATTCCTCCACACCTGTCCTTGCTTAAACATTGCATCCTCAAAATGCTGTTTTCTATTACCTGGGGTCTGCTATCTCCCTCCCTCAAGACATCCCACCAAATAGTCCTTCTCTAGTTTCTTTACTTCTACAGCCTGGATACTGAAACTGATAAAGGAAAAGGTTCAGAGTACACTTGAACTAATTGGCACAGACTTCTTGAACAGCTACTTTGATAGTGAAGGAAATATGACTGAAATGGACTTTTATGAAGCTAAAAAGCTTCTGCACAGGAAAGGGAACCATCAGTCAACTGAAGAGGAAGCCCACAGAGTAGAAAAAATCTTTGCCGTCTGTATCTCTGACTGAGATTAATATTCAGAAGACACAAAGAACTTAAAAACAAATGGGCCAGTGATCAGAACAGAGAATTCTCAAAAGAGACGCTGATGGCTAATAAACACTTTAAAAAATATTCACATCTTTAACCATTAAAGAAATTTGAATTAAAACTACTTTAAAATTCCTTACATTTCACCCCAGTCAGAATGGCTACTATCAAGAAATCCAATGACAACAGTATTGGTAAGGATATGGAGAAAGAACCCATCCGACATTCACCAGTAGTGAGAGCGTACACTGGTGTGACCCTTATGGAAGTCACTGTAGAGGCTCCTCGAAACCTGGAAACAGAACTAGCACTTGGCCCAGCTAGACCACCCTGGACATCTTCTCAACGTCCTCCAAATCCTATTACAGACAGACTTGCTCAACCATGTTCGTTGCTGCTCTATTCACAGTAACCAAGAAGTAAGCTCAGGCTGGATGCCCATGAGCTGATGAAAGGACAATGAAAATATGGTAGATATACCTGGAATTTCATCCAGCTGTGAAGAAAAATAAAATCTGAAAGTAACTACATGAACGAGGAAAAATTACAGTAAGCAAAGTAACCTGCATTCAAAAGACACAAACACGGCATGCTCTCTTATATATGGGCCCTAGCTTCAAATCTTTGCATTTGTGTGTTTGAGCTCAAGAACCTATACTGTCTTTGTACACATGGGCAGTCTTAGTATAGTCCACATTACCAACTGTTTCCTTTCTCATGAAAGATTTTTGAAAAATATATTGCCTCAGAGTCATTAAGAGGTTTTTCTATATTACCTTCTAAAGACTATTATTTTGATGGAAGATATCTTAGGTTTATGAACCACCTGAAACCAATGGTATATAAGAGTCCTGTTTTATATCTTTTCAAACACATGGATGCTCAAATTTTCCAGTACATTTTAATGAAATGACCATTCCCCCCTGCTGCTTTGAATGGAAACGTTTGTCATAAATTAAGTATACATTTCTGTGTGGGACTGACTGGGGGCTGTCTAATCCATCTCTTTGTTCTCTTGTCCATGTATGCACTTATTCACAGGATTTTATCAGACCTCCACAGCAAATCTTGCAGAAAATTGGACTCTGCCTTGTTTCTTCTTTGAGAGCACTGTGATTGTTCTTAATCATTTTGTTTCAGTACATCCTTTAGAACTAGTTTATTGAGCTTTTAGTTGATGTGATATTAAATATTATGCATCAAATGGGAGGGGCTGATGATTTTGAAAAAGAATAGAGTTAGAGGACTTACAGTAATCAGGACTTACTAGAATATTCTGGTAATAAGCCAGTACCATGTCAGCTTGGGCGGATACAGGGATCATAAGAACATGAGAGTTGATTTTTGCCAAACATGCTAAGGTAATATTGAAGGATTTATTATCTTTTCCACAAATGGACCAGGAGCAACTGGTCATGTATATTTTTTTAAGAGAGAAAAGCATGTCCATTCATTGTGTTAAGCCAGGGTCTCTCACTGGCCTAAAGCTTATCATCCAGACTAGGGTGACTGGCCAGGAAGCTCTGAGGACACGCCTGTTTCTAGTGCCTGAGTGTTGAGTAATATTATAAGGGTATGCCGCCAAGCCTGGCTTTTCTCCCGTGGACTCTGACGGTCAGATTCTGCACACACTTTAACGCCTGAGCCGTCTCCACAACCTCTGTTTATATCCTCTTACAGACTTCTGTGGGAGTGATCTCTTTCTCCTTTGCCCCCGCCCCCCCAGAAGGGAGAGCAATCTCTTTCTCCTTTGCTCCCCCAAAAGGGAGACACTCCACATCCTTTCTCCTTTGAAAGACTTGTTCTTTTTTAAAAATACAGCTATCTAATTTCAACTCTTAGCAGACTCAAGAACATTATTTTGCAGATTTTTCTAGTGCTGTTCTCTTACATTTCTTTAAAGTTTTTTTCCCCTTTTGGCTCATTTTGAACTATTAGGCTATCAAGCATTCATCCACCTTTTGAGTGTTCACTCATCGGCAGTAGTAGTCTGCTCTTTAGAGTTTAACATTTATCTATTCATTTTTGTGTGTGGTTGTGTGTGTGTGCCATGTGCACAAATGGAGCCAGAGGACAAGTTTTAAAAGTTGGTTCTCTCCTCCCACAGTGTGTTCCAGGGATTGAACTCAGGTAGTCCAGTTTGGCAACAAGCACCTTAGCCACTGACTGAGCCATCTCACCAGCCTGAAATTTTAATTTTCAACTATATTTTTCAGTAGAATTTACCACAGTCCATTCCTGTGAATACTTCTCTTATGAAAATAGCACCCCTAAACTTTTAAGAAAAATGGATGAGTTGGAAAATTTTCTAAATTCCATGCCTCTAGAGATCCCATTGGCTTCATGTTGCTTGCATAAAGTTCTAAAAAATAAGTCTTATCCACTGAGATTTCCTGATTTGTTCTCTCCTCTCTCGGTTTTATCTGAGATAACATATCTTTCTGTCTCTTTCTTTGGTCCCTTATTATTCCTGTCTTGATCAGTTTTGAATTATTGTGCCTGAAATGTCTTCATATGGAGTTTTGTCCTAAAAAGGTAACTTCCGTTCCATTTTTTCCCCACCTTTACACCACTTTCCCTACAGAACCCTTACCTGGCTCTCCAGCTTCCTGGCTCTGCTGTTGGAACATGTGAGGCAGCTCCTGTGTTTAGCCATCTCACAGGGGCTGCTTCAACTCGCACTAGTATTAGTAGGCTGTTTTACAGTATCCCCATTTTCAGATTCATCTGTTCTTGCCCAGCGTAGGTAGGAACTAAGATTTTACTAAAATAAAGACAATTAAAAGCTGTAATTTAGGTTTAGCAAACATGACTAATGTTTCTAGGCCTGCTTTGCTATTCCCCTTCATTATTAGTGCAGTAAATTTACCTCCAACAGCCACATTTTAAAATCAATGGATTTTATTAAGTTGAGGTTAGTCTGAAAAAAATCATCTTTGTGAAGACAGACATTGAAATGAAATCATTTCGATGAAAAAGCTTGAATGGCTTTATGAATAGAGAAAACTCTTGTAGTTGAGGGGGAAGAGCTCCAACTGTTGTTCCTCAGCCTTCCACAAAACTTCTAGACCTAAGAAATGGCTTCCTTCCCCATTCTATGTGGCATTGCGGCAAGGCAGAAAGGAGACTGGAATCATTAATTCATTTAACTATTTTTTCCCACTTCTGATCATTGTAAGCACCCAGAAGAATTAGTTGCATTCTTACAAGGTCAATTAGACCTCGCTATACCCACAGAAGTCTGCTGAGAGCAGGCCCCTATGCTCATTAGAACTTCTCAAATATTGGCAGCACTTTGAGAGGTCCGTCCATAGAGCTCTTAACATATACATTTGACTTCTGCCTCCAGATGAGATAGAATAATAAAGATGCTCTGAAAAAAACGCAAGTCGCACAAGAAAATATATGAAAAAATGGTGTTTCAGAGCCATGGGTATCACATGAGAAAGGACATGACCCCTGAAAGACAGAAGCAGTGAGCCTTCTGATGACGACACTCTATTGTCTTGGGAGTGAGTCTTCATGTCGTGAGAGACCTAAGTGAAGCCCAGTAGACAGACCTCTCCATTGAGAAGATAAGAGGATCTTGGAGACTTAAGCAGCTGAAAGTCTCAGGATACAAACAGGCATCACAGAAAAACTATTGGCGGTCCATAAAAGAGTTAGTGCACTGAGGTTAACTCACAGCCTACTGATATTCTAGTTTTTTCCATCTGTTTAGCTGGGGGGGGGGTTGTTTGTTATTCTTTGTTGTGTGCTTTGTTTGGGGGACCTAAGAAGCTAAAAGTTTGAGGATAAGAGGTTACAGTAGCTGATGGTTTCAAGGTAGGAATAGTTCTCAGAAGAAGTATTCTTTAGTGGGGAACAGACTAATGGTACACTCACTGGTCCTCCTCTGCAGAACTTAACCAAAGGGAGCCAAGGAGCACAGTGCATCTCAGAAGAAGCTTAAGTAAGTTTATAGGAACACAGACTACCCAATTCCCAACAAATGAAAATACACAATGTCTGGCATCTACCGAAGATTAGTGAGCATGCAAAGAGTCAGGAAAACAGCTCATAATTAATAAGAGTAATCAATCAAACCAGAATGTATACAGATAACTTAGCAGAGGGTAACAGGAAAGCAGGTACTTTTTGTTTTTGTAAACTTTTTTTTTAGAGGTAGGGTCTCATACACTAGTCTAGTCTGTCCTCAAATTTACATTGATCTTCCTGCCTCAGCCAAAATTGTATACAAGAACAATCAAGCCTGGGGAAAACAGATCTTAATATTGGTTTTGGTATATTCACCTTCAAAGGTTAAATGAAATCCAAATTAATCTTCCAGAAATGAAGAATTTAGTGTCTGAGATGAAAAAAAAATTATGCTGGTTAGAATTAATTCCAGATTAAAGACATATAATCATAAACTGTTGAAAATAAAGCACACAGCAAAGAATAAACAAAAACACAAAACCAGCAAAACAGATGGGAAACCTAGACTATCAGTAAGCCATGAGTTAACCTTGGTGCACTGATTCTGAAATGATTGTGAGTCCCTGGGGTGGGGCTGGGGGAGGAAAAAAAAATTGATAAAATTCTGCCAACTTTGATAAAAAGCCAAATTCTACAGATCTAAGAGGTCAACAAACCATGACCAAAACTATATGAAGGTGCATCATACTGAAACCAAGATGTGACGAAACTAGTGATAAGTGGGACAAGTCTACAAAGTAAACGCTACACACCAAGTACAGATGACATCCAATCAGCTATTGAAAGGCCATGTAAGAGTGGCAGTCTTAAGTGATGAAAGAAAGCAAAACTAGGCTGAACACAAATTATGTGTTCGTAGCTACGCACTTTCAAGCTTAGAGCTTGAAAGAGACACTGCATGAAGGATCCTATATCCTGGCTACATACAAGGATTGTTATCCTTAGAGAAAAGGAAAACCACCAGCAGCCACTCTGAATACCCTTTCTAGCCATCTATCTGATAGCAGTACCAGCAGCCTCATGCCAAGTCCCTCATTGTCTCTGTCAGATACGATTACCTGATAGGAGCACGTGTTCCTAAATCCTCCAGCACTGAGATGCAAAGGCTAACCTATAACCATACTCAAACCTTTCTTCCATGCCCTCTTTCCCATGCATCTGCCATGGTTATTTTGCAGCTCGCTAGGATCATAGGCACCTTCTCCCTGTGTCTAGAGGGCATGAGATCTTGTATACCCCTTTGTTTATCCCCTTCACGTTTGTTTCATCGATAGCCTACTCATTCTTGAAGCCTCATTTCAGATTCTAGAGCTCTAGACTTGTACATCAGACCCACTTCAAAATAGGCAACAGGCAAGTGATGTCCTCATTTGCCTCTGTTCTTTAATCAGTTACTAAACTGTTCAACCCTTCGAGGCATCATGAAGCAAATATACCTCTACATGCTTTCTTCATGACCAGGTTCATCACTAGAGGTTGGTCAGGAAAATAGTGAAATCTAAAAGCTGCTGTTGATGAACTCATGAACAGAAACCTGCTAGAAGGTCTAAACACCATCTAATATAGGTGTACCTATGTACAGGCAGGCAAGAAATCAGAACTACACAGAGAGCAGACTTGATGGGACCTAATATTCACTTGCTATCCCCAGACCTGAGAAGAAAATAAAACTGCAGTCCCATGTGGACCACAGAAAGAAATGGAGGAGGGTTGATAGGCTCAACCGTTGAAGCAAACCCATGTTGAACATAGAGAATGTATTGTCAGAAGCAGGTATTTTCATCCCTATTTTACGGTAGGGCTCAGCAACTCAATTAAGGTCAATCTGGTGGAGCCAGAATTTAACAAAGCCTGTAACTTGAACTCACTCTACCCACCCTTCTCTAGTGGCTCAGGAATTGTGCAATGGCAAAAGGGCACACCAAAGGTTAAACACACAGCTAGTTGGCCCTCACTCCTTACCTGCCCTAGATTCTTGAGACAAATGTCACCCACTTACAGGTCATTTGAGGAATAAGCAAGGAAGTATGTAATTTGAGGATGGCTATGTAGTCTGGTGTAGAGTGCTTGCCTGTTGATGTTCGAGGCCCTGGGTTTAATCCCTAGATACAAAAACCCAAAAGTTGTGATTTTGCCGAGTGTTTTTCAATGCCACACAAATAAGAAGGCAATAGAGAAAGAGCCGTGCAGTATAAAAGAGCGGTTGACCGAGAGGGAGAGTCTGGCAAGGCTGAGTGTCCTACAGCACCGAGCTGCAGAGAGCCTGGGGAAGGCCACCAAAGCAGGCCTCTCACTTGCTGCTCCTCCTAGTGCTTCTCAGGCCCAAGAAACTTGACCCAAGAGTGACGTGGCTCATCTGAAAGCTTTCGTCCTCAGATTAATATGGGACTCAAGAGTCAGGTTAAGGAGCCATAAGAGAGAGCTAACCTCACATTACTTTTATTGCCCATAACTCAAAACTCTAGAAGATTCAGAGGAAACCAACCTAACTGGTAAAACATCTTTAAAATATGCTGCTTCCATCCGAGCACTTGGGAGGCAGAAGCAAGCAGATCTCTATGAGTTCAAGGCCAGCCTGGTCTATGTAGTGAGTTCCAGGACAGCCAGAGCTACATAGTGAGACCCACCCCCACCCAATCTCAGAAATCCAACCAAACATGGTGCTAAAGAACTGAAAGAAAATCTTTACATATAAACAATACCCAGCCTTAGCAATGAAGTAGAGAACAGCAGGGCTTGGCCTCCACTTTCACAGCCTGGAGACAACTAGTTTCTGTGCAAGTTTTGTCTGGTTAGCCCAACAACAATGTGGAGGCTGAGCTGAGGCTGTCTTGCTAGAATTATGACTGCAAAGCAGCAGGCACCAACTCCTCATCCCTCAGCAAATTCTAAACTTGCTCAAAGTGAGAAAGTCACTAGTTTACAGTGGGGGCTAGGAACCACATTTCTTTCAAGCAGATTAGAACATTTACCCATTTGAAGGTATTGCCATTTCTCATTTTCTGTGGGTGTGGGGAGGCTATTAGTTCCAAGGAAATTTAATATCCACTTGAGATTGATCCTGAAGCCTTACTGCCTTGGGGGTGGGGAGAGAGAGAGAGAGAGAGAGAGAGAGAGAGAGAGAGAGAGAGAGAGAGAGAGAGAGAGAGAGAGAGAAACACATGCTTCTGGTCTCTAACCCAGTTCTCCGGGTAAAATTTTACCTGTGAAAGAGTTTGTAGCCTATGCAAAATAGATTCCATTGAAAACAACTCAATGTGATCTCCCAGCTGTAGCATGGAAAGGCAGAGATGGCCTTGACTCTTAGCAACTCTTATCGTATTGCATGTTTTCATTGGGAAGAGAGATGAGTGACAGCTGTGGAGCCATCTGCTTTTTCCAGCAACACCGGAAAGAAAAGTCTCATGCTTGGGGAAATAGCTGGATTTCATTAGGGACAGTGGCAGTACTTGTTTGGCATCGAACTTGGAGCACTGGCCATAGAAGCAAACTTTCTTCTCTGAGTCCAAGTAATGCTTGTGACACCTGCAGACTGAGATTTTGAGTTAATCAGGTCACTGTTTCCTCGGGAGGACCACTGCATCAACCAAGAGGGGTGGGGAAGACTTGCTTGACAGTAGCTGTCTGGGCCAACAGAAGGGGTTCCTTAGCTTAACACCTTGGAAGACAAGGTTCCTGTTGGCCAACGGCTGATACCATAGTCCTTGCAAGGGCATAACCAGCTTGCAGTGGCACCCAAGTCCAGCTGCTAGACTTCTCTAAATTATTTAGTAGCCGTGCCTAATAAGTTAGAGATGTGAGGGCCCAATCACAGATTTGCTCCTCATTAACGAATTTTAAGCATTCCACTGTAAAATGAAGGTTTCCACGAGGAGCTTCTGCCATGACTAGCTCCCTTGCATGGAGGAATTACCAAGGCTGCAGCACTTGTGTATTGCTGCCTCGGATCCTCTTACCCGAAGCTGAGAGAAGCTCTTTGCTAGGACAAGGAAACTGTCAGCCACTTAATTCTGTTTACCACTTCCTTCCTTCTGCCGTGAACACTAGATCCAATTCCCACTTCGTACAAGGTGAACCTACCCCTCTCATTGCTTGAGGTTATTCTGGGTATCTGAGATTTTCATAGGAATGTTGGAATTGAAAAATGAGTTAACTACTGGGGCTGTCTGGGTCAGGAGCTCTCCAAGGCATCAGGCTTACTCAGGGCAGTCCAATAAGCTAGTCTTCTGGCCCAAACACACACCAGTACAAAGACACCAAAGAGTAATTGTGGTTTGTGTACCTTCCCAGGCACCTTGGGATGAGTACACTTGGCACACAGAGCCTTAAGACATTCATGACATTTACACCTCCCCAGCCGTGGGCATCTCTTTCACGTATGCTCCCGTACACGCACACAAATCTGGTAACAGACAAGAACTTTTGCTCATATTTTTTTAATGTATCACAATGAGCAGGAAACATACTTGATGAAATATTTTCAAAGGAGTATATTCAATTACCATCTACAATCAACTTAACTATGACAACAAAGTTTTTGTGACAAATTTCTTTTCAGTTTGAGTTCCTTGTGGTTCTGTTAGTCTCCATGTATTTTGGTACAGTCCGAGATCAGCATCGTTACAGTAACAAAAAAGCTAACAAGACTACATTATAGAAAAACACCAAGAACATCATTTTTGGTTTCACTTGCTCTATTTTTTTTTGTTTTTGTTTTTTTTTGTTTGTTTTTTTGTGGTTTTTTTGTTGTTGTTTTTTTGTACATTGCAAAGGCTGTTCATATACCTCTTTACCTCAGGGTCACGTTCATTTCTGCTTTCTTTCCTACCCAAACTTGCCCCCCCTCCCCCCCGAAGAAAGTAAACAAACAAAACAAAAAAAAACTAGTCAAAGCTTTGTTTCACAGTGGGCAGTATCTCAGCGCCAACAAACAACCAACTCCATTTTATGCTTCTATTTAAAATGTTTTAATTTAATTTATTATTTAAAAAAAATATATGTCCATGAACATCAAGTGCACTGGCTTGGGTCACTGCCTCTCTCCTGCAACTTCCTGCCATGCCTGATAACTCAGGTTTCCACATGTGCCGCCCGTCTTACTTTCTTTTCAATTGTGTAAAACTTTGGCCACATTCATCTTTTTAAATAGCTTTTCATTAATAAAACAAACAAACAAACAAAAAAACCCAACTTCCTAGATGGTGTGTGTGTGTGTGTGTGTGTTCGTTCGTTCCTTCTTAAGCTTACAGGAGGGCCAGAGGAAGGATGGATGAGATAGCTTCGATTCTGACAGGTAACCTGGTGCTGTATGCCAAACAGTGTCTAACACCAAGCCACATCACGAAGGAAATGAAGGGGGGGTGGGGTGGGGATTCCTGCCAACAACCAAAAAACAAAACAAAACCCAAGTGCCAATAGAGTTTAGGAACTAACTTTAAAAGTGAGTTGCGATAGTCTACTCAGCTACCCGCTCCAACAGCAGACAGGAGTAAACTCCCCGAGTGACAGCATCTAAACAGCTGAGCACTGTAGTGAATTGATGCTTTGTCATGCTACAGATTACAGCCACTGTGGCTGCTAGTCCACACATCCATGACCAGCTCTTGTCTGCCTTCTGATTTTCACCATCACTGACTGCTTTGCTATTTCTGGGTTAGGGCTGAGAATTTCTTCCTTGATGGACATACGTATGGGTGGTGCGACTGTAGAGGAAAGCGTTCAGTACAGATCTCCTTTCAGGAACACTGGTGGGTAGAAGCATGCTTAGCCATTCTACCCAATCACCTTGTTGTTGCCAAACACACCCACAGGTTGAGGCATGGCACAGTGAAACACTGACGGTCACTCTGCCTCACGGAGGGGAGAGGGCAGATGATAGTAGCTCCAACTAGAACCAACAGAACCACCCGGGGAAGGGCTGGCAGAGTTACAAAGGAGCTTGAGGTTGGGCGTGGGGAGGATAGAAATTGCACTATTACCAAGCAATATCATTTTAAAAAAACAGTTTTCGAGAAGACCTAGCAGAATGGCAGGTAAAGCTAGTGTTAAAATTGTTAATTGGTATCACACAGAGAACCAAAACCAAACATTTTTCTATCGATACAGACACAGTAACATACAACAGTTAAATGGTAAAAATATATATATATATTTCATAGAGTTACAAACAAGATAAAACAATGGAGAACAAAAACTGTACAACTTTAAAATTTAAAAGTGTTCATCTCAAAACACAGGGAGAAATACAAGAACTCTTGTTAGAAGGAAAGAGCTATTTAAAACAGTAAGTGTTTTTGCGTACTTGCTTTTGACACCTTACGCTACAACTGGATACTGATAGGAACAGTTAAGATGGTATTCTTTTAGTATTTCTACTTTTAAAAAATTAAAAAGGAATTTGCACTGTGCATCAGCCTAGTTAGAAATATGTACAACAGTTCAGGATCTACTCTTTCTTTAACTAAAAACAAATTCATAAAAATAGTCCCGGCTAAAAAAGAAAGTTGGGGTGGGGTGGGGGGAGAAAGAAAAAAGAAAAATCAAAGATTTCAAATCTTGGAATGCTCCAGTCTTTTGCAAGGTCGATGAGTGGCTTCAGCCCTGGGGAAGAAGCCCGGAAGGTGGCCAACGGAACCTGGATTCACAGTCTTCAAAGTTCCCTTTGAAACATAAGGAAGAGAGTGAGGGAGAAGGACTTCACACTCTGGGGGCCAGGGAGATTCTGTCTGTTGGTGTTTGGCTATGAAACTGAAACAGCAAAGCATCTATTTGTCTTCAAAACTTAGGTTTTAGCAGCACAGTTTTCCTTTCAAAGTTTAGACCGTTTTAAGATGAAAATGGGTTTCCGTTGCATCGTGTTGTGTTACAGGAATATGGATATTAACAGAAACACAAGTGCCTGATGCATGTGTTTTCTTTTTTGCTCTCTGTACATTGCTATCTGTTCTTCGTTGGCTGCACTCTGGATCACCCGCCGCTCAGACTGCCTAACACAAGGACAAAACTTTGAAGTAAAAAAAATGTGTCTTTTGGTATCTGGAATTGTCATTAACAGCTGCCTCTCTGCTTGCAGAAGAAGCACACAACGACCTGGAACTCTTTTGTGTTTTTCTTTCTTTCTTTTATTAAACTAAGTCTTGTTTGTTTAAATCAGAAACAAATTCTCAAGTAACAAGAACCCTTTCCCCTTTTTCTGCATCAGCAGTGAAAGGGTGTGTCTTTGGATTTTTTTAAAGCATGAAATTTCTTTTTCTGAGAGAGGAAAGAAAAGACACAAACACAAAAACCAAAACCAAATCTCTAGCCAAAAACTTCTTAGAAAGAAAAGCACACAGCCCCAATTACACAAACTGAAATGAATGTTTTAGTTCAAGAAAAGAATATTTGAAGTGTCCACAGATCAAGGAGAGAGAAAGGAGGAGGAAGAGCACAAAGAAAAGGCCAAGGAAGGGTAAATAAAAAGATTAATGCTCAGGGCTAGTAACTAGAATTAAATGCCTTTCGAAAGTCTCAACTCCCCAACCAAAAATAATCTGTGAGGACCCTGATGATCCCTAGAATCCTCTGAAATTCTTTCTTTAGGTTTATAAAATAATCCTGCAGCCACCCTCCAAGAAGCGAAGGCAGCCGCTTTAAGTGGGAGATGAGAGGGTGGAGTTGGGGGGAAGAGACAACAAAGGGTCGAGAAGCTCAGGTGAAGCAACAGATTGCAATCTATCCACTAGGGATGAACAGGACATCAAATGCGGAGCTGTCGCTGGACCACACAAAAGCTAAATGCACAAAGGGTTTAAGTCTACACACTGCTTCAGCTCGTCTCCAATGCAGCGATCTACTCAACACCAAGAATGGTCATACCTACCATAAATACAGAAAGTCAGTTTTTAAAACTCATTTTTTTTTTAGCTACAAGTCCTCAACACTCTTTGTGTGTGGGTTTGTTCTTTTTTTTCTTTTTTTTTTTCTGAAGGTGGGAGTGCTTAGCTTTTCCCCTTGAAAGTGGCTTCAGCAGAAAAGCCATTCTTGAAAATCCCCAGAAAGCTAAAGCAGTTCACATTGTTTTTCTTGAATACTTTCTGCCCATTTTTAAATTAACAAAACAAAACAAAACGAAAAATCTTTTCTGGAACAAAGGGAAAAAAACATATAAAACAATGATTCTGAAAACAGAACAAAGTGTGAGCGATTGACCTGAGAATAAAAAGACATTACATTTCTTTTTTTTTTTTTTTTTCTTTTAGCAAGCCATTGGTATCTGAATGCTAAGATAGCAAGAAATTTAAAACTGTAACAAGGTGGAGTGCTTTCCCATACAGTGCATGCCGGGCTCCTCTGTGCTATCAAGGTGGGGCAGTTCTCAAAAGGGGCAAATATACAAGGGGTTTAAGCTCCAACGACAATAGGCAGGCCCTGCGGACTTCAGTTTCCCAGACCAATAGTACCTTTAAAAGGACACAATGTAACGGGGTTAGGGTTTGTGTTTTCCTTTTTTAATATTAAAAAAAAAAAACAAAAACAAACAAGGATGTAAAATCACCGGCATAGATAGGTATATGGGAAAACAACCCACGCTTTTTCTTTTTTTTTTTTCCTTTTTTTTGTTTTTTGTTTTTTTGTTTTTTTGGTTAGAAGCTTTGGAATTGCAGTTAGTCTATTTTTGAAATTGGTTTGTTATTAATTTTTTTTATTTAAATTCATTTGTAATTGTTCATCTTCAAAGCTTACAATCTGAAGGTGTCCGTTCCTACACTGGTCAGACCACTGTCCTTGGGGCAGCTGGGGTCTTTGGGACCCTCCACCGGGCTCGCCGGTCCGTCGGACTTTTGGCTGAGATCCGTGTCAGACTCCTCCGAATAGTCGTCTGTTGGCATCGAGGGCTGAACCCCTGAGGTGCTGCATGAACTTGAGGTAACCGTTGAAGATGAGGAGAGAGGAGGAAAAGAAGGGGGCTTCGCGGCTGAAGCCCGGGAGCCCACTGGCGGCCAAGACTTCCTGGAGGCGTGGGGGGAAGCGGACGAGGACGGGGCGGCCGACGGGGGAGGGGGGCTGTCGTTTGAGTGAGCGGCAGACTGCGAGGTAGATGCGGTGCTAGGATCGGGGAAGCAGGCAGAGTGAGGTAATAAACTAGGGTGCTCTTTGGCGTTTCTTGCTGCTCTCGTGATTGTTCTGTGTTTGTGCAAGGCCGACTCGAGATGCTGACTCAGCGCTTCCTCCCCGCAGAGCGCGCTCTCGCACGCCAGGCAGTGGTATGAGCCGCCGCCGCCGCCGCCGCCGCCTCCGCCACCGCTGCCGGTGGGGACATGAAGCACCATCTCTTGCAGGTTCACCACAGACTGGCCGAAGAAGCAGAGGGACTTCAGGTGGCTTCTGGCCGCCTCCTCGTCGCCGAAGCCCGCCTGGCACTTGCGGCAGACCAACTTGTACTGCACCTTTGGAACAATGAAGGGGTCACAGAGGGAGTCCGCACTTTTGCTTTCTGCTTCTGGCTCTTCGGGGGGTTTCGGCAGGAGGGGGGACACCTCACGGGGGACGTTTTTCTGCTCTTCTGGTTTGGGGGATTCTTTGGCAGGGTCTTTGTCTGGGGAAGCAGCCCCCTGGGGGACTGGGGTTTGGCTTGCTTTGGGCTGCTGCTGCTGCTGCTGCTGCACTTTTTGTTGTTGTTGTTGTTGTTGCTGCTGCTGCTGTAGTTGCCGCTGCTGCTGCTGTTGCTGCTGCTGAATTGCCTCCTGCAGACTCTGCTGGTATTGCTGGTACTGCTGCAGTAGTGAACCTGGAGACAGCCCCATGAGGGCCTGCGACAGGGCAGGGCTGTAGGGGAACAGGCCTTCCATGCCATACATAGGCTGCAGGTACCCGCTCTGCAGGGCGCCAGGGATCTGGGGGGCATAGTAAGGAGAAAAGCCTGGTACGAAGTAAGGAAGGAACTGGCTCGTGAGCAATGCTGTGGGGTCTGAAGTCAAGGCCGCCTGCAGGGCCTGCAGCTGAGCAGGGTCCACCGCGTACTCCATGGCGGGCAGTGGGGCTGAGATGGTAGCTGTAGCCGCTGTAGGGGCCTCTCCTTTCTCCTTCTTGGGGACAGGTAGGGGCTCCCCTTTCCCTTTATGTGCCTTTTCCTTCTCCTTTCCTTTCTCACCGTCCTTGTCTTTGCGTGGCTGTTGCAGGGGGAGCTGTGGCGTGGGTATCGGCTGGGCTGCTGGCGGCGGAGGAGGCTGCTGCCCCTGTGGCTGCGGCTGCTGGGGTTGTGGTGGTTGCTGAGGGGCCATTGCCATGGTGGCTTGTGCTGGGGTTGGGGAGCTCAGCGAGGCTGAGGACGGTTTATTTGGTAATCCAGATGTGGGGAGGCCAGGGGAAGGAACTGTTGTGCTGGGCAGACCCATCAAGTTCGGTTTAGGAGACGTTAAAGCTAAAGAGAATGGAGACAGAAAAATCACCATCAGTAGGCTAGGGGTGGGGAGTCAGAAATTCAAGGGGCTGCACCTGTACCTCTGGCACAGTCACAGATGTTTAAACCCGAAGGGTCCTCTCAACAGGTGTACCCTGCCATGTTTAGGGTTAGGTGGCCCAAGGATTTTAATCAAGACACAGACCTGGGTCCGCTTCCATACTTCTCCATTCCCACTAGCAACACTCACTAGCTCACCTTTCCCTTGCCATGTACTTCCAGATCCCATTCATTTTGTCCATTTGTACAAACTAGCCTGGCGGCCCCCAAACTAGCTTCTAGCAACTGGGACTCATGTAAACCAAAAGCCGTCATCAAGTGCCACAGACAGAAAGCCAAAGCAGAAATCCTAGCAGGGCCCCAAGCCACATTAACAAACAACTGTTTCTGCTTGTGTCCCCATCATCCTGCACCACTGCAGCTGAGTGGATGCTTTAGGAGGGCAGAGAGAAGATGGATGAGAAGGTAGACGAAGAGCCTGGGAAGAAAGAAATCAACTCCTTCAGGGAAAATCGCTCTAGCGCCTTGGTTCAGCTGATCGGTAGCAGTATGTCTGTGGAGTAAGACACATCATCTCCTCCTGCCTCTGTGTAAATAGTACACAGCAGGGTAGGGTTGCAGACACTGGGGTGACACCTTCAGTTCCCAAGGTATCACACCCTATCCTGCCCATTACTCTTGTTTTTTTCTTACTGGTGATCATGGTCTGTAATGCTGGGACCATACAAAGTACAGTCCTATGTGTCTCTGATCTTGCTCAACCCTAATCCATCACTACATACAAAAAACCCACCCCAGGGCCTATGGGCTTCACAACTGTCCCTTGCATAAAGACTGGGTCCCAGAGTGATGGAACAGAGTATCGCCACAGATGGTACACCAAGCTTCGGCGATGATAAGAAGGCATGTGCTGGGAAGGGACAGAGTTCAATGGACAATGTACAATGCTAAGAAAAGGCAGGTGTTGGAGAACACAGACCTCGGAACACCTCCGCCTTTACCACAGCTGAAAAACTAGACAGTGTATCACAGGACACGTCACCGTTCCTCAGCATTTGACCAAGACTACCTTCTCCCAGATAGCTGAGGTAGAGGTTGCCTAACACGACACTGTCTTCATGAGGAGGGAAAAAAACAAGAACCAACAATAAAACACTCTGAAGCCCAGAGTTGGATGAAGACTATGTTCATTTTCAACTTGAATGATACAGTGTATCAAAACCTCCAAGCTACAGAAGCGAAGAGCAAGGTTGCTTCGCGTTGCCAATTCCAGGAGAACCAATGCTTCCCTCAGTACAGCCGCTGAGGGCAGCTCATCCAGTTTCCTCAATGAACACCAGGGACCGAGGGCTTGTTGGCTGAGCGGGGATTATAAAGCTTAGGGCATGGCTTTCTGTGTGCCGGTGGACAGTGGGCCTGTTCCAGGGTTGAGGTCTGGGACCAGTGCCAATGGGAATGTCTGTGGATTTGCCCACGGCCATGCTTCACGCTTTCAAGAGAAAGGTTCAGGTCAGAAGGACTCGTGTGTGTGTTCAACTGACGGACTACCCAGAGATTCCGACTTTAAGGAACACTTACTGAACCCCTGCTATTTACCAAGCTCTGCACTTGCACACTGCTGCCAAAATGCTGGCTTTCTGATCTGTAAGATCAGAACTGGGCAAGGTACTTCATCCCCCGAAAACTCAGTTACTGTGGAGTTGGACTGACCTTGTGTGGATCACGGCTGACACACATCAGATGTGTGACCTTTGGTTCCCTAGTAGATTCCTTAGAACCTCGGCCTTCTATAGTAGAAGACTGCAGGCACTCCATGAATGGGCACGTGCAAAGAGCTTAGCGCCGGGCCGGGCATACAGTAACTGCTCGACAGACCCAAGTTCCTTCCCTCCCGTTCCAGGTCCACTGCTTCTACAAGCGGCAGTGGTTGAGGGGCTGGTCGCCGGGGAACACCTGGCTGCCCTGAGGATGAAGAGCACAGCTTTGTAGCTCCAGTCCACTCTTAAGTGGTCAGAACCTGAGCAGCACATATACCCACTGACTGACTGGAAGAGCCCAGAGGCATGGGTGGGAGTTCTGGCTCCTACCCGAGCTTGCTGAATGGTCTTGACCTCTCTGGGCCTCAGATTTCTCATCTGTAAGACATTCTAAGTCTACTTTAAAAATTCTTATCATCTGTGTGTGTGTGGGGGGCGGTGTTTATGTGCTATCGTGGGTATGTGAAGGCCAAGGGACATCTTCTGGGAATCGGTTTCCGCCGTTTGCGCTGTTGAGGCAGGGTCTCTCTTATGCCTGCCCAGCTGTGTCCAGGTTAGCTAGTCCATATGCTTCTAGGTGACTCCTGTCTCCACTTCTCATCTGGAATCTTGGGGTTACAGATGTGTGCCAATGTATCAGCATTTTTTGTGGGTTCTGGGGATCAAAACCAAGTCATCAGGTTTTCATGGGCTGTGCTTTTTTCACCCAACGAGCCCTCTTGCTGGGCCCGATTCTCCTGTTCTCACATCCTTATAGGCTGGGATAGCTTACTCTCCTGGCAATGCCCTAGGCTGCAAGGATCATCCGAATGTCCGACCACTTGCCATGATTGGTCTCCTGGCTTCAGCATCAGTCTGTGCAATATATTTACGCAAAAGCCTTTGTCTTAATGCTTTCTTTTCTTGTTCCCTTTGGTAAGAAACCGAGAGCAGGAATGCAGTAGCTTATGTTCTGTTAAACACCACCACCACCATTATGTTACTTTAACTAGGACTGCTCTAGGAAGCACCTGAAGCGTCAAGCTTCGGAAAGACAAGGCGGCCTCAGGAGGGTCTAGTGTGCGTGCATAGACCTTTGGAGAAGGGACTAGCTAGCATGTGCCTAATCCTCACAGGATGCTGGAGAGGAAGGTCCAATTTAAGAAGGACAAGAAGATGGGTGAAGACAGATGAGGAGAAATGAGAAAGGAATGTCTGTTGGAAGAACTGCAGGAGTCTCCATCTAAGAGGGTCCAGACAAGCAAGAGGGAGGGAGAAGGAAAGAATGGCTGAGGATCCCTAGAGTGCACATTCGCCGTTTGTCTGAAAGATTAAATGTTTTCATGTCCAAACTAAGAACTGCATTACCCAGTACAAGATTCCTGGTCAGTGAACTCTAACACGACGGCCTCTGTAGAAACTAGTCACTGTTCTGAATAGAAGAGAACCGTGGAGGAAGCACCCAGCACCGAAGGGCAGCTTCCTGCTCTCGAAAGCTGGGCGGGACTGCATGCTTAAGGACAGAGGGTTGATTTCAACTCTCTCTAGCCAGATGCTACAGGGTCCAATACGGTCTTAGCTAGGCAATTCCGTTGTTTCCTATTTATAACAATTACGTGAGTGAGATCGTTGGAAATTAGTATGCCCAATGTTTCTTAGTAATGGACACCCTGAGAGTGATGTCAGAGGAGACACTCTCAAGTGGCACTTGCATCCCAGCACAGGAGAGTCCAAGGAATCCAAGTCCCCACTGGCACTGAGGAGGCATGGCTGGATGGGAACTGCAATCCTGTTGTTTTGGGGAGACTAAAGAGGCAAGCTTCCTACCTGCCCACCACTCAGAGCGTTTGGTCACCACATCACAAAACTGAGCATCTACTCGACTCCGACAACCGTCACCTGCAGCAGGCAGGACCCACCTGTGTTGGATGGAGTAAAGCCTGGCAGAGAGGGGCTGTTGAGGCCGGGGAGCAACACAGGAGGAATGCCCTGGAGCGCTGGATACGTGGTAGGGAGGTTGAGAGCCTGGAGCGGGGCGTTGTCAAACATCCCCTGCTGCTGAGCTGCCAGTCCAAGGACCTCATTAGCCTTTTTAATCCGGTCCAGCTCTTGCTGAGCCATCAACTGGCGTACAGTGGCTGGGTCAAAATATTCTTTCTCCTTGTCCAGCTGGCTTCCAATGGTGTCCTTAACTTTGGAGATATGCTGTTGGGAGAAGATATGGTCACGTACAGACAGCCTCGCGCTGTACTTGATGCCACACAAAGTGCACTCTGTTTTGGGTCCCTCATAACTCGTTTGGTTTATACCAAAATGCTTGGCCATGCTTAACTTGGACTTCTTCTCTTTTGCCCGGGCATTCTGGAACCAGACCTGAACAACTCTCTTTGGCAGTCCAATATCATTGCCCAGGACCTCGCACTCTAGCATAGTGGGTGTCCTGTAGTCATTAAAGCATGACTTGAGGACCTTCAGTTGCAGATTGGTCATCTGAGTGCGAAAACGTTTCTGCCCAGGTCGATCCCCGCTGTCACCAGATTTACCCGCAGAGCCGCTGGCCCCGGGACTTGGGGAGCAAGGGTCTGCCAGGCTTGAGGTTTCACTATAGTCCACTGTACCTTCATTGTCATACTCCTTGCTATAGAAGCTGGGGGCTGGGCTGACCAGACCAGACGACAAGCGGTCGTCGTATTCAGACATTGCCATCATGGCTGCTTTGGTCAGCCCCTCGTTAGGTGCGGAAGATTTGGTTTCGGTTGCTATTCCCGACGCGCTGTCGTTGTCGGCATTGCCCTCGTCCCCCGTGGTGGTGTCTGTGATGGCGGTGTTGACGGAGGAACAGTCATCGTTGTCCAGCTTGGTTTGGTCAAAGTTCAGGTTAACCGAGGACATGGAGGGGCTTTCAAAGTCTTCAATCCCTTCCACCTTGATGGAGGAAGGACTGAGAAGAGTTCTAGGGGATAACTCCATGGTTTTACTCACAGGCGAGAGCGGCACACCCTGACCGTCACTGCTGCTCGGGGGTAGGTGGGAAAAGCTAGTCCCGTCAAAAATGTCCCCCTTCATCTGGAGTCCCCCATCACAGTCTAAGAGCATGGCAGACAGAGTCAGGTTGTAGCCAGCTCTCTTGGCTTCATGCCAGTGCCGAGACCGGATATGAGCCTCGAGGGCAGTCTTGGCCTTGAAGAGTGCTCTGCAAAAAGGGCATCTCCTGTGGGCCTGTGCTGGGCCAACAGCCCGGAACTGGCCTTTCCTTTCCCGAGCTCGGGTGTTCTGAAACCACACCTGTACCACGCGCTTCTTCAAGCCCACCTCATGCGCGATGTGATCCAGCATCTTCCGGGTCGGGTTGGAGTCCAGCAGGTACTTCTGGTAGAGAATTTCTAGCTGTTCTGGCGTAATGGTCGTCCTCAAACGCTTGTCTCGCTGAGGCTCTTCTCCTGTCCCACTGTCGTTTTCCCCGGGGCTGGCGCTGGCCTTCTCCTCCAGCTTCCTCTTGAGGGTGTTCATGGTGGAGGTCGGCGTGGAAGGAGAAGTGGCTGAGCTGGCAGGGATCTGAGGTATGGCCCCGGAGAGCAGCTGGCTGGCCAGGAGCGGGTTGCTGGGATCAAACAGCATGAAAGGCATATCCAACGACCGGTCCAGAAACTGGGGGTGGATGAACTGGTTCTGTGCGCTCAGAAAGTGAAGCTGCTGATGCTCCTGCCAGTGCTCAAAGGACGGGAACGCCAGCTTGCACTGGTCACACTGGTAGGGGATGAGCTGAGGAGGTAGGTTTGCCAGCTGTTGAGGAGTGGATGTGTGGAGGGGCTTGAGGGGCAGATGGGAGAGCTGAGAAGGGCTGGGGCTTGACTGGGGGAGGGGGCACTGCGGAGGAGGTGCTTGTGGCGGAGGCTGCGGCAGGGAGGGGGCGGCCAGCTGCGGCAGCTTGGGCTGGGGAGCATTTGTCTTTTGCTCGGGCTGCTCTTGCGGCTGCACCTCTGGCTTTGGCTGGCCTTGCTTCTCTTGGGTTGGGTTTGGCTGCGCACTGGGAGGCTCGGCCTGCTTTGGCTTCTCATCGCTCGCCTCTGCTTTCGAACCGAAGGTGGCCAGTTCGTCCGTCTCTGCGGTGAGCTGCAAGAACGCAGAGGGAGCAGCGGTACTGGCGGATGGTGCAGGGGTGCTGTAAGCCTGTGAGGGCATAGGGGTGCTGCAAGAGGAGCTGGTGGGGGTGAGGATCTCCATGGCATCCATGGAGTCCTCATTTTGGCTGTCATCCTGCCCCTCTTCATCCTCATCCTTGTAACACAGCTTCTTCTGGTGTTTGATGAGATCAAAGATGCGCTGGAACACGAGGCTACATTTTTTGCACTGGTAATTCAAGTTGCTTGTTCGAATGTATCTATCATTTGTAAGCTCACGCCGCTCTCCATCCTTGCCCTCTCCCTGATTCTCATAATTTTTCCTGGCCTTTTGTCGGGCGTTTTGAAACCACACCACTATGACACGGGTTGGAAGGTTCAATAAATTAGAAAGCTGCTCAAATTCATCGTCCTTTGGGTAAGCATTGGCGTCGAAGAAGTCCTGAAGGACTCGGAGCTGGTAGTCGGTAAACCTCGTTCTTGAGGATCTCTTGCTGCCCCAGTACTCCTGCTTCTGGGGTTCTGGCGAAGGGGGCCGCGAGTCGATCTTGAGCTCCTCCAGACTGGTGATGGGAGGGTTGCTGAAGTTGTACGGGGAGTCCTTGTTACGCTGCCGCTCCTTGAAGAGGGTGTTTCTGAACCAGTGCTTGATCACTTTCTGGGGCAAGCCGGACTTGTCCGCCATCTCTTTGATCTGCTCCTCGCTGGGCGAGTTGTTAATGTCAAAATACTGCCGGAGCACTCGGAGCTGGTCATCGGTGATCCTGGTGCGAGGCCTCTTGTTCTGCTGCTGGAGCAGGGTTGGATTGAGCTGGTGCTGGTACAGCTGGGCCAGATCGGCAGGCAAAGGCTCCACAGGGCCAAGCTGAGGGGGCAGCTGAGCTGGCAGAGTCTGCAGCGGCATGGTCTGCATCATCAGTGGTGAGAAGATGGGCAGCTCCATGGGCATGGAGAGCTGGGTGAGAGGCACGGAGGGCTGGGCCGGGGCGATGGTAGGCGACGTGATGGGTGGAGCAGACGCAGGGATGG
Organism: Peromyscus californicus insignis; assembly: GCF_007827085.1. Taxonomy (NCBI): domain Eukaryota; kingdom Metazoa; phylum Chordata; class Mammalia; order Rodentia; family Cricetidae; genus Peromyscus; species Peromyscus californicus. The sequence goes on from NW_026294606.1 coordinate 102,251,007, forward strand.
CTGGCGTGGAAGCTGGCTGGGGGGGTGCCGCAGGAAGTGGGGGTGGAGGAGGCGGGGGTGGCGGGGGGTGGCGGCTCTGGGGTCTGGGGCCTCAGCGGGTACAGTTTATCGTAGTGCTCTCTGTATTGCTTGGCAAACCTCTCGAGCTGTTTGAAGGGGAAATAGTTCTGGTGCACATGCTCTTGGTGGCTCTTCAGAATCAAGATGTTGGAGAAGAGCTTGCCACAGGAGTCACACTCGAGCTTGTCTGGGCTCTCGCCCTGCTCCGTTCTTCCGCTCTTCTTCTGGACCTTCTGCTTGTTCTCGTTGTACTGGATGACCAGCTCGAAGCCAAAGTTCTCCAGCAAGGCCTTGGTAGCATTCCCTCTGGCATCCGAAGCAATGCGGGGAGGAAGCATAGAAGCCTCGGAACCACCCCCTGGTGCCAACTCTTTCTTCTCTTTGGCCTTCAAGGCATCTGGCAGTGATTCCTTTGGTCCTGTGGTACCCTCTCCCCCCTCCGGCCCCTCCCTCTCTCGCTGGCTTTCTTTTTCCTTTTCTTTGAGGGCCAGTTTGGTTTTCTTGTCGGGGTGCTGGCTTGGCTGAAGGAGGGCTGAATGACTCTGGGAGAGAGAGAGTTGACTCTGCTGCTGCTGCTGCTGTTGCTGCAGAATCTGTTGGTGGCTCTGCTGTGGGATCTGGACCTGAGCCTTCAGGTCTTCCAACAGGCCAGGGCCTGACCCTGTCAGCGTCAGAGCCCCGCTGGTCACAGGCAAGCTCACCTCAGGATTGAGCTGGAACTCTGCGCTGGGGATATAAAAAGGGAAGAGTAGATGCTGCTGCTGTTGCAGCTGGAGCAAGGTCTCTGTGGTCATGGGAAAGTGGGGAAGGAGAGTGGGGTTAAAAAGCTGAGACTGGATCAGGGCAGCCTGCTGCTGCAACTCCTGCTGCAAGTGGGCCTGAACTTGAGCCTGGGCCTGGGCCAGCGTCTGTGCTTGCTGCTGCTGCTGCTGCTGCTGCTGCTGTTGCTGCTGCTGCTGCTGCCTGGAAGCAATCATATCTGCTAGCTTCTTCCGGTTGGCCTCCTTGGGCTCTGAAGGGGAAGTGATGTTGGCACTGATGGGATTCCCCAGAGGCGGCATCCCCACACTCTCAGTGGGCACCTGGCTCAGCAAGCTGGAGCTTGGAGCCATGCCCGCACTGCTCGGGTTGGTGGTGGTGAAGGCGTTGGCCCCACTGGTGCTCCCGGGACTTGGAGCAGAGGAGCTGAGGGACACCCCGCCGCTGTTCCCAGGCCCGGTGCTGCCGCCACTGGCCGCTTCCAGCTTGGCTGCTCGGGCCTTGGTCTGGTGCAGCACGGACCTCATGTGGATCTCCAGCGTGGAACTCTGGCTGTACGCCACATTGCAGGTGTTACACTTGAATGGTTTGTTGTCCGGGCTGCTGGTGGGCTCTGGCTGGCCAGTTGCCGATTCTTGCAGGGCTCTCTTTAACTTGTGCAGGTGGGAGACAGAATTGTAGTGCACCAGCAGGATGTTCTTTTGAGTGAAAGACTCCTTACAGACGGTACACTTGTAAGGGCGGGAAGGATCTAGAAACTTCTCCATGGTAAAGTTGGGGCCTTTCCTGAAGGGCAGAGCTCTCTTGGGCTCCGAACCCGAATCTTCCTGTACTGACCCCGAGTCGCTGCCTGCGGGGCTCTGCTTATCCTCCAGGTCACTCTCTTCCTCCTTATCTTCTTCAACAATGATGGTGTGGTCTTCAGCCAGGGCGGGGTCGCCCATCGCCAGGAGGTCCCCGTTGGCTAGGAGCCCTCCATAAAGCTGCTGGATGTCAGCCTCACTCAACTCCAGGTGACTTGTCTCAAGGTGTTTCTTCAGAGCCTGGAAAGTCCGGAAGCTGCGCTGGCAGAGACAGCACATGGTGGCAGCCCTGATCACGTGGTACTGCGAGTGGAGCTGCAGCTTCTCGATGGTCTTGAAGGCCAGGCTGCACTGGTTGCAGCGGTACTTGTACACGTGGCGATCCGACACGGGCAGCTGAGGCCTCTTGGCGTGCACCTCGTTGAAATGGGTCTGCAGGGCGGCGGAGGTCTTGAAGACCTGGTTGCACCCCTTCTTCCAGCAGAGGAAGCCCGAGTCTTCTCTCATGCCGCTGGGGTCAGCAGAAGAGGGTTTCAGATCTCCACTGGGCTCTGCGCTTGCAGACGGCAAGATGTTCTTTCCCAGATCCTCTGAAGTTTCTGTAAGAAACAAACACATCGAGCCCAAAGATAAAGAAGGCTTTGTTCCCAGGGTGGCACTCAGAAGAGCCATTCATCTAGTCATCTAGCCAGGCTTTACGAATCCAGGAAACACCTGAACCAGCGCCAGCGTCTTTCCACAGGGCCCGACCCTAGAACGCATGCGCAGTAAACAAGGTGCGTACTAACCGAGGTGAATAGAAGGATGTAAACAAGTCCAATTCATAACATGCCTGTGTCATATCACAGACATAACAGTCTTCTAAATAGTATTTAATTAACTCAGACGCGTCAGTTCCCCACAGGGTAGTTTGAAGGTTACTGATCTTAATGGTGCCTTTTATGTTCACTTTTCTTGGTTATAAAAAATTGGCACATTAGATCTGTTGTAAAGGACACCTGCACTAGTGCTATCCTAAGCTGTGAGGAAGTTACATGGTTTTGGGTTTCTTTCTTGTTTGTTTGTTTTGTTTTTCGAGACAGGGTTTCTCTGTGTAGTTTTGGTGCCTGTCCTGGAACTCACTCTGTAGCCCAGGCTGGCCTCGAACTCACAGAGATCCACCTGCCTCTGTCTCCCGAGTGCTGGGATTAAAGGCAGGTGCCACCACTGCCTGGCGGTTTTGAGTTTTTTTTTTTCTTTTTCATCACAGTTTCTTGAACCCAGGTACTTGCTCCTGCTAGCAGTTAAGTATTAACGTGGCTTTAGGATGTCAGCACTATTCAGTAAGCAGTTAAGTATTTCCAATTACTAAAATACATTACTGTTTTTTCTTTAAACAATGAGATCATCATATCCATAAATACTCGGGCTCTTCCCAGGTCATCTGTCCACTTCTAATATGGACACGTCACAAGGAAGAAGGCTAGGCACCGGTAATGTCGGCCTTAGATGTCCATAAGAGTGTGTTCGAGACTTAGGAGAGCTTCGCAGAGGCCTAAGAACCGCTCTGTGGCGTGACAACTGTGGCAGAAAGGTCCATGGCCATGGTCCTTCCAAATGCTATGTTTACAATACGGCACTTCCAGAAGACTCCAAGAATCCTATGCAAAGGCAGCAAGAAAGGCAACTAAGGGGTCTTCGAATGGCAGGTCTCTAGCAACTTAGCCCTTAACTGTGCACTCCTGGGGGGGGGCAGGGACTGGGGGGGCAGGGAGTGTGCACATACGCCCCATACCAGTATCCCACTGGATCTCATGCACAGTCCTTTATCTTTAAAGCATGTGAACCCACTGTCTACACGATACATCCTAAGTCTGAAAGTGTAGTTTTTGGTGATGAGACCCACCAGTCCCATTCACCCAGGATCTATTCTAAAGAATCCCTAGGCCCTTGCCCCACGACAATGTTGACGCAAGAATTCATCGTGTTTCAGTCTGTTGGAGGAAAGACTAATGACACTAACCAGGTTGCTTTCCCGCCTCTTCCAAATTGGAATTCCCGTCTCGATCTGGAACAGCTGCAGGGAGAAACATGCTGCTGGGCATCACCATCTCAGGAGTGGTCACCTGAGGAGAGAGAAGCGGAGAAACCAGAGGAGTCAAAACGTGGAGGAAACAGACACCAAATAAGAAAGGTTTAAAAATTATTTAATAAGCAAAATTAGCCTTCACCAGTGTTAAGCTGGAGGTGCCACTTTTCATAGCTCAGTGAAGATTCATGTTTACTAGACAGAGCTCACATCAGTCAAAAGTGTTTCTACGGTTACATTCTGGACATAATTAGCAGTGCGCACTTGAAGAATAATCTTATTATTAATATTTTTCTTTTATGCAGAATTTTGACTTTGATCACTGACAATGTTTTGTCATGGGCTGTGAAACTTCTTGTGCAACCAATTAGGTAGATAAGTTGAAAGGCCCACCTTAAGCTGCTGAAAACATAATAAGACCCTAATTAAATCATACCTAGTAAAGTACATGGTAATCTTGAAGCGGGGAGCATTGTAGCACTGTTTTCAAAATGTATTCAGGCAAGGAGAGGAGGGGAGTCGGAGTGAGGGGAAGGGGAGAGGAACAAAGGAGGCTAAGGACACGCAGTCACACCGCAGATCTTCCAGGAGACAGCACTGTAACCCTTTACAAGCTGCGAGCACACACAAACAAGCATGCTTTGGAACTCACATAAGTCAGGATTTCATCTAGAGCCTTTGTGTCTGAGGACACAGCATCAGAGGGAACATGTGCCCAGCCGTCCAGCTAAGTCTGCATGGCGTTCTACACCAGGGCACCCTCCCTGACCTCCAGACTAGGCTGTTAGCCCTTAATGGAGCATTTCCATAATTAGCTCCGATCTAAGTAGCTACATTTTAGGTCGGATCCTCAGACTTTTTTTCTCTGTTGTGTGGCCAGAAGCCAGTCCCAACAACTTATCACAGGCCTTCAGTACCCAGGGTAAGGAAAAAGGGCTCTCCATCTAAAAAGCAAAAGTCTCCCTAAGATGCATGTGCAACCCACTGGTGGCCACATCCTCAAAAATCAAACGATGCTCCCTTTCCCAGCAACCACCCACGGCCTGTAGCTCAGGATGAGGTGGGACCTGTAGATTATCTACCTCATGGGGTGGGGGGGCAGGCATATTAAGTGAGACATGATGGAGATGGAGGACAAAATGGGGAGGAGGGAGTCACTATGATCATATTGTATACATGTGTGACGTTCTCAAAACTACAAGGGGAAAACAACAGCACTTTCTCCTTGCCGGCCATGAGGCAGGAAAATTTGGCAGCAATAACAATGCAAAATGAATGAGAAATTGTCTTTAATTTGACAGTTGGTGGAGAAGTGATGGGAGGTGGTGACAGGGTGACTGGCCCCACTGGGGGCCCTGCTGTACCAACCAGAGAAAACTTCGCTGCAAGAATCGTTTCACTTAGATCTTTGTGTAAAATTAATATTGTAAAAATATTTTAGTGGCTGTAAGATCCCAGCCTTTCTCAGATGGCTGCTGGCATGTTCTCTCATGTCATCAAGCAGAGGGAACCCACACAGCTGTGACCACTAACCAAAGAGAGTTCGCATTTAGGTGGGTGACGGTTTCTTTGCAGCCCCAGAAGCCAACAGGTGCTCCAGAGAAGGGTCCTGAGAAGCCCCGTGCAGGGAGGGCAGGTGAGTGTGAAGGGCATGTGCCCACCCCAGACAGCTGCACTGCACAGTCTGCCAGCTGTTCAGAGTCCGCGGTTGCCGCTGCCTCCGCCGCACTGTCCAGAATGGCGTGGAGACCGCCACGCTCGTTCCAGCCATTTTCTTTTTAATAGAAAGCATTTCTGACCAGTGTGGTTGGGGAGTCCAGCGGGAATCCAAGGAGTGAAAGGTCACCGATTAATTTATAGTCCTCAGCCAAGGGAGAGCACGAGGTTGGGGGTCCGAGGGGGAGAAAGGGAAGGGAAAAAAGAGCCCCCCCCACCTCTTTTCTCAGTTGTAGCTGCAGGATCAGTCCTTTTTTGGGATCTTTAGGAATTATGAAAAATGAATCATGAGAAATAAAAAAAAAGCCCTACAGAGTAAAAAAGAATAAAATTATCTAACACCTCAGCTGCACATCATTATAGAAAACCGTGGGCTTTTTATAGGCATTACAGTAAGGCAGACATCCCCTTAACAGACTCAGTACGACGGATCAGTAATTGTTTTCATACACTTTAATTAGAAAAACTCAGATGGCTATGAATAATAATGGAAAAGAGAGACTTTTGCACTTGAAAGGTTGAAGTCAATCAAGTGTGAATGACGGCAAAAAAAGGAAAAAAAAAAAGACACCAATTCATCAGCCCTCTGTTGTCTCGCTGCGACTTTAATCATAATTCCTGATTGGGATTCAAGAAGGCAGTAAGCAGCGGTTCTTTGTCTGCCTTCACCTTCCATCAATTAACTCTCCCCGAAATATAATCATCAACCTCACATGCTCCTCTGCATCTTAATCTGGCCTCCAAACCTGGAACTCCTGCCCATGTGTGTTTAAGGAGTGACTTTTATCTACATGCCTTGTCTCATCTATACTATGCCCAACCTGTCCTGGGGAGGCAGGCAGTGAGTTGGCATATAAAATTTAATAGGCAAGAAATCCCCAGGAGGCAAAGCAGAAGATCCCTGAAGGGAACTAAGGGTCTGTGTGTGCGCATGTGTCTGAACCAAGGTTGACGAGGAAGGAGCCTCATTGTGTAGACTACCAGTGAGGCCCCTATCAGTTCCCAAATATTAGTAATTCTAGGCCTGTGTCTCTTCCTCCTCCCAGTTCACAGAGTTTTGTATTCCAAGCTTCTTCCTAAAGGGCCAGAAATGTAATCAATGCCAACAGCTCACGGAGGAGGGGTCCTGCTCAGTGAAGGGAGGAGTCCAAAGGTGGTGCTCCCTTAGTGGTTGCCTTGGCCGCCATTGTTTTCCAATTATATTTGGCTCCTGGACTGCATGGAAGGTTCAGAATGTCACAGCCATAATCTCTGTGGGCCAAGCACATCAGTCCCTCAACTATGTTGAGTGAAGATCTGGGAAGGCTTTCTCTTCCAGCAGGTGCATCAAAGCAGTGAGTGTACACAGATGGTCAAACCTGGCCACGGCCCAATCACAGCCATTCTACATGTGGCCAAATCTCTGAGCCCCTCAAATAACTGGACCCCAGCACTGACTTTTCCACAGGTAACACATAAATAGATCTTATCTTGCTCTCTGCACCCCTCCTCTCCTCAGGTGCCTGCCCTCCAGACCCATCCATACCTCCAACTATGGCCAGTACAACAATCAGCTCAGACACCTACACGCATATGGACTGATGTTTTTCATGATGATCATTTGTGGTGGTTTAAATGAGAAGTCTCCTGTAGGCAACATATTTGAACACTAGGTCTCTAGTTAGTGGTGCTGTTTGGAGGCTGAGAAGGTGCAGCCTTGCTGGGAGAAGTGTGTCACTAGGGGTGGGCTTTGAGGATTTATTGCTTTACCCTACTCCCTGTGTTCTCTCTCTCTCTGCTTTGTGCTTGTGCTTGAGATGTGACCTCTCAGCTTCCTGTGCCTACTGCCATGCCTCCCTGCCGTGATGGACTCTTCTCCCTCTAGAACCATAGTTAATCAAAATAAACGCTTCTCTTCCAGAAGTTGCTCTTGGTCATGGTGTTTTATCACAGCAACAGAAAACTACCACACCTGCATATCTATAAATACCAAACACGTGAAGTCACATCTCTTGTCCAGGAATATTTAAATAGACTTAACATTAAGATAGAGTTCTTCTGGTTAAGAAAAAAATCAGTTGATCAGAGTCATTACTCCCAAAAGATTAGTCTGGGCCATGACACTTTGCTTTCTTCCCAGCTCTTCTGAGCCAAATTAAGTATATTCCAGATTATGCAGAGGTGAAGGGAATGATGGGAAAAACCCTTGGCTGAAAAGCAGGTACTGAAAAATCTGGAAGCAGAGGCTTTACTATCTTCCGAACAAGTGAACAGGCATCATGTTCAGTGAGAGGAATGGGGCATTCTACTCCAAGGCTGAAATTCCTCTAGTCTAAGCAATACTCAGACATGACAATAGAAACCAAAGGGTGTCACATCAAGCCAAGCAGCTCCATGCATGCTTAAGCCATTCGAAAGCAGCGAAAGAGCAGGAGAGCAGGCCCTTGGGCGACTCTGTTCGTTCATTTGCCTTCCACTTACTAGCCATTGGGCAGGACCTCTGCTTATGCCTGTGAAATGCAGTGGCAATTCAGGGTTCCTATTCCCAAGAAGCTCCCCACCCAGAGTAGCCTGGGAAGACCTCAACCTCTCAGAAAGTTCAATGACGGTTGTAGCCTCCAAGGAAAAACATTTGTGAGCACAGACTACCTCACATAATTTCAAGGAATCAAAGGTTCCCCAATGGGAAAATCCATGGACTCAAGTGAATTTCCTCTGGCCAGCTAGAATTGGTGACATGGGTTCATGAATATACCTACTTCTAACCTCTTCCTAGTTCAATATTTTGGATTATAAATTAATCTCTTTCAAGATTCTGTGTGGTGAGTGACCCCAACACACCAAGGATGCATCCTGTACACCTAGGGTCTTAGTAGTTCTGGTCCTTACCATGGTTTGAAGGGATTACTGCTATTTGTCATTTCTTTGGGGGAAACTGCAGTTATGAAGATTAGCCAGCCTGCAGGTCACAGATGTTGAAGGTCTACATTCAACATCATGTGTAGCTCAGGTTATACCCTACTAACCCCCCATGGTAGTAATCCTTCAAGTTTATCTCAAGATAAGGTGGCCTATATTACATCAATACAATCAACACCTTCCATATGACGGACATACGCTATCTTCTAAGAAACCCTGAGGAACCTGGCGTCAACTTTCACTGAGGAGGGCATCCTTCCAAAAGGCTAATCAGTCTGGGTGGAAAGGTAGATTTGCCAAGACCTAGATTTCCAGGAAGACCGGAAGCCTTAGGACCGAGTCACTCTCTACATCCTGGTCAATGAAGTACAGGTTCTGTCTCAAAACTCTAGGTATTAACTTAAAACTTTACTGCTTTCAGGACTGGACTCGAGCTAGTGGTGAACGGAGTGCTGCCTGGCGAGAGAAGGCAGGTACTGGCTCTCTTCCTCCCCTGTACAGACCCCATGGGGCCTACTAGCCATTTGCAGCCAGCAACCCTGGGCCCCACTCAGGGCAGAGCTTCAGAGTACCCCCCTTTACTTCCTTTTCACTGCAGGTGAGACATGGTAGCACAGTCTCTATGGAACCTTATCTCTCCGTCTATGCTATTATTATGCTAAAATAATAATAGCAGCATACTTTTTCAATTTTATTTTTTAAGACATGAAATGTCATATAGCCTGAGGCAAGCCTCCAACTCATAATCCTCCTGCCTGAGTGCTTGGATGATAATGATGTGTACCACCTGGTCTACTTTCAAAAATTTTTAATTGACACATGTAATTGTACTAATGTATGGGGCTCAACATGAAGTTTCAAAACACATATACTCTGTGTACTGATCAGATGAGGGTCTTGGCATAGTCATCTCCTCAAATATTTATCATTTCTTCAGGAAGCATTAGAAAGCTTCCATTTGAGGTATCTACTGCTGTTGATGGTAGCTGGCCTCCTGTGTCACTGAACACTGGACAGTTGGCCTCTTGTGCCACACAACACTGGGATGCACCCTTCCTATCCTCTTGTAACTCTGAATTCACTGACTAACCTCCTCGCCACCCATTTCCTTTCTAAAATGGATTCTAAGTGGTTGTTTATATAGTTATTTGCAATGTCTAAAACTCATACATATACACACACACAAAACTGTAGGCTACATTAACATTTGTGCAGACCAAAATAAAAACAAAGACCAGAACCAGAGTTTAAAAACTGAGAATGAGAAAGATTGCTAAGAGGGGGAAGGGAGACAAGAAACACCAACAGTTATACATGTGCATGTGTGTACACACAGCCAAGAGAGCCAAGGAAGAATGGATTGGAGAGCTTCATTAGACCCCGAGAGGCAAGCAGTGGCAATATACCAAGGTCACTTCTAATTTAGACCATCTAATTGGCAAACAGCCTCCAAATGGCTATCATCTCACAGGGCTTGGAATTAATGAAGCCCGATTATTTTCATTACCTTCCTCTGAGATGGAGACAAAGTGAAAGAGCTGATACGCAGGTGGGTGTGACAGCCACAGGGCCGGGGCGAGCAGAGGAGCCCCCTGTGGGGGAGGGGGAAGCCTGCCCCGAGATCCCCACATACATGGAGTGGAGCAGTCATAGACACGGTTTAGAGAGCACAGGAGACAAAACTATTGTCCCCAAAAGAGAGGCTGGGGGGAAATCCCAGGCAAGGCAGGGCCAGGAGCACAGGAGGGACATCTGGGCGTGTAGAAAACATGGAGTAATTGTGGACCAGGAAGAAGAGGAAGAGGAAGGGCTACAGAACAAGGTGTTCCTGGCTCAGCCTCATTGCAGCTGTGAGGTCCATTTTGTTAAGTGATTAAGGAACAAAGAAAATGTCCCGTATTAATGATCTAGGATCCCAGTGGTGTGTCCTGTCATTAAGAAGACACTGATCAATTAGAATAATTTAAGAGTATTGAAATGCATGGTGGGTGGTCTTTCCCATTCTTATTTAGGAGCAAGAAACATGTGTCCTAGGCTCTCATCCCTCCCCCCAAAGAAGGGAAATACAGGGACAGAGTAGAAGCACCAACATTTCCCCCAGTCTGAAGCCTTGGCTTGTCTGGAAATGAGACTTGGTTACTTGAAATCAGCATGGGGTGGGGGATTGCCCAGCCAAGTGTGGAGGAGTCCTTGTCTCATCGCCCTACAGCTTGAGGGATTTCCTTCTCTCTTAGGATGTGTAAAAAGAGCTTGTTGGATCTGTTTCCGACTGGCCATGCAGAAGCGAGAGCTGTGGGTGTGGTTTCCACAGCAGAGGGCCGGTGCTGCCAGTGCTGCCAGTGTTGAGCATTTTTCAAGCCCCCTCATCAGTAAAAAGAAGGGGACCCATGGAAGACATAGATATGAGATGCACAGCATAAGCAAGCAGCTGTTACCATAGCAACAGACGTATTAGACACTGCAGGTTCCTGAAAGCTGTCTGATAAGGTATTATTAAATGAAGCCTCCTCAAAACACTCTCCATTTACAACAGAACGGAAAGGCATTGCGTAAAAAGTCATTTATTTCCATTTATCAGGGCAGAATTTACTTTCAGATGGACTGAAACCCAGGACAAGCTCCTTCCTGAGGCTTCAGACCGAGGCACTGAGTAAAAATTCTTCAGAATGTCTAGCTTTAGATACCCCGGTTATGCCCCACATCTGCCGGGGATCGTGCATCTGGGAACCTTGGCCAGCTTTTCCTTTTCTGCAGCCAAAGCCACCTGCCTGTGCCACTCTGCTCACTGCCCTTTGCCTTGCCATCCAGGACCCCAGCGACAACTTCCTCCTCTGGGAGGATGAACGAGCAGACACACCGGCTGCTCCTTCACGATGAAACACAGGAAGCAGACTTGGTTTAGAGGCATCCTCATCAGATCGCTTCCAGAGCGCGCTGCTCCACTTGGCGAAGCACAAACAGATAAACTGTCAGAAAGCCTAACCAATACTTTCCTGGGGCCAATTTTCTAATAAAATGACTGTGAAATACCCTTCAGGGACATGATTTTAACCACAGGTTCATTATCATCACTTAGTTGTAGAACAACTGCAAATTCCGTCTTAACACCAAACTTTTCAGAAGAACAACTCTGGCATCTGACCAAGATCAGTAGTCTAGTCATCCAAGAGGATTCTGGGTTCACCCTAGAGAACTGCTGTAAATTCCCCCCTGCCCTAGTGGTTCATCTGTTCAGGATCCAGAAGGAAACACATCACTGGCAAAATTATCCTCACGATTAGAAGAACCAGTCCATGGGACAGCCCCGTCATGACTCCAGCTTCCCAAGCAGACAGCGGTGCATTTGAGCACCCCCATGTGCGCTTTGAAGTCGACTGAACACTCACACCTCCCACATGTCTCACTTCTTCCAAATGCCCTTCACAATCTATCAGCCCACTGACACCAGCCAACTGCTTTCCTGTAACCAGCACATTTCCCATAATTTGCACACTTCTCAGAAACATCTAGAAGATATCTCTATTTGGAAAGATGAGGCACACAAGGTTTCTGTACGAAGCAGGGGTTTTTAGACAGTAGTTTCTCCTACATAATCTCATCATCGGGGGTTCGAGAACAAGCTAATCACTTAGTTCTCCCAGCAAATCTCGTGTTCTCTGGCACCATCAGGCATCCTTCTGTATCTGCACACTGCTACCAGGAGGGCCCATGACAGCGCTTATTGAGTTTTAGTGTGCACAGAATGGGCTCGGATGGCTGTGGTCTTGTTTTCAATGGTCTTTTAAAAGGCTGAAAACCAGTTCTTAACAAAGTACTACTTAGTGGGTCACTTCCAGGACGATCTTAGGGATCTGGACCCAAGCAAACACCATAGTGAGAACTGCCCTTGAAGATTCTACTGGCCAACGATACATAGTGATTGTGAAAATTACCACTTAAAATTTGTCTTCCTAGTTCTATTATAAAAACATGATCACCTAAGTTGGCCGGTGGTGGTACATGCCTTTAATCCCAGCACTCCGGAAGCAGAGGCAGGAGAATTTCTGTGAGTTCGACGCCAGCCTGGTCTACAAAGCGAGTTCCAGGACAGCCAGGGGTACACAGAGAAATCCTGCCTCAAGAAACCAAAATAAATAAAACTAAAACATGACCAACAGTGGATATCTGAAATACAATTTACATGCTAGTAGTGAGGGATATAAAACTGTTTTACTATCTAATGTATACCAGGCATGGAGATTACTATAGGTCCATGGTTGCCATACTAGATCCATATTAAACAACAGAAATAACCATCCAGGCAGAAGAAAAATGTAGCTAAGTAAAGAAAATGATTGTGTCCCATGCCTCTTCCTGTTCCTTCAATGCCCAGGAAAACCCTTTCTTATTTCCATGGCTGGTGGGAATTGCCAGGGAAACCTGCCATGCAGAAACCTCCCCTATTCCCAGGAGAAGGACCCATTCCACTTACGGAGAATCTTTCCACGGAGTTTACCAGCCCATCTGAAAATGCCCATGGAAAGTGAATTCATGCCTGAAAGCTCTCTGGACGGAAGCTCAGGCTGTATGCTTTAGAGTTTTCCATTGGCTGTTTCATGTTCTCTTGGTACCGTCAATCATCACGACTAAACATCCTTATAATTTTACCTAACCAAATGGAATTGGAAATGCCCTCAAAGTGATGTGTCTGCAACGTGCACATTCAACATGGCATTCAGAATGGACTACCTCGCTGGGAATTGCCACACGAAATGCCAGTTGCGTCAACTTACTATCCCACTGCTGAACCAATGCTAGACTGGAAGTGAGAATAAGCTCTGCTGCTGCTGCTTCCTCTGGTGACCCGGAAAGGACTCTCCTAGCCACCCCGGCAGAGCTGAAAGTGACACTGCTGCCAGCTCCAGTGTTCTGAAGTTTTCACACTGTGGTTGGAATTAAACGTTAACACTGATCTTTTGGCCATGCCTGTGATGGCCATTTCGGAGTTAGCCTTGCCGTGCTCACAGGCATCACAGCATCGTGCCAGGTGTAAAGCCTGCATTTGTGAACCAGCATGCCATACCCAAATGGATGACTTTCCTGCTCCAAGAACAAAATACCACGGGAGAAAGCCTCACACTCCAGCGTTATACCCAGCAGCGAAAAATGTGGGTTCAAGTCTTATCTGACCAGTGACACACGGGGTTGGACGACTTTGTTAAGACTCAGTTTCCCTATCTGTTAATGGGAATGTGTCAAATTCTTCAAACAGTTGGCTACGAGGGTGAAATAAGGCATAATGAATGCAAGAGCCGGGCAGACCCAAGACTGTGCCACAAGGGCCTGGAGACTCCGAATAGCAACTTCTCGAATCAGGGCCACAGCCCTACCCACCACGCTTACACCAAGTGCAGGACAGGTACAGTAAAAACCTCAGTCACAGAACCGGGACAATTTCCTCACACTGCCAATTTTACACTGGCTTTCTTGGCCAACAAACAGACCTTGTTCACGTCACTGCATGACTTCTGACCTCTGAAGGAGAAGCCACAGGGTCCCCCCTCTTGGCTGCCTTACCGTCATAATGAGCTTCTCCACGCAGTCGGGTGCCACGCTGTGGAGGTGGGTGAGGTGCAGCTGGAGGTGGATCTTGTTGTTGAGCATGTCTTGGCACAGGGGGCAGCGGAGCATGGGCTGCACCGAGTGCTGGGTCATGGCGTGCACCCGGAGCCGGTTCACGTCAGCATTGCTATACTTGCAGTAGGGGCACTGGTACATCTGTGGGGACACCCACCACTCGGACTGAATCGTCTGTTCCCTCCCAAAACCGCCTGCCCAGAATCCCCAATCACCCGAAAGGTCATTCCCACCAACATCTAAAATACCTCTCCCCACAACAGCATTCACTCCCATCACCATCTAAAACACTCCCTACAACAGCAGGCCCCTCTGGCCTCACCTGCTCCGGTTTCACCTCCTCTGATGTCTTCGGCCTCTTCGAAGAGGGTGGTGTCTCGGAGCTCCCTGGGAAGGGGACGCGCTTGGAGGCTGCAGGAGAATCTGTCAACTCCTTCTCTGCCTGACTGGATGACACTAAAAGAGAAAGCAGAAGATGCAGTCTAGTGGGCAGACCAGGTCAGCTGGAGGAGGCTCTGTGCTGGGTGAGGAGCCACACTCCGGGACAGCACAGGAGCTCCTTAAGACACCAAACTTCAGGAAGGATGACTTACCATGCACATTGGGAAAAAGCAGTGTGTGTTTCTCACCCCCACCCTACCTCCATCAATTCCTGTTACTCCCTTAACAGCTGAATGTCGGACAGAGAAGGGAAGAAATTCAGTAAAAGGCCCTGGAGTAAGGCTGGTCTAAATTCAATCTCTTCTAATTTCCCACTAACTAAACACAGCTTGCCGCTTTATATGGGGTTGGGGGAGAGAAGCTGGGCAGGTGGCAGAGTGTCACCAAATGCTTTACCAGCCTGAGTACCAGACACACCTGTAGACGGAAATTTTTCCGGTCCTGCCTTGCCCAGCAGCCTGGACCAATCTCTCCCACCTGCGGTCCCACAGCCGCTTATTAAATAATTACACAGAGGCTTATATTAATTACAAACTGTATGGCCTATGGCTTCAGCTTCTTGCTAGCTAGCTCTTTCATCTTAATTTAACCCATTTCTGGGCTGGAGAGATGGCTTAGAGGTTAAGAGCACCGACTGTTCTCCCAGAGGTCCTGAGTTCAATTCCCAGCAACCACATGGTGGCTCACAACCATCTGTAATGAGATCTCGCACCCTCTTCTGTATACATAATAAATAAATAAATCTTAAAAAAATTAATCCATTTCTATAAATCTATATGTTGCCACGTGGCTGTGGGGTTACCGGTCTGCTGACATCTTGTTGTTCCTTTGGGGCGGTGGGTTCGGGTCTCTCTGACTCTGCCCTTTCTCTCATTATCTCTTTTGGATTTTTCCGCCTGGCTCCATCCTGCCCTGCCATAGGCCTATGCAGCTTTATTTATTATCCAATGAGAGCCACACATATTCACAGCATACAGAAAGACACCCCACAGCACACACCACTTCAAAGACCTGAACAACTGTGTGCTCCCAACTTTACTGTCCCACCTCTTGGAATCACAACGGCGTCACAGGCTTAGTGGACATCTGCATATTAACATGCTAAAACTTAGATCTGGGTTCAGCAGTTTGCTTTTGGGAAAGCAATAACTGAGGAGCGGAGGAGCTAGACAGGGCGCGGACCTGAGTTATAACTGAAACAGTGCTGTGGGTGTTCAAGGTCTTCAGAGTGGCTGGAGAGAGGGACGCGCCCTTCCTGCTTTACAAACCATTCTTCATACTGTCCTTGCCTGCACTGCTAAAAGCCCCCAAACAAGATCCCCCAAACAATACATGCAGAGTGGCACATGAGGTTTGAACACCACACAGTAGGGACAGATGGGCTGGCAGAAGGATTTGCAGGAAGCAGAGAGAAGGATCTAGGAGATCTTGGTAAGGACATATTGGGCTGAAGGTTGAATGGGGAGAAGAAGGGTTCCTCTAGAATAGACAGAGATTCCTACATGGTTGGTTTGCTCATCCCAATCCTCCCTGCCAACTAAGGACTGGCGTTTTCATTTATTTTGGATGTGAAATTCCACTTTTTCAGAATGTTGCTTAAAGCAACAAGGAAGAAAAAAAAAACCCAAAGCAAACTCAAAACAAAACAGAAAATGGGAATCCTTATTCACCAGTGGTGGGGGGGTTATAAATTAACAGTCATTATGGAAATCAATTTGAGGTTTCTCAAATAATTAAAAGTAGAACTACTGTATGCCTGCCCCATCTAGTTGCTCCTGGGCATACACCCAGAGAACTCCATACCTGACCACCGAGACACCTGCACCCTTGTGTTTATGCTGCTCTATTCACTATAGCAAAGAAGTGGAACCAACCGAATTGTCCACCAACAGGTAAATGGATAATTAAAAGATGGTACATACATAAAGTGGAATGCTATTCAGCTCTAAAGGAAAATTAACTCACAAAATTCACAACAAAATGGATAGATTTAGAATGTTTAATATTAAGCAAAGTAACCCCATCTCAAGAAGAAACAAAAACAAAACTATACCTTCTTTTCTCTCATATGCAGATCCTAGCCTAGAATGTGTATATGAACGTATGTTAACCAGAGTGATATGGGAAGGAGAAGAAGAAAGGTAAATACTAGATAATGAAGGACAGAATGCAGGTAAAGGACATGGATTGTGGTGGAGGATATAAAGCTAGCTATCTTTCTATTTCTAACTGTTAGGATTTTTCAGGCTTTTGTGGTGGCTGAGTGCATAAAATGTAATGGACAGTGGAAGTATGAGGCGAAGCTTCGTCCACAGGCTCAGAATGGCTGATCTAACTGTGTGGTGTCTGCAGCCTCGGAATGGCTGATCTAACTGTGTGGTGTCTGCAGCCTCGGAATGGCTGATCTAACTGTGTGATGTCCACAGGCGTGTATGGACTGGGGCTGGGCAAGACCTTGTTTGAGTAGCTGCTGCTGTTTTTCATTTGCAAGCTCTTTGAAATAATTTTATATAAAAAACTGAAAAAATTATCACTGCTATTACAAATGATACGACTCAGCATAAAGCCACTGTTTTAGAAAGCCCGTTTTACTCCATAGTAAATCAGATTTCTGTCTCACTCTGTTATCTGACATGTATTTTCACTTGTATTTGACTTTGAAATTGCTTCTCTTATGGACCTCAAGGTATGTTATTTTAGATGTGCACTTTCTTACAATTTTTTATTATATTAAATTTTCTTTATTTATTGTGCGTGTATGTGTGTGACATATGCTTGCACTCACACACACACAGGTATATGAAGATCAGAGGGCTGGAGTTGGTTCTCACCTTCCAACATGTGGGATCTGGATTTTGAACTCGGGTTGTGAGGCTTGGGGGCAAGTACCTTTACCCGCTGAACTGTGTACTTTAATAATAAATTATTCTAAAAAAATAAATTTTATTCATTGAAATCTTAAGGCCATAAATTTTTTTTTGAATTGCCAAATACAAGAAATATTCCAGGAAGTTGATGCTCTTCCCAGAATGTATATTTTGTGACCTTTAACCCTGGTATCTTGGTAACCTGGTCTCCTTAAGTTTGCAGGGCATCTATTATTTAAAAAGTACAAAGGCAGGCATATTACACACAGACCCCTCCTCCTCTCGGCGCAGATTCATAACAGTATTTTAATCTGTCTCAGATCGACTTCAAACCCATTTTGCTCTTAATGGGAGTTATTCATTTTCACTTGAAAGGTAATACATGACGGCTGGATATTTAATGTGATGGACTGGCTGCTGATTAACTAGGTGCTGTAACATTTGAGACCGGTTCCCCCATGGCCCATTTCCCATCTCCTGGCCCCCAGCAGAAGTGATCACACAACCCTATGTCTCAGGGCTCTGGCTCTGGAGTGTTACAGCACCGGCATGAACACTTCCACAGCTCGAGTGCTCCTTCTGCCATGAGCGGGGCCCTCATCTCCCACACACTGTTCTGGAAGTGTACACATGGTGAGTGGAAGCCACCAATGATACTCCTCACAAGCTTACCTGCTGTCCATCCATTGGAGTGTGGTGGACCCCCCAACACACACACCCTTAGAGAGGACTGAGAGCCCCTAGCTTCTCAGTTCGGGATGGGAGCCCATGAGCTCCTCCCGTTCCATGCTAGGATGTTGACTGGCTTGATCCTGAGCAGGTGTGGAGGCAACCACAGTCGCTGTCTGTTCATGGGTGCAGTGGTCCCATCATGATACTCTTTTGCTTTGGCCTCGTACCCCGAAGTCCACAGACAGCAAATGGAGTCAAATGGGTATAATGACGATGATGATGATAAATAACACAGGACATGAAGTGGGGAGGGATGGGAGGTGGAGTTGGATCTAAGAGGAGCTAAGGGAAGGAATTGAGGGTGACTATTACCCAGATACATTGTGTGAAACTCTCAAAGAATTACTAGAACTATTTCTAAAGCTTAGTTGTCCCTGGTCATCCTCTTTGCTCCCTTATGTCCATCCCGAAGCGACAGGAATTGGGTTGGGCTCAGAACTTACAATAGAGGAGAGGAGAGCCACCCGCACCTCTTCCAGCGGAGGCAACAAGAGACAGGCTCTACTCCTGGTGCCCATCCCTGCCCAGTCCTGTGACTGCTATGGGACAATGGCACTGCCTGCTAAAGGCCTCCATCACCTGCCACCCCACTAAGAGAGGAGGGCGACTGGCCGCTCGGTAATGTGGACGAATGGGCAGTGAGGCCGAGACCACCCAACCTGTCTCAGTCTCCCCGAGCTGAAAACGCGAGTGCAGCCTCCGCTTCCCCGAAGAACCAACGAGCCCATCCTCTCCCTTCAACTCGAACACAGGGAGGGTGGTGAGGTGCAGGGGTGAGAGCTCTGGTGTCTGTGCCTACCATTCTTTCCCTTTGCATGGTGGGGGGGATCCTTGTTGTTCTTCTCCCCCGCCCCCAACTCCCAACTGCTCCTGGATTCTAAAGCTGCTTCTGTCAGCTTGAGCTAAGGAGCGGTCACAAAGCGTTTAAAAAAATCAAGTCAAATCAGCACACTGGCTCCCTCATTCCTCCTTCTTCCAGAAACATGACAGCCCGGCTGTGTATGAAATATCACACCCACAGGTACACAGACTTCCAGCTTCACCTCCTGTCTACCCAGGACAACTAACACTGTTACTAAATAAAGTCTGTCCAGACATGGGCATTAGGCCCTTGCAGCTTACCAAGTCCTTTATTTTGAGAGAGAGAGAGAGAGAGAGAGACGGACGGACAGACACAGACATGCCCTTAGTCTCTGGCATTTCCCTGGGAGGTGTGGGGATATTGCTCCTCAGAGTAAGGTCCAGTAGATCTGACACTACCTCCCTCAATTGACCTCAGACATCCAATCCAATCCCTAGCAATCCCTAGTCCAGGTGAGGATCCTCTGTATAATTTCTGCACTGAGCCGACAGTTCTCAATCAACATGCTAGGGAATGGTCTAGCACAAGCCACACAGACTCAGAGATTCTCTCGGGCTTTTCTCTGAACAATTTCAAAAGGGCCACAGTTTCAAAATCAATTTCTACCTCACCCCTGTCATTGGCATGCATTACTGGCATGAGGAGATAAGGCCGTATGAACACCAAGAAAGAGTACTTGTGGTTCTCTGCTTTGAAGATGTCTCTAAACTTTACCATAAACTCTAGAAGAGGGTGGTACAATACGGAAAACGCCATTTAAAAAAAAAAATCAATTACTGGTCATTCTAAGTCTTCTCTGATATCATGACGGTAAGAAGGGAATAGAGGGACCACAGAAACACGGCTTGAATAATCCGTGTGGGGAATCTTTGTAGTAAACTGGCAGCGACACCAGAGACTACCCGACGTCATTTCTATAATAATGATTAAACGAAGTGGAAACCATCTAGCCAGGGGCGGAGGCAAGCTCCCTGAAAGGCTGACGCAGAAGGACTTCGGAGGGTTCAGGCCAGCCTGGGCAACTTAGTGAGACCCTGTCAAAACGAAAGCATGGGGGATGAGCTCGGGGCAGAGTGCTTGCCAGGTGCGTACAGACACTGAGTTCAAGTCCCAATCCTTGCCCTGGGGTGGAAGAAACAGGCCAAAACTCGGCATTATATGATAGGGCAGGCTACAGTAAGTGACTGTATGCCATTCCTCTGTGTGTTACAGACGTTAGAATGACTGCTATGAAAAATCAGAAGTACAAATCAGAAGAGATGAAAGGTGCATTATACTCTGTTCTAGATAAACCATAAGCACCAGAGGGGGGAAAAATAGAAGAAAGTGATTATCATATTTAGGTAACAGCTTTGTGATTAATTTTCTAAGTTTATTGTGTAGCTACATTATTTTAAATATTATAATTAAATGGCTCAGCATTTAAATTCAGCTGTCCATGAAAAGATGAAAAGTGGGTATTTGGATCCATGCTGGGCAAACATCAGGGGTGATTTTTTTTTTTTTACTTTGCTGCTTAAGGCAGGGTTTTTGTTTTGTTTTGTTTTGTTTTTTGTTTGCTTCCTTTTTGGCAGTTATGTCATATGAAAATCTGTTAAATCTCAATGAATCCGCCACAGGCAACATGCTGGGCTTCTGGCAAAGCCAAGGGACCAGAATGTGGTAAGGAGTCAAGGGGAGGCAGGCATGGTGCGCAGCACGCTATCTAAGGCGAGGCAGGTGGGATGCTGTGACCGTGAAAAGCTGGGGAGAATCCCTACGAACTCCAACGGGACCCGTACAGACTCAGTAGCTAGGAGTCGGGGTCGCCCCACCCAGTGAACCCCACAAAGACCAGCATGTCGCTGTTACAGCTTCAGAGGTTCCTAGAGTTCAGCTTCCTGTCGTAGCCTCCTAAATCGTGGTGGGTGGGCCACTAAAACTGACAAGGACAAATCCCGAAAGGAGGTGGCCTGACCCCTGCTTCTCTGTCTCAGGGCATGAGATTCCTCTACATTCGAAGGGGAAACGTGGCCATCGTGCATGACTTCTTCAGTGGGGGAAACCATGTATGATGGAGACACCAACCTTTATATACACTTTGACCTTATCACATTTGTCTGGCAAGTATTTAACTTCTAAAAATAATTACCAGTAAGTTTTATTAACTATTAATAATTTGTAGTAAGGTATTCCTCTTCTACTCATCAGAAGGAACAGAGGAGGAAGGAAGCTCATTTGAATTCACCAAAGTTTGCTTGTAGCTTTCTTCCCCTCCCCAAATTTTTGGAGACAGGGTTTCTCTATGTAGACCAGGCTGGCCTTGAACTCAGAGATAGGCCTGCCTCTGCCTCCCGAGTGCTGGGATTAAAGGCGTGTGCCACCACCATGCTCAACACTGGCTTGTAGTTTTCTATAAAAAGTTTTATGATGTTTAAACACATCTGTTGTTAAGAACAGGGACCACTGGCAGGCTTCTGATGTGTGGAGTGCGTGGGAACACAGCATCTCAATGTCACTCTCTAACTCATGGGGAAAAGATTCTTCTTGGAACAAATTCTTCCCCAATCTCAATCTCCACTCACAAATTCTGAACCCCCCGAGTCCCTGAAATGTAAAAGAAAAGACAGTTGTAGGTATAGCCCCATTGGACAGAGGACTCCACACAACACGTGTCTGTTTCTCATCTAGTGCCATGAGCTGTATGACGCTGAGGCCAAGTAAGGCAAGGGTTTGGCACCTTGGGAGAAACATGGAGAAAGAGAGCAAGAGGAACCTTAAGGTCCCAGTCTCTGGCTTCCTCAAAACACCAGACAGGAGATCCACTTGCAATCGAAGGAGACTGAAGTACTGGCAGAATTCATTTCTGTGTTCCCATGCAAATTTCATCTTCCCTTTACTTTAACTGGCAGTGGGGCTGCTGGAGTGGTGGACACTTCTCCAGTGTGGGCCAGCTTCCCTTTGGCCAGAGTTACTACCTAGATCCTGAGTAGGGACTGAGTTGTCCATGTGACTTGGAAGTTCCTTCTCCATTATCCCTCTGTTACTATGTCACTTGAAGGTGATATTTAGCAATGTGTTGAGCTTCTTCCTTTGTGGGGTCCTGGGGAGAGCCCACTGAGGGTCCGGGATACTGCCTGACATTTGTTCCTTGTAGATCCAGAGTCCAGAGGCTGTCACCGCCCCCACTTCTCAACATCAGACTCGTAGCTGGAAGTACCACTGACAGCCCCTCCATCTAAACTTCCATCTCCCAAACCAGCAACATAATGGAGGAGCCAATTAAATGATTATTAATTCATGTTACTTTCCGTAAGCCAGAGGTTCTCATCGCCTTGTGTTCCGTAAACCAGCTTGCCACCTGCCCCAGAAATTTACAGCAATCTTTTATCTATCTCCATTGACTAAGTGGGAATTTTTTTTTTCCTCACACAACTTCACATTAAAGTGTTTGAGTTGGGACAGCTACCCCAGCACACTACACACAGATGTTTCTGTAGATCTGAAAATGGCCATTCAGCCCAAGGTTCTCTCTCGTTAAAGGGAAGGTGAGGTGTGCTCCTTCCTTTCCTCAGCTCTTCTCCGTCAGCTGCTCGCAGACCTCCAACTCCCTCTCAGCAGCACGGGTGCCGTGTCTCTAGAAGGACTTTGTGATCTTCATACTGGCAGTGTGAGTGGGGCTAATCTTGGCGTTAGCTTGCAGCTCCTTCCCAGGGGACGAGCCGGGCTTTCTGACTCTGCTGCTCTGTAGAGCTACTGCGCTTGATAAGTGGCCAGAGATCTGGCTAAACTCTCTTCCTCCGCTACTACAGAGAACAACATCCCTTTAAAGAGTCTGCTTTGTTGCCAACTGTCTTGAGGCGTGCACAGTTCCTTCTGCCTCCAGCCGGGCACTTAAAGATGCTTTAGAGGGTTGGGAGACCTCGAGCGAGCGAACAGAAGCAGGCCTGTGAACACCCAGCAGGGGAGGACCTGCACACTACTGCTAAGAACTGGAGCTTCTCCTCCATGCCTCAGTCCAGCCTACTGAGGCATCTCCTTGGGAAGGGCACCCCAGATCATGGTGCTCTCTAGAAAGCATGTCTCTAAAAAGCATGTTCAAGAACGAGGCCATCCGCCCCAGGGTAGAAGACAGTGTCCACACTGGTTCAGCATGCCATACGGATCTCAACAATGTAGACTTCGTGTTTCTAGAAAGACCTTTCAATGAAGTTTTGAGTTCCTTATGGATGGGTACAACTGTTACTTAAGGAGATTAATTTTTCTCCATCAACTCAGCTACCAACAAGACAGGCCAGCACTTGGGAGACTCTCAGACACCACTGTTCCCTTTCACTTTGAAATAAGCACTAGTTCACAAGAAGCTTCCAGGACAGTGCAGGTACAGAGAAGGCTGTGTATCCGTGTCACATCTCTTGTCACTGTGACACTGCCTCTCTGGCCAGCAGCCTTCCCCCGCCCCACCTCTAATTCTGCCATCCATAGCGGCATCTGCCCAGACCTAGCATCTGCATCTCTTCTAGGCACACCCCCATCTTTAGGCAAGCTCAGTGCTCTCTGGGTAGAAGGGGCTCAGAACTTAGCGTATAAATATGTGGCCTTTGCTCTCATCTCTGGGGTTGCAGCACTCTGGTCCTGGAACTCCACAGAGTGGGTCCAAACTCCTTACAAGGCTCAAAGGCTACTGGCTCCAGGCCCTACCTGCAGAGGCTCTGATTCTGTAGGTCTGAGCCCAAGAACGCATTTCCAGTAAGTTCCCCGGCGAGGCCAGTGTTCCAGGGACCACACTTGGAGAGCAGCTGTCTGGGTCAGCGCTTGTTGTCACTGGTAAGAGTCATAACACGTTCTGCTCTAACTTGGATTAAGTTAGAGTCTGACAAGCATGCGCAGACCTGCCAGTCCATCTCCAGTGACTCTGACAACCTGAGACTTTAATTTGGGAAGAAGAGGCAGGCCTGGTCTCAAAGCCAAACGCCTCTGCTGGAGGTGAAGGATTACATATAGTTGTCCTCCAGAGAAACCTTCTCACTCTAAGAGCAAATGCAGACACATTTCCAAGCCAGAACTCTAGAAAGCGTCGCCTCCATGCATTGGTTCTGTTTGCTCTGGAATTCACAATGACAGGGTGCCTGGAGAAATCTTCCTTTCCACAGGTCCTGGAAAAGCAGGCAAAAGCCTGTAGGCTTTTCTCACTTTGCCCAAAGGGGCAGTGCTGGCCAAAGTCCCCTAAACTTCAACCCTGGGGGGATACACAGACGCACATTAACTTCTATTTACACGAGTTTGTCTCTGGAGTGGAGATCTGGCACATCCTGAGCTGTGGGGTCACTGTCTTCCCTGTAAAGTTGCCTCTCTGGAGAACACTGGGAGCCTCACAGTGGAAGGGTGGACCCATGCTAACTGGTGGATGCCAGGGCAGCTGCTTGCTTGTGTCTTTGGGGAGAAAACAGGGCTCCATTCTACATCAGAGGCATCAATCTGCTGTCCTAATTCCTTGTTGAAATATGCATAAGGCTGCTTAACTACGCTGATTTAAGCTCCCAAAAGGACATCTTGGATTTCTGCTTGCAAGACACCTTGCTCCCTCTGTGTCGGACTTGTGAATGAACACTAGTCTGGGCTACGTGATAAGACACTGATTCAAAAACCTAGAACAAAACATCCAAAACTCAATGGAAACGCAATTCATGGGACCAGGCCAAAGGTAATTAATGGAAGTCCTTTAGTCTTCATAGGCTCAAACATCCTTTAGGTTAGCTGGGCCAATCTCTGTGGGTTCCACGTTTAGATCCCAAAGATGCAAATATAATCACACTCTCCCAGTGTTTTCCTAGTTCAAACCTAACATCCTAGGGTTTTGACTAAGTTTTATTAATGAAATCACACCACCTTAGGAATGTGTCCATGATGACAGAGGAACCACCACACGAAACTTCCCCTTAGCATTTCAAAGCACCTTTCTCCTCAACCCTGGTGCAGCTTTGTCAGGAAACGGAAGTCATTGCCCTTTTCTAGCACTGGGGAGGCTGTCAGTCATCTATCTCTACCCAGCAGACTGCCTGAGTTTTCACGGTCTCTGTGTTTGGCTTGCTCACAGCATCCTAAGCTGAGGCTATGTGATGTGTGCACAGGGGAGGTGGTTCCCAGGCACCTTTGGGGGAGGGTTGGGCACTGATATTTTCCCACATGCTTTTTTGCCTGGGCAGAGTTCCCTTGACAGGAAGTTACTAGTCTTTACTGCCAGAGAATAAGGCACAATAGTCAAGGTTGCTCACACCTGTATCAGATCCCTGCTGGCAGACTATAAGCATTTTATCGATTACACTGAACTTGTAGTTACCTCCACTCACAGGGCTTCCAGGAGACTACCAGAAGCGGAGGCCTATCTCAGGGTCTAGCATGCTGGAAAGTCTCAGACACTTGTTACAGTGGTTTCATTTTTAGAAGTATCTGGGAACTAATAGGAGCCCACGTGTGGCTGTGAAACCATATGAAAGAGAGTCCTTGGTTTTAGGACAAGTGAAAGCATCCTAAATGTGGTTTTTCTGTACAGCAATGTGAAACACTTCTGCTCCCCCAAGGGCTGGATGCCCTAAACACAAAGTAGAGTCATTTATATTTCAAAGAGCTCATGCCATGCTGTTTAATTAACAGACTACTGAGGGCATTTCTGAGCAGTGCTAAGCAGCACATACAAAACTCAGTAGATGCCATATAGTCACCACCCTTCATATACACAGCTGACAGTTATGTGATACCTTAAAAAGTACAGGACTTGCAAGGTCTTCTCCACTTTTCATATAATAAGGGAAAGTAGCTGTATTATATATTCTTCCATTTGTAAGGTAGAGGGAATGGATGTCTGACCCAGAAGGTTAAATAATCCACTGGTATGTCATGGAGAGCTGCTTACAGCTCTGACACTCAGGAGTTCCTAATCTATAGGACACAGCTCTCTAGCTGCAAAAATCAAGATAACAGAGGACCCAGGGAGAATGGTTGTGCCTAAGAAGAGTGATGTCCCTTGAAGTACTGGGGTATGCAGTGAAGAATCCTGCTATGATTCTCACAGAAGACCTTCACGAAATCTGAAGCTCAAATAAGGCAGAGAAGATCAACGGGCCACCGTCTCAGAATCACAAGCACGTCTACAAGTATTTCCTTGTGTGTGCATGTGTGTGGAGGCCAAAGGAAAACAGGAGCTGTCATTTCTCAGGGGCTATCTTTCTCTGGCCTGCAAGGTACCAAGTAGGCTAGACAGCTGGCCAGGAAGTCCCAGGGATTCACCTGCCTCCACCTCCCTGGAGCTGGGATTATAGCTACATGCCCCACACCCAGGTTTTTTTAAAAAAAACAAAAAAAAACAAAAAAAAACATGGGCTCTGAGGTTCCAACTCAGGTCCCTTGTACTCACAAAGCAAGCCTCTGCTGGCTGAGCTACCTTCCTGACCCCCTATCAAAAGTGTTTTCCACAGTGATGACAATGAGTTACTCCTTTATTTATATGCCATGCCCCTAATCTATACCTTCTACCAATTCCCATTACATTGTGCCATGATTATCTGATTACACATGACACTTCTTTTACAAAGCTGCTTACATTTTTGCATGTCTACATACACACACACACACACACACACACACACACACACACACACACACACACTCGCTCACACTTGCTCAACTGATAGGGTCTTACCACTTACGACTTAACAATGTAAATTCTTACTGGAATTCAGGCAAGTCTAGCTATGTACCACACCCTCTATCTATTTTTGCTTACCACCATAAAAATAGTTGGTTTGTTTTCAGTTTTGTGAGACAGAATTCTGCCTGCAATGACTTACACAGCCAAGTTCTGCTAAAAGTAGTCTGAGAATGGAAAGGAGGGTGGGGGTACAAGTGGACCCTGGAGAAGCTGACAGCTACCCAATTTCTAGCCCTGTGAAAATGAAAACCCAGTAACAGTTCCCACCAGCAAGGACATGAGCCACCAAGAGGCCATGCAAACAAAGCTCCCAGCATTCCTGCATCCTACTAGACCGCAAAGGCAAACCAACTCTGGGGTGCGGTAGAGAAGGAAGCAGGAGCCAGAATGATACAAAGCCAGGCTACTTCTGTAGAGGTGCGGGGCTGGTGAATGAGATGCTTTCTGGTTGGCTGGCCATTTGCTCATGGGGCACTTCTGTTACTATCCATGCCACACTGGGCTGTGATGACCGCGTAACAGTTCACAGTACCATGGGACTCAGTGAGGGTCTGCAGTCTCTGCCATCCCACCGAGAAGCGTGGGCTTGGTGCTGTCGGACCCACAGAGAAAGCCTGTGTACCCAGGCCCGTGCTATATTAAAGACCCTTTACCCAGGCCCGTGCTATATTAAAGACCCTTTACCCAGGCCCGTGCTATATTAAAGACCTACACAGTAGCAAGATCTTTGGGGAAAGTTATTAATGACCTGACTTTAGTAACTAATATTCTTGAGGTCTATACTACCTTCAGCAATGCCTCCTCTGATTAAACATCTACGGTTCCAGAATTTGAAGTTCTGGAATTTGGTTCAACCTGCTATTTTACAGGTCTGGAAACTGAAGGTCAAAGACCTAAAGGCAGGCATGGACATGAAGGACCATGGCTTCTGACATCTGCTACCCTGGTGCTCTGCACAACCCATGTTTCCTCTCAGCACATACCTTGCTTTGTCTCTATGCATCTGACTGAATTAAAAAAGGAGGAAGAGGAGGAAGGGAAGGGAGGCAGCAGGGGAGGGGGCCAGAGGAGGAGAAGGCAGCGGCCCCTTCCACTCTGCGACAGATTCCGTTTTTTGGGCATTAAGTCCCCTTTACTACAGCATCTCTATTTATACAGAGCTGTAAACAACAGAGAAATGGGCGGGCTGGTAAGAGATTTCCACCAGGATGTGCCTGACCTGCTTCCCCCCACCCCCCAAACTCAGTAACTGGAAAGGCTGTGGTTCCACAGGAATTATTCATATGCGGCAAGAGCCGTGCACTATACATTTATGTTAAACATGTCAAATCCGATTGAAATCATGCCTGCCAGCACCATAGTCCATAAACACACTTTCCCCTCCTGGTCGCCCATTAATACCTCCTCTAATAGCAATCTCCCATAGATTCAAATCATGGATGCTCCGCTGCACTAATTGCTCCATGTTAGGTGAGCATCATGGATTAAAAAAGGTCCCTTTGGGCCCTTTCTCCAGAAAAGAGAAAGCACTCAACTGCACTTCTAACAGAAAATTTAACAAAAATATACACGGGTGCACCAGTCAGATATTTTTCAGAGCATCACCATGCCTCTGTTTTAGGCTGAGCTGGTGCTCCGCCCCCTTTTACAATGCACTAGCATCCCCTGGTCATCCTGTCTCAAGTCCCCTTAGCCAGACTCTGGTGCTCTGTGGCTAGAGACCATGGTGGCTAGAGCCTTTCAATAACCATCTCACTATGGTTCTTTGCCAACAGTTCAATCTTGTCCCCTAATTATTGGTGATAAAGCACCACATTAATTGTATATCACTTAATTTATAGCAATTAATGATTGACTTGGCTAATCACAGCATTAATCACTCTTCAATGGGGGACACTGGGGGCTCTTCAATCTCAAACGCTCACACTCAAACCCACTCCGGCGGATGACAGCAAGAGGTCATGTTCAAGTTTCAAAGGAGAAAACCACAGAGTTGGACAGTGGAAATGGCAGTCCATTAGCAGACGCTCGACTTCCAAGAGCCTTCCCATGCTTTCCTGCCCCACCCCACCCCCACTGGCCTGCGTGTTGACTAAACATGACCCTGCTTTTCAATGGCTTGTAGATGTGCTCAGTACCACGGAGCCCACGGGTGGCTAGGGCTGGCGGTGTTACTTGACCATTTTTCACAGAAAGGACACTCCAGGCATCCATAACTAAGTGCCCCGGCCAACCGTTACTCATGAGTTAATAATAGCCTTCCTAACTTCACACCCAGAGCCCATTCCACGTCAACAACCTGCTTCCACTGAAGTTGGTTTTATCAGGTGTGTGCACACTCGGCACACAAACATGTCAAGGTGCACGTGTGGGGGTCAGGGCTGGTTTTCTCCTTCTGCTGTGTGTGTGTGTGTGTCGGGAGGGGGGGGTGTCCAGGGATGGGACTCAGGTCAGCAGGCTTACTTGGCAAGTGCTTACTGGCTGAGCCATTTCGCTGGCCCACTACCCGGCGCGCTCCCAGAGGACGATCCCGGTCATTGTGAACATGCTGGAGCTACCTGTGTTGCCATTTTCCCTGTACAATTTTGGGATCCACTCCTTATCCTCGGGTCCCAGAGGTCAACCAGATCAAGTGCTTAGACAAAGACGCCATTCCCAGGGAAGGTGGCAGAGAATGCTGCTAAGAGTGGTTTCTGTCCTAAGTTCAGGAGAGCAGGGTTCGGTTCTCAGTCTGCCTGTGTACCTTCTGTACCCTGCCTGAGCTTATTCAGCAGAAGCTTCCTAGCTGGCAAAATGGCAGAAATGGGAGGGTGGCTGTCTATACGCTATTTCATAGAGGAGGGTGAGAATCAGCAACAGAACAAAGTAACTAAAATCTTCTTCAAGATTATCCATTCCTACACAAACCCCCAAACGACATAATCAATAGCTGGGAAAAAATGCCAATTATCCAGACCTATTTGAAATATTAATTTGCATCAGCAGCAGCAGCCACTGATCATCACAACAAATTGTGAAATCATTGTTTACTTGTTTGTGGGGAGGAAGCAGTCCCCATCACGCTTAATCAGATCGCAACAGCTCAATTTAGGGAGCAAACGAAAGATATGTAGATTTTATTTTTAAATTACTATTTTTTTACAAAATACTAAGTATCCAAAAAGAAGGCTTCAGAAAGGATGCCGGTACCTGTATCCATTCCAAGATCAAATTGGCCCCAAGTGTGTCAAGAAGGCCTGCCATTACAAACTCAGATGACATGGCCAGAACTACGCTTCAGGTCAGAGGAGGGTCATCTGAAGGGGTCGGCAAGGAAGCCCACCTTCTTCCTTTACTTCTGTGCATTTGGCAAGATGTGCCCCTGAGATGCTGTTTCCTCTCCGTCTTCTGGAGGGAAAGAGCGAGAGGTGGGCCCGCTGCGTGGATGAATGCATACTGGAGAGCCTTGTCATGGACATGAGTTCGATGGTTCTCCTTCTACGCCTTTTAGTGGCCTCCTGGTTGCTGAGCATGTCCACTGGCGTGAAGGTGGAAGATGGTACTCACTCTGAATCATCAATACCGAACCAGTTTTGACTGAACTGCCCTCGACAAAGCCTGCCCTACCCAGGTTGCACGGATGTGAAACGCACATGCCAAGCCGGCAGTGCTGGGTGTCACACACAGCAGGAACTTTGCAAGCAGTCATCCTTTCATAATGTCTTTGGCACCCACATGGGATGCAAGCAACATACACACCGAATATCAGTGACCAGACCCGGCTAAACTCCTGTACGCCGCTCCTGCTAACTTTTCAAAACTCCTAGAAGCCTCCGTGGTGGGGCGTTGGTTTCATAATCAAATGGAGAAGCCAGCTACTGGTGTCCCTCAGGCTTCCTGAGTGACTAGTTAACAAACTCAGGACACAAAGCTTGCCATATGCCTGGCCTTGTTCTGAGCTTTCCTATATTAAGACAACAGGATGCTGGACACTATATACTTAACTTCTATCTCATTTAAATAGGAAGGCACAGAAAAGCTAAGAGGCTAAGCACTGTCACGCAGCAAATGGCAGGGTCATGACCAGAAACCAAGCACCCAGATCATGCTAACACAGGTGACCTTGAAGGTCATCGGGGCCTTCAGAGTGTGTCAGTGAAGTGTGCTCCCTCGGGGCACACGATGCTTGGTGGCTGTCTACACTGTCTACATCTCTCACCTTAACAGTTTAGTAAAAACTAGGGACTCAGTAAGGCCAAGGTAACACAGGTAGAAACACCCCTTCCCACATCCAAGGGGGCCTTGCTCACCGATGACCGCCCCTTCCTCCCTGGCTCTCCCTCACAAACCCTCCCAAGGCATCTGACGCTGCCCCTCAGTGATAGATACAGCAAGGTCAAACTGGAAACGCCACAGAGCCTACTTCAAAAGAGGACTCTGAGCCACTTGGACAGTGAAATCTACCTGGCGCGCCCCTCTGCTCAGTCGGCACCCCATCCTTTGCTCCCAGGAATTAGCGAACCCCGTGGCACGTCCCCTCCCCATGCCTGTCCTTCTTGCTACCTGGAAGCCTCCCACACTTTACTTTTCTAGGCCACACAGCCCTGATTTCTGCAGGCTCGTCAGAGGCAGGACTTCTCAGCCTTCAGTCATTTGCTTTCCTTGTTTAAATAATGAAGGCCAACCCCCAACCCTCAATATGATTTAAGAACAGGCCTGCCTAGCAAAGTAACAAAGGCCTAACCAATACAGACTCTAGAAGGTAAATATTTTCTTTAAAAAAAAAAAAATCAAGGAATTCTAATACTGAGCATGGCGTTAAGAATTAGAGGTTGACCAAACAGAATAATTTCTGTTGCTTGTCACAGCATTTCCTGTTAGCGTTGTGGTGGTGTCTGTGAGACTTATCTGCCCAGTAAATCCTCTCAGAAATGCCTCAGCTCCTCCTCCAAACCCCTGAGCCTTCCTTCTGTCTCAGCTCTCCTCTCCTCAGGACAGAGATCCTGTCATCTTGAGAAATGGCCGTTCTCTTCTCTCGGCACTGGCTTTTCCAGAAATAGCACTTCCTGTCCTGGCCTCTTCAATTTGTTCAGCTTTTGCTAAAATGTCCCCCTGCCGGACTACACCGCTGTCCCCCTGCGGACGCTAGCCGTGGGCAAGGGGAATGCTGGGAAGAGTACGTAGGCCCGGCCCAGGTCCCCAGATGCAGAACAATGCCCACCCTTCACTGCCTCTGGTAACCTTGAGGCTGAGAATCAAGGGTGACCTCAACCAAGGTCCATGTGACAAACGTCTTTGATGGGTCTTCAACAGAAGAAGGAGGACAAGAACAAGGCAACAGCGCTGAGCAGCTGCCCAAGAAACGGGACCTCAAAACTTCAGACGCCTGGTGCTCAATAAGAAGGGTGCTTAAAAAAGAATAGGGAAAGGAGAAAGAAAAACAGGGTATGAGGATGCTTGCCTTTAACCCTGGCAGAGGCAGGTGCATCTCTGCCAGTTCAAGGCTAGCCTGGTCTTTATAGTGCATGAGATCCTGTCTCAAAACAGAAAGAAAAAGGGGGGGGAGAGGAGACCTAGTAAAACTCCCTCTGGCAAGCCCAGGGCCAGCATCCTTCTGGAAGAGGAGATGAAGGGTGGTGGGTCTGCTCCCTGAGTGCCAGCTCCATTTCTCCCAGGCCTGGGGCCCAGGATGGCCATGCACACTACCTGCCCGCTTGCTTTGGCCCTCCTCGCCGCCGCCGCTCCCTTGGTCTTTGGCCAGCTCCTCTGGGTCAGCAGGTGCATCACTGGGTCCTTCGGCATCTTCAACGGCTTCTTCTGCAAGATGGGAAAAGCAGAGATGTCAAGGATGAAAGCTGGGAAGGAGATGAAGGACTCCTAGCCACCCCACCCCCCAGGCCCAAGAGTTACCAACCACAAAACACAGATGTCAGGGGCTCTGCCCTTCCTGTCTTCCTAGTGGCCCAGTGAGGCTCTGAATAGTACTAGCTGTGTGACTGTTAGGTCCTTCCAGATAGGCTGAGTGCCTCGCCTGAGCTCTCTCCAAGTGAAGCCGTCACTTAGCTCAGGCTGGAGACTAGATCAGACCCAGGGGCCAAGTCCTCACTGGCCTGGCAGTGTCTACACACATGCCAGGTGACAACAGGAGTTCCTGGAGTCACTTACAGTCTCGAGAGTCACAGAACATCGGTGATGTGTTTTATTGGTATAAGAAATTCTAGAAGCCAGATGGGAGAGGCAAAGGGGTAAACATCATACAGCGGAAGCGCTGCGTCCCAAACTAGGCCAGCCAGGAAGCGGAATGGCTGCCCACGCTGAGGAGAAGGAAAGACACTGTGGTGCTGAGGTGGGGATCAGTCCTCTGTTCTCCTGAGCCGCTGGGTCACCAGCCAACTCATGCATTTAAAGAGGGTGAGTTAAGAGGAAGAAGAGGGCTGGCAGGATGGCTCGGCACGCTGCGAACCTGGTGGACTGAGTTTGAGTCCCAGAGTCTCCAGAAAGACAGGAGGAGAGAACCAGCCCCAGAGAGTTGTTCTCTAACCTCCAGACATGTGCCTTGGCACAGGCACCCATGCGGGTACATCACACACACACACACACACACACACACACACACACACACACACACACACGCGCGCGCGCGCGCTTTTTAAAGACTAAAGCAAACACTCAAGTTGAAAACCTCCTAACATGACGAGGAAACTGGCGTGCACCTCCCTGGGTTCAGAAGTGTGAGAAGACACACACACTCCTACCCCGTCACAAGAAGCCCAGACCAGACTCAGCCGGAGCCAAGACCAGGACACAGTCTAGATCCCAGGATTCTCTAAACACAAGCCTGTTTTTTCGGTTGTGTTTTGGAGACAAGGTCTCACACTGTGGCCTAGGCTGGCCTCGAACCTACCTTTACATAATTCAGGTGTTACACCCCTGGACCTCCCCAAACTAGCCTCTAAATTCTCTCCCACAGATGGGGTAAAACAGTCACAGTAAATTGATCTTTAGGGGCTTCCAGAACACTCAAGGCCAGAAGGATCATTCTAGAATTGTGTTTTCTTAAGTCTTGTAGAAAGATGATAGAGTGCTGGTGGCTAGCAAAATGAAGAACGCTCTTTCTTCCTTACAACAGCAGAGAGCCCCAGAGGCAACTCCACGGGTCCTGCTTACTCCATGTGACCTCGGGGCTCTCTCTCTGTTTCCTGTGGGTCTTTGTTGGCTCACTGAACAGCAAAGTTAACAGTCTCCTGACCTTACTCTTAGTTCGAACAGACAAAAATCAGGCATTCACGGCTTGACATTCATTAGATATACCGCTCAATATCAACACCATAGAGTCTTGGAGAGGAAAAACAATGCTTAAACATGAGAAGGGTAAAACAAGAAGTTGTACCAAAAGACACATGTGCCATCTAATGTCTAGGTAGAATGTTCTCTGCACGTTTTAGGCTTTTGATAAGACGGTTATAAAATTCATCTTTAATGGGAATACCAGCAATAAGTTAACCAACATTAAATTGTGCATATGCACACTAGCTAGGTATCTTAAATATGTGCCGTGGCGCAAATCACCTGCAGGACTGATAAAGTAACTACATGGGAGAGGGCAGAGCTGGCTCAGTGGGCACGTCTCTCTGGCCCACACACCCATCATCACCTCAATCGACAGCTCCCCCTACGGTGATGAGCCAGGCACCAAGGCATCTCTCAGCAGAGGTGGTACATACCTACTGGGCCACCAAAGCCAAGGCCAGCATCTGCAGCTAGCTACCAGGGCAGAGTTCAAAACCGTCACCCGGGACCGGTGCCAGGGCTTTGGAGCTGCCCAAGCAATGCCATCCAGGAGACAGAGGCTGTGAAGTGTGAGCAGGTCACGGAAGCAAGAATATGTGAGGAACACTCTGGAAGATGCTGCGCGACTATTCCGAGATCCCTCGCTCTGAGCCCACCTAGGCCCTGCCTGCCTGCCTTGCTTGCTCCGTGCCAACAGAAAACAAAGGTGGCTATGTTTCAAGAAGGTGGTGGTGGGGGAAGTAAACTAAAGAGGTTACTTTACTTCAGGAGGTTGTTGTTTCTGTTATTAATCTTGTTTTTTCTTCAAGATGTAAATCCATTCTTAAGTTTCTAGGCTTTGTTTTATCATCTGTGACTTATACATTAAGAGAAAACTATATGTGTACTCTAGGAAGAATGGTTAAGGAACTTATGAACAAGTCAGATCCTTTTACAGGGGATCAGTGTCCTCGCCCCAAGTTTAAAACAACAACAACAACAAAAAAAAAAAAACCCAGGTCCCATTCAGCCAAATAGGAGTCTCTGCAGTTCCACCTGTGACCTACAGGTGTCGCCCTCTGCATGGCAAGGCCCAGGAGGGGCAGCTGGCTAGGAAGCAGACAAGTCTGGGCTGCCTAACCTGAGCATGTGGAAATAATATACGGCTCTAAGTGAAGGGTCTAGTCCTGGGGAAATAAAATAGAACATTCACAAGCAGTTACACCATCTGTCTTTACACCATCATCATCAACAGCGAGAGGGGGCAAAGGCTCTTTAAGATGGATGAAAGCCCAGGCTGACGACACTAACCGGAAAACCCTGAGAGCTGAATACCAAAAAAGGTAGAGAAAATGATTAACAAACAGGGCTACAAACTGCAAATCCGTCTGGACAGCTCAGGCTCATGATGCTTCACAGACAGGGTGTGTCTTCACTGGTCCCTCAAGTGTCATGCCAGCTCTCTCTCTCACCAACCCACAGGGAAGGGTGGGTCGCTCTCCGGGCCCCTGGACGTGTGTGGTGACCAGGGGCGCAGCAGCCTCTGGATCGGAACCAGAGCCTGCCCACTGAGCTGGGGCTGCCTGCTAGCTCCTGTTCTGTTCCGGGCCGTGCATCGGATACCCCCGCGTGCTGACAGAGTGCGGAACGGAGCGGCAGCTCCCCCGCCCCCCCCCAGATCATTCCGACCCTGTGCGGTGGCAACCCGCCGGGGTCATCACGGAGGCCATGTTTCTGGTTTCCTTTCTCCAGTATCAGCTGCTGACAGACGGTGGGAACAACCGAGGACGCCGCGGGCTGGCGATGGGCTTTATCTGGAAAATTCTGTCCTTCGCTTGGAGGAATAGGTTGTCTTCCTCCAACCAACACTCTCAACAGCCACCACGCCGCCCTCAGAGCTCAAGCAGACACAACACACCTGGTTTGAAGGAAATGGTATGTCACAGCCTCACTGGAGCACAGCAGGAATGCTTTCTCAAGGGTGTGGCAGGGTCTGGGAAGGTCACCCCCACCACAGTCCCAGTCCTCAGAAGACGGTAGCAAGTCCGAGGCACCCCAGACAATTCTGGTTTGAAAAGATAACCTGAGGAGGGGTCTCTAAAACCCTGCAGGAGCCGAGCTCCATGGTCCTCCAGTTAGAGTAACCCTCCCGTCTGTCTACATCTTCAATGTGGAAGGGGAACTTTACTTTTTTTTTTTTTTTTAACCTGAATCTCAGGCTGGCCTCAGACTTGCTGTGTAGTGGAGGTTAACCTTGATTGTATAGTCCCCTGCCTCCATGTCCCAAGTGCTGGGATTGTGAACACGATGGAACCAAGCGCTCCATGCCTGGTAGGCAAGCTCTCCACCAGCAGGAGCTCCACCATGGCCCAGAAATGGAAGGAAATCTTGAAAACTAACATGGTCTTCCAGTAGTGCCCTCTGCCTTTCACTGCCACATAAAACATGGCCTAGGGCCTCTGAGCAATCTAAAAATCTATCTTGTTTTGTTTTGTTTTTCCAAGACAGGGTTTCTCGGTGTATCCCTGGCTGTCCTGGAACTCTGTAGACCAGGCTGGCCTCGAACTCACAGAGATCTATCTGCCTCTGCCTCCCGAGTGCTGGGATTAAGGGTGTGTGCCACCACCGGCCGGCAAGAAACCTGTATTTTTACTACCTCTTTTTTTTACAACTCCCAGGCCAGCCCTCTAATGGCCGAGCCATCCCAGCCTGCTCCTATGCTCTCAACTCCTGGTGAGAGGCAGAGCCCGGCTTGTTACAAATTCCTGCAAAAAGACAGACCCTAAAGGAAGCAGTTTAGAGTTTTGAGAGGAGGGACCACAGACCTAGAAAAACCTCCCACAAATTGCTCTCCCCAGGCCCTGACAATCAACCTCCTGATCAAGGTGACTACAAGATCCTCCTGTGATTTCTCCAGAGGGAGACGCGTGTGTCAGCTGCCATTCCCATGGGGATTTTAAGAGTTTCACGAACAACCTGGAAGTTGGTGTTGTGGAAGGGGTGCAAGGCGGAAGCCAAACCCAGAAAACAGCATCATTACCAGGTCAGCGTTCCACCAGAGCAAGGCTCCCCCAATATGTCTCCCCCGAAAGCATTCCAGTTTGAAAAAAAAAAAGGTACCGTTTCCCCCCAAATAATGGGTCGGTCGAGTGACGTGTCCACTGGGGGTATTTTACACATCGCTTACAGGCTTGAAGGAAAGGGGAGTCAATCAATGATTAAGACTAATCCCTCTGTTCCTACCTCTTAACAGGATAATGTAGATTAATTCAAACCTGACAAAGCCCCCACAGTGCCTCAATATGATAGAAATTTGGAAATTCTCCGAAGAATCAGGGTGTCTGTACCCAAGGCTCTCACACGAATGTGTTACTTAAATAACACACCAATCTGTGATCCCCGAAGAATGAAATTGTTCATTCCCTTTTATGGGGGGGGGGGGATGCTTGGGAGGGTGGAGGGGGGTAAAGTGCGTTTGCCTGTCGGCAGGCTCAAGAGCTGAGAAACATTAGCTGTCATGAACCACAATCAAATCAGGTTTGAAATATTTAGCAGTGGCTTGGAAAATGCGACGGCGAGCCTCTGACAGGCGAGGTGTGCAGACGCCCGCTTTCCATTATAATGGAAATATCAGGCCTGTTCTGAATATGTATAACCCAGAAAAATGTATTGATTTTTCATTCGGCATTAAAAAAAATGAAATAGCCTGCAGCTGTCAAAAGCCTTTTGTTAAAAGCCCATCCCTTCCTGGAATGAGGTTTACCAGAAACAAGTTTTAATTGTATATGGGACCTCTTCTTTGAAAAACAAAATAACCAATCTGCTTACTTTGAAGGTAGGGTTAAAGCTTTGCCTTTCTCCCATTTGCCACCTAATTAACCCAAGGAACAACCACCTAGGCAGGTGGGAAGCACCGCACACACTGACCAGCGGAAGTGACGAAGTGACGCAGAGGGTGGCGGTCAGCAGGAGGGCCTTGAGCTACACTTCGTCAGTCCTCCTGTCCCTCTTCCTTGGGTGGAGGCCCTGGACTCACACGCTATATGCCCCCACCAATCACTTCTGCTCTTTCAGCCTTGGTTGGCACAATGGCAAGGCGAGGGTACAGCCTAGTGTATCCAATCCTCTTGGCATTTTCTTATCGGTGGGAAACCTCTACTGGGTACAGACATCATGCAAAGCGCACATGCTTTATTTTGCAAAAGAGGTCAAATCCGCAGCATAAAAGATGACCACTTGGCTTCAAAGAAAATCCCCGTGTTAAAATTCTGATATACAACAGAAACTTGTACCAGGCTGCAATGGGCAACGCTGATCGACAGACAGCTGTTCTGTCCTCAGCTTGTTAATTCTAGTCCTTGTCTCCTCCCTCCGATCTAATGGTGATGACACAGCAAGCTATAGCCCAAGGGTGGAGCAGAAAACCACGTCATTCTCCCTCCTGGACACTTTGGCATCTTCCCTGAAAGGTGACCAAAGACATGACCAGCAGGGGACTCTCCAAGGCCCCTGGCCCGTGTCTGTAGTGCACTGTCACACTCTGATCCTGAGAGAGGCTACCTAGCAACACTCCCAAACGTGGTCTCTTCCCTGACTACTCACCGCCTCCTTCCATCCCCAACAATCTGTCTGGAAGCTGCCTGAGGGGCAACTTGGAGCAATTAAGCACTCTGGGTAACAATTCCGCCACTCCACAAATGTTCCCCGGAAACCAAGTGGCCTGCCCACCACAATACAAATCCTTGTTTTCACATCACGTCCTCAGCCTCTCAGCAAAGGGGTACACATCCTCACCCCCACATGGAGAGCAGGGCATTTACACATCTACCTGGCAGTAGTTACCCGAGGGTTTTATTTTTTTTTTTTAAACTGCTGAACAACTTTGTTTGATTTTGTACTACTTATAGATTCATCAAGGAAAATACCAACAGAGGGGGAGGAGAGCCCCTAGAGGGAGAACTACTGTAGTCCTGGCAGGAAAGCTTAAAGGCAGAGCCAAAAAGAGGCAGAAGGGGGCTCCCTCTCCAGGGGCACCATTGCCTTGACCATTTCTCACATTTCTACCCAGTTAAGTTCTGCTAGGTTTGCCAAGGACTGCCCTGTACCCGCAGGGAGAACTGTCCGGACTCAGCCTAGTATTCCTAGGCATCATTTTCTCACCTTGGTGGTTGAAAAAAGTAAAGAAAAAAGACACTAGTCAAACTCATGACACGTTGTTTACACAAAACCACCTTCTCGGAGATGACGTTTATAAACACATTCCAGCCCACCAGAAGCCAGGAGGACATGGACAGGAAAGGGCCGGGGGGAGAACAGGAATGGGATCAGACGTGTGCCCACTCTCCAGTGAGAGGCTTCTTCTCCTGTGGGTCTTTGAAGTGACTGTTTAACTTAGCAACTCTCTGCTCTGTGCAGGGCTCATTCAGCCAAGACACCTGGGGGCCACACCTGGCGTTTCTGGATGCCCCTTGAAAGGCTTAGGTATAGGGCTACCACCCTCCCAGAGGCCTCTCAGAACAGCTCTGTGGAAGGTGGACCATGAAGGAATCCAGCCTCCACGCCACCGCCCTGACCTCCTTTCCCACCCCCACCCCCACCCCCACCCCCACCGACCTGCCTTTTGGCATCGGGCTGGAAGAATCAACACTTGGAAGGCAACTCTGGGTGTTATTAAAAATGACTAATTGGGGGATAGAGACCATTTATGCTTTTGTATATCTGAAGATCCTGCCGCTGTTTACAGAAGCGAGAAAAATGGGGACTGTGCGGCAAGCAGCAGCCTGGGAAGGCTCCTCTCCTCGCCTTCGAACTGACTTCACTGACGCAGCCCCGGGACAGAGTCCTCGTGGGTCCGGAGCCCACGGCCTTGCAGAGAAAATTCCCCTCTCGGAGCTGTCCCTCCTGCAGGAGCAACACTGAACGGAGTTAAGAATGCTGCCATTGTGTGGCCAGGACGAGCCCTGCCATTTTTCCTCCCCCAGGCAAGGCCACTTGGTCATTTGAACTGTTTGTCAAAACCACACTAGAATTAAGGGGGTGGGTGGGGGTCAAGAGAGGAGAAAAAGGGAGGAAATGCCGGGAGCCTGCGCGGCACCGGGTCCCATTTATCTGCAGGCTCAGTGAAAGCACCTGGGCTGCCCCCTGCAGAATCCCAGAAAGGATGAAAGCGGATGTGCGGGGACAAAGCACACCGAACCGATGTGCTGCAGACTCGCCTGGTGGCTATTCACCGGGAAGGTTTCAAAAAAATAAAATAACTAAGAGGTGTGAGTTCCAGTTTGTAAAATACAAGCCCAGCTCTGAAATGCTCTCCGAACGCACAGTAAATAAGAAGCCCGGCTCCAGCCCAGAACTCCGGAGGAAACTGAGTTCAGCGGAGATTAGTTCCTTGGGCTGTCTACATATAGGGCTTCTGGCTGTGGCTGCTACTTTCACACATGAAATGTAAAAAAAAAAAAAAAAAAAAAAAAAAAAAAGGCAAATTCCCTGAGCATGTTTGTAGCGGAGCGTGATGTGATTGTGTTGTCATTTATGGGAAATAATCGCAGACCCATCTCTCCCTTTCCCCCCATTTTCCAGTCCAAATAACCATGAAAAATTACACTTCAATGTCAGTGCCACGACAAAGGAGAGACGCTCTCTGGGAGCTCAGTGGATTTGCGGGTTTTTGGTTTTGGTTTTTGTTTTCTTTTCTCCTTTCTTTGGGGGAAAAAACCCTTAAAAAAACAAACAACAAACAACAACAACAACAACCTACCTACCCCTCCAGTCATACTTTGTTTAAAAACATGATCTAACAAATGCGTTCTGACACGTATCTTTCTCGTGCTCTCCTTTCTTTTAAATGGCATCTTGCACAGTTTAACCTCACACCAAACTGGAATATTCTGGAAAGTAGGGGCAGACAAAACAGAAGGTCCTTGATACCGAGAGAGGTGCCCCTCTCCAGGCAGTCAAAAATAAAGCCACTGGGAGAAGACACTGATTCCAGCTCAGCATGCTACTTGGGAAGAGAGGGCAGAGGCAGGGGGTTGCAAGTCTGAGGGTCCCTGGAGCTGAGGGAGAGATGAAGGTCTAGATGGAAGGGGGGGGGGAGGACTTCACTTCATTCATCAGACACCAAATCATTTCACAGACTTGAACACATCATCCATAAAGTATGGGGGAGCGGGTGTCAAAATTAGGAGTGCATAGCCACCCGAGGGATGCAGATGGGGAGCCTCATGGATGGGTACCAGTTCCTTCCTGCCTGCCCCCTCTGCAGAAAGGGACATTTTTCAACAGAAAAGATCTGCCTGAAAGCTTTTTAACATTCCAGGTGTGAGGCCTGAGCAGTCCCCACAGCATCTGTCTTTCAATAACACCCTGCTTCAAATAAACACTGCCAAGCCTCCATGGTTGAAGAGGAGAAGACAAGATAGATAAACACACATGAGTGATAGAGTAAATTAAAGTGTGCGCGCGCACACACATACACATACACCCCCCCCCCCAACGTTTTCCATTATAGAAGACTAGTATGGCCTTCAGAGTCAAAACTGACTTACTGGAGAGAGAGA
Source organism: Peromyscus californicus insignis (assembly GCF_007827085.1). Classification (NCBI taxonomy): domain Eukaryota; kingdom Metazoa; phylum Chordata; class Mammalia; order Rodentia; family Cricetidae; genus Peromyscus; species Peromyscus californicus. The sequence continues at coordinate 102,292,323 of NW_026294606.1, forward strand.
GCTTGTACTTAATGCAGAAAGGCGGGGCTGGGAGGTGGGGGGTAGGGGTGGGGGGTAGGGATGCCTGTAAGCATACTCAGGCATCTGTGTCCAAATGAAGGTGTGTGGGAAATGAACAGGATGTACCAGAAATGATATTAAAGGCAGGTGATTAGAACCTAATGGGCACACGCAAAATCCTTGAGGGATGGCTCTCATGACGGGAACAGCGGCGATGATGGATGCCACACGTACAGGAACCAGAGCACGAGCTCGCTGGGCAAGGGAGGGCGGGATAGCTGCCGTGCAGGACAGCTGCCGTGCAGACCCAGCGTGTTTACAGGACCAGGGGAGGCATGATCTGACCACGCCCAAGGGAATTATGGACTTTTTAAAAAGCAAATTAAGAGAGAAAGTAACAGGTAAACATTTTGTTTCCGACCATTGAGACAAATAGTACAAAATGGAGAAAAGCAGAACCCTGACTGCAGAGGTCTGAGCCACAGGGCACACAGATGACAGACCTGGATTCGATTCCCAGCTTGTTTGTCACCTTTCTCTTCAGTCCATCGTGCCTGAGGAGTCTAACCCTTCAGAAAGCAGCTTTACCCCATGAAGTGAAGAACTCAGACGAAAACATTCGTCCACTTCCACCAGCGGATGGCAGAGCAGCAAGGGACTGACTGTCAATGAGCTGCTTCTACAGGATCATAAGCCACTTACACGGACAGCTGGTAAAACAAGCTGATTCATAAAAACAGAGCGCAAACAAAGGCTCACACTTGCCAAACCAAATCTGACAGAACAGAAATCGGGCCAACTTCAGTGGGATTTCACCCAGAGAAACACGGGCAACACTCGCTGCTCTTCCTTGGGCAGACCCAAGTGTGTGCAGAGGAGGTCAACGCATTTGCAAGGCACCACATACCACAATGCAACAACGCCAGACACGTGGACAGGCAGACCCTGGAGGTAACCTACAACAGACTCCTCCATCTCCCAGTACCTGGAGAACCTTCAAAGAACCATAACACACGGCCTGGCTGCAAGCAAAGAGGCCAGCTCTGGAAGGCGATCTTACGGCCAGCTGACATTCGAAGACACACTGCCATGTATAAAGTCAAAACCTAGGTCATTCTCTCGGACCGTCAGGTCTCTACTCTGAAGCAGACGGGCAATAAGGGAGCAACAGGTTTCGGTTGACAATTCCTAAGACAGTTGAAGGGAAGCAGGAAACTGAGGTGCAGGGGAAAGTCCAATGTTTTCTGGCTCAAGCGCATTCCTTGAGTCATGGGGACAAGCAGATGGGGTGCCTAAACTGTCGTTCTTGACACAGCAACTTCTGCGGTTCTTCTGTGCCAATGGGAGAAAGAAAATTCTTGGCTCCTCCTGTGGAGGAACTTTGAAAGCCATACCAATAGTTCTACCCAAAGTCTGTCTTTGTTTTGTTTTGAATTTGGATCCTATACAATAAAACTAATTTTCTAGGATTTAACAAAATGCTAACCCATATCCCTTTCACAGAGATGCTAACCCACGGCAGCTCCTCCTCTGTTCTCCCGGAGGTACTGTGTTTTAAACCAAGCCTTAAGATTCTGTTCATCATCCAAAAGGGCGGGGGGGGGGGGGGGGGCGCGGGGGGGGGGGAGATTCTGTTCATCTACTTTGGTTTTCCTCTTAGAAAGAGCTGAGGAGATCTAACGGCAGGTTAGGCATGCTTGAAAAGCAACGGCTTCCATTCCCTGTCCCCGGTGTACACAGCACTACATCTCAAAGCACAGTGACACGAGCGATCATCAATCACAGCAAACACTACAATCGATGGTGGTCAAAACTGAGGCTTACGCCCATACGCTACACTGGCGGGGTCATTGGAAGACTGGACCCTTGACACCAAAGACCAAGCACAGCCATGAGGAGGGAGATGACTTGGGTAGAAAAGTACAGTTTTGTGACAAAGAACTGGTACTTAATACAGGTATAACCGACCTGTGGAGGTTTGTAGCACCACATTACATTAAATTTGAGGTGTAGAGATCCTTCTCTGTAAGCAATGGAACAGGGAAAATGTTCTAGAACTCTACTAACAGGGAAACCCTTCACACAGGATCCTCCCCACTTTTTTCCAAGTGCAAGATAGATCCTTAGCACACAGAGAGTAAGGAACGGAGACGGCAGAGCAATCAAAGGTGTCGTTTCACTGTCTGGCATGGGCTTGTAGGAAGTGGGGGAAATAAATACAACCAAACGTTCAACGCCGTGTCGGTGATGACGACGCCCAATGAAGCGGACAGATGAAGTGAACCTCCCACCCCTTACCAAGCACCACATCTCAGTACAAAGGGAGGGAAATTGGATAATAATCAATGAGGGGAAAAAACAGCAGAGTATGTTAAAATGAAGACTATGGGTCTAGAGAGAGAGCACGATGGTGGAGACTACTTGCTGCTCTTACAGATGACTGGGGTTTGGCCCCCAGTACCCGACCCGGTGGCTCACAACTGGTAACTCCAGTTCCAGGAATCCAGTGTCCTCTTCTGGCCTCCACAGGCACTCTATGCACTCAGTACACATATATACATGCAGACAGACACTCATACATGTAAAATAAAAGCAAATCCCCCCCCCATTACGTATATGCTATGATAGAGAAAACGCACTGGTTTCTCTCCAAAGGGGGCTAACCTATGAATTGACTCGGCTACGAAGTTCGCTCAAGAACTTCGGTGAAAAGTCGGAAACAGGAAATATCCTGAGAGAAGAGGAGACACTGGAAAGAGGCTGGGGGAAGAATGCTGAGAAGCTGAAAACTGGTGCCCAGCTCCAGGACTACGGATGTAAATTTTAGGTAGCCGTATTTGAGGTCGAGCAAAAATCAGAGGTTTTCTTTCACATTTAGAACATCAAAAGGGGTAAGTAAGCAGGGTAGTCCAAACAAGGAGACAACACCTGCTGTTCAAGTGTGAGACCCTGTGGAGGAGAAAGGGCCGCTTGCAGAAACCTGGTCACCCAAGGGCTCTGCATTTGCTCAAAGGAATTGGGTTGGAGGAAGTGACCTTGAGAGCCTTCGTTTTACAGACTAAGAGATGGATGGACCAGTGAGGGAGCCCACAGGAGGAGGGAACAAGTGCTCAAAGGTCATGTGACCAAGGAAGTGGGCTGGCCACCCTGTTTCCTCCTCAAAGGCTGCCGCAGGGAGACAGAGTCTCAAGTTGGCGCTGCAGTTGTTCTAAGCAATACCCGACTCTTCTCAATCGTTTGACATAAAAGACAAGCAAGAAGAAGCAGCAAGCTTACCAGAAACAGAACCAAAAGCCTGCGCTCAAAAACAGAACTGACCCCTAACATCCCAGATACCTGTTTCTAGGCAAACGGTATACTGCTCCCTCCCTGCCCAGTGGCAGAATGACACCCCAGATATGACCACCAGGCTCAAAGCCAGGGCAAAGGGCACTGGTGCTTTCTCTCTCCGCCCACCTCTCTTTGTCCTGTCTCCTTCTGGCTCTCTTCTGGAAGGGTAGAGCCCAGGAACATTCTAGATCAGGGTTGAGTCCGAGGCATTGGTGACAGGACGGCTGTCACAGGCTCGAGTCCCAGCCACAGAGAGCTAGCAGAAGCCACGTAATTGCTTTCCCCTTCCACTAATAAGCTTTCAGCAGGGGAAGAATTCAGCTTCCTGTAGTCAACAGGCCCTTTTTTCCCTGCCTCTCCTCACTCCAAATAATCTAAAGTGACTGCAATTTCAGCCCTGCCTCTCCAGCATTCAGCTCCACCGGCTGGGGTCAGAAGGTGTCAAGTGAGGGCCTGCCTCTTCTCTTCTCCTCTGCCTGCACGCCACCCATGCTTCTTTGTCACTGAGGCAACCTTCCTCCCTGGCCCAGCCATTATGTGGGCAGCGCATGGGCTCTACACTCTAGGAGATGTCTCTCATGGCCCAGACAGCGCTGGAGGGAAATCTCTAGGCGGTAAACTAAGCAGCTGATTCGCAATGACCAATCTCAAGCACCGGCTGGTGACCGAGGCTGCCGGTTTACAAAATGCATGGTAGTAAGATGTGTGTTCAAGTGGGTGGCTGCTCGTGGGATTTTTGGTTTAGTTTTATGAAAATGATTTCCACTCCTATATTCTTTTGTGTGTCTGATTTTGTGGGATAGGTTGGTGGTGTGCGTGTGAATGCGTGTGTGCGTGCGTGTGTGTGTGTGCGTGTGTGTGTGTGCGTGTGTGTGTACATGTGGAGGCCAATGCCACTGTCTGATACCTTCCTCAGTTGCTTTTTTTTTTTTAAATTTTCCAGAGCTGAGGACCGAACCCAGGGCCTTGTGCTTGCTAGGCAAGTGCTCAACCACTGAGCTAAATCCCCAACCCCTTCAGTTGCTTTTTTCCACCCTATTTTTCAAGACATAGTCTCTCCCTGAAGTCAGAGCTCATCCTCAGGCTAGACTGACTGGCTGGCTGGCTCTAGAGATCTTCCTGCCTCGGTCTCCCCAGCACTGGGAACAGAGGTACGTGCCTCTTGGCGCCTTGCTTTCATACGGTTTTTCACATGGGTGCTGGGGACTGGAACTCGGGTTTCCATGGCAAGCACTTTACCCACTGAGCCATGCCCCAGCCCAGCCCTCTGTCTCTAAATCCTTTTCTGAAGACTGTGTTAAGTACCCCTGTGGTCAGTCTTTCCAAGCTAAGCTCCTTGTCGCATCAGCGGTCAGTAGGTGGATGACCCGGACAACTGCCCTGCTCATTCCTTGCCTCCTTTCCAAACACAACTTCCATTAAGCAGGGCAGCAATGGCGCTTCCCCTCTGTGGCTTCACAGCACTGGGCTGAAGTTGAGCACACAGAGAGATGGAAAGAGTGACAGAGGACAGAGGTGTGGGGAACCAAGACAGAGGCCACGGTAGACGCCTGCCCTGCAAATGCATGGAAAGAGGGCCATGTGCAAACACACAAGGCTTCCTCCAGGAAACACAGCACCAAGCGGGAGACACAGGCAGGACTGTGGACCTCAGCACCCTTCTCCTGGCCACTGTACCCAGGGTCTGTGCAGGCTGGAAAGGGGAGGGAAAAGAGGACCTGTATTTGTACCCACAAAAACACCTGCATCCCACCCCAACATGTGCAAACTCGTGCAGCGCGCCCTCACTCCTGGCTGCAGACAGGCCTGTGATGGGAATTTATTTCCCTCAATTACGAGCTCTTGTCTCCAGTCTCAGTTCATCAGCATGGTGCGGCCAAGTCAATGAAAGGCTCCACAATGAAGTCATCACATGCGCAGGGATGTCCACTGGGCCGGCAGGGTTGCAGCCACACCCAGACAAGGCAAGTCACGCAGGCGCTCCACCTTGCCCCACGCTGGTGACCCCACACACTCCCCCCACAGCCCCATCCATGGAGCCTTGTGCTCCTGGGGTCATTTTCTCTGACCTGATCACAAACGCTTTAATTGCAAAGTGAGAACACAGGCAGCTGGCTGAGTGGGGGTCATCAGAATGACTGTGGATGTTCTCCGTTTCTACTGACTGTGCTATCCTTTACCGCTACCATGAGAACCAGTCCCACGCCCAGCAAGGTGACATACGCTTTACTCAGTTCCCACCCGTGGAAGTGATAGTAACACAGCACCCACTTGGCTGAAGTCACACCATCAGCAGTCCCATTCCACGGATGAGGAAACTGAGGCTGAGAGAGGCTGAATGACTGGTGAGGGTCATAGGCTGGGGGCCGACAGGGCTGACACTAGGGGTCAAGTTTCTAGAGGTTATTTTTACAGCCGCCACTGTGAGCTTCCCAGGAGAGCACACGCTTCCACGGTCTGCCCATTGGTCTGCCCACTGGCTGTCCAGAGGCCTGAGGCACCTACTGTGTGTGGGCATGAAAAGTCCAGCTGTGAACAGAACACAAGGCAGGGGCAGCTGCTGTGCTGAGAGGTGCTGGGAGGTGGGGGAGTAGCAGGGAGGAGTTGGGGAGAGTAAGGCCGCTAAGAGAGGGGTGCAGAAAAGATGAGGGACAATGACAAAGCCAGACGAGGGACAGAGGGAAGCCAGGGCGGCTGAGGGAGGGGGCCACGTGTGTCCAGACCTGTGGAGCGATGGTGGGAGCCGCGGAGGCTGGCCTGTCATGCGGGAAGCACAGAGGTCCTAGAAGGGCTAGCCAGCTGCAGGAGCGGGGATTGAAGACAAGGGTCACAGAGGTCCTGGAGGCCAACCCTACAAGGTCTTGTTGGCCACTGCAGGGCTGGAACACACCAGGCACTTCTGAAGAGGCCGGCACGGCATGTCCTCCCACGGGCCCATTCGACCTCGGAGCTAGCTACTGCGGCATCTGGCCTTGGTTGTCACCCTCTCCTGCCTGCACAGCAGAGAACTATCTGTGGGGTGGGGATTGGGGGGGGGGCATTCTGCATGTTTCACATGGTGGCCCTGAGAGGGAGTTCCCACAGAACGGCCACTGTATGCCTACAAATGTGTGTGTGTGTGTGTGTGTGTGTGTGTGTGTGTGTGTGTGTGTGTGTGTGAGACAAAGCTGGCTCCGAGGTGAAGAACGGCACGGGGAGGGGTACCAACCACACACCCCTTGCCATGTGCCGTGCCGCAGTGCTGGGACAGCAGCTTGACACCCAGTGAGCCAGAGGCGGTCACGTGAACGCCAGGCTCCAAAGCAAGCACCAGAGCAGCCGGGAGGGTAACGCCAGGGGTGGAAGGTCTCGGGATGGCAGCAGGGGACGGTGATGGCACAAGTCAGCTCCGGTGACGGGTCCTTTTGTGTGTCCCTCCTCTAAAGCCACACCGCCTGTGACGTAACAGGAGCCTCCACTGACTCTCTACACTTAGTGAACTCGGGGACATACAACGCAAATTGGTGGCTGGGGTGGGAGACTGTATTTTCTCAGATCTGTGCCGGTGTGGCCATACGTCTGCTCGGTCACTGCACGGAAGAGGTGCCTCCCCTAGTGACCCACAATCCTCTCTGTGGCTGGTTCTACAGGCCTCCCTCTTCCATGTCTTAGGGCTGCTGGCTGGTTAGCCAGGCTTGGTAGAAGGCACCTCTGCCCTCACCATCCTCACGCCGTGTGTGGCCCTGATCGGGGCCGGCCAACTCACTGTTTCTCTAGCCAAGACGGGAGCTGAGGTGGATCCGGGCCAGGCTGGGGTTAAGGAGGTGAGAGGCAGGTAAGAGTGACCACCTTTCAGAGCCCTTTCAGGTCTGTCAGGGCTGGAGCGAGGGCAGGAAGACAAGACCGCCAGCCAGAGCAGGAGAGGGAAGGCATGCCTCAGGGGGAGTAAGAGATGGGGCAAAGGGGGAGCGGCCAGAGAGGGGGGGGCTGAAGGAACAGGAAGCAAAATGGGGCCAAATCCACCCCAGCTTAAAAGAAGGGCTAATGTGGGTTTCCTCCTTGAGCAAAAGCCAGAGGAGGAGGCTGGCCAAGGCCAGGCTCCACCCCCTCCACTTCATTTCATCAAGACTGTGTTTGGGGAAGGGGCCAGAACAATTATTGGAGCCCTAACTTGGCTGCTTCCTTTTACAGTACATTTCCCAGAATAAACTACCCCAAGACTTCATCCATCTCCAAAAAAGGCAACCGCTAAAATCCCTTCTGTCCGGGCCCTTACACCACACGGGCACAGTCACCCTCCCCTCTGGACTTTGGGGCTGGGGAGCAGAGGAGGCCAAGGGGCGACTGCTTGGGTCTGGCTCTAATTGCTCTGGCTGATGCTATGCGGTGTGGGGGCCGATCCCCACTCTGAGCAGTTAGGAACTTCCCAAATCATTAACCTTTCTCGGAGTGCATTGTACTGGGAGGTGCTCCCTCCGCAGCCTATTCAGGAGCCCTATTGATCCACTGCACACTCGGTGCCTTCAAAGTTGTTTATGATCAATATGCAAATTGCTCATGGCATTGATCTAGTATTAATTTTCAATTAGGGAATCCACAAGGGGTCTCTGAGGGTCAATACCTAACAATGCAAAGGAAGCTCTGCTGCAGAGGGCTGGGTCTGATGCTGCTAAAAGCTTCCCTGAGCCACCTCCTCCTGGTGCCAGGCCCTCTGAGCCGTCACTGGTGCTTGGCTCATTTGGTCCCCTCCTAAGGCAGACCCCTTCCTTCGTTCTGCAATCTCTCAGGCTGGATTTGTGGCTGCTGCCCTGGGCCGCCACCGCCACCCACCCTGGCCAGGGTCAAAGGAACCCTCTCTAGCCTGCTAGTGCTCTCTCCTGACATCCGCCCTTCTGAGTTGATGCCCCCAGACATGCCTCCTCAGATCCCCCGGCTCCCCGTGCCACACCCTGCCCAGACCACTCTCTCCCCCAGCTCCCCAACCACACATACCTTCTTCCTCCCTCTCTCCCTCTCCCTTGTTTCTGCTTAGTCACGGAACGTCACCTTGGCATGCTGCCACGGCTGGAGCTGGCGAACTGCACAGTCCCCAGAAATCTCAGGCAGTCAGGCAGAGCCGCCAGGCTGCCAGGTTATGCTTGGCAGACACCCACCCCACTGATGTCATCTCAGAACACCAGGGGAAGGGAAAGGGCCCGGCTTCAAGTCCACTGCTTCTCCTTCCTTTCCTCTAGCAAAATTTTTCTTCCTAATGAAACATGGGGGTTGGGGGAAGGTTAATTACTTTACCAATCTCGTTCATGGTTCCCAGAAGAGGCCATGGCCTACTCTCCAGGAGCACAGGGTAATGCCTGTGAGCTTGGGATTGGGGCGTCCCCAGGGAGAGCATGCCTAGCTGGGACCAGAGTGACCTGGGGACTCAGCCATTCCATTACACCCCTAATAGCCCCTTGGAGACCCTTGTGGGAAGGCTGTTCAGCCAAAGCGCTGGAAGAAAAACTCAGGACCAGCCCCCCTCCACAGGTGTGGGCTCTGCTGCACTCCAGTGTTGGGAATCACCTCTGCAGGGGACCAGGAATACCATGCTTACTCTCTCCATCAGGAACGCTCTCCAGAGTGCCAGGATCTCTTCCATGGAGCTTCCTGAACACCCAAACCATGCCACACGGGTAGTCATCTGCCTACTCTCTGTGATGCCACTCATTGGGCTAATCTGTGTGAGTTAGCTGGCTGGGCTAATTGGTTTATGGATAACATTAATTACCATGTTGCTCATTAATGGATGAAATCTTTATTGGTGCCATTGATCAGCAGACTTGTTTAGCTGGCCTCCTAACCAATGGCGGATGTAACAAGCTCTATTATTGGCATATCAATTAATGGAATCAATTCCTGGCCAGCGGCTGCCATTCCGTTTCCTACTTGTCCAGGGCTAGGAGACAGAACCATGTCCGGCATGCCTATACTTGAGGGGCCCCGGCTGTCTACCGAAGCCCGGCTGGTCTGGGCGCTATTCAGGGCTCACCTAACAAAAAAAAAGAAAGAAAGAAAAGAAAAACCAAGCAAATGGTTTATTTCCCCCTGCTCTTGCATTTGAAAAACCATCTTCCCACATTCTAGGGATGACAGAAATGTTTTGCCCTGTCAGGAGACGTAAGCCAGAAGGAGATGTGGAGAGACCACTACAGCAAACAGAAGCACTAGGAAAGTAGGTGTGTCTAGATAAGGCACCAACAGGAGGGTCTGATCGCCAGGCTGGAACCACAGGACCAGCAATGAAAGCACCGACTCCTGCCGTCAGCTCTTAGGACACTCGCGAGTTCTGTACTAGGGTGCTGGCCTCTTCAAGCCTGTCATACCTGCTGTCCACATCCAATAATCTCCAGAGACAACAGGCCTGGATGAAAAAATTAGCACCTACATCTTACAGCCTGAGCTCTGGTATAGAAAAGGACTTACCACGTTAGGAGCAGCCACTACCCATGGGCGTCACGTGACCAGTAAATCCACGTGCATAAGCAGAGCTCTGCCTTTTCAAAATACACACAGTAAACCAGTTCAACCACACCTGTGTTACTGCAGCCGCTGTCAGAGGAAAGGCTTGGGTGGCGGTGTGCGTGAAGGGGCACCGTTTTAGAAAAGGGTTGGGGAGCTGCAGACATGGGGTGTGCGGAGTCAGATCTGGACCCCATTTACTTCCAGTAACTATGAATGCCAGGGAGTTACCATGACAACAGAGGGGTTGCTTTAAGAGGAAACATGGAGACGGCCTAGCTCTCAAGACCTGGTCTTCAAAGAACTAACTGGAGTTCACCCCCAAAACAAGCACTTGAAATATTATCCCAGGCCTGTTTCTAAAATGTTTAAATGTGTTTTAGAAAAAAATTAAATTAGAAAAGGAAGAAATGACTGCCCCACTCCCCGGCGCTAACGCTATCTGGAAACTCTGCAAACATGAGCGTTAGGCTGAGGAAGAGTTTGTACAAGCGACAAAAGCCAGTGACAAGAAGATGTCACGGAGGAAGAGAGCAGCCTTTTCCTGGGCAGTGACAGAACACAGGAGCTCACTGAGGCTATGATGAGGGACATCATTTTTAGCATTTGAAAGCATAGAACAGGACTTTTTGGATAAACACTGGAAATGTTTCCTTTCGTTTATAAATAGAAAGTGACTTTTTTTTTTCCACCAAGTGGAACATCGGCACTTCCAGAGGCAAGTCCAGTCCTGAGCCAGGGCAATGCCCCAGGCAGGTGTCAATCTCCCAGGTACCGGAAAGAAGCAAGCAAGAGACCTCATCGGGGAGGCAAAGGCCTTGAAGAGACTCTCTACACAAGAGAAGGCTGCATTCCACCTGCTGGGGGTGACTGGGAGCCACCCAGACAGGGGCCCTTCATCAGCTACTTTACACTATGGTCTTTTTCCCAGGAAAAGCAGGCATGGATCCTTCCAATGGCAAAAATCCCAATGTTCTTCAAAGAGTAAACCGTGTCTGAACTGCTCTCGGGAACCCCAAAATACTATGAGTTCCACGTGTTTTATTCTGACTTAATCTTAAATGCTGAAATAATAAAGCACATGCAAATGTGGTTCAGCTTTAATTCGATGGTGGTCATTTAAATAACCATATGGCCAAGGACACAACTTTTGTTAGGAACTCTGCTTAAAACACTCATACTTTGGCCTAATTGAAAATTCACTGGAGATTGCGAATCAGGTTACTTCAAACCACTACTACTTGGAAGTACTTCTGTGTGAATGGGATTTATAAAATAACAGAATGAAACACCAATGTGGAGGTAAAACAGCAGTGTTATCGATACAATTTAACTACTTCTGTAACTCTTCCTTTAGATCACTGTGAGCTGCCTCTACTTTGTTCTCACTTTCTGACATCATGAGTACACGTGACAAATATGAACTCCTACAGTTACAGAGATTTTTAACAACACTGTTTACATATTGGCTTGCAATTAGATTTTTATTTTCCTTAAAAATTAGTATATGCATATGGGTGTTTTGACTGAATGTATGTCTGTGAACCACGTATACATGCGTGGTGTCTGCAGAGGTCAAAGGAAGGAATTGGATACGGTGGAACTGGAGTTTAAAGATGGTTATAAGCTTCTCTGTGGGTGCTAGGAATCCAACCCAGGTCCTCTGCAAGAGTAGCAAGTCACATCTCAGTCACATCTCCAACTCTGATTTTTGTTTTTAAACAGCTCTACTATGGAGCCCCGAATGAAGAATGCTTTCTGCTCTTGCAGTTCCCAGCCCCCACACTGAGCACCTCACAACTGCCTGTAACTCCAGCTCCAACAGGCCTTATTCCCTCTTCCGGGCTCTGCAGGCCCTTGCACTCATGTGGCATGCACATAAATAAACACCAACACATCACATAAAAATGGAAATAAGAACTCTAAATTACAACAGTTTATAAACCACCATACCATCTGGTGTACAGACCAGGCTGGCAGTCTGGAGCATACTCTCTGGAGGGCCTCCAGAAGAAGCATGCATGACATGTAAAGTTTCTAACCATGAATTCAGAATCCTCCCAGATTCAATGGGATAGTTTTTATTTTGTTATATTTTAAAAAATGAATGAATGAATGAAAACCTAGCCACTAGGGTAAACGTTAACAACTGAACTGTCATTTATACCTGCTGGGAGAGGGAAAAATCAGTTTTTCTCCAATGGAATGACACTGGGTATATCAAACACTCCAGGGCAGGCCTCATGCTCAGGAGTAGCTGACCAACTTAAAATGGACTTCATAGTTTTGGGTGTGTGTGTGTGTGTGTGTGTGTGTGTGTGTGTGTGTGTGTGTGTGTGTATGTGTGTTTAAGTATGCTTTTATTTGGTTATTGTTTGGTGGTTCTTTTTACCCCCTGCCTGGGGAGGTGTTGTTTTATTTTGCTTTCTTGGCTTCAGGGTTTTTGATTTGTTCTGTTTTTGAAAAAGAACTTAAGGTTGCGGGGGTAGGTAGGGGAGATGAACGGGGAGGACTCGGGGTAGGGGAAGAATATGGTCAAAATATACTTAAAATTTAAAATTGTTTTAAATAAAAATATAATTAAAAAGAAAAGCTAATTTTAAAAGAAATAAAACAAAATTCTCCCAGAGACCATTACAGAAATCCACAACTTGTGGGCTGGAGAGACGGCTCAGCAGGTAAAGGCACTTGTTGCTCTTGCAGAGGACCTGGGTTCCATTCTCAGCACCCACAAGATCACAAACCATCCCTAACTCCAGTTCCAGGGGATCTGACATCCTCTGCTGACATGTGCAGACACCAGGCAAACTACTCATACACATAAAATAAAATAATTCTAAAACTGTGTGTGTGTGTGTGTGTGTGTGTGTGTGTGTGTGTGTGTGTGTGTGTGTAGGGACCCACAATTGGTCAAAATGCTGACAGTGAGGGTGTACAACCTCAAGCGACACACTCACAACCCTTACACCCACGGCTCAGGGAACATCGAGGAAGAGGAGGCAGGCAGATTTTAAGATCCAGAAGAGCAGAATATCTGCTGCTAAAGAATGCCACCTGGAACAAGGAAGCTGCGCCCAGGTGATTTCAATAATATCCTTGTCCGAACAAGACATGCATGATGACAACCCCAGCTGACATCACAACATGGATGTGGACAATCTTCCCACCCTTGAATGAAGAGCTACAGGCAAATTCAGCAGCTGCCTGTAGAGAGGGGGAATCACTCTTCTCCAGTGAGGAGCCCCATAGGTTAAACAATCCCAGTAGTCAACCTTAAACACATATACATCCACACAACAGTAGATGGATTCATCAAGTTGTGTTTGTATATATGTACACATGTGTATATGTGTATGTATATATAAACAGAACAATAAATAAGATGTCATGACTGAGCTGGGGGCAGGACAGGGGAGGAGTTAAAAGGGGTAAAAATGATGTAAATACGGTACTCATGTATGACATTCTCAAAGTGAATTTAAATTAAAATATTAACAGCAGCCCTCCTAGCTCTAAGCCAACCAAACACTCTTAAATGTACTTAACTGGCTTTGGCTCCCACATGGAGCAGGCAAAAAAAAAATGTGATACGGCTACACAGTGGTAAGGGGTGATGGTTGACTTCAAAGCACAGTTAGATGCTATGTATTGTGTTTTAATTGAGACTGGGGAGGCAGAATGATCTCTACATGGCTTCCTCTGGAGGCAAAATGAAATCCCTTCAATGGGGAACGCTCAGAGTACCTGCTTTCCTGGCTGTGGTAATCTAACCAGAAAGTTTCCGTGGCGATTTCTCAAAGAATATCTAAGAAAACAAAGCAGGAACTGCCGGTCTGCCCATCGTTGTCGGTACATTCACTAATCATAGCTGGACGTGTCTTGGCTCGGGCCTACTAGATTCAGGTTCTTGTGGATCTCACTGGGCAAGAATGACAGACTCGCATCCTCATGGAACCCACCCTCCTGTAGATCCTCTGTGGGTGACATCACACGGCCGTGTGAAATCCAACCACTCTGCCAGGAGGTGTGTGGACAAGAAAAAAAACAAACCATGTTTTCCATAGATCTCAGTTCACCACTGGCCTTGGGGCTGCTATGCTGGGGCTACAAGTTAGCTCCATTCGACACTATCAATCAACAGGGGAAATCATTAAAGAATCAGGATCCGCCTACTCTAAAAGGCCACTTCATTCCTGAGACTGGTCCACGCTTTCCTCCATCCACACCTGGGTGGTTTTGTATCAAGGCTCTTCCATACCAAACACAATAATAAATCAAATCTTATCAGAATTGAGCCATAAATCTGTGAAGACTCCAATAATTTCCAGCTGAGGGAATAACACCACAAAAGTACTTTTTAAACTAATTACTCAGATTCCGAAGTGCTGCCCTAATGAGCCGCCTTTCTGCCCAGAACTTACTAAGAAGGAAAACTAACTACCTTCTGGTGCAGTAATTACTGCGTTTCCCCTTCAAACTTCTAACTGGAGATCGATGCTGCATTTTAAGACCCATTGATTTACAATTAGCCTGGCTTTCCTGCTAAAGTGTTTTTTAAGCAGAGTTTACTTTTATTTTATTTTGAAATCTCAGAGATCTGGTTCTCGGATTTTTTACAACCTCGTGAGAGGGGACTGAAAATCTTCAAGAGGAAGAAGATCCACATCTGTAGAGAGTGGGTGAGGGGGGATGCAAATCACTCTGGGAAGATGCAGAGATGGGGAGAGGGAAATGGGCTGGTCTGAAGGAAAACTTCAGAGGCCCAAAACGAAACAAAAAACTCATGCCAGAAGGCAGGGAGTAGAATCCAAAGGGAAGAGGAAGAAGTCAGGGATGTGGACAGAGCTGGGTGCCCGGGCTTCAGGAGGCTTAGCTGTTGTGCCAGCCTGCCTGGCTAAGGCCGCTTTTCTCCGCTTCTGCCGTTTTTTAGCATCCTTGGGTAGAGGGAGGGGAAAAACACAAAGAAAGAAAGAAAAAGCTTTGTGTATCTTTGCAAAACAAAGCACTAGTTAAAAATAGTGTGTGCGGCAGGGACAGTGTGCTAACATGAGGGGCCTGGCAGCTCCTGCATTTGCACAATCTGTCCCACGAGGAGAGCAGAAGCAAGCGAAGCAATTAAGAATTTCATGCTGATTGCTCCAAGCATGTTTTTCTACGCCATAAAGATAATAGCATAAAGGATACGGCCTTGCTGCGTCTCCCCTCCTCTGTTTGACAACTTTTGCCTTCTGTCTTTGGGATTCGGTCTTGGCTGCCATGTTTGAGGACTCAAGATGTTCACTAGCTGGACTGGCACCACCTGATGGAAACAATCACTTCCATACCCAAAGAGGCGGCAGCTTTTGCGCCCCAGGCTCACCCTGCCTCTGATTGATAACAAACCCTGAAGAGGAGGCTGCTGCCAAGCTGTCATTGCCTACAGAAAGGAGGAAGGCTTGAGACCTTCGGAGATGGCTTGAAGGCCGACGCACCCAACCAGGACCTCTATGGGTCCATGTGCCGTTCCCACTCTGAACTCTCCCTGCAGCTGGTTCCCCAGAGGGACTCGCAAAAGAGGGCCTTGGAGTGATCAGGGCAAAAAATAAAATAAAAGGAGGTGAGGGATATAAACTATTAACTTTTGCCTTTTTTAAAAAAGTATTTTATAGCTAGATTGTATAGGCCAATCTCAAAGACTAATACGAAAAAAAAGTGCAATTAAATCCTTGAAAAACTGACAGATCAGCAAAACAAAACCACCCGGAGGAGAACCCGATTGAGCCTCATTAAGAAAGAGTTCAGCCTGTTTTTAAAACCCTTTCTTACCACTTAGCTGGGTACCTCCCAGCAGTGAGATCTCCCAATGCGGCTGGCATAATTAGTGTCAGAATGGAAAGAAAAAAAAATCAGCCTAGGAAATAGAAATTAAAACACAAATTTAGGAGGGAGGGGGAAGTTCAAATGGAAAAACCATTTCCAAATTCAAGCAACAAATACCCACCGGTCTCTGCGAGGGCAATGGGGAGACAGCAAAATTCTCTCCGGTCTGCCCAGATAAATGGGTTCCAATTATACAGAGAAAGGGCTGGGCCACAGGGAGAGATTTATGCTGCAATTCTCCATCTTCAACCTCTCCCCTTCCCCCAAAATATATTCTGTGCTGTGGTCAGCTCCACTCCAGGAGGCTGGGTTAATGGCAGATGGATGGCAAAATGCACCAACCTCAGCATCAATTATAACCATCACATCTGACAATGGAGAAAATGAGATCGGGTGACAGATTTCCACACCTTCAGCCATCAGGATCCCCCAACACTGGAGTGCATGCATGCGTGCGAAATGGTGTGTGTGCGTGAGAGCTCCGGTAAACGCATTACATGTGCGGCTGCCGGCCTGTAATAAGGAGGCATGGAGCTGAGATCCATTAGAGACGAGCAGGCCACTGAGGAAGAAATACTCTGGAGATGGGGAAGACGGCAGGGAGATGAAGCCATTTTATTAAATCAGGCAAATTCTAATTTATTCTGCAGAGAGAGGGGAAAGAAAATGGATTCATTCTTGGTCTATCCTCTGAGCTGGCTCTTATCACCCCAGCGGAGGGAGGAGGAAACAACGGCTTCCAGGGCTCATCTGGAAACCAAGGGAAGGTTTCCCTTGGAAAAAGCAAGCGTTAAAATCTATTTCAATTCTTGCAAGAGGAATATGGAAACTAGTGCTCAAGCTAGAGAAATTGGTGGTGGTGGTGGTGGTGGTGGTGGTGGTGGTGGTGGTGGTGGTGGTGGTGGTGGTGATGGTGGTGGTGGTGTGTGTGCGTGGAGGGGGGATCCCTAGCTTTCTGATTACTCTGGCAAGTGAAGAAAGGGCTTGGAGATTTTGTTCATTGTGAGAGGAAGCCAGGAGGGCAACCCCAGTCCAGATAATGCTGACCCTGAACTAGAGAAATGATGGACATCTCCCCCAGTGGTCAGAAGGCCACTTGCTACCTTCCCCACGGTAGGAACCTAACTGTTCATTTATTGTTACTGAGGCAGTCTTATGTAACCCAGGCTAGCCTAGAACCCAGTATGTAGATGAGGCTACATATGGACTTCAGATTCTCCTGTGTCCACCTCCCAACTGCTGGGATTACAGGTGTGTGCCACTCTGTGTGGCTTAAAACATTGCCTTTTCATGTTGAAAGTGGAAAAACCAAAAAAGGAGGGGAAAGTCCAAGGAAGAGAAATGTGCATCAGAACTCTAAGCACAGAGGTCGCCTGTCATTAACAAAAGGCGCTGTGTTTAGACCGCAATTAGGAAACCAAGGTTTTAATTAAAC
The DNA here is from genome assembly GCF_007827085.1 of Peromyscus californicus insignis. Taxonomy (NCBI): domain Eukaryota; kingdom Metazoa; phylum Chordata; class Mammalia; order Rodentia; family Cricetidae; genus Peromyscus; species Peromyscus californicus. The sequence goes on from NW_026294606.1 coordinate 102,309,421, forward strand.
AATTGCATAAAGTTACTTTGGCTCCCTGTCTGGGCCAGCACTTCACCAGCGTAAGGGCGCTAGCAAAGAAACGGATAACACACAGCGTGTGGGTAACTCACATCAGATACTGTGCACGTCTGTGGTGCCTCTGTGGCGTCCCCGAACAAAAGAGCAAGCTGGTAAGCCCGGCACAGTACCTGTACTGCAGCCAGGCCATAAGAAATCAGCACCACTGTGCTACTCACAGCTGAACAGGAGAGATTATCCGAAGGATCCTGTAAAACACAGGAGGCTTTGGGGAGGGGTGGTGGGGTGGCAGTGGTGAGCATCTCCCAGGTACCCAAGGAAAGTACTACATCTCCATTAACACCCAGGCCACATGCAGCTAGCTTATAGCAGGGCATCTTTTAATGAGGAGGGACTCACAGAGCGTACACCCCTACAGATTTCTAAATCACCTGCAGGGGTGGGGTAGGGTGGGGTGGGGGTAGAGCAAGCCCCACTTGGAATAGGGGCTGCCCAGGTATCAGGCAGGAACTCAGGTTCAAATTCCTAGGAAGACCCAAATATCTATGCTTTCTAAGCACGGGGGAGGCTCTGCTGTGGCTCCTGCCAGGAGCACTCACAATGCTCAAGGAGCTGGGAGCCCACACACAATTGGTCCCTACTCTGGCCACACAGCAGGGACAGGGAGGTGGTTACTTTCTGCTGGGCTGTACTAAATGAACAGCTGGGGCCATCTTCATCCCTTGTTATGTACACTTTGCCGGGTGAGTGAGGCTTGGCTCGCAGAAACAGACAGGCAGACTGACTAGCTTTCATTCCTTATCGCCTATCAAAAATAATCCAGTCACCTGTTTTCCCCACTGGACCTGCCAGAAGGGAGAACTCCACACTGACACCTGCAGGCGAAGATGCAGACTGCACCTCCTTAGACGCTGATGGTACTCCTCTGCACCCAGACTCCCCAGCCTGTCAAATGCGGAAGAAGGAAGACAGCCAGCCAGTACTGACTAAATGACCTTATACGCATGTCCAGCACCGAGCTATCTTCTTAGGCATTTCTGGCAAAGCCACAGAAAGAAAGCCTTAAATACTGCTCATTAGCTGCCAAGATGCTCTTACCCCATCTGAAACACACGGGCTATTTAGGCCTTTACATTTCAAGCCTTTACAGACCACCAACCCCATTTTGACTTTTTGACAACAGGAAATTCCTCAAGTTACCTGGATAACAGGGAGGGAGGGAGGGAGGGAGGGAGGAGAGAGAGAGAGAGAGAGAGAGAGAGAGAGAGAGAGAGAGAGAGAGAAGAAAAAGAAAAAGAAAGAAAGAAAGAAAGAAAGAAAGAAAGAAAGAAAGAAAGAAAGAAAGAAAGAAAGAAAGAAAGAAAGAAAAAGAAGGAAGGAAGGAAGGAAGGAAGGAAGGAAGGAAGGGGAGAAAGGGGAGGAGAGAGGGAGAGAAGGAGGCGGGGAGGGAGGGAGGGAGGAAGGGAGGGAGGGAGTAAAACAAACTGCTCTGGAAGTTACCAAAAGCAGAGGTAAATTCTGCCCCCACCCCTAGGCTACCACCTGCTTCCTGCTTCACAATGTGAAGACAGCCCTGCACATGGCCCTGCTAATTCTGTCAGGGCTGAAAAGCAGAGTGGCCGGCCACACGGAAATGCTCCTAAAGGGTTTACAAGACCTGATCCTGTGAACCGTCACCCAGCGCACAGGGACACTGCACCTCCGCCTGAGAGGCCAGCAGGCAGTCAATCAGCACTCATCTCAGCATGGGGAGGACAGCCAGAGTTCTTCTCTGGGGTGTGGTGCCCAAGAAAAGTGTGTGGGTATGTGTGTGGGGAGCACGTCACTGAGTGCTCCCCATCCCTAAAAACGTACTACGGCGCTTCAGGTCAACACCTTTCACCAGGCTCGGCGGACATGGAAGAAATTATTTTAGATCAAGTCCAGAACCCAAATTCAAATCAACGAGGCTGACTTTATGACTTATTTATTCTCTCTTCCTTCACGGACAGAAGGTTAATATAAGAGCAACTCCTTGGCAAACCTTTCCGGGTAGCTGAAGCGACACTGATGTGAATCAATGCTCCCTTTGTGAACACATTACTTGGCAGAAACTGGCTCTCTCTGAAACCCCCTTCAACACAGCCAGCAAAACAAAAAGAAGGGGGAAGAGTCCCTCAAACAAAGGGATGGGGTGAAAAGAAAGAGAGTCGACTGCACTTTATTCTTTTTCATAGAGGCAAATGGATCTGGGGCTTTTATACATTAATCAATCAATATCACTGACTGTACATCAGCAGGGTAGCCAAGTTATGAATGACCTTTCTGGCGAAGAGGACACTTTTAATGCTCATAAGACTGCTCATGGCTTAGCAACTTCCCGAATTTGTGCCTGCATGATTACCCCTTGGAGGCGAGCAGCCGTTAGTGCCGTACTAAATATGGCAAGGTTAGTCGTGTCCAATCTGCGCGGAGGGGAGGAGAGACTTGGACCTGGCCACCCAGTTTATGCATGAGTTGCTGCAACCTGGGTGACTCGGAGAGACCACGCCTGGCCCCCCTCTGGAAAGAAGAGCCTGCCAGGCCTCCTGGGCAGTTGCAGGCCAATCTAAACAGGGCGGCTGGAAAGCTATGCCCTGCTCACCTCCCATCAGCTCCTGAGCCCTCCGTGCTAGTGGACAGCTGCAGTGGCCACGGTGGCCATCCCCAGGCCTCTCCCTAGGTCCTAGGTCACCTCCCAGAGCCCTCCCCATGCTCCCTGGGTTCCTCCCAAAAGGGAGCTTAACTTTCACCTTTCTGAGCTGTTTTCTTCCTTGCAGGGACCACAGAAGGGCATCTCTAGGGAGATGACTCTACCTTGCTTACACTCTTCAGAAATACCAACCTGGAGAACACAACTTGGACCAATTCTCTTTCTTTTCCCCTTACTAACTCAGCCATTCTGTTTAGGCCCAGAAGGCAGGAAAGCTCCCTAGATTCCACTCTTAGTGGGTGGAAATGGGGCAAGGGGCGGTCCGTGGTTTGGATTTCTATGACAACCATTATGGTCTCAGGGAGGCCACATGGGACAGGACAAAACCCCAGCCACTCCCCATCTCCACCTCCACTTTCTTCTCCGGGTGTCTAGCTCCTTAACTGTGGCAACAATGTCTGCAAAAGCCTGGTGGCCTACTGACAAGGCCCCTCTTTTTCCTGTCACCCAGAGTGAGAAACAAAAACTCGGGAGAATTTTAAATACTGCTTTAACTTCCTACAAATCACCACAGAGGAAGCCACAGGGAATGGGGTGCTGGCCTCTACCAAATACAGGGAACATTCAGGGTAAGAGTGACTGAGATGACTCCTTGGACTACACTGTCCCAGCCAGGTGGGACTGGAATAGGACACAGTTTAGAGGAGACGGAACTGTTTGCCCTAGCTATTTCTAGGCCTACATATAAGGAGAGGATCTGGGCGCTTACATTTCTCAGGACAGGAGACAAAGTAAGAAGCCATCTCCAATGGTGCTACTGCCAGGCCCTGGGCCCTGGGCCACGAGAGAGACCCAGAGCTGCAGTGCTTGGGTAACACACACTGGACCAGGAGAAAAGCTCGTGTGGGAGTCTCTGAGGAGCTGGGACTTCCTCACGGGCCTTCCGAGTGAGGGAAGCTTGTCACCCCTCACATGACTGCCAAGAATACTGCAGAACATTTCCCCGACAACAGTTCTTTGCTTTCTTTTCCAGCCTGGTCTTCCCATCCGGTGTCCCACACGTAAGTGATACCGATCTTGTCAATCATTCTTTTAATGCAGTCAGAGTCCCAGCCAGAAAAGGTATTCTCTATTTTGAACTGAAAGAACAGGGTCCACACTAGCTGCTCACCCTGGGATGGTGTCACACACCCCTTCCTGGTCTGTCACATACTGACCTGAACATCTTTCTTCTCTCTGGACAGGTGGCAATCTATAGACTAATAAGTGGGCCTATTCTCCCCACACCCCACCCTGTTCATCTTTTATTATTTAAAAAACACCAACTTCTTCTGCCTCCTTAAAAATGTGTGTGTGTGTGTGTATGTGTATGTGTGTGTGTGTGTGTGTGTGTGTGTGTGTGTGTGTGTGTGTGTGTTCTGAAACAGTCTTGGTGTGTAACCCAGACTCGAACTTGTGGCAATCCTGCCTCAGCCCTCCAAGTCATAAACCTTTGGGTCACCTTTGCAGCTGTGTTACACTGTGAGACCCCTTCACTGAGTGTGGCCACTCAGAGCAGGCTTGAGCTTAATTCAGTCTTCCTTTCTGGACCTCTCAAACATCTGGTAGCTTCCTTGACATCTCTCAAAAGTTCACTCCCACCTAAGGACTACAAACTGAACTGATCAGGGGCAGAGGGGAACACAATGTTGTCCTTGTAGCCTCTGGGGTTCTCTCAAGTTACAAACACCACAGGCTACCCTTGCACACTGCTCTCTCTGGCTGGCCAATAGCCACTAGTTAACACGTTTCTTTTTCCTTGTACTTGTCCTCTTCAGATGGGTCGCCAATCCACCACCCAGCTGGCAGACTCCCGAGTCCTCTACACTGTGCATGTCCACGCTGTAATTCTCAGAGGCTCGGGACCTTTCCTTACAGAGACAGGGATGTCTTGATGCACACTGTCACACAGCATCATTCCCTTCTCTCCCTTCCCGTTGTGTGTGTTCATGGGTGTGTTTGTGGGGGAGGAGGTGCGTGTGGAGGTCAGAAGACAGCCCTGACCGCCAGTCCTTCCTTCCTGCCTTCTCGCTGTTCATCACTGCACACAGCAGGCTCCCGAGGGCTCTCCAGTCTCCACCTCTCACCGAAGCACTGAGGTTGCAGGGACTTATTCCCATTAATCTAGGACTGGAGACCCGAACTCAGGTCCTTACGCTTCACTTGCACAAGTACTTTGCCCACTGAGCTGTCGCCCCAGCCCTCTTTCTGTGTCTCTAAAGCTCTGTATAAAGAATGATGTTAGCAAAGATAAAGGAATATTCATTTGTCCCTCTGAGCATCTGGTGGTGACTCACACTAGTCACAACGGAAAAGTAACTAAGCCCAGGCAAAAGCAGAGCTGAGCACAAACTCAGGCAGCCCACCCCTAACCCTACAGGCCCAGACATCCGGAGAAGCCCTACAGTGGAGCTGGGTAGCCCCCCAAAACTATAAAGAGAGGAGCCGAACATGATGGTACTTGCCTGCAATCCCAGCACAAAGAAGACGGAGGTAAGAGGACCAGGGGACTCAGTAACTCAAGGGAAGTTTCAGCTGCAGACCAAGTTCAAGGCCAGCCTGGTTACATGGCACTCTGAGTCAAGGAAACAGAAGTCTGCAGAAAGAACGGTGCTCACATCCACATTACAGTTTACCAAGTCAGCCAATCCTCCCCACCTTGGTTAACTCCAGCCTCATGGGACCATCCTAACACCCATAAGTAAGGCCCAGATGCTTCCCCCAGAAGCCAGAGACGACAAGGAGGAAATGGGGAAAACTTCAAGTGGCAACGACAGACTCACCAGGATGCATGAGTTGCAAGTAAGCACAAGAGGAAAATCCACAGAGCTTTAAGGCTCCCCACAAGAAAAGCCGTAGGCCCTCTTTCCCGCCGGATGCTCTGTGTCTTCTGTCCCCTACGGCCGTGAACTCTATGAGGAGAAGAGCTGGGTACAAGACAAGGGACTGTGACCTCAAGGCAAGCAGGACCACGCCAGGCCACTTCGGAACCCCTCCGGGGGTCTCCCACAGCATTCATACCCCAGACGCAGGACGCGGTTCTGAAGGCCAAAACCATGGTGCTACCTGCTACACCCTCCCAGGCACGTGCCGGCTGCACAGCCCATCCTTCCTTCTGCCCTAGGGCTTCAGCACCAGCTGGAACCTCAGCCTGCCGTGTTCCTGTCCTCCTTCACATGGCCAAATCAGGTCTCGGCCTAAATGTCACCACCTTAGAGGCAAAGGAAACGATTAACATGCGCCTGCACCCAGGGTAACCAATGGGCAACATGATGCTTGAGAGGAGGAGCCGGCTACTAAGTGAAGAACAACAGAATTTGAACATTGCCCAGGGACCAAGTCCGAATGAAACAGGAGGCATGGGCAATGGTCGTCAATGGCCTTGAACATCAGGAAGGTGGCTGCACATCCCTGGGGAGGGATGGCACGTGGGCAGCAGCCTTGGAGGAAAAGTCCAATTGGCCATGACTTAGGTCAAGTCAAGATATAATCATCAGACCACAGGACATACAGGGGACAGAGCAACGTGTCGGACACCACCACCAAGATGCTCTCATCAAACTGCCAGGAATTCTCAAAGAGTAGATCTAGCTTCTTAACAGAAACTTCAGGGGGGTGGGAGGTGAGAAGGGGAGCCGACAGGTAAAAGGAGGTTTTAGAGACATATTAGTTAATGAAGATATGAAGACTACACTTGCATTTGGATTTATTAATCCGGGTATGCATGGGTGTGAGTGGGGATCCTCTCCTCCTATCTACCTTGTCTGAGACAGGGTCTCCTGCTGTTCCCGCTGCCTAGGTCAGGCTAGCTGGCCCATGTCCACCCTCCACCTCACTATGAGAACACTGGATTACAAACACATGCCACCACATCTGGCTTTATGTGGGTTCTGGGGGTTCGAACTCCGATCCTCATGTTCACACACAAGCATTCCACCCACTGAGCCATTTTCCCACCTCTGGATTTAAACAAATCAGCTCTTAAGGGTTGTAGGGGGAAGTCCGTGTATTAAGGAATTTATTTCATGATTTCTATAATCTTACTATTTCTAACAGTTTGATAATGATATTGTAGTCACGTTAAAAACGTACACCAGCCGGGCGGTGGTGGCGCACGCCTTTAATCCCAGCACTCGGGAGGCAGAGCCAGGTGGATCTCTGTGAGTTCGAGGCCAGCCTGGACTACCAAGTGAGTTCCAGGAAAGGCGCAAAGCTACACAGAGAAACCCTGTCTCGGAAAAAAAAAAAAAAAAAAAAAAAAAACGTACACCAACTGAAATACTTATAAAATAAAGTGAGCTTTTTTTCTTTCAAAATCATTGAATGAGGGGAATGTGTGGAACACACGGCTGAAACACAATTGGCCACGAGCCGGTATCTGCTGAGGAGGGGGAGAGAGGGTTCATAGGGCCTGTTGTATGACTTGTGTTGCTGGTGTTGGTGTTGGTGTTGGTGTTGGTCTGCTTTGAGTCAGAGTCTCACTACGTAGGCCCAGGCTGGCTGACCTCAAACTCAGTCTCTTGTCTCTGCCTGCTGAACGCTGGAGTCCAAGCGTGCACCACCACACCCGGCTGCCATACCCTGCTTTCTACTTACGTGTGTACTTGGCACTTTCTAACGTACGAAGCCTTTGGACAGAAACCAAAGATACGTCGTCCTACCTTGAGCCCTGCTAGTAACTGGTAACTAGGCAGCCACAAGGCAACCCGTCTTATGCATAATGTCAACTCTTGGACTAACACGTTTTTTCTTTTTGTCATCTCATTTTAATTCTTTGCCTCATAGTTCTTCTTTTCTTTCTTTCTTTTTTTTTTTTTTTTTTTTTTTTTTACCCACAAGCTTTTCTGGAAGGAAAACTCGGTGAGAGACGGGGCCAGGCCACCCACATTTGCCACCATGGCCCCCGGGCTCTGATGCTGCCCAGCACATGAGGAAGCCTCCTTAAATACACACTAGAAAACAGATAGGTACATGTACAAACAAGACCACATCAATCATTTAGCAGCAGCTTGAAGCACTGCCCTGGCTTGCATTTGCATGTTGTTTTGAGGGATTGCTCATCCCACATCTCAGGAGGATGTAAGGACTCCTCCCATGCCACTAGCTGGGTTCAAGCGCTGTATCCTAACAAGAGATCATCATATATCAGAAGACACACAAAGATGAGCTGGAGAGGTGGCCCTGGCTGTCAAGCCTGATGACCTGAGTTCGATCCCCAGGGCCCACATGGTAGGGACGAGAGTTAACTTCCTCTGACCCTCACTTGTACACTGTGGCGTGTCCCTCAACACCCGCCCACACCACATTAAATAAATACTTTAAAAAAAAATTAGGACATAGGTAAAGTTTGGGACCTTTTCTAGAAATTTCTGAGTGAAGCTTAGAAGCAGCCTACCACAGGCAGCCCATGTTCCTTGGTCCTCACTCTGTTCATGGCTGCAAGTATCACTCAGTCACATGGGTGATACCAGAGCCAACAACTCAGTCCCACCACCTATCAAATCTGACCCAAGAATAAAAGCCACACGGGCATGGTGATAGATGACGGTAATCATAGTACTTAGGAGGCTGAGGCAGGAGGATTGAAGAGTTTAATGCTAGCCTAGGTTAAATAGAAAGACTCTCTCTCAAAAATTAAAAATACAATTAAAAAGATAAAACTCATCAATCATCCACATGACAGACAGTCTGGAAACAACCAGATGTTACAGTTTTGAAGATGGGGCCTAAGGCAGTGAAATAGAATGGTGTGTAATTTGCAAATCCTGAGAATGCCACTGGGAGATGACAAGCACTGCCAGAATCCTGCAGGATGCAGAGATACGGGCTGGTACACTTCTAATCATGGAACCTGGGCAGACGCTAGGCAATGTGAGCATGTGTCGTCCGTGAGATCCTGCCTGTGTGTTTCTGGGGATTGAACCCAGCGTATCACACATGCTAAACAGGCTCTTCATCACTGGATTCTCCAGCCCTTTCGAGAGACTCTTTAAAAGTGACTTCAGCATTCATTCTGACCCACTCTTCCGACGCTCAGGCTAGAGAACCAGGTGGAACCGCTTTAATGAATTGTTTTAAATAGAAGATGACACATTCACCTAAGAACATGACAGAAAACATTCACATTCATGAACTTGTGACTTAAGGAATTCTACCAACAAGTATCTACGGGTGACTGCCATGTACCCAGGCAGAGGTGGAATCACCCTGCTGGGAACCAGGTAAACCACAAAGAAAGAAGGAGGTCAATGGGAGGTTCTCAGAGCTGAGACGGCCGCGATCTCATCACAGTAACTAGGTCCTGTGGACTGATGTGAGATGTCCCTGAAGATCTATGTGTTGGAACTTGGTCCCTCGGCAGTGCTCAGTGGTCTGAGGACCAAGAGGAGTCTAAGCTCAACAAGGGACCGACCCACTGATAAATTCATAGCTGAATGGGCTATGGTGAGGCAGGGCCTGGCTGGAGTAATTCAAGTACATGCTTATCTCATCCAGTGTTATCTCATCCGGGTGTGCGTGTGCTCTCTCCCTCCCCTACTTCCCACTTCCGGCGACCACTAACAAGCGCCTCCTCCACCACTCATTCCTGCCGCCATATTCCTCTCCCGGGCTATGGACCCCACCATTCTGCTTCACCTCATGCCCAAAGCTGAAAGAGTCAGCCAGCTGTGACATAAAACCTCCAAAACCATGAGCCAAATAACCTCTTCATCTTAGAAACTGTTTCTCCAGGGTATCCTGCCACAGTGACAATAAGCTAACGTGTGCCATCTTCAGTACAGAGAAGTCCGGCTACCCCCCATTTGGCTGCGAGTGCTGCTTGCCAGGCATTCTCTTGTGCTAGGCTACTCTGGGCACATGGACTGAGCACTCTCAGTTAGCATTAGTGCTCCACTTGCTCACAAGGGAGCCTCCAGGAAGAAACACCTCAGAACTGTGCAGAGTGCCAATCCAATGGCAGGAGTCAAGAGATGGAGCTGGTACAGGAAAGAAGAAGAGAAAAAACCCTGCTTCTAAGATTAAGAGGACCGCTTTCCCCCCACTGGTGGCCAAGGAGGCAGGTGACAGTTGGGGGGTGTTCAGAGAACCTTCCAATTCATAACAGACCAGAGCTAACACTATTGAGGGTGGCTCTTCCCAGTTCCACTGAGCAAGGCTCTTACCTGCTTGCCCTCTCTAGGGCTATGTACCCTGTGGGCCCAAGGATATGGTTAAGCCGCTCAGGTGTCTCTGAAGCATGGAATCTGGAAGAAGGCTTCACTTGTACTCACAGACAGAGAAAATGCCTGGCTGGAGGATCTGAGGCTGAAGAGCAGAAAGATAACTCAACATGACCATCAAGCACCAAAGCAGGGGGAGAAGGAGGGCAGGGAGGGAGGGAGAGGGGGAGAGAGAGAAAGAGAGAGAGAGGGGAGGGAGGGAGGGAGGGAGGGAGGAAGGAAGGAAGGAAGGAAGGAAGGAAGGAAGGAAGGAAGGAAGGACCATTGCAGAGGGATAAAGCGAGACCCCACCAGGCTCTGTCCTAACAAATGATCCAGAAGAAAAAGCGAGAGAGTGACTTTCCTCCTCCCTCGACAGACAAAGACGGAGAGCGGGGACAGGAATTATGGGGTCAGAAAGAACACACCACGGATCTATGCGAAGTGTGCAGCTCTTCAGTCTAAACTCATCGACTTGTCACAGGAGCATCAACGAAGCAGACCTCAAAAAGTACACGTGGGCCCACTTCCACGGGTGAAATAACTGAGGCTTTGGAAGTAAGCAAATGGGAGCATGAAAAGGGGCAGGTGGGATTTGTGTGTGTGTGCGCACGCGTTGTTCTAAGGGAAGGGGTCATTTCTTTCATCAGATTATCTGAAAGGCTCAAGAAACCTCAGGTTATGTCATGAGACAGGCCACCGGGCTCAGAGAGGCACGAATCACAGCCCTCGTGTGACTTCGCGCCTGGGTCTGATGTAAAGGCCCACAGTGTTCAGCCTGACAGAGAGGTAAAGGACCACAAAAGGGTCTCCTCAGAGATGAGGAGATGGGATAAACATGAGATGGACGCCAGGTCATAGAAAATGTCAGAGTGCATTCACGGGCCCTTTCACTCCCTCCTAGAGGGCTTTCAAAGCAGTCTCCTGCCTTTGAACATAGTCGATGCACAGCAGTTGAACTGCCCCTGCCATTCCAGGTCTCTCATGTGCACAGGCATAAACTCAGTCCGCAGCTCCAGCTATACCACAAGTCACAAAATGACTGGTCAACTACAGGAGAAATAAGAACTCAATGCCCACAGTATTCCAAAAAGGGGGAGAGTTCTAGAAAGTATGAATAGTTAATTCTTGGGGGGGGCATTCTTATGGTCAATCTCTCCCCAGTACATGAATAACAATTTTGGAAGTAAAACAATAAGCGTGCACTACATCTTATCTTAGATTGTTGACTGCTATGATAGCAATTCAGACCTCATGGGCTGAGCAAAACTGACCAGGACACCTCAGCTTCAAGTCTCACTAACAGAGCGAGCCTGAGACTGTGGTTGGAATCCTTAGCCTCGGGCCCCAGTGCATCCCAACCTTGCCAACCATGAGCCACCCGTCCAGATGGGCTCAGCTTTGATTCTGCTCCACAAAGGGCTGATCATGGCAGCACAGCATAGCACAGGATTACTGTGAGCAGGTCTACAAATTTTAGAAAAACTAGCACTTTTCAATCAAGGTAGGGAAGAGTCTAGAACGGTATCACAGAGCTAAGAGAAGGTGTGAGCTCTCAGCACGAGCCAGTGGCGGCAGGCAAGAACTAAGTGGGTTCTCCTTCTCTCCAGAGGATGGAAAGACAGACACAGATACTTCAGGAGAAGAAACACACCCTCAAAGGTCGCTATGAGTGACACCATAATCCAATGAGCTGGTGCCCTTTGGAGACAACCAGAGGCTTAACTTTTCTTCCACTCTCTGTTGACCATGCTTTAAACAAGGAATGCACAACTACTTTGTTTGGATCGCCTGGTTTTGCTCACTTCTTGTCAAATCTCACAGAGTGGAGTCCAGTCTTAACATAAAAGAAACCTGGGGGCGGGGGAGATCAAGCCCTTTCTGAAGGTGATGGCCTCAGATAATAAATACACTTGCTATACTATGACAAACCTGTTTAGTTTGTTTGCCTAATCATCACTGATCAGTGAAAAGGGCTACTTGTGAAGAAAGGAAAAAAAAAAACACGCCAAGAGCAATGGAGAGCCACATTGCATGTGTGGGATGGGGCACGCTCAGGGCCCACACCAAGATGGAGGCCCCAGAAGCCGGGATTCTGGCTGAGGAACTGCTGGGTGGCAGAGCATGCACTCCCTGCCCCGCAGAGGGTTACACTTTTAGGGATGAACAGTAAGCAGATATTAAATAATCAGCCAAACAAGGCTGTCAACCCCTTTCGGAATCAGATAAACAAACAGTACATAATTATAATCACGCGTGCGACGCTGCACTACAGATGAAGTGCTATCTTCATTTAGAAAAGTGGGGAATGTGGGAAGTGAGGGTGGACTCAGTAACAGTCTCCCCCGCCCCCCGTACCATACCATACCCTGTCTGTTCTGTCCCCACTTTCTGCAGCAGCACCTCCCTAAGCCCCAGAGCCGGGCCTCTCACAGCCATCCTCTTCGGCTGTCCCCAGTGCTTCCCTGAGAACCTGCCCAGACACCACTGAGTCCATTCCGCGACTCCAAATGCTCCCTCCCTTCCCGGTCAGCATAGACAAGCTTTACTTCCAAACCCCTCCATCTTCTGTTGGGGGGCCAGCAGCATCCCCCTAAAGGGCAGATCATGAGATTTTGCTGTGACTATCATATAACTCCTGACTCTCTCAAAAGGTGAACCCAGTGTCTCTTTCTCAAAGAGAACGTGGTCCTGTGGCATTTCTGTCTCCTCCATCTGCCCACCCATGGAGCGTGGGCAGTTTTTAGAATCCACTCCACTGAACCCTTTGGGACTCCGTTCCTATAAAACAGTGAGCGTCCCCTGGCATAGACCATGTTGCCTTGCCTTCACCCCTGGCTCCTCTACCTGGACCACTTCACCAGGCTCAGGGGCAGCAGACCACTGGCCATGTAAGGAGTTGGAGACACTGCCCTGTTTATAGCAGCCCGAGAAACCACCTCCAGAGAGCAAGCGAGGAGCCATCTGACAGGAGAGAGGGGTGACAATGACTGATCCAGGAGGAGAGTCAGAAGGCTGTGTTCAAAAACAACAATAAACAAACAAAAACATGGAAGAGAGAGAGAGAGGGAGAGAAGAACAGACTATCAGAGCCATCCCAGGACAAAGCTCTGGCTCCCATCAGAGAAAATGCTAAAACAGGACTCTGGCTTCATGGAGAAAATAGAGAGATCATTAAATTCATTGAAAAGCCCTAGGAGATTGGGGGTGGGGGGCGCGGGAGTAGAAATATTCAACAGCAAGCCTGGTTCCAGAATCCCACTTTCCTTCTATGCTCCTCAACACAGCGGCCAACCTGTCCTGCTCCCCCTGGGGGCCAGCCCTGCACTCTGCAAACACCCTGCCAGCGCCACTGGCTTACTGAAAAGAGGGCACACCAACGAACCAGTGTGCGTCATCTCCTTACAGGAATCGGAGGTTAAATTTACCACAGTGTCAACATTCATATTCCTAAGATCCTGCTACTCAATTGTGCGGGGTGTGTGTGTGTGTGTGTGTGTGTGTGTGTGTGTGTGTGTGTGTCACTCTCTCGTGCACCTGCATGTTTATAGAAACCAGCACTCACTGTTGAGCATCTTCTAGTGCATTCCACCTTACTTTTCTTTTCTTTTCTTTTTTTTCCACTTTTATTTTTAATCAGATACTAGAGGTATCAGACCCCCTGAACCTGGAATTGTGAGGCACCCAAGTAAGAGCTGGGAATCAAATGCAGGTCCTCTGGAGGAGTGATCCACACTATTAACTGCTGAGCCTTCTCTCCAGCCCAACTTAGCCTTAAAAAATTTTTTTTTCAGTTTTGCTATTTATGTGTATGTGTTTGTGTAAGTGTGTGCCACATGTATTCAGGTGCCCGCAAAGGTCAGAAGGGGGGTGTTAGATCCTTGGAGCTATAGTTACAGGTGATTGTAAGCTGACCAATGTGGATGCTGGAAATTGAACTTGGGTCCTCTGGAAGAGCAGCCAGGTTCCCACTCACACCTCAAGACAGGGTTTCTCTATGTAGCCTGGCTGTCTTGGAACTAGCACTGTAGACCAGGCTGGTCTCGAACTCACAGAGTGCTGGGACGAAAGGCATGGGCCGCCACCACCACCACCACCACCACCACCACCACCACCACCACCACCACCACCACCACCACCACGGGCTGCAGCAACTGTTTTTAACTGCTGAGCCATGTCTCCAGCTCTTCACCTTTTTTTTCCTTGTGGAGACAGGGTCTCTCAGTGACTGTGGAGCTTACTATCCCTGCTAGACTGGGTGACCAGTACACTCACCGGACTGCTCCCTCAGTCCTGGAGTTAGAGACTCATGCCACCATACCCAGAGTGTATGTGGGTGCAGGGGGGACTTCACGCTTTTGTGCCAAGCACACTACTGTCTGAGCCATCTCCCCAATCTTCCTTCTTACCCTATAATGGTTTCTCACCTGCACTATCAGTGACCCGTGCCATTTTAGAACATTAGACCTTTCCCTAGACTTCCAGGAAGTGGAAGTGTCAAGTGGGGCACCAAGCTAAAGCGAACTTAGTGACCCTGCTTCATTCGTCAAGTATCTAACTATTTTCCTAACTTCTACTTTCTCCAAATAGTCCCATTTTAAACCCCGGTTCCTTACTAAACAGTCTCAAAGTATCTCTGAGCTAGGTCTCAGGAAAGGAAAAATAGGAGCATCAAATGGAGTGTCCTAGAAGGAGCCAGGAAAGCCAAATGACACGGGCTGAAGCTGTCAATAAGGACCCAAGTCAGTCCCGTGTGCCTCCTGATGGCACGCCCTGGGAAGACAGCTCCGCCACCGTTTCTAGAATATCTAATCGACCACCATACGCCTCCTGATGGCACACGGCCTGGGAAGACAGCTCTGCCACCGTTTCTAGAGCATCTACCCAAATGCTCAGTCTGATCCTAACCGGAAGGAAACATCAGACAAACACAAACAGGAAGGAGAGCATCCATCCAAACGGCTGCCTGTATGCTTCAAATACGTCGAGACCACACAGGATGGGGGAAGGACTGAGGAACCAACTACTCCAGGCAACAGGCCTTCACAGAGGCACGATGGGTAGTTAGGACCTGTGGTCTGAGATCTGTCGATGCTAACAGTTTTCTATCAATGCTTTCTGACTTGCATAGTTAGTCTCCAGTTGGATGAAACAACACTCTTGCTTTTAGGAAATATACGCTGGCTAGGTGCGCCACGCCTAAAATTTACTCTGAAATAGTTTTTACAAAATAAGGCATATGTCTGAGTGCATACACGCATGTATCTGTACACACGAATATCCTTTATGTGTACGCAGGGCATTAGAGACTATGCCAGGGAGGAAACGCAAGACCACGGAAGTGGGACAAGGTTTCCATCTGTGGGACCTCCATGAGAGTTCTGTACGCTGCATCATCACTATTCTGTAAGGGAAATTCTATCAATGTTACCATTATTCAAAGAAGTCACGAATGGAAAACAAGACTCCTGGCATCTCTAGATCAATTATAGATTTGTTTCTAGTTGTAAGAATCTGCATTATATGCATTACACATTTTAGATCTCATACAAATTTCATTACTGTTGTTTCCACGTTACTAATGAAAATGGAGCTCCAGTCAGCGCCTGTAGTGCCCGCCAGAGCAGCCCAGAAACCCGAACTTGCTAGCTACAGCTCAGTCCTTCTTTCAGCCAGGATTTACACATG
The DNA here is from genome assembly GCF_007827085.1 of Peromyscus californicus insignis. NCBI lineage: Eukaryota > Metazoa > Chordata > Mammalia > Rodentia > Cricetidae > Peromyscus > Peromyscus californicus. The sequence goes on from NW_026294606.1 coordinate 102,325,027, forward strand.
TGAAAAATTCCTCCTGGGCTCTGAATGGGTTCAGCAGATAAAGGGGAAGAAAGAGTTTTAAAAACTTATTTTGAATAAATTCATGATCTCAGTACTAGTAGTCTCTTTCAAATGATGAAAGGGGAAATGGAAGGAACTTGGTTCAAAGGATCAAAAAAAAGAGGGGACAATTTTGGGTCTTTGTCCACGACCCTTTCTTGAGCTAAATTGCCCTGCTCACTGGCATCTGACCAAGCTCTCGGGGTCTCACACCACTGCAGGTCTCCTTTTACCTGACTCTACTCATCAATTCCGACACAGGCTCACCTTCTCCTTGGAGATTTCCTCATTGCCCAAACCAAAACTTCTTCACATCCATGAAGGACAAGGAGAAGCACCGTCCTGTTCCACACGTGTGTACCTGTGGCGTCCCCAGCACACACGGTCTGCATTTGTACGACTGCTCTCTTCAGTGGGAATCCACGTGCATGAACTCATTTCATCTTATTAGTGTGATGGGATTTGTTCTTGATGAATCCACAGCTCTCTATCTACTCACTGCCATTCCATTATCGCTACATGTTTATGGATTTTCCCCTTTATTACTCATTTTATTTTTTTCCATCAAGTATATTTCATATATGAGGTAGTAATTACCAGATTCTCCACTTCTTACACTTGAAAGTTTGCCCTTTTTTTCTGATCATAAAATGAGTAAGTGCCTATTGTTGAATGAATGATCTTGAAAATGTGTGTGGGGGAGTGGGGGTTGTTGAAGGAAATGAAATCCAACCACAATCAGTTGTAATATTGCAGTATATTTATATACATTTTGAAGGAAATGAAGATAATTACATATGGTTTCATGTGTTCCTCTGTCTATGGAGCTGTCTTCCATATCCTTAAATATTCATCCACAACACTACTTCTAATGGCTACCTAGATTTCCCATCACATAATCAGAACACAGTTTACTTAATCCTCTCCTTATCATCCAAAAGATGCATGGCTGAGACTCTAATTGCCTCCCTAATAACCGCTGCTTGCCATCTGAACTCGCCTTCATCAGAGTGCACTTCCTGCAGTTAAGAACTGTATCTAGATGGACAGTCCAGTGATCGTCAGATCAAGTTTCAGCCAATAAGATAAAAGGGGAGAGAGGGCAGGGCTCTGGTAGTGTTTGAAGAGGCGGGCTCTTGTAGAGCATAGTGGTCCTCTCCTCCTCCTATGTTCCTGAAGCTCCGTGGAACAGTGATCTTGAGATTGTGGCGGCGGGAACAGGCTTGGTAGGAAGGGCTCCATGAAAAGGCTGATAGAAACCCAGTGCCTGGGGCTCAGTGGCGCCTTCCCTTCCATGTCCAACTACCTCCCAAAGCTGCCTGAGGAGAAATTAAACTCCTACTTCACACAAACCACTCAGGGTGTCTCCGTAGTCCACAGCTAAATGCTGGAAATAGCACGAATGCAGGCCCTGCTCACACTACACAGTTTCAAAACTAAGGCATCAAGACCTCAAGCTACAGCCTAGAGTTCCTACAGATATTCAGTCTAATTCTGCAGAGCAGAAGTCCTGAATAGGAGAGCTGTAGGGCCTCTTTTCTTCAGTGAGGACTAACTGATCCAGGCTCATGGGCATCCCACAGAGAACGAGCTGGGTGTTCTTCCAACTCCAGGGCAAAGAAAACTGTCCATGGCTGGCCACTGAACTGGCCCAGTTCAATTTCATAAACGTCCACGCTGGTGGGGTTGCTGGGCTCACTCACATCCCTCAGAGCCCAGCCAGTCAGGTGCAGTCCAGCCAGCCAGGTGCAGCCCGGCTGACTAGGAGCAGCCTGGAGGCTCCAGTCCCCCGTTCTTAGCAGGGAGAACTGGTTTAGTTTAGAGACCTGCAAGGGGGCACTAGATTCAATGCTAGCAGCACAGCCCAAATGCCCAGGGGGTCCTCGGGCCCCACGAGAACCTTGACAAAGTATATGATGTCCGCATGGCCTGCCAGGGTCCAGGTTACTCATTCTCACAGACACTGGTAAAAGCCTTGATAGGGTTTGCAAGACTTGAATGGAAGCTGCCATTAGAAAAGCTGCTTCCCTTCTGATGATCAGGCTGGCTGCATGTAACAGCAATATACAAAGTATTTTGTGGTCCTGATGCAGACATGGATGAGTTAGCTCAGGTCAGTCTAAACCAGGTGACAGTGTGTCAACCCACTGCTTACAATGTTATCGAATATGTCCAAGTTTCCTGAAGTGGCAAGAACAGAATGTTCAAGACATTCCATTGTTCTCAGGTGAGGAAACACCCTGTGTGTATGGGGGGCGGGGGGAGTCCCCACAGCCATGGTGCAGAAGGGACACTACTTAGAACCAGTGTGGCCAGTTCATCTGCATTTACCGATTGCTGACAGTTTAATTAACTTTGAAAACCAGCTTTTTTTTTTTTTTCTGCTGCATGGGCAAACAAGCCAGTTTCTCTATCTGAAGACTCTCTTTATCCCAGCTCTGCTGTCTAAAGCCTGTCCTCAAAGGATCGGGGTTTAAATATTTTACCGGAACGACAGAGGCGGGAGAAGCCGGTGGGAGCTGATTTCCTTGCTCTTGGTAAATTTCAGCTTCTTCAGCAACAAGTGTTTTGAGGGGCTGGGCTGGCTGAAAAACCAAGATACAAAGAGCCAACACCTGCAGTTTCTTGCTTCCAGTTATCAGAAGTTATGGTCCTCCCAGGCCCACTGCCCGGAAGGAGACTGGATACCCAGAGACGCTGGACAGAAGCTGGGGTTGTCACAGCCTGCCCCGCTCAGCCTACCATCTCCAGCCATGAAGCTATTTCCTCTCCTCAGGGTGCCACTCAAAGGAGTTTTTTATTAGCCAAATACTTGGGGGTTTCTGTATATTTATATTACCTCCTTTTGTTCTACCAGGGCATGTTGGGGGAGGGGAAGAAGTTATGATGAACTTTAATAAAAACAAAATTAAAATGATTAAACCGTTCATATCCTTTAGAGATAATCTCTCTTCTGCTAGCTGGTCAAACCACAGCTTGCTGCTGTTTTTCCAATTTTTTTCCCCTCCCCCTAAAGAAACAAACAGAAAAGGCTGCCTGGGGCTAGATTTTTTGAAATAAATTAAATTTGTCCTCACACACGGCAGACAGGTGTGGTTGAAGCATTCTTTCCAGATACCCAGGATGGATGCCAGCATCCTTCTCTCCCAGGGTCTTCTCAAAAGAACCTTAAAGAAGTGACTGGAAGACATAGATTCATCCCCTCAAGAAAACACCAAATTCGAGACCCCCAAACCCCCAGCCTACATTCTTGATTAAGGAAGAGACCAGAGAAAGCAGCAGACTATGGCACAAACCTCCCTGGTCTTATGTGTTCTGAGGAAGGCTTCAGATCCGCCTGGGGTGTGGGCACATGGCCACCAGGAATGACATGGGGCAGAATAAGATCAGTTCTGCCTGCTGCAGGCGGGCTTGGCATGGAAGTCAGGGGTGGTTTTATCGGGCGTCCAGATGTAATAATGACCTCTAGTGACACAGCCCTGGGGACACTAAAAGGGCAAAGCACTAGGGCATCTTTAGGGTTGTGTTATCAGTGAGACGAACTCCTGCCCTAGAAACACAGGAAGCTTCAGAGCCCCCAAGACGTTCTGTATGACATGGTTGCCCATCAGAGGGCAGCTGGCAGAAGAGTTCTCAGCATATGGTAGCCAAGTGCTGTCCTGATCATCAGGACCCATGTTTGCACAGTGGCAGACAACTCATCTTCAAGGCCACAGATAGAAGTCCTCCCCCTGCTTCATGCTTAGGCAGTGGGGGAATCCAGTAAGGATTTTGTCTGCGTGCATGCCTGTGTGTTGGTGGGGGGGCCCTGGACTGAAACGGAGTCCCACAGAGCTGTTCTGATCTCTGATGGACATGTGTGTGAGCTCCTTGCTGTTCAGAGCTGTCGTGAGTCCCCTTCCCCTTGTAGCTGCCCCATTCTCCAGGGTCCAGGAGATAAGACACTTGGTGGCATCTAGGGAAACTCCTTTTCCTGGAGGACTTTGGGTGGGAGCAGGAAGGAGGGATGGGACTCACATCCCAACTGTCTCAGACATACGGGCCATATTTCCACTCTGGTAATTGCTTGGTTTTCTGAGGAGTTCACATCTTGACGGGAGCAAATCCAGTCAACCCATCCATCCTCACTCCCATGCCTTGCCTGGGACCCGGGGCTCTGCACGGTCCCTGGTTCACTGTCTCCGTCCCAGACCCTGCCTGCTTTCTCATCCCTCCAGCCAACCTTGCCTGTGTTTACTGAGCCCCAGGAAACACCCCTCCTTCCATGCAGCCCCACTGTTAACCTCCCAGTAGAGGCCCTTCCTGGCCCCTTATCTAGAGCAGCTCCCCAGTCTCCATCCCACTGGTCACCTAACATGGCATATTTGTTCAGGTTTCCCTCTTTCCCAATGAGGAAGGAAGACCCAAGCTGGTTTCTGCTTCCAAAGCAGTATGGCCTCCTAGAAGCCAGTGCCGGCATTTGCAGGACAAAGGTGCTTGACCTCTGAGCTTGGGTCACATCTTCCCCAACCACTGGTTTTTATGAGAGGAGTAAGAAAATGCAGAGATTACCCCTGCCTCAGCTTCACAGAGGAGCAGGACCGAACAGTGAAGAGCGGGGAAAGAGATGCCAGGCAGTCAAACACCATGAGGACGGAGGAGCTGGCTCTGGCGTGCTACAGCACAGTAGGGTGACAACTGTCTGCAACAATTTGTGATGTATTTCAAAATAAATAGAAGAGTTTAAAAGTTCTCAACACAGAGAAAAGATTCATGTTTGGAGTATACAGAAACGCTTAAAGCTCACATCCCATTCTTACGTGCTGTATACAGGGATCAGGTTATCATGCCATGCTCCATAAATGTGTACAATTACATCTCAATAAAAATACTATATTCTTTTTCCCCTCTGTGTTTCTTTTCTTCTTCTTTTGACATCTTCCTTCTTGTATCTAATTTATGCGTTTCATCTGATTCTCTAACTCTTTGGCTCCTCTCTGGCCTCCTAGGACGCTCCCTCTCTTTTAATTTTCTTCCTTCTGGAGTACACGACACAGTAAGGTAAAATCCAGAGAAATGGCTTTCTGGGTGAAGGCACTTGCTGCCAAGCCCGACGACCTGAATTTGATCCCTAATACCTACGTGATGCGAAGAGAAAACCAACTCTCACAAGCTGTCCTCTGATCTCCACACAGCACTGATCACTCGTTCAATAATCTATTTATTTATTTAATATTAAAAAACAAGCAGGAAAACTTATATCTCTGGGCACTTGCAGCCACTGAAATCCTTTGGATGGAAGCCCAGCCTGTTTATAACACACAGAATTCTATGCCATTGACAGGTACAGAATGTGGCAAGGTAGAGAGGGCTGGTGGAGACACTGACCATAACTGAAGCAAGAAATCAGGACCGCCAAACTCTCGCATGAATCCAGGGTGGGCTGCTCAGCCTTCCAACGCACGCACGGGCAGCAAAGAGTTAACACAGTTACTGCCAGTTCCACCAACTCTGGAGCCTCCAGGACTGGTGGAGAGCCCTCGCAAGTGCCCAATGCATTGACGCTAAAACTGTCACCTCACAGGGACCAGAATACTCCCGGGGGGGGGGGGGGCTGGCTGTCCCCTGGGGGGACCAGGATAAAAAGCTTGAGAGGGCACCATCAGGACAGGTGGAGATTCACGGTGAGACAGACTCAGAGAACCGGGACCTGCCCTGCTGCTTAGAGCGTTCAGTTTGGTTCCATCCCCTCCGAGGAAGTCTCTCTGCTGCTCTGATGCCAGGGCCCATATGAAGGGCAGTGCGCCAACACTGGAAAGCTGGGATGCCAGGGCCCATATAGAGATGGCATGCTGATACTGGAAAGCTGAGATGCCAGGGTCCATAGAGAGATGGCATGCTGACACTGGAAAGCTGGGATGCCAGGGCCCATATAGAGGATGGTATGCCAGCAATGGAAAGCTGGGATGCCAGGGCCCATATTAAGGGCAGTGTGCCGACACTGGAAAGCTGGGCAAGGGCTGGCAGGGCCCCCAGCGCTGTGGGAGGCCATGCCTTGGCTCCTGCAGCCACTTTTGTACGTTACTCTGTTGACAAAAGCATGAGAAGGTGGCGGCAGACACCCGAGGCCCACGTGCAGACTGAACTGTGTTCTTCTCATAGGCCTAAGCTCGAGTCCTAACCACTAGCGCCTCAAAACCTGCCTTTATCAGAGAAGCAGTCTTCCCATAGGTGAAGGAGCTAGATGAAGGTCTTCAGGATGGGCCCTAATCTGATCTGCCTGATTTCTTTATGACGAGGGTTAGAGGGCCAGAGAGATGGTTGAGAGGTTAAGAGAGTGCAGTGCTCTTGCAGAGGACCTCGGTTCAGTTCCCATCACCCACAGCAGGCAGCTCACAAGCACTTATCTCTAGTTCCAGGGGATGTGGTGTCCTTTTCAGGTGTCTATAGACAGCAGGCGTGCATGCAGTATACATACACACATGCAGGCACTCACATATAGACATAAAATAAAAACGCATTAACCTAAAAAAAAAAAAAAGAGGGAACAGACTCTTATACACATGAGAGATGCCCACACGAGAGAAAAAAAAAAGCAGGGGGGATAAAAGAAGAGAGAATGAGAGACGGCTGCTACCACACGCAAGCTGAGGAAACGACCCTGGGAGGGACCAAACTGTACGACAATTTTGGATAAAATTTGGGAGTACAACATCAGACAAGCCTGTTCTGAGAAAACTGCATGCTGTCCAGTTTTTAATATTCTAATTAGAACTGAGGTCAAGAGTCTTTTTTTAAAAAAGCAATAAATAGATCCTTTTATTAGACTATACACAAAAGGTCTCAAGATAGCCATGAGATATAAAACTATAAAAAGCCCTCAAACATCCCTTCTAAAAAAACTTATCCTTACAGAGTCCTTTCAAAATCCCTCAAAACTGCTAATGGGAAAAGATGTAAGGGGGGAAAAAAACAAAATTAAATATCTTTCCAGACATGTATGTAGTCCGACCATTCTGAGAAAGAAACAGAGAGCTGAAAAGGTGAGAAAGACAGAATTCATTCAGCCTGGTGGGCAGCAGGCAGCCAGTGGCCACCATCTACTCAAGACATAAGCCAAACGAAATTACGAAGAATGCAACCCCCACGTCAGCTGGCTCTGCTAGAAGCCTGAGAACAACAAGGAAACCAGTGCTACCCAGCAGAGCATTCCAGACTCTTCTAAGTCTGTGCTGATCCACAGACAGTGATCCGCATAGCACTGTGAAATTCTGGCAATTCGCATACTGAGAAAGATAAATTTAAATCCTGCTATTCACAATTGAGTGTCACTCAAGGATCCCAGGAGTCTCTCTTGTGGTTCTCCAGGGACCTGGGACACCAGCAGACAGGGAAGTAGAGGCAGGTGCTTATGCTGATTTCAAGGCCACAAACTTTTCCAATGCCCGTCTAAGTGTGACAGGGGAAAAAAAGATCATTTGGACTCTAATTCTTATAATTGGGTCAGTTTGAAGGGGTTCCTTTACATCTGCACATGGAGGAAAAGCCTTTGAGCTATTTCTGTGAGCAGAGACCTGTGCTCTATTTCTCCACTGGCCCCCTACCAAGGCTGGGAACAAGTTTCATATGGGATGTAAGCAGCCCTAGAAACGGACACTCTGGATCTCTCCAAAGATGCCGGCACAAATTTTTATTTCTCTTAAAAAACACTCTGGAGTAACAAAGGTGTTAACTGCAGAGGCTGGAATGGGGGTCAGTAGAGGAGGAACCTGAACAAGTACTGCGGCAGCTCTGGAAGGCCATGGCTTCCCAGGGCAGGTGCCAACGTCATAAGGTCCCTCCCTTCCACTGAAATCCAAGGACAGGAACCCCAACTCTCAACCTAGTAAAAACACTTCTCCATGCTCATTTCATGGACAAGTTTCAAATTTTCAACAGCCCTTTTCCAAAGCCATGAGAGATATCTCAAGATAAAGTTTCAGGAAACTAACGCTTAGTACGAAACAACAACCTACGGTTCTGTTGGGGGTGCCTGTGTCTGAGCTCTGATCATTCACCTCGGATCTTCAGAATGTGGGGGTACTTAAACAACAGTCTTCAGTGTTCACTCTTCAATACCAACACACACCCCATCAAGCCCCACGTGACTTTAGTAACCACCACGAGGTAGTTAATTCCCCAACGTCTTCTCTTCTCTTCCTGACATCACTCGGTATCAAGATTCTAATAGAGAAAAGCCACAGTGTTGTGCCTCTCAGAGTGGGCCCACTGGTGGCCACAAGGACACACAAGAGTCTAGCTTTCAAGAGGATGGCATGCAAGGTATGAGAGAGACCCGGCCAAGGACAGGCTAAGCTGTAATCCAGTGTGACATGATGAACTAACACAAAAGCCCAATCAACCCATGAAAGAGAAAGTAAGGAGTGAATGTATTACAGAGTAGGAAAGGATGAATGGGTGGCAAGGGATGAATGAACGGGTGGCAAGAGATGAATGAATGGGTGACAAGGGATGAATGAATGGGTGATGAGAACTTTTGCAACCAAGACTAGTGAAGCCAAGACAAGTTCTGCAGAGGGCGGGGCCCTGGTGCAGGAGCACAGGTTAGAGGAGGCAGGAAGCTGTGGACCCTGGACCCAGCACCCAGGTGACCTTCCTGGTGATGCCACCCACTCTCCAGAGGGACCCTTCCAGGCCAGGAATGTGTGACAGCACCAAAACAGCCTTCTGCTCATGTCCACCTTCCAACAGATCAGGTTATTAGCATATTTTGCAGAGAGCCAGCAGAAAAGTTTAATTGCCCCTAATTACCTAGTTCAAGAAGGTTCCTGGATAATGGCTCTCAGAGTTCTGGCCTGGTATTGACGTAATTTCCCTGACTCCAGCTTCATTATATCACCAACTTACAGACAAGAGCCTCTCCAAGGTGCCTTTCCACCAGACACTGACACCCAGGGCCACCACTACACAAGGCTCTTGGGGCAAGAGGCATAGCTTCCGTTTTCACGGAGCTGGGGTGTGCATGAGTGTGCATGCACTGTGTCTGCATGTGTGTGTGGGGGGGGCAATGGTGGGGGTTGGGGACTCCAGCATACACTCAGAGGAAGGACTGACACAAGGAATATGTAATCAGAAGCCGTCACAATTACAAATGTAAATGAGCAGGCAATTGGCACTGACCTTTGTAGATTGTTAGAGGACTAATTAAGGCAAATCAAGAACTCTGTTCCAACAGAAAAACAAGGCCACATATACCCTGAGAACTCCTCTTGGCTTCAAAAGGTGGGTGCAGAATACATCAGAGTTAGATGGGGACCAAAGCACGAACACTTTGTACCCACAACAGAAAACTATCTCCGTGACCAAAAGCCAGAGGACACTTACTTCTTGCCCTGCTGTGAAGCAATTTGGCTGAGAACCTCAATGGACATCCCCAGTTTGAGCTCCTGCCACGGGCTCAATGCGGCTTGACGCTACGGAAACAGATCCCTCCCAGGAAACTGTCAGTGACACCAAGGAATAAACTCTACTTAAACATGGGACATTTGGGAAGGCCTAAGCAAAAGGTTTCTTTGAAACCAGTGAGCTATATTTGATTCTGTCGACCCAGGTCTGCATGGCAATCTCTGTTTCGGTGGTTGCACAGGGCCGCCCATCCCTCTGCAACGTGTCTTTCTAAAACACACCTCCAAATTTACAATCTTTATCCAGAAATCGCACTTCAAATAGAAGAGGTCCGGTTGGTGCCGTTCCTCCAGACACTCAGACCCGCAGCCACCCCGATTGGTTTGCCCCGGTTCACATGACATCTCGCGGTAGGCATGCTTCAGTCCTTGGCTTTCCCCAGCCCTGTCAACAAAGACCCAGGAAAAAAGGAAAGAGAAAGCGGAGGCTTTACAAAAATGGAGCCTCAGATACGAAGAACTGGCTGCGACACATTTTAGTGCTGTGAGAAAAATTACACTGAAATTGCATATATAACTTAGCTATTTTTGCAAAAGCAAAAAGATGCACTTCATGTTTAGAGGGCGGCCTCCTGCCGATTTTGAAAACAGAGCCAAATGAGAATGCCGGATGCACTGTCTTGTTCTCGGAAACCACGAGAGTCCAAGCACACTCACTGGGACTTGGCTAGAAGACAAGAGTCATTAAGAAGCCAATGAGAGCTTCAGTGAAGACCGTCACCCAGAACACCCCATCACCTGGCAGGCTGCATTCACCTCCCTGATCCCAGAAAGTCACTACTCTGAAAGACTTCAGCTGTGGCCCCCGCCAACTCAACAAAAAGTATGTAAGTCACCCTTCAATAGAGAACAAGCTGACTAAATTCTAAGTGCAGAAAGCTTGGAGATCTCTGTCTATATGAAAGAAAAAGTAGCTAAGGCAGGAGTGAGAAGCGAGAAGCTAGGAAGAGGAGGAGGAGGAGGAAGAAAAGTAAAGTCAACAGCAGAAACACAAAGGCCTCCTATATTCTCAGAGGTTAGGTCACTGATAAAATAAAACTAACCGCAGCTTTACCCGGGAGCCAGAGATGTCTTTTTAACAAGCAAAGCAGGGATTGAATCTTTCAAATGACACACCCACATGAGCTTTCCGATCTTTCTAGAGCTTTTGGTCCACCAAGACAAAAGCAGACAGTTGGTGCCAGCCATTGAGAAAGCTCACGGTAACAACTCTCTGCTCCTGCCTGCAGACAGGAGGGGAGTCCAAAGACCAAAGCCCAGCCAAGTCAAGAGACCGACCGCTTGCTTGGTCTTTGAGAAAAACAAAACAAAACACAACACTCAAACTGATAACTGCTACTCCAGGTAGAAATTAAAAATGGAAACTTCTAAGGGAATGGGACATGGCTGCAGCTAGTCGGCTGCAGTGCTGGAGATCAAATTTAGGACTTTGTGCATATTAACATACAGCAGTGAGTTACACCCCCACATGTATGCATGGGCCAGCCAGCTCATGAGCGAGAGGGGGTGGGGGGAGAAAGTATTCATTTTGGAGTGAGGTTAGAAAGAATAATATAGCACAGGACTTGGAGCCAGGTGTGATACACACCTGTAATCCTAGAACTCAGAAGAAAATGAGAGGAAGATCAGGTGTTCAAGACCAGCTTCGGCATCCTAGCCTCTGTCTCAAACACACACAGTTTTGTCATGCGTGATGGTGTAATGCCTGTAATCCCAGTACTCAAGAGGCAGGGGCAGCAAGACTGCTGTACGTTCAAGGCCAGCCTTGTCTACATACTGAATCCTAGGCCAGTCAGGGTTTCGTAGGGAGAGACTGTCTCAGAAAATAAAACTGGCTAAAAAGCCTCACAGGACTGGGCCTGCCTGTTGACCTAAGGCTAAGGCACCAAAGAGAAGCAGAACCTCCTGAGACGCAACGGCAGGACCAGCATGATTTAACTCTCGCTCTGAGACCTCTTGTGGGCTATGCAGCCATCACAGCAAGTGTCCATCTCAACTATTACCAGAAAGTTCTAAAGGACGAAGAAAAATCTTCGTACTTTCCTGCACATCTACTCCTTTCTTGAACCAACAGCTTCTGACCAGCAGACGGGTGAGCTACACATGAAGACTTGGGGACATCTCATCTCTGGGGAGGGAGACGCCATGAGTTCATTCTAGCAGCCCTTGTTAGCCAGGGAGACTCCTGAACACTGAAGAAGGTACCTGGGATAAGAGCATGAGGGCCTGATGAAAGACAGGAGGCAACGGCCGAAGCCTTCCGCATGCAGCTCTGTGGGACATGGACCACAGGAGAGAAGAAAGGAGCAAGAGCAGCGGGGTTGAACCGGATCACGGGATGCCGGCATCACAACCTCCAGGCAGCTGGACCAACTAATGACCGTCTGGCTTTCGGTTGCGGTAGGCAGGGACCTGAAAGGGGCTCACAGGCTTCCTCATGCTTCGTGTGGCATGTGAAGGACACTTCTTGCTGGAGGGTCATGTCCTGATCTTTCCCTTAATGAGGACGGGACGGGGAGTGCTGACAAAGTCTGTGTTTACAAATTTGAAGCTGACAACCCTAAATATCTCAGTTCCATCGGGCCCCGAATGTCCCTTTCCTTGAAGACATTCTTTCAAGTTTTTAAGAGCGAATCCCTGGGGGAGAGGGAGGCTATGTTTCAAGATGTGTTCTCCTACAGGGGTTCCTAAAACAGAGCGTGTTCCTGTTAATGACAGTGTATTACCTAATAATCTGTCCCCTTGTCATCAGTGGAGGATGAACTTCGCTGGAGCATGTGTGTGGGAGGAGGCAGAGTGGGGAGGGAGACGCTGGAGCGGCAACATGACCGGAGGCCAAAGACAATACCAAAGGATTTTGAAATTCGGAAAGGAAGTCTATCGCCCTGACTCAAGCTGCTCATAGACTTGGGGTGGGGGTGCTAACACACAACCAAGGAGAGGAAGTGCAGACGGTAGCATGTAAGAAAGCCACTCCAGAGCGGACGGCAGGAAGTGGAGGAGGGTGTCAGAAAGCAGGGGACTGTCTGCTCCATCCCACAGACCTGAGCAAGATGGCAGCTGGCTGTTATGTAGTCTGGGGCCCCTTGCTAAGCCAAAGGGAATTCTGAGTGGAAAGGAAGAACTAAAGAGTCAGAGATTGAAACAAAGATGGGCGCAATGAAGGAAATCCTATGAAATGACTGCACAGAGCCATCATGGGGAGAGGGACAGAGAAGGACCACACAGCCAGGGGACACAATGATCTCAGGCCTTCAGGACAAGTGAGGGTCCACAAGTGCCCATTCTCCCCGTCGCCCCTCAGAGTACACACTCACAGCGTCATGGGGTCAGACGTGATCAGGAGCCTTGCAGATGAAAGAGTTAAATTTCAGCCAGAGAGCAGCTACCTGGAGACAGACACATGGGAAGAGACAGTCCTTCCCAGGCCTACAAGGGACAGATGCTGTCCTGGCCCCTGCTTATAGCACATCCCTGAACGGCCCATCATCGGAGGAGACGCTTTTCATAGAGATAGGAAACCCCAACTATCCCAGCGGGAGAAAAATGCCTACATCGAGGTCTGGGAGTGTGTCCCATCATTCAGGAACGGCAGTTTTGTTTTGAAAGAGAAGGCAGCCAAGGAGCCATAGGATGATCCTGACGGAGCTGGCGAGCCTGGGGCTTTGGGGGAGCTTAGTGGGACGCCTCTAAGAGGAAATGAAGCTGGAGAAAACTGAGCACGGAGTACTTGGAGATTAGGAAATGTCTGCTCTGGCGGTGTTAGGTAAGCCATGAATTAATCATGAGTACCTAGAAAAGCAGGGAAAACAAAAAGTTGTACAAGAAGGTAAATGAAATTATAAAACTCTACAAGGCTCAGCTGTGATTAATATTTATAGAGTTATAATAATGAAAATACTGAATATTAATATCACCCCCAATTATTATTTCATCCTAATAAAAGTGAGGGAGGAGGGGAGGGGTCCGGAGGGGAACGAGCGTACAGTGGAAGGAGGGCCGCAGGCGCTGGGTGAGGGGTGGTATCCGTTGGTACACGTGCACACAAGTGTCAGTACACCGGCGGCAGTGTGAGGATACATGGGGGAGGGTGGGGTGCACTGTGTATCTGTGGTGTGTTGGGAGAAGGTGTGTATGGGGAGAGTCTCTTGAGTGCTTCTGGGGCATGTGCATGGGGATATGTGTGAAGACAGCGTGTGTGCTATGGCTGTGTTTGAGTGCATGTGTTGTGTTGTATGTGGGTAGCATGTGTGTGAGTGCGTGTGGGGCAAAAGTGGGTCCAGTGTTTACCTCTGGGGGCTCACGGGTGCTTGTCTGCGGGAGGTCTGGGCAAACTTGTGTGTGGATGTATGTGTGAGCAGGGAGGAGTGGGGGGCGGGGTTACACAGTGGCACACTGGGGGGTCTTGCGGCTCCGAACACCAGGCAGTGTTCAAAATTCAGAATTCATCAAGAAAGAGTAACAGCAGCATGCTGAGAAATACAGAGATGAGTAAAAATGATAAACATCTAAAAGTTGAACCACTGTTCCAACCTGGAGAAGGGGATGGGGGAGGGTTGTGCCATTTTTTTTCCTAAGGTTTATGTGATTTTTCACCTCTGAAAACTATTCAAATGCATGCTTGGTGACTGGCTGAGAAGCTGCTGCAGGAGATGAGGGATGAGCAATGGCCTACAAGCTCACACGTGCTCACTTCATCAGGGAAAGCGGAAGACACACACACACACACACACACACACACAAAACAAAAAATAAGTGAGTTCTGGGTAACGCTGTGTCCAAGAGGTGGGACCAATGAGACATCTAGGAAACTGTTGGAGTTTATGTGTCCACACCAGCAGGCTTCAAGGACCAGGAGCTAAGTGAGGACCAGGGTCCAACACCCACTGGCGTCCTGAGGACCAAAGGATCAAGAACCACGGACACGCGCTGACAGCTGTCAAGAGAAGCGTCCTCCTCCTCTCTCCTAGACACACAACCTGGAAGTCAAAGAAAGGGGGCCGACGGGAAGAGGGCAACACTTCAAACGCCATAGAAATGAAGAACACTGATGAGCAGGAAGACCCCGGAAGGCCCCGGGCTCCCCTCGTAGGCTGGCTCCGTAACAAGAGGAAACGGGTGCTAACATGTTCGGCACACACTAGAGATAAGCTACAAAGCTACAAAGATTTTTTTTTTTCTTTCAAAAATCATTAAGATTTCACTAGAGGGTAAGCATGGGGAAGGCTTTATTTGACCGGTGTCTTTCTTTGCTTTTCAGACAGGGTCTCACTGTGTAGCCAAGGATGGCCTAGAACTTGTGAAGTTGCTGCCTTAGCCTCCCAGGTGCCAGGATTACAAGCCTGTACCACCAGGCCTGGCTTGCTTGACTGCTTGGAAAGAAACAAGTGACCATCTTGTACTGCCAAGTTAAGAGACAGGACTGAAAGATCGGAAAATATTTTTTAAAAAGGAGTTAGTTCTACCAAATGAGGTCCCATTAGAAACGAGAGTTGGAAAGAGAGAGAGAGAACGACTCTCCACAGATGAGATGGTGGGAAAACAAGAAACAGCAAATTGCACAGGGCCACAGTCCACAAGGAGCAGGAAGCCCAGAGGCCTGGACCAGCAGGACAATGTGAGTCCCTTTCAAATACAACTGGGTCCTGTAACGGGTGCTAGCTTTAATGTTCTCTGAAGTTCAGTTCTGAAGCCCCGACTCGGGCCACAAACTTCTAGTACTGGGCAAGGCACACAGGTAGCATTTACCAGGCCAGTGCGAAGCAGTAACAGAATCCAGAGTGCATGTGAGGGGAACTCGGGGATTGGTGTGGAAGACTTGCCGAAGGCCTGCTTCCGGGTAAGATGTCTACGACTTCCCTGTGGTTGATCACATGCCTAAGGGAAGG
This sequence comes from Peromyscus californicus insignis, assembly GCF_007827085.1. Lineage (NCBI taxonomy): Eukaryota > Metazoa > Chordata > Mammalia > Rodentia > Cricetidae > Peromyscus > Peromyscus californicus. The sequence continues at coordinate 102,340,397 of NW_026294606.1, forward strand.
TGGTCCTTCAGAACAAGGCACCAACCCGTGCTCCTTCCATCCAGAACAAAACAGGCAGCTGAGGCACCGGCAACGGACACAAGGAGCAGCCACACTGATAAGCGAAGCCTGCCCTCGTCAGAGGCCTTCAGGAGGCTCCCACCGAAGCCCTCCAAGGCCTCCCCGGTACATGACAGGTCTCACCTGGGTCAGTGGAGGGGCACCTGCGGATGGTGAAGATCTGGCCCAGGTCCTCATCCTCCTCCGGAAGGCCCTTCTGCAGCCGCTGCAGCTTGCGAAGGCTCTCGCTGCGCTGGTGCTTCATGGAGCGCACGTGCTGGATGAGGTTGAGCTTGGCCTTGGTGGAGTAGTTGCACAGGACGCAGTGGTAATAGCAGCTCTCCCCCTCCACGCTGCTCTCATGCTGCTGCAGGTGCTGCGGCGACAAAGGAGAGAAACACTGCCTTGGTCAGGCACTCAGGGCACACCGGGGCACGAGCCACTCCTGCACTGCGTTGGCCGCAGCGAGAGGTGTGTCAATGGGGGGAACGTGTTGGGACATGATGGCTGTTGATAAGGCTCCTTATGCTGGGTATTTTCATTTTTCCCCCTGGTGTCCTCCCCTCTTCGAGGGTTAAATAACATGCTGATATATATATATACACCTGTCTCCCCCACATGGACCCTCCCGGGTCGCTTTCCACGAGGCCTGTTAATAGTGTTCATTAACAGGGCCTTCTCAGCACCACACAATTACAAAAAGTTCACCCTTTCACATTCCAGCGTGTACGGCTTTATTTAGAGCAGAGGTGGGCCAACTGTGGCCTGAGACCAAATCTGACCCGCTGTCTGTTTTCATCAATAAAGTTTTATTAGAGCACAGCTAGGTCCACTGACAGACTACAATCTATAGACCTTTTTGAAGCATCAGAGTTGAACAATAGCGACACTGATGAATGACCTGCAAAAACTAAAATATTATGATCTGGACCTTTACAGACAAGCCTCTCCCCCTCCACCACCCCTGCTTTAGTGACAAGCGCATGGTCAATCTGCCCGCAAAGTAACTCCACATCAGTCACACAGAAAGAAAGCACATGTCTGGACATTTCCATAATAAAAATGCTCATGTTTTTTTGTATTTAAAATGACAGAGCTGAGGACTTAGTTCAGTTGGTAGATGCCTGCCTAGCATGTATGAAGCTGTGAGTTTAGGGATTAAGACTTCACCGCTGTAATCCCAGCACTCAGGAGATAGGGGTGGGAGGGTCGGAAGTTCAAGGTCAACCTTGGCTACGTAGTGAGTTTGGGGTAAAAGTTGGCTACATAACACTATCTGGGGAAAAAATTATTTTTAATTAAAGTTAGTCTAGCTTGGCATGGTGGTACATACCTAAAATCCTAGCGCCTGATGGTTGAGAAACAGGAAGATGAGAAGTTCAAGGCCAGCCTGGTCTAAACAGTAAGCTCATGCCTCAAAACTGAAACAAAGCCAGAGCGCAGTATTGCAAGGTCATCTAGTTAGTCACTGGTCGGCGTCACTGGTCCCAATCATATTTTCTGTTTTGTTTGGCAGACACAACATCTATCCCAGAGCATGGATGCCCAAGAGCCAACAGGAAGTGGAACACGGGGAGCTTAAAGCGTGGGCACAAGAATAGCGGGTGTCACAGAAACAGTCCACAGAGCGAGACCTAAAGGTCATCCAAGAGCCAAAATCACCATGTTCCTGGACCCTGGGCGGCTAGTAACAGGGAACTGCTTTGCTCTGGGTGTAGAAAAGACATCTCTTATAGTCCAAAGGACTATTCTGACAGGAAGGGGGAGTTTCCCTATTCAGGGTACACGAAGCAGGGCAAACAGCCCAAAAGGCTCAAGTGGCCGACCCAAGCAGCTCAGCTACAGGCAGAGAGACAGAGAGCTGGAGCCCATGCTGCCCCCTCTACACCTCATGGCTAACTAGCATCACTGAGAAGGAAGAAGTACAGACGACGTAAAAGCCTCACGCACTCCTGTGATTGATGGACCTTCCTCTTGCCCCTCCTTCCCACTGTCAACTCTGGTCACCAGAGCCTGGCCGGAAGAGCTTGAAGGAGCATACAGCAAATACCTTGGGACGGCTTTGTGACAAAAGTCTCCCTCCTGACCCCAGGAGGCCTGTGCAATGTCCATGCCTTAACGGCGGCTTCTGATCCTGTGGGGATGGGGAAGGATACTTTCCTGCCCAGCTACTCCAGCAAGCACAGCCGAGGCAGAGCGCTCAGAACACCGAGTACTTCCTGAGACTGACAATATCAGAGTGGCCCTCCAGGCACACCCTATCTGATGACACCGTCCTGACGCTCACGTGCTCACGTGCTCACACACTCACATCTTCTGTCCAGCAAGAGGATGAGGAAAAGGCAAAAAGTTTGCACATAATCAGATGGAGAAATGAAGAGTATACCAACGAGGTACTACGGCAAATTCACTAGAGAGGCTGTGGCCCTCCGTCACGAGGGCTAACTGAGGCTTTGTCAAGAACCTGTGCCAACCTGCAGGTGCCAATGCAGAGGGCGTCACAGGCACCAGGTTGAGAACAGGTCCACCGTCTGACCCCCATCGCATTCTCAAAAAATGGGAAATTCAACTCTATCAAGTGCTGCACTTGGAACAAAATGAAGCCCCAGCGAGTAACAGCTGCCCTGGAGCCACTCCCTAGCCAGGAGCCAGAAGAACCTGCAGGAGCTCCATGGGAAATGCAGAAGAAAAGACAACTGACAAGAAAAACCTTCTGGAGATAAACTGTGTGCAGGTTTTCTTCCCATTCAATGTCTCTCCTCTCAGACAGGACTCTGCAGAAGACTAAGAGAGTACACAACAAGACAGTGTTTTGTGGCGCCCACACCCCAAGGGGGAGGAGGGTCTGGAGAAGTCATTCTCCCCAGCTTCTTCTCTGGGCCTTGCAAAAGCTAAATCTCCCAGGGGATCTTCCTGGGAATGAGGGTGTGGCCTGGGAGTGGGAGCAGGGAACAGAGAAACTGCTAGCCTGGGTCACAGAGACTAACAAAACAACACATGTTATAGAGTCCATTAAAACGGAGCGACTAAAAGCCAAGAGAGAAAACAGCCAGGGTCCAGAGTGTCCTGTTTCATCAAGAGAGATCTTGCTGGCATCACCAACTAGCAAGATTCACAACAGCCTTAACTCCTAAACCGGCACAGCTTCCCCGTGGAAGAGGACTTCCTTGCAGTAATGCACTGAGTTTGAAACACAGCACCTTAACAGAGAGGTGAGGGCTATTCCAGATGGCTGGCCCTTCTAGTCTCTGAGCCAGAGAGAAGGAGAAGACCTAAAAAGAGTTGGACAGGAACTGAGATGTCGGACTCTCTTTTGTCCTCAAATCCGGGGGGCTCTTGGATGGTCAGGCCCATAAATCCTGAATGAGATAAACATCATACTGGAAGTTCTTGCTTTTTTTTAAAAAAGCGGGGTGTGTGAAAGAATGTATTTCAAATCCGTTCTGCTCACAAGAGCACCTTGGTGAGTTGCAACCCGCAGAACGGCCACCAATTCTTTTGTCTGTCCTTGCAGAACCATTCTGGAAAGGAAATGGCCACCCATCACCAATCCCGGGGGAAAGAATAAAAGGAAACATGAAGACCCGAGCCACAGTTCCCTCTACTAATAATAGTACTGCACGCTCACACGTGCGTGCGTACGCTCCCCCCGTCCTCCAAATTTCCAAACGTCCACTTTTCCACTTACAACCTAGGGTTTCTGGTGCTTACCTGCATGTAACAAACCCTGTCCTTATTCTTTGTTATTTCTTGTTTTGTCCAACCTGAAGTCACCAAGGACCCAAGGCCTGCAGCAGACTCTTGATTTCTGTCTGAGCCCTGCACACCATCCAGTAATTCCCCAGCTGTGAGTGTGTCCACCCCTTGGCCCAGCTGTCCAGATTCTGTCTTCCTTAGAGGGGGCACTGCCACTCACCAGAGTACCACCCTGGGAACCTGCCTAACGCGAGGCAGCAGGAGCGGGTGGGGCGGGTGGAGACAGAGGAGGACTCCATGGGGCAAGTCAGGCCGCCAAGGACATGCCTTCCCAGCAGAAGAGCAGAGATGTTTTCATTTGGAGAAGGAGGGAGAATAATTTGTTCCTGACCCAGCTAATTAGAATACCCTCAATTGGGATCACAATGTATTTAATTAAATTCACTGTAATATATGAAGAATCCACCAAGGCACAAATCCCACTGGTGCACTCAATAACAGAGCTACCTCCTTTCAGACTTCTTGCTCTCCTCACCAGGCAGGAAATTTTCCTCCCACGCAAATCCTGAATTCCCCAACGGACGTTCTGTCTCTATCATGGAGTTCTCCCACTGGGGAGGAGGGACCCGAGTTTTGTTTTACGTCTCTCCTTTTCCCGCTCTGTGTTCATCATTCCTCCTTACTCTTCTTTGTTGGGTCACAAGCATGGTTTGAACAAAACAAAGCAACAGCTTCAGCTATGGTGTGTGGTGCATGATCCCCTGGGGCTCACAGAACCATGGCTGTGGAGCCCGGTTGTTGGGATTTATTTGGGTTTGAGTCTACGTATCTACAACACGTGAGACTACACACACAGAAACACGGTGCCCAATGCCAGGGCCTTAACAACCGAGAACTCAGGCAATGAGAGCAAATGATGCAGAGGATATGCCAGGGGACGGGACAGGATCTCTTCAATTCCAATGTCACTGCATGACCATGCCACCCAGACTCTGAAATCCTGATGCCTCTTAGCACATTCCATAAAAACAGCACAGACAGCCAGGGGCTACTAAGGAAGGGTGACCAACGAGAAAATAAATAATAATAATAATAATAATTTAAAAAATGTCACCCAGCCAAATGGCAAACAGTAAAAACCAGGTCCATCCAAACTTTCTGGGCCCGGTCAGCCTCTCTCTGCAGCCTTAAATGCAAAGAAGGCTTTCCTTGACTGTCCTCCAAGTCTGTTTGTTAGAAAGCTGTCTACAGGAGCTGGGGGTGGGGGTGCGGGGGTAGCTCAGCAGGAGAATACTTTCCTAACATGAGACCAAGCCCCTGTCCTATCCCCAGCATTGCAAATGAATGAGCAAGCGAATGGGTGAATGGTAAACGGCATGAATGAATGGGTGAATGGGTGGGTGGACGGATGGATGCTAAACTGCATGAATGAGTGGGTACATGGGTAGGTGGACAGATGGATGCTAAACTACATGAGTGAATGGGTGAATGGGTGGGTGGACGGATGGATGCTAAACTGCATGAATGAATGGGTGAATGGGTGGGTGGATGGATGGATGGATGGATGGATGGATGGATGGATGGATGGATGGATGCTAAACTGCAAGAATGAATAGGTGGGTGGACGGATGGATGCTAAACTGCATGAATGAATGGGGTGAATGGGTGAGTGGGAGGATGGATGGTAAACTGCATGAATGAATGGTGCAAAAGACTGGCTTAGATGCATCACAAAGGCAGAGTGGCTTACAGCAAAAGACTCTTGTAGGAGGGAAGCAAGTACCCAACTCAACTCACACTTATAAGCAGAAAAGGTCTACCTCTATCCCTGATGTCTCTAAATGACCACAGTGCAGCAATGGACATCCAGGTGCCCATCATACTGAGCCACTGGGAATGGGAGTAATATGTGCCAGGTAGCTAGCTAGCCCCCTAAGCTGAACATAAAGGGGGTGGCTCACTCACTGGTCAGAGTGGCGTTCATGTGTCTCCACCTGATAATGATTCCTGGCTCTCTGTGCTCTAAAATGCTCATCCTAGCTGTGTGGAACACTCCTTACTTGGGGACACCTGAGGTCCTATACCTGTCTCCATGACTTCCCTTTCTGACTTAGTTGGTCAAGGAGGAGAGCCCTCCCGACAGTGAGATGCCTTTGAGAATGAGCCTGGGAAGTAATGTGAGTACAGAGCTCAGGTTAGTATTTTAAAGAGGAAGGGGGAACTAGAGAGCAGGCTGCGCTGCTGTGGGAGTCTATCCATTAATATGTTGTGCGAGTTCACCCCGGCCAAATATGGAAAGCCAAAGAGGGCTCGTTAGGAAATAATTCATCATGGGGGAAAAAATGTGCTCCTGTTACTTCTTTCCCAGGAAAACTAACCAACTTCTGTCAGAGAACATTGATTTCTATAAATCTGGAGAGGCCCCGGCTACCACCTCCTCCTCAGCAAAAGGAAACTTCTAACATCTGGTTCTTCATGCATGGGATGTGAAATATTGATCAGGTTTGGTCACGGCTGCCCCTTTAAAGTAAAAATGGGCAGAACACATTAACACACACACACACACACACACACACACACACACACACACACACACACACGATTTACAACAGATCCTTGGGGAATAGCACCTGTTATTATCAACACACCCACACATACCCTCTCACCACACTTCAGAATACATGCCATGTAACTCTGTTCTGAGAGCAAGAAAAAAATGGCAAAGCTCTCTGATGGGGGAGACAGCTTCTAGGCATCCATCCCAGTGAACCAACTAAGTAGGCCAGGGAACACCTCACACCTCTTACTCAGTGAAGAACAAACCCCATGGTGGGACATCCTGGCTGGCCAGTCACCTGCTGGGTCCTGAAGAGGGCTCCCTGATTGGAGGAGAGGGCTCTGATAGAACAGCCCCCTGGAATGACATGCCAGGGGCTTCAGCTTCTTGGGGGGCAGGGGTACAGTTGTAAAATCTCACCAGCAAATCAGACGGGAAGATGCTGGAGGATCCCGAGTTAGCTTGCAAATTCCCAACATTGAAAGAGGAGGTGAAGATGGGCGCACTGGTATCCTGTGAGGCTCAGAGCATCTGACTCCTGACCTGGAAGGGATCCAGCACCGAGAGAGATCACGTGACCATCCTCGGGTCAGCAGGCACAGGACTAGAACCTGGGACAGGATTCCAAGTGCCTGCTGCGGGTTACTCGGCTTGATCTGAAAGACCTTTCTACCAAAGGCTCCCCAAAGCCCAGGCATTCACCTTGAGCGCCTATAAAAAGAATCCTTTCAGAGGTAATGCATCCAGCGGCGAGGGCAGTTAATTTTTTTTAATCAGTGAGGTTGAGTTAGTTTAAGACTGAATGTCACATTTTCGGCATGATGCACGGAAGGTCAACCTAAATATATACATATTTTCTGTTTAATCTTGGCTTTTCATCCACTAGTGCCGTCGTCCTTGGCACAGGCTAATTTAGCCCTATTTCACTGGAGGAGCCCCGCAAACAATGTAAGATATGATTTATAAGGAGGAAAAAAAAAAACAAAAGGAGGTAAAAACGGTCCCTAGATCAATGGTTTGGGTGGCTCTGCCCTATTTTCTGGTTTCTAGGCCAGGCTCCTCTCGGCCCAGAACAAGCCACCAGAGTAGAGTGCTTCCTCTCTGCCTCCGAACTCCAGGGTCTGGGCGGAGGTTCCTGACTCCTTCTCCTACATGAACACGACTTGGTTCCTAAATCTCAGTATTAGCAACCTTGTGCCAGACACCAAAGCCTAGGAGAAAAATAACTACCGAAATCTGAAACTCTCTGTAGGTTGTCGGCCTGTGCTTAGAATCTTTCGGGGGGGGGGGGGGGGTACAAATATGGATGCTTGGGGAATGTCGGTACCAGGCCCTGGAACTCAAAACCCTCACCAGGACCGCATTCTGGTAACTGTGGCCTTCTCAGCTTACTGAGATGGACACCTGCCTTGGTATTACTCTCCAGCCATTACACATGTAATTTGTCACACTAAAATAAAGAATTATGATACTGTTCCACTCCTCGTCAATCTACTGTCAATAAAGCTGGCCCGGGGTGCACCATAGCTGACCACCCATCCAGCAGGAGACCCTCGCTGTGAGTCTGCCGGCTACTCTAAAGGTCAAGTCACACATACTACCAGGCCTCCATTTCCTCAGGAACCGAACCTCCTTATCCCACGCCTGGGAGGACTCAACAGTGTGTTGTACATAAAATGTTTATTAACTATACCTGATACACAGTTAGCTTTCATAATAATTAAGGTTACTATCACTTGCGATATTTTTCAAATTAGTTCATCTTTGGGATTAAGAATGGAAACATGCCTATTTAACACTTCCCTCAGTACAACCAACTCCCACACCTTCCCAGATCCTAAAAGGGTAGCCAAGAGTCAACAGTAAAGAAATTGTAATAAACAGAATTTATGCTGGGAGAATCCTGAGCACATGTATATCCGACTTCCTCCTCATGAAAAGATCCCATGTTTACTGGAAGTAATTGACCCAGACACCCTGCTGCTAATGTGGGAAGCCCATGCCCTTGCCACAGAACAAAGTTTACCCATCCTTTTGTCTACTGGGATGCTGATATAATGAAAAATCAAGAGCCATGTTCTTAAGTCTGTCAACACCCCCGGTAAGGACAGGGAGAAAGTGACTCAGATAACGTGGCTGGGAGGCACTTCCCTCCTCCCCAAGTATACTCTGAGAAGTTTGCTTATTTGTATCTCCAACTCCATGAAAATCCACAAGGCAGAGGGCAGTGAGGGGGTGGGGTGGCAGCTGCCTGGTGGTCCAAACAGATGTTATCATTTCATCTGTAAAAATGGAGATACTCACACTTGCTGTGCCCTCTGCAGAGGCCATTTAACCAAATCATGTGAGAAACCGTAAATGAACATCCTTTGGAAAATACGGAAGGACTGTCTAAACTCTTTGGCATTGCCGTGATCATCACACTGTGAGCCCAGATCCTGTCCCATTCCATCTGACAGGTGAGTACCACACCACTGGTGTAATAGCTCAGGGGCTCTCCAACCTGGCCTCCACTGGGAGCCCCTGGGGGGCAGACGCCACTGTTATACCTTCAATTACCAGGTTCCTTACAGGGGCTTCTAATTCAGCAGGAATTTATAATCTTCCTGGGTGTGTGTATAAGTGTGTGTGTGTGGGGGGGGGACGTTGCTGGTACTGGGGCTATGGTTTGGACAGCAATCACCAGAGAAAAGAGACCCAGGTTAGAAAACATGGAGATGCCCCACAGTGGGGAGGAAAACTTCCAAGGCTTCAAATCTCTGTACTTGCCATTTTCCTAGGGAGTATTTTGGACTCTCGCAAAGTACATGTGATAAATCACCCAAAACCTGCATACAAGAATTCACCGCCTTAGTGAAAAAGTCACTAAAAAGTCAAAAGCTGCCCGCTCCTGGCCTGCTTCGTATACTTCATAGAAGTCACAATTGGCTTTATTCATCTTCCTCTTGCCTTTCACACCTGTAGTCTACAATGTCCTGGCGCCATGGAAGGGAGGGTAACTGGGGAGGGCTAAGTGGAAGGGGCTGCCTTCTTCCCTCATCTGCTCTGCATCCTGCTAGGTGTACTTGCCCAGATGCTCTCTGGAACCGAGCCCACAGTAACTCTAAACCAAATAGGGGGAAAAAAGGAAAATGGTCTGCAAGATTCCTCCCATGCTCTGAACTTCCTGGTTGCTGCTACTGAGAGCATGAATTTGGCACCCAAAACTCAGGGCCACTTCCCGAGCTCCCAGGACTGTTACACAGGATACAGAACGTCTACGGGGCTAACTTCTTCATGAGAGCTGTGTGATCTATCTATCTATCTATCTATCTATCTATCTATCTATCTATCTATTTATTTTCTCCCTTGAAAGGAAAAAAATGGGAACAGGACAGAGAGAAACTGACTTAACAGATTTGGTAGGTATCCTCCTGTCCACTGTTTTGACAACCCAATCTTTCTCCTCAAGGTCTACAGGCTTTACTGAAGGTCAAGGTCTACAGGTTTTACTGAAGGTCAAGGTCTACAGGTTTTACTGAAGGTCAAGGTCTACAGGTTTTACTGAAGGTCAAGGTCTACAGGTTTTACTGAAGGTCAAGGTCTACAGGTTTTACTGAAGGTCAAGGTCTACAGGCTGTACTGAAGGTCAAGGTCTACAGGCTTTACTGAAGGTCAAAGTCTACAGGTTTTACTGAAGGTCAAGGTCTACAGGTTTTACTGAAGGTCAAGGTCTACAGGTTTTACTGAAGGTCAAGGTCTACAGGTTTTACTGAAGGTCAAGGTCTACAGGTTTTGCAGAAGGGAACAGGAAGGGGAACAAGAGAGCAACAAGGTAAAGAAAACTTGTTTGAAGGAAATAGAGTCAAGTATCCGCCAAAAGACCAAGACATGGTCATCTGCAGGCTAGATGGCCAGGTGGCAAGGGGGACCGTTTCATGAACCATGACATGGCTGGTTTCTCTGTCCTGCTTTCAGCTCCCCACCCCCATAAATAACCCAGACAAACACCATGTACTCCGAGTCCCCCCCCCTTAAGTCTCATTAAAAGCCGATATTGCTGGCCTCAAGATGGAGAGCTCAGCATGGATTTTACTGAACGTTAAATCAACCAGCGAGCGCAGCCAGCAAACTCTGTGGCACTTTAACTTTAAATAATGCAATAATTATTGAATTTCCTTTTTATAACTGAAGTGCTGGAATGTAAACAATGGGGCTGTAATTGCAGGAAGGGGGGATCAATAGAGGCAATCGTTTTCAGCCATGTTAATTGTAAATACAATTGCTCCAAGATGTCAGCCTTGTTCTTCTTGCTTCCAGAATCATCCTAACGGATGACAGAGTCCAACTTTCCCATTACAGCTGTTCGTTCCTTTAAGAGGTTCTCAATCAGGTCTGATCAATCTGTCAAGATAATGCATGGAGTAAGTAAGACTCTTCCAAACACAGGCTCCCAATCAATAGCCGGGACCAGCTTAATGAGGTGGGGCTAAGGCCCAGAGGGAGGTAACAGCCCCCAGCTTGTGCCTAGGTTTGGCAGCCCAGCTTCCTAGCATGGTCCTGATAAACAGATCAGCCCTTAATGAGGACATTAGTTATGCATGCTTCAGCAAGCAGCAAGGCACCCGTCCCTTGGGACAGACGGACAGAAAGCAAAATAGATTAACAGAAAACAATATGGTGCCAAATTAGGTCTAACTGAAGACTTTTCCCTCCTTCTCCCGCTTCCCTTAATTGTCCAGCAGAATGGAGGACATCGATTAATCACTCCACTGGGCATGGGCTCAAAGACGGGAGTATCTCCTGGGCTAGGGGAATCTCTGGGAATCTTCCCTGAAGATTAACACCCTCACTTCCACAGCAGCATTTACAGATCACAAGGGGCCTCTCGTAGAAAGATCTCAGCACCATCCAGTAGAAGCCCAAGATAAGACGGACCCCTGAAGCATTGCAGTCACACAGAGAACCACCTGCTACTCCCAGAGGCTGAGACTCAGCTTTGGTCTTCAGCATGGTTGGTCCTCACGGATGAAGAGGCAAGAAGTTGGGAGAGGTGAAAACCACTGCTCAGAGATCAGCATCAAACAAAGTGTGGGGACACTGGAGGAGTCGGAATTCTCACAAAGGAGGGTAGCTCAGGGTCTGGAGAGGCACCTGCCCTTCCTTTATTCCTGCTCCAGTCCTTGAGAAGGAGCCATTCAAGGAAGGTCCCACCAGGAACACAGTAATTTCTTTGCCCAGGGATGCTTAGCTCACGACAGACGTTATCCAAGAGCATCCACGGACTGTCAGCATCAACTGCCAGCATGGACTCCTAGGAAACCTTGGACTTGGAGATTCTTAGGCTCTGTCCAGTTCAACAGGAATTCTAAAGGTGGAACCTGGATACATGGGTTTCAGCAAGCCCTCCAGGTGACTCTTATGCAAGTTTGTCTGTGACTATTGTCTTAAATGGTAGGTCAGGTAAGGCAGGCTTCCAATATAGAGGACCTTTGGTGTGTTTGTGTGGTGACCAACAGATTCTCCATGAGAAAGAGTTCAGTGCCCAACATCTATCTGAAAGGGTATATGTGCATTGAGATTTGGCCCAGAGTAGAAATTATGTAGGCTAGCCCACGACCTAACTGCTACAGAATGCAAAAAATCTCTGGGAAAAATAAAACCAAAAGAATATGCATTACCTTAAAATAAAAGTTTCCATTTATTAAATGAAAAGCATGAAACTGATCATACTACTGGATTCCAAATGTTAACAGGATCATCTTCTGATTGAATATAATCTATGGGGTCTTTTGAAGGGAGCTTGGGGGCAGGGGAGTACACAGATGTAAAGACGTATTCCTCTGGAATGGCCGGATCTGCGCACTTTACAGAGGCCCAGTCTCCAGGCTCTCCTTTGGGACCTGCATTCTTCCAGAAGCAGCTTTTACGTTCTACTTATGACACTGGACAACCAGTGCGGCCGGCCTGCTCTCCTGCCACCCCCTGAACAGCGTCTCTCGAGCTGGGCCAAGTCCTGTCTTCCTCTCCTCTTTCCATCACACAGTTCCAGATCCATGGCTGGTCCTTCAACCCTGGTGACTGATGATCTGAACGAATGAGGAAAATCCTCTCCCCCTCCACCTGACTCTTGGTCTTTGACGTGCCTGTCAAGACCTATCTGATGGAGTCTGAAGCCACTTCCTTCATCTCAGATTTCGGCCCTCCATGGCACATAAAGCAGTCCCCGCTGCACTCGCCAATCTGACCTTTCTGGTTTGGGTGCCTTTTCCTGGTTGGATGCCCTCCCAGGTACTTCCTTCACATGCCACAGGAACCAAAAGGCAGGGTGACAACACGGTCTTGTGGAGGCCCTTCCCCATCAGAGCTGAGCAATTTTTTGTCTCTTTCCCTCTGGTCCCATGGCCCTGTCAGTACCCACCACACATCATCTCCTTGGAGCCTCACTGCGCCCTCCTTCTCTACACCCTCCTTACTGAGCTAGAACGCTGGGGAGTGAAGAAAATAAATGTTTGCTGATATTTACTACTTGTTTAAATACTATTTTATGACAGGAGATAATGACTTTAAATGCCTGTACTTAGTGACCCAATTTTCTTAGTATAAGGATCACAAGAGAGTGTCCCCCCCTCCTTTCCCTCCAAATAGACAGAATGTCCCAGCTAGAGGACATCTGAGTGGTCACAGATGTCCCATCCTTCCATTTCTTCCAGATATACCTAGCTGTGTTCTTTGGATTGCCTTGTCTTCTGAGGCAGAGGCTGGTCACCATGCTCTACTGTTAATGGGAAAGTAGGTGCAGGACTTGGCTACACGACATGGGGAGGAACACAGAAGATGGCAGCAGAGAGCGGCCTCCACAGATGCCTCTCGGGGAGCAACTCAGGTTGTGGGAGCCCTGGGCAGGTGTGGTACTTCCGTCCATCTGCCAGCAGCAAACCTGGACGGGTTAACAAGACCAACAGAGCCCTGGGATGCTGCTCAGACACATAAGGGACACGGTGAACACAGCGAGCCCCTCAGCTCCCCGGTTCTCACGAGTGAAGACAGCCGGAACCCTTCTTCTTCACAGAGGTAGCATCCCTAGACAACACAGCTCTCCCCACTTGGCCGTCCCCATATCTGACTGTGGCTGAGGACTGGTCTGACCCGCCCCCCTGAGTCTCTCCAAACCCCCTGAAGAATGGCTGGATGGTTTGCCTTCCTCAATATCCAAATTCCAGGGCCTGTGAGGTCTGTCGGGGAGAGAGGGAATACTCCCCCTCAGGGGCTCAGAAGTCCCATCTCAGCTCTATCCTGAGCCTTCTGCCTGGCTGGCCAGCCCAAACAGTCCCCTTCTGGGAGATGCCCACACAGCTTGGACCTAAGCCCCTGACACAGGATTCTGCTCTCAGTGAAATGAGGCCAAAGACAGAGTTGAAAACAAAACATTTTTAAACTTATTTTTAATATATTTATTTATTTTATGCGTATGTGAGTGTATACCACATATATGCCCAAGGAGGCCAGAAGAGGGTATAGAGGAACTGGAGTTACGGGTGCCTGTGAGCCACCTGACAGGGGTTCTGGGGACTGAACCCACGTCCTCTGGAAGAGGGGCGAGTGCTGTTGCTTCACCACTGAGCCGTTTCTCCAGCCCTAGGAAACACATACACAGGAAGGCTTTGCAGCGACCAGTCCACCACTAATCCAAACACCCTCTCCTCAGAGGCATGCACTCGGTGTTCCAACGGGCCAAGAAACCAGGCTAGGCCAGGGAAAGGCCATGGGAACCTGCTGGGGCCGGGGCAGCACGTCTATTCCACTTTGGGCAGAGTCCACAAACCCTGCTGAAATGTACCACGGGCAGTTTCCTTTGCTGAAATGCAAATTCACTGGAGGAAAACAGTAGTCAAGTGTGTGGAGGAGAAAAGGAAGAAAAGGAAGGAAAACAGGCCGGGAGGAAGACAGCTGAGATGCCACCAGCAGCAGAGCACCAGGGGGCTCCAGCACACCAGCCGCGGCCGACATCCCTATGGGAAAGGGACACAGGGACATTGGGGCCCAAGCCTGGCTGTGTGCCTTTCCTGGACGATGCCAGTAAGACACTGCCAATCAAGAACTACCACCTTTCCAAAAGCTCTCGGGTTAGTGGCATTTGAAAGGTGCCAAGGGCCTTTGCAGTTATGACAACGGAAGGCCAGGGGACCCAACACCCAGTCTCAGCTTTTGGTCACAGTGATATTTTGTTTGTCTTGGGATAGGGTCTTACTCGGTATCCCAGGCTGGTCTCAGAACTCACGATAATCCTCGTGCCTCAGCCTCCCAAGTACTGGTCACTGTGTTCTTTGACTGGTCACTCTTGCGGCTTTAACTCACCCCTCTCTTGTCTCTCCACATTCCTGTTTCCCGTTACCTCACACTTTGGACCTCTCTCGAAAACAAGTGATTTTCATTATTCTTTCTGTACACGGTGTGCGTCGGCTTGTGCCCTTCCTCCTGTGCATCCGTCTGCTTCCAGCGCATCCTAACAGTGCCTTCTACGCATCTCCTTTCTATCTACAGAGAGGCCTTCCCTTCTGGATCTAAGTCTTGAAGGCTCCACCCACCGTTCCTCATGGCCATCCAGGACCTTTGTGTCCTTACGAAAGTCCCCATGGAGACTGGAAGACCTCTGAAGGCAGGAACCATGCACCCTTCTACTCTGAACTGGACACGCAGAACCCAGATCGCCTAACAGTAAGAACAGGGGAGAGAGAACACAGGGGCCTCTGGCACCAAGTGCCGTCTCCCACTGGAAACAGAGGAATAGCATCACCACATACCAAGAGGCTGGAGGAAGTCAGCCTGAAGGTACTTCACAAGCGCTAAAGCAAACTGAAAGCTGAGGTCAGGTGGTGATGACCGGTTTGAACAGGAACCTGGAGGCTCAGAAATCCTACCCCCAACATCTGATTTCACGGGGATCCCGAGCCTAGATGGCGATGAATTAATTACTTGATCACCCATTCACTAACCTTGATAATTTGATCATTGGGTTGCCAGGGAAGAACCTGTTAGGAGGACCAGCTTACCTCTGGGTGTGAGTTCTCCAGGTGCCAGCTGCATTCCCCAGCGCCAATGTGACTCATGTGATGACACAAATGGCCGATGGGCTTTGTTAGTAAGTGACCTTCAGTGAGTCACCCTTCCACCCCATCTCAGCAGGAAAGCCGGATGGCAGTACTTAGACCCCACCTCACGGCATTATCACGATGATAGAGCTCGGCTAGTGATGACCAGGGAACACTTTGTCTTCAGAGAGAGATAGATTACTTAACATTTAGAATGATGCCCAGGGTTTCGGGTTGAGAAAGCATTCCGGTATTAGTGAAACCGAAGGCTGCACGTACCCACTAATGAGCAGAGTCCTTCTCACCGCGATGTTGAAAACTACTCAGTCTCTGGAATATAATGACTAGCAGTGCATCAGCATGAGGCCGAGGCAGGGTTAGTTACCATGAAACCAGGGTCACTGCATTCAACATCTAATAAGCAAATTCTCCAGATCACAGGAATAAGCCAGAGCCAGCCAAGCTGACAACAAATGCATTTTAAGGACGCTGTTAGTAGAGTAATGTCTAACTCCACAGTTTCCCCAGAATTCATTAAAACAAGCCTCTAAGCCAGTGGGTCCTGATCTTCCTAATGTCGCAACCCTTTAGTACATTTCCTTGTGTTGACTCCCCAACCCTAAAATTATTTTGTGGCTACTTCATAACTGTAATTTTGCTACTGTTATGAATCTAACATAAATATCTGATATCAGGAAATCTGATGTGTGACCCCTGTGAAAGGGTCATTTGACCCCCTCCCCCAAGGGTTGAGACCCACAGGTTGAGAGACACTGCTCTAAGAAGACTCATTTCCATCTTTCAGAGCAGAAGTCAGATGACTTTGTAAATACCTGCAGGACAAACACCTTAAGGCTGAGGCTACTGCCCCTCTGTCATGGTCACCCAGATCTGGCACTGCAAAAAGCAGTGGTAGACTGTAATGAGATGATGGAGGGTGGCTGTGTACCAATAAAACTTTATGTATAAAAGGTAAGTGGCTAGCTGGCTTTCCCTCCTCTGTTGGTAGTATATTGATCCTGATCTGAAACTGGAAATTTTACCTAGTTACATAAAAACCCACAAGCCTAGTCTCAAAAAAAGACAGGATGCCCCCAATCCACATGCCTCTCTCTCTCTCTCTCTCTCTCTCTCTCTCTCTCTCTCTCTCACACACACACACACACACACACACACACACACACACACACACACACACACACACACGCTCGCGCGCGTGCGCATCACACACATACATACGTATGTACGTACGTACGCACAGGCTTGAAAACTTTTTGTAAAAATAAGCTGTTTGAAACTGAAGATCAACACGAAGTCAAGGATCATTTAACTCTGAATGACAAAATGAATTCAGAATAATTAAACATCACCCCTTGTTTCTGATGTAAGAACTTCCATGTAAGTATGCCCTGGGCCATGTGATCCTCAAGTTTTACATATCCTTCTATAATCAAGAGTTACACCTGTGAAATAATGTGCAGCCTGCCATTTACTTTTAGCTGAGCAACAGCTGGGAACGGACTCCACATTTACCGAGCCTATAATCTAACAACAGCAAGATGCAGGCACCTCTGATGCTCTCCAGGAGCTGAGAGCGGCGCAGGGGGGAGGGGGTAACACCTGAGTGACTACCACACCTGTGTCTCTCTCTACACGCCATGCTTGTACCCCCTAAGCATCTACTGAAAGCAGAAGACTGAGGGTCTTGAAAGCCAGGAATGAGTGGTCGGTCTCAAAGTCCAAACTTGGAAAAGTAATCGCACAAACATTTTAGTAACACCACCATCACACATGTCTCCAGCCCCATATGGATTTCAAAGGGTTTGTCCATTCCACACTGGGACTGATTCTTTGGGGACAGGGAGAATCCCGATGTTATTCAGTTCAATGGTCAAGATCGAGTTAAAACAATAAAGGCAAACTGGCAGCAGCCGCGAACTCTGGGCGTGTAAGTGATGTGACTCTGTATGTGAAGGATTTTTAATTACTAGTGGATGCTTTAAAATCTGTCAGCTCCCTATGCAATCATGATGCGTTTGCCTCAAAAAGGACAGAAGAACAGAAAAGCAGGAGAGAAGGAAGGAATGAAGAGAAGGTGGCAGGAAGGCTCCACAGCCCCTCAGATCCACACTTGGGCAGGCGGTGGGCATCCCCTCCATTGTTCATTTCAAACCCCCGTGGCCCTGTAGGCATTGAAGATGTAGCCCTGCACTGTGCCATATGTGAGGCCGATAAACGGGGGCCATGGAACTCAACCCAAGGGTCTGGTTCTGGTTCAGTATCTGTCGCATGGCACTGTGTGACACTGGGAATGATCCAGTGCAAGATCACCATGAAAATCACTGTGTTTCTGCTTCACCTGCACACTGTCACACAGAAGGCTTGAAAAGCTAGGCCTCACCAGACTCTTGTGGCAAGGGAGTTACCAGCAAATGTGGCTTCCTAGGGGAAGCCAACTTAATTCTGCCTCAAGAGTTAATATTTGTTAATTGGTAGAAAAATGGTAAAATTAATGAGGACATTAACATAGCTATTTAAAAATAGCTTCATGTTTCCCCCATTGTACCACATGGAACTATCAGGAAGTAATTGAGGGAAAAGGGCACTGTCAATTCTCAATTATCTGCATGAATGAAGTGCTCAGTGACACGGATAATCCAAGTCATTTACATTTGGATTTAGAAAGTAACATCTTTTTCCTTCGGAAAACTTACCTTCCTAATTATAGCCCTTTGGATACCATGTTGCAATCAGTTTACTCTCTCTATCTGAGGAGAAAGTCCCTGGAGAAGGTAGGCAAACTGCCTTAGACCCAAGACAGATGAGCCCAAGCAGATAAGGGACCCACTAGCCTCTGCGGCCAATAGAGTCACCATCTAGCCACATGTGACTATTTAAACTTCCAGAAGGTTGAATACCGCTGAAACGTTTCGATCCCTAGTCATGGCGGTCACGGTTCATGAGCTCAACAGCTACAAGTGGCTAGGGGCTACCCTACCGGATGCGGCGGGCTACCACACTGGACGGAGCAGGCTTCCATGGCTACAGAAGTTCCAGAAAGCAGCATTCGGGTCTAGATCGACAATAATCTCTAGTTACCTGGATTGAGCTGAAAGCTGAGGGGGAGGGGGGGCGCAGAGCCGGAGACGCCGCCGCGGCACCACTCTGACAGACACAAAAGGGAATTGTGACACTGGACGTTCTCAGCTAGTTTAATTTCAAGCCTGGTAATGGAGGCGCTGTCTAGGGAATAACACGAAAAATAAGCATGGCACTCTGAGTGAAATGGGCTTTTTAATTAACAAAGCAGAAAATGAGTGGGAAAGGGCGAGGCAGCGAAGCCCGACTTCAAGCCAACATTTGCCCCTGGTGCCAGCCCCTCGTGTGGCCGCAGTGCCTTGGGCACCGGCTGCAGGACAGCCGAGGGGCGATCTCCACCCTGCCAAAGCCTCACTCCGGTAGCTGCCCGCTCAGGTGCCACTGGGAGCAGTGTCTGGCCCAGCGTCCTTAACATCCTCATTAATTATCTTGAAAGGAGAGGGTTAGTAAACAGCAAGTTAATTAAATTCTCAGATGATGCTAATTTGGGAGGCTTTCAAAAGACTGGCAAGGGCAGAGGCAATATAAAAGGGACCTGGATGGGTTAGGAATATGAGTGGAAAATAAAATTAAGCACAGCTAAACAAATGCTACTTTAAAGAAGTCTTCTGCAAGAGCCAAGCGGGTCTTAAAATGACACTTTGGCGGGGGTCGGGGTGGGAGTCCGGGGTGGCACTACCACTGAAACTTCTAAGGCGTGTAATCAGAAGGGGAGTAAAGGGCTTTGGAAAACATTTAATAAAAGTGTTTACGTGCCTGCCTTTGGAAGGAAGTCCAGGAGGGCCAGCGACATGTAACAGCCCACTGTCCCCGGGAGGTAGCCACGGTGGCAACCACTTTTAGCTCCTGCTTTAAACCCATTAAGCATTTCTAGACCCAGCATGTACCATGAGGTTCTCTTTCTTTGATTTTTAACTTTTCAGTTTGTTATCAGTTTATATTTACAAATGAGTCACAGGATAGTTCCCGGTTCCCATATGCCCGTCACACAGCTTCCTCTAGTGGCGATACCACCCATCTGAACACCCAGGCTATCTGTCAGGCAGAGGGAGACTGGTACCTGATGCTACTGAACCTCAGACTGCTCAGTGTCTCTACTCACACCTGCCATCTGGGATCCAAATCAGGACTCCACATGGCGCTGGGCTGTCTATGACAGTTCCTCTGTGTGGCCCTGAATTCCATGGCCTGGATCTGAAGTGTTGGTCAGGAACTAGGGGGCAGGCAAGGGGCTTGTTTCTTATTCCCCCCACGACAATGACATTATAGATCACTGGACAGATTATCACTGAAGGCATGCGCCCTGCCCATGGCCTCTCGACTGCTTAGCTTTCAGAGTCAACTTGCTGGGTTAAGAACACACCGAGAAAGCTAATAAAGCACACATCTTCATGTGTTTCTGAAGGCAATTAGATCCTGAGGGCTCTGGCTTCACCGATGGATTCAGCCTCTGACAGAGTTATGATATGATGGCACTTTCCAGGAAGTGGTGATGTGTAGGAAAACTGGGACCTTTGCAGGAAGTAGCTTACTGGGGGCATGTCATCCGGGCTTTATCTTACTCTGGATTCTTTCCTGTTTGACTCTTTTCTCTGCTTCCTCTCTCCCGGGAAGATGCTCTGTAATTCATCTCTCAATTCGTTTCTCCCACACATTGGCCACTGGGACAAGGAAAGTAGCCAATTCAACATCCCATCATGAGGAAGATGTCAAGACAACCTCATCACCTGGTCGAGAGAACATCAGCCCAGGTTCTCAAAACACTGGCAAGCTACTCTTCTGAAGGTCTTTCCCATACTTTTCATTAGGAAACGAACCACTAAGTTCTTCCCAGGCTTCTGGGGTTGAGAGGAATCCATCTTGATGTTATTATATTTAATAAACAAAAATATCTTGTGACAGAGGTCAGCTTCTCTTTGCACTAACACATCTCACAGGAAAGTCCACCTGAAAAGCCAGAGTTTGCTGTCTCTGTTAGGAGTACTTGGGTTGTTAAGTTCTCACACCAGCGAGGGTCCTGTGAGCACACAAACAGTGCCCCATTGGGTCCTTACAGCAGCCCGATGACAGTGATGTTCCATCATTGGGATGACACAACCCGGACTACAAGGGGGAAGACGTGGCAGGAAAGTGTGAGGCGTGTGTTCGTGTCGGCACTGCTATAAAGGGACAGAGGCTTGAACTCAGGCCTTCTTGCTCTACTGCAGTGGTTCTCAGCCTTCCTAAGGCTGTGACCCTTGAACACAGTTCCTTGTGCTGTGCTGACCCCCAACCATACAATCATTTTTGTTGCTACTGTCATGAATCATAATTATCTGATATGCAGGATATCTGATATGCGACCCCTGTGAAAGGGTCATTTTCCCCCAAGGAGGTCCTGACCTACAGGTTGAGAAACACTGCCCTAGAGATGACATTTGCTGTCTCAAGAGTAGCCTGTTATCCTGCACCTCCATATACAACTCCAAAAATCCAAGGACACTCAGACCTGTAATACCAGCACTCTGGAGGCTAAGGCAGGAGAATTGCAAGTCTAAGGCTATACTGGGCTGTACAAGTGACCTCCAGTCCAGCCTGGGCTCCAAAGTGACGCCCTGCCTCAAAACAAAATAAAACACAAAAACAAACAAACAAACAAAAAAAGAGCTCAAGGCCATCAAAATGGAGCAGCATGTGGCCAAGTGTCAATACGGAAAGGATAAGGATGATGGTTCACAAAACAGAGAGACCCTGGTGCGCGTCAACAGAGGGCAGCCCTCTTGGAGCTTCCCAGAGCTGGGCCAAAGAACTTTGCAGGCACGGGTGTGAGAGATGCTCAAAGGCCACAGACCACAGCGCTCCCTGATGTCATCTCAGTCTGTGCATCACAGGGACAAACCTCACCACCAATCCTATTGACTTCTACCAGTCTGAGGAGTCGTGGGAGCAGTCACAGAATAATGCACACAGGTCTGCAAAAGCAACCAGGAGCCAGCAGAAGGATAAAACCTGGCCATGACAACCGTGGGATCTGTAACCTCAAACACTGAGATGGTGGCATGTTCAATTTCAACCGTTCAATGTATGGCCATCTAAAAAGAAACAGAAAATAAAACACTTCTAGAAAACAAGAGAGGAAACAGATGTTTGTTTCTGCCATGTTCTTCTACATGATACTCAGTCCCAGTACTGACCCTCTCCCCACCACTCTCTGCCATGGAGAAGAGGTGACAGAGAGCACTTGTACAGAACCAAATCACGTGCATTCTCCTAACACCCTGATGACACTGGACCCCAGCAGACGACTCTCTTATAAACACACAGTACCGCCAAACACAAGAAATGGCAGTGGATCTCGGCTGTCAACACAGTAAGTGTAACCATCACAAATCAGCAACCACTGGATTCCACCCAGAACGATCCAATAAGCTAGATCATAACAGGGAAACTGCCTCTCAAGACAGAACCTCAGATGGAGTTTTAAAGAGCACACGGGCTGTGCATCCCGGATCCAATATACCCTAAAATCAAAAACGTTTTGAACACTGACATAACAGCCCAACTGGAAAATTCCACATTTGGACCTCACATGATGGATCACAGTCACTATACTGGTACACTAAAAATACCATATGAAGTTACCAAGATATGTGTGAAGCAAATCAATTTCATGCTTAGACTTGGCTCCCATCACAAGATATTTCAATATGTATATACAAACATTCTGAGAAAAATTCCAAAACTGCCAACGTGTCTGGGTCCCAAGCATTTTGGATACAGGATACTTCTCCATGCATCCATTTTCTAAGCTGTAGAGTGAGCTTGGAGTGCGTTTCATGCACCGAACACAATCCTAACGACTCAGTGCCCTGGAGTGTCAGCAACCACCAAGGCGCTTCCCCAGCCAGCAGTTTCAATGTTTTACCTAATCCTGAGGAAGAAAAGCAGCATTGAAAAGAAGCATGATTTCTGAGTTTTCAAGGTCACTGGAACCTGTACATTGTGGCCTGGACTACAAGGCACAAATCCAGTCATCAGGCAAGTGTTGGCAAGCTCTTGGAAAAGGTAGCCAGGAATGATGACCAGGAAACCTGTGTTCACTGAGCACAGAGCGGGGCTAGCTACCTTTTCCCCTGACTCTTCATCTCCCCTCTTTCTATCTAAATACGGTGACATCTGTGATTACTACGACTCAGCTAAAAGATCAAGGGACTATTAAACATGAATGGCATTTGCTTTTGTCTCCCAGGATGTCCCTGTGAGCAATCTGGAAACAGGAGGGGCTGATTAGGGTGTCTGTCCGAAGGCATCTCTGTATTCAGGAATGCTGGCCCAAAGCATGCTGCTCACCAATCAGAGTCAACCTGCAGGGAACCGCTGCCGTAAAATACAGCTGTCTAATTAGACCTCCCTTGTCCGACATCGCTAATAGATTTGAACAGACACAGAAGGTGTTGCCCATTAACTCAACAGTCTATAAAAGTCACAGGTGATAAATAATAAAAAATAAACAGGTGATAAGGAAAAGGGGGTGTTTTGTTTGTTTGGTTTGGGTTGGGTTTTTAAGACAGGGTCTTACTCTAGATTCCAGATTGGCCTAGAACTCACTGTACACAGTGGGTTGATCTCAGGCTGGGCCTAGATTTGCAGCAATCCTCCTGACTCAGTCTCCCAAGTTCCAAGATTACAGGAGTAACCAGCATGCCCTACCTAAAAAAAAAAAATACTGTTAACTGATGACTGATGCGAATTATTAGACTTCGCTACCAGCCAGTGGCAAACTAAAGTAATCCAGAGGGTTGAGATCAGGCCCAAGTCAAGGCCAATCAATGAAGCAAGAGCAAGGCTAGGAAGAGACCTAAGTAAAAATCTGCTATGCAATATGTCAGCGTTGCTGGGCACCATGGGACGGACAGGGAGACTGTTTGGTACAAGAAGTTGAAGCTGAAAACTAAACATAAAAAACTGAGAGAGATCATTGCCTCACAGCACACAGACCACAAGCTTCAGATGGGTTCGAGTGTGAAGGCACAGAACCAGGGAGAGGATGAACAGCAACTATTCGACACCGTGACCTTGGCATGGGCAAGGCATTCCCACATTTCACCAAGGGGAAGAAAAGAAAAAGAAGCGAAGATTTCACCATACAATAATGGGAGATGTGCGAGTCTCAAAACGTATATAGTTTTCAGTAAGAAACCATGATGAACTGGGGCCTAAAACACAGAGGGAGTCCTTCCCAATCAGTCAGTCCTCCTCAACTGCAGAGCGAGTCCTCCTCTTTGTAAACCACAGAACCTTCCTATAGAGGCAGAGCCCACAGCTATTGAAAGTCCTGCTGTGGGGCCAGCAACAGAGATCGATGGGAAGAGGGACGTGTTGTCAAGCCTAAGGACCTGAGTTCAATGCCCAGGACCCACAGTATGGAGGTAAAACTGACTCTTGCATGTAGTTCTCTGACCTCCATACACACATGTACACACTAATAAACAGATATAATAAATCAAAAGATAATACTACTGGAGAAAGGTATTTACTGGCATCAAAACAAGGTTACACACCAGGCATGGTGGCACACTCTTGTAAGCCCAGGTGCCGGAAGCAGAGGGACCAGTAGTCTGAGGCCAGTCTGGGATACATGAGAACATGTGTCCCCCTCTGTCCCTCTCCACTAAGAAAAGATCATACATTGTAAAACTTTATAAATGCTAGTTACAAATTATATGCAGAACCATTTCAATTCTACAAAATAACACTATCATATCATATCTGTACAGGAAAGGCTAAATTTGCATGTACCAACCTATTTTAAATTAAAATCACCTCCGGGTGATGAGGTTCGGAAGGGCTTTCTTTTTGTGTGTTCTGTGCACTTCAGAACTTTTAAATGGAGCATTTTTAAACCAGACATATATAAAAATCTGAATGCATGTGTATGTATATGAGTGCATGTGTACGTACATGAAGCATGTGTATGTATATGAAGCATGTGTATGTATATGAGTGCATGTGTACGTACATGAAGCATGTGTATGTATATGAAGCATGTGTATGTATATGAAGCTGTCAAGTTTGTTGCATTTCTGCTATAAAATTGGCGGGGGAGCAGAGAACCCACTGAAACAATGTAATCAACAGGACAAAGGAAAACAAGGACTTCCCTCCTTGGGTCTTGATCATTTCACAGAGCTCTGAGTTCCATAAGGACTATGGGTTTGTGCACAGTTGCTTGATGAAGGGATGAAAAGGTGATGATGTGGGTGTCTATATTAAGGGGACTAATCCCCGGAGGCTTCATCAAGAAGGCTGTGTCTCATGAGGAGCACCATCATTCATGACATGGGATGAGGATACAGATCCTGACAGATGTAGGAGACGGAAAGGAAGCCGAATGAACAGGATACACCCAAGAACACAATAAACGACAAAAAGTAGGAGCAGTGACCTCCATCATTATGGCACCTTTGGACTACAGTGTACTGTGGCTGTTAAAATCATGCCAGAGAAAAATACTGAATGACGATTAAAAAAAAAATCACTCATTGCAAAGTTGTTGTTTTTTTAAGACACTGACAAAACACACTCAGTATCAGTCTATAAAATAATCATACAGCAAGAAAGATTTTGCTTGTGGAAGAGGAACAAGACAGAGCTGTGTCTCCCCATGGTGGTAGTGAGGCCCACTGTCTCTCATAGAGGAAAGGCTTTACCATTCAAAGTGCCCTGGAGTCAACTGTGCTCAGAAGTAGAACTGCACACAGGAACCTGAGGGCCGCTGCTCAGGAATATTTCAGGGGATAGTCCTTCATGGGGCTCAGTATTTCCTAAATGACCTTCAAGGGATAGACATTGGGAAAGACTATTAAAAACATGTTCTCTCTCTCCAATCCATGTGCACAGTAGCCTCTCAGATGAGAACTACAATCTACCCTTTAAAATTGTCCCCCAGTTGATTCTGACACCCTAAATAATCTATCTGCTTTTCTGAAAAACGTGTGTGTGTGTGTGTGTGTGTGTGTGTGTGTGTGTGTGTGTGTGTGTGTGTGTGTGTGTCAAGGTCAGAGGACACACCTGGTACCATTCTTTGAAACACCACCAACCTCCTTTGAGGCGCAGTCTCTCACTGGCCTAGGGAATCACCAATGAGGCCAGGCTGCCTGCCAGTGAGCGTGAGGGACCCTCCTGCCTCTGTCTCTCCATGCTGAGATTACAAGCATGCACTACCACAACCAGCATTTTTATGTGGGTTCTCAGGACTGAACTCAGGTCCTCATGCTTAGAAGGCAAACACTTTACCCACTGAGCCACCTCCCCACCACCAAATTCTATACCACTAAGATGAACAGTTCCTACCAATGTCTGTCTTGGTACGTCCAACGTATAGTATGCCACAGTTTTACATAAACGCAATAATCAATACAGGTGCTATTTCTCTACTACACAAGGACTGTCTTTCTAAGAAATACATATGCATCATTACTTTCCAGTAGCCCAGTAAGCTACGACAAGGGCATGCTGTACTGTTCTAACCAGTCCAACCGAACAGTTTGCTAACTTTAAAAAAAAAAAAAAACTACTGAGTACCTGAAATAAACAATGTTGTAACAACATCTACAGGTATAAACGTCCAGAAGCTGCAGGGCCTCAGTAGACAAGACGCCCACTGCACTGTACATTCTGACAGACATCCACAGAAAAAATTAAATAATCCCCACAGCTGGCCACCAACGGGGCTCAGGAGCCCCTAGAACCCTTCCTGATTAAGAGTACAATCAACCTGAAATAAACATTGAAAGGGAAGGCTGCATGAGCGACTAAGGGACTTCCCTGGGTAGAAGACAACTGGGGTAGGGACAGGGAAGCCAATCAATCACGTGCCCCGCCCCCGGGCCAGAGGTGGGCATCCTTCAAGAACATACAGGCATTTTTGCCTTCTGATACAAGGTCTACTTCTAACCAACAGCCCCACTCCTGCCCGCATTCTCCTGCTCCACCTGCACTATCTGAAAGAGCTGAAGGTAGCGGGGCAACACCAGCAACGCAGCTTCCGGAACCGCAGCTTCCGGGAAGGTGGGCAGATTGTGCAGAGGAAGTAAGGCAGCCATGATTACCTCCTTCCCAGACCCCCGGGTCAAAAAAAAAAAAAAAATGTCCCCACTTCCTTCAGTGGAAATAGAGGATTGCTCAGAACCAGGGAGGACAGGAAGCTACAGGAAGAGGTGCTGTGGGGAACCCAGAGGGGCAGAGAACCTAGAGGGCATCTGGTCTGTTCAAAGTGTGGTCTGAGCAGGGTGATGGCACAAACTTTAGAGAATGTCATTTTCATGTGGATTCCAGGCCATCTTCAATCCCGTCCAAGGGAATCTCAATACTAACAGGAGAGACATGGAGAGAGAACTACCAGACAGGGCTGCTGAACATGTAGAAAGGAGTCCTGGGGTCTGGAAAGAAGGAACTCTGACAGAGAGCAAAGGGGTTGTTAGCACATGTGGCCAGCTCTCAGCAGGATACATGCTGGCTCAGGCTCTGAGATGCTGGCTGGGGCCTTGTCCTGAGCAAGGAGGAGACGAGCCTCTGCTGGTTTCTTAGCAACCATGGCAGGCGGCAAGCAGTATCCCAGGCAGGGCTGTCCAGGGAAAAATTAAAATGGCCACACGCACAGATGCAGAAGGAAAGGAGGCCTGCCTCCCAGCTGGGCATGGCGGGAGGCATGCAGGGGCCCCTGCCAGCTGGTCCCTAAACCAAGCTCTACTGCAAAGTACCTAGGATGGGGGCAGCTATGGAGGTGGCCTCCTCGTACTGAAGCATCAGGACACAGGATCACATCTCAGGGCCAGAAGTGC
The DNA here is from genome assembly GCF_007827085.1 of Peromyscus californicus insignis. NCBI lineage: Eukaryota > Metazoa > Chordata > Mammalia > Rodentia > Cricetidae > Peromyscus > Peromyscus californicus. The sequence continues at coordinate 102,367,681 of NW_026294606.1, forward strand.
ACTCCCAACTGTCTTCCTGAAGGCACTGGCCACACGCAGGGACACCCAAGCACTGCGTCTGGACTGCTCTGTGAACCCAATTTCTCCTCCCTAAAGTAACTTCTCCTAGCCCATTCTTGCTTGGCACTGTCCTTCATAAGTGCCTGATCATTCCCTATCCCCCACGGGGACTGCAAGGCCCACCTGCCCACACAAGTGATATTCCTCTGGCCGTGGTCCCTTGCACCTTCTCTACCAGCCTAAGCCCATCTTACCCTGTCCCTGCCTGCTTTGCCAATAAGTACCAGGTGGGAGGTGTGGCAAAGGGCACCAGCACCCGGAGCAAAGGGTTGCCATCCGAGATGGCCTCAAAGGCACAGGAGGAGATGTCTGCCCACCATATTGAACACAGATACAAGGTAACACTAGATATTCCTGCATATGGCCACACATGTCCCCCAACCCTGTGGAATGCACTATGTGACTCTAAGCACTCTCTAATACCTGGTGTCTCTGGTTTGGTTTTGTTTGAATACAACTGCCATGGTCAGGTGTCACCAGGTATACAGCGCTGTTTCCAGTGCTTCCTAAACATGAGGAGAGCCAATCCTCGACTCCAGGGAAGGCAAGCAGCTCTGCTCTGCAGAGGATAAGATGATCCGTGGGTGAGGAGGTGGGGCTGGTGCCTGTCAGAGCTGGGGATGGAAACAGAAGGCCCTCCACCCGCGCCTTGCTTCCCTGCTCTGTCCACACTAAGCTCTTGGATAAACCATTCGGTCAATACACAGTAAAGCTGCTACAGGCCAACAAGATGGCTCGTGGAGGAAAGACACTTGCTGCCAAGTCTGAAGTCTTGAGTTTGAGTCCCAGGACCCACATGGTAGAAGGATAGAAACAACTTCGGAGACCCCTGAAAGCTGTCCTCTGACTTCTCCTGTAGGCCAAGGCATGTGTATGTAGATAGACACAAACACGCCTGCACACACACACACACACACACACACACACACACACACACCACATACACACACCCCTAAGTGTAGTAATTTTAAAGCTGTTATAAGGACTAATAAAATTAGTATATAAGGCATATAACACACCTAAAAATTACAAGTCCATTTACATACATGTGTATACTTGTATCTATACACATGCTACATACATGCATAACCTGTCTCCCAGGCTATCTATAATAAGGAGAGAAGAAACAAGAATGAATACCATCTACTCTTGATGCTTTCAAAATGCCTCACTTTCTGAAACCAAAATGGTATCCTAGTGTCCCAGCTTCTACGGCCCTGACTTTTTTCCTCCCTAGACTGCCTCCGCCCAATGCACACAACATACAGGAAGCACACACCCAGGGATGAAGACTCTTTGCAGAACTCTGCCATGACCTCATCAATCTCAAGTCTCTCTCCTTGGTAGTAGATGAAGTGGGAGCTAATGAAAAAGCTAAGGAAATCAGTACCACTAAGGAAACGCCAATACTCATTCGCCATCAACATCAGCAGTAGACCGTTTTCATCCTGCTTTGGATTGCTTCGTCCTGGCACTTACACCATGTGGCTCCCGGGCAGGACCACATCTCCGTCTCTACATTCCATACAATGCCTGGCTAGCAATGCTATTACTCATTAAGTGTCAAAATAGTAATTATCACAGATGGTGAATGCGCAAGTGGGTTAGTAGCTGGCTGGACTGGACTTGCCCACACTTGCCTGGGGCACAGAAGTTTAAACAGGCAGAAAGCTACACAACACACTCTTCTTGCTTCCTACTTATTTATTCGTTATACGTCAGGGAGAGGCGCGTGTTTGCTGCTTTAGAGCTGGGTTAATGGGCTTGGGCTAACCCTTTGAAGCCACACAAAACAATGCCTTTTAGAGTTTCGAACTCAGGTTAGAGTGAGCTGAGATTTGACTGTGCCAACCCCATGCTCTCCCTCAGCAAGGCATCTCTGGGGCGCTTTAATAGCTTCCTAGAAAGACTTCCAGAAAACAGCTCTTACTTTCCTGCAAGAGACAGACAGCATAACACAAGGAAGAGGAAACCACATCAGAGTCGATGGGTCTCCAGCCATGGCTGGTGCTGTTTCGACTCTACTTCTAACTGCAAGTTTTTAACCTACATCATTTCAAGCCAGCCAGCAGCAGCAAGGGAGTCGCTTGGGTTGTTAAAGCGGCCCTCGATATCACCAGGCAGAACAAGGGTTGGGTGGGACCGTGCCAGCTGGTGGACCTACAGCCACCCTGGTAGGTGTTAAACACAACGCAAGCCTTAAAAAGCCAACAGGCTGTTGTTGAATGCCAAGCCCGCACTATTAATTTGCATATGACATTAATTTTGTTGTCACTATGTTAATGTGTGATTAATTCTGTCATGGGTTAGAGCAAGGAGAATTAGTTAATTGTCAGCCCCCCCTCCCCGCAACTAACTCTCTGGCACACACCCCACCTCCCTCTAACTTGCTCCTATTTCTCCCTTATTAAACAACGTGCTGAGTTTTCTTCCTTAGGGCATTTATGTCCTTTGGGATTTCAATCCCATCTCATCCTACCTGTCCTAGAAATGCATTTAATTTTAATCCCGAGAAGTGAGAATGCCCACCTCTGGGTCTTACCCAGGTGCCCCCTCTGATGACCCTGAACTCTGTCCAGGCAGTCACAGGGATAACTGGGAAGGTCTCACAACGGGGACACACGGGTCTCATTCATCTCCACGGTCAGTTGCTGGTGTCCGTCCGCGACACTGGTCTACACTGTACGATCTGTGCTTTGTGGGCTAGACCAGCTGGAGTGGGGAGCTAACACAAAGTCACTGCTGGAGGACAGACACAGACGATAGGCCTGCCCATCCTTCCTCGCTGCCCGGAGCCTGGCTAGCTTCCCTTTGAATCTCTTCGCTCACCGTCAGTACGCCTTGATGTTCAGCTGGGCTGCAGTGGAGGCCAGGGCCATGTCGTCATCACTGTTGCCTTCTTCTTCCGCCTCCTCCTCTTCCTCCCCCCCTTCATATTGACAATACAGTCTCACTGAGTTGAGAGTGGACTCAAACTCACTATATAGCGAAGGATGACCTAGACTGCCTGATTTCACTACCCTGAGGCTACAATTACAGGTACGTGCCACCACACCTGGCTGATGTGGTGCTGCTCATCAAACCCAGGGCTTCGGATATGCTAAGCAAGCAAGCACTCCACCAAATGAGCTACAAGCCCAGCCCGTTAAGTCCAGATTTACCCTGCCGACTAGCCGAGCACCTGGCTAGCTAACTCTACTTGAAATAGATACGGAGATGGGAAAAGAATATCAAAGGCCCCTCCATCTATGAAAGGCAAAGAAATGATCGCACTTCCAGGGGCCAGAAAAACCCAAGAGGTCCAGGTCATCCAGGTCAGACTCAACACCTCCCAAATGAAGCAGCAGAGCCAAGTACATCTGCTATCTAGTCAGGAAAAGCTCACTCCTTGGGGATGGCAAGATGGCTCAGCAGTTAAAAGCACTTACTGCTCTTCCAGAGGACCTGAGTTCTGTTCCCAGCACCCACATCAGGAGGCTCACACTGCCTCTAACTCTAGCACCAAGGCATCCATCACCCTCTTCAGACCTCCTTAGGTGCTGGTTCTCTCGCCCCACAGACACATACTTGTTTTTTTAATGAGGAAGGAGTGGTCCCTTGTGATGACAGTCCCCAGCTTTACTACGGTGCAGCTCACATATGTCTCCACTTAGCTCACTGCTGTGTCTGTTACCCAATTCTGCTGAATTCTGAAGGGATGAAGGCACAAGACATCAAGAGTGGGGGTGAAGGAACTCCCATTCATCATCCTCAAAATCCTCAGGATCATCTCTTGTACAAAGCTGGTAAACCAAGTGCCGTGTGCCTTGCCCGGTCGACACCGCTCACCAACAGTCCAGGAGGGCAAGAATGGGGACTGGGCACAGTGGGCCGTGACCTTGTCACCATCATTGGAAGACATGAATAAAATAACCACACCTGGCCTGATGCCAGCAAGTTACACAACACATCTAGTTCCCCCAACACCCCACCCCTCATGGACAATCTTGGGGTTCAAACCTAGGACCTCGCACATGCTAGAAAACTGAGCCACACCCCAGCCTAAATGTGTAAGTTTATTTTGAAAAAATATATATGCGTGTGTGCATGTGTTTGCCTGCATGTATGTATGTTCACCAGATGCAGGCAGTACTGTCGGAGGCCAGAAGACGGCACTGGAGCCCCTGGAACTGAAGCTACAGGTAGTTGTGAGCCGCCACACAGGTGCTGGGAACCAAGTCTGGGTTCTCTGCAAGAGCATCCAGTGTTCTTAACCACACAGCCATCACTCCAGTCCCAAATGTGCCTTAACAGAAAGCCTTGCTTCAGGAATCAAAGTGTGTTTCCAAGCACTAACTCCTGCTCACTAGAGTGAAGAGAAAGCAGATAAATGAGACCTACTTTCAAGTTGCAAACAATATCTCATAAGTTTTTTTTAAGCAGAGAGCCCTCTTATAGCTTAGATGCTACTGTTTGAATTTGTAAACGTATCTATCAACTATATTTTTTAATTAGCAAGGAATAACGTTCTTGTGAGCTATAATTATTCAAATCCTAATGTCTTGGTGTTTTATTTCAAATTATATCCTTACAGCTAAACTCTAAGTAGATATTGGAGAGAGCATGAATATAATTTCCCACAACCATTCTCAGAAGGAATGTATGTGTTTCCCACGTATGTCTGTCTGCCCTACACTCACTACATCCCATCTTCCCCAAGTAATAAAAAAAGATAAATCATCGAAGAGACAAGAGAAAGAGACTCAGCAATTCTAATTTTCAAACCCTTTCTTGTATGAGAACTCTTTTAAAATAAGTAAAAAGATAGAATCCACTGCAAAAACATTTCCCAACCTCCTGTGGAAGTTCCCAGCCTCTTTCTCAGATGAATGGGAAATGTGTCATTGGAACATGGGTCCCTTCTTCCTCTTCAACGTCTGCATGGCTCTAACTGCTTTAATATGGGCATTATTCACACATGAAACTGGAATTACTCAACACGTGGGAAACAGGTCCTGACCACCCAGGGCCATTAAAGATCCCGTGACATTTTTGTAAATCAGCCAAATTCCGTCCCAGACAGCAGGCTCAACAGTTGCCATGTTCAGACCGGGGAAGAGTACATGTTCCCAGCCCTGCTGTGCAAAGTAGAGAAGTGACCAACCAGCTTCCCTACTCAGGGTACATTCTTGGAATCTGTCCCAGCCACTCTCACCTGGGCACAATCTATCAACCCTCAACAGGTCTCAGTTTCCCCTTTTTGAACACTGACATCTATATAGGGGAGAGAGCCAAGACACAAACTCTTCCAGGGCTCTTAAAGGGAAACCTCAGCTAAGGGAGCCTGAGGCAGAAAATAGGCAGTTAGAACAGGGAGAGTCCTGACGCAGGGGCATGCCAGCTGTTCTTATGAGAAAAACCACCACGCACGTCTCTTCTAAGGGGCTGGGGAGCCACACCAGCAGGGGGACCCAAGTTAGGATCCCTAGCACCCCCATGTACAAAAGCCAGGCCCTGGAGCAAAAACTTGGAATTACAGCGCTGGGAAGGTGGGAACAAGCGGCCCCTGGGGCTTGCTGGCTGCTCAATTGCTCCAGGCCAGTGAGAGACCCTGCCTCAAAATGCAAAGTAGAGTACAATTGAGGAAGACATGCAGTATCCAACTCTGACCTCTACATGGGTGTGAGCATGCGTGTGAGCGCACATACACACACATTCATATACCCAGAAATACCTACCCCTAAACACATTTATTCTCGTGTTTTTTCCCATGGAATTTCACTTTAGAATCTGAACTTTTAACATCTCCAACTTCCTTCTCTCACACACATAAAGAGCCCCCTCCATGACCATCACTATGAATCATTTGTTTATAACAGGGCCTCATTCTGTAATGCAGGCTGGCCTTGCCTTCACAGCAGTCCTCCTGTCTCGGCCTCCCAAGAACTCGGATTACAGGTGTGAGGTGCCATGTCCCACCACACATTTTTAACAGCTTACACCTTCCTTTTTTCCTCACCTTCTCCAGCTACACCTATCTGTAGCTGGAGAATCCTTCATCCACTCTCTCGTTGGTCAGCCAAGTTCTTTCCAGGAAAAGTTCTGCCCTGGGTGAGGTCCCCTTGGCCTGCTGGCTTACCCTGAAATCTAGAGTAAGTTGGTTCTTCTTCAGGCAGAGAGAGACAGAGAAAGTGACATCATGCTACAGAACACAGTTACACGGGAAATGTTCACCCATCCACACACCCAATAAAAAATGCCCCCAAGGCAGTAGCCTTCCCAGGGTCCCGGGAGGGGCTGGGAGTTAGGGACTGGCAGTGGAGCTCCCAGCAGGTGCCCCCACGCACAGCCCAGCATCCCTCCAGAGCCGCCCTGGGTGCCCGAGAACAGCCTGCCATGCCAGGCACACTCCCAGCATTGTGCTCTCTCCAGCTCTCTCTTCCCCACCAAAAACCCCGAGGCCTCCGGAGTGTACACTAACCACAAGCCTTTGAGTGGCTCATGTATTTACAAACTGAGGCATGTCGAAATCAAAGGGGATACCACATGACATAATTCGCATTAAAATGTCAACAGGCTGACAATTTATAGAGTCGATCCACGGAAGGTGGAGAGGACTAAGACTTGGTAATTGTTTAATTCCTGCTGAAACCCACGGCTGCTGTGCCTTCGGGAAGCCAGGATGCACTGGGGGCCTCCAGCCTGTGCATCGCCCCTCGGGGCTGGCACCATGCCAAGACCAGGCAACAGGGTTAACCATTTAGGGGCTACACGCAGCAAGAGAAGAAAGGCTAAAAAAAAAAAAAAAAAAAAAAAATAGATGGAAGGAGTGGGCAGTACAAGAGCATGTCCTTCCGTCATGTGGGTGCCAGTGAGACCGTGGCTGAGATGGGTCCCGAGGAGGGACAGCCCCCTCGTTGTCACCCGGACCCCTTTACCTTCCATGTATTCAGAAGCTACAGATTTGAATGACAAAGACTGCCCTGGGGAGCAGCCTGCTCACCTAGATCTGAGACAGGACAGCAGCGCTTGCACCTGGGTGGTGAAGGAGCCCCAAATGAGCAACAAGGTCATGGCCCAAACCAGACACCTGCTCAGATAAGGTTACCCCTCAGAGTCTATTCCCCGCAGCAGGACTGCCTTCAGCCACGAACCAGAACGTATCAATTCTTACCGCCCGCCTCGACTGATGGAGGTTTGGGGGTTCTGCTTCTTTTGTTTTCTGAGACAGTCTAACTACTATGTAACCTAAGCTGGCCTTGAACTAACAATCCTCCTGCCTCCACCTCCTCCTCCTCCTCCTGAGTGCTAGGATTACAGGCATGCAGAACCATGCTGGCACCAGACTCTATTCCATACACAAAGTGGGATTCTTCTTGGACTCCTGAAACTGGTTTTGAGTTACTTCAAATGAACTGACCATTACACCTCAGGAGGTGTCCCTTAAGGAGTGTGGGGCTGGTGAAAGCAAAAGAATTTGAAATGACCTGGGGAGGGGTCGGGTAAATTCTCCTGATTGCACCCGAAAGCTCTAGTCTGGTTATCTTTCACCATCCCAAAAGAAAGCCTCACCTAGAAAAACAAACAAAATGCCAAAGCAGATGATTCAGCAAAGCTCACACATAGTAATATTCACCTGCATCAGCCCTGACAAACTGTGTTTGGAAAAGGTGGCCTTGCTCTGTGGGACTTGTTCCCTGAGGATGCCCAGGGCCAAATGGGCTGCAACAGGGCCCTCAGCACAAGCTGTCTGTGTATAAACACTGGCACTTCATCCTCTCTTCTACCTCATTAACTGAAACACATTAAAACAAGCGTGCACTGGGAACAGAAAATGAGCCTGCTAAGCCAAGCTGACAGATTCATCATCAGCTGTGGGAAATGAGACCCGGGGGCAGGGGCTGGAGCAACTGTGCTCAAGGAGAACCAGGCTCCCAGCACCCCAGGAGGAAGGGCGACCAAAAGGAGGGAGTCAGAGGAGGGAAGGGAAAAGTGATGGCAGGAGGGAGGAAGTGGGGTGAGGGGTAGAAGAGAAGGGAAGGTATGCTGGCTGGTTTTAGGTCAAGTTGACACAAGCTAGAGTCCCCTGGGAAGAAGGAACCTCACTTAAGAAAATGCCCCCACCAGACTGTCCTGTGGCAAGTCTGGAGGCATTTTCTTGACTGATGATTGATAAGAGAGGGCCCAGCTCGCTGTGGACGGTGTCACCTTTGGGCAGGTGGTCCTGGGTGCTATAAGAAAGCAGGCTGAGCAAGCCAAGAAGAGACACCAGTGAGCAGGAGCTCTCCATGGCCTCGGTATCAGCTCCTGTCTCCAGGTTCCTGTCCTCATTGCCCAGGACAACGGACTGTGCTCTCGAAGTGTACGATGAAATAAACCCTTTCCTCCCCAAGTTGCTTTTGCTCATAGTGTTTAATGACAGCAATAAAAACCAAACTATGGCAGACAAAAAGGGAAGGGGGTGAGGGAGGGTGGGAAGGAAGGAAGGAAGGAAGGAAGGAGACAGGGGATGAGTGAAGGTGGGGAGGAAAGGAAGAAGGGGATGGAGGGAGGGGAGGAGGAAGAGAGGGAAGGAGGGAGGGAGGGAGAGAGGGAAGGAGAGAGGGAGAGAGGGAGAGAGGGAAGGAGGGAGGGATGGAGAAGGATGGAGGGAGGAAAGAAGGAGGGGGATGGAGGGAAGGAAGGAGGGAAGGGAGGAAAGGAGGGAGAGAGGAAGGGAGGAGAGAGATGGGAGAGGGAGGGAGAAAATAACATACCTCACACACTTAATAAGCAGACCTTCCCACTCATTTTATTTTTAATCTCCCCAAGAGAGAAGATTAGCTAGCAGCCGATGAAAACACTACTGTGAGATTCTTCCCCATGGAAAACATTTTGTCAAACTATTCAAAAATGGAAGGAAAGAAGAAAAAACATGAAGAAGCTTATAAAAAAACATCAAAACCGAAGTTGAAAGAGGCTAGCAGCAGGCTGGGTGGGCTCCAATCTCCCAGGAGGGTTTGCTGTGTAGAGCAGCCTGAGGTCTAAAGCCCCAAGACCCAGCATGGTGGGAATGCTCAAAAGGGCTGTGGGCAGAGCTGGGCTCTGGAGTGCTGGCCTGGCACATGCAAGGCCCTGGGGGCCCCATCTCTAGACCCAAACAAGGAAGAGGAGGAAGGAAGGACAGTGCTACTTTTAAAGGACTGAGAGGGAACACTGCTACCTCACTGTCCCACCACTGCAGAACAAAACCAGTGCCTCCTGCTTTTAAGCTATTGCCCACAGTGAGCAGCAGATGAGAAGTGACACATTTAGGAAAACCAAATCCTTATAAGACCTACTGGGCAAGGAAACAAAACCAAGGTTTATGCATTTCCCAAAATAAGGAAGATTATCATGGTACTAAGAATTAATGACAGAGCTGTGACTGACATGTGGACAAGGAATGCAAAAGACTTGCACACAGTCCTTAAAAACATGTAAAACTGTAATAATTGAGCCAACCCAACATCCTGGACACTACAATACCCTATTTGGTAGATGATTACCACATGGGAAATGGGTGTTGCTATGCAAAAACTCCTTTTGCATTTCTTCATTTGCAACCCTAGTGAGTGGCTGTCTCTCATTTGCATTCTATTTTGTAGGTGTTTCCAACCTTGCAGACTTGGGCATAACACAGTTCTTGACACCCATGTGAAACATCACAAAGACTTCCCTGGCTTGGCCTATCAGCTCCACCAAGAAGAGCTGCACAGTTGTTTGGTTTTGAAGTGTACTTTCATGGAATCTGCCCACACTGCTCTAACTACCAGGCAGGCAATGGACTTGGTGAGACTTTCCTGCTGTGTGTACTGTGCACATGGGTGTGAATGTTAAAAGTCATCGTTAAGTTAGCATTTTGGGAATCGAGAACGGAGGCTTCTCCTACCACTTATTGACTTAGATCTGTAACCAGAAACCCCAGGGCTAGCTATGTATTTCATTAGAGAAAGTGACAGGAAATCAGCCTTTCAAAGAGGCGGGGATAAAGGAGGAAGCATCCACAGTCCACAACTAGGAGAGCCAAGGAGATTAACCTCCAGTGTTCAAATGGGGACGAGGAGGGATGCATCCTTAAAAAAAAAAGTTCCAGCTGAAAAAACTTCTGGAATATAAAATTAATAGCTCACCAAAGGTTGCCATGGCAACAGTTTTGCATACTTGACTGCAGGTGCTGGTTGTAAGGAAGGGAGAGTGGGGACACAAATGTAAACATTAAAGGGAGACTCCTAAGGCAATGTGAAGTCAGCCATGTCAGAGACACTGTGGCTTTCGATGTAAATGAACTCACTTATGCAAGGCGGGGAAGGGCGGCTTTGAGGCGCCAGCCAACCCCGGGCTTGTGTCTGGGGGGCTGCTCCCACTCCAGGACGGTCTGTGGTATTTCCAAGGTTACAAGATGCACTCAGAAGCAGACACAAAACATGAAAGGACACCGGTGTCAGACATATTCCAGTTTAATTAGAGTTCAGTTCTCTTTTTGTTCCATCTCTGCCCTCTCTGTTACACACGGCTCAGCTAGAGCTTTGGTCAAGTTGTGCTGTTGCTGTTTGCTTGCCTTGTCTTTTTTTAAAGTACGCGCTAGCCTTTGTCAAAACTGTAAGCCAGTAAGAAGGAAAAGGAACGTGGTTCTCCGAGAACGCATTCTATGCTCCACATCAATTCCCAGCCTCCATCCTCACTTGCAGCCAATTTTGATCACATAAGAGAAATATGGCTATATTGATGCTGGACACTGTTTAAAATTAAATAGACAGATAGATAGACTGATAAATAGATACAGACAGACAGACAGGGCGGCAGCACCTCACGCTATGCAGGTCAGTATTATGAGACTGGCAATTAAAGTGGCCTCACTTCTCCCAAGTGATAATGAGGCAGGTACTCTGCAGAGAGGGGCTGGAGTGAACACTAGCCAAAGTGGAGCTGGCCCTGGATGGTTTCTAGTGTCCCTAAGTACTTCACGAGGTCCCTACTTTCTTAGAAGAGGCAGAGGCATCCACTTTTGAAAAACTTCAATAGACATAGACTTTTAGTGCTGGAAGGGTCCTCAGTGATGTGTCCAAGTCTCTCATTCTTCACACAGGGCCACCACAGACCAACCAAGGTCAAGGAACACACTCACTCTCACTAAACACTAGTAATGGTGATATTTCTCTAAAACGAAATTTCTCTTCCTCTCCCTCACTCCCCCCTACACACACACACTCATGTGCGCTCTCTCTCTCTCTCTCTCTCTCTCTCTCTCTCTCTCTCTCTCTCTCTCTCTCACACACACACACACACACACACACACACACACACAAACAAAAAAAACAAACAAAAAAAACAACCATTGGCCACTCTGTCCTCCAAGTCAACAAACAGTGTGTCAAGCTGAAAAAGCCAACAAAAGCCAAATTATGAAATGTGAGTTGTCAGTGAGGCCCTCGCTGAAGACAGCAGCACCTATACAACTCACTGAACACAGAGAAGTCAGCTGGTGCCTACTGCCTAGAGCCTTCACCCATGGACTAGTGTTCACAGTACTAGAAGATTCTCTGCATGCCACCAAAGGAGAAGGGCAAAGACCTGCCACCTACAAACGCTTAGATCTACAATGATAACCTACCTGAAAGATTTAGGGCCACTCCATGACACTCAAGTCATCCTCGATGCTGCTCAACTGGCTAAGAACCTAGGACTAGACAGCCCAGGGACCGAGGAGAAAACCAAAGACTACTGTTCTGCTCAAGGAAGAGAGCCATAAAATAACTCCTAAGAACATTCTGTTATACTCAGATCAACGTCTTGCTCAGCCATCACCAGATCAGAGAATCTTCCTCCCGCAGTACTAGGGAGCCAATACAGAGACCCACAGCTGGACAACATGCGGAGAGTAAGAGGCCTTAGAACATTCAGCCCTAAATGGGATGTCTCCATCAAATCCCTCCCATCAGGGCTCAGGGAACCCTGTGGAAGAGGAGGCAAAAAAAATTCTAAGAGTCAGAGAGGATGGAGAACATGAAGGAAACCAGGTATTCTAAATACATCAGGACTGACAAGACATATGAACTCACAGGAATTAGAGCAGCATGCACAGTTCTAAGCCAGATGGGGTCCCAGTGCTGAGAGGGGCAGAAGACATAAGCCTCCAACCCCTAACCCACAGGTATCTCCAGTTGATAACCACCTGCAAGTAAAAAGTTAGTTCTCTCTAACTGAATCTCACTGGATATACAAACCACTCTTGAGGGCAGGCCCCATGCCCAGCAGTAGATGGCCAATATAAAATGAACTCAATGGCGTCTTTGGTGGTTCTGTGTCTGAGAAGGCTTGGTCAGGGCGTTTGTTAAATAACAAAACAAACCCTTACAGATCCTTTGTGCATATATTATGGTTCTCAGTTTTGCGTGTTCTTGGGACTCCTGTGTATATACACACACGTGTGCTTCTGCATCCACGTGTTTCTCACGCTTCCTCTCTGGCTCTTGCTCTTCTATTTCTTTTGTTTTATTCGGGTCTGTTTGCTTTTGACTTATCTTATTATTATCTCTTAGATGCCTGTTTGTTTCCTAAGGAGAGACAGAAAGAGTGTGAATTCAGATGGGAGGGAATCTGGGGAGGATCTTGGAGGAGCTTGGGGAGGGAAAACTATAAACAGAATACAGTTTTTGAAAAAAAAAATATTTTCAATAAGAGAAAAAAATAAGAAAATTTTAAAAATGTGAGGCACTTGAAATTTTTAATTTTATTTTATTAAAATCATTAAAATTAAAATTTTAAAACTGAACAAATAAACTTATTCAGTTAGATATCTATACAAAACACTGGGAAAACTGAAGGCCGAAGACGGATTGTGAGGCTGGGGCGATGGCTCAGTGAGTGAGGATGCTTCCGAAACAAGCTAGAGGGCCTGAGTTCACATCAGGCACCCACAGAGGCAGGGGGCGTGGCTGCACCCCAGCACGGGGGAGGGAGCAGAGACAGGAAGGTCCTAGGAGCTGGCTGGCCAGTCAGCTTAGCAGAGATGGTGAGCTTCAGGGTCAGTGAGAGACCCTGTCTCAGGCAATAAGACGGTCAATAACAGAGGAAGATACCTGCCATCCTTCTCTGGCTTCTGCATACACAATCACACAAGCATGTGCACCCACACACTCATGTACACAATCCTCTCTCTCTCTCTCTCTCTCTCTCTCTCTCTCTCTCTCTCTCTCTCTCTCTCTCTTTCTTCACATTATTTTGTGCTACATATGGATTCCATTGTAGGCACATTAAATGTATCATCTCATTCAGCTTGCTCAACCACCCTGTTGGAAAGGAAGTTCTATTAGTCCATTTCACAGAGAGGTAACACAGAGGAATTTACAGAGGTCCTAGATAGAGAATTTCCCCCTCTTGAAAACTCTGAGAGCTACCTGGGTTTACTCCCAGGTCCTAGGGCAACCATGATGAAGCTTTCCATTCTGTATCCAACCCCTGGCATGCCTAACACCTACTGAGCTTCCTGTGAATGACTAAGAGACTCTAGTCAGTTATTCAGCAAGAAGGATCAAAACTTAGACCGAATTCTGTAGAAAGGATCAACAGGCCCATCGCTCCCATGTGAACAATACTGGACACAAAGGAGAATTCTGGGTTGGGAACTGGCATCTGGTGAGCATCCAAATGCTCCCTGAGTGGCCAAGAACCTGCTAGCTTCCCACAGCTTCTCCCACAGTAGTCTGAGAGCCTCGGAAAGTGTCTCCCTCCAGGGAGACCAGGCCCTTATTTGTAAGAACAGAAATAACTCATCTGAACTCTGTCTTCAGAGGCACAGCACGGTCCATGCTGTTCTGTCCATGCAATGGGCGGAGGGGGAGGGCAGGGAGGGAACACCTGGCATTACACACACATTTTCCATATGGTGGCATTCGAGGCAGGAAGAATACCTTGCTTTGGTGTTTTTCCCTCCACCTTGCATTATAAAAACTTTCAATGGTAGAGACATGGTAAAAATAATCACAGGTTAGACCACTTCTATGTCCACTTCTATGCCCAGATGCTAAGATTAACACTCCCCTGGGAATCTATTCCTCTCTTTATCCCCTTGGGTATCAAATGGATGTCACTTACACTGCTGACACCTTCCAAGGTACCTCGTAGGCATCAGTACACTGCATGTCCTCTTGCAATACTTCACCATGGGTAGCACTGGCTACATTTAACTATTTGTTGAGTTTGATAGATCACCTGAACAGCCTTCCTTACCAGCAAAACACTAAAAAAAAAAAAAAAACCCACCTCAACTGCACAAACATCCAACTCACAGCTAGTTTTCTTTCAAAAGCTCTAGAACCACACACGAGGGGAAAACTTAGATACTCCATCAGCTCACGAGATGGTCTCAGGTTCAGTACTCAGAATCAGGTCTCAGGTTCAGTACTGTCTCCGTGCCCTGTCCACCTCACCTTCCTATGTGATTACCTAACCAACTGGGAGTCTGTTTCCCCACAGACCTGCAGAGCTCTTAGTGACTCATCAATCCCTCTTTGTGTTTTTCAAACTGGATCATGACCCATTAGGGCAATGGTTCTCAATTAGAACCCATAGAAAATGAAACCAGAACCTCTGAGGGCTGGGAAGGACTGTGCAGGTCTGGACATTTTTGCAAAGCTCCCTGAATGAAAATAGCATGAGTGAGGCAAGAAATCAACTTGTGAAACACAAGAGAACAGACAGACTATATCCAACTCCAGCACACAAAGGATGAAAATATATACAATGTTTGTTCCACACATATATACAAAATCTATTTGTTTAGGGATATCCTGAGTGACCAACGGAAAATGTACTTCTTTGGATAATAACAGCAGCCATATTTTCAAGTCACTGCCTTGAAGAGGTTGGTACCTTTGTCTACTCAGGTAAGGGGCTCAGCTTTCTGGTGTGGTAGCATTCCTCTGTGACCCCAGCACATGTGAGGCAGAGGCAGGAAGATCAGGAGTTCAAGGCTGGCTTCGGTTACCCAGTGAGTCTAAGACTAGCCCTTGTCTTAGAATACCAAAAAGAACCATGGCTGAATTCACAGCAGGAGGAGAAAAGAAGGTTGGCGCGTCTCTGCTACTAGAACGTGGTTCTCAGGGCAGGGACCAGGTCTGGGGCTAAGTAGGCATGGTTTAGACATGGATACTTGCCCAGGGAAGAGAATGCATAGGGAAGAGACAACTCCGGAAAAACAAGAGGAAGAGGCTTTTCAGAGCTGGATGTAATCCTTAATTTTCTAGGTTTTTGTTTGTTTGTTCACTTGGTTTTACAAGACAGAGTTCCTCTGTGTAGCTTTGAAGCTGTCCCAGAACTCACTTTGTAGACCAGACTTGAACTCACAGAGATGCGCTTGTCTCTGCCTCCCGAGTGCTGGGATTAAAGATAGGAGCTACCATGCCCACTCTAGGTTTTAGATTCCATCTTTTACTATCAAATCTTCAGATGATGCTTGCTCACAGTCTACCCCAAAACCACAAGATCTGGGAAAGATGCAAAATGGGGTAAGAATAAAACAGATCCTTTTGTTAAGGGCTCTCCAACTAAGAAGAGACAGACCATGGGTTGGGGGGTTGGGGGTGGGCTGTAGTATGGACTAAAAATTTTTCCAAAGACAGTACTGAGGGGATAAGGGCAATTTTGAGAAAAGGAATCTGACCTGGCAGAGTTTTAGGAGAGCCCATCAGGACAAATGGAAGAGGGCTTTCCAAGCCTTTGACACATGCTACAGAATCTTATGAGGGCTGTTGCCCAGCAGTCAGGATGGGAATAAATCTCTGAGGAAAACCAGTGGTAAACCTGTGGCTAAGGATAACTCTGCTACACCTCAGCCCATGTGCCATGCCCACCTCACTCCAGCATGCTGAATTACGAAGCCAAGTGTTTGGACGGGGCTGCTATACCAGTTCAAGGGAAGAGGGGCAATCAGGAGCTGCTGGGAGTTGAGGTCATTCAGAGTTCTTCCCAGGCTACATACTGAGCTGAGGAGTTCACAGGGACATTTGAATGCAAAGAATCAGACACTGGGGGGTGTCAGGGTTGAAGACAAGCACTCGGCTGAGACATAGGAAGAAGGGGAGCTGGATCACACCTTGGGGGAGCCTTACTATGCAAGCCATGGAGAACCAGGGCAGACAGACAGAAAAGGAATCCCAGGCCAAGGCTGCTGAAGGTGGCATGGACAATGGGAACTTGGTACTGCAAACGTCACTGATGATCTCAATGAGGCAGTATCACTTCTATAATGGTGATCAGAGGGACACCATCAGTCCACGTTCAGATGGGAACAAACATGGGCAAGGGGTCGTGACCCCAAAACAACTCTGCCTTATGTAGATCAGGTGCCACCAGCCTGGCTGAAGACCAGCTGACTTCACAAAGCAGAGGCCACCCAAGTCAGGTCCCTGATCACCATGTACAACCCAGGCACCCCCAGGAAAGCTGCAGGAGACAGATCCTCCATCTTTCTGTTCAGTTCTCTCCAGTACAGAGGGAGAACCACCTCCATGCTTCCTGCCTCGTCTCTTCCTCCCCCCCCCCCATCCTCTGTCCTAAGCATGAGGAGTTGAGTCGCCTGGAACAGCTGGAGTCCTGCCACACGTTATCAGAAGACACCTTCAGTAACTGCTCAACAACCCCCCTCACAAACATGCTTCAAACAAAAACCATGACCACCTGAGGCCAGCCTGGGGAGTCCTTACTGTAATCTTAGGCTGAGGCAAGAGGGCTGGCTGTCAGGAGTCTGAGGGCAGCCTGGGCTACATAAAGACTTTCAGGCTAGCCTGGGCTACAGAGCAACATCCTGCCCCAGAAGAAAAGACTCAAACCGTTGTATGATGAAGCTGAGAGTAACAGCTCACACTTGCAATTGCAGCGCTCGGGAGGCTCAGGCGGGAAAACGGCCACCAGTCTGAGTTTAGCCTGAGCCCTAAGCTGGGCTGGGCTGGAGAGGAAGACCTGATCTCAAAGGAGAGAGGGGGCTGAAAGGAGGAGAGAACAGGAAAGGGGGGGGAGAACATTCCAGAACCACTCATGCACACCCCCACACACGCTGCATCCTTCAAATGTACCCCTGAAGGTGAGGCAACCCAAGACGGCCAGAGGCTCAACACACAAACCAAGTAGCGGTACAAGCTGGCACATGAGGCAGAAGCCAGCCATGCTAGATGGTGTGGTGGTGGTGGTGGTGGTGGTTAAACACACGGCGGCGACTGGAAAACCCGAACGGGTCACCAGACCCAGAAGGGACAGGAAGCGGGTTCTCCCTCAAGGGTTCATCAAGAAAAGACACTTTGTGACAGGGCTGCAAGCCTATCGCGAGCAAGGTGGGACATGTGCAGCCAAATCAGGAAGAAATGAGCTCTTAAAACAACATCTGCTGCATCAGCTGGCTGTGTAATTAGCCCCCGCCCCCAGCCCTCACTGTGGATTTGGGCTCTGGGACAGCTGTCTGGAACTTCCCCAGGTGAGATCTGACTCTAGATGCCTCTCACTCAGAGAGGACCTAAGAGCCATCCAGGCACGGACAAGGGGCTTCTGGGAGCAGGAAGGGTATGGTGAAAGGGGGTTCCTAAAAGCCCTGGGGGGAGGGTGTCTTCTGGGGCTGTCCCTCACTTCACTCTTGGCTTTTCCCGGGAAAAAGTCGCCTCTTAGGGGCAGTAGGGATGATATTATCAGTTAATTCTTATTCCCCTCAGCCCCAGGAGGGGTTTGGGAGGAAATTGTGATACAGGTGTCAAGAAGATTCCAGAGCACTGGCTGCTCTTCCAGAGGACCCAGGTTCAATCCCCAGCACCTACATCGCAGCTCACAACTCCAGTTTCAGGGGATCTGATATATATGCAGGCCAAACACCAATGGACATAAAAAGAAGAGTGTTCTGGCCTCGCTTGGACTGGGGATTGCCATAGCAACAGAAAGACCCCCCCATCTAGCTTTAGAACATGCCCACTGCTTTTAACAGGCTGTGTTTGAATGGAATGCTTCAAGTTCCAGACCCTGTCAAGTAGCGACTCTCCTGGGCCCAGGAAGGTTCTCTGCACAGCAGCATCTGGTGGCTTTCTTGTCAAGGGTGGTTTGGAGGAAGATAGAACACAGAATCAGAGTCCCTTCATCCCAGATGGTGTCCCATGTAATCTTCCCATATCTGCTTTGCTGTGATAGGTTGTATTTCATAACTACTATCTCCCAAACTTTCTAGAAGGACTCAAAATAGAGGGAGCTTAAGGAGCATGCCTCATCCCCTCTCACCAAGCCACGTGGTACTGGGCCCAAGCTTGAGATTTCCTTACACTGTCCTAGACACGGATCAATGAATGTGAGACATCCCCCAGCCCTGGCCCCTGAGCCAGCTCTGGTTTAGGAAGTGCTGTGGGAGTCACTTGGCTGGAGAGCCTTTTTTTACCTTCGTGCTCACTTTCTGATTCTCAGATTAGGCTTCATCTTTATGATTATATTTTTGCCAGACCTGGTTCCATTAGTGACGGCTACAGCTGGTCCAGGTAGGAAAAAGCAAGCGGTCTCCTCAGGGGGAGGAGTCCTGACCTCCTCTAGGCAGTCTCACTGTGTCCTACTTTGAATCTAGACCCTGCGGTGCACACTTGTGCTGTGTGTGTGTGTGTGTGTGTCCGTGTGTGTGTGTGTCCGTGTGTCCGTGTGTGTGTCCGTGTCTGTGTGTGTGTCCGTGTGTGTGTGTGTGTGTGTGTGTGTGTGTGTGTGTGTGTGTGTGTGTCTGCGTGTCTGTGTCTGTGTCACCTTGCTTCCGTCCCTCACCTCTCAGCCTGCAGGCTTGCTTGGAGGCATCAGGTTTTGCAGTCATCACTCAGTTGATGACATTTCCTCTCTGATATTCCACACATGAGTGCCAAAGCCCACCCCCTAACTTCTGTGAGGCGAAACTTACGCTCCTATGACAACCAAGGTGGGCAGCCTGTGTGAGAAGCACTGAGGACAGTCAGGATTGCACTCTTTCCTGTCCAAGGCCCACCAGCTTGACCATCTTGTCCTGGCTGTCTGCACGATCCTCCCAGCCTTTTCAGCTGGTGAGAGGTATGAAGGAGGCAAGGGTTCCCGTCTTCAAGAGGAGCCACCACACCTGAATTCAAAGCACACCAACACCTGCTGTCTCCCCAGCTTGGCCAAAGGGAGCTCTGCAGGGGAAATGAGGGCTTTGAATACACACCCAGGAAACCAAGTGCTCTCAGGGCCTGGGGAACCCACCACCGAGAGGATGGATACTGGAGACTTGAACTCAGGATGCTAACAGAGCCCCTCAGATACATCAGAGATTTTAGTACTGGGTTAGAAAGCCATGAGCCCCGTCCATTCACCACCCCCCAGGGCTGACTGACACTCAGTAAGGGAAGCTGATCCAGGTATGAATTCCCCTTTTCTATTTGTCTCCCTGGGGGTGAGAGACACAGTCATGGAAAGCCTGGGGTTTGATCCCCTGAGGCTGCCACAGCTGGGTTCAGAAGCAGTTGGAGGAACAGGGCAGATCCCATGACACCAGGACACCTCCATCAAAAGCTATTAGTCCCTGGGCTTAGTCCCTTCTCCAAGATACAAGAAGGTGGCTGCCTGGTATGACACGTCACCCACAGCAGGCCACAGAGGCCAGCTCAGAAGTGTCCGCAAAGACCCAGCAGTTCCCAAGGAGGAGGTCATCACCAGAGAGAGCAAGGAAGGAGCAGACGGCCAGAGATGGGCATTTCCTTTAGTAATTCCAATGTGCAGGCCATGTCGGCAAAGAAAACGTTGCTACACTTATTGACCTAAGAGACCAAGTGGGCTTCAGAGGCTCTGTCCTGAGCCTGGGAAACTGCCCTGCTCATTAACAATTACAGCTCAAACAGCAGCAATAGGCAAATAGCTCTAACCTTCTACGGACCAGGAAAGGACCCTAGAGGAGGATCCCTCGTGACTCCTGATGAGTCTGAACTCAAACCCGCTCCGCCTTCCCTCTTAACAACTCATATGCCACAGACACAGGGTCCTCCATGTGCAATACCCCTGGCTCCCGTGCAGACTTGGGTGCCTTTCTGTGTCTTAAAATCAACTGCAAGAGGCAGCCCAGGAGCCTGGGGTAAGCAAGGGCAGGGCATGCGGCTGGTACAGGCATAGTAGACCCACCAGGCATCCTGACACCACTGCAGCAGGTGAAATGAAATCATTTCAATAAAAGGAAATAATGGGAGGAGGGGGTATCAAGAAGAGAAATTTAACCAAAAGAAATGGGGAGATTTTTCCACTTTCACAATAGGAAAAGGCATTTTATTTATTTAACACCAAAAATACATGATCATCTGATCTGAGAGTTTGATATTCGAGGAATGGAAATTGGAAATTATCATCAGAAGCTTTTGTCACTCTCTTCTCTTTTTGAGAAACACCAGGAGAGAAAAGACGGGGAAATTGACAAAACAAGGAAGCTACTCAGCTTTTTTCAGCCTCCTGTAGGTCTGCTGGCAAGTGGCCACCCAAAGACAGATTAGGCCAAACTAAATACAAGATGGTCACTTGAAATCTCTGTGTGTGTGCGCGTGTGCGTGCGTGCGTGCGTGCGTGTGTGTGTGTGTGTGTGTGTGTGTGTGTGTGTGTGTGTGTGTGTGTGTGTTTTGCCTGCATATATGTCTGCACCACTTGTGTGCCTGGTGCCCATGAAGGCTAGATGTGGCTGCTGGATCCTCTGGAAGTGGAGTTACGGACCGCTGGGAGCCAGCCGTGGTGTGTGTATTTTATGTGATCTACTTGCCAGCCATGGTATGTGTATTTTATGTGATCTACTTGCCAGCCATGGTATGTGTATTTTATGTGATCTACTTGCCAGCCATGGTATGTGTATTTTATGTGATCTACTTGCTATCACTTGTCCAGTCATGGTATGTATATTTTATGTGATCTACTTGCTATTACTTGTCCAGCCATGGTGTGTATATTTCATGTGATCTACTTGCCGTCACTTGTCCAGCTGAGACCTGCATTGTCCGAGCACCCCACACTGTCACTGCCTGGGCCTGACAACCGTGCCGAGACACCTCTGCCAGCAGAACTCCCACTGGAAGGCCGCCAAATCCTACTGGCGGCGGCTGCGATACCTTCCACCATTTGTCGTCTCCCGTAGCCCAGGCTGGCCCCAAACCGCCTATGTAGCTGAGGATGACCTTGAACTTCCGATCTCCCTGCCTACAGTTCCTGAGTGCTAGGGTTATAGGCACAGGGCGCAGCGCAGGTTTATGGGGTGACGGAGACTGACCCCAGAGTCTCCAGCACTTTGGGCTAGCACTCTCTGCCGACGGAGCCACGTTCCCAGCCACCTCCGTCACTTTTGTTTAAAATCTTTTAACTTCCATCTAATACTGCAGTTGCTTCTCAAAAACGCAGGGGTGGAGGGACTGGAAATCTAATTTTATTATAGTATAAAATGACTTAGTACTACCAACACAGGAACAGCCTTGCCAGCCCACACGTATATAGTATTTATAGATCTCAGTTCTGTTTAAAAGAGAACCAAGAACAAGGTTCGGGTATATTATGTAATTATTTAAAAACTCTTGCCTTTTCCTGACAGTGTTGCTGACAATGCCTTAATTGTTCCCTTACAATTTCCCTGTCAAAACAAAAAACCAGAAACACCTGTTGGATCTGGATGTATTCAAATGTGCCCTTTGAGTCCACGTCCCCAGCAACCTGAAAGGATTCAAAATGGAGTTCACACTTTTACCCCATTCTGGGCACCTGCAATGTGGGCTGTCTTATCTCCCTGACTTAATAACTGCAGCATGCGTGATTGTTCTAGAAGCCAAAGAAATGTAATAGCTGCACAAACGTTCTCCTAATTGTTAGAGACCACCCCTAAGGCAGCAGAAGCCACTGGCAGGGAGAGTTCTTCTAGATGGGAGCAGGTGGAGCAGGATGAGAGATAAGCAGATCCAAGGCGTCACAGCATCTGGACAAAAGGATAGTTCCCTTTCTCCTTATCTCAAGCCAGGGATCATGGCACACTGACAAAATCATACAGGAGATTTATAGCCTGCACTTTACCCAGAAACACCAACTTCAAAAGAGAAACAATGATCCTCCTGGCTGGGTGTGGCACTGCACACCTGTACTCCAGGCAGAAGCAGGAGGATCTCTACAAGGGGCCAGCCTGGGCTACTTAGAGACCCTGTTTCTTGAGGGGGAGAAGGAAGGGAGGGAGGGAGGGAAGGAGAGAAGGAAGGAAGGAAGAAGAAAGGAAGGAAGAAGAGAGGGAGGAAGGAAGAAAAGAAGGAGAGAGAAAAAGAGAAATAAAGGAAGGAAGGAAGGAAGGAAGGAAGGAAGGAAGGAAGGAAGGAAGGAAGGAAGGAAGGAGAGAGAAAGAGAAAGAAAGGACAGAAGAAAGAAAGAAAAGAAAAAAGAAAAGAAAAGAAAAAGAAAGGGAGCTTCTATAGCATCCAGGGATTGTTCTCAGAACATTTATTCTTTTTTTTTAAATTTTTATTATTACTGTTTTGATGTTTTGCCTGTAGGTATCTCTGTGTGAGGGTGTTGGATCCTCTGGAACTGGAGTTACAGACAGTTGTGGGCTGCCATGTGGGTGCTGGGAATTGAACCCTGGTCCTCTGGAAGAGCAGCCAGTGCTCTTAATTGCTGAGCCATCTCTCCAGCCCCCCAGAACATTTATTCTTAAAGATGAACGATGACAGATACCATACTACGAAACAGCTCCCCACTGAGCCCCTGGATGTTTCAGAAAATAGTTCAAGATGGAGAGTCTGATGAGAGTAACAAACCCAACACGATTCCCCTTGAGTGTGCTGGAGAGACCAGGAGGAGAGAGGACAATGTTGCATGCACAGGTCTTTGGACACCCTCAAGAGTGAGAACTCTGTGCTCCTTCCTCTTGCCTCCCTGACTCCCTAGACACATTCGGAGCCCTCTAGATCTGTGTAGTATTCGCAAGGTGCTCTGCAAGGTGTGGAGAATGAGAAATGTGAAATGCACCTTTTCACGTCACTCGCAAGAGGGAGGTTATTTAAAAATCTGTTGGGGGCCTGCAGAGACGGCTCACTTGGTAAAACGTGTACAAGCAGGACAACCTGAGCTTGGATTCCCCAGCACCCACATGACAGCTAGCCATGGTCTGTATAATTCCAGTACTGGGGGCTGGGGGCAGTGAAGACAGGAAGATTGTTGGTGTTTCTTGTCCAGATGGCCTAGATGAACTCTGGCTTCAGTAAGAGACCTTGTCTCAAAAGCTAAGATGTAGAAAAAGATTAAAGAGAGTATCTGGTGCCAACCTCTGGCACTTGTGATCTCTCTCTCTCTCTCTCTCTCTCTCTCTCTCTCTCTCTCTCTCTCTCCCCTCCCCCTCTCTCTCCATGGTGGTTGGGCAACTAACCACCCTATTTGAAAGAAAACAGAACTTCTAATGTATCATATACAACACATGCCCCTCAGGCTAACAGGTGTAAAGGGAGCAAAGGATTAAAGAAACACCACGCAGTGTGGCCAGATGCCCTGAGCTTGCACATGAGCTCCACCAGCACTCACTAGCTTCTGTCCCACACAGCCTCTCTGCACCTCATCTAAACAGTGTCTAAGTGAGCAGTCCAGAATGTGTCTACCTATGAAAGCACGTGAACATCAGAAGAGTAGGCAGGTGGAGTTGGAAAATTACTTTTACAACTTAAAAATTGCTGGAAAAGTATGTTAAGTATATTTTTCTTTGTTGTGCTTAG
The DNA here is from genome assembly GCF_007827085.1 of Peromyscus californicus insignis. Lineage (NCBI taxonomy): Eukaryota > Metazoa > Chordata > Mammalia > Rodentia > Cricetidae > Peromyscus > Peromyscus californicus. The sequence goes on from NW_026294606.1 coordinate 102,391,464, forward strand.
TTTTAAACACTTTTAGTGTGTGCATGCACACACTCACCACATCCCACATGTAGAAGTCAGAGGACAGGTTACATGAGTCTATTCTCTCCTTCCACTATGTGTATCACAGAGCTCAAACTTGGGTTGTCAAGCTTGGCAGCAAGCAGCTGAACTGACCCAGCCATCTCACTAGCCCCCAAGGATATTTAAATCCCAATACTTTAAAAGACACCTTTATCGTGTGCACAAGAGAAAGAGAGGCTAGATGAAAGCTGGATGTGATGGCACACACCTGTAATCCTAGCATTTCAGAAACGGATGCAAGAAAATCCCTAATTCAAGGCCACCTGGGGCTAGAGAGCAAGACCCTGTCCTCCACAAAGGGAAACACAAATATGACACTGTGAGCTATCACTAGACTAACAGTAATTTTCTCTTTTCCTCCTGTATTTAAAAGCAGTATTTTCACAATGGCTATACCCTATTCATGTTACATTTACAATAAAAAAAAAAAAAAATAAGTAATCTACATTATTACTGGCCTGTAAATGCAATACTACCCATGTAAGAAATAATGTAGACTGCAGCAGAATATAGTAACATTCCATCAGAGTTTGCCCTGCTCATTTCTACCCCCACAAAAAAAAGACTGGGGCGGGAGGGGAGGAGACTCCAGGAGTGCTCACCAGAAGGGGGTGGGGGTGGCAGGAGGGCGTGGGCAGAAACATGGAGAACGAAGAAAAGTACTTTGGCTAATGGTTGTAGTACCGGGGTTCTCGATAAATGGCATGTTAAGCATAGGAGTTTAACAACAACAGAGAAAGACACACATCTACCACAATTTTAGTTCCATTACGTGGGGTCTGAAGTACAGAGCCAGAAGACAACACTGACCTAGACTTCCTGATCTGAGGGTTTGCACAAGGCCATAAGCAGCATGACCTGAGCATTGTGTGCGTGTAAGGCCATCCAATGAACACATCAGCACCTCCTAGGGAATAGAGATGATGATGCCTAAGATGCTTCTGAAAGGCAAGAGACCTTCCCAAGGGGTAAGAACCGTCCATACTATACACGACTGGTGACACACGGGCCACATGTTCCCATGTGATGATTTAACCGAGTCCTGTCTGAGCCCTTCCCCCGAGAAGGGCTGACCTTTTCTCTCCCTAGAGTTCCCTGAGGCTGACAAGTGGCTAGAAGCTCTTCCACAGCCAGCCTGGCATCCCTCCAGCATGGACTCATGGGGCCATATGCGGTCTCTCAGCCAGGTCAGGAGCCCATGTTCTGCTAGCTCTGCTGTCCATTGAGGGAAAGGAACCTCCAAGACCCAACTGCTCCAGAAGAGAAGGGCAGAAGGACCAAATGTGCCAGAATTTACCAAAGCATCCGGCTGTTCTCATCTTCTGAATCTCTCTAAGGAAAGCATTTTATTTCCTGGCTGAAGCCACCCGGGTAGATAGACAGACAGAGGAGTCGGTAGATACTTAAAAGTCTACCTAATGGGAAAACGTGGCTAGAAGAAATTGGCTCCAGAATCAAATCATGCAACAACCACATGACATTGTTCTTCAGATGCTGGCTGGGGTAAGGGAAAGGTGCGGCCCCAGAGGACTCATGCTCCTTGCTGTCAGAGCAAGACGAGGGCCACCAATCAGCCCCCGTGGGCATTAAGGATGCAGCTGTCTTCTGAAGATCCCTCCCTGCCCCGCCCCCACATAATATATACACTACACATAGTGTGGCCATTAAGGAGACCAAGGTGTGGATTTCATATGAAATCCTTTCTGAGTGTTTTTACATCCTCTGATTTGTCCATCTACCACACAACGGCTTTATGACCCTGCTCCGGAAATGAGGCCCAAGGAGCAATTTACTCATAAAGGAAGGAGAAGGAGGAGTGTGAAGTAATGTTCTTCCTGTCCTTCCACACTGTGGCCCTATCAGAAGAGGCAGGAGCACCATCTACCACATGCACAACTTAGCTGTGTGTGCTCGCTTGTTATAAACCAGAGTCTCTCCTTCCCTCGGGGGGGGGGGGGGGGGGGGGGGACGACTAAGATGCTGGCTTCTCACCTCACCAGCCCCAAGTGGCTCACACTCAACCCTGACACTGAGCTAGGTATAGATAGGCAACCGTCCTTGCCGTAATTTAAGAGTACCACAAAAGCTGAGGTCTTGGCCCAATCAAAGGTACCTCAGCTGGGAACTGCTTAAGGAACGGCTTCTGGTGGGGTCTTAATCCATCTGTTAGAGTTGTTGCGTTTCCACTGCAAGCAGGTTCTCAGAGTTGGCAGGGGTGCTTGGATTCCGTTTGTCTTTCTGAACCCTCCTTCTTCCCCAGGCAGAAGAGACCACATAGATCCCAGAGCTCATCGCTGGCACCCTACGACTATGAAGGCAAGATAAGCCCAGGAGAACCAAGGCTAGCCCATGGACTCAGAATCGACACCGTCTCAGGACGAAAGTGCAGGCGACTGCCCGAGCAGCATGCGCTGCTCCCTGCATTAAGACAAGGGAGGGCATCCCTACATCTCTGTGAATGGGAGGGATGGGAAGGTGGGAGGAGGCGGGATGTATTTACACAGGAAAGCAGGAAAAGGCATAACTGGGGTTTTGGAGCTCAGCTCTGGGGAGAGGAAGGGTTCCGTTTGGCAATGCATTCCACGATGGCTTAGGAAACCGACACGGCACAGAAGGCAGAGGCCAGGTGAGCAGGCTGTGGCCACAGTCGGTCAGTCAGACGCAGGACAAACACGGGGGATTTCATCATGAGCACTTTCCAAGAGTCCAGAGGAAAGAAATCGGGGCCTCCCATCTGATATCTTGTGCTCTCCAGACCTCCTGTCCCACCACACACAAAACTCATCTTAAAATTCGTCACTGGAGCTGAGATGACTCAGTGGGTGGAGGTCCCTGCCACCAAGCCTGACAACCTAAATTTGATCCCTGGGACCCATATGAATGCCCTCAAACTGTGTATGTATATGTCTTAAAAACTTAAAAATCACATGATAACGAAAATAGACAATTCGGGGTGGGGAGGTGGGGGAGATGGTTTCTTCAGACTGGCTTGACCTCTGTGTCTGAATTCTAGGTCATTCCGAGTTTTTGGAAAGCCCAGTCCTCACACACCACAGCTACAGGCTGGCTGTCCACTGTCTGAAATCTGGGGTCCCAGATGGTTTGTACTTGGGGAATGTTTGTTTTTCCTGATTCTGGAATATCTGCACACACCTTAAGACTCATCTTTAGATTGGGACTGAGATCTAAGCACAAAACTTATACATACCGCCGGAGGTTAATGTGATGCCATATTTACAGGGTCAGATGTGGCATCATGGAGGCGCTCACCTTTCAGACTGGGGATTTTCAGATTAGGGTTGCTCCACCTCTATCAATCCACATGTCATCAAGGGAAGTGACAGTGCTGGTATGAGGTCACAGATCATCCCTGGGAATCTGTCTCCTCCAACACAAAGGAGAGAGGGGCCCACAGGAGTCGAATGTACAGAGCTCCACTGAGAAGCCAGGCTGCAGCCACTTCAGTGGGTACAGCAGAGAACAGCCAAGTTCAGTGACTAGGAATGTAGCTCAGCTGGTGGAGTGTTTGCCGGGCACGAAGTCCTGTGTTCAGTGCCCAGAACCTCATGACACTGGGTATGAGGACGCACACCTGGAACGGCAGTGCTTGGGAGGTGGAGGCAGGAGGATCAGAAGTTGAAGGTCATCCGTGACCACAGGGTGACATGCATGACACCCTCTCTCAAAGAGGATAAAGCAAAGCACAACAGAAACCTTCACGCTTTCCCTGTCTAGTCACAAACAGTTTGCCAGGAAATGGGACAGCGTGGGAAGGGGTGGCAGGCAGGATGGGGTGAGCCGGGCAGGATGGGGTGAGCCGGGCAGGCTGAGTGCCCTCCCTCGGTCAGCCGCTTCTGGAGCGGTTTCTCTAGCAGACAGTAAAGAACTCGATTACATCCAGTTAACTGTGCTCTAAACTGATTATGCATGTGCCAGGCTAATGGATTACATTAGCAAGAGGAAAAATAACATGCAATCAATCTCCATTACTACGGGCCACACCAGGGCCCCACCACCTCCAAACCCCACCCGAATCCAGGCACTGAAGAAACCCAGGGCGAGGGAGCCCCCTCCACGGCCACAAGTTTATCTTAGTCACATGGAGGGAACAAAGGGGCTGGGAGCAAGCTCTGGACCCATCATCCAAAGGGGGTTGGGAGAGCTCCCTACCCTGCTAAAGAGCCTCAGCAAGCAGAGGGACATTCATTATCCCAGGACTAACAGGCCAGACTAAAGACCTTTGCCTCCTGTCACAGGGGCAGTGACACTAAGACACTAGGGCTGGTCACTGCAGCAGGGGGGCGTCAGCCCAATGGCTCTTGGTCCACCCTCTGTCTCAGTATCCAGGGCCTTCTCCTTGTGGTATGCGCTGTGAACAAGAGGATGATCACTCTGTCCTGAGCAAACACACACACAAACAACAACAAAATAAGGAAGATAAACAGGGCCCAGTCCTGGAGGTGACCAGAGCAAGTAGGGCAGCAAATGCCTCCTCCTCCTTACTGTCAGGGTGTGATCTGTGGACACGATTTGGGGGCTGAGGGAAGTTCTCAGCAAATCCTGTTTCTGGGGCCTTCAGAAGCAAACCCAAGTGTTCGGCTTTAGTCAAGACCTGGACCATATGGATGGTGTGGCATGCGGACTTAGTAGCCACCGTGTGTATTTTATAATCTAAAGGGCAATCCATTTCTTGAGGTGGAAGAGGCCAACTTCACTCCATGCCTATGTGGCCCTTCATCAGAGTGGCATACAACCTTCTGTGGCTGAGCTGACCGTCGGTCCTTCAGAAAGCCTTGTTTCCTCTGGTTTTTCCACCTGGTTGTCTTGGCCACGTCAGCACCATCCTATGGTCAGCCAGACCTCCAACTGAACCTGACTGCAAAGAACTTCCTTTCCAGGGTGGCACAAAAATCAAGCCAGTCCAAGCCTGTCCAGTGCACAGGACAGAGGATTTGGCTTACAAAGTACCTAAACCAATCCTAGCCTACTATATATAGCTGGTGTCTGCAGCCACTTCTAGAACATTCTATCCCTACTACCCTGCTCTGAAACGGTTTCTTATCCACAGTACTCCCTGAGAATGAGAGCAAGTGCAGAATGAGTCACAACCGTCACCTCTGCGGATACCGAAAATGCAGGCAAAGGATCCTGAGTCTTCCTCGTGTGGGGTCTCCATTTACAATCGTGAGCGGCACACACGAGACTCCACCGGCTCGGAGTCAGCAGACACTGCACGTGGGCTGGCCCAGAAGTGAGGAGCAGTGTAGAAGGAAAAAGGAGAGACTGGGGATGACAGTGAGGAGGATGGAGAGGAGTGAGGGAGTGGAGGGCGTGTGGAGTGAGGCTGAGGAGATTTATGGCGATTTGTACCTGATTGTTCATACTAAAGCCATTATGGGATGATTAGAGGAAAAGGTGAGGCTTTAAGTCCAGTGAAAATCAATAGAAACGTCTGGAGCAATCCTGCCGTGCAAGTAAAAGGACTATTTACAGTGTCTGCAGCCCCTCCTCCTCCTTGACGGTCTACACTGTGCAGCGAGAGACTGAGGGTGGGGGAGAAAATGGAAGGGGAGGGAGAGAAAAAAAGGAACGAAGGAGGCTGAAAGGGGAGGAAGCAGAGAACAAGGATGTAAAATACAGAAACATGGGGGGAAAACGAACCCGGAGCCCCTCACCTGACCTACTTTTCTCCATAGCATTTACCACCTTCCACCATGTAATTTATCCACAGTGTGTGTAACTCATCTTGTCCCAGAAGAACGAAAACTCTATGAGGACAGGGATACGGGTCTGAGCATGTGCATGTGTGTACGTCTATATAGATGTGCATGCATACACACTTGTATATAAGTGTGTGTGTGTGTGTGTGTGTGTGTGTGTGTGTGTGTGTGTGTGTACATATGTATGTACATGGGTTTATGTCAGTCTATTTTCTACACTGATACAGATGTACTTCCAGAACAATGGCTGGTAGACAGGAAGTGTTCCGTGCACAGCTGCTGACAGGATGGATAAACAGAATGAAGACACGAATGAGGCATTCTGGGAGCATCCGGGAGAGAAGAAATAAAAGATGGACTCAAGGACAGGAAGGGAGAGTAGGCCACGGCCGCTGACGGTGACTCCACAGACTCCAGCGGAGACCAGCAACCAAGAAGGGACCACGCTATTGGTCTGCTGAAAACTGACCTGCCCCTGAAATGAGATACCCTGAACCTTCAGCCACCAGGAGAAGCCATCAACACATCTCAGCTTCATCGGGCGCTGGACGCGACACCCTGAGAGTGAGTCTGCTAGTGGGATTACAGCACAAATTACTAGTCGTTCCCCCCCTCCTTCTCAATCTTCCCCAGTCACTCTGTGGAGAGACTGTTCCTGGGTCTCAAGGAGCCCGCCTCACCTTATACAGCTTCAGGCTGGCCTCGTGCCTGGAGTTGACCGTGTGCAGCCGCAGCTTCTCCAGGCTATTGGTGTAGTAGTCGCACGCGTTGCACTTCAGGTGCACGGGGTTGCCGATGGCCACGCACTTGAGCCTCCACTCGTTGGCCTTGCCACCCTCCTTGATGTGGGCCACCAGCTGGTACTTCTGCACGTGCTTGTCCGTCTTGCAGTGCAGCTGGAAGTTGGCCTTGAGCTGCGTGTTGTAGCGGCAGAGCTTGCACTGGTACGAGTCCCCCATCACGGCCTTCCACTCGTCCTCCGAGAGGCTGCGCTCCACGTTCATGTGCAGTCCCAGCAGGTCCAGGTTATCCGTCGTGAACTTGTTGCAGACCGCACACTGGAAGAGCTTCAGCGACGGGTCGTTGGTCTGGATGAAGCTCTCGCCCAGGTTCATCAGCTCCTCCGACACCAGCTGCCCGCCCCCGAGCCGCATGTCTAGGGGTATCTCACCGCCCACTGTAGGGAAGGACAGAGGGAGAGAGTCAGAAGTCAGGCTGGCGACCGTGGTACACAGGGCAAACATCGCAAGGCGCTACCAGCTGGAAAACAAAATCCTCTTGCTGTGTTTGGAACCTCAGTGGTTTGTGGAAGCCTCTGGGCTTTCCATCTTCTCAAAATGAACATCTAGACCAATGTACGGAGCTCGGTCTCCTGAATGATTTCAATTTGTCTTCTCTCTCGGGATGCAGGAAAAGTGCGAAGTCTGTATCAGCCTCCGAATACAATAGCATCTGAAACTCCAGACTCCAGCCTACCCCCAGAACTAAAAATGAGCAGAGCAGTCCACAACACTGGGCCTCTAGGAAGACTCTAAATTGGGCCCCGTATTCACCCAAACCATCACTGAGGAGCAAAACTTCCCGCCATCCTAGGAATGGGGGAGCCTTGCGCTGTCCACACAACAAGAAAGTGAATTTTTCATTGCCATTAATATTAATGTAGATGGCCACACTGATGCACAGCTATACAGCACAGATTTCAGTAATGAGCCCTCCACTCCTCCCAGGGCCAATCTCGTCAGTATCCCACCCGTCGAGCAGAGCTGCCCACCCCACCCCTAGCCCTTTCTAGGATGGCCTTCCTTTCCCAAGCCTCTGTGTCAGAGCTAGCCACACACAGGACCTCATCATAGCTGCATCCCTACCAGGGTGGGGACATTCTAGAGCAGAGGTCCAGCCTTGTTCTGAATAACCCCCTCATCCGGGAACCCACCCCACGGCACACAGGTACAAATATTTATTGTATCAGACAAGGATCAAAAGCACCCAAATGATCCACACTCGGGAAGTGAATCCAGACAGACAGCTACAGATGAGGGTCACCTCACACTCCCTAAAAAAGGTCGGATAAAGACCTTCTCTTTCCCTCTCCACCCTCACCCATTTTCAGTCCATCACTGCCCTGCATAAACCAGGGGAAGGCTCACCTTCACTGGTGGGAGATGAACATACAAGCTCTTACTTCTACCCTGAGAAAGCCTTGGAAAGGCTGGGCTTCCCTCCATTCCTTAAACGTACACAGTCACTCAGGAGCTGCCTGCCAGGTTCTGTTTCCTACCTCTCCTCTGAACACGTGCACACTTGAGCTACGAGGCCTGCCCCCCACCCTCCAAATGATATTTAAACTTGACCTTTTGCATGTGGTTTGACTGAGGTTATTTTTTTAATAACTGACTAGAATTCAAGTTAGTGGCTCATCAGAGGGAAAAAAAATGATGATGGCGATGGTGGCGGTGACGAAGATTGATGATGATGATGATGATGATGATGATGGTGATATTTGTTTCCACTACAAAAGAAGAGTTCAGTATAGACTCCACTAAGCAAGACCAGCTACATTCACAGTCTGCAGACAATATAAGAAGCCACAGAGATCTTCCACGTGTGCATTCCAGAAGGTTCAGGAAACTTTGTTTGTTGTCTTTCTTACCATCCCCCTTAGTGAGAGGAACCATAACTAGGACATTCTTTTTAGGGCAAGAGAGAAAATAAGAAAGAAGAGAAAAGAGAGAAAAAAAAAAAGAGTCCTATACTTAACGGGGATGAAGACAGGCAACATTCACAAAACATACTCAGTTTCAGTCACAGCAGAAACTGCCCAGAGGGTGAGACAAGGAGCAGACGCGTATCTGTTTCTGATGCCAACCACCTGAAGCATCAAACCTCCCCCACTCTTCAAATGCAAGCTCCGCGCATCAATAGTCGTCACTCTACAGAGAAAATCCATGGTCGCTCGCTGGGTGTCTGGATGAACACTGGAAGCCCTCAGAAGAGGCAGAGAGAATAAGCCTCTGCTCCTATCCCCAGTTCACAGGCCCGGCAGAGGAGCAGCGAGAAACCGGGATGCTGAAGAGTGTGCCAGGACTCCCGCCAAGACTCCACCTTGGAGAAAAGCCAAGGCATTAGAATCCTGCAAGTCCACACAGTTAATTCAACGCTAGTGAATTAGATGACCCTCACTTGATCCACAGGCATCTGGGAGCTGTCTCAGTAAGGCTGTAGCAGACCATTCCTTCTGAGCCCTATCTGGGCGTTCATAAACGCCCTTTCTGCCTCCCTGCAGACCCCAACCGCGTCTAGTAACCTAGGGCCACCTCACCACTGGCCTAGCCGCAGCAGGCACCACTGAAACTTACGGCTTTTCTGCTTGCCTATGTTCTTTCTCCTGCTGAGGCCACACAACCCCCTCTGTAAATCACCTGGACATATCCTACTGTCCATACACACCGTCAACCTTGCATCATGAAACCATAACTCTCATCACCCCGACAGACCTCATGGCCACCCAAAGGACAGGACATCTCTGAAGACCCACCTCATCCAACTGTGGCGCTCACAACTCAAGAGACCTTCTTGACTAAACTGGGCAAGATCCTTCAAAAGGATATCTCTACTCTAAGACAGAAGGTGGGGCTCTTCTTTGTGTGTCTGGACACAAGGATCTGTCCTTCTGTTTCTTTTGTGCCTGGTAACACTAAGAACTGTGATGCCCTGGGACTCAAAGATACTACGTGGGAAAAAAAGCCCACAATATACGTCTCCATTTCTCAACTCAAGTAGCAGTCGGTGATTTTCAAGCTAACTAAAAAGACCTTGATTTGTCTATACGAACTCCTCCCATCTCTGAGCTTTTGTAGTATGGAGGTTATTTCCAGTTTATTCCGAAGATCTGCCCACCAGAATTTTACTGTCTCTAAGGTGGGAAACTATTTCCTATTGGTGAGAGAGACAGAGAAAGAGACAGGAAGAGGAGGAGATAACGGGCTTCAGAGCACCAGGAACCAACACCCACCCTTCCTGGGGTGCACGCGTCACTCTGGGGACAAACAGGACAATGGATTCCTGTGCCTTCATGGGTTAACCAGTCCAGTCGGCAAAGCATCTTCAGATCACTTGGTCATAAAAGATCAACAGGTTAACGTTTCAAAAGAGAAAACAAGGTTCAAATATCATGAATTCATAGTGAAAACACAGAGCAGGAAGAACAAGCTGAATTATTGGAAACACAGCTCAAGAACAAGTTAAATCTCCAACACCACACAAAATAAAGACCTGCAGACTGGTGAGATCTGGCCTCCTGGCACTTGCCTAAACCTTGCCCAAATAAAGGTGTGTGCGCACTATGTTGTTAAGAAAACTACTTTTTCCCATGTTAATCATAGCATTCTACTTAACTAGGGTCCTTTCCACAGACCCCAAAAGGCTGGGGAATAGAGACCAGGTTGGGCTCCACCAATGGAATACCAGGTGAGGTCAATGGGGACCTGGCCACTGTACTAGCCTTCATAAAGTCAATTTGTACATTTTCCTGCTCAAAAAATTGGTCAAGACCAACAGTTCTCAGCACCCAAATCTCCTCTATTTCTGCTTCTATTTCAGGCGTGACAAGCTAAGCAGTAAGATCAGGTACTACGGTTTGAAAAAAATGTCCCCCACCAAGGCCTAGGTGTTAAAGACTTGGTCCCCAGCCTGTGGCACTATGGGAAGGTGGTGAACCACCTTCAAGAGGTAGGACCCAGTTGGAAGTCTTCCAGTCATATGGCAGCCTAGCCCCTCCCTCTCCCTTTCAGTCCCTTGCTCTCTCTGCCAAGTCCTCCCACCGTGATAATACTTCACCACAGGCCCCAGAGCAACAGGAGCCAACTGACCACAGACCAAACCCCCCAAACTGGGAGACAACCTGTTTCTCTTTACACATCTCAAGCGTCTGTCGCAGTAACAGGAAGCTGTCTGACACTGTCAGCACAGCTGGGGTCTGGATGTGGCCCACTCAGCTTCTCCGGGACCTACCTGTTTCTCCTGGCAACAGAGAATCCACGAGCCAGCGTCTAACGGATACCAGAACCTAAGCTTTCTTTGATGGACAATTTTACGATTTATTCCGTCCTTCATCTATCACAGCACTCATGACAGTGTCCCCAGGGCAATTTAATTCCTAATTAATTCTACGACACACTAATCAACAACTCATCCAAAATAAGAAAGAATATAAGAACACGCCTCTTTCATCAAGATCTACAAAAACACACAGAGAACTCGAGAAATCTCCCTGGGTGGTTCCCAGTTCGGCACAGAACCAGCCTTTGGGTTTTCAATAAGGTATGTTACAGCTTTCAATTGCTCCTATTGAAATGATGACTGTCCCTATTTAAATTATAGAGATGATGGTCCCAGCTACGGTTTCCTGCAAGTTTTAATAAATATTTGATGGAACCCAAAAGTTTTGAGTGATTATGGCAATTTTTCAAACTGGGAAAGAGAAGAAAGAATGGGAACAGTAAAGGAGAAGTCGACCATAAGCCAAAAACTAGAGGCAACACTTAAGTTTTAATCCTGGCCCTCCACAGTCAGAGTACAATCACAGCTCTGCCGAATGCATAAAATTTTCCGAATGGGCACATCGAGTGTAAGGGATCCTTGAGGGAAAACACTAGATTGTGAGACATTCCCATTTACAAAAAGGAAAAAAAAATAACTCAAGGAGATAAAAATCAAAACCAATTTACACACCTCAACCTACTCCACATGCTTCCCGCCCCAGTAGCACAAACCCCTATGGTTAAAAAGTACACGCGCCCGAGGGGTTAGCCTCACCTAGAGCAGGCGTCATGGCAGCCATGGGCCCTGTGGGATCCAGCTGGAATCCGCTCATCATGAACTGGGTGTCCGAAGCAGTACTGTCCATCTTCAGGTTGGGCAGGTTCATGTTCTGGGCCAGGTAGTACTGGTAGAGCTCGGCCTCGGCGGGCGAGGGGAGACTGCCAAGGCCCAGGTGGCGGTTGTGCTGGATCTGTGTCATGTTCTGTTGCAGCAGCATCATGTTGTGCATGTGTTTCTCACTGGTCATGTGGATACGGAGGTTCCTGGCCACGTTGGTCTCATAATCACACACCTCACACCGCCACGTGGGTTTGGTTTTTGGTTTGGTGGGTGAGGGGGCGCCACAGGAGCTACCGATATTGGCTGCTGCGGCAGCGGCGGCGGCGGCAGCGGCGGCTGCCCCAGCGCTGTGGCTGAAGACCTGCTCGCCCCCTCCGTTCTGCAGGTTCTGCATGTTGTTGAGATGTTTGTCAGACTGCATATGAATACTGAGGTTGCCTTTGGTAGTTGTGGAGTAGTTACACACCTCACAGCGGAAAGGCTTGTAACCACACGTGTAGCTCTCGCCTCGTGCCAGCCGCGGGTGGGGCTGCCCGCTTTTGCAGTAGACACAGGAGCCCCCAGGCTCCGGGTGCTTCTCCTTCATGTGTGCCTCCAGCGTCTGCTGGTACTTGTAGTGCCAGTTGCACTTGGGGCACTTGAGTGTTTTACACGAGTTACGAGAATGCATCATGGTCATGTGGCCACCCAGGGAGCGGGAAGAGCCCAGGACCGTGTCGCATTTGGGGCACTCCACACCGCTACCCGAGGGGCACTCCCCAACCCCAAGCTCGCAGAGGGAGCCAGCGTGCTGGTGATGGGGGACAAAGCCCCCATCGTCACCCTCTGTGCTTTCATTTGGTTCTGGTGCTGTGGCATTGTCTTTATTGGCACTTTCGTCAGCGAAGTCCAGCCTCCTGCCCTCTGCCACATTGGCCCTGACGCCCTCCCTGTTAAAGCTTAAACGGCTCCTCCTGTTCGCACCATCGAAGACAGCAAAGGAAGAAGCAGAATTAGAAGTAGTAGAAGCTGTGCCCCTCGACAGGGTCTGGAGCACATTAGGCATTAAGGGGGAGTTAGAAATGCTTTGGTTTGAGAGAGCAAGGTCCTTTTTGCTGCTACCACCGGCTGTGGCTCCAGACTCCTCAGGGGCCCTGTCCTCCAGTTCCTCCTCCAACTCACTTGGAAAGAGTCCTTTGCAGCCCTCCTCTTCCTCTTCCTCTTCTTCCTCCTCCTCTTCCTCCTCCTCCTCCGCCTCTTCTTCCTCCTCCTCCTCCTCCTCTTCTGCCTCCTCCTCCTCGGCTGGCTCTGCTTTCTCGGAGAAGCAATCCGGGTCCCCCACTTCTCGCTTATCTCCTTCAGCTGCCCCAGAGTCCTTGCCCTCCGAGGATTTGGTAGGACTGGAAGCCAGGGGCCCCAGGGGGACTGAGGTAATGGGGGTCTTCAGGACCGAGCTGGTGAGCCCGCCAAGGTTCAAGAGGGTGCTGGGGGTCAAGAGACCAGCCTGGGGCTGCTCAGGGGCGGCAGCAGTGCCGGCTGGGAGGGCTTCCTCCCCTTCCATACGAATGCCACTAAATTTACCATAAAAACTGTGTCCAGGGCCTATGAGGTTAGCTGTGGAAACTAAAGGGTGTTGAAAGTTTTTGTTTTTTGGTTCCAGAAAACTTACAAGGGGTTCCTTGTCTTTGCCAATCCCTTGGATGATAGCGGAGATGTTCTTATTGCTAAGAATTTTCCGCTCCTCCTCACTCAGGGTCATTCGATGGTCGTGCACCGCGTGGGTCACAAATGAACGGACATACCCAAAGGAGAGCTTGCACAAGAAGCACATCAGAATGGGCTTCCTCTTGCCGTAGAGCACAAAGCCATCGAACTTGGACAGGTCCACATTGTTGGGAACATCTTTGGATACGCAGGAGCTTTTGGCAGAACCGTCGCTGTTCAGGTAATCCTTGTTGCTTCTGTGTCGCACGTCAAAAACGCGGAAGCTGTGCAGGACAGGGCTGAGCCCCGCCAGGGCTGAGGTATTCGGGAAGGCCTGGTCTGAGCCCTCAAACCACTTCCCGAAGGATGAGGCTATGTGGAAAGTGTTGATGATCTGCGGGTACACGGGTGCAGCACACGAGGGGTCCCCTTGTTTGCCCCCCGCCCCAGGGAGAGAGTTCAGGAAGAGCGAGGAGGGGACAGGCCCGCTGCCACTGCTGCTGCCGCATGTGGCTCCGCTCTGGGCCAGCTGGCTCAGGCTCTCGACAATGTACGCGGAGCCATCTGGCTGGTAGACGATCTCCCCGGCCAGGTTCTCCACGTCACTCTCCTCATCGCCCTCTTCGCTGGTGTCGCTGGCGCTCTCCTCTCGTAGGGGCGGCAGGGGCGGCAGGGGCGGCGGCGGGTGGCGGCGGCGGGGGACGCGTGCCAGGGCAGTGGTGCTCCATGTAGGTCTGGAGGCTGGCAAAGGAGGCCGAGCACTCGTTGCAGCTGACCTCCTTGCTGGCGGGCTCGGCGGGCGGCCCGGCCGAGGTGCTGCTGTCCGCCAGGCGCTCATTGAAGGGGGCCCTTAGGCTGTCCAAGGGCCCATGGCTCTCGCCTGTGGGCTGCTCCATGCTACTGGGTTTGTCGGGGAGGTGGGTGCTGTTGAGTTCAGTCCATTGCCGGTGCTGAGGGATCCCGCACCCATTGTCCTTCCCCGAGACGACGGGCGAGTCACAGCCTTCCATGGTAAGGCCTGCGTGGAGCTTTCATTGCACCCAGTACGGATCGGACCTGAAGGGTGGAGGCAAGGGGGGGAAGAGGGAGAGAGGGGAAAGAGAGAGAGAAAGGAAAGAGGTTAGGAGGGCCAAGGCTAAGGTCCCGCACGGAGTGCGCTAAGCAGCTTCTGTCCATACCCACAACACAGAGCTTGCAGGGCAGAGGGCAGGCTGGGGGACGTGGCCCTGCACAGTGCAGTACGGAGAGACAAGCAGCACCATGGACAACACAGCCAGGTCCATGCAATGAACGGGAAATGGGGAAAGCGGTCGGGGACACACCTCTTTGACTTCACACTGTCACGCTAGCCCTAGAGGCAGACCTACTGGAATTTTCACTCTAAGCCATCAGGGCTTTGAGTCAAGCTAGGCAGGAAGCCGTCGTGGAAGAGGCCCGTTATCTTTCCAGTACCCAGTCAGGTCACAGAAAAGGCCCTCCTGCATACAGACACCGTGCATGAAATCATCCCTAGCTGATAGCACTGTGGGATGGGGGGGGGGGGGGGGGGGGAGGATCAGGGAGGATGAGAGGAGGGAGCTGTGGCAGCTCCAGAAAGAGAGCGGTAAAATGAGAAATGTCCAGTGATGTAGAAGAATCAGAGGTGCTTTTCAATGCCCATTGTCAAGTTTGATACATTCAAAGGCCTACAGGGTTCAGAGGGCGAAGGTCAAGGCTTAGGTACATCCTGCAAAGGGATCAAGGGGGCCAGCAGCCATATTCCTACCCTTCAGGTCTCGGAAGCAACAGATATCCCATCTCCCAAGCAGTAAACCTTACAGGGTAAATCTCAAGAGAGACCAGTGCCACTCAGACTACCAGACTGAAGAGAAGACACCCCAAACTCCCATCTCCTCCACCCAAACCAGGAAAGCTTCCTTGTCTGGGACTCAGCAGAGTTCACAATGAAAATATGAAGGTACCCAGAATAAGAACTGGCCAGACTTTCAGGCTGCCAGTGCCCCGGTGGAGGGCAGAGCCTCACCCCATCTGCAAGGAGCCCATCCACCATGCACGTGGTGGATTTTCCCCAGCAAAGGTCTTAGCACAAGCAGAGACGGCAGCTGGGCTTAGCAAGCCCTACTTCCACACCTGCCTCTTAGTTATTAGTTGCTACCCAAGCAGCTGTCCGTCAGCCCTGGGGCTTTTCCGTTTCCGACTCCAGAGTGCTACTGAGCTGAACTTGCCCTCTGAGAGCTCCTGTCCCTGGGGAAGGTAGCAACAGATCACAGGCTGCCTGGTTCCTGCAACATCACCGCAGGGGAGGTTATCGCTGTTCTCCTTCCTTCAGGTGGTTCAGCACTTCTTAAGAGTTTGGTCTTTACCAACCGACCCCAGGCCATCTGTCCCCTGCTCCACCACCCATTCATAAGCAGCAGACAAAGCTTTTGGCTGGGTTTCATCTCCCTCCATCTCCTGCCAACCCTGTCTTACTTTTAGTATTTCTCCAGGTTTGACTGCATAGTGAGCCAACAGCTCCCCCTCGGGAAAAGACAGAGAAGGCAGGCTTGCAGAAGCCTCAGAAGAAATCACTTGTTCAAAGAATGTGCCACGATTGGTTTAAGACTCACACACATACACCTGTCCGTCAACTGATAACCTCAGTTGTGTGCCTTAGAAAGGACGGGTTCATTTGAAACGGATCACCATACTAAATCAACCCCAATGGCAAATGAAACAGGACTTCCCATAAGGCTTAGCTGGGATACATAGGTGAGAATCTGGGGAGGCTCTTCTTAAGGATGTTCCTGATTGGCTGGATGACACCTGATTGACAGTTCAAGCCCAAAAGGTTGGCAGGTCTGAAGGGGCGGGAGGGTTAACAGCCCGATTGTAAAATCAATGTCATAAATGCTTGGTAAGTTACAGGAACATGCGGGAAGGGGAGGCCACGATTGATAAAGGAGAACAGCTTTGATGCCGCACCGGGGACTTGTTTATCGACAGCAAAGCCAATCTCCTCTCCAGCCTGGGCTGGGCCAGAGAAACCTGCTAGCATTTACCAATTAATTGGTGGGCTTTGCCTGCTCTGCTCTCTTCCTCCTCCTCCATGAACTGGCCAGCTAAGGGGCTGGGACTTTAAAGACAAAACAAAACAAACAAAAAGCAATAAAACAAACTCCCAAGCAGGTGATGACCTTGGGACCACTTCTGAAAGGCAGAGAGACAGCTGGTGATGCTGGGCCAGAGGGGTGGGGATGATGAGGGGGTGTCTACACTCATCCACAGGAAGCTGAGAGTCCATAAAGATACAGGTGGGAAAGAGAGCCCAATTTCCAGACGCGGGCTGCCTGCTCTGGAGCTTGTCTTCCATACATGCTGACCAAGCAGAACTCTTGAGAGCCCTATGAATAATAAGTGGTATGGTTCACAGGCTAGTCACACCGTCCTAAGAAATGCAGGCTCCTGGTTCACACCCCACCCTGTGCATGTCCACATCATCGCTAGGAACTTGAACTAAAGCTCGAGACACCACTGCTTCCCAGCATCCTCAACAGATGACCAGCTTGTCTGCGCCTGGTCCCCATATTGCCAGGTAAGCGGAGAAGGATAGCTGCATACACCCTCTGCCTCGGTCTCTGGCAGATGCAGGAATAAGGAATGGATGAGGGAAGGGGTAGAGGGGGGCGCACTGACATGAAGCAGTCTCTTCATCCTGCCCAGTCTGGCAGCTCATGGGCCTCGGGGCATCCACCACTCTCCCACCCAGCCTGCTTGCTCTGTTTATCAGCCAGTCAATAAGAAAAAGGTAGTTCTTACTTAAGGAGGCAGAAGTCAACTCGGCAGGTCGATCAGCACTCTGTCTGTAAACATGGTTTCCCGTAAAATCAATGCTCTTCAGTTACAGAGGGCGGCCTGGGAACCAAGTGGGTCCCCACACTTTCACGGGAAGCCCTGCCAGTCAAAATTCATGAGCCTCTCTCTCCTCAGCCCTCTAGCCCAACCCTCAGGCCGTGACCCATCCCACATGCACTCCAGTCTAGCTCACCGGAACTCTGGACTCTTCCTGCAGGCCAATTCTCCTTCCTCTGGCCACTCCCCCAGGTTCCCTTTAAATGACCTCAATATTGTATTCAACACTATTTGTTTAAGAATTCAGTGGGAGTTTATAAAGCACGTCTTTCCAATGACAAAGTCTGATGGGAGACGCAGGAGTGATCCGGCAAGCATCAGTGCACATACAGTCTTGCTCACTCTCTCATTTTGCTTAGCGTTTAAGTCTGCCATTTGAAAAGTAGTCTGTGCAGAAGAACTCCAACACCTTAAGAATAACTCCAACAAAAGTGGGGGGGCCTGTGCTCACCCCCACATCATAGTTCTCTGTTTTAAAGCCCACTGCAGTTTTGCAAACACCAACCTCTTTGAGAGATTGCTTTAGAAGGATAAAATGCTACCAGGTACAATGTGACGCGCCACTCATCTTGGCAATTATCTTCCTCTTTAAACTAAAAGGGCGTGTAAGGAAAATTCTGTCTTATTCCATGAAGGAGATAGGGCTGGATAAAATGCTACAGTTTTCTGGTAGGCTGGGTAGGGGTGTGCGGTTCTAAGGAAGGGGAGGGGGCTCCCGCTGTTGCTTCAGCTCCCAGAGAATTAAACATGAACAGTCACACTGTGTAATTTTAAATTGTTAATTAGCACAGGGTTAATTAGGCGGTCCTTTCACAAGGGGCTGTTTGGCAGAAAACCAAGAAGGGAAACAAAGGGGGAAAGAGAGAGAAACAAAGAGAACAGAGACAGCAGGAGAAACTGTTGCCTCTGTGAATAACCTGCAGGGCATCACCAGAGACGGCAGCCGGCGGGCGCGCAAGGATGCCTGGTCCTCCAGGGACTCTTCACCCTGCCCCAGGGAGACATGTAAGGACCGCTCTTCTCCAGGGACCCAGGCAATGCACAGCAAACACTGCCAACATGTTTTGACTCAGCAATTTCTCCATTCTAGGAATTAATTCCAAGGAAACAGCCCGGGAGATGTGTGGACATACAAAATTGTTCATAATAAGATTTATAACAGAGAAGAAAGAGATGGAAATAATCGAGCAAAACCAAGTACTAAATAAATTACAGTTTGTGGAATTCAACATGTTCTAAGGCTGATAACTAAAGAAACCATTTACAAGCAACGGAAGCTGATCAGCTGCGAACCGAGTGAAGGATGGTTGGTATGGATACAGCCATCATCATACTTCTATCAAAACTTTTATGATGGTAAATTTGAGGAGGTAAGGCTATGGGAGACTTCATTTCCTCCCTTGTGCCTCTATTTCCCAAAGCTTTTTAAAGCCCCTAGAATGGAAACTATCACTTACTGAGTTAGGCACTGAGGTATAATCATAACCACTTGGAGGAGAGCTATTCTTATGCCCATTTCAGAGATGTAAAACTGAGATTGCTCGTGCTTGGGTAGTCTAAATGACAAAGCCAGCTGGTTGCTGTAGGATCTGTGTTCTTAGACACTCTATGGATGTTGTCCTTTTGATGTCTGTTGTCAACAGACAATGAAGCATCCTGACAGTCAATATTTGCATTAGATCTTCATGTGCCCAGAGACTGTTCCAAGATCAGGGACTGCTCACACCTATAAACCCAAACAGGAGAACTCCAAGTAGCCCTTTTCACATGGACACCATCAGAGGACAAGGTGACCAGGGACGCCACAGAAAAGTCACAGAAGGCAGGTCCAATATCCTGATTTCTTTTTTTCCTCTTTTAGAAAGAAGGAGCATAACAGACCTGAAGTGATGGCTCTGTGGTGAAGAAAGCTTACTGCTCCTGTCTAGGACCCACGCTGGGTTCACAGTACCCTCTCATCAGGAAGCTCACAATCGCCTGTGAGTCCAGCTTCAAGGGATCTGGCACTCCTGGCTGCCTAGAGTACCTGCACTCATGTACACATAAAGTAAAATAAAATAAAATAAAATAAAATAAGGAGTACAGGGCCCAGAGAGATGGCTCAGTGGGTAAAAAGTGCTCGCTCTTCACCCCCCAGAACCAAAGGGAGAGGACAAAACCAACCCCTAAAAGTTAGCCTTTGACCTCTACACGTATGCATTATCACGCCACTCCACTGTCACACACACCCCTGAACTCACACATGCACACACATCATATGTGTGCAATAGTAGCAAATCAGAACATTGGAAGAGAAGGCATAACCGAGAAACTATGGGCCTGAGAATGTATTCACTCATTCATTATTTGCTGTGAAGCTACTATACGTCAGTCAGATGGTAGGGAACACTTACGTTCTTCTGAGGAGGGGACCACCAGTGAGGACGACATGTGCAGCACAATGCCCTCCAAAGTCACTGAAAACCAGACAAGGGGCAAGCCATTTTTTGGATAAGGTGATGACATCACAGTTAAAAGAATGTCCTGTGAGTATACGCTGCAAATCCTCCCAAGGTTTAAGCAGATTCATCTGGTGCTGAGGAAAAGCTGAGGGGGCCACCCTCAGCAATAAGCCAGTGAGAGCACACACATAAACCAAACATGGACTCCGTGACCTGAGAAATGCAGCAAAGAGTACTTAACAAGAGATCCTGAAGTTTTCCATTTCAAGGACAAGATCTCTCAGATGATAAAGTCTGCATGATGCCACAGCAGGTGGATGCCATCACTTCAAGTCAACATGGAGTCCGAGGCATACACTGACATACCATCAGATGCTGTCCTGTCTCTATTACACTTATTGAAAACAGCAACTTGGGGGATGGCACCAACAAGACACACATCACCATGCAGGGCACAGAAAGTTAACAGGGAAAACTAAAATTATGACAATGGCAGAATTGAGGTGTGTGTGTGGTGGGGGAGACTTTGACCAGTTGGAACAAGAGACCCAAACTAACAAGACAAAATTGTAACAAGGTAAGTTAGAAGGTAAGTCTACACTCATGGTTAAAGGCAGCAATTCGGGTCACCCCGACACTGTGACTGCCTCTCTGTTGACTCACCTGTCTCGGCTGTGAACACCATGAGATCAGGCACTACAAGACTCAACTCTGTCTCCTTCTAACCAAGATGTGATAGATGATTAATAAAATGATGGATGGAAAAATAATCTAAGGTAGTGAGAGAAATTGTAACACTTCAAGAGAATGAAGGATAACCCATGGACACACCTCCCCTCACCACCCCTTACAGTTGAAGAGATGCCCAGCCAACAGAACTGGAGTCTTTGGATAAGGGGTCAGTTCTTAGACCGGCGCAGAAAGAGTACACGATGAACATGGAGCATCTTCCACTGAAGAGCACCTTGAGCTGATGTCTCAGATGGACCCAGGAGTAAGCTGAAGGGGCTCCTGTCAACCACACTTGGGATGACAGGAACAGGAAAATTAAGTAAGAGCAAAGGACAGACACTATATATAAAGTAAGAATTCACAACTCCGTACTTTTATAAAGAAAAACACAAACAAATGTGTGAGCAAGTTCTTCCTTAGGGTAGAAGTATAAGGAATACACACACACACACACACACACACACACACACACACACACACACACACCCCTATCAAGTTCAGAAATCATCCTTTGGTAACCACCTCCCTAGCAAGACTCCATCAGGAGATCATCAATGGATATGCACACTAAGGGAGGAGACTTCTTACAATCTGCATTCCCTACAGACTCTTCTCACTACAGAAAGAAAACCAGCACCTTACAGTAGAGGCCTGACAGACAGCAGCTTAATCAAGTGACCAGCAGTGGGACAGACAGACATCCGTGTGACTCCCAGTAAGATACGCTGAGAGGTACACTACATCCCCTCCCTGCCAAAAACATCAAGCCTACAAGGAACATCAGACGAACCCCGACTGAGCGAAGTCTACAAGTTGTCCTACACTCTACAGAAACATCAATGTCCTAACAGAAGGACACATCGGAAAACTGACTCAGATTAAAGGTAAGTAGGGAGATGTGACAAATGGAACACATCTCTGTGGTTTTCTTTTCCTATGAAGGACATAAGAGAGACAACTGGCGAAATCTGAATGTGGTCTGTGGGTGGGCTAATAGGAGCCTATGCCTGGTGTGTTACACAGGATCAAATTCCTTAGAAGATATGCTGGGACATGCGAGAGGTAAGCAGGCATGGTGCCTCAATCCTCAGACTGCTTAAGGAGCTAGGATGGCAGGACACACACCTCTAATGCTAGCACAGAGGAGGCATAGGCAAGAGAGTCGTGCAAGGTGAGTTTGAGGACACCGTGGGCTACACAGTAAAGCCCTTCTTACGAGTTTTTTTAAAAAGCCTTAATGAGAAACATGCGCAAGTGTGTATGTGGTATGTGTATGCATGTGTATATGCGTGCACACGCACGCACGCACACATACACACACACACACATACACACACACACAGGCAAAATGACTACAGATGAAGAGGATCGGAATTGGTTTTTTTTTTTTTAATGATTCATTTATTTTTATTTTATGTATATTGGTGTTTTGACTGCATATATGTCTGTGTGAGGGTGTCGGCTCCCCTGGAACTGGAGTTTCAGACAGTTGTGAGCTGCCATGTGGGTGCTGGGAATTGAATCAAGGGCCTCCGGAAGAACAGCCAGTACTTTTAACCTGTGAACCATCTCTCCAGCCCACGGAAGGGAATTTTTTGTTCTTTTTTTTTTTCTTTTCCTTAAACACCTGCAATCATGTCAAAAGAAAACAGAACTGTCCAAATCAAAGCTCTCCAAAAATATACATGCACTATCAACCCACACAGACGAACTGGTCCTTGTATGTATGGGAAATTCCTTCCTGACAGCCTTGTGAAAGGGCAGAAGCTGCAAAGCTGGGCAAGGAAGTATGGGAAGAACACAGCAGAACACCAACCTTCCCTTCTGCAGCTGAGGCTTCCGGGTAGAGTCCTCTGGTTGGAGAAGACAAATCAATATGCCATTCTGACTTGGGTAGAATTTCACATAACATAACACTCAGAAAACCCATGACAGATCACAACTTCTGGCTACATTTCCTACCTTAGTGAAAAGCAATTAAAAAAAAAAAGAAGAAGAAGAAGAGCCTCATCAAAGGATTCTAGTAACCCACAATTGTAAGCACTCTCAAGTCCAGACTAAAAGTAAAATGAAAATAAAAACACACAATGAATAAACAAGAGAGAGACAGAGACAGCAAAGAACGGAAGTGCTGGGATGGCGCAGTAGGTAAGAATACTTGCTGCTCTTACAGAGAACCTCACTTTGACTCCCAGCCCCCACACTGGGCAGCTCACAACTGCCTATAATTCCTGCTCCGAGGCGATGTGATACCTCTGGCCTCCTCAGGCACCTGTACTCATGGCATATACCCATACACAAACACATCATTGAAAATAAAAATAAATCTAAAATAAAACTCTAGAAACCTCATCGAAGGGGCAAAGAGATAATGCCCAGATCTGTTGAGCTGGGAACCTGGTAAAGAACCACACAGTTCCACTTTGTGCTTTATACAATAACAACAACATCTGTCTACTGAAGCATATAGTCAATAAGCGTTAAAGCCATAAACACGTGAGATTCCATGGGCTCAATAGTGGTTTCCCAACAGCCTTAAGGAATCTGTAACTGTGGCCAGGTGACACATACTTGCACAGAACCTTCATGAAGCAGGATGCCCACTGTCCAGAAGGCCCCCAAAATAATACAGGCCCTGAGCTCTGTGTTTGCTAATAAACACACCCATGCTATTTGTAGCATGAACATAAATCAACTGGGAAGTGAAAAGTGCTGGCTCAGTCCATTCTGCAGGAAACACACAGTCACTGAGATATTCTGGTTACTGTGGGGTCCGGGGCGGGCATGGGAGAGTGGTAGTCATGAGATCTGAGACAGAGAGAGAGCTAGGTCTCAGAAACCAGTCTGTAGTGATGATACTCCAGAGAACTTCATCAGTATGAAATGACAAGGGGAGGGGAACTTCTATGACAAAAAAAAATTAATGTTTACTATATTTGTAGCTATTTATTTAAAAAAAAAAAAGACAAGCCAGATGTTCTTTCTACAGTACTCTAAATGTGGATTTGGTAGTCACCCATTCAATATTTGTCTCGACGCATGTGAGAAAGTCCTTAACCATCCACCCTACACCTTTCCATTGCTCCCTTTGACCACCACTGGCCTGCACATGCGCTCCTAAGCTGGATTCAATCATCACAAAGCAATGAGCTTGCGCGCGCGCGTGCGCGTGCGCGCGCGCACACACACACACACACACACACACACACACACACACACACACACACACACACACACACTCCACCTCCAAGATCTGAAGCCATCCTTCTTTTCAGCAGCCAGAGGAGCTTCATTTCCTGGCTGCATCGGCTGCCCCTCCTATTCAGCAGGTGCGCAACCTTTTGCCCCCACCTTCCCCCATCACTGGGCATCTCCAAAGTTCAATCCCCCCAGGCAAACTGGATTCAATACTTAAATGCTTCCTTTGATAACACCCAAAACTTTCCCATCTCTTCCAAGTTCTCCTCAAAAGCCCCCACTTCTGGTTTCTTCCCTCGAGCTACTGGGCTGCAGA
The DNA here is from genome assembly GCF_007827085.1 of Peromyscus californicus insignis. Classification (NCBI taxonomy): domain Eukaryota; kingdom Metazoa; phylum Chordata; class Mammalia; order Rodentia; family Cricetidae; genus Peromyscus; species Peromyscus californicus. The sequence goes on from NW_026294606.1 coordinate 102,415,388, forward strand.
GAGCAAGCCAGGAGACGATATGTAAACAGGCCATCTGGCCCATTATCGTTTCAATCTGGCATCTCATGATGTTAAATTTATTTTAAATAACTTCTCCTGATTAAAGTAGTGTGAGTTCATTATTTTAAAAAAAAAATGTAAAGAAGTAGATATCCACCAAGAGACTCTCAAGCTACAGTAAAAACTGCTTGTAATTCCACCAGCCGGAGGACTTGAGCACAGGCAGTTTCTCAGGCTTCTCCTCTGTGTAGCTATAGTTACGGGTTTTCTTTATCAACCTCAGATGCCCTGCTCCTTATAAGGGGAAGGATTCTTCTTAACTTAATTTAGCATGCAGTTTTCCCATGACATCAAGTGTGCTCCGTTAAGTTAGCAGCAACAGCTCCCGAGATGCTGTACCTACACATACAACATCATTTTACCAAATGTTATTACTAGACATTTAAATAATTCCCAATATTTCACTGTTAAGCCTGCAATAAATGCCCATGAATCTCTGTCCGCAGAAGAAAAACAAAACAATAAATATGAGTAGCTGCTGTGTTGTTGGTGGAGTCCACCCAGCAGGACTAGGTGTGGTTCCAAGCAATGTTGCTGAATACATCATTTCACCAGATCCTTTCAAGAACCCATTTTACAGATGAGGAGAGAGGGGCTTTCGAGGCTGAATACAAACTGTAGGCCAATCTAAGTCAGCGTCTGAGGCCATAGTTGCCTCTCTATGAAACCTAGCTCTTAACATTCTGAAGAACTCTATTTCCTTAGCATACATTTCTAAGAACTGCTGGTTCAAGAGAGAGGAACATTTAAGACTCTGGTATGTGCCAATCTGTCCTCCAAGAAAGTCCTTCCAGGTCCCGCTAGCAATGGTCCATAGACATGACTTTTCCTGCAACAGTGACATTACTTTCTTGAGAGGAAAAGGGAAATGTTGATATGGCTGGTAAGAGACTGCGTTTTAGCCTACCTCCTCTTCTGAAGAGTAACAAGGCTGCTATTCGTGAAGTGCGTGCTATCTCTATGACAGGGGCTGTCGCCCTTTGCCCTAGTCATTAATCCAAGGGTTTCACAGGACTTTCCTGGCAATCCCTCCCACTGGACTGCACCAGAGGCCAGTGTCCCATGAACAGCTGGACTAGATCCCACCTACTCACAGGGCGGCTCAGGCAACGCTCCTGCCCCTCCTTCAGATCGCAACATTTTCCAGACAGTGGATGCTGCCCACTGCTTCACTTCCTCAAAAGCTGTCTGCCTGGTCTCTGGTGAGTCCCTCCTCCCTTCAGGGATTACAGAGGACCCACTGAAATTGCAAAGTCGTCAGGCCCCACACCCAAATTAAGAAAAAACAAAAACCAGGTGCTCTGCTGACTAAGGCAAGGAGACACCTGTCTCCATGCTTCCACTCTCTCCACTCAAGGTCACCCACGCCAGCCCCACCTGGATCAATGGCTCTCACCCTTTTACATCCACCTTCTGCCATCTTCCCTGCACTGAGAACTGCTCCCGCTGGTCCCTTAAGTCATCCCGCTTCACTTCTCTGACACTTTCCTGGCTCCCTCCCTCTCTGATCTCCACATCACCTGCCCTCTTCCCATTCCTAAGCTCTCTGGGATATATACTTTCCAATACAATCCACTATGATTGCAACCCGCAGAAATCCTTCCTCGAGGCGCGCCTATGGCATTTAAGTATCAAGGTACTTCTTCTCCTTGGCTCTTATCTCTGTACATCAACTACCTTAACTACTTTTGTGGTTTCAATTACTGAAATTATGAGTTGACTCCCAAAACAAAAATTTCCATTCCGGACTTATCGTTTGGATGTGCGTTCTACTACTTTCAGCAGACCACAAGATGTCTCTAAGTGGCTAGCTTTCTATCGCTCACAGCTTGGCCTGGTATAGCATGTCCAAAGGGAGCTGCCCCTTGCCGTCTGGTCCGGTCTCTCCAGAAGGAACTTTTGGTACCATCTTTGATTGTAGGAAACAGGGAAACCAGTTTATGCTTTTCCTCCCCAAGAACCAACAGCCAAACTACCCCATCTTAAACTTGCCACACTGGCCTTACAGTCTCGGGTCTACCCTCTCGTTGCAAGAGAGAGCCACCTCAGTTCCAGGCTCCCGCAACAGGACATCACAAACCGAGAAGAGTACCAAAGTTAATTGAAAGAGTTTTCCATCTTAATGCAACACCGTCCACCGTGGTGATAACTCTTGCAGTTAGAGGTGTAACAGCACATCCGTGAGGTTCTTTTCCCTTCTTCCTGAATTTCCCGAGAGGAGTTTGTTTCCACCATAGCCCTGGGCAGCCTCAGCACATCCATTTGCTTTTCTTCCCCTAAGAACTTGGGCCTTTTCAATTAAGGGAAGCACTCTGGAGCTTCTCTGGCATATTTGAGTAGCCAGCATTACTATTCTTACACTTAATGGCCATTGTTAAATGAAACAAGGGTTACTTGAGCAAGGGCACCTCAACATCATGATAATCAAGGGGCCAAATGATGAACAAGTGGGTAGTATGCAACTCAGACCCACTAGACAAAAGGGATGGCTTACGACTCGGACGGAGGGGACCAAGATGGCAGGAGCATGTACCACACTGGTTGCAGCAACACACAACGTAAAACTTATAAACTGCTTATTTCTGGAATTTTTTATTTAATGTTTCCAGGTTACTAACCCTGACCTTAGGGAGCTGAAATCATGAAAAGAAACCCTGGCTAAGCGGGGAATGACACATTATTAAATTACCTGCTGTGTTTCCTTGCAAGGAGGTTCTTGCCTCAACTCTCCACACCTATGCCTTCTCATCTCTGTGCCGCAGCTCTGAGCTTTCCTCCAAAGTTATGTGGACCCGAGACTGCCTTTAAGAGACGTATGCTCAAGTTTCCCTTGGGTGATGGAACCCTGCACTAGCTCACAGAAAGCTCTCTCCTCTCTTGATTCCTCACTAAAATGACCTCTGACGCCTCATCTTGGCTGCCTCCAGCTCTACAACTGGACTGGAAGCTGCAAGATCAGCTGTGTCATTGCTAATCTCCTAGCGCACCAAGCATGTAGTTCACAGCAAATGAATAGTGTACTTTACCTAGAGCAGTGGCTCTCAACCTGGGGGTCATAGTAGAATATGTGAGTCCCATATATATTATATGTGCACACATATATTCACAGAAGATCCAACAATATATAATAATTCATGAAAGACTTTTCTGATGATCTCAATACTTTGTAGTTTCTGGTGCCAGATTATTTCTCATTCTAAAGTTACTAAAGGCCTGATGCGAACAGACATCTAAGAAGTCAAGCGAATCCCTCAGTGCAGTCGTTCGGGGGAATGGCCTACCACGCACAGCCGGTATGAGAGTGAACTGTGGTTTCTGCCTGGTCGAACGGGTTATCAGAGCCAAGTTCACTAGCAGAACAGAAAGAGGAGCTCACAAGAGTCCCTGAACTACTGGTATTTTTCTTAATCGCCAGAAGACTCCTCTGATTAGCAGAAGTAGCTGCTGAAGTTCAAGGCTGTGTGAAAGCCAGAGCCCCGAACTTGGGCAGAGCCTCTGTTCACATCTGCAGCTCGAGGCAGCAGTTAGAGGCCGGCCCTTCAGGTTTCTTTGATGCATGTCTGACTTATGAGGTACAAACAACACGCTACTACCCGGGGCTTCTCTCTGGCCCTGTGGCAGCTACGTCCAGTACCTCAGAATCCCATCCAACTCTCCTAGAAGGAAGTATGTCCCGACCAACTCAGCCAGCCAGTTGTCACAGGTAACAGGAAAGCCGGAGAAGGGTGACAGGAGAGGGGGGTCTGGGTAAAGGAAAGCCTCCCCCCTCAGCAACCACCTCCAGATGACTCTGAAAACAGAAGCCCGTTGCCCCTCGTGACGAGGAGCAGGCCACACAGAGTGCTCACCGTCAGTAGCTTTGCATGAGGCTCAGAAACTGGCACCATGACAAGAACAACAAGAGCGAGCTACCCTTTGAAGACCCATTAGCAGGCAACACACATGAAGCCGCATGGAAGTGTGCGCGCACACACAGCCTCTCAACACACAGCCACGCCAGCTCTTCAGATGGCTCCACTGGACACCTTCGCAGACCCTTTCAGGCTGTGGGTACGAAAATCCCCTTGTCGTCCTGTTCAAAGAGCACACAAGTGACAGAGATCACGTCACGGAATTCCCTGCTAATTGACTCATTCTACCCAACGGATGATTCGAGACACCTCAAGTCCATACTGGGCTAGAGAGTTATTTTTATTTTCAATTTTCGTCCTTATCACCTAGTGGGAGAGCTTCGAGTACCACTGCCAGGGCCTGAGGACTGCGGGACAGGTGGAAGTGGGCCCAGCTCATTTTTCCTGAGCGCGAATGGGAGATTTCCAAAGATGAACCCTCCAGAGCAAGGAACAGCGTATGCGGCTGACAGGTAACGGCCTGCAGTTCTCTGCCTCTTCCCCATCCCACAGGCCAATTCCTAAACCCACTGCTTACACTGTTCCGGTAGGTTAAGACAAACATATGGAGATCTCTTTCCCATTGGCTACTTCAGAGGACTCGGTAGCTGGGAAAACACAGGGAAATGTCTCCTTACTCCGCTGGGAACCCCAGCACCCGAACAAAGCCAGCAGAGAGGGCCCAGGGGGTCTTTTCCCTCCTGCTGCTCCCACACTGCCAGGGCCAACAGGCTGCTATGAAGAATCACCAAGGCCACGCTAAATAGTACTTGGATTAATTATGTTTGAAAGTCTCTTATCTGAACACTGCTAAGAACGAACAATTGAGTTTGGGAATGTGTGTGGTTACATATTTTTCCTTAATGGCTTCCTGAACACCCTGGTTAGGTCTGGTCCCATGGGGGAAATTGCCAGTTCAAGTCATCAAGTGTGATCAATGCAGCTCAAGACGCCATGCTAAGTGTCTAGGATGGCGGAGGAGAAACATTTCTGCAAACATGCACACATGAAAACCATGTGTGGGATGATAAAACATACCAGCTCTCACCATCCTCTCACCCCTGGAGCTCTGAACATGGCACCAGAATGTGCTACCAGCTGGTCCAATCTTGGATGGAGCCAGGAGGTAAAATTTCACAAACCCTCTAAGTTCCAAAAAAGATTTCCACATTAAACCATCATATGGCTGGATGAAATTCAACCTGGCTGGTTAATGGGCCTAATTTCTTGAGCTTCAACCACACAGAGAATACTGGGGTTCTGGCCCTCTTGGCCTTCAGTTTGAGGCTACTGATCATAATGCTGATCCAAAACATCACTGACCACTCTAATGATTTTCATCCGTTCATATGAGAAGTACTTATTGAGTGCCTACAACATACACAGCATCCTTCCTATTGATGCAGGCTCCCGCTGGCTGGCTCTCACTAACAGTGTGAGCATGTGCTGGAAGAAGTAGTTTGCTCAGCACACAGCTGCAGCTGCTAGGACTCACTGTACGGCACACTGACCACTCATCCCTCCCAGGGCCTTCCTGCGCTGATGTCATAACTGTCCTACATACGAACCCAGATGTGATGAACAGTGACCTGATGTCCCCTGGGCTTAAAAATCTGAGTTATTTACAGCATATGGTCCAGCAGGTTGAGCGGCTGCCCTCAACCCTGTGACACTGAAAACTCTGAGGCTGGAGACTTTAGCTCATCTCCCCGAGTCAGACCTTAAGAAGGTCTGACCCTCAGTCGCCATGTGGGTCATCCAAGAAAGGAACCGTAAAAATGCTCGAGACCATTTCTCAACAGGGTCCCCCCTAGCCAGAGTGAAGAACGTGCTGCCCTACATAGACCTAAAAGAAACTGCCAGAACCGGTGGCACTGCCGCACACAAGCATTTCTTCTGTCTCTGAGAAGTCAGTTGACCAGAGGATACAGTTGCATGTCTGCGGGCTCCCCAAGGTGATCCAACAGGTTTTCTACATCCTCATTTGCCCTTTGTATTCCTATCCTGGTTCCTCTGGCCTTGGCTCTTCCTCAGTCTGGGCCTTATGTCTTTACTCCTCAGGCTGGGCCTTGTGTAGAATATTCCACAGACATAATAAGCAGTGGAATATTCTAGATGTAATGGACGACCTCCTCCAAGTCTTATTAACTAGGTGACTGTATATACAGTCACCACACTCTACCAAGTGTAGCCTGGTCCAGCTTTCATGTCACCAAATGTCCTTTCATAGCCTGCACTGGGAGTTATAGGGATCGTGGAGAGAGAGAGGAGAAAGACTCTCCACAAGCCATGGTTTCAAGTCACCCCACCCTGGTCCACTGGGTTCCCTGTCACAGACTGGGAGGCAGGAGTCCCCCAACACTGGTGAGCAGGAGAAGCTAGGGTTCCCAGGGTCCCAGGGATTTACTTGGTGTCTGTTTGCAGGAGACTCAAGAGAGAGAAAGGCTCATCACTTTACAGACCTCAGAGGCGGAACAGCCAAAGCTCTGACACAGATTCAAACTGTCCACGTGTTGGGGGAAAATGGGGGAAATGGAGGAAAGAAAAACACCAAGGATTTTCTTTTCCTTTCTCCCCTCCCCCTCCCCCACCCCCTGGGGACCCTTTCCTAAGCCTTCCACTTCCCAGCCCCTTCTGCCTCTGGGATGGTAAGTGTTACTCAGCTGCAAGGCCTCTTGCTAATTGTGGGTTTTTATTTTTATTTCCTATTACCCTCTCGCACGCCTGATGAGATTATTTTACCGGAACTGACACAGCTGGAAGCAGCAGGCATACGTGGAGCCTCTGAGGAGGTGATGCAATTTCATTTTCATTGATCAGAAATCAGCAGGGCAGTAAGTGATGGGAAATTCCATTAGAAGAAAACTCACAAGCCATGAGCCTTGAGTTTCTAGCCACACCCAGAACCCACCCCAGCCCCCAGCCCACCCCTCTCCGGTCTTGCCTACCACTGGACCAAGTCCACCCAGGGTAGCAGATCGGAAACACTCTCCTCAGATTGATCACAAAAGGACAAATGACCCACTGCAGCCAGTTGGGGTGCGGCTGAGGTTTCATCAATAGGGAGGGCTTCCTGAATTAACAGGCACTTCAAACTTCTGCTGGCTACACAGAATACTTCCAGTGACCCAGAATGGGATCCCTCATGCCAATCCCACAGCTTCACAAACCGTAAGACTTAGGGATCCCTTTCCAAGTGTCAACAGACAAGAAAGGAAGTCATAAGACCAGTTCTAATACAGCCTCAACTACTCAGAGATGATCCTCTAGGCACCTACCATTTATTGAGTGCCTACTGAGTGCCAGGCTCTGTTCTAGGTCCTCCTCATGCACAGGCTCCAGGGCCTCCCCCAGCCCTGTCTCCAGAGAAAGGAGGCAGCAGAGAGGTCCAGGAAAGGATGGAAGAGAGCCGGTTGATACCAGGGCCTTCCAGAGCACCAAGCCTGCTCTCCCAAGCAGCAAGTAAGGGCTGAGTGTATACAAGAGCTCACGCTGGAGACCTGCAGGATGGAGCCCATCTGATGGACCACCCTCTTTTTTATCTAGAGGTGGAAGATAACAGATTCTGATTCATCTACCTCCACCATCCTCAACACCGGCACTCCTGTGTCCCTGACTGGAACCACAGGTGACCTTCTCTACGGAATGTATGGAATGGCTACTGTTTTAGCAGTTAAAATCCCCTCCAACTGTTTGTCCAGCAAATATTATTTCACTCACCAAAGGCCTAGAGACAAGATAGTGTGAGCTATTAGGGAAGAAAAGTTCCACAAAAGACACACCACCCAGGTGCCACCTCACACCACCACAGGCCACTGTGTCTCTTAAAAGATGAAGCAGAGAAGAGCTGGGCCATAGTTACAGAAGGAATACTGCATCAAAAACCACTATCAAACAGGAAATTTTAGATGACTAACTGAAGGTAATATGATGGGCTGATTCCAGTCCACAGCTTAAGTTTTTGTTTTTCCTAACCTGGCTGTCAAACCCAGGGCCCTGCATTTACTAGACAAGCAGTCTATCATTGAGCTCTATCCAGCCCATCTATGGCTCAAGAAAGCTGAATGAGAATCCATAAGTTATAGACTGGACCTCAATGAGCTTATGTTGAGAATAAGAATATTCAGTACACAGGTATTTATTGGCATTGCTTACAAGAATAAGCAATAGGTCACCATAACATAAAGCAAAGCAAAAGAAGAAAAAGCAAAAGTCGTAAAGGAATTTAGGTAAAAGTGAAGGTTAAAATGCACTCACTAGTGACCTACACATCAAGCCATGAAGTTGGCTCCCCAGCATATCTGTAAGAGAACACAGAAAGCATGCTCATGCTGGAGGTACACCATCCACAGTACCTATGAGGGAAGGAACAAGGCAACTGGTCTGGATGACTTAGCTTTCAATTGCCAAAAGTAGGATGAACATGTGAGCAAGAAGCGTCTGCAATGTGCCTCTCGGATCTCTTTAGGGAGGTAATAATGAGAGTGCTTGAGTGTGAGGCCATCCAGCTTCACTACTGCCTTTGATAGACAAGAATAATGACCCCAGAGGGTGTTGGTGGTTTGCCAGAGGTCAGACAGCTGGTCAATGGCAGAAAGAAGAGGATGAGGGCCTGGGTTACTCATACCATGCTGACAGTGGTCTGTCTGTCTGTCTCTTTCTTTCGCGCTCTCTCTCTCTCTCTCTCTCTCTCTCTCTCTCTCTCTCTCTCTCTCTCACACACACACACACACACACACACACACACACACACACATACACACACCTACTCCCCATTCATTACTCTTCAAAAATCTACAGTTGGAGGGATAGGAGGATGTTTAAATGGAGGTTAGGATAAAAGATAGGGAAAACTGTTCCAGATTAGGAGAGAGCTACAAAACAAAGAATTAAATGCACTATGTAGACTCCATGTGAACAGCAATGCTAGCCAACCAGCTCCTTAATAAAAAGCCATGTTGAAGGCAATCAGACAAGTCTGTCATAATTTGGTACTAGATGAGGTTAAGGGAGCTGAGCTGTATCTAAGTGGCAAGCATTCACCTAGCATGTTTGAGGCCTTATGTTCAATCCTCAGCACTGAGGGGGAGGAGGTGGGGGCTAAGAATGTCTCAGGGCTGGGGTGTAACTCAATAGGAAACAAGCCTAGCATGCAAAAAGGCCTCAGGTTCAATCCCCAGGACAGAGTCAGGCAAGAAGGTAAGTCATCTTTGTTCACGAATAATAACATTTATATTAAAAATGATAAAGCATTATGATATCGTTGGATTGGCTTCAAAATATTTCAAGAAAAAAAATCAAAAGAAGAGTAAATGAATCCAGAGAAAAGTTCATTGCTGAGTCCAGGTAATAGAGTTACAGGAAGGTTGACTCTTTTATTCTATTTTTATACAATATATTTTCCCTTAGATACACTATATACTATCAGACAAATTTCCTGAAATAGCAACAGCATCAGAACCAAGCTTCAGTCTTAAGTTGGCCAAGTTCAAGGCAAGCCAAAGCCTTTTCCAAAGCAATGAAGGGTCTCCTTACTTCGATTAAGCTTTATGTCTAAGAAACGCCCTCCAGCCCAGCTATCTCTAATGCTCATTTCCAAAAACCACATCTACTGATCTCTCCCTTTAGAAGTTACTGGAACACCACCGCACTGCTAACGTCAGAAGAAGAGAGAAAAGGATGATTTATCATGCCCAGACCCTGTACCTGCCACTATCCTAGTGAGCAAAAACAAGCCTTGTACACAATGTTAGCCACCCAAGCTCACACAAGCCTTGATTATACAGCTTAGAGTCCAAGGCTGACTAAAACAAAACACACACACACACACACACACACACACACACACACACACACACACACACACACACACAAACCACTATCTATGGATAAGGTAGAAAGAGGTATCCATTCTTGATTTAGAGGGTTAAAAAGTACATGGGGAGGGAGGAGTTGAAGTAATGATTCAGTACTTGTTGCTCTTGAACAGGATCCAGGTTCAATTCCCAGCACCCACATGATGGTTCATAACCATCTGTAACTCCAATGCCCTTTTCTGACCTCTACCATGTCTATGTGTGGTACATACACATACATGCAAGAAAAAACACTCACACATAAAATAATGTGACTAAATCTAATTTTAAAGTTAAATATGTATTTGGCTGAGAATGTGCTAGTTGTCACCTGTGAAGAAATTTCAACTACGGAGTTGCCTCCACCAGACTGACCTGCCCTGTAAGCAAGTCTGTGAGGCATTTTTCTTGGTTAATGATTGCTGTAGGAGGACCCAGCCCCCTGTGAGTGGTACCATCCCTGGGCAGGTGGTCCTAAGTTGTATAACAAAGCAAACTGAGAATGCTATGGAGAACAAGCCAGTAAGTAAGCAGCATTCCTCTGATGGACTATAACTTGTAAGCCAAGCAAGCCCTTTCTTCCCCAAGCTGCTTTTAGTCATGGTGTTCAGAACCGCAATAGAAAGCTAACCAGGACAGTAGTTTACTAGCAGAATGCATGCACAAGGCCCTAGATTCAATCCTCAGGACTATGAGAGGGGCTATGTGCATGTAAAGTATGTGTGTGCATGTATGTAAAGTTTTATATATATATTTATATATGCGCATGCATATAACTTCCAGGTACTTGAAAGAAGGTGATGTTCATCACCACCGTTTCAGTGATCACTACCTTTCATCTAAGCACTAATGTTTCTTCAGCCACCTGAACTGAGCTGCTTCCCACTGGACAGCTTCTATCACATGGGTCTGCAGTTAGATGGCCCAATGGTAAATGTGTTCCTTCACACACACACACACACACACACACACACACACACACACACACACACTCCAATCACATCAGCAGCCCTTCCCTCCAACTTCATGCTGTGGGGCTCCAGGAAATTATCTTTGCAATGGGCTTTAACAACACAACCTAAACAACTGTGCAGCCACAGGTACCACCAGCTGCCCCAAGAACAAAGGACGGTGTTCTATCATGTCCGGAACTTCCAAAAAGATGAGTGCATCCAAGACTCAAAACACGTATTCCACAGATTACAACAGGCACAGATGTAAATACAGAGTGAGCCTCCCTAATTAAATAATCCAAAAATCTGAAACTTCTTGAGCATAACCGTGACATGCCATAGATGGAAAATGCTACACCATGATAGAAAATTACTAAACTATATAAAATTACCCTTAAGATATATAAGGAGTAAAAGGAAAACAACTTTTTTTTTTTAATTTGGGTCCCATCTCCAAGGTTTCTCATATTTATGTAAATGTCTCAAAATCCAAAACAATTCTGGTCTCTGGCATTTTGGATAAACGATACTTAGCCTCTAACACCAAACACGCACGCAAGAACCCTGACAGGAAGATACTAAGTTGTAGATTTACACATAGATGAGGGTGGTAGGGGGCCTGGAAGACAGGCTGAGAATATGGCTCAGAGGCCCTGACTGACTTTGATCCCAGCACCACAGAAGACGGGTATGGTGGGGCATGCCTACAATCGCGGGCCTATGGAGGAAAGAGACTCGGACATTTCAGGTCATCCTCGGTGATACAGTGAGTTCAAGGCCAGCCAGGAATACATGAGATTCTATTCCAAAAAAGAAAAAGTGTAGCCAAGAATGGTGGCGCCTGCTTCTTTAATCCCAGCACTCAGGAGACAGAGGCAGGTGGACATCTGAGTTTGAGGCCAGCCTGGTCTACAAAGTGAGTTACAGGACAGCCAGAGGTAGACAGAGAAACCCTGTCTCGAAACCAACACCTTAAAAAAAGAAAGAAAGAAGGGGTCAGGACTGGAGAGATGGCTGAGTGGTTAAGAGCATCTGCTGTTTTTGTAGAGGACTGGGTCAGTTCCAGCACACACATGGCAGCCCACAACTGTCTGTAACTCCAGTTCCAGAGAATCTGATGCCCTCTGTTGGCCTCAGCAGGCCCAAGGTATGCAGGGTGTATACACATGCACACATGCCTGCAAAAGTCTCATACACATCCATGGTGATGTACAACCCAAATCCCAATACTGGTGAGGTAGAGGCAGGTGGATCTCTTTTGAGTTGAAGGTCAGCTGGAGCTACATAGCTACATAGCTGGAGCTACAAAGAAAGGAAGGCAGGAAGGCAGGCAGGCAGGCAGGCAGGCAGGGACAGAACTTGAGGTCAGTTCCGGAAAGTGCAGGTGTAGCTCCCTCCTGGGCACCCTCAACAGGCAGCCCCAATGCCAGAAGTCATCTTACCACTCTGCTCACTCATCTGCAGAGGGAAATAATAAGCTAGGGACACCTCAAAGCTCCTCATGAATGAGACAGAACCTACAGGAGCTGCTCAGGTTGAAGGGTAAGGTTAGCGCCAAAGGGTAGCATTAAGAGTCATGGTGTAATCTTATCACAACCCAAAGTACACATGGCTATATCAAACCAGACAAAAACTGGCTCATTCCCTTCGGGAATAGGACCTATTCTACGTGCATGTGTGGCTTCTGAAACTGACCTGTCTGCTGTTGGTGGGAAGCCCGGGGAGCCCTAGCCCCCATCAACCAGTTACCAACGACCACCATCTGAGCCTGTGTGACATCTGTAGGAAGAACATTGATATTCAAAAGAAAACTTCCTCATTTGTGGGACCCAAGGCATTCTGGGCAGAAGGATAAAGGGCAGAAGTGAGTGGGTCCAAAATAGTGACCTGGACCTCCAGATTTCCCCACGTAAAGGAGGATGACCTCACAGGCTAGGACCAAAGGGAAAGCCTGCTTATGCCATGGCTCACGCAAACTCTCCATCCCCCAACAGAAGGCCACTCCTACCCTTGCTCCTAGAGACCCTTCTCTCATCTGCAGAGATCTCTCTCTTCAGTGTAAGCTTGGTTCCAGTAAGCCTATGCCCTGATGCCACAGCGGAGTCCCATCACTATGACCCTGTGCATGTCAATCACAGCCTCCAGCTTTCTGTCCTGCTGTCCAGACTGAGGCTTGACCTCCTGACCCTTATTGCATAGACTGTTGACTGGCTGGGGCAGAAATCCCTTCCAACGGCAGCACCTTGACTTATACTTGCTTACACTTCTCCAAGCTCAATCCTTGACCCTCACCTTAATCACACACTAGCTGGCCCCCTCTCGGGGCTCCTTCCTGGGAAGCCACAAGGAAAAGAAAGCCCCAGACAGCAGCAATAAGGTTGACAAGTCACCAGCTTCACCTTTTCCCTAATCCAATCCTGCCTTGCCTACTTCGGATCCTCCATGAAACTTGAGCTCCCAAAACTTTGAAAATTCATTCCTGAGATATGGTAGGTAGGTCAGTGTCATTCAAGTTGAACAGCACTGTGCTGTGGCACATGCAATGTTGAGGACCTCTGTCACAGCCTCCAGTGGGTCAAAGGGGTGAAGGCTTGCTAGAGTACGCAGGTTCATCCCCAGGACTCAGTGGAACTTTTAAAACAATATTTATACACACTATATTAGCATATGTACATATATATATCACCAGTGAATGTAAATATACTAATATGTATATTAGTATCTATGAACATAAATATACATGTGTATCTATATAAACATATAAATAAGGCATAGGTGTATTATGGCACAGTCAAAATGCACATATCTACATGAAACCAAACAGAGAAACTGGCTCATTTCTATTGCAGACATCATCCATTCTATGGGTGGTTTCCTCAGGGGACCCTCTGCTGTCATACAATGGAGCCCGAGTCTCAGTACTATACTTCTACACAGATAGAGATATGTATACGTACACACACACACACACACACACACACACACACACACACACACACACACACAACTACCTCACTTAAAACAAAATAGAGCAATTAAAAAAGAAAAGCATCCTAGGAAAGCCAACAAAACACACCAACAGCACGACCCCACTAGCAAGATATTGTTTCAAATAGCTGCCATTTAATAGTACTGAGCCCCTACATGACAAGCCCTGCCCCTGGCTTTGTCGGGGGAGTGAACTCTAGCTGTTCTGCTAGGGAAAACTACCCTGGTCACCTTCATTCCAGCAGGAGGAAAAGAGACTGTAAACATTAACCAGACCAGAGACAGGACAGCCAGTGAAGGTGATACAATCTCATGTGGCACCAGCATCCACCTCCAGCATTCTGTCATCTGATGATGGACTGCTTCGCCTCCGACGCTCATTGGTCCAGGGAAACCTGAACGCTACGAGCAATGTTCTCAGATAAGTGGTTTCTCTCTCAAAGTAAAAGGTGGATCAGAAAATGAGCACACAAGGAGGTCAGGGATGCCTGTTACACACTGCCTCGGGCATCGACTGAATTCCACACACCTGTCCCCCAGGAAAGGTGAAAGGAGTGTTGGAATGAACAGCAGGGATGACCAGAATTTCCTCTCTCAACATTCAAATTCCTGAGTCACGAATTGGAACCCCAACGCTGTAACTTACACACTATCTCTGGTGTATGCACATACACACACAGACACACGCAAGTGCGCACATGGACATAAACACACACACACACACACACACACACACACACACACACACACACACCGCCTTTATGAAGTTGCATTAGCTTCCAGATCCGTTGTTTAAAACCCTCCCTCTCCCAGGCACTTTGAGATAAAAGCTGGATGTGCCTCACTGGCCAGCCGTCAAATTCTGGCACTTGCCTCGGCTACGACCAGAGCAGTCTTTCCAACAGTGGAAGAAGGCACAGGCTGTGCCAGCAGAGCAAGGGTTAATGGAAGCTGACCGCAGCACAGTTGTTAAGGTAATCAATACCACTGAGATACTAAAGCAGCATAAGCCACAATATTGATTGCCAAGAAGATGATAAAACTGTTTATTATGATAATTGCAGGGTCCCTGCAAGATGCTCCTAGCGCTTCCTAAAGCTGTTTACAAAACTAATAAAGATTTGCCATTTCAAGGTCTTTCATTTGAGCCAACCCCTCAAACTCCTACTCCCTACCCAAATTCAGGTCTCACTCCTGAGGCTATGCAGTAGGTCTTAGGAGAAGCACCCCACTCAGAAGCCTGAGGAACTAACCTAACCCCTTGCCCTCTCAAAGGAAGAGAAGTGTGGCCAGTTGACACCAGGGTGTGCACAATCCCTCCTCAGAGCCCACCGTGTGATAGCTGCCGGGCTTAACCGAAAGAGGGGTTGCTCTGGGCGCCTCAGCCTGACATCCATTTGTTAGGACACATTGAAGAAACCACATCACCTTGGTTGGTAATTAAAACTTCTCTGGAGAACTTGGTGGCCGTGGAACTCACTGAATACCATCCAGCAGAGACGCTAGGATGTGCCTCGCTACCAACACATGCCAGCGGTGGCCTGGACTGCTGAGGGAGGACCAGGTCTGGAGTTCTACCACACCCAGGGCACCAGCTGAGTGGGAACAGACTCCTTCCTAGCCACAAACACATCCCTCTGCTTTGAGATGGAGAGCAGGACCCACACTGTCGTGATGAACTGCAATGTGGACATGTTTCTTAACAGTAGGCGTTACGGGTGTTTCACAGAACCCTGGAGTCCTGAGATGAAGTATGATCGCCTCAGCCCCACAAACCTAGGCAAAAAAAAAAGGGGGGGGTGTCTTCAAAGCACAAAAGAAAAGAAAAGGGAGCTCACATGTTTTGGAAGAGCCCAGTGGCATCTAGAAGGCAGGCCGGTCTGCCCTCACTCAGTACTCAATAGCTCTTGGCTTCATGTCCAGTTGCCTGGGTGTGGCCTGCAACATCACTTCTGCAACTGAGGAAAAGGACTCCTGGCCTAAGCAGAAGGACAGTGAGGCGGCATCTCCTCCGTTACCTCTCCCCGGTTGTAAGTAGAAAAAGAGTAGTATTGAGACTCTTGCCTGGGCTCCAACCCCCTCTGCTCAGGCCAAGAAGCCACTGCTTTCCAGCTGCTCCCAGCAGCTCCGGAAGGTCACAACCCACAAACTGAACCTATGCATACACATGCACCGTTTAATTTTGGAGACAAGCAGAGACACGCACGCCTTTGTAGACACCTGGCTCTGCCTCACCTACTCCCAATCATACAGAAATCAGAAACACGGAGCCAGTTTTATGCAGAGTGTAATCTCTTTGCCAAAGACCTGGTCATGAACTCACAGGTACCACAGCATGGCTGGAAGGGATGTACCAGGATCATCTTAACCCGGATACCTGCTCTTACAGGAACCGTCTGGCACCCAGGAATGGCTGAGGGAAATGGAAGGCTTCTCTATGACTACATTTCACAAACAGCACACTCCCAGGAAAAGGGCAAAGGACAGCCCCCATCCACCAAACTCCAAGCAGGATTCTCACTCATTCACATACACCCATGAGATCCATATTGACAAATGCCTCCCTGGATTTGATACCAAAATGAGATTAATATTAAGAGTAACTAATTTTGCTGTTACCTTTTAACCTCACTTGCACTTGCATATTAGTTTGACTCTTAACAATAACTTCAACAACAAATATATATATACATACACACACACACACACACACACACACACACACACACACACACACACATATATATACATATATATATATCCACCCTAAGAATCATATAGTCCACACTTGGAAACCCGCCCACAATGGCCATCCAAGCCTGCCTAAGTGCTAAGAACCATTTAGGAGCATTGTAAACCATTAGGGCCATTAGCTCTAATCTGACCTCAACAAAATAAATCAACCTGCTAGGAACAAATTTAGAAGCTTTCCAAAGTCAAGTTCTGAAACCCTGAACGGCTTACAAGCGCAATGCAGGGCAGGGACAAGTAGCCAGACCTGGAGCTACCTCTGCTCCCACCTTCCCCAAAGCCAACAGAAGTGGGCACACTCACTGGAAGACAAAGCAGGCTGGGAGAAGCCACTGGCCACAGACGGTTGTAGAATTCACTCCACTCCTTTCTGCACTGACCCCATGCATACTTTTCACCCAGACAGCTCTGAGTACCTACTTCCAAAACATGTAAATATCTGGATTTATTTTCAAGATAGCCTGTTGGCTTCCATCGGTGCTAACTCATTCTCAGCAATGGGTCAGTCAGTGCTCATTCAGCCAGCCTTTCTATCTTCACATGCACAGGTAGAAGATAAATTAAGCTAGTACGTGAATCAACATAATAAATAATTTCTCCAGCATAACATAACCATCAGCATACTCTATAAATTTATAGTGTAAAATCATTGTGGCCTTCATCTTTAGTCTCAGCTGGTAATTACTTACTACATTTTTTTTTTAATGTCAATGGGACTTTTTGGATAAAGACACAGAAAGGGAAAAAAACTATGGTACTATCAATTGCCATCAGCAGACGGGAGAGGAAAGGGAAGGCCAACCATACTGGACAAGCGGGCCGTCGACGTGTGGAAGTCAACAACCCCTGTGTGCGTTGAAATGCTAAAAACACACTGTAGACTCAATTCAGGGCGGAAGAACTAAGCAGCAAGAGTGAAGGAAAACAAGTCAGTAAGGGAGCGCCAGGGCCTAGCACACTGAGTTCTACAACCCGAGTCTGGAATTGCTAAAAGCTGAGTAATCCTTTCCAGCTCCACCCAACATGAATTTCCAGGTATCAAATTATATGTTAATTACACCAATGTGAAGTTATATGAGGGGAAGTGGTATTAGTCAGCACCCAGGGGCGGAAGTTCGGGAAAACTTGAGTTTTGTGAAGCATGTTTTTGTGCACAGGCCTGAGGCATGCCTGCCTCCAGACAAGGAACTCAGAACAGAAGCCCCCAAGTTATCTTCCCACCTCCTGGGGCTCCACAGCCAGACCTCTGTGCCTCTTCAGCTGAACTTCCCCAACCTAGGACCCAGGTTCTCTTCCTGCCTGTGCATCTGGCACACAGGGTAAACAAACAGTGCTCCATCCCAACCCTGCTCAGGCTCAGCCAGTCGAAAGGTGGGAGAGGAACAGCTTCCCCTAAAGTGGCCAAGGGGTGTAGGTTACCCTTCCCAGGTCTGGCAACCCCTAAGGTTCAGGACAGCACCGTGTCCTACATGGCCCTGACTTCGGAAGCCAGAGAAAGCCATTGTACCTGTGGAGAGACACAACAGAGAGTTCAGGAGACGCCAGAACATGAGCCGTAGAACTCAGCACCTCCCAGGTGCTGCTCTTGTCCTGATGTGAATGAGGAACACTGGGCAAGTCCAGGCCTGTCCCAGGCAGAGTGGAGACATAGAACACAGGGCCCTGATACAGTTATGCAGGGATCTCAGAGGTGACCCACCAGGAGAAACTGCACCCTTTCTTCCTCTGCCCTTTCTCTTTATATAAACCATCTTCTCCCCTAATAACGTACTCAGTAGGCAGATGTGAGAAAGGCACTCAACACCTTCACATGGAACAATACCAAAGAAACCCTGCACATAGCAAAGTTTATATGGTGTTAGTTTAGTATATATTAATATATACATTAGTATGATATATACTTTGTAGTATTGGTACAGTAGCTAGTGTAACACAGAATGTAGTGCAGAACAGCCTATAGTGTAACACAGTATTAGTATAGTGTAGCAACAGTAAGGCAGAGTAGGTGGTAGTACTCTAGTACACACACAGTAGCAGTGTGAGTATTAACTCACGCCTGCACTTGGCTGACATCCTCGCAGACAGATCATCTGAAAGTTACAAGTGGCTGGGGGATGCAACTCATTGACAGACTGCTTGCCAAGCATCATGCATGAACCCCTGGCTTCCACCCCCTGCACAGTAAGTAAGTGAATAATAAGAAGATAAATAAATAAATGCCATGAATTCTTAGCCCGCTTCTGGCCTCAAGTTCATCAGCTGTGAGTAGGGGCTCACGGCTGCCTTACCTGGTTGCGAAGCTTTCTGAGACTGGTAGACGGTTTCTGAGACAGCAGATTGTTAGTAGCTGTTTACTGTTAATACCCACGCACACCAACACACAGAGAAGGAGTGGACTTGCTTCATTCAGTGCACAACCCAACAAAGACTCTATCCTCATTTTCAAGCCTCAGAGAAATGGAGTCCTGCCTGTAGTCACACTGGGCTTGGAAACAAGGATAGGAGTCCCCCCACAATCTGCAGGGGGCACACGCTTGGATGTTCCTCGGACGTCTGGAACTCTAGGTAGGACTGAATTCTAAATATACTATTCCCCATCTCACATATTCATACCTATGATGACGCTCAGTTTAGGCACAGTAGGTTAACAACAGCAAACAGCCAAGGAGAGCAACTGAATAATATGTTATAATAAACATTACTTAAAACTTACGAATCCTTCCTTTCTGGAATTTTCCATCTAGTATTTTTCAGGCCATGAGTGAGCTGGGGTAACAAAAACTGGAGGGTGAAGCGGCAGATAAGGGTGTTCTCAGACTTCACTCCAGTGTCTTTCATATTTATTCTCTACACTACCATACACACACTCATGGCCATGGTCTAGCATGCTCTTAATGACACATAGGTGAATATAGCATGCCCTGCGTGTGTCTGAGCAATGTAACAAGCACCCATTGTACTTCCTTAGATATTCCTGCTTGGAGCAAGGCAAAAGCAGGTATGAACAGTTTAACCCAGAGTGCCCACTCAAACAAAAATGTAAGTCAAATGGCACAGGACAAGACAGACTCCACGACATAGCAAAAACAATACTCCAAGTTGTCTCATTCTCTCAGGCTGGGCAAAAGTGACTTTCCTAGCAGTCAGCCAGAGAGTCACCAATCATCCAAGCGCCATGTCCTGGTTTCCTCTCTCTATCTATCTGGCTGTGTGCTAAGCATCATCTCTGATGCAAAGCCTTCTCTCCTTCCTTCAGGCTTCCTGAGAAGGGTCGTGTGAAGGGTTATCTGCCTCCATGACCTCTTCAGTCATCAATAGCCTTCTGCCTTTCCCATCCCCCCACCAAAGACAGGCAGCAGAGCCAGCCCTCAGCTCTCCCCATTAATGCCTTTCTCTGTGTCCGGCTATCACAGGAGGGCTGTTGAGTGAGAGGACCTCTGGTTGACCTCTGCTGACAGGCTCAGAGCCCCCTCTGTCCACTGATCTAATGTCAGGCAGAGTAATTAGCCACCACGTAGTAATTGCAGCTTCTAACTGTGCTGGATCAAGGATGCAAAAATCCCCTGGAGGATCCCTGTCAGAGACCCCAACCCACACAGATGCATCTATCTGCTCAGAGCAAAAAGGAAGGAGCCAGCAACAGTGCTGAAGGAGGCCAGCACTTTTCAGGGATTAATTAAAGTGGGACTTGGGTAAGAACTTAGGGAGCTACAAAAGAAAATTGGTAAACAAAGGCAAGTGGCCAAGGAAGACATCTAGGGCTTGCCTGGAGAACCCTATTCAGGAAACCGAAGCTCTCAAGCTAGACAGACGTGCACAATGAAGTTTCATCTCAGCCTCAGAGGAATGTGGGAATTAGCCTTAGGGAAGCATCAGGAGGAGATGCAAGAGGTAAGACACCCAGCACAGTACCGCTCGGCCCACCTTAACCCTTCACTCACGTCTAGCTTCTATTACCATTTCAACTCAAACGTGCCGTGCTGTTCACCTTGTAGAAGATGCTTCAGAGGCAGCCTTCAAGGACCTGGAGTGCTGTTTACGTTTTGGGTATTCTGCCAGACTCCAACAGGCCACCTCTTCCACCCTATGTAACACGGTTCAGGGTAACACACGAAGTTCCCCAAAGAGGCGAACCTCCACACACAGCAGCCTTTACTGGGATTCAAACTGAAGCATCTTTTCACTCTGACAGGACAGTGAGTGTGACCTCCCCACCCACCAGCACCACGGTCAGGCTTGTGAAGTGCTCACCTCCACTCCAATGGCCTGCCTCTTTGCTTTCCAGTCCCTGGAGATGCTGGTACCCAAGAGAACTCCTGGAAGTTTTTCCCGAGCAGAGGCAACAGGTTCAGAAGTCACAGCAGCTTCCCATCTAAGCACTCCATAGACTTCCAATTTCCTTTCCCCACCACAGTACTGTCTGGTTTCCCAATGCATTCGGGACACCTCTGGGTTGCATCCAGTTACAAACTCCAGGGTGGCAGCAGCGGATGCACGGATTCACCCTCCACTTGCTTCTCCAAACAATTAATACACTTAATAACTCTGGCCCCCGCGACAGAGTCCTCAGACGCCCCTCGATTAACCTCTCCCCGCTACGAGCAGTGGGTCTCCACCAGCGTTCTTCTGCTCCCTATCACTTAATCATTTTTTAATCCACAACAAGGACTTTGCGCCACACTGTGGTTTTGTTCTCTCTTAATCTTTTATGAGGGACCTTATGAAAAGCTTTCAGAAAATACAAGGGAATTTTGCCTACCAGGTCATCTTTATTATTTTAGAATTCTTTATGAAGAAATTACAGAGCTTAATGTTGTAAATGAATATTTAAAACTCGGCATTCGCTTAGACATGCAAGTCTGACTCAGGTTATATTTAAGTCGCGGTATTATCTCCATCTTTAGAAATATTCTTGTCTGCCTACAAGGAAAGAGTGACTCTCCTACCCTGACCCAAAAGGATGGCAAGTCCTGTGAGTGCCCAGGGTCAGTTAAAAAAAAAAAAAAAAACTTAGCACATACTGAATACCAATGACGCATACTCATTCCGGTGACTTTTGAACAGCAATTGGTCAAAAGTCACTGGGTCCAGGAAAGCCTGGATGCAGCAGCCTGTTTGACTTCAACCTTTTCCAGATTATCCCAGGACGATGATAAGTAAACAGTTGGCCAGCACATCTTCAGGGAGCTGGCCACAGCTTGACACTGGCACAATCTCTAACCCTCTTAGACACGTTTGTCGTGGCTACCGTTCCTACTCAGCATTTTTCAACCAGCTTAGCTCTGCACTCTGGAGTAGGTTTCCCCTGATGGGACAATTAAAGATATACAAGGGGACAGGGTGTTTCTTGGTCATCTAAAAATTATTTTTCCTGAAATGTCTAAAGGTAAAACATTTAGTTAAATATACATCTTTTTAAGACCTGGGCTCAAGCCCCGGTTCTGGAATTCTGGGATTCATTTGAAAGCTTTCCTATCAAGTAAACCAGATGGTTAAAAGATTCAAAGTCACACCAGCACATTGTTCTCATCACCGGGGGACTCCATAGCCTTCTTGATCCACGTCTCTCCTTATAAAACTATACATAGCCCAATGCTTTGCTTCAGTCCTTGAAACTGTAACTAGGGTCCTGAATTACAAGGCCAGATGAGATATGCCTGCCACTTCTCCAGAACATAAATGATAGCAACATTAACAAGTTCCAGGAAATAGTCTATGGACTCCAGAGTAATCGGCAGTTGTTTATACTTGAGTTAGACCGTCTTTGTCAATCCATCATGGGACACCTGGTGGAATGAGAGAGGCAACTCCCTCCATACATTCAGCACGCCACATGTACACACACATAATAATAAAAATAAATAAGTAAATAAATAAATGGGTAAATAAATATATAAATAAATAAAGTGTGGGCTATTTTTTTTAAGTGTCATCTAATGGAACTGCCCAAATTCTGTTTTCACCATGCTCCTCTCTGCTTCTGACGCCCTACAGGGCAGAACAGGAACTGCAAGTCCAGGCGCCCCATTATGGCAAAGAAGCAGTTCAGCCTGCACTTAATGAGCTCTTGTAAGGAAGCAGGAAGTCTATAAAGTAATTTAAATAACTTCCAGTCCTGAAATAAAGGAAATTAAACCGCTGGCACAAACCTGTCTGATGGACAACTTCTTTGTCCCTCGGATCACATCCACAGTCACAGCTGTCATAGGCCTCTTCCCAAGGCCAGCCCCCAAATTCCTCTCCTATGAAACACACAAAGGCTGTCAATCCTCACAGCTCTCCCAGCCTCTGCAGAGACCTGAGCCAGGGATGTGGTGTGGCAGGCAGCAAGCACACAGGAATCGGCCCATGAACCCCACCCAGGGAGGTCTGCTACTCCCCACTGCAGGACCTCTGGCAAATCACAACGTTCCAAGGGACAGCACAACACAGGGAAGGCCTGGATCTGGCCAAAGGACCTTGAAAATTTTAAGAGGGTCAGATGAGAAGAGAGCAAACTGAAAGGCAAAAAAAATGCTGGTATCCTTTGAGCCACCCCAGGCCCTCAGGCCGCGGAATTTCTCAACCTTCTGCTCAAGAAGCCCCATCCTACTGTGGCTCCTCCTCCTTACTAAGAATGTTTATTCTTAGTTTCTTCTGAGCCCTTAACTGCAGGTAATTATTTGCCTGGATAATGGTTAGTCCTACTGGACATTGTTTTCCTACAGGCAGAGACAGTGGCCTTTCATCTTCTAGAAACCAGTGTGACCAGAGCGCCAAGCAGATCCTTGATAAAGCCCTGGACTCCACCACCCCTGTGGCTGCCCAGACATTTACCAAATATCAACATGCTACCAATGAGCTTTTGACTGTCCACAAAACAAGGCAAAAATATCTTAACAAGGTGAGACCCATAACCTGCTGTGAGTCTACAGGGAGGGGGCCAGACTGGGGGATCAGGACCTCTCTCTGCACAAAGAACCCCAATTTCCCACCTGCATCCCTTTTAAGGTACATACTCTGTGTCCATGGCTGTCTCACCTGGTGAATCTAAGCCGCCAGATGCTAGGGGTTGTTTCTGGCCATAGAGTTAAGTTTACTTTCCTGATAACAATCAAGCAGGTATGAACTAGTCTGACCAGTACTGTGGACACAGGATCACTACAAAGACAAACTTAAAAGAAGCTTAAGATCCCTCTCGTTCCTCTGGGTCCATGGCTATTGTTATAGACAATCTGTGAAGCCTCAACTCCTCTGCAGGAAAGGCCAAGAATGAAGCAGGACTTTTTTCGTGGACAAAAAAGTTGCCACCTTCTGTGCAGGGAAGGCAGGATGCTGGTACTCTTGAAAGAGAACCATGGTTCTTACTCAAAGAGAGACTCAACCAAACCCCCTTTGAGAAAGAAAATCACCAACAGAAACCTGGCTGTACTTTCTAGAAAGACCCTGCCACGGCGGTGGGTCTCATCTTACTGTTTTGTTCTTTGTGCTGCTGGTAGCTGAACCCAGGGCCCTGCAGGACACTCCTGACCTTCACAGACAGACTCCATTCGAACTCGCTCGATCACCCGCAACAATTTCTGCAGGCGTACAACCTCTGTGTGCCACACCATGGCAGCTATATTTTGATGCGTGTGTGGCTTGCTGATAGTGGTGGTATTTGGGTTTTTTTTTTTTTTCTGTTTTGGGTTTTGTGTTTGTTTTTTTTTTTGGGGGGGGGGAGGTTGTTTTTGATGCTGGGAATTACACCCAGGGCCTCACGTATGGTAAGCACCCTGTCACAGCATTCTTAATACCACTGAAGACTTCAAGGTGCTATCTCGTTTGGGGCCTGTGTAACCTGCAGGATTGCATTCAGAGGGTCTAGGGGCCTGTTTGAGCAATCACTGTCTTTCCTTAAAGGTCTTGCAGGTTGAGCAACAGTTGTCCTTTACCCTGGAGGGCTGCTGAAATTCTTGAGCAATATCATTCTCCTTCAGGACTTCCCACGGTCCAACCCCACAGTCCCTGCCCACCAAATGACATTCACATCTCATATCTATGGGGGAAGCTAGTCTCTTGGCCATAGTGTGGCCAAGGCTGGAAGGAATGAAATCTGAGGACAGTCTGTCTACAGTAGCTTAATCCAAGAAGCAAATACAGATTATTCACCGTGAAATTATTTATAGGACCCCCCACTGCAGAAAAACCTGACTTCCCACCAAGTTCCCTGACCAACAAATACAAACTATGCTGCATCTAAATCAGTGGTTCTCAACTGGTGGGTCATGATCCCCTTGGGGGTCAAAGGACCCTTTCACAGGGGTCGTCTAAGACCATCAGAAAACACAGATATTTACATTATAGTTCATAACAGCAGCAAATTTACAGCTATGAAGTAGCAACGAAAATAATGTTATGGTTGGGGGTCACCATAACATGAGGAACTGTATTAAAGGGTCGCAGCCTTAGGAAGGTTGAGAACCACTGCTCTAAATCCTTCACCCAAAATAGAGGCCACAGTGGCAGGCATGATGGCTGATGCCTGTAATTCCAATACCCATTAAGCTGAGGCAGGAGGACTGCCATGTGTTCACATGCCAGTCTGAGCTACATATCAAGATCCTGTCTCAAAAACAAATATGGGAGCTACCTATATGTAAATTTCCTAATACCCACATTTTGAAAGGAGGAAGAGGCAAGGTGGATGATAATACATCTTATTTACCCCATTATCTAGCATCTGATCTCAAATGTAATCAATCCAAACTGTATTAAGGTCTGCTCTCCTTTTTTGGGTAAAATATGAAATGTGTTTTATGCTCCCAGAACGACTTTCCTTGGCTCGATGGCCACACCTGACCAGTGGCTGCTGTACACTCTGTGACTGAAGGCTCGGGCCCCCTGCAGGGGGGATGAGCTCTCAGTGCCCAGCTCTCTCCAGCCTCTCTGTAATAGCTGACACACGTTCTTCTTACCCACAGACACTACAGAAACTCCCACTACCTGAGCCTCGCCACAGCATTCCCAGCTGCATTTGGATGGCATGTCACAAAGTTCAGCTGGCTGGTGCTAGAGTGACCAGATTTTCCAGGAATCCTGCACAACTTACTGATTACATTTGAGAGCAGATGGTCCAGCAGCTCTTCTCTCAAGGCCTTATCCATCACTAAACTAAAGCCTGGGGTTTCATGATTTAAAACCCTCATAACTCTGGTCTGTCCTTAACCATATGTAACTAACTCTATGCTGGTCACGCAGCCAACTGGGGTGTTACTCACGATCAGAGATGTCTGCCTTGTCTAACTCAGGATCACACCAAGCTGCTTCTGTGCTAGTCATGCAAGTCTGATAGGACACATACAAACGGATGAAACATACTCAAAGGACTGACCAAGGCGGTTCCTTAAGGAATCTTAAGGTAGAGAGAGAGGCACGGGAAAACCCCCACGAGCTTTGGAAACTCAGTCCAGAGCTGGGCAAGATTGGCTCAGGCCTGACCACTCCACCTATTCCTGCACAGAATGGACTCCATACTACTGAGAAACCACACAAAGCAGATATGGACCAGCCTTCCAGTGACAGGCAAGAGGGGTCCCTCATGAGCCTGGAGCTACAACTCTGGAAGGGGCCCATTTTCTTTACACCACCAACAAGCTGTGCATCTCTTTTCTGAATCTGGACTGACCCCATCCACCAGAGCTCACGATTTGATCTAGAAAGCATCACTGGCAAGCTAAAGCCTCTTCGGTCCAGACTGGGCTCTAAGAGCAGGGCAATCAGGGAGAAGCGGAAACACAGAACACCGTTCACTCTGGCTCCCTGTTCTGGCTGTAGGCAAGAAAAGGTGTGCACAGAGCTTTGGTGCGGGCCAAGGCTGGGCTTGCTTCCCAGAACCCCACAGGGGACAGAGCTGGCTCCCAACCTACAGATTCAAAGGGCTGCTTTGGAACAGGTGGAGGGGCTCGCCCAACTAAGAATCCCGAACAGGAACAAAGAGTGAGGACCACTGTGTGTCCACACTCCCCTCAACCCTCAACCACCTCCTCAACTCTCCCATCCACAAGGGTCCCTAAACCTGTCCCCAGGGCACCAAAGTGAGGGACAAAGAGCATGTGGAGAAGGGAGGAAGGAGGCGGCTCTTGCTGGCGAGCCGATGGGTGTGAGTGCTGAGTATTAATTAAAAGCCATCTGGGAACAATGGGCTTTTCATACTTGGAGCCCGCTCTGCACAAAGCTCAGCTTGTTCTAAGGGAGGACTCTCCTTTGCTTTTTTTTTTTTTTTTTTTTTTTTCTTCTCCTTACTCATTTCCTAGGGTTGTGGCAATGTCTGGCACCCAGCTCAACCCACTGGAGTATCCTTTAACCAGAAGACATGCCAGGCCGGCCTCCTCCTTGACTGCCGAATGGCCACATGCAGACAACCCGAAAGGACAACTGCAGGAAGCTCCTCTACTCCAGCCCAGGGCTTCCCAGGCTCCTGGGTGTTTCCCTACACAGCTGCCTAGCCCACAGAAACACACTGGGCATCTGCAGAGGCCCAACACCCATGTCCTTCTCAAATTACACTGCATGTACCACACCCAGTAGACACAGAGCATGGAATCCTGAGTCTAACCGTCCAGCTAATAGACACTTGAAGGCCTGACCGGGGAAGGCGAGCAGATGATGTCAGATGCTGCAGTGATCACCTCTTCTACGTTCTGATCTAGTCCCAGAGTCTCTACTCAACAGCCCAGACTCCTCCAATGGAGGCTTTTTTAAAATTTTTTTTATTTTTCTTTTTTAAATTCAGGGTAGGAATGGGAGGAACACTCAACAATGACCATCTAAGATGCTCCTGACAGTTTAACAAAGCATGACCTCACTTAACCCCCAGGCAAATATCCCCTACAGGAAACCACCCCAACATCCCACCTCCTGGCATTCCCATCCTGAGTAATGCTTTTTCCCCTAGTCATGGGCGACAGGTATGGTGACCAGATTCTCCCCACCAACAGAATGCAAACAAGAACAGAGCAGATGATACAAGCTGTCACTTCTGAAATGAGGTCACAGAAGCCAAGTGCCATGTCAGAAGCCACTCTGGACAGGGCAGGGTGCCCTCCAATGAACAGTCAGCAGAGGCCTTTGCCTGAAAGCCCCCGAGGAACTGTGGTCTACTAACACCTTGAGTGAGCTCAGAAGTGGGTCCTTCCCCAGCCCAGCCTTCAGATGGGGCCACAGTCCTGTATAACCCTCAGAGAAAGTTTAACCTGAAGGATCCAGCCAAGTCCTGGTCCAATGCCTGAACCTCAGGTGGTACAGACAAGCGGTGATTGTCTAAATCAGAAAACGAGACTGACTGGCAGTGCCCATGAACAACTGATACACCCTTCATTTTTACAGCAGCCGACATCACTGCAATTCTCTTCTGCCTCCCAGCTGCTGGGACTGTAAGTGGTGCCCAGGCCGCGGCCCTGATTCACACAAGAAAAGATAAACTTTGTGATGGTAAGTGGCAGCATGGGATGGTCACAGAGACCACACTTGATAGTTGCTTTCTGCTCATGTTTTAGTCCATATGCCATCATTAAATTATAAAACTTCCTGGGCCTCTCATCCTTACAGGTGACATCTGAACAACTCCAGCTCATGCCTGAAAGTGAAAAGGTACCAACCAGGTTGCTTCAAAATGGGAAGGCTAAAAGGAAGATGGGCTAAGGTAACTTCCGCTCACTAGTCAGGAAACTGAAGCCCAAAGTCAGAGAATTGGCCCCCTTATGTGCCGTGGCCACTCCGATATTTAGGAGGCTCCAGACAAAACATGCAAACCACAACCATAAAAATGCCACTCGCAACAACCTTCATCCACCCTTTGGCGTACCCAATACCTGATCTCCGGATGTTCAAACACTGACTGGTTACCCTAAGAGTGGAGAAGATCCCCGTCTGCACAAAGGCACACCCCCTGCTCATCCAGCTTATGCTGAGACTTCATTTTACTTTAGAATCCAGGAGGACAATGCAACCATTTCTACTTAGAGAACTAACCTCAGCAGAGATCTCTAGGAGGGCTCTCCCGGCCTGCATATCACTAAGACTTCCGTTATTTTTACAAACACATACCATAGATGCTTACAGTAAATATCATAAATAATTAAAGCTAAGTAGCCTATGGGCGCTCTGCAGTGTTCTTGCTGTTTAGGTTCTCAGTAATTCACAAAACTGAACCGTCTCCAACAGGCTTCCAGACACAGCCACAGACCAGCGCTGCTCAAATGACTCTACGTTCTCACTAACTTGCCAACATTCTTATTTCTATGCTATGTAAGTAACAGAAGTTGGGCAAGGTGGCTCAGGCCTGCCATCCAGTACTTAGAAGGCTGCTGAAAATCACAGGTCAGCCTGGGCTATAGACTGAGAGACCACCTCTCAAATCACCAAAAGGAGGACAGGCAAGATGGCGCCCAGGCTAAAAGCACTTGCCGCAAAGACCTGACAGCCTGAATTTGATCCCTGGAACCCAGAGGTGGAAAAGATAATGGACTCCACAAAGTTGCCCTCTGACCTCCTCACACATGCACACATACACACACACACACACACACACACACACACACACACACACACACACACTTAAAATAAAAAGCAGTAGATATTAACTTGGTTGGAGTTCAAAAAGAATATTAAAGTGCCTAAATGGGGAGCTGGAGAGACAGCTCAGCCGTTACAGAACTGGCTGCTCTTCCAGAGGATTGAGGTTCAATTCTCAGCACCCACTCAGCAGCTTACTGTCATCTGTAACTCCAGTCCCAGGGAATCTGATACTTTCTTTTGGGCTCCGAGGGCGCCAGGGACACATGTGTTCCACAGACAGACATGCAGGCAGAACACTTACACAAATAATTTTTAAAAAAGAAAAGTAACATTCCAGTACCTGAAAATAACTGCTCACTAATTATTTTATATACATTGTGATCTTTAGCTTCTCCTATACATGTATTTTTAATTGCAAATTCAAATTCTACAGCACACACAGCCTCCTCTATGACTGATGTCAGCACAAAAACACACATGAATGGGTGTCCTGATGTCACCCTTATGAAGCTGACACTCTACCAGGGAAAAGGATTTAGAAAAATAAATTTTAGCACCTTTAATACCAGCAATTCGGGAGGTGGAGACAGGCAGATCTCTGAAATAGAGGCCACCTTGGTCTACAATGTGAGTTTCAGGGCAGCCAGAGCAACACAGAGGAACGGGGGGGGGGGGGGGGGGGGGGAGATTTTTTAAATACTTAGTAAGATATGTCTTGGTAGAGCACACCTTTGATCCCAGTACCATACCCAAGCTGTGAGTAAAGAGGCCAACCACAGTTACATGGTAAGACCTTGTCTCAAAAATTCAAATACACATACACACACACACACACACACACACACTAAATGACATATGGAAGTGGGATTGAAAGAGAAAATGTAGAACAAGGGGAATCCAGAGTCTGGAGTAAAGCAAGCTACACACTTAAATAAATGTTATAGTCAAGGCTTCTGACACACACGGCCAAGCTACTCCCTATAAAGCATATACTGACTTTTCTACCTATTCACCAGCACAGAACATGTGCCTTATAAAACCAACTAAATAAATCTTGGTTAAAAACCACAAAAAGGCCCCACCTCACCCATAATCAAACAACTTCAAGTAATGAACTGCTGGTCATCTGGCTTTGGGAATGCCCTGAACTAATTCTGGGTCAGGCTTTCACTTTAACTGTCTCCAATGTTTAGAGCTCCTCATATATCGAAGATACTGATGCCAGCCTCTCAGTTACATGAGCCATAAGCATCTTTTCCCAGTCTGGTAGATAGCTTTACATTTTGCTATTAATGCCCACCATGTAGACTTTTGTTTTATAGTGGAGGGGGGGGCAGTGTGCACACATGTACACAAACAGGCTGAAGGACACTTTGGGTGTCATCCTGAAGACCACTACACACCTCCTTTGGGATAGTGTCTCTCATTGAACCTGGAGCTCATCTATTCTGCTAGACTGGGTGACTAGTGAGCACTGGGGATCCTCCTGTCTCCATCGGTCCAGCACTGCCATAATGAACATGTACCCCCTATGCCTAGCAATTTCATACAGGTTCTGGGGAACACAGTCAAATGCTTGTAAGGTGAGTACTTTACCAACCTAGCCCTCCTCTTAAACCCTCTTTTTGTTTTGCCATATAGCCCAAGCTAGCCTCAAACTCCCTACGTATCTCAATCTGGCCTTAAACTCACAATCCTCAGCCTCCTAGTATTTGCTGAAGTCTAGCAAATCAATTATCACCTGTTCGAATTCTAGAAGTACTGGGCCTGAGAGCCCTGCTCTTATGCATATCAGATGAACATGGACTCATGCTTTCTCTTTCATGATTAACTCCACCAACTCAAACGGAGCTCGCAGTGTGTGTGAGGAGGAATAGCTGCAGCTTAACGTCTAAAGCTGCAGCCAGAGAAGCACAGGCTATGCCGTCGTGCGAAGGGCCTGAGGCTGATGCACACAGCATGCCAGCACACAGTGATTTAAGCATCCACTAGGTGAGCATGCAAGTCTACTGGACTGGGCAAGCCTGGAACTCTCTGAACCTCAGCCTCTAAAGGCAGAAGCACCTCCTCTGTATTCTTCTTAAGAGGAAGGAATGAGCAAAATACATGAAAAATGTTAATATAGTACTTGGTACTTCCAAGTACTGAAGAGCATAGGCTATCAATCGAATTCCTTCCACTTACTCAAAATGCTGCCTCTGCCAGGTTATCTCCATTTGGTTCCACTCCATTGTGTGGTCTCGGCATTTTCTAACCAGTTTTCTCTAGCTAATGGAAAGCTTATTTATTGTTTTTGATTTTTTAATTTTTACTTTGAACTCAACTCCTTAATCAAATTTCAACATATGTGAGTGTCCTAGGAAGACAATAACATCTGCAAATGATTTTCATTGCTTCTTTCTAACCATTATTTGCTTCTGGTTTGCTGGCCAACTCAATAAGACAGGAAAAAGAAATGTGCTGTCCTTGTTTCCTTCCCCACTGCAAGATGCTGCTGCTCCTGCTTCACTGTGAAGTCTGAGGTTGTTGAGTGGATTCGATCCCTTTGTAGCCAACCAGAAATAAGAACAAAAATAACAGACGTCTTTTTAATGCTTCTCTTTGCTCTACTTAGGCGGTCACTTCAAGAGAAGACATCCGAAGACTACTCTTACTCTCCTGGGATGAAACCTCTGGTTACGACTCTTTCTAAAGACTGCTAAAATCTGTGTGTGACTATTCTCTGGCATTTTTGCACCTAATACACTCAGGCCTTTTTCTTGAGTCAGGTTCTGAGTATCAAGTTCACTACTTTCTGCCTTATTCTCTCCAGGCCGATATTCCGTGATCATCCCCTACACCCTGCATTCTTGTCATCTCTGGACATCCTTTGTGACAATGCTGGTCCCCAGAGTTGTGACAATTTTGTAAAGTTAATTGTGATGCTGGGTCTGGTTTCCTAACCCTGGAAATACATACTGAGCAGGCAATTATTTTGTCTACTAAAGTTTAAAGACCTTACCTCACCCTACTTTCTGTAGCCCAGACCCTTTTTAGGAAGGCTTTTGGTCAGTCTGTTATTCCCATTCATATTCTCTCTGTCTCTCTGTCTCTGTCTGTGTCTCTCTCTCCACCCCCCACCCCCATTTTAAATTTTTAGGTGTCTGAGTCATTTTCCTCAAATAGCTTCCTCACTGGGATTTTCACGTTTGTATTTTAAGTTACTGTATTTTATCTTACAAAACAATTATTTCATTTCAAATACAACTTAGAATGTTACTCTTTTTCCATGATACCAACTTGTTTTTAGTTTTGCATATTTGGGTTTTCTCTTTTCTTAGATACCATAATGATTTAGCCTATTTCTTTTCTTTTTCCCCCCAAATAAACAGCTTTTAGACTTACCAGTTCAAATGCTTCTATTTTCTCAACTCATTAATTTCACTTGTTTCTTGTAATTCTTCCTCAAGATATCTTTTTTACTTATTATTCTCAACTCTAAACTGAACACTAAGTCCATTTACTGTCATTTTCCCCTCTTTAATAACGAAGGGCTTAGAGCTACAAGTATGCCCCTAAATGCAAACTTGGCAATGACTCCTACATCCTGGATCTGTGGAACTTCGGTGTTTTCCTCATGATTCTACAGCAGCAGTTTTACTTTCCAAACTTCAAGTGTGATCAGGGGAACACGTCAATTCCATTTTTTAAGAAAGGGCCTCACATAGTCCAGGCTAACCTTGAAAGCTTTTTGTAGCTGAGGATGACCTTGAACTTCTGATTCTGGCCACCATTCAAGTGCTGAGATCACAGGCATGTACTACCATTTCTAGTTTATGTAATGCTAAGGATCAAACCCAGGGCTTTATGCATGCTAAGCAAGCACCCTTATCCACTCATCAACTTACTCCAACCCCTTTTAGTTAATTAATAAGCAATCTGCCTCCCAATGGATGAAATAAAACCCACAGATATCCTAAATATATTACCCCAGTCAGTGCCTACACCATCTTTGATGAAAGTCAGAGATCAGTTTGACTCAGCAAAGCTCGACCCTATGATGTTACAGCTATGGCTTAAGAGGAAAAAAAAAAAAAACAGATTTAAAAAAAATGACCTCTGACTCTGTAATTTCTCCAATTTCCAACGATGGAAGAATTAAGATCTTAGGGAAAATTGGGGGGAAATAAACCTTATGAGTTCACTGGGTCTCAGCCAGGCTGCTGTTTTGAAGCCTCCCAATTCCAGGGTGAAGCTGGGAGGCCGAACAGTCCCAGTTTCCCCTCCTCTCTTAGCCCCCACTTCCAGATGCTGCTCTGCATCTCTGCGCTGCAGTGGTGCTGCAGTGTCCCATTATCGCTGCAAGTGAATGGCAATCCCAAATTAACTGAATTAACCTGTGATCAAAGGTATTCCACCACACCGATTCCTTTCCTTCCCTCAGACTTGGTCATCTCAAGTTGAGAGAGAGAGAGAAGAAAAATGAACGCCATAAATCAGCTTTTCAATTCACGTTGAACGAATCTGTTTCCCACTCTCTAATTTCTGCAACTGGGAAATTCTGTATATTATGTTACCCTATAATGAAGGATGCCAGTAAACAGAAATGCACACGCCCGCACACGACAGATTATTACACTGTACGGAACTGCAAACACTACCAAGCTGTGTGCTCTTGGGAGCATTGTTAGTGAGATGTGGTTATTCAATGCCTCATCCATTTAAAAAAAATTCATTCCATATGGATGAAAAATGAGCACACTAGCTTGAATATGGGAAAAATAGAAAATGTAATCATATATTACTTAAAATCTATAACATTTTATGCAAAGATAAGGGAGTAGTAGCCAAGCTTGGGGATTTAGAACTTCTCAAAATACAAGGGCATTACCTCACTGCAGGCCACCACAGTCTCCACCCTCACACTGGGCTAGAGACAGGCAGCCCAAGTCAAGGCCTGCCTTTTGCACTCCTCCCCACCTCCCTGCCCCCTCCCCGAGAGAAAGCGTGTGTGTGTGTGTGTGTGTGTGTGTGTGTGTGTGTGTGCGTGTGTGTGTGTGTGTGTGTAGAGTGAGATGGGGAGGGCACGTGCACTAGGGTGTGCATGTGGAGGTCAGAGAACAACTCTGTGGAGTGATTCTCTTCTTCCACCCTTACTTGGCTTCTAGGAATCGAATTCAGATCATCAGACTTGTGTGGCAAGTAAGTGCCTAAACCCTGAGCCATCCCAATAGCCCCCTTCTGCAATTTATGACTAGATGAGAAAGCCTCAAACCCATTCGATGGATGTCTGTGGGCTTCCATGCATGTATGCAGAACATGCCATGGCATCATAGCCCCTGCTGAGGAAGCCTGCAGCTCCCAACACAGAGCAAAGCACTCCGAAAACTCAGAGACTCTCCCTACTGAGGCCAAGCCACAGTGAGACCCAGGGCGGTGGCGGTGTGTCTAGCAAAGAAACCAACTATAGGGAAGGAACCCCCCCCCCCCACTTCTGGCCCCCCGCAAGCCCAGTGCCTCATTCTCATTCTGTCTTCTGAGCCCCAGAGGTTCAGCACCCCCTGCGGCTAAAACAAAAGACAGACCACAGGAAAACCAACTGCCCTTTTGGCTGGTGCCTAGCAAAGGGGAAGTGTAAGGGAGCAGAGGGGAGAGCGGAGCAGCTGCACTAATCCTGTTTTGTCCTGCAGTAATTAATAGTATAATCCACATTTCAGATGCAGTAAAGCGAAAATGCTGCATTATCGGAGCACTGGGCACACAGCCCCGGGGCAGAACCTCCCCTGCTGACCTGCAGGACCAGGTGACCTCATCTTAGCCTCCTCCTCTCGGGGGAGCTGACTCTAGACACCTCATAAAAGAACTGAGCTGGCAGCCAGAAATCTCTGGTCTGCCCAATGTGCTGCGTCTGTCTTTGGAAGCTACACCCTCCCTGTGGCAGTGTCCAGACAGTCTGGCCCACTGGATCCGTTCACCCTAGAAGCCACTTAGTCAGGCCCCACTCTGGCTAGCATTACGGTGTTGATATTATAAATCTATGGGTAGTTGTTGTTGTTGTTGTTGTTTTTAAGATTTAAGATAAATCTTTCCCAAAAGGCAATGCTATGGTGAGGGTGGGGGTGGGGGAGGCTGTGTATGTAGAATTAAGATGTCCCTTCCTATTTTAGTGGGAACACCTATTTTTGGTGCTAAGTAAGGTCTGCATAGACATTCTGGGGCTACCAGACAAGTTCCTATCAAGGCCTAGAAACTGACTGCTGCTTCCTAGGCCCAAAGAGGAAGCATCTTCCCGGGCTACCAAAACAGTATCTTTACAGGAAGAACACTATTAGCTCACCAAACAAAAAGATACATTCACGCTAAACGTTGCAGTCAAATGTCAGAATCACTGAACCGCACAGGCGGCTGAACCCGGTCTTGTTTGGTCATGTTTGGAGACCATCCCTGCCGGACAGGGGACTTTGTCTCAGTTCTCCAACACCGAAGTGTGAATGGGTATATCCCACAGTAGGCAGAAACCTCTCACCCCATTTACCTCCAGAATGTGTTGTGTCTCAGCTCACCCTCTGTCCCAAGCCCACTCACTGCCGGCTACAACTTCCCCCCTCTAAGTTCTTCTTGGAACTTGGCTGAAACCACTTTTTTTTTTTTTTTTTTTTTTTTACAGTTTTATGGTTTTGTTTTGGGGTGTGTGTGTGTGTGTGTGTTTTGTCTGTTTGTATTTATGTGTACGTGTGCGAGCCTTGTGTCCCCAGAGTTCAGAAGAGAGCATCAGAAGTGGAGTGATAGATGGATGTGAACAACCGTGTGGGCACTGGGAATCAAACCTCTGGCAGAGCAGCCATTGCTCCAGCCCCACCTGAAACCACGTCTTCATTCTGGTAACTGAGTCTAAAAAGAAAGTATGTTAGGAACAAAGTTCATGTCCAGTTATGAAAGGATGCTCAAATCCAGGAACCTATAACCTCTCTGCCTTTGAGAGTCTTACCGAGAGGGTGGGTGTTTACGTCAATGCGAGGATTCCTGCCTGCCATGTGTAAGGCCCTGGGTTCAATTCCCAGCACCCGGCGGTGGAGGGGGTTGCTTACCTAGAACTTAATACACCGCTCCATGATATTATTAGTAACTCTAATCCAAAAACAAACAATTTTCAATTCCACTAAGTTCATAAGAATGCCGTTAGAGTCTGCTCCAGGAATGAGCTGCCATCCACATGATCCTGTTTCATAGAAAATGCATCCACAGATGTCTCCAGAAATGCATCAGGAGTCCCTGTGCCCCTAGAAACTGCCAAAAAGTCACAGTGAAGCAATGAGACCTGTGGTCTGGCTCCACT
The DNA here is from genome assembly GCF_007827085.1 of Peromyscus californicus insignis. Taxonomy (NCBI): domain Eukaryota; kingdom Metazoa; phylum Chordata; class Mammalia; order Rodentia; family Cricetidae; genus Peromyscus; species Peromyscus californicus. The sequence continues at coordinate 102,451,737 of NW_026294606.1, forward strand.
TCCAACAATATGCCACAGACCAGCCATTCACGGACCCCAGGTGGCCTCCGGCACAAGGAAGGTAGAGAAAAAGGCACCAGGACACATAACCTGCCTGTCTGCTCCCTTCAGCTGACCACTAACACAGCATGTCCATCTCACCTGAACCTCTGCTTCCTCCTACACTGCCTGGACTCCCCCCACTCCCCCCAGAGACTCGTGCAAAGACCCTTATAAACACTGTCTGCCCTTTCTCAACGTCTACCCTTTGGACTTCACCACACTCCAGTTTAGCCAAACAATACCACACTATTGGGAAGGGGTAAGGTACTATTCCCATCTAAGCCTTCCTCCCTCTTTCTAAGAAATATTCTTCAGTGGGACAGGTAGACACATGAGATTTCAGTGTGGCACTGGCCTTAGCTTTAGCCTTCCAACCACCCAACTCCAGATCCACAGAGGTTTCCCTCTCCATCAGCTATAGCAACTCCTCCACAGGACTCCTATTGTGGATCGAGAACCAGCCTTCCAACATGCCCACATCTGAATTATCTGGAGCATGTGAGTGTTCTACCTTATATGGCAGAAGAGACTTTGAAGATGGGATAGAGTTAAGGATCTTCAGATAGGACACATTATCTTGGATTATCAAGATGGGCCTGCTGTAATCACAGGCGTCCTTAAGTCGGGGGCAAAGGAGAAGGCGGAGTCCACAGGAGACACGAAAACAGATGAAGCAGAGAAAGATGTAGGGAAAAGATTGCCAGCCAAGGAATGTAGGCTATCCCAGAACTTAGAAAGGTAAGAACATGCTTCACAAAAACCCAGAAGGATCCAGCCTCATCAACATCTTGACGCTAACCTACTCAAACTGATTTTGTGGATTTCTGGAGCTCCAGCTGTAAAACAATTTGTGTTGTTTAGGATACCAAATTTGTAGTACTTCATTACACCATCAATTAAAAAAATCTAGCACGACCCTTCTTGATATAAGGGACCTGTGACAGTGACCAAATATGTCCCTGGCAACCTCAGGAGACCACACCTGTCTCTAGTTTCTAAGAACCAAATGAATCTTCTCTTTCCCCATCACCAAAACTCACATGCAGAGGCCTTGAAACCCTAAGTAAAGCTCAAGGTCATAAAATAGAAAAAAAAAAAAAAACTCACAGCAGCCTACTGCATTTGAGATTTACAAATATCCAAAGCAAGCCAAAGAAACAATTACCAAACGCCTTTACTTAATCCAATGGAAAACCCTGAACTGAAAAAGATCTATCAGGATAATTTCTCTTCCCAAGCAGGCAGATGCTAGGCCAATCATCCTTGCCCAATAAATGCATCCCACAGGTGGGCTGGCCTATAGCCTGGCCATGATGCCAGGCAGCCTGTCTGAAGAACTGGAAAGCCAGGCCCGTGCCCACTGGGCTCCTGAAGACAAAGAGAGGAGGCGGCTCAGGAAGGTGGTGGCATCCTGCCCGCCTCAGTGGTAGCCTGGGGCCATTGGATCTCGCCATCTCTCCAGCACCTGAAAGGTGTGAGCCAGGCAGCCAACCACATCAGAAGCTGGCTGCCCGCCGGCCCCAATTGCCCAACACCTCCAGAGGAACCAGCTTTCCAGGACTGGATCTCACACACCACACAGGTACAAGCCACTGAGGGCCAAATGGAGGTACAACACTGTGCAGAACAGCCCACCAAAGGCCAGACAGACAGAAAATGTGTTGGTGTACAGCGACTGCCTAATGGCTCCCATGCATGGACTGCTCTCACACTGCACAGAGAATCTTCACCAGGACCTTATTCCTAACCTTCTCAGCTCTTTCTGTCACAGGCCAGACCATCCATCCACATGAAACACCCCCAAACCCACGCTCCCAATTCTCCCAGTTGACACTTTCCCAGGCTCCAAGTTGACAACCGACAAAAACCATTACGTTAACCAATACCATGATCTACTGCTGTATGGTGTTCAGGGTTGGGATAAGTGCCATTACTCAAGCTTGGTGACTTGTATGTGCACTGCCTTAGGCAAGGTGATGTAGTTTTCAAAAATTAACCACTTTCCACAAAAGGTTCTCGCTCAGACCCCTGCTCGTCAGAGAATGACTACACAGCCTGGAAAGAGAAGACACACCTCAGCAAATGGGGCTTCTAGTCGGTCCGGGGACAAACTCTGGGCTGCCTGACCAGTGTCCTTTCATCCTTTCTTTCTTCTGATAGCCCCCCATAAACCAGCCCCAGCCCCCCATCTTCCTTAGATACCATATGACTAACTCATGGCCTTCTTTCAAAGTCCTTATGCCAGAGCCAACTCCCCTGTAAGAAGAACCACTGACAGTCCATCTTTCACCTCTACAGGAACTAAAACTATCCTCTCACACCTCGGTGAGAGGATCCTGGCCCTCAGGCAGAACCCTCCCATTTCTGTGTTAATAATGCATCTGGTACTCCCCGCCCACGTTTGGGTGTATATCCACAGTGCCGGCTGGCCACTCTTCATTCTTAAATGTAACTCTGATGAGACACATGGCCACCGGCGGCCAGGAAAGCGATTAGCATGGTACCCCAAGCCAGATTTGACTTTTCTTGTACACTTGGGCAACAGGCGCCTTGGTGCTGGGGAGGTGTCTTGTCTGTGTTTATGCTCAGAGAAGCAGGTGTTGGAAGATGCCCCACAGAGTATCTTCTCCTGGCCAAAGGAGAAAAACGCTCTAAGAATGATCTGAAAATGCTCCAAGTTCATTCCTGTCCCCCATCCCAGTGGCGGCCTCAGCCAAGCCATTGAGGCCTTGCCAACACGGTCCTCTACTACACTTTCCTGGGTTTTTCCCATCAATATCTTGGATGGCTGTGTGGCTAAATGATGTCTTCTCTTATCCCCTAACTTGTGCTTTCATGAACCCTGACTGCTCCAACTCCAGCAAGCAAGTCACTGTCCCAACAACACTCTCTTCTAAACCTGCGCATTCTAATCAAAAATAACATCAGAGTATCACACTCTGCCTTTTGGGACATGGGGAAGATGAGCAGAAAACCAAAGGCTCCAGAGTCTGGTTACCTTCACGGAGTTCACAAACCATGCCCACTGCCACCCCTACTCTCCAGGGCCATCTCCTCTTTCCTAAGACTTGACCATTTTAACTGAAAACTTGAGATTTGCTTATTTTGGCATTTTTGACTTTTTTGTTTTGTTTTATGTTGTGTTTTTGTTTCTCGAGACAGAGTCTCACTTAGGGCAGGCTGGTCTCAAACTCTCCATTAGATGAGGATGACCTTGAATTTTTGAGCCTTTTGCCTCTACCTCCTAACTACTGGGGTTAAAGGAGAGCTCCACCACACTGAGCTTATTTAGGTGATAAGTTTGGAAGCCAGGGCTTCATCCATGCTAGGTAAGAACTCTAGCAACTGAGCCACAACTGACCTAACGCTAGACACTGAACGGCTCAACCTCCTTCCGCTGACCTGTCGGAAGGGTTCAGCACTCCATTCACCCATGCTGGGCTGGGAGTCTCTTACCCAGGAAACTGAACTCTCTCTTCTAAAGACTAAAGCGGGCCTCCATCACTTGTAATTATTGGAATGGGCTGTTGAACAACTTCCTTAGTGTTCACCTGCTATGGCTATATCCCATAGTTCTCTTTCAAAGGCTAGCTTCCTTCCTGCCAGGGCCAAAAAGAACTCGCTCTCTAGTTTTGCTTTTACCCTAGTGCAAGATTGGTCAGATCCACTGAGATTTTGACCTAGCTCTGAGAACACGTGCCTCAGAGGTCTCACGTGCTGTGTTATCGGTCTTACCGAGTTTCTTTCCATGGATCCTTCCAGGGGTCCTTGGGGTTGTCATTGGATACAGAAATAAATAAGTCTTGGCTCGTCCTGCCTCAAGTCAGAGTTTGGGTTAAAGCCACTGGGTCTCTACAAAACTATCCCTAGAGGGGGTGGGGATGTACACAGTTCAGCTGGTGGCATGCTTGTCTACCAAGCATGAAACCCTGGGTGCCTTCCCCAGGTCTGAATAACCTGTACATGCTGGTGCACACCTGCAATTCCAGAGGCAGAGGCAGGAGGACTGGGAGTCCATAAATAAAGCACTGTCTCAGGAAGAGATGGTTTGGGGAGAGGAGAGGAAGAACCGTGTGGGGGAGCGGGGAGACGGGACACGGGATGGGACTAGAGAGATGACTCAGCAGTTCAGAGCTCTTACTGTTCTTGCAGAGGCAGTGCCCAGCGCCCATAGCCACCTATAATTCCAATCCCCAGAGAACGGGCATTGTCTTCTGACCTCAGAGGGCACCAGGTACATACAAATGTATACATATGGTATGCCTGAATAAATACATGCAAAACATACATTTAAAAAATCTTTTTAAGGGCTAGAAAGATGGCTCAGAGATTTAGAGCACTTGTTGCTCTTCCAGAAGATCTGGGTTCAACTCCCAGCACCCACATGGTAGCTCACAACCATCCATTACTCCAATTCCAGGGAATCTTGATACCCTCTTCTGACATCTGAGGGCACCAAGCACACATGTGGTGCATGTACATACATGCAGGCAAAATATGCATACACATAAAATAAGTAAGAAATATAAAAAATCGCTTTAAAGATCCTCTTAAAACAGATAGAAAAGAGAAAGCACTACTGTGGTAAGGCAAGAACAGGTTGTGGTGCACACCATTAATCCAGCACTGAGGAGGCAGAGGCAGGCGGATCTCTGTATGAGGTCACCCTGGTCTACACAGCACATTCTAAGACATTAGGGGCTACTTATTGAGATCCAATCTCAAAAAACAAAACAGTGGCCTCATGCAGTTGAAGTTGCTAACAGCCAGCGACATGTGTCTTGTCCCCATGTCATATACTCAGAAAAATGGATCTTGAGGCCATTAAGTCCCAGAGGGGCCTGTAAACCTTCCAAACAGTATCACCATGTCTGCATGTATATTCATGTGTGCGTATGTATCTGTGTCTCTGTGGACACTGACTTAAGTTTACAGGCCATCACACACACACACACACACACACACACACACACACACACACCTGCTTTGAACAAACACACTCTTCCCCATCACCATAAGATGACAGGCACTGGAGATGGTGCTTAGACTCTCCATACCCTGCCCCCTCCAGGGAACAACATTGTGCTTGGCCAAACTGTCCAGACTACTGGAGGCCCTGGCTCCACACCGATTGCATGTGCACCCTCAAATGAGCCTTCCTGCTTGCACAGGCCTTCCTGTTCTAAAGGGCAAGAACATGATGACTCCTGAGGACAGTGAGTCATCACTGCACACAGGAAGCAACTTCTTCATCCAAACCTTGAACAGTTCCTAGAGAGACTTCTCTGGTCTCCCTCCCTAGTCCTTCTACACAGCAACCCAGGCTTACCAATCCCAGCCCCCTTTTCTAAGGCTTTGTCAAGATAGCTTCCTCATCTACCCACAACAGGGATGGTTTGTCTAGTTCACTGGTCAGAAAACTAAGAGAGTTATCTGACATTTCTGTCAGAACATAAACTTTTTTTTTTTTAATGTATGCTCCAAATCCACCTGAGCCTAGTACTGAGCCCGTCAACCTCTCAAAGGGACTAAAGAGACATTCCATGGGAGCGATCATCATTCCTTATCATTAAGGCCAAAATCCACTCAACCCTTTAAATTCTTATGTGAACCCTTCACATTCTTAGAGGAAGAGGGAGAAGGATGTGCAAAGGCCACTGTCATGAGAACTACAGGTACCAGGTGTCCCCTATACCAGTCACCAGGATGCTAGACATAAATAATTTTGTCTCATCCATGTAATGAACCACATACAGAAATGTTCCACTGAAAGAGCACTTCCCTGAGCAATCAAAACCAAATTTCAAACCACATCAAACAGAGGATTGCCCAAGGACACCATAAATAGGCCAGTGTGGCTTTCATTCTATCCAAGAATAAAGAGATGATCCAGAGTACTTACAAGAAATTTCAAAATAGAAGAACTCTACCTTGAACTGGGAAGGAAAGCTATTCCCCATATGGAGCAGACAATTATAAGAGTCAAGAATGGCTCAGCCCAGCTTCTGAAATAACCAGAAGTGGGAAATGTAGGAACTGTGGGGCAATCGCTGTACCACCCGGCTGTCCCGCCAGAACCACAGTATTGATATGGGTGGTGCTTGTTGACCTTAGTTCAGCAATTAAACTGCAACCAAGCAGAACTGATCAGGTCAGCCCTCCAATGGGAAGTCCTCTCCAAACATGCCTCAGCGCCCTATGTCTTCCTCACAATTCCCATTCCAGGACCTGCTGGTTCAAGGGCAAGGCCAGGGAGTTACAGGCATGGCTGTTAGCCCTCTTCTGTCTGTTCAACTCTTAACTACCATGGAATGTAATAGGGCAGAAGCTCCCCCTACAATCCAACTCCATCCCACCCCAAACTCCCGTATACATCGGTGCCCAGCTCTGTCCATTTGAATTTGAAACCAGAGGTGAACCAAAGGCTAGGTGATCCCCTAAGACACTTAGCCCCTTGAGCTTCTTGCAGAGCCAGAGTTCCCAGCCCTGCACACCCCACAGAACAACTGCAAGGGTGAACAGAAGGGGAACAGGCTCTAGAGCTTTGAAGAAACGGAGCCTCTTATATTACTTTCCCGTTTTCCTCCGACACATTGGCACCTCCCCCTGCTACTCATAACTAAACAGTTAAATACTTGAGTAGCTAACTCAGAGGCCCAGGAAGCCATGCTGAGGAACATGTAGCTGCTCAGTAAAGGAAAACAGAGATGGGGCTTGGTACAGTGAGGAAAGGCACACTCAAGAATCTGGGGCCTGAGGGTCAAGAACTAGGGCCAGCCTAGCCAAGGTCACAGGGATCTAGTCCTTCCAGGCACTCAAAACAAAAGTCAGCCCCGATTTTTCTTACTCTCATCCCACACCTCTTTCAAAAGATATCCAGAAGATGAGAACTTGTGGCAGGTTGAGCAGACTCTCAAAAATTTGTCCACCTCAGTCTCAGAATGTGGTTCTCTTTGGAGCTAGTTCTTGAGGGTATACATTAATCATGCTCATACAGGATTAGGATGGGCCTTAAACCAATGGTGTTACCCTTTGAGGGAAGAGGCCAGCCACGAGTGGTGGCACACGCCCGTAACCCCAACTATTCAGGAGGCTGAGGTAGGAGAATCTCAAGTTCAAAACCAGCCTGTAGGGGCTGAAGAGATGGCTCTGCCATTAAAAGCACTCACAGTTCTTGCAGAGGAGCCAACACCTACATGGAGGCTCATAATCATCTGTAACTCCAGTCCAAGAAGATTTAAAGCCCTCTTCTGGTCTCTGTGGGCACCAAGTACACAAGTGTAGTGCACATACATGTAGTCAGGCAAACATTGCTACACTTAAAATTAAAAACCTTAAAAAACAACAACAAAGAGCGTCATGAACCCCAATGTTAGATCCTGTCTCAAAAGGGGAAGGAGGAAGGAGATGGAAGAAGAAAAAGGAGGAGGATGAAAAGGAGTCATCCCAGAGATACATCAAAGAGGCTTCTAGAAGACGGAGACAGAGACCACAGTGAGTGACACAGCTCCGGGACAATCAATGTCAAGCACTTCCAAGAGCCACCAGAAGCCAGGAAGGGACAAGGACCTCACTGGAGCTATCAGAGCCTGCCACGCTGGCTCCCCACTTCCAGAACCGTGGTTAGAACAGATTTCTGTTGCTTTAAACTACACTTTGTTGTAGCAGCCTCTCCAAATAACTACACCACACCTCACCCACGTGCCATGACCAGCCTGGCAGGGCCATCTGTCCCCCGGCTGCTTGCAACCCTCTCCCTGAAGTCTCCTTAATTCCACTCATCACCCCAGCAAATCTGCTAGAGGAACATGAATCCTCAACAGTGTCCACCCGACTCAAGGCGCATGCAAAGCCATCATAGGAGCCTTCAACCATCAAAGATCACTCAACTCTTCCTCCTGCTCCTCTGCATACCAGGCATGCCCACCTTCCCCCACCCCACCCCCCACCCCACACACACACACCAGGCAGCTCTGCCTCAGGCCTCCAGAAGGAGTCTCCCAGCTGTCTAGAACACTCTACATCCCTTCCACCTACCAGTCTCTCAAATGCCACCTTCCCAGAAGGCCTCTCCTCAACACTTCACCACCCATGTAATCTGCAAATCATGTCCTCAGAATCCTACTCTTTCACAACCTTTAAAACCCAGAAGAATAGCATGTTTTACTTAACTAGCTGTGTATTAAGGAGGCTGAGATGTGTGAGTGGGATAAACAGGATTTCTGTTTTTGACCCCACTGCAGTCCCCGGAACTGACAACAAAGGTCAAAGGTCAGGCAGGTAAGGTACAAAGAAGGAAGTGTGCCCTGGAGACTTTAAATGTGTCAGCAAGGTACAGTGGTGCACACCTGTACTCCTAGTACTCAGGAAACTGAGGCAGGTGGATGATAGGTTCAAAGCGGGGTGAACTATATAGCAAGAACCTTCCTTTCCCACACTGTTATTATTATTATTGCCACAAATGTTCCTGCCAAGAGAGGCAATCACTATTTTGATCTAGCCAACTTTTGCCCTAAACATTAAAAAAAAAAAAAAAAAGGACAAATCTGTTTTGTTTTCCAAAAAAAAGGTTCAATCTAGATTTTGACATTAAGTAAGCTAATCTTAAAAACTTGGTACATGGTGAATAAAACATATGTACAGACCAGGTTCTGCCTGTCAAGAGATAGAAAAAGATGGGGCAAGACAGACAGACACAATAGGTTCAGGGCATACTGATTTAGACACAAGGCATCTGAGCCCGTGGAAGGCCTGCAAGGGCAAGGATGAGGGGATAAAAGACTGGGCCCAGACACTCTGGTGAGGGTAAGGTAATATAAGCACGCCTCCTCAAATTTTGCTAACACAGAAGGCTGTAAGCCACAGTGGCAAAGCAACAACCCCAGGCCCTGGAGAGTGCCTTTTAGACAAAACAAACGTGAGGCAGCCCGTATTCAATTCTGGAACATGCATGAGGCTGTGTCTATGTGATCTGAAACCTATAAGCTGGCCCCAGACAATACCAAGGCTGCCACATCTTTACACTTGTCTGAAACCAGCCTGGATACAAGGACCTTCCCAGCCATCCACTCCACCCATACCACCAGCCTAGAATGACTGTGGCCATTGCCCACCTCTCCCAGGAACTGCGGCAGCCTCCCTGCTCTGTGCACATGAATCCCTGCTTGCCCCTAACAGGCAGTTCTAACAGTATCCTGAACTTCCTCCCAGTGGCCTGCAGGGCCGCGGCTGGACAGATCCCAGAAACAGGAGTCAGGGCTGGAGAGATGCTCAGCGTTTAAGAGCTCTGGCGGCTCTTGCAGAGGACCCAGGTTCAGTTCCCAGCACCACCCTCACCTCTAGTTCCAGGGGCTCTGATGCCTGTTCTCTTTAGGCACCAAGGACTCACGTAGTACACAGACATACATGTTGGCAAGACACACATACATGTAAGTGAGAAATAAATAAATCTTTAAAAGGGAAAGAAGGTAGAAAGGAAGAAATGGGAGCCACGAGGACCCTTACGGTATCCTTCAAGTTGGCCCCTCTGTTTTACAGAAAAATTGGATCTTAACAAAGGATTCACGTGAGCACTGGAAACTTGCTGGAGTTCGAAATCACATAGTGACCTACCAGGTAGACTTCATGTCACCTTGCTACCACACATGTCAATCCTTGGGCCACATGAGTAACCAAGAAAGAGGATATCATGACACCGCATACCACAATGTTGGGCAAAGGCTTTTTTGGCCCCATCTACAACACACCATGGCAAAAAGCAAGAGTGCACACTGAGTCACACTTCCCCATCTGTAAACCGGGTCAAACAGCATCCCTGAGTGCTCTCATTTCCTCCAAGAAAGACGTCCCATGAGCAGAGTGTAGAGAGTAGCATAATTAAGCCCTGGTGCATCTGGCCCTGGCATGACACTAAATAAGCAGGTTTGGTCTATACCCTGGGTCATAGGGTATATGTAAGTCCTCCATGACTTCATAATCTCACTTCCACATGGTTTTGCCTTCCTTGCTGGAAAGAAAATAGGTGAAGGTTTTTTGGCAGAGGAGGTGATGATGCAAGTGAATGCTGCTGGGCAGGGAAGGACCCATGAAGGAAAGAAGACAGCCAATCTCCCAACTGAGGAGACGCTTCCGGATTGAAGCACAGAGTCTGGCGAATTAATGGTGGTCTCTCTCGAGCCCCCTTCCCCCTCACAGGCTAAGTCTCCCTTACTCCCTGGTAGCTGGGTTAGAGGATGTCCAATTCCGACAGCTGAGGCCTAACTCTTGCTTCACCCTTCTCCTCCCAGGCAAAGACACACTGTAAGACCTGGGAGAATCGTCCCAAAGCATCAAGAACACAAAACCGCTACCAGAAGAGCCTGTGACAGCTTCCAGCTCGTCACCCCTACACCATCGTGCTTTGGTTTCCCTTCCAGAAATAGGGTCTGCTGCCTTCGGTGCTGATGATTCAAAGGGTCTGATCACATATTTGATCATGTAAAAACCACTATTCCTCCAACAGCCACTTTGCAGAGCCATCCAATGAGCAGTTACAGGAGAGCCAGAGAGTGCAGCTCTGCCCGATCTGCCCGATCCCGGCTGCTAGGGTCACATGTGCCCTGTGTCTTGAACACAGGTCCTATGGGGGACTCACTGTCCCCCCCTACACACACACACCACCCTTGTGGCCTTGTCTGTTCTCTTAGCTGCCTACCCATCTCCTGGAGAGGCAGCCCTCCTCAGCTTCCCCTACATATGACTTCCTCATGTATCCATTTAAGGAACTGGTTTATGGAGAGAAGAGGAGAAAGTTCCCACATGCAGAAAACACACTCACTCCCCAGGGACGCTCCAACAGAGGGTCACTCGGCACTTGTTGAAAGAACAGGAGCACAAGAATGCTTAGAAGAAAATGTCAGCTGTGAACATCCAGCAGGGACATCTTCCCCATGGCCACACCACCGGGAGACCTCCCTGTCCAACAGCAGCCACTGGCCCAGGGCAGGAGGACACAGGACACACACACAGAGGAATGAGTCTACACATGCACACACGGGTGGACCCCGAGGTAGGAGAGGGGCTCAGGCAAGGGAGGGAACACCATGGTGGTTTGCAGGAGCTCCACCTCTGGGAATGGATTTGATGTCAAGTGTCAGCAAGTAAATTGCTATTGGCTTCTCAATAAGCAGCAGTAGTGAGTTAAGTGTTTGCCTGTATTGTGCAGGCTCTCACGGACTCAATACGGCAGTATTGACAGCACAATCACACAGTAATCCAGCCTCCTCTAATACCTACACTTCCTCAATGAAAAGACACTTCCCACTTGGACATCCTCCCATTAGCTTTGGGCTGGAAGTCTCTGGCCTCGCCCTTCCCCCAACTGCCCCCAGCCTGTGAAACTGGCAGCTGGCCCCCAAACGCCCCAGCCAAAGGGAACATCCCAGCCAACGGATTGTCAGGGTCCAACCAAAAAGATAAACAGTCGGAGACCTACAGGAAAAGGCCTGTTCTCCCCATCTATAAATCACCAGTGGGAAGGAAAGAAAAGTGATTCAACTCCTTAAGGATAAAAATCTCAAGCAGTCGCAGAGGAAAATTGATGTTCCCCTGCAAAGCAAGAGATGTCCGCTCTGGGGAGATACATGCCTTCAAGTTTTCAGGGAGACAGAGAAACTCAAACTTCACCCAAGTCAGGCCCGTTGTGAGACCTCTACGAGCTTCATGTCATTTCCATAAGGGACATCTTTGTGTCCTTGCACTTGGTGTACAAAGCAGAGTGTGCTAATGTAACTCGAAGTACTAGGCAAATGTAAGCTGTTTTTCAAAGCCATTTTTTGTGACTTTCAAAACACCCTCAAATAGGCAGGAGGCAAAACTTTATTGAGGAGATCAATGAACCTGAAGGTGAATGTAAAATTAAGGCTGGGTGTGATGGCAAAGGCCAGAAATCCCAACACTCAAGAGGCTAAGGCAGGAAGATCAACCATTTGAAATCAGCCTTGGATACAGAGACTGACTCAAGTAAACAAATACATACATACATACATACATATATACAATGCATTAGGGAGTCAGAGGCAGGTGGATCTCTCTACATAGCTAGTTCCATGACAGCCAAGGCTACATAGGGAGACTCTACTTCAAACAAATACACACACACACACACACACACACACACACACACACACACACACACACACACAGAGGAGTAAGAGGCAGGTGGATCTCTGTGCATTCTATGAGTCTGAGGCCAGCTTGGTCTACATAGAGAGACTCTGCCTCAAATAAATACATAAATAAATAAACACATTAATGAATGAATGGATAAATAAGAAGTGATTTGCTCAAGGTCACAAGCAAATCAGAGTAGGTCTGGTATTAGAGCCAGACTACAGACTGCAGGCTATTTCCATAAAGAGCCGGGTACCTGTTTCGGGCCTTGTGAGCCGCCGTATCCTCTCCTGGGTCCCAACTTTGCCATGCTGCAGCTTGTAAGCACCCTAGACACAGAGATGGCCAAACACAGCCAAGAGATACTGACAGGTACAAAGAGCTTCTCTACAGATTTAATGCATCAAGAGACAGTATTCTTTTCTATGAACACACATACACACACACACACACACACACACACACACACACACACACACACACACCATTTAAAAATGTAAAATGTCATTCTTAGTCCACAGGCAATAAGAAAACAGGAACTGGGTTACATCTGCCCTAACAGCTACAGTCTGTCAGCTCTAGGCCACAGAGAGAGACTACGGAATACTGAAACTACCAGTCTATAAGGGTAGACAATGATCAGTCTCAGGCTTACACAATTTTAACCTTCTGTTCCAAACAAAACTACTTGATTACAGGAAAATGGGGGGAGGGGCGCTCCATGTTAACCTGTATCAGAAATTTTTTAACTAAAACTTTGGGGGGGGGTGTTTTTAAGCTACTGACTTTCAAACATAAAAACTCAGGTCTCACGTACCCGACCGCAATACAGCTTCACACCCCGTAACAGGCGAGCACGGTACTAAGGCTCCAGCAGAAACACTTTTTATGGGAATTTCTACATGAATTTCAAAGTAAAGAAATTTTCCATAAACACTCCATGCATGCCCCAGCCAGTGGCAGCTGCTTTAATATGTTAACTGCAGAAGGCATCTGCATCACCAGCAAGTGAAGACCCCTTAAACACAGCTTTAGTGGGAACTGATAGCTTCCCTACCCCACCCCCACCCCCCTGCCTCCCAAACAAGGAACTTAAGTCTGTGTTCAGCAAACAGAAATCTGGCTAGCGAGGGGTTAATGCCCTTCCAGGCTGGGATCTGATAAATGGCTGTGTGGAAAGCAGGTCCCCTCACTCTGAGATATGATGTCACTAACCTTTATTGATCCACTATCAGGGAACTTTGCTTATCTCTCTCCTGTGATATAGTGCCCCTTCTGCGCTCAACTAGTGTTTAATACACTGCCGGTGCCTCGCCCTCCTCATCGCTCAACACTGTAGAGCATGGCTGCCTGCCGTGGGGGCAATATTTTATTGCCAGGACTTGCCAGCGCCAAGGCTTCCCAGAGACGGGAGAAGGAAACACCCACTTCACCCACTTCCTTCTGCAAAGGTAGGCTGACAGTGGGCCTGACAAGAAGGGACAAGAAGGGACAAGGACCCTGAGACTCTAACAGAGTCGCAAGTCCCCGGCCTCCGCCACTGCCTTATTTCTTCTCTTCCCTCCCAGCATGAAAAGGCAACTGTCGGGCATTCACAAGCACCTCCCAGGCAGAACTGCTTTTCAGAGCAAAGAGCTTCCTGACTTTGCTGTCAGTGGATCTCAGGACCTCAGGCCAGGGGGAGGTGGCGGACACTGCCCATCAACGTGCGGGACAGTCAGTCACTCAAGAACCAACTGGGAAGAAGGGCGAGAACACACCCAGATGTGGCCAGTCAGGCTCAGATTCCTTAAAACAACAGGGTTCCACACACAGCCTGGGGTGACATGGCTGCCACACACCAGGTTAGGTGTCCCCACAGCCTCCCAACCCACAGGCAAACCGTGCATCAGGCACAACCTATGCCACACCCAAGGGTGAGGAACACCAACAAGCGCCAACCAATGGGAAGTGTTAGAACACAAGACCCACTTCCAGCCTCGGAAGATGGCTACCTCCGTCTTTCCCAACCTCAACTGGCATCCCAGGCCGAGCCAAGATCCCAGCTATTGCCCCCCATCCCCCACACCAGGAGCCAGGGGAAGAAGGCTTTGCCTGTCCTGTCCCATCCCTGGGAATAAGGGCAGTAGGCCTCCCAGAGAAAGCTAGCACACCCTCCCACTGCCCCTGGGGCACTCAGAATTTGCCTAATTGAACATTAACAAGTTGCTACAATAAAGTTCCTCTGTTGTGAGCTGGAAACTTTTTGGGCAACAACAACAGAAGTCTTGTTACAAACTGCTCTCAAAGCCGGCTTTCAGCCCCAACAGGTGTGAACAAGATTTAAACCCCTCCTCCAATACAATGTAGTCCAAACAAAGGGGAAAGTCAATTGTAACCTCCTGGGGTTTCTCCTCTGCGAACATCTTCTTCACTCAGCCGGAGGGAGTCAAAGGAATGTGTAGAGAGGCTCTTCAGGCCCTGCATTGGCGACCTCACCAACACCAAGGAGCATGCTTCCTCCCTGGCCTCAGCATGCTGTCATCTTGGATGCCCTGGCTTCCCCACCCGTGCCACAAGGCATCAGGGGAAAGGGGAGGTCTCTCATCACCTTATACCCATACAGCTCCCCAGTTCAGCCAGCCAAAGAACCCCACCAGCAAGCTTTCCTATCTGACCCATAGTCACCTTCAACTTCTTGCTCTTGAGGCCTAGGGAGAGGAGGGAAAAAAGCCAAGAGAGAAAGTGGAAGACTAGAATCTTCCTTTTAAACATCAAGTTAGAGACCAAGCTGGTCTTTATTCTGAAGGTTCAGACACCTCCTGACACTTCCTTCCTCAGAATACCTGAGAAGAGACAAGCCTCCGAAGGTTGAATTTTCCATTAAAAATATATATATATTTCATGTGTGGCATCAGAAGTAGAAACCCAAACATATGTACTGGACAAGAGAAGGAATTATCCCTCCCGTTGATTTTTTTTCTTTTTCTTTTTTTCTCCACCCCCCCCCCCCCTTTTGCTCTGGTGTATTAGCGAGAACACAGTATTTATCTGGAGATTTCTTCCCAAAGCCAACCACATAAACAGGACTTGAAAAGAGCTTATCGGACGAACGATTTGCTAACACAGCCATTGCTGGAAGTGGGAATCCCAGCAGGGAAGTGTATGAGCCCCACTGTCCAAGTGGACAATCTTAGGCAGCGCTTGTTACCTCACTTCAGACAAGTGAGAGAGGAGGCCAGAGAGAGGACCGCAGCAAAAACTACAGTGGGCAACACACACACACACACACACACACACACACACACACACACACACACACACAGGACCACAGCAAAAACTACAGTGGGCAACACACACACACACACACACACACACACAGGACCACAGCAAAAACTACAGTGGGCACACACACACACACACACACACACACACACACACACACACACACACACACTTACACTTCTCTTTCCTTCATTCTTCCGCTCCAATGATGCGAATGCAAAGCAACCATGCAACTCCTGGGGCGGGGGGGGGGGGGGGGGGGGGTGCTAAGTGCCCACAGAAGCTCACATCTAGTCCAGTCATTCTTGGCGACTTTCCTGTCCTCCTCCACACCTTCTTGGGCTTGTTAGGGTTTTTTGTTGGTTTTTTTTTTTAAGTTTTGTTTTGTTTTTTAATGACAAACACTAACAACCTAGCTTTTAATACAAACTTCTTTTGCTCTCCCAGTGTTAAGAATAAAATTGAATACGATTTTTACGCAATTTTTAAGTAGAAGACAGCCACAAAACATGCCCAGGGTACTCCTTCATACCAGTCCCTTCAATTTTCTCCACTTCCAAACCGAGAGCCCATGTAAGAGTAAGAGAGCCACAGACGTGGTCCATAAAACGTACGTGCCCACCATGACGGAATCTGTCTTCCAATGATGTTGACCAGTGAAACTTGGAGCATGAAAACAGATCCCACAAGGGTATCTACGCCCCCTACTGCAGATAGTCAAAGCAAGCACCTCCCAGGACCCCCCAGAAAGGGAACAGCCCCCTTAAAACACCACCATAGACGTTCAAAGGCCCAAGTCCTCCTTCCAGGTAGCTGGGAGGATGTAATTGGTGAGGCAGGAGATTAGAAATATTGGCAGCCTCTAAGTAAGACTTTAATTTACTGGCAGATCAATAGAGTCGGGGTTATATTGGCAAAGTGTCTACAGCTCTATTGACTCACGCGATGCCTCTTATCAATTTATCAGAAATCTGGAAGTCAGAAGATATTGTTTGAAAGGAAAAGAGAAAGGGGGTGGGAAAGAGAAGAGGAAGCAGGAAGAGCCGCAGAGCGGCGGGAAACCAGAGTCCCCAGTACAGAACTGGGTAGGAAGAAGCCTTTGACTCCTGCCCAAGGATGCTAGTGCAAAACATTCAGAGTTAACTAGCCACCCTGCAGGATCCTCAGCTTGTTCACGGGATCCCATTTCCCATAAACCTCCAAGGGGGGGGGGTGTTGGGGGGGTTCTTTTCTTGTTGGTTTAGCAGCGAACTGTTCCTCTGGGTTCAGCGCCACTTGCCTAAGTTGTAGGCAGTCACGCAAATGCCCCTCCTGCTCAACTTGGGTTTTGTTTTACTTTGTTTGTCTTACTTTCAACTGCCTCTCCAGCTCTACCTCAGCCAGAAGCCCTCTTAACTTCTTCTTTGCTAGTCTATTTTTCAAAAAAAAAAAAAAAAATCTGAAATGTAAAGGAGATACTTATCCTACTATCCCACAATGCCCAAGGGTCACAAAGCCTCCCCGAGGCTAACAAGGACATGTGGTCTCAAGGAACATGACGGAAATGACTCGGGTTCTATAAATCATCACACAGGGCATGTAAAAGTTATCACAAACAGTTAATCTTCATCTGAAAAGGTTTCGAAATATCGCAGGTCACTAAGAAAAAAATTGTCAAGGAAAGAAATGTAAGCATTAACACTTCAAACCTAAATGTCCACACCAGAGAAACCTGGAGGTTCCTAAGCATTTCTGCCCAATAACTCTAGGGGGCAGGTCAGGAAGAAACGGATTCTGGAGCATTCCAATGATAGGGAGGCCAAAGGGGAAAGCGATTTTCCTTGGTTTGAAGGAACCACAACTGGCTTGTGACGATCCATTTTGGTCCCTGCCGCACACAACAAATTTCTGTTTAATTGCTGTTTTGCATCTCGTTGAGACATCGAGTAAACAGTACTTAAGTGTTTCCAGACAAAAACAATAACTCACTAATGACTAAGGCACTGCTAATTAAAATGCCCCTGTGATGGCGTGACTGGACTCAGAGCCACCGCAAGGAACAGAACTGCCCAGGCCTCGAACACATGAACCAGAACCCGACCGTACAGGGAGGGGAATGACCTGTTCCTTCCTCTATGGGTCAGAACGGCCCTGTGGTGTTAAGGAAGGGAACCCCTTCCAGGAACTGCGGACAGGGTGTGGAGTTCAGAGAGAGGCAAGGTGTGCAGGTTCCAGAAGGATGCATGCATGCTAACAGAAGGCACATTCCAGAAGCTTCTGGGCCAGTGGGTGGTCTGACAGGGTCCTCAAGACTGTGCGCATTCCTAGGATCTCCTAGAGAGGAGGCAAATGTGTTAAACCAAACAGATGCCCCTTCTGGAAAGCATGAGTTTTGCAGACACCATAATCTGCTGGGAAGACTCCCAAGTTCAAGTCCCTTTTCAAAAAAGACAGACTGGGGAAGAAGGAAACAGGGTATCGCTACCCTTTGGCCAGCACTGAAGGGTCACCTTAACCCAGTTCCCAGCTTTCCAAGTGCACCTGACAAAGTCCTGGGATCTAGCAAACTCCTCTTCCTCCATCAGACAAGAAATCCAAACAGTCAGCTTCCCGGGCCGTGAGTGGGACCTCAGCAAAGCAAAGAGAAAGGCCAGCAAGAGTCCATGCTTGCAAATGACCTTCTCTTCCTCCTCCCAGGGCAGGTCAAAGACCACCAGTTAGCATCAGGAAAGGGAGTGGAGGGAAGTCATTGAAACCACAGGGGCCTAATACCCATTTGTATTCAAGCTCAGACCCTTTAGGGATGTAAAATCGGAGAGGTTGAACTGTTTACATTCACCTAATGCCCAAGTAAACAAATCAGAGCTGCGCAGGCCCTCTCTATACCGAAACTGGCCAGTCAATTTTTCAGACCCCCAATGCAGCCTGGCTCTCTTCCTACCCCATTCCAGTTTCTCACTGACCCATCTTAGTTCTGTCCAACGGGGTCATGGATGCTTCCTAAAAAAAAAGCCCTAACTCAACTGTGCATTCCTATATCATCAATGGATACAGTGAGTAAATCCCCCAACTACAAATGCCATCACCTCCATGGCTTTGAACATCAGATGCCACCCCTCCCCACCTCCCAGGGACCCACAAAGCCCACAATGGCCTTGAAAAACCTTGCTAAGGACTTTAGGGTCTGGCCCAGAAAGAAATTTCCCCTCCTTTCAGGCACCTCAAAGACCATGGCTGTTCAAGAACCACATCTCAGAGACACCCTCCTTCTCCAAAGCCCGTCCCCACAGTATCATGAGGGAACTAAAGCTATGTGATGTCCTAGTGCAAAAGTCAGATCATATCCTAGACAACGTGAACAGTTTCAACTTGACTGGGGGAAGGGATGGGGGTCACGACACTCCTTTTAAATGCAGATTTGAACTTTTCACCCGGGGTCAGACAGCTGCGGCGCTGTCCCTCAAGAGGCCAGCATCAGGCCCCTTCCACCTCACACTTTGGGGTTTGTTTTGTTTTCTGCCTGCCCAGGAGGCCAGCCTGTTAAAGGAATTAGATACCTCCCTGCTTCAAAACCCCAATCCACACCCACTTCTTGGTTTACCAAGGGCACAAATTCCACTGGCCTCCAAGAGGGGGCCCTTGGATGGGCTATGAGGTGAAACTGGACTGGTGACCCGGGACTGGTAATACCTAAGTACAACTGTTCTTATCACAGGCACTGACTAAGAAATGGGGTTGGAGTGTCAATAGTGTGAACACAGAAGCTCCTAACTCCACTCGGCACAAAGCATGCTCCTCCGACATGCTCTCACAGCACTTCTTTCTGACAGACCATTCTCACTGCTTTACCTTAAAAAGAGCCATAACCTGGAACTCAGTGGTTAGGAGCACTTGCTGCTCTTGCAGAGGACCTGGGTTCAATTCCTAATACCAACATAGCAGCTCACAACGGTCTGTTACATCAGTTCCAAGGGGAACTGGTTACACCCTTTTCTAGCTTCTGCAAGCACCAGGCACACAAACAGTGCAGACAGACATGTATGCAGGCAAAACACCCAAACGCAGAAAATTAAAATGTATTAAAAGGAGGAAGAAGCCACCACTGGGGTGGCCAGCACTCCGGAGGTAGCATCAGATGGTTCTCTGGGAGTTCATGGCCAGCTTGTCTATAGTGAGTTCTGGACCACTGTCTTTCAGAGGCAGGCAGATCTCTGTGAGTTCAAGGCCAGCCTGGTCTCCAAAGCGAGTTCCAGGAAAGACGCAAAGCTACACAGAGAAACCCTGTCTCAAAAAAAACAAAAAAAAAAGCAAACAAACAAACAAACCTCCTATCCAAAGGCCTTAAACTGCTTGGCATGCCTGAGGACTCAGGTTAAATCCCCAGCACACACGCAGAGTCTGAGGACTGTTTCTGCTATCCCACTCCCTAGTCACACATACACCCCTTGCTTTTTAAAATAAGGTCTCACTCTGTAGCCCAGATTGGCCTGGAACTCACTTATGTAGCTACACAAATTGACCTTGAACCTTGAACTTATGGCAATCCTTCTGGCTCAACCTTCCAAGTTGTAGGGTCCAGGAGTAAGACACCCCCTGTTGGATTCTGATGTGTCCTTATCATCCTTGTCTCTCCTTTCTCCAGAATGCATGCAGGAAGTGTTCCTCCTTGAAGGCACTGTGGTGCTCTACCCTGGGACAGGATGCTGAAGCCTTGTGAACACCTCTAATTCCCACATCAGAGGGTGACTTATGAAACCGACACCAGTGTCATATTTGACCCTCCTAGCGATCCTGAAGGGGTGTCTGGGAAGCTGTGTGCAGACTCAGCCCACCCTCTTGAACCTCAGAAAGGGTCCAAGGGTAACTCAGCTCCACCTACTGAACCTCCAGGGAGCCAGGACTGGTCTTTTACTGCAGGCGGCCCTGTCCACAGCAGGGAGCCACTGGAGGCCACGGAATTCAGCTGATGAGAACTGAGATGTGCCCGAAGTAGAAAATACAAGGCTTCGAAATTTTTAAATACTGATTCCATGTTTAAATGGCCACGTTTTTAATATACTGTACTAAATAAAATGTCATAGTAAAGCTAATTCTGTTGTACTTTTGAACATGGCTAGTATGAAACTTTATCAAACTTCATTTAAAACTTTATAAAATTGTGTGCTTCTATTGGACAGTCTTGTTCTAGAACCTCTGCCTGCCTTTCCCCTTCAGATTGGGGCAGAGAGTATTCTCCAGTATAACTTGGGTTCTCCTTGTCTCTCTGAAGCATCACCCTGAAGCTACAATACAGACTCCCAAGCATCCACTTCTAACTGGCCTAGCTCAGTGTCCCCAAATCCCATCACCAAATTTCAAGTGTCGTATAAATTTAAAAAAAAAGTGGGATTAGACCAGCTCAGGAAGGTGGCATATCCTTCCTCCAAGATGTTATTCATTGGTTTTAAGCCCTATGGCAAGGTTCTAAAACATACTGGAAAGTTGTTGAATGTGAGTTTGATGTGGGATTACCCACAATGAGGCCAGTCCTGGACTCTACCCAGATTTCTTAATATCAAGAGCAGAATGTCCTGTCTGAACTGCCCTCCCCCTAAAATGCCCAGAACACAGAAAAGTGAGAATGTGTGTGTGTGTGTGTGTGTGTGTGTGTGTGTGTGTGTGTGTGTGTGTGTGTGTGTGTCTTTCCTCCCTCTCCCGCCCCCCACACTCTCCCTCCCAGGAGACTGCACAGAGGAGGCCCCTTTCCTATTAGGCAGAGCCTATTCTATCACAAGAGATCACAAGGCCAGTCTCATTTCTCTATGTAAATGAACTTTTTAGCCACCTCCTCAAAGAAGAAAAGCCGAACACTGGGCCCATCCAGGGGCACACACAATTACAGCCATTTGCAATCCGGCAGCAGGATTAGCACAGGAATGTGCTCTGCAACTTTGGAGGGGGGCTAGGAAGATGGGGTTCCTCCGGGTTGGTCTACCCAAAGCTCTGAGACACTTCCATGCCTAGGAGGGTCAGAAATTTCAAGTTGCTAAGGCTCAGGACTCTGAAGGGGTGGGGGGAGGAGGGGGCAAGAACAGGGGCCAGCAGAAGGCGGGAAGGAGGAGGGAAACCTTGTATTAGGGGCACTGGCCCTCCTGAAGCTTTGATCCCCTCCGTCCCAGAGCCGGTCGCTAGGAGAAACCAACTTCTCTCCTTGGGTTAATCAAAACCAAATTACTCAGGAATGTGGCAGGACAGGTCTGAGCCTCCAGGTCCCTTTGTCTTTGAGGATTTAAAAAATAAAAAAAATAAAAAAAAAATTTGAAAGCAGATGGCAGTTGTTTACCGATAGGTAAAGCAAGGGTCTAAGGAAGGAATCTGCTCCATCTTCTATCCTCAAAAAGGCACCCACAAACTTCCTGCTTAAGTTTGTTCTTTCTATAATGATATTATTTCTGTAGATTAATTCCAAAATTCAGAGGAAATTTTCATGTATCCTTCCGGCCCCAACTAAAAGACCTAACATTATAACTTATTAAATACAACTAGGAAAAACTGCAAGGGGGCCAGAGAGACAGCTCAGTAGTTCAGAGTGCCTACTACTCTTGCAGAGGACCCAAGTTCGGTCCCCAGCATCCACATGTGGGTGGCTCACAACTGCTCCAGCTCACAACGCAAGCTTCAGGGAGATCCCAAACATTCTCTGGCCTCTGAGGGACACACACACACACACACACACACACACACACACACACACACACACACACACACTTTCACAGAGTTTAAAATCAATTTTTTTTTAAAGACAAGAGTTACGTGGCACATGTCGCAACCTGATGATTAAAGGCAAAGTAGGCCAAGCATGGTAGCATCCACCTTTAATCTCAAAACTCAGCGGGGGTCAAGGGTAAGCAAAACCTCATCTATGTGAGTTCAAGACCAGCCAAGTCTAAATGGTGAGTTCCAGGTCAGCAGGAGTTACCCTGTCTCAAAAACAAATAAACCAATAATAATAATAATACAAAATCCACATAATCTGAATAAAACCCTACTTTTCCCAAAAGCAAAGTCTAGGGGCATTTCTCAGCACAGAAATTGTTCCTCCTGCAGACACTGGGGTTGGGGAGGAGGGAAGGCTTCTGACTAGTCAATGCCGAGTCTCTCCTAGTTGTATCAGAAAGATTTTTTTTCCTAGAATGATCATCAGATTCCCAGGCTCAACTGTCGTCCAAAAAAGCTTGGAAGCCCCTGACCCACAAGCGGGCTGTTCAATGGGAAAGCATGTGTGGTGTGCTGGCCAGGCCTGCAGGGCTGCTTCAGAAAGTCTGGAGGTGGCAAGCCAAGGGTGAAAGGAACCTGGGCGGGGGCTATGTTAAGGCCTCTGCAACCCCTCCCCCAGGCTCACATCTTTGGTAGGCCCTGACACTGGATAAGATGGGGGGCCTGCAACCCAGGCCCCTGGAAACCCTATAACACAGCACCTAGTGCAGATCATCATCAGGAACCCCCAGCAGCAGAAGTATGAACGACTCCACCAACAATACCTGATCAAAACCCACATCTGTACCCCCTCCCCCAAAAAGATAAACAGAGCATTACCAGTTAAGCTACAGAGCCTGAACTCAAAAGATAAAGTGAGGCCAGCACACAGCCATGACTACCAGCTGGCCATAAATCGTGCCTGGCCCCAGGCATACAGTTATCTGGGAGGTTGCACTAAAGTAACTTTTAAAATACTCTTCACCTTATCTGGAGGCCCAGTCAAAGGCACATACATCACCCGCTCAGATCTCGGCCATTAGCATTGCATTCAGACTTTCCAAAACAAGGCCATCCCAGTAGGCCCTTCCCCAATTTCGAGGCACAGCTGTGGACTTTCACCCCCTTGACTAACAAAAGGGACCTTGTACACAAAATTAGCCCAAACCATTAGTCTGTGTGGTGTCCGAAGAGCCCTCAGTGTGTTTACTCTCCTTTCCAGGCCTGGCTAGGGTGCTCTCTGGGAGGACCACGCATCAGTGCAGCCAAGGCCCCACCACACAGAGAAGGTGGGGGGAGATAAAGGAGGGAGAGAGAGAGGGAAAGAGAGGGGAGAGGAGGGGGGAGTAGAGGAGGAGACTCTGACTCTAAGTTAAGACTAGAAAATGACCTGAGTCAACAAAGATGGCCAATATGCTGTCAGCTCAGATTGGAGATGCAGCCAGCCCCAGGAAGTGTGGAGAGGAGATGTCCTGTTGATGTCACTCACGGGCTGCATAAAATGTGTACTTTAACTCAGTCCCACCTGTTGAGACTTTTCGTCCAAGGGCTGTTGGTGAATGTGGCTGCACACACGGAGTTGCCACTCTATATCCACTGAGCAGCCTGCCACAGACAAGAATGTTACCTCTTCAAACTCTAGTTCACCACTCTTCCCCAAAAGGGAAAACTACTGCTTTTCAGATGCTAAAAAGACTACCATGAAATTAAGTCCACAGAAGCATCTGATTATCAGATGGGTCAAATCACAAGCTCTGGGGCTGCTCGGCTAGCATGCTACCATTTCGACTCAGTAGCAGTGATGCAGTACTTGGCGGGAGGGGTCAGAGACCTGCCACCTCTTCACTCTGTAGTCCTCAACCAGGGGAAGGCCTACCTCCCCAGGCCATTCCTAGAAACAAGTCTGACTGTCATGTCAGCAGGAACAGAGCTACTGACATCAAGTGGCCAGAAAGAAGCCACTTGACTTAAGGATGCTACACATGCTTAGGTATTTATATGCAAATAGAGCCAAGACAAAAATGTTCACCTTAAGTGCCCCCTACCAGGAATTACCCACCCATAAACATCAATAGGAAACTCGGCCTGAGGTCCACTCTTATTTCCCAGGGCTGGGAACAAGAGGGGACATCCTTTTGGAACAGACCCTTCCCAGGATTCTGAATTAATAAGTTGTAGTTGTTTAAATATGAGGAAATGGAAATAATCGTAGAAGCTATTATCTTCACTAATGATTGAGTACCAAAGACCAACAGAACCAAGGACCTGTCCTTCAAGGTAACTGGTTAAGTGGCTGAAAGCTCAACCCTGTGTGACTGGGGCTCCTCTTCAGGCAACAGGCTGCCTCTCACAGAAGGCTGGAATTGGGCCATCCCTGGAATGCCCGGTTTGCCACAGTTGACCACATGGTTCCTATGACAGACAACACTGCCGTGAAGAAGCTGTGACCAGGCCAGCTGGTACCGGAAGGGGACAAACTAGGAGGCCAAGACAGGAAGAGTTCAAGGCTGAAAGAGATCAGGCCAGTCAGGCTGGGAGGCCTTGCAAGAGAGGGGCTGGGGGGAGGGCACATGATAATTAACTCAGCAAGTTGATAGTATTTGCATATAAATGCCTCTACAAATCACTACAAACAAGCCAGGACAAGTCAGGTCTATTAGCATATATAAGCCAGAGCAGGAAGGCCTCTCTAGGTGGGTCATGGAGTGGGCTGCTCACTTAGGGGGCCTCCTGCCAGGCTTGTGGGGGTGAGGCACGTGGGGAGGATGGAAGGGGGAGGGCACTGGTTCTAAGGCAGACCCTCAGGCTCCAGAACACTTTTAGGATGTCAGAAAAGAGGTAGCTTATTCCCAGCCAACAAGGGAAGGGTGAGAGAAATTCGAGACTCTCAGTCACTCTCAAACAGGGTGTGGGACAAAGAAGAGCAGTGGCGGCTATGGGCAGGAATGGAATAGACAGGGGGGAGCCAACATCCGCAGAGTCTCCTCCATATGCTAAGTCGCTCAAGCGCCTGTCTTCCATGTTACTGAATTCTCGGTGCAGGTGTGAGCTCACACCCTCTGATACATAAGGGAGGCTCAAGAAAGTGAAGGGATTGGTTCAAAATCACACAGGGAATGTCCACAGGAGCTAGGCCTCGCCATCAGTGGTCTCCACAGTGGAGTGAGACCAACAGTGTCATGAAGTGAATATGCTTTCCAGAGATCGGGATCTCTGACCTAGGGAACCGAGCCGAATAACAGAGTCCACATGTGAGGGGCTCTGATCCTAGATGTCTCTGATTTCCTGAGTCACTATTGTGTACCTTCACCAACGAAAAAGGCCATGCCTCCTTCCTGATCTTGGTTGTCAATTTGACTACTATACCTGGAATCAACTAAAACCGAAGCTGCTGGGCACTCCTATACGGGGGTTTTCTTAGATTATTTGAAGTAGGAAGACCCACCCTAATCTGGGTGGCACCTTCTGGAAGAAGGAAGCTTGCTTTCTGTCAGCTTGCCCTCACTCTCACAGGCCAAGTTCATGGATCTCGTTGCTCTGGCACTCTACCAATATCAAAAGAAACTTCTTTGGGATTCCAATACAGACCAAAGACATGCACCTCTCCAGGAATCCTCCGGGTCTTAGGTGACATATCAGAACCACTGAGACATCCAGCCTGTTCTCATATCAGAACTACTGAGACATCAGCCAGATTCTCGGCCGTCCCAAGCAGGAGGTAGCCATTGTTGGACAATCCAGTCCACATCCCATAAGCCATTCTAATTAATCCCCTTTTAATACATATATTCATTCTATCCATTCTGTTCCTTTAGACAACCCCGATCAATACAGCTCTTTTTTTAAAAAAGACCTACAAGTTCTCTGCTTTCCCCAAAGATTGGTGTAGGTTTAGTAACTGTCGAAGAAAAACCAGTTTCCACTTTCTCTTTGAAAAAGGCAAGGAGCAGGGAGGTGGGGTACAACCCACTGCGGTCATTCTGCTATTTACCCCACTTCAGTTTGGGAGTGAAGGTCTAACTACACAACTCAGACGAGCCTTGAACGCCTGACTCTCCCATCTCAGCCCTCCCCAAATGCTGGGGTTATAGGCATCTACCACATCCAGCTTATCTGGAACTATACTGTCAAAGTAGACAAAATACTATCTTATGAAAAAGCAACCAACCCAGGTTGAGATCGCACATGTTCCTCAAGTCCCCAGCAATCCCTGTGATCAGATTGTATAAAGTGACCGCATTTGAGAAGGCGTTGAAAAGCTAGTGAGCTTCGGGAGTGACACCCGCCTGCAACACAAGGGTCTCTTCCTCATGTGTCCAGAAGTTGACTTGACACTTTCATGAGGATGCAAATATTCCACAGAGAGATGGTAGGGCTGTTATAAGGAAAGCAAAATCCACTTCCCCAAACCAGCCAAATGTACATTAAGAACCAAGGCCCTGAGCCAAAGAGCATTTTAGGAAGCAGGTCTTGAAACAGAAAAGAGGCTTGCATTGTCTCTTGAGCAGTTAAGAAAAGTTGTTTAAAAAAAAAAAAGTTGCTGAGGAGCATTTAAACATTTTTTTTTAATTAAAAAATAGAAGTCCATGTGTCCTTTAGCCTATTTTCCCTGGACAAGCTGTCAGGAAAAGCTATGTAAAGTAGGCCACTTAGAGACTGGAGGCATGGGGAACAAGTGAGTTCATGTCCACATAGACATGTTTTTTAGAGACTTAGGGCAGTGTGGACCCCTGAAAAGGAGTTTTTCAGACACCAAAAGGGAGACTTGCACATTTGAATGGGTGCTTATAGGACTCGGGAAGGGGGCCTGGGGCTGAAACCAGCTATCAAGTTAAGACCTGGATCTTCCCTCTGCTGGGCTAATCTGACTTCAGTCCCTCTGATCAGGAGGTTCCCATGAGAGACAGGCCTTTGAACTGAAATTTCAACAGTGACATGCACAGCAAGCCGGTGACGGAAGTGTAAGCAGGTACCAGTTTATCCAAAATATAGCTTGGCCAATGCTCTCAGAAGAATGAATTCTCCAATCCCGCTGGCTGGAGCCAGGAGCAACCAAGAAACCAGCAAAACTGCCCTTTGCTCGCTCCTGCATGTGGCATGGTGCCTAACAGTTAAGACTCTTCACACAGGAAGACTCAGTGCCCACTCCCAATCTGTCAGAACCCATCCTCAAAGTCACCCCCATTCACTCAGGCCTACTCTCAACCCCCTCCCAATACACAGGAGCCCCTGCCTCCAGAACTACCCAGACAGAGGTCTCACTCCCAGATCAAAGGTTTGTGGCTGAATTCACTTGCAGGACAATGCATAACATCAGCTGCAGATGAAAACCCACCTCCTGGCTGGGACTGGTGGTGCATGCCTTTGACCCCAGAACTGGCTTGTGAGGCAGAGGCAAGCTCATCTTTGAGTATGAGACCAGGCTGGTCTAGGACAGCCAGGGCTGTTAAACAGAGACATTTTGTCTCAAAATAATAATAATAATAATAATAATAATAATAATAATAATAAATAAGCCAAAAAAAAAGAAAAGAAAACCCACCTCTTTTGCATATGGCTCAACTGAGCCAATTTTCTCATTTCCACTCAAGGATTTCCTAGTGATAACTTCAGACACTCCAGAAATCCCTAACTCTTGTCCCCAAAAGGCCCATTTAAGATCAGATTCAAGAAAATCACTTCAGAGGGCCTCTAAGACCCTAGTGTGACTCTCTTCCTCCCAGAAAAGGAGACACAGCCGCCCTTCCCCATCTCCAAGTGGTGAGGCCTTCCAACTGCCTCAGTCCCAAACCAGTGGGAAACAGAAGGGTATGCCATAGGAAGGTGGTCAAATGTCTGGCCTATCTTAAGTCTCCTTTCTCTGGAAGTCTCAGACCTGTCTGTAGAGGAATTCAAAGATTCCAGTTAAAAACCACCTAAGCGCCGGGCGGTGGTGGCACATGCCTTTAATCCCAGCACTCGGGAGGCAGAGGCAGGTGGATCTCTGTAAGTTCGAGGCCAGCCTGGACTACCAAGTGAGTTCCAGGAAAGGCGCAAAGCTACACAGAGAAACCCTGTCTCGAAAAACCAAAAAAAAAAAAAAAAACCACCTAAGCCCTTCCCAGGATGCAGGCAAGGTTGGACTCCTCTGAAGAAGCACATAAAACACACACACACACACACACACACACACACACACACACACACACACACTAATCCTCTTGTTGACAGGCCCTACATGGTGAAAAGGGAGAAGGGCTCACCCAAAAGGCAGATAGATAAAGCATCAGGTATTTCACTAAGGGTCCTGGGTTGGGTCAAAACAACACAATTCTTGATGAGCAACGGAGCCAATCTGTCTGTCCCTCGCAAGCTCTGTCTCCTCCTCTGTTTTGATTTCTTCCATCTTTATCCTTGCAAAAGCAAGCGGCTCTAGGAGTTAGGAGTGAGAGAAAGGCAGAAAACACCCAAAGGAGGAAATTCACAAAAACAAAAACGCTAACAAATCAGCAGCCAGGGTAGCTTTCGAGGGCAAAGAACTTTCTAGAAACACTCCTGTCACTGCTACATTTGTGGCTTGTCCTCAGTCCTCACTAGCCTGTTCCCTGGCCCAAAGGATGAAAAACAGGATAGAAAGAAAGAAGGGGGGGAGGGGGAGTTCTAAAAAAATGAAAACAACACAGCACATCCCTCTCTGTCACTGTCTCTGAAAGCAGTAACACAGTGCTGCTGTCTGTCAACTGGAGGTAGGCCGTGCTTTCCCAGGGTCCCTGGTTCCCGTGTCTGTAACAGTCATTTGCCACATACAAAAAATAAAAATCAAAACCAAAACAGCCCTCTAACATCTGACTGTCACTTCCTGAGAACCGTCTGGTAATCAACTTTAAATCATACAGAAAATAAATCTGACAGTCGTGGATTTGATAGTTTTGCTCCTTAATCTGGATTTTGAAAGCAGCTTGCCAATGACCCAAGATTTCTGCTTGCGTGTCTCCCTCCGGGCAGTCTGAGGAAATCTTAGCTTCTGTGTGTCTGTCTCTCAGATTCAGTGGCTTCACAACGCAGGGCACTGTGCTCAGAACAGAACCGGTACCTTTAGGACCTTCCTGCACCTCGCTCCTGCGGAGGAATTCCCTTGCTTGGATTCCATTAAATCGGGCTGCCCAGTTTCCTGACCACAGTTCTTTAACTCTGGGAGAAAGGACTGGAGAGTCACAGCTATGCTGTGATTGCTAACAATAACCATTACAACCAAATTCTCATACCAGAGCATGTGGACAACCCTATGAAGTTCGAGATAATGGAATCTGCCTTCCTGTTGTGTTTTGATGGTACCGCCCCCATACTGGTTAATTACAACAGCCTTGGGAACCAGAGTAGGCCAACAGGCCCAAACATTACAGAAATAGGGCAGCCTAACAGCAAGCAACCATTTTAATCACAAATGAAAGCAGAAACCACAGCACATACTGTACTCCTTGAGGTTGCTACAGCAAGCATCAGGTGCATTATTCTTGCAGAGCAGGCCAGCCGGGAGGCGGGGCTTATACAAGCTTCCTGAGACCAGACCCCCCCACACCCCCCCACTGCCTCCTTGCAGGAAAGACTCAGGGCCCAAGGTCGGGAAGCAAGCTAGGAAGCTTCCAGGCACCAATGCAGACAGCAAGGAGGAACAGCAATTCCACACATTTTGAGAAAACACTGCTTAGTCACTTAAATATTTACTTTTAAAGATGAAACTTTTGCAACTCCCCAATTAAACTAAGATTCCTAGGAAAGAGTCTGCTTTGGGAACCTCAAGCATTCCCAATCTCTCACACTATCATTTCCAAAGCCTCTAGAAGATAACACTAAAAGGAACAACATGCACGTGTATACACAAACACACACATATACACACACACACCAGTAATAAGAACATATTCCCTGGACACTACATGTGACCAATACTTTTAGTTCCCTTAAGAACCAGCCAAACCTCCACGGGCATGAGCAGACCATTTCTATCAGTCTTCATTTACAGATTTATTCTAATGAACCAACCCCCTTCAGGTTGCCCAAAGTGAGCCAGGCCTGTCCTAGAAAAGTGAAAGAGCCACCCACCACTTTAAGTCCTAATGGGGAATCTCCCTTATTTTGGCTCCTTGACACTAGGAAGTCTAACTGGCATTAAGTATACATGGCAGTTAAATCCAGTCCCCAAACAGCAAGAAAGCACTTTGCTGTCCGGCCAGGACAAGCCCAATAAGAGGCTGCCCGGAAGCACTGATTGACTTGGGCCCTGCCTTTCTACCCTCTCTTCATGTTTCAGGTAGTTGGCGATTGCAGCTCACTGTTTTTGTTGTTCTCAGAGTCAGCAAGTTCCTTGTCAATGAAAGCAGTTTTTAGATGTGGAGAACAGCTTCCATCCCATAGAAAGTATACCTATTGGGTGGGGGTGAAGAGGGAGGCAAGTGACCCATGCCATAAAGACAGAAGGTCTTCAAGGCACTTAATTTCTTGCCATTCCAAAAGAACTGCTTTCAAAGTGTATAAGGGCTTGCTGCTGCCACCGACCCCATGTTGTTAAATAACACTTGTGTAATTAAATAAAAGGCCCAGTGTGACCCCCAGCCCGTTCTGAGAGCCGCTTTACATTGTCTTCTGAAAGCCATACTGGAAATCAAATGCAGACAATCCCTTTTGTCCTGTGACTGAGGAAAGCAAAGGGGGGGAAAGTTGCTGCTGGCCTTGAAGGCTGCACACTCTCTGGAAGGGGAGGCCTTCGGGAACCCCTCGAAACTAGATGAACACAAATACAGGTGTGCAAACACCCAGGTATTCACCTCTCCAAAGACCCCCTTCTTGAAATCCTTAAGTGATTTAGACTCTGGGTGTCCAGACCCCTCACAGCCCACCTCTGTTGCCCGTGTTGCCCGTGTTCTACGTCTGCGATTTGGAATCTCAGCCTCCCAGTCCTCGACCGCATGCAGCCTGTTACCTCGGAAGGTCTATGCTTTCCTATTTAATGCTGTCTGGGCCACAGCACTCCAGCCCACTGGAACTCGTGATTTTTAGGGTTTCCCTTGAAACCTATCCAGAAACCACAGCCATTAAAAGAACATGAAGGTTTGACACCTCCTGAATTTAGGAATGAGGGGACTCCAGGGGCCAACTCTACAAACTTGCACCTGCTGCTTGATGGTAAAGAAACAGTTACCCCCAGCTGGGGTGAGCTTCAAATTATACTCTATTTACTTAGTGACTTGTCTCCGAGGATCTCAAAGCATGAAATGAAGTAAGATGAAGATGACGTGTAACTTTCTTACTATCTCTCCGAGGCTTAAGTCTGTTTGCCTTGCTGGGCCTTGATGCCTTCTGCCAAGCAGGCCCTGCTTGGCCAGAGCCTGAAAAAGAGGCCTTCCCTGGGTTCCAGATGGGAAAGCTAGACTCTCTGTGGTTATATGTCAGTGGCTTCACGAGAGTCACCCAAGGCTGATAAATGACATAAACGCAGAGTGGAGGCGCCCTCATGGATTCACCTGCTCGCCACCGGCCACCGCCGCTGGTTGCCTTTAAACCAGTTTAGCATACGGGGTACCACTATGTGAGGCTGTTGAAACTCCCTTGGAGTGTGCCATGTACTGGCCGTGGGCTTTCCCCTGAGGGCAAGATTCCCCATCATCATTACATAGATCTGTACAAGACAGAAAGGGCTGTTTTCATGAAAGCTTGTTTTTTCTCTAAGCCTACAAACATGACTTTGGGGTTGCCATTTTTTTTTCTTGTTGCTACCCTAACTTGGACATCTCTCCTCTTTAACTGGATAAAAATCTTACCTCTTCCTTCCTTCGTACCTCCCCCCCACACCCCCCAAATAAATGCTGCACTGGCTCTGGCAGAAGAGCAACCCGAAATTAGAGGGCAGCCAAGATGATCTCCACAGGTCCCTCCAGCTCTATACCGATTCTCTCTTTAATTACTCCCCAAACAGGCGCATTCTTCACATTGCTGCAAACTGACCAGCGATTTCTAAGTCTCAGAGTCAGAGTGTCAGTCTCTCTCTCTCTCTCTCTCTCTCTCTCTCTCTCTCTCTCTCTCTCTCTCTCTCTCTCTCTCTCTCCCCCACTCTCTCCCTCTCTCTGGCTGAAGAGGATGTGTTTTAGACGAAAGAACCCAAAGTTCTCAGTGGCACCAGTACCCCAAGTATTAGGAAGGCAGGAACTAACCCAAAAGCAGAGTGAGGAGGAGGAGGAGGAGGAGGTCGGAGAGGAAAGCGAGAGGGAATACAAGAAGGAACGCACTCCCGTGCCCAGCAGACTCTAGCCACTCTCTCCCCAGGTAGGTTCCCACTGGAGTCTAGGAGTTCAAGTGCATCCAGCCTGCCCTTCCCCCACATGCCCCAAGAGAATGGGAAGTTCAGCCAAGACTCGCAGCACCTGCCTCCAGCGCTAGGCCGGCTGCGAGCCGCGCGGCGGGGGAGGGAGGGAGGCTGCACTCACCTGGCACACAAAGCCTCCGTACACCTCGGGAGGAAGGAGGCACTCGGAGGTCCGGGGGCCACCACTCCGGCCTGCGCGACAACGGGAGATTCCAGCGGCAGCGGAGCCCCGAACTTACCCACCCCAGGCGGCATTCTCCCCACCTCCCGCTGCCCCCCGGGCTCGGCGGTGGCGCAGGCTAGGAGCGAGGGGCCTGGCGGCAGGGGCGGGGCGCGCATGGTGGCGGCCCGGGCTGGCGATCTTCGGGCTGCCCGGGGAGGGAGGTCCCCCAGGCGCGGCGGGGATTCACCCACGGGGCGCGGCGCTGCGTCCCCGGTCCCCGTCCCGGCCTGCCCGCCTCTCTCCTCCTCCTGCGCCGCCCGCCCGCCCGGAATCGCTTTATGTAAATGAAGCTCAACTCGCAGTTTGCAGCGCGCACCGCCCGAGGAAGGGGGGCGGGCGGGGCGGGGGGCCTTCGGGGATCCACATTACACAGCAACAAAGCGGAAGGTTAATTTGAAACTCACAGCCCCGCAGCCTCTCGGCTCCCCGGGCAAAGCCTGACATCTACAGTCGCGCTAGGCGCAGGCCGGACTGCTCACGGTGGCCGCGCCCGCGTGCCTGCGGGGACCTGGGGACAGAACACACGGGAGCAGGGCCGGGTCTGCTGGGCCCTGGCTCCCAGCACCGGCCTCGGAGGCAGGCTGGGCCGCACTCGCCTGGGGACAGGAGCCTTGGCTGCCCCGGCCTACACCACCAACCCAGGAACCGGCCCGGCAGGAACAAAGCCGCGTCCCCGCGAGGCACTGACCGCACTGCTCATCAAAAGTCAAAGGCCGGCCTGGAAGAAACGGATGCTCCCTCCGCCACCAAAAAAAAAAAAAAAAAAAAGCAGCAGCAGAAGCAGTTGGGGCCTCCGAACCCTGATCCATCAGTCTCTGGGCCCTGTCCACGTCAGAACCAGGCCACTCTAACAGGGGACATTAGCCAATGTGGACAGGAATTTATTTGAAACACACACCCATCCTATTAACTGCTTCACAGAGAACTTCTGTTTTTCAGCTGCAGAAACTTGTGAAAACATCCCCTACTCTCCACTGAGAGTTTAAGGACAGTTTTGGAGGAGAGAAGGGAAAAGGAGAAGAAGGGAGGAAGAAATGGCTAGGAAAGGACAAGCAGTTTACAGCCACCCGATTTAAGCAAGGACACTACCCTTAAAAGCCACACGGCATTTCAGAGAGGGCAAGAAAGGTGCCGGTCTCAGGGAGGTACTACCACCAGGATCAAACCAAACAGGGCTACCTCAGCTGGTCAAAGCAACTGCTGGTGGCTTCTGGCTCCCCTCAGTTCACCTTTTACATGCTGTTATGTAAAGGCAGGCCCCTTGAAATCTCACCGGAAGTCTCCAGTCCTCCCAGCCAGAATTCCACCCTCCTCCTAAATCTAGTCTTCATTCTCAGCACAGAAAGAAAGACACCTGCTTTTTCTCTTTCTGAAAACCAGCCACCCAGGCTGCCCCTGCAGCCGCGACTCTTTTCCTACTACACAATAATGAACCATGCAAGTGTTAGAAATATAATAAGCTCGCCAGGAGGAAGAGCAGAATGTATGGAATCGTATTTGCATTAAGCACGCGTTAACAGGGAGAAAAGGGGGGTGCTTGGTTGGTGAAAACTACCATGTCCCTGCGTAGAAAGCATTTCTGGTACAATAGAATTTGGGTTCAAATCGATGTAAATACCTAACCTGTTGGGTGCAGACTAACCCCGTCTATATTTTAGTACAAAAAAAAAAAAAAAGGATTGCAATTTTCCCCCCAAGCTAGGGTCTTGGAAGAAAAGAACTGCCTCTAGGGAATCAAGTCGATTAGGGACAAAGAAGGGCAGAGGCCAAATTTAGTCAAACTTGGGGGGGGGGAGCAGGGGGGGTGGAAAGCAGAAAGGAGGGTGGAGGATGGTTCTGTAAACCAGAGTATGGCCACTGTAGAGCTGTTCCAGACTGCCTGACCTCAGGCTCAAGAACAGGTGGTGTTTTCAAAACACACTGTTATTTATGTTAGCCACATGAGTCAGGAACACCTTAAAGAAAACCAATTAATAATTTAATTGAAAAAGTGACTATGAATAATACATGAAGATGATGATGCCAGCAGAGAGACAAGCAAGGTGGCCCTTCACTCAGAGATGCCCCCCCCCACCCGTCCCCGGAAATCTCTTTGGGGAAATGGAGATTCCAGACCCTCCCTCCTCACCTGGAAGCCACCCCATGGGCCCAGCTGACAACAGGAAAATGTTTCTACTCCTGGAAAATCGAATTTTGCAGCTTTCTCTTGAGTTTTATTCACGGGACAACCTCATAGAATCTCCTACTACGGTGAGTATGGGGGGGGCGGAGGACACACATAAATACCTTCGACAAAATGAAAGCTGGGAAAACCACAAGACTAGAGTAACCTGAGAGGCTGAGGAGGGGCTGGCAGAGGGGCTCTGCCTTGATTCGGCCAGTGTCCCAGGCCCTGGTGACAGGCCTTCCACACCTCAGAAGCCTGACAAGCAGAAAAGAGACTGACCCTGATCCCTCTTCTTTTATCTTAATCCTGCAATAGCTACACGCATGGTGAGGCCTACTCAAGCCTGTCTTTGTTCCAGACAAAAATTTCACAGGTAAGCCATGGGCAGGTAGCCTACAGCCTGTAGACCATCATGAATATGACGGACTGCCTAAAAGCTGGGGCGTTACCTCAGGGACAACTCATTTTCATCCTTAACCAAAACAAGAGCACTTCAGAGGGAATTTGCGAAGCACACGCTGACATATGGGCCCACCAGTTTCTCTGAAATCTATGTTGCAGATCCTATCCCCAAGCTCGGGACAGGGCAGCTGCCTGATGTCAAACCCACGCCGGCCCAGCACTGACAGCCTGGTGTTCTCGGGCTGCATCCTGAACACAATGACAAATAAAGCCACCATTAGAAGAGGCAGTTCCGAACCGTTCTCACAGTTCTCCATCCCCAGGCTCGTCTCATCTAGAAAGCCTGATTGGCAACAGCCAAAGGATAAATATTTAAAAATAAACCAGGGAACGCTAGCCCCTTCTCTTCTCCTCCCCCTCCCCTTCTCCAGGCCAGAGGTCTGCCCACTAATGCTTAGCTGGCTGATAAATCACAATTCTCCAACCCAGCCAAACCTGCTCCCTGCCACCCCCATATCCACTCTCTAATGCTCCATCCTTTCACTGGGGCAAGGCTAAATATGATCCCTGACTGAAGAGACAGTGGATGTCAGCATTCCAGCCCCTCCTCCGAGCACAACTGGGTTTAGGTAGATGTGTGTAATTCTTCCAGATGATTCTATTTTTATTAAATTATATACCCACACTGATTTTGAAACTTGTGCTTAAATGATCTGGAGGCTTTAACCTGGGACAGAGGACAGAGACACACACAGACATGTTCCCCAAATAAATACAAATACATCTGGAGCTGCATTTCGCTCCATGGTCTGAGCTCACCCCACCAATATGAGGTAGTTTTATTTCGGGGCCAGGTACCTGCTGGGTGCCCCAGGCCTCCTGGGTATGATCCAGAATACAGGCCAACCTCCACGCAGCACAGCTAGGGAAGGGTGGCATGCAAGGAGGGCCTACGCACATGTTTTGTTTCACGTTTCTCTGACAGGAACCTCGAGGCCTTCATGTATGATGGCAGCGCTAATTCCACAGATTAATTTTTACCCCACCGTCGATGGAATGTTATCTGGTTTATTTACCTGCTCTTCCCAACCCACCTCCTGAACCTTTCAATCATATGCACGATACAGACACAAATGAGTCATCTGCCTTTAAATCTGTGATTCAAAAGAGTTTTCCCAAAATAATTTTAAGTGGCGAAGCCCAAGTCTCAAGGAAGCAAAAATACAGAAGTTGTCTTAAAACCGCCTTAAATGTTAGGCAAATAGGTCACCACGGTCTCTTTTTTTCTTTCTTTTTTGGAAACAAAAATATTTTTTCTGAAAGGGCAAAGAGAATTTGCCATGCAAGACTTTTATACCCAGGGGGATTTTTACATTTGCTTTTCTAAACCTTGAAATTGAGAATTTTAATGACAAGGCAGACAGATGCTTACAGACAGCATCCCAGTCAAGGGTCTACATGCTAAGGAGAGTGGCGCTTTGTTTGGGCCAAGGGGGGAGAAAAAGGAGGTGGACTTCCCCCCCTGGTCCTGAGCCATCCCCCCAACTGTCTGGCACATCCCTTCACAGTGGCCAGCAAACCACCGAATTCTTGGAGGGGACGGAGGTCGGGGCAGAAGAAAGGAAACAGGAAACAAGAGAGGAAAAGAAAATGGACAGGCAGGGGATATTGTCTGTTTATATAAATCCTACTTTAAAAAAAAAAAATCTCAACCCACTATCAATCCCATATACACCAACTAGTTTAAACAGTGCATTCTGTCGGACTCCCAGCCATCCATCTCAGATTTTTTTTTTCTTTTTAATGAGTAATTTCACGTAGGTTTCAATTCTTCCCTAGCCAATGATCACTTTTAAGTAGTGGACAGGATACCAGGAGATAAACAAAAGATGACCCTTTCACGCTTTACCCCGGGTGATGCTAGAATCCCATTTCTTCGATTCATCTTTTCACCGCAGTTCATTTGTGCTGGAAGTCTGTGCTAATCTGGCTTCACAGCCGTCCCCCCCACCCCAGCCCCCGGTTGAAATCTCACATATCCCCCAAGTCAGCCAGTGTTTTAGAATGTGGGTTTCTATTGAGGCTGTTCCAATTGCCAGTGAGGCCTACGGTGAAATGTGCTTCATGCTGCTCCCTTCGTCTCTCTGCGGACAAATAGAAACTGTGAAATTTAAAGAATGGATAAAAAAAAAAAATCTAAAACAAAGAGGTTAAAAAAATAGGACAAATGTTTTTGCTTTTGTGTCTCCCTGCAGCGATTGTTTGGGGAAGCCTGCACTGACAATAACCATGAGCAGGCCATCTAAAGGCGATGCGCTCACAAGGGGACGCCTTGCCTGCTCCCTTTGGTCTGGGAGAAAAAGTACCTTAGCTCCGTTCTCCAGGAACAAAAGGCCGGGGCCATGGGAGGGGGGAGAGGTTACTGGGCTTTCACAGGGAGCAAAGTGTCAAAGCTGGTTCATTTTTCACCCTTCTTAGTTAGAAAGCCGCTCAGGGAACTTCCTAATGACTCCTTTTCCCTCTCTATTACTGTTAAACCTAAGACGACAAAACAATGACATATTTTATATACATATGAGTATGTGTATGTGTATACATATGTGTGTATATACACACAACCTTTAAAAAAAAAAAAACAAAACCTAAAACCCACCATGCCAGTAAAGGAAGGCCTTTGGGGCCTACATGAGCCTGCTTCTCACCTCCCTCTGGCCACCCTACTTTTTGTCTTTTTGGAGGGGGGATCCAGCAGTAGATCAGATGAAAAGAGAGACAGTGACATGTCCAGTAACATCAAACTGGCCTTTATCGGTCCAAAAAGGTAGGGCATTATAGGGGGAGGGCAGTAAGGGACCAGGACAGGAGGTGCTGGGGCAGAGGGTTGGGGGCAAGTTCCTTTTTTCACAGCAT
This sequence comes from Peromyscus californicus insignis, assembly GCF_007827085.1. NCBI lineage: Eukaryota > Metazoa > Chordata > Mammalia > Rodentia > Cricetidae > Peromyscus > Peromyscus californicus. The sequence continues at coordinate 102,489,948 of NW_026294606.1, forward strand.
GAAGTCAGATAATGCCAATTTCACATTCACAACTGAATCTAAATCTCACATCATCACTGGATGGTGGGAGTGGCTTTTTTGTTTATTTATTTGGAGTTTAGATGTGTGTGTGTGTGTGTGTGTGTGTGTGTGTGTGTGTGTGTGTGTGTGTTCTTTTTTTAGAGGATGTCCTAGAGAACTGGACAGTGAGGATGTATTAACCCAGACAAGGTGTGGCAGGGACCAGGGGAGGTGGTGCCACCAGGAAAGGAAGCTGGGATGAATCACTGCATGCCATGGAAATACTGGGCCCAGTGGATGTAGGAGTGTTTAACCAGATTAACACGCTGGAAGTGTCTTCCCAGGCAAGCAAAACCCTAGGTCAAAGCAAAGACATTCGACCCCCAAGCCAGACCTGACTGCTCGGGGAACACCCCCCCCCCCCTTCCCCAAAGCAAGCGCAGGGCTCTGACCAAAGAGCAAGGTCACAAGCAGGGATGAGAGGGCCCTGCAAAGCACAATAAACACTCGAATATGAACGGAAATGACATCAGCAAAGTGAAGGACCTGTTTACTGCAGATCAAAACAAAACAAACTTCCAAACCTTTTGTGTACACAAGAGAACTCTATAAAAAGCCTTGCTAAATGTCACTAGGGTCTACACATCGGCAACCCAATAAGAAAACATGACGGGTACTGGAGGGGGGCCTTGGGGGGGGGGGGAATGATGGAAAGAAGATGGAGGGAGGGAGATCAATCCCAGCTAGGACCAAAAAGCCAGTTGCTGGTTACCCCCTCTGCTGAGTCTTAATATTTATTGGTGTTTATAATCTGAAAGCCATGCTCTATGTTTCAGTTAATACAAGGCCAGACAGCGTTGTCTAATGAGGCAGCATTACAATCAGCTTGTAATGCTGAATTTTTAATGCTGCCAAGGATTCTGTTACATAATAATATGAAAAACAGAAGCCGAGAGTGGGGTCACAGTGACAAGACCTCCCTAATGCCACCAGCCTGGCTTCCCTTGCCTCCGCCCACTACGACTTTCTGATTTGAAATCAACTCTTCATTCCCTACACAGGAGGTCGATATGGAAACCGAGAGGATTTCTTAGGAAATCCACACTTTCCATGCTTTCTGTAGTCTCTTATCCAAAGTTCTATGTCAAGAGTTGGAATTCTAGCTTATCTGGGGTGAGAGCTCTAAAATGAAAATTATTTCTTCTTGAAGGTGGGGGCAGGGGCTGAAGAGACAAAGAACAGAGGGGAGAGGATGGCTTAGTTTTAAGCAGATCAAGCCATTTTTAAAAATAAAAATAACCACAGAAGGAGAAAGAATGGGGGTTGGGGGGAGTGGAAAGGTGGAGTTGGCCGCCCATCTCCATAGCCGCTGTTCTCAGCTTCCACTGATGTAATTTAAAAGCATACATACAGGCGCGTCGCTTCTCTCTGTAATACCCCAAGACTGTAAATCTATAACCACTGCAATGATTTAGTGATTAAAAACATGATAACATATTGTGTAACTGCAAACCACAGAACCCTTGCCAACTCTCCTCCAAGATAAAGGGAGGGTGGGGGGAATACAGAAAATGTGTTGCTTGCAGGGATCTTCCCAAACTCCAAAGGTTTTAATGAAAGGACCCATACAGCAGACAATCTCAAAAGGGTGAGTGGATTCTGTGTGAGACCAGAAAAGAGAGGATAAGGGGGGGGGGGGCGGGTGCTAGCTTTACGTGGGATTCTTTTCCTTGTAATAACAAATTACAACCTAAACATGCCTTTTCCTTTCTCTCCTCCTTCCCTTTTTTTAATGGTTTGCTGTAACTGGAATGACTGGTCTTGCGCACTGTCGTGCATATTCAAAGCTGCTTTGTAATCGCATCTGGAGACCCCACCTGACTTGCCTGAACTCAGGGGGTTATTGTTGTTTTTTTTTCTCCCCCTCCTCCCTGGTTTTGTTTTGGATTCAGTATGGTAGGTTTTCTGGTGTCACTGGGAGCCCCCGTCTACACCGTCAAAGGAAGGCCCTGATGCCTTTAAGCTACTGAGCTACCTGAGAGGGAAGCACGATTTGTAACTTGTCAGGAGGAGCCTAAGCTACACACACACACACACACACACACACACACACACACACACACACTAAAATCAAAGCAGCTGTAGGGGTTTTGGCCTCTGAGCAGCTGACCTGACCCCATTCTGTATATTCTTTTTACTTCCCCATTGCAGGAATCCTGCACCTTGGGTCAGATTAGTACTCCGTGACCCTGAGGAGGAAGGCAGTCACCAAGCCCTGGAAAACTGTTCCATATTTAATGTGGCCGGGGTGGGGGGGGGGGGTGGGGGGGGGTGGGGGGGTGCAAATATATTCAGAAACCACACACACACACACACACACACACACACACACACACACACACACACACCACAATCTGTCAGGGCTACCAGGCCATAAGACCAGCTCCTCCGGCCCAGCTTTCTCAGTCCACACCACTGAGAGCTACCACCACCACCACCACCACCACAGCCACCAAACCTTCATGCCTACAGCTCTAACCACCAACATACACAAACACTCCTTGGGGGACTTCATGTTTAAAAAGTCCACAGATCTGAATCGCCTCCTCTCTGGACCAGAGCTGGGCAGTTTATTCAGAGAAATCAATAGGAAAGAGCATTTGCAAATATTTATATAAGCCCAGTGTGTTTCAGCATTAAGTAATTAAAAACTAGAACCCAGGGAGGGGGGAAGGGAGGAGACACAGGCAAGAGGAAGGCCGCAGGCCTCCACTGCTTTCCTGCCCACACCTCATCTCCCCAAACCACAATCCTTTCAAAAATGACTTCTTCGTGTACACTTTTTGCGAAATCCTGTTCTGAACCATTTTCAAGACTTTTCAAAATAATCTCCAAATATGGATTCACCTACCACCATTCAGGACTGACTGTGAGATAACTGTCTTCTGTATTCTCTCTCTGTCTGTCTGTCTCTGTCTCTGTCTCTCTCTCTCTCACACACACACACACACACACACACACTCTCGAGCACACTCTGGCTTTTCATATTGCTTCAATCTCTAATACGTTACTCTGTTATGTTCCTACCTCTCCTTGTACTAGTTTAAAAAATCGAACAGAACATCCTGAGGAGAGGAAGGCTGCAGCAGAGATTCCATAACCCAATACCCACCCGAGAAGTCCTAGGCTGGTGCCTACTTCCCTCCAACTCAGGAGACTTACACTTTGGGGGTTCAGCATTTGAAATCCTCACATGTAAACAAATACATACACACACACACACACACACACACACACTTCAGTAAAATAAAGGGTTATAACACGGGCCACTATGGAGTGAACTTCTATATTGTTCTGGAAAGCTGAGCAGTAAATTCTGGTCATTCTGCTTCTAAATCTGCTGAAAGAAACCGACCAAGGCACTGGAGCACCCACACTACAGGTATTGTAGAAATTTACAGTAAATGTAGGTACAAGATTGCAGCACATCGCCCTATTGATTATTCAGATCGATCAATCTCTCCTCTACCATTTCCCAAGCTTCTTTCCCAGGACCTCCGAAAAAGTTGGCCAGTAACTAGCCATACACCCAAAGCAAGTAGAAAATATATATATATATTAGAAAAAGAAAAACATTATAAATCCTCAATGCCCCCAAAGGGTTTGAGCCTTTCTAAAAATTCCAAAGTGAATTTATGTTCTGTAATTTGCATTGGCCACCGTATGTCAGTCTTCAAAGGTATTTAACAAGCCCCCCTTTTAAAAGTCACCAACAGAAGGCCAGAAAATAGCAATCAGTTTCCTTCTTCCATATAGTCCTCAGATCAAGTTTCAATAATTGAAACCAATAAAAATTGACATATTTCCCCTACTTCAAAGTAATAAGGGGGGAAAGTTAAGAGTGGGTGATTTTTGAAGTACTCATAACCAAAGAATTTGCCACAGTCGAAGGAATTGCACATTTCACAAAAGTCAGGTTCTGAGCAACAAATTCATTCACAAAGTAAAACATATTATTTTAATAGCTCCAAACACAATTCAAGTGCACTGCATAAAACACTTAAGACCTATCCGCCAACTGACATGCAAAAGATTCTATACATTAAAATGTATATCGTAAAATTAGAAACGTGCTTTTTTGCATCTAGTGGAGTGGGGCGAGGAGTGAGAGTGGGGAACCGAACGTAAACAATCCCAGTTTCGCATGAGCAAAAGAGAGAGAGAGAGAGAGAGAGAGAGAGAGAGAGAGAGAGAGAGAGAGAGAGAGGAGAGAGAGAGAGAGAGGAGAGAGAGAGAGGAGAGAGAGAGGAGAGAGAGGGAGAAGAGAAAAAAAAAAAAAAAGTCCTCCGATGCGATATTTGCCTCTCAACTCAGCTGGCCGAGGAGGCCGGCAAGGCTGGCTCCGGCCCCGGCCGGCAGCGCGGCCCCGACCCCCGGGAGCCCCTAGTGTCCAGGGCGCAGCCCCCTTTGCGCGTTCCTGGCGCTGCTCACCCGGCCGGGCAGGGAGCGCCCAGGTAGAGCTCGGCGCAGCCGCCTCGCCCCCTCCCGGACCCGGGCTACCCCCGAGCTCCGCGGCCCCCGGAGCGGCCCCCGCGAGGAAGGCAGGCGCCCGGCCGGCGGGGCCGCTCCGGGCCGGGCGAGCGCTCCGCCCAGGGCCCCGGCACCGCTCGGGGTGGGGCGCAGTCGGAGGGGGGGGGGCACGCTGCACCGGGACCCCCACCCCCGCCAGTCGCCGCCTTTGTCTGGCCGCGGGGACCCGGGGCCGCGCGCCTCCTCCTCCCGGGCCCCGCACCCCGGCCGGCCCTGCCCTGCCCTGCCCGGCGGCGCCTCCGAAGTCCCCGCGCGGGCCTCGCCCCGGGCGCCTCCACCCTCCCGGGGGTCGCCGGCGGCTGCGCGGGGGCCGCGGAGGAGGGGGCAGCCCGGGTTTGGCGGCGGCGGGAGGAGGAGGAGGAGGAGGAGGAGGAAGAAAAGAGAAAGAGAAAGTTTGGCGCAGGGGGCAGGCGAGCGGGACGCGGCGAGCGAGCAGGGCACGGGCGCGGGGAGCGCGGGCGGCGGCGGCCGGGCGCGGGAGCCGGGAGGGGGCAGGACGAGCCCCATGCAAAGCAGCCCGGGCGCCCCGAGGAGCCCCGCGTCCGGGCGACGGCGGGAGGAGGAGGAGCAGGCGGCGGCGGCGGCGGGAAGAGGAGGCAAAAAAAAAAAAAAAAAAAAAAAAAAAGAGGGAAAAGTTGCCACTTACGCGGTTGCTCCTCCGGCGGCGGCGGCTGCAGCGGCGCTGCTGGCGGCGGCGGCGGCGGCGGGAGCTGGCGGCGCTTTTAATCCCGAAAAGAGGCGCTCGGGCCGCGGAGCCCATCAAGGCAGCAGCGGCGGCTGGCGGGGGGCGGCGGCGGAGGACGCGCTGCTGGCGGCGGCGGCGGCGGAGCTGGAGCGCGCTCGGCGGAGCCCGGGGCGGGAGGCGGCCGCAGCCGGGGAGCCGGAGCCGCCGCCGCCGCTGCCGCCGAGCAGCATGGTTGGCGGGGAGTTTACAGCCCCCGGAGCGGGCAGGGGCCACGGAGGAGAAGCGGCGGCGGCGGCGGCAGCGGCTCTAGGCTGTAATTGGGATGCAAAGCAGGCGGCGGCGGCGGCGGCTGCGGCCGGGAGGAGGAGGAGGAGGAGGCGGCGGCGGCGGCGGCGGCTGCAGCGGTCGGAGGGGACGCGCTGGAAGTGGGAGCTGATGAGTGAAAAGAAAAAAAAGTCTTTGGATCTTTATTCTGCTAATTAGTTTCCTGCAAAAAATGGCTGTGATTAATTCAGTGCGCATGTGCTTCATTACCCAGGCACGACGGGAAGGGCTAATTAGCCACCTTCTGGATCAATAAGATTCAGCAAAAAAGAAAAGGGGGAGGTGGAGGGAGGCAGAGGGGAGGAAGGGAGGAAAAAAAAAAAACCAGGGGAAAGTGATGAGCAGGGCAAGGAGAGCAGGAAGAGAGGATGGGAGAAGAGCCTAGGCAGAGGGAGAGAGGCACCAAAAGTTTATGCATGTATTAAAAACACATACACACACACACCCGACACACACACGCACACATACACACACACCACACACACACACACACACACACACACACACACACACACACACACACACACACACTACCGTGAAGTGAAATGCGAAGCAACAATAGAGACCTGGCTAAGATTTTTTTAAAGATTTTTTTCTTGTAATTTCTTTTTCTCGTTCTTTTTGTTGTCTTTTTCTAGAAAATGCAACAATGCTTAAATTAAGTAGGAAAAGAGCATCTTCAAGTGAGGGTGGGGGGGGCAATAGTGGCGTGGGACAGCTTAAAACAGAGGTTTAAGAGAAAGACCAGAGGCTTGGAATGGAGGCCACTTTAAATTGCAAATCAGAGATTTTTTTTTTTTTTTAAACGGAGGAAAATTAACTCTCCTTAAATCAGAGGATGAAGGAAGAAAATACGGGGAAACCTTTAACACATACCATAGGCTAGACAAAATTCTGTATGTTCGTTTTATTTCCTGACATCGATGCAGTCAGCATCCTCTGCTTCCTCAGAAGGACAGAGGATGGGGGTGGGTAGGATCAGAAGAAATGAAAGGAGAAAAGTGAATCAGGACTGGAAGGGGGTCGAGTTTAGAAAAAGGAAAAGTTGCCTTCGAAAAGAAGTCCAACTTTCCACCTTTCTAGACTTAAGAGAAAAGTAAAATCAATTTTCTCGTGTAAAGCCTGGGAAGCAGATGTTTTTAAAACACAGGAAGCTATTTTGCCATCAAAAGCAGGGATGTAATAAAGGCAGCGAAAAATAATTTCAGACGAAATTCATAAAAAAAAAGAAAGAAAGCCTATGTGTTTAAGTAGCGAGGAAAGGTCTAGAGTGTAGAAAGGGGAAATAACGCACCCCATCCCTAATGGGAAAAAAAAAAAAAAATCTTACAGCTACCTCCAAGAGTTTGGAGCAGTCTTGAAGCCAAAGGGCTTGAAATGAGAGGATGGATTTCAGATAAAGACTAGGCACAGCGCATCCCACCAGAGCCCAGAGGAGATCCCTGGAATCAAAGACAGCAGCCAGGGACCCTGCTACTCTACAGAGTCCCAGTACATCAAAGCTATCACTTAGGCTGGGGTATGGTACTTCCAAAAAGCAAGCAAATAAATGCAGGAAGAACAAGTCTCTCTCTCTCTCTCTCTCTCTCTCTCTCTCTCTCTCTCTCTCTCTCTCTCTCTCTCTCCCCCCCTTTCAGCGCACTACTGACTACTGAATATATTTTTTTAATGACAAGCATGTTATTTATGTAAGTTCTACATGAGAACTAGTGCCATTAAAATTACACTGTGATGAAATAAAATGCAATCTGCACTTTAACTGACTTGCAAACAAGCCTTATAATGCCAGGTAGGGAAAGAGCTCGATAAAACTTATTTTTCTTGGGGTTATTTTTTTTTTTTTTGCCCCAGACTACCAAGATTATTCATCTAAGAAGGTATTTGGGAATTAATCGGGAAATCTGTTTGATTAGAAAGCAATTCTTCATTTTGAGAGATTTTCCAATGCTCTTAAGACCATGCAGCTTCTTAGCCAAGACTAGGGGGAGAAAACCGGTTTAGGATTTTGCAGTTACCTCATCTAATCCTGCTGAATTCACTCTGGGAATAATGCTGTTTTATTTAGGCGGGGTATGGGGGGGAGAGAAAGAAAATACATTTAGAAAAATCAGGGGTTTCCTCTCTCTGAGCCAAATCTGGGTTACCATTCAAAGTTTTCCTGGTTGCTTTTCCATGCCGGACAGCTGATCAATAAAGCCAAGTCCAGCCTGGCTTGCTACAGGTCTCACCAGTCAGTGCTTGCAAAACCTTTGTCATTTTCTAAAAATAAAAAAGCTAAAAGTTATTGTAGAAGAAGGGGCTTTTTTTGTCCCCTGCACAATGTGTCTTTTGTGAGGTTAATACCATTCTGGGCTCTCGATAGCCCTGGACAATGGGGACTCTCCAGGAGCGTGTGAAGACCCTGGCTTTTTTCTTTCTGGCCTTTTTTTTCCCCCCTTTTTTTTTGTGGGAGGGGGGGAGGAAGGATGAAACATTCCTACAGTCCAAATACAACCTCTGCTTTGATTAAATAAATATTTATCTTTATTGTAGCCATTGTATATTTTTACCTTCAGTTTGTCCGGTTTCTGATTATTATTTTAAAATTTTCATTGGCAACAGTTAATCTTTTTCTTTTTTTCTTTCAGTCCAAAATACAGGTCAGTGTAAAATGTAGCTGACTGAAGGAAGACTGGTAAATTCTGCATTTTTCCATAATGCATCAGGTAAGGAAAACTGATCAGCCCTTGAGGAGTATGTTTGCTTCATATTTCTCTGTCTTCAGGAATCTTCATAAATCTGTTAGTTTGTTTTTTAGAGATGCAGCAGAATTAAATTTCTCCTTGTAGATGTTGAAAAACCACTTAAATACCTTGTGTTTATTTTCTTTTAAAATGTAAATAGCAGGAGAAGTGAACTTGTAGCCTGTTGTTTCTTATATTAAAAAAAAATACAAAACAAACGTGTGGAGGGAGTCCCTATTTGGGGAAAAATTCTGGATATAAATCTATTTCATGTGGCAATTATAGGGAAATGTCAGCTTAATCTTGTAAATACTTATGCTAATTTTACTGGGAGAATTCGTTCTAAGGAAAAGTACCAACCTTGTGTGATTCAATAATGCTTTAGATGATAATCCAGCATCTATATGGATTATTTTACATACAAAATGGGGAAAGGGAGCAGAAAATCCAGAATCTAAATCCTTTATTTACTGGAAAGCAGGCAAAAAATTTTAGAGCAGCCTGTTTTTGAAGGCATTTTCCAGTGGGGAGGGGAAGTGGAGTGTGGTCTAAACACTGCATTACTATCTACGTCTCTTCTGCCTCTCTCTCAAATGAATGGCTCTAGATAACAAAAGTATATGCATAAAAGGGTACATAAATATACATCTGAATGGCTTCAGATGCCTTTCCATCTGTGTGTGACTATATGTGTGCACACAAATATCCAAGGTGTGCACAAATGCAGGTACTGTACAGAGCTATTCAAGGGCTTTCCCTTGCTGGGAGATTTATGTTCCCAGGTCTGTTTGAAGCCCTTTCTTTGCAAATATAACATAGCAATGTTGCTTTAATGAAGAGGATGTAGATGTTGAATCTGAGTATGATTCTGTTCCCCTACAGTTTGCAGAGTATGAGGTTGTAGTAGCTATTATTTGGTCCAAGTGCTAAATATGTAATGGGCCAAAGTCACTCTTTAGTGCACAGAGGGCGGGGGGGGGGGGCATGCTAGTATATTTCTCTTAGAAAGAGCCTAGCTTTGGGCCCCAGGAATCCCCCACAACAGGCTGACTGGGGACACAGAAACAAAAAAGGAGGGGGATTGAAACTCAGTGTGGAGGCTGGGGCGGTTGAAAGCGTGCATCTCTGAACATCTCTAGCTCAAGATGTAAGGGAAGGGTTGAAGAGTGAAAAATGTTTGGTCTCTTTTTAAATGTGTATTGTTATTCTACATCTATTGTATGTACATGTTGCCGTCTTTTCATTTGCCACGACAACATATGGATTCCATAAATACAGACATGCCGAAGTGCATCTGTCTGAGTAGTTAACACGATCCAAACATCCCTCCTCATTCCGCTAACTCCGATCTTCCTCGGGCTCCCTGGCAGCGCTTGTACCCAAGATCCTAGCGTCCCTTAATCTCACCCTTTTGTGAGACTTTCTTTTGTGGTCTCTGCACTGGATTCGAGGTGCAAAGCTGTGGGGGCAGATTGCTAGCAACGGTGCAGTCAGAGCCGCTGCCCTCCGCCAAGGGCCTCCGAGCTATCGGGGAGGAAAGGGTTAAGCTGCCAGAGCCCAGGGAAGGGGCTGTGCTCATCCCTGTGCGAGGTGCAGCCACCGGCAGCTGTGACTTAGGGGTCAAGTCCGAGATCACCTTTCTCCTGCCTCTGGAAATGGCAGAAGATGGGAAGGGGGGCTGGAAACAGGAGAAAACAGCAAGCACGTGGTGCGGCGCTCCATCCATTCCCTCCCCTAGTCCCAGTCCACCCCTTGACCCCCAGTCAAACTGGACAGATCTCGTTTACTCCTAGGGCTGTGGGGCGTAGTTCTGAGTATCCCAAGTTACTCCTTCATTAGCCCTGCCCCTGCCGTGAAACCCCTGTGTACTAGAGTCTTAAGTACCCAATCTGAAAGTGTGTCCTCAGTGTGCCAGGGAGTAAGAAGCCTGTGTAGGTCAAAACTTCCTCCTCCTTTGCAAAAGACTGGGCTGCCCCTAGCAAGAAGAAGTTTGAATGTGGTCCTCACTGCCTCGAATGCAACTGTACTCCTACAGTCCTGAGTGGGTGCACACGGTGAGGTTTTGGGTTTGTGACGTGCAGCTTCTTGCTTTGTGTCTACATTTTTAGTCAAATGTTTTCTTTCTCCCATCTCACACAGCCCCCAGAACGCTTTTAATCAAAAATATTTTTCATACCTGAAAGATGACCAAAAGCCTAATTCAAAATTTGTTCCAAAGGTATTTCACTAGAAAAGAACAAAATGGCAAAGTCTTCTGTCAAAGACGATCCCCCCCCCCAGGCTGGGCATTTAGGAGAATTAGAGAAGGATAGTTCTTTTGGAAAGTTACAATAAGAAAAACAGCTCTGGGTCCGAAAAGACCTGCCTCAGACTGACAGACAGCCCCCAATCCCTGGAGGAGAGGAGACAGGTGGAAGATAGAGAAGATAAGGAGATGAATAGGAGCTCAGAACTCAGGGTCTGCCTTCCTCTGGGTCTCCCTCCGAGGTGAAGGCGAATCACCCTGATCCAACCTGTGCTTCCAGGGCCAAGAGCAGCCCAGCTGGTCCAAAGGTAGCTGAGATCTGTCTGTTCCAACCTGCCTGCCCCTAGCCCTGCCAGAACCGCCAAACCTCAAAAAGCAAACCGAATTGGCCTCTGGAATCTAAAGAGGCTTCATCCCTGGGGCAAGGAGGAGGGGACAAGCCCTGTTTTGTTGTTGTTATTGTTGTTTTGTTTTGTTTTGTTTTGGGTTTTTTTTTTCTTCCTTTTGAACTCCCGATTCAAACAAGACCACAGCCTACTCTTGAGTGTCAACCCCAGTACATGGATCCTGGGTATGTTTCATTCATTCTTTTCTTTCTTCCTATTTCTCAGAAGTAAAACCTTTAAAGAATTAGCTCCAAACTTAAGAGTGCCGGATTCTTGAAAGAGTTCCTAGCGATAAATCCTAGGAACTGCCTTCATTTCCAGTACCTAGGGTATTGTGAACATGCAGGGCAATTGGTCAACTGCGGGGATAGAGTTCGATTCCCTAGTTGCCTCCATTCCTTTGCAATGGAAATCTGAAGTCCAATCTTGGTGGTGGGAGGGCAGGAGGAACAGAGTCCCTCCCTGTCTCTCCTGGGTTCAGCACCACCACCACCGTGTGCTGGCTTCTCTTCTGGTGTGCCCTGGTACCAGAAGTCTGCACCACATCTAAAGCCGGAGGTGGGCGAGGAGGAGACAGAACTAACTCATCACAACTCGACAAAGTGAACAACTGCAGTGCTGAGCCCCTTGGTCTGGCAACGCTAGCTTTAGGGATTCCCAAGAGCGTGTAACTTGGGGAATGATGGACGCTTCTTGCTTGCCCGCTACAGGCAGAAGAAAAGGAAGCCCTGAAAAGAGCTGTGGGGGTGGGGGGTCTGGGGAGTAAAGCTGTGAGCGTGCTCCACCAGGGCTGGCCTGGGGAGAGGATGCCCATGGTGGCACGTGCATTGTTGACAGGCAGGCATGCGCTAATGGAGGGATGCGTGGCTGAGCAATCCTCCCAAGCTTGCATTTCTTGCAGGCATGGCTTGTTTAATGGCGAGGGAATTGAGTGCCTCACACACCCCTTTTTTTCTTTTGCTGAGAAACGTAAAAAGGAACCTATATTGTATACATGTTCAGGAAAAAAAAGTGTGCATTTTTTTTTCCTTGAGAAATACCTAGTGCCATTATATTTCTGATTTAAGGGGCAAGGGAAATCTTTGAAGTGAGGAAAATCAGTAGGGGACGAACTAGCTTTTCCTGGTTTTTTTTTCTTTTCTTTTTTTCTTTTTTTTTCTTTCTGTGTGTGTGTGTGTGTGTGTGTGTGTGTGTGTGTGTGTGTGTGTGTGTGTGTGTGTGTTTCTTCTCAAAGCCAGTAATGGGATTTAAAATAAGAGAGTCCCAGTCTGCGTCCTCCCTCCCATTCCATTTTGCTGTTTTCGCCCCAGAAAACCTCTTCGGTAGCAGGCTGCATATCTTAGGGGATGGTTTAAAGAGAAACAAGGTTTAGGGAATACATCAACTTTTTTTTCAAATGAAGTTTTAAAAAAAAAAATTCTAAGGACAATTTAAGCAACAAAGGACATTGAACAGATATTTTTTCCAAAGAGGGAAAAAATCCGATTCGTTTGTTTCCCGTTCTTAAGAACAGAGAAAAAGGTGAATCTGATCTTGGAGTGTGTGTGTAAGGCACGAAATCTGGGGCCCGAGTTTGGATGGGGATACTGGGCAGAAGGAAGGCACGGTACGAGGTCTCTCAAGAGGTCTGAAACGCAACAGGCTCGGGGCACCTGGGATGTGGTTCCAGCTAGCCACATTTTCCTCTGGGGGCTGTGTGGGGCTTCAGGTCCGGCATAGGGCAGGACACTAGCCCCCTATGTGCTTTGGACGCGCCTTGCAACCACAGCAGCCTGTCAGTTACATTCCAGAGCTCAGTGGTAGCAGGAACATTCGACGCCAGTTTCCCGTGGCCCGGATAGGACGCACCCTTTTTGTTATCTGCGTCTCCATCCCCTACCTGATCTGGCTGGACGTTGTAAAGACCAGTCACCACCCCAAATCTCTCCACCCTGGTCCCCAAAACCATAACCACCAGAATCCCGACATTTCCCTAAAATGCAGATCCTGGTCCTCCGATCCAGCGCACGCATCCCTAATGTCTGGCACGCCTAGCCGGATATTTCGGGATCTTTTCCTTCTCTCTGGCTTGGGGTGCCAGGAGGAAGCCAGGGGGCTCTGGCCCCTGAAGACACAAATTGGAGAGCTTAGGCCAGGGAAGAGCCGCAGCCCTGGAACCCAGTCGCCCCTTGCAGGTGCGTGCCTGGCACGTCCCTGGGGCCCCTCGGCTGAGAGGGGAATGGGCTAGCCCGGGCGGAGCAACCCTGTCACCTTTCTTCTGCGGGAACCTAGAAAAACCATTACGCACAGCCCCGGCCGTAGCAGCCCAGCTGGAAAGCAGAGGGCTTGGGCGCACCCCCTGGCCTGGATCCGCACCGCCCAAGCCCAGCCCTTCCTCCCTAACGCTGCGATTCCTGAGCTGGGGCTGCCTGTCCTGTAGATTTTCGCCTCCTTCACAGCCTGTCGAGACTCCCAGACTCTGCTGGGCCACCAACGTCCCACCCCCCCCCCGCTGGGAGCAGAGGTGGGGCTGCTCAGGAAGAGGTCCCTGAATGCGGCTGCAGGACACTGGGCGGGAGAGTCGTCCCAGGCTGCCCCTCCCAGCCTAGGTGTTGGGGAAAGAAGTCTGTTTCTGTAGCCTTCGGTCTCAGGGCGGAGCGGAGAGTGGAGGACCCACTGGGGCGGACCGCAGACCCTACTAGCCAAGGAGGTGGGAGTGGGTGTTTGGTTAAGCAGAAGGCCAACTTCGGAGGTGCCTGTGTCTTGCGTGCCTGGTTCTGAGCATCTCCCTCCCTCGCGCGTTTTGTCTGGGAGAAAAAAAGGAAAGCGGGAAGATTTGCGCCGACCCTCCTCCCGAAGTCTGGGAACGCTGCAGCAGGAAGAACTGCTCATAACGACACTTTAGCCCCCGACACTTGAATGCTAAAGGTTAGACTTACAGTCTTCAGGGAAGGGCTTCCTGCCAACTAGGATAGCGGTGCGCGCTGCCACAGGCCGTGGGCTCCCTCATCCCGGCCCCCTCCAGGTGCGGTCAATGTGATAGGCTCCGGGTGTTTGTTTACTCCAGCGACCAGACCAGGAGGTGCTGGCTCTTCCCTGCCCCCAGCTCCAGGGAGCCTCTTCCACCACCCCCACCACCCCACCCCCAACACCCCTCCGCAGTTATTTGCCTGTAGCTGTTTGTGCCTACCTCCTTTTGCTCTTGGTATCCCCTGCCTTGTGGGTTCCCAACCAGAAGACCCAGATTCACACCAGGGCTCACCTTTGGGAGAGACCTTGCCCAGCTCTTGTCTTTTTGCTCTGGGTAGTTGATGAACCCTACAGCTTGGCACAGGTGAAAGAAACGTAAGCTAAATTAGATTTAGTGCTTAGCCTTCCAGGGGTCTACCGGAAGACAGGGTCTGTAAGAGGGTGCCGGGTGGGGCAGTTTTTAGGTGGGAAACTTGTTAGTCATGGAGGGTTATCCCAGAGATCCTAGGACCAGGGGCATCTCCTTTTCCCTCCCCACCCAATAATGCTGGAATTTAAAATGACATTATGAGTGGCGATTAATAGGGATGGGGGTTAGTTCTCAGCAGCCAAGCAAGTGTCTGTTTCCTTTTCTCCTCCAAAACCTCTACATTTGCTGGGCACCTATGTGAGGCTCCCTTTCATCTGCTGTACTGTATGTAGCTGCATTCATTCCTCCTAGAGGCCCTGGGAAAATGCTCTGGATTCCATCTTTAGACAAGAGAATTATCACACACAGAGAGGCTCACTTAAAGGCCACACCGCTTTACGGGTTGCTCGACTTGAACTGCAAACCAGGTTCTGTGGGGCTTTATACCAGCTGCCTCTTGTCAAAGCCAGAGAAGCGAGGTAGAGGAAAGCTAGAGCGACGGCGTGAATGGGGCGAGCCGAGGAAAGGCAAAACAGTCATGGTTTTGTATGGTCTCAGGACTGACATTCAAGGATAGGAGACAGTCGTCCCTGGGCAGCAAGAAGGATGCTCTCTGCAAGAGAGGCCACGAGCAACCTGGGATGTCAGCAAGGGTATAGCCCCCTGAAGTGATACCCTAGTGTGCTCCAGACTTGCCAGTCTGACCTGCTCCTGCCAGGGGGAGGGGCGGGGAGTTCCTACTGGGCCTTACTGTTTTCCTTTTCAAATTGTCCTAGTCTGTCTGAAGCGGGGACAAGTTCCTGACTTCTGTGAGTCATCGGGGCTAACAGGAAGGGATAATCAGATGACCAGCCACTCATGAAAAAATATTAGGAAATCCAGTAAGCTGGGAATCAGAGTGACAGCAGCAACGCTCACAAAAGGGCAAGCAGTCTTCTTGGGCACATGAGAGCCTGGGTTTTGCAGACCCTAGGGTAGAGTGTGTGGTAGCTGCCAGCTACTGCCCCATAGGTACCAACCAGGTCTTAATCACCCTTCTGGATGGTTCCACAGTGTTTGACTACACAGGCTGGTCTCCCTTTACTGGGATTAGCTGGTTGACTCTGACTAACACCACTAACACCGTACAAGTGTGGGTGTATGCCACTGGGCAGGACTGGCCTGGCCCATGTGGAGAGCTGCCGAAAGGCTTGTTAAGGGAGCGCTTCTGACTAGGCAATCCAATTACATAATGCTGCAAAAATAACTCAGGGCTAGGAGTTGTGTCAGAGTGACATCTGTTGTTACCAGAGGAAGGGATCAAATGTCTATCCTTTAACCCCAGGGCTAAAAGTACATGTGTGTACATCAGTTCATCACCCCTCACTCATAAGAGGGGCTGACGGGGTGGGTAGAGAAGTGGTTTCCACAGACATCTTCTACCCTGTTCCCCTGGTGCAATGAAGGCCCCACTTTTGATTCCCCTCCTAAGTCTAACTACAAACACACCGGATGCCCCAATTCATCTTTAAAGCAGTGCTTCCTGCTTTAAACTCCTCCGAGACGGTCGAGGAAAACAGATGGAGAGAGACTAGGAGAGAAAAGCAGAGTTAAGAGGTCTTGTGTCTTGGGAAGGGGCGGGGGTGTTCTCTTCTTGTACCTATCTGGACAAATCCTGCTGATCTTTCAGGACTACCAAGTCATCCCCATTTGTCAAGCACTGTCCCAGCCTACAGTTGCACCCCAGGAACCCTCTCTATCCCACCAGACAGACATGATGGTCTTACTTCTCACAGGCCCTGGCCCAATTTCCACAAGGAGAGAAAACGTTCGGATCCAAAATTAGGCAAATTAGGCAAATTGGGATGACCTAAAAGGTCCTTTCATCAAACATGCAGAGGCCTTCCTTCCGAGAATCTGAACCCACACCCACCATGTTGAGTCCTGAAGCTTTCTAGATAGAACAACTACCTGCTCTCTTCCCTTAGCTTTTTAGATTGTTTTCTCTTTTCTCTCCTTCTTTCCTTCTTTCTTTCTTCCTCTCTCTCTCTCTCTCTCTCTCTCTCTCTCCTCTCTCTTCCTTTCTTGTTTGTTCTCTTCCTTTCTTGTTTGTTTATTTGCTTTTTTTTTTTTTTGAAGATCTCTTTACATAGCCCTGGTTGCCCTGGAACTTGATATATAGACTAGGCTGGCCTCGAACTCACAGAGATCCACCTGCCTCTGTGTCGTGAGTGCTGGGTTCAAAGACATGCGTCTCCAATCCTGTCAAGTTTTCAGATGTGTCCTTAGAATTTGAATGTGCCCTAAATTCTTACCATGCCTTGCTGGGGAAATCCATTTATATGTATTAAAGATCCGTGCTTGCCAAGTCATGTTTTGTTTTAAGAAAGCCCTTTTAACTAAGCAGCTCAGGTTGGTTTAACACCCAGTCTTCCTGTCTCAGTCTCCTATGTGCTGGAATTACAGGTGTGTGCCACCCTGCCCAGCTGTAACTTGCCTTTTCACCCCATCTCTTTGCGTGGTTTCCGTCCCTCCCTGTGACACCGAAGTCACACACTGAGCTGCATTACATTGCTGAACATTTTGAGTCCTCGTGTCTGTAATGAGGACATCTGACTTTGATTCTGAACCGCCCCTCCCAATCCATCCTTAATCTAGACCTCTCCGACCCGCCTAAGCAATCCCGGGCACGAGACACAGCATCAAGCTTAGGTTGCTGTTCATCCCACCGCTATTGTTTTTTTCCAAGCATCCAACTGTCTCTAAACTCCTTGGGCTAACTGCAAAGAAGCGATTCCTTTCCGTGCTTTGGTCATGTTCCTCGGGCTCTCAGAACACAATCCCACCTCTGCTCAGAAAGGAAAACCCGCTTGTTGAGGATGGAGCAGGGAGGAAAGGGTGAAGCCATCGCCTCTGCCCGCCCCCCCCACCACCCCCCAGGCTGCCTTTATGGAGTCTATTTCCAGTCTGTTTACCTGGCAAGGACCACGTGACCACCCCAGAAGGAAATGCTGACATCATTGTCTCTCTCCCTCACACGTGTGCGGCCTGCCTCGCAGCCAGCGTTCCCGTATCCATCCTCCCAGCCATTGCCTGCTCGCCCCTCCCCCAACGCTCATCTAGCTCTCCCACTTATTTCTGCCTTTCTCATGCCACGCTTGCCTTTGTTTTCCCTTTTCCTAGGCTGTCTCAGAGAATATCCTGCACACACACACACACACACACACACACACACACACACACACACACACGGGCTTTTTCCTTTTCCTTCTCCATCCAACCTTTCTTCCTCTTTCCGTATCACTCAGATCTCTGGCCATTGAGTGTTCAGTGTATTTTAAAAATGCACTTCCTCTTTTTCTCTATCTTTGAAATTTTTAAATTAAAGGGGGAAACAAACAAACCCCCTTAGCCCAGAAAACCTTTCAAGCCAGGGCAGGGCACGGAGGCGGAGCGGGGAGAGCAAAGCGGCTCCATCCAGCCACTCAATTTCCTGCTCCAGTGGCCTTCAAGATTTAGGGGTTGGGGGTTTGGTCCAACATGCCCTTTTTGTTTATTTATGATTGGCCTTTTCTCTTCCTGCCTGCAGTCCTACATTTTCACCCTAGCTGCTGGCCACCGGTGTCCTTCCCTCCCCACAACCAGGCTGTGCATCCCAGCAGCTCCTGGCCTTGTGTGGAAGCCCCACGGGCACCTGGACCCCTGACCTTTTTACCAGTCTTGGTCAGTGAGGGTGCAAAGAGGTTTCTTAGCAGCCTTTCAGCCAGGAACTCCAGGAGCTGGAAGACCCTGATGGCAGAGAAGAGAGGGCTGCAGTGGTTGATGAGGGTGCCTCCTGCCTGCTCAGAGGCAGGGCTGCGGGGGTCCAGCTGCTCTGGAGAGCCTTCTTGGTGCACATGGGCGCCGTGCCAAAGCATGCAGCGTGGAGGAAATGTTTAATGAAGACGTGGGAACCTCGCTCTGTTTATTTATTCTCACAAAAAGGTGGGCATAGGGTATCCCTGGAAATCGCTTTGAAAGCAGACAGCAAGGTAGTGAGGCCCAGCCAAGGATTCAAAGGAAACTCCCTGGCCAAGGTGGCACAACACAGACCTTCCGCTTTCGCTCCCTCCCACCCTCTGTCCCTTTACTATGGGGCAGGGGAGAGAGGTTGAGAGAGGCATGGAACGGTCACACAAGAGAGGGACTATTAAGAAATCATTAGTTAGGTGTGAACTCATCACCCCTAACACTTGTAAAGGTGGGACTCCACTGGGAGCACCTTAGTGCACAGATGGGTGTTTTACTGCGGGTTATAGAGAAAGTCTCACATCCGGCATCCTGTAGGACGATCCCAGATGAGACCTTGAATGGTGGAATAGTGGTCCTCAATATTTGACTGCGACTCTGATTCCTAAAAGATATTTGCAGTACTATACCATTTTAAAGGTCCTGGTAGCCATTCGGGAGAGAGTTCAGGTACTGTGAGGTCACCTTTGAGAAACCTGTTTACTCAGGCACAAAGCTGTGAGTGAAGTTTGGTGGTAGAGGTTGAGTCATAGATATATCTGCTACAGGCTCATCAGGACCTAAACCTTCTTTGCCAGAAATCTAGAACTTTCTACGGGCATTACATATTTGGTGTAAGGTCTAATTTTAAATTTCTGAATGTTATAGGCCACACACTTGTCTTTGTGCATTGTCTAGCAGACAACCAGCTCTGTGGACGGAATGATTTGAGGGGTTCTGAGCCCAAATAAAAATGGTGTTAGAAGGTCTCAATGTCATCCTCATTCTTCCAATTTCCTACTCTGTGGACCCTCCATTGTGGGTCTGAGACACGTACGTCAGTGGACCCCACAATATCCAATTCACATCCATCTTTTCAAGCTAAAGAAGAAAACGGCCATAGCTACCCATAGTGGTGGTGAGGATGAGGAGGGAAAGGATGAAGAGCAGAAGGAGGAAAGGGGGTAGTTTTTTTTTTTAAACTAAGGCACCTCTCAACTTGGGAATGATCTGGGGAGCACTGCACTCAGGCTCACTTCCTCTTGGAAACGCCATTCCCAGCCTCACCCTGCTTCTCATATTCAGCTCATGAGGTAGGGGATGGACTCATTTATATAGCCAGACATGGCCCTTGATTTCCCTACCCTGCACTATCACAACATGGAAATGCGATTGCATTTGTGAATAGATTGGCATTCGAGTTATGGGCTACTCCACCTGCTTCCCCGAAGACAGACACCATATGGAGTATACATTGAACATGTCTCTGCAAATGCCCACGCTGCTAATTGGTACTCAGGGATGTGGCCATGGTGAAGAGGAGGATAATGATAATGATGATGGCAATGATGACAATGATGATGACCACACTGATTGCAAATAACGATTCCAGTTCTCAGCATAAAGAGATGCTCAGCACAGATGGAAAGACTGGGAGAGTGAATGTAGCATAGGAATTCCATAGTGCTTGCTTCACTCTGATCTGGTTCTTTCTTATTTCACAAGTGTAGTCATTTTATCGTGATTTACTTAAAATGATAAAGAATAAAAACACATGCTCTTGGAGGTGAACAGACGGCTCAGGGGGTAAAGGGTTTGCTGTGCGGATAGGAGGACGGGAGTTTACTTCCCAACACTTACATAAAAAGCTGTACATGGTGGGTGTGCCTGTAACTCCATCACTGGGGATAAAAGAGAGATCAAGCCAGTCAGTCTAGCTCAAATGGTCATCTCCAGGGTCAGTGAGAGTATCTGTCTCAATAAATAAGGGGGAACTCGACAGAGGTAGAGCTCTGGCCTTCATGTGTACCTGCACACACCTGAGCACACACATATATACACCACCCACCCACACACATATACACACACACACACACACACACACACACACACACACACACACACACACTTATCATGTTAAAAAAAACAAAAACATAATCTCAACTTTTAGGAATGTGGCCTGGACAGGAACAGTTTGACAGTGACCAAGGCCGACTGGTAATTTCTTTTCATCATAAGTAAAAAATTTTAAACTATGGTTTGTTTACCTGCCTTGTGACCCTTCTCTTGCTCCCCTCCTTTCTCTCTACCACTCTCCTCTCTCCTCTGTTTTTTCCCTCTCTCTCTCTCTCTCAAGGTAAATGGCCAGGGTAGAGAGGCAATGTTGGCAACTCAGGCCAAGTGCAGGTTCCAGTTAAAAGCACTTAAAAAGGTCTGCAAGCCAGAGATGGGTGTGTCATCAGTGATCTACAAAATGCAATCAAATAAACCAGGTACAAAACATACAGGAAAGTGGGTCATTGCAAGAAAGAACTACCTGAGAAATGTCTTGAATCAATCCTTCCTTCCTTTCTTTCCTTTCTTCCTTCCTTTCTTCTTTCCTTCCTTCCTTTCTTTCTTTTCTTCCTTGTGTGTGTGGGGCGGGTGTGTGTGTGTGTGTGTGTGTGTGTGTGTGTGTGTGTGTGTGTACACATGCCATAGCTCTGGTCTTGAGGATTGGTGGCAAGCATCTTGACCCACTGAGCCATCTCAGAGCCCTCATTCCCCTTTTTAAAAAAGCAATATAAAAATGAAAAATAAAAGTGAAACAAAACTGAGAGTGGGAAAATCATCCCAGTGCTACCCTGAGATGTGCGTGCCCTCCAGCACTCAGTGACTTAATCTTCGGAGTGTGTTTTCTCCTTGTGAAGTGGAGATAACAGTACACCAGACCCCACTGGGTTGTTTTAGGATTAAATGAGATGGCAAATATAAAGTGTCTAGCCCAATGCCAGGCACATGGCAGGTGTGTGATAGCGATTAATAATATCCTGGTTGTCCTGACCTGTTGGCACCACAGGGTTGGAGCATGGAGATCAAATGATTGTGCTAGGGCTGATTACACAGAGCGACCAAAACAAATATATGATGTTTTGTGAGGTATTATTTGGCTCTGGGCTGAATCTGATACGTTTTGGGAAATGTGGCAATGAGATAAAGATATATTATCAAGGACAACCTTTCTCTCCATATAGGCACCTGGTCAGGCTAATTGTTGTGTACAGTTTCTGAAACGTGAGGCACACAAGTATCTGTCTAGCAGACATCCTCAGGAAAGATAGTGAGAAGATTAAGCAGCTTAAAGTGATGTGATCGGTCTTAAATATTTGGATTTGTAAGAAGAAAGGACGTGAAAAATCCAAGGGATAAACACAGAAATAGTATCACCATTGTTGCTACTAGCGGACACCCTCCTGGGACAGAACATTTTATTTTATTTTATTTATTTTTAAGTTCTTTTATTAAAGACTTTCATGTAGCCCAGGCTGAACCTGAATTTGTTATACTCAGCCAATAATGGCCTTGAACTCTGGATCTTCTGTCTGCCTCTGGAGCACCGAGATTACAGATGTGCAACATCACACCTGGCTTATTCCTAGGGATGGAACCCAGGGCTTCCTGCATGCTAGGCCAGAAGTCTATTCACTGCACCAAATCCCCACCTCTTCCATCCTGAGCCAGAATAGAATTTCTATCAATGTCTTTCCCTTTTAGAACAACATAGGATGACAGATGCAATTTTTACACAGCTCACTTGCGTTATTTGCTCCTTTCTTTTTCTTTTTCTGTCTTTGGGTAATAGAGAAGCCTGGGAACCCATCCTGTTGGGAAGTTCTAGTGGGGAGTTTTCAACAGGATGCAGAAGCATGAATGACTTTGTCAATATTCACCCAATTTCATATTAAAAACACATTCATAACCAATATTTCTGAGCATATCTGAATGATAATGATCAAACCTACAAATGACAAATATATCAAATCCATTTGTCGGAATCCATAGGATTTTTGCAGGGAGCAACCAATATTTCTTTCTCTTAAAACAGGAGATCAGTGTCTTCTCCAGGCTGTTAGGACTCTCAACAAAAGAAAAAAAAATAGCATGCTATTGAGTCCGGATCTCTGCACTGGAGTGCAAATACCTCCTGGACATCTAATGCCCATCTCCAAATTTTCAGAATTTATTGACAAAGATGTTGGATGGATGGAGCAGGTTAGAGCACCTTGCTAAATAAAATACAGAATACATCTATCATTCCCCCTCAATCTACTAGAATCTTGTTACTCTTTCATGGAAGGAAATGAATCAGTTTGACAGGACTTGCTCTGTCTGTCAAGCAATCTAAGTTCCCAACACTGTATTCACTACGGATTATTCTAGAAATGATGATTTAGTGGTATCTTTTTTTCCCAGGTAACATTGCAGATTTAGGACATTACAGACCTCCCTTTTTCTTTTAAAAATCTAGGTGTGAATCCTGCTCTCTTTTTCTTTCCAAATGTCTTTAAAATGAAGTGCCTTTCTCATGACTTTAACAGATTCTCTCATAGTCAATGTTGCCTTGCAAAAACCTACTTAAAAACAAGCAAACAAAACAGATAACAAACAAACAAAGAAAACCCTGAGTGCTTTTAGTGTTGAGTTGATCCCGCAAAAACTATGAGGAAGCAATGGCCAAGGCACCTGACCTTCACCCTGACAAGCCTATTTCCAGAGACTGTCCTGTGCTTAGCATCTATGAAGAGGTTTCGGAAATGAGTGGGTTCAAGGCCAGAGACAGGTACAGTGACTTTTCAGATTGTGTCAGTTTTGTGGATGTCATGGTCAAAGCCACCGTTTCCCAGAAACATTGCAAACCGACTAGGAAGCAGATGAGAAAAAGATACGAACAACCTCAGCACTTCTAGCTCTTATCACAAGTTATAGTGGCCCTGGGGGCTACAAACTTCCTGAAATCTCTGGGCTTAATAAAAATTCAACATTCCCAGAATACACACTGCGTGGACACAGCTTCAGAATCATAAAAGCCAAAACTCTGTGAAGACTGCAATTGGAGCCCAAAGGTGGTACCATCAAAATTAATTTTCGGGTATCTTGGGCTCTTCTGGTTATCTTTAGGGTTTGGGGACTTTCACTTGAAGGAAGACAGATACTTGTTTAAGGGCTCTGGAATAAGTAAGCATGGTAGTATATCCCTGTAATTGACGCCATGCGTCAATTGGAGGCTGAAACAGGATGATCGGGAGTTTGAGGCCAGTCTGGGCTACACAGAAAGTTTCAAGCTAGGCTGGCCTATGTGGTGAACCCCTATCTTAAAAAAAAAAAAAAAAAAAAGAGGAGGAGGGGGAGAAAAAAAATAAAGAGGTGGGAGGTAAATTAGTCTGTAAAGTGTGTGCTTGGTAGCATGTATTTGCAGTCCCAGCATGGGGGGTTCAGGTAGGTGGATCCCTGGGGATTCCTAGCTAGCCTTCTCTACTTGGCAAGGTCTAGGGCAGTGAGAGACTGTCACACTCCTCTTTAAACTTCTGATGTTCCTGCTTCCCACTCACTAGTGCTGGGATTTCAGGGTGTTACCATGCTTGGTTTACACAGTGCCAGGGCTTTGTGCATACTAGGTAAACATTCCAGCAACTGAGTGACACACCTGACCCCTCTCCTGTCTGTCTGTATTTCTGCTTTGGCATGTGTCTTAGTTAGGGTTTTTATGATTGGGATGAAGCACACGACCAAAAGTAACTTGGGGAGGAAAGGGTTTATTTCACTCACAGTTCCACGTAACAGTTCCACATAACACATAAAAGCAGGTAGGGCAGGAACTTAAACAAGGCAGGAAGCTGGAGCCAGCAGCTGATGCACGTGTGGATCACAGAGGTGCTGCTCACTGGCTTGCTTCTCGTAGTTTACCCAGCCTGCTTTCTTATAGAACCCAGGACTACTAGGCCTAGGTAGTACCACCGCCCCCAATAGGCTGGGCACTCCTACTTCCATCAGTCGTTAAGAAAATGCTCTGCCGCCCGATCTCTGGAGGCAGTTTCTCAATTGAGGTACCCTCCTCTCAGATGACTGTAGCTTGTGTGGAGGTGACATGAGGCTAGCCAGCACTGAACATGCGCTCTGTTCTTTCTTACTAAACGATAGATCAAGGGTGTTGCTCAGTGGTAGAGCATCTATCTGCCTGGCTTGCACGAAGGCCCAGGGTTGACCCTCAACAGCACAAACAACAATTGCCTTGATTCTCCCACCTCCTCAGTGTGCTAGCCTTTTATTCATTACCCAACTCGGAAAGACATTTTTTTTTTTTATTGTTCAAGTTTTGGTGCTGTCACATTCTTGTACATGTTGGTTATATGTTCTCCAACTGGGCTACATCTGCAGTCTAATGTTAAGCATGTTCTCCAGCCATCTTGAAGCCCTCCAGTGCGGGTGACAGTTCTGACCATTTAAGAAGGATGGCTACTATTTTGAGCCTAAATTGATTCTCTTGGTCATCTTGTGAGGCCACCCAGAACAAGTTTAATTTCCTGGCTCGGATGACTTTTCTCCTATCTTGTCTTCCTTTCTCTGATATTTCTGAGTGAGCAACTGTCACTTCCTTCAACTGTTGGTCACATGATCGGGCTCTGGGGTCCTTTGCCTTCTTGTTTCCTCTTTGACGTTCAGAGAGTTCAAAGATAAAGGATAAATCCTGAGCTGGGTATGATGGTGAGTACCTTTAATCCCAGCATTTGGGAGGCAGAGACAGGCAGATCCATGAGTTTGAGGCTAGCCTGGTCTACAGCATGAGTTCCAGGACAGTCAACACTACCCAGAGAAATCCTGTCTCAAAGAACAAAGAAACGAACAAACATTGAGCATGAATCTTGAGGTTCTCCATGACTGCCTTGGGAGAGCTGGATTCTCACATCTTCTGCTGTCCTCCTTACACCCTGTTCAATGCAACTGTGCCCCGCACCCCCATTTTACTAACCTAACCCTCTCAGGGAGCTGCCTGTAAGGTGTTAAGTCAGGGAGCTTCTCCCACGCAGTGACCTAAGAAACTTTAGTTTGGCCTATTTGAAGAGAGGTCTCTCACCAGGAAATGACACTGAAGACACTTTGAACTTGGACTTGCAGCCTCCAGAACTGAGAAAGAAATACCTGCTGCTCAAGCCACACCACCAGTGATATTTGCAGCAGTTTGTGCTGAGGTATTTAAATACACCCAGAGTCTTCAGCTTTACTTCATTCATTCTCGTTGAATCTGAAGCTCGGGAGAAGTACTGTAAATCTATATATCAGAAAAATATGACAATGGATTTATTTTCAATTATCTATTTATTTAGAGACAGGGTCTCACTATGTAACTCTAGCTGTCCTGGAACTCACCATGTAGAGTAGACTGGCCTCTTACAGAGATCCTCCTGCCTCTGCCTCCCAAGTGCTGGGATTTAAGGCATGTGCTACCATGCCTTTCTTGACTCTTTTATTTTCATGGTTCTGTGTGTATGGTGTGTGTGTGTGTGTGTGTGTGTGTGTGTGTGTGTGTGTGTGTGTGTGTATGTGTCAATGTGAGGTATCCTTTATAATTATTCTCCACCTTATTTTTTGAGGTCAGGTCTCTCTGAACATGGAACTCACCAATTCCAATAGGCTCAACTGGCTGCAGCCCCCGCCCCCAGGGATCCTCTTCTTGTTGACTCCTCAATGCTGTGATCACAGGTATGTGACGCTGGGCCTGGCTGTTTACATAGATGCTGGGGGCCCCAACTCGGGTCCTTACGTTTGTGTGACAAGGACTTCATCAACCGAGCCTTTCCCCAGCCTCACCAAGTGGTTCTTCAGTGCGCCAAGGGTTTGAAAATAGGAGTGGTCGGAGACTTCCCCCAAACTTGTTGCCAACACTTGCCTTCTCTGCTTGTGTTTATGGAAATAAATTTTTATTAGGTAATCGTTTAATTGTTTTGTTGTGCTAGAGATACCACTCAGGGTCTTATACTGACAGGCAAGTGCTCTACCACGGAGCTACACTCCTAGCTCCAAGGGCTGCAACTGTAAGAGAGCAAGAACTTCATGAATGAACCAATGAATAAGAGATCGTGCTCCGCTTCACATGGTCATGGATTGGGTGCCCTGCCCTGGTTTGCCAATCAAAATCTCTTGAGATCTTAATTCCATAACATGATTTCGTGACTATTACACATGGTTTAAGAAAAAGAAAAAAAACTTTATGTCACAATGCTAGAAGTCTCTTCTATGTTGATACTGATTACAGCTAATGTGACACAGAAGCTCACTTTTTCATCTTCCTTCCCCTCTGATAACAGACATGTTGATATCTACCATATTAATGGATCCTTTGTCTTCTGCACATCCCCTATCTACTGGTTTGAACTAATGTCAAAGAAATCCATTTGCATACGCACTCCAGAACATGGGGTCAGGCAATGAGCTGGGACCTTGAGTTCCTGTAGGCACATAGGTAGTAGGAGCTCTGTCTTGTCATTATCCATGTTCTTATCCACCTGTTGACTCTCCAGACTAGCTCTCAAAGTTCCCAGGTATTCTTAAATGTGGCACGCTAAGTTAACATAGCCACGTTCCTCCAAATGGATGAAAGCAGCATCAAATGAATGATTATATATTTTTTTTTATTCCTCTTAACTTTCATTTCTTTTCATGCCAGATGTGAGCAGATTCTACACTGACTCCCAGGATCCTGTGCTTCTTAGGCATGGGGAAGTGGTGTGCCTGAATAGATCACCATATTCTCAGAGACTTCTCTTAGTCACTGCTCATATAAATGAACTCATTAAAATAAAGGTAATCCACTGGGCGGTGGAGGTGCCTTTAATTTGGGAGGCAGAGGCAGGTGGATATCTGTGAGTTCAAGGCCAGCCTGGTCTATGGAGTGAGTTCCAGGAAGGCACCAAAACTACACAGAGAAACCCTGTCAAACAAAACAAAACAAATCAAAACAACAACAACAAAAAAAAACACAAAACAAAAAAACCCAAAAAATAAAAATAAATAAATAAACAAAGGAAATCCTTGAAACGAAGAACAATGAAAACCCTAAGAAATGATGGCACACTACCAGAAACAGAACAGTTTTACTGGTGATTTGTGGTCTTAGCCAAATCAGAAATAATAGGGGTTTTTATGGGCTTAGTTCTATGAGAACCCTTGAGATGACACAGACATGATATAACAATAAGAAATGTGATCACTGGATAAGGTAAGCTAGTTCTTTATACATAATAACCCCTCCATTGGCAGCACACCTGAATGATCCCCTGATGGAGAAGACAAAATGGATCAACATCTATGAAGGAATGGCAGAAAGTTCTGTGGCTACCATGGGCCAAGCAATTTTTTTTTCTCACAGGTCAACCAGAGACCTTTGGCAGAATTTTCTTTAATTTTTTAATAGCCTCATAAAATGGGGAAAAGACACACTAGGACCCAGGGCAGGGGGAAGGGCGCATTCTGGCCAGGGATTCTGAAGGTAGCCGGCCTTCTGCTCTCTACAGGTGACCCATCCCCTGCCCACCAGGAAAGTGTGAAAAAGAAGGCAGCTGAGTACCTGAGGCCGGCAGAGACCCTCCATGTGCACTTGCCTTGAGGGGTGGACACTTCCCGGGATGTCAGCTCCTGCACTGCCAGCCTCCTGCACTCCTTTCCTTGGGACCTGGCCCTGTTTCCTGCTCTTGTAACCCCAGGGGCCATATCTCTATTAACTGGATCAAGTATGAAAAAAGCAAAGACTCATCAGCTCTGACCTCTCTGTTTTATGTGAATGGCATATGGCCACTATTCTGTCAGTTCACCCATCTAGAGCCAGGGTCTGCAGGCTGTACTGTGTGGCCAGACCTGGCCCACTTTGCCTTTTTTTTTTTTTTTTGTAAGGGCCAAGCAATTTTTAAAAGTATTTATTTTGTTTTTGCCAGGCATTATGGTGCACACCTTTAGTCCTAGCACTTGGGAGGCAGAGGCAGGAGGATCTCTGTGAGTTTGAGGTCAGCCTGGTTACAGAGTGAGATCCAGGATAGCCAGGGCTACACAGAGAAACCCTGTCTCCAAAAACCAAAAAAAAAAAAAAAAAAAAAAAAAAATTTAGTTTATTTTTAACTTGGTGTGTGTGTGTGTGTGTGTGTGTGTGTGTGCGCGCACATGAGTGCAGGTACCTGTGGAGGCCAGAGATGTCAGATCCCCACAGTAGCTTCAGGTGTTTGTGAGCCACTTGATGTGGATGCTGGGACCTGAACTCTGGTCTTCCGGAAGAGCAGTATACTTGCTTAACCACTGAACTGTCTGTACAGTCCCAAGTTGATTTTCTTCCTGGTCATTCATTTTATTGTTGTTTGCTTTGCTTATGCTTTATTTTTTCACATTTATTTGTGTGTGTGTGTGTGTGTGTGTGTGTGTGTGTGTGTGTGTGTGTGTACATGTGCATGTACCACAGCACATATGTGGAAATCAAAGGGTAATTTGCATGAGTCATTTATCTGATTCCACCAGGAATCAAACTCAGGTTATCAGACTTGGCAGCAAGAGCCTTTACCCACAAAACCATCTATCTGGATATGCATTTTTGTTTATGTGTTTTTGAAACAGCTATCACTCTGTATCCCATGCTAGACTGGAACTCATTATGTAGTCCAGGCTGGCTTTCAATTCTGCTTCAGACTCCTGAGGATTGGGGTTACAGCCCTGGGCCACTAGGCCTGTTTCTTCCTTCTTTCTTGTAAGTGGGAGAAAACACCACAGATACTCTACTTTTTTTTTCCAGTAGGAAAGCCTGACCTCCAGGGATTACACGCCTGCTGTACACGATGTCTAGGGCAGTGACTTTGCAGGTAAATTTGTCTTTATCCCCACCCCAGGATGACAGAGGCTAGGATGATGCTAGTGAATATCCTACCAAACACGGAAGAGATTCCTTCTTTCCATTAGAGAATTATCTGGTTTAAAATGTCAATAGTAAGCTATGCATGGTGGTTTACAGCTTTATTTCTAGCATCAGGGAAGCTGAGGCAGGAGGATTGCTGTGGGATGGTCTGTATGTCAAATGTGTTGCTGATTGGTCAATGAATAAATCACTGATTGGCAGTGGCCAGGCAGGAAGTATAGGCGGGACTAACAGAGAGGAAAATTGAGAGAACAGGAAGCTGGGAGAGGAGACACTGCCAGCCGCCATCAGGACAAGGAAGATGTAAAGTACCGGTAAGCCACAAGCCACGTGGCAAGGTATAGATTAATAGAAATGGATTAATTTAAGCTGTAAGAACAGTTAGCAAGAAGCCTGCCACGGCCATACAGTTTGAAACCAATATAAGTGTCTGTGTTTACTTGATCGGGTTTGAGCGGCTTGGGACTGGCGGGTGAGAGAGATTTGTCCTGACTGTGGGCCAGGCAGAAAAACTCTAGCTACAGAGGATTGCAATTTCAAGGCTAGCTTGGATTATATGATGATATCCTGTTTAAAAAAAAAGAAAGAAAGAAAAAAAGAAAGAAAGAAACCCCAAACAAACCAACCAAAAACAAAACCAAACCCAAAAAAACAAAAAACATAAAATTAAAAACAAAACCCAAATACTAAAATTGCCAATAGTCATTATCTCAATAAAGATTTTCAACTAAAAATTTTCCAAAATGCTGCTCTTGGGAATTCCAGATATGGAAGTGTGTGTGGTTCTGATCTCAATCTAGACATTCTGGCTGTCTTGGAGCATCACAAAACTACCCACTGTGAGTCTGTGAGGTAACTCACAGGAGAAACTCTGATTCTTTTTTTTTTTTTTTTTTTTTTTGGTTTTTCGAGACAGAGTTTCTCTGTGTTGCTTTGAGCCTTTCCTGGAACTCACTTGGTAGCCCAGGCTGGCCTCGAACTCACAGCGATCCGCCTGGCTCTGCCTCCCGAGTGCTGGGATTAAAGGCGTGCGCCACCACCGCCCGGCTGAAACTCTGATTCTTATATGATGAAGTACCAGTTGGAAGGTTGAAAGTCTAAGCCAGTGACTGGTTTGGATGTCAATGTAGAAAGGCAGGAGAAAGGTCTGGAACACATGTCATAGCTGTAGGTTTGCCTGGTAGCCTGGAAAGGCACCTGGTGAACTCCACTCAGAAGGCAGACTGCTGGGGAAGAACTCCAAGAGGATATTGTAAGACCGGCTCACAAAATGGGCTCTCAATGACAGATTCTAAAGCTGCAACTTGATACTGTGAAAACCCAGGAATGTCAGGTGGGTGTGAATCAAACGTACCAAAGAAAAGAGGGCTGCTTTTCACATGGACCCATGGGAAGTCTTCATCTTATAGTAGTGAAACACTTTGCTGGAAGCCCCTGGACCATACACACACATTTCCCTCCCAACTGTTATCGCTTTGATGTGGTCAAGATTTTAAACATCACCAGTTTTAAATGTCACGTGGAAACTGGTAGATTTAATGAAGCCTCCAGACAACCCCTGAGATACAATGATAACTCTAATTAAAAATGGAGGGTGACAGACGAGAATGTCGTGAGACTCTATAAGCAAGTGGCATTCCTACATCCTCTTCCATGGAGATTACTTTCTTCATGCCCCTTTGAGCTCTTTTCAGTAGTAAAGAATGGGATCTCCAAATTCTAATACATCCTGAGTTTTCATATGGTTCAAAGATCAGGAAATATTTCTGTGTGTGTGTGTGTGTGTGTGTGTGTGTGTGTGTGTGTGTGTGTGTGTGTGTGTTGCACCCATGCATGTGTGTGGACACCAGGGAAGGACACTGAGTGCCCTGCTCTATCACTTTCCTGCTTTATTGTCTTGAGACAAGGTCTCAGACAGAACCTGGAGCCCAGTGGTCCCTTTGTCTCTTCTCCCCACAGCTCTGCAGTTACAGGTATGCATGCAGCCATGCCCAACTTTCTACACAGGTGCCAGGGATTTAAACTCAGGTCCTTGTGCTTGCACAGCAAATGCTCTTACCCTCTGATTCATCTTCGTAGCCCAAATAGTTTAAATTATAAGGGATTAACAACCTTTTAAAATCAAGTCAGATTTTCATTTCATTTTATAACTTGTCTTCACCTCTTCACCATTATATCTAGCCTGGGATATAAGAAAGATGACCTGAACGTCAAATCAAGGTATGGAGAACATGTGAAGAGTTAACTCAGACAAAAGGAGGGTTAGGGAGCCAAGCTCAAACAAAGCTTTGGACCAGGTAGGCATGGCAGATTAAAATACTATTGGGGTGTAAACTCATACAACCAGTGAGGTTCAAACCATTACCAGGTAGGTCTTGGAAGTTCAAGGCAATCAAATGCATAGACTCAGAAAATCAGGGAGGTTGAGACAGAGGGAGAATTATTCATAGGAGTTCCTTGTAGCAAATGAAGGCTGACCTTCTTCCATCTATAGTAGTATCCAGGCATACAGTCACTGGAGAGCCTTGACCCAACTGAGCTGCTGAAAGGGAGGTTACAGCTCTCTGGATCCATGATCCATGATCAGAAGGAGCCAGAAGCAGAAAGACATGATTCATTATAAGGCCTGAAGGTTGGAAGGGCCTCTGTATTTGGACACAACATAACCCTGAGCACATATTTTAACAGGCTGCACAGACATACACTAGATTTCAAAGTCAGAAATTGTGTCACACCTTAAATGATAGACTTTATCTCCTAATTCACGCAGATCTTTTGTCTGTTTCTTTTCTTTTCTTTTTTTGAGACAATGTCTCATGTATTTCTGGCTAGCCTCAAACTTGAAACATAGCCAAGGACAACCTTGTTTGTTTTTGGTTTTTTTGTTTTGTTTTGGTTTTTTTTTTTTTTTGTTTTTTGAGAAAGGATCTCTCTACATAGCCCTGACTGTCCTGGAACTCACTCTGTAGACCAGGCTGGCCTTGAACTCACAGAGATTCTCCTGCCTCTGCCTCCTATTAAAGTGCTGGAATTAAAGGTGTGCACCACCATGCCTGGCTTGAAGGACAGTTTTAAATGCCCGATCTTCCTGTCTCTACCTCCTGAGAGCTAGAATTCTAGGTATGCACTTACCACCTCTTGCTTATGTGATGGTAGGATCAAACCCAGGGCTCCATGTATTCTAGGTAAGTACTCTACCAACCAAGCTACATCCCAAGACCCCTACACTTGTCTTCTGCCAAGGAAAAATCAAATAGAAGACATACCGCAAACCACATCAGGGACCACTTTGTAGTCGAATTGTGGGTTCAGGAACTTCACTAACCACTGAACATCTAGTGCCTAGCATGAATCAGCATGGTATTTGACAACAGAAGTCCTTTATCCAAGATTCATCTCTAGACCGGATAAGTACACCAGCAGGGGTCTCATTTTTGAGACATAAGAGCCCAAGGCACCCTATTGCCCTGGGAAATGGACATGCAGTGATACTGAGTGTTTTCTAAACGACTGCAAGATATGGAGAGCATCATCAGCGTCCAAGTCTGGGGAAGTGTCTCCAGGATGAAGAAATACTCCTTAACACAAGCTGTACTCGCTTTGAGCCTGGTGATCCCAACCTCATCTCCATTCTTTTTCATTCCTTCCCAGAGCTTACATGTGATGCTCGAAGATGTGCTGTACCCCTTCTGCTGGGAATCCTAGCCTCCTTCCCATTCACAGGATCCTGAAACGTCTCCGAAACCCACCTCCTCAGGCTGCTTACTTTATACTTGCTCTGCACTCTCCAAGTTCATTGTACTAACTCTAAGTGATGTTTGCATCTGGTCAAGGGAGGCGGCTCAGTGAGTAAGTGCACTTCCCGTGCAAGCTCAGGGACCTGAGTTAGGATCCCCACCACCCATATAAAAAGCCGAATGTGGCCCTGCATGCCTGCCATCACAGTGGTGCAGAGGCAGGGAGAGTAGGATTGATGGAGTTCACTGGCCAGCCAGCAGCAGCCTGAGGAGGGCTCTCAGCATTCTAGACACTGGGCCTTGCTGGGCTCCATCATCTGAACTGGTCACCTTGGAGGCCCCAAATCATGATCGTATTAGTATTAATGGTAATCCAGAGTAGTCAGCCTTAGTTTTGGTGACTTAGTTCCGTCTAGTTGCTGATCCTCATTGCTCTGAGGAGTTTGCAGATCTGGGTCCTCATTCCGAAATGATGGTGAGTAGCTTTGGAAAGAGCTGCTTAAGTTTGAAAATATTGTCCAACGGCCACAGAGATGACCGTAGCTGAAAACTCTGTGAATGTCTATGAGGACCTCTCAAGATGCTAGAAGGAAACATTGTTCTTTTCTCTTTCTACTGTGCAGATCTCCTCTACTTTCTACTCACTATAGCAAACCTATGAGTACATCCAGTCTTTTAAGACATTCAGTAGGATGTTCAAAACATACCCTTAACCCTTAACCACTCACAGAACTGATTCTGCCCATATGAAATCTATTCAAACAAAGCATGTTGAAGTTTATTGGTGAACATGGGGGTGTAGTATATTTTAATCAGAGCCAAAGAAATATATGATGAAGGTATCTTTTTAAAATTAATTTATTTTTATTTCATGTGCATTTGTGTTTTGTCTGCATGTATGTCTGTGTAAAGGTATCAGATCCCCTGAAACCAGAGTCACAGGCAACAATGAGTTGCCCTGTGGGTGCTGGGAATTGAACCCGGGTCCTCTGAAAGAACAGCCAGTGCTTTTAACTGTGGAGCCATCTCTCCAGCCCCAGAAGGTATCTTTTTTAAGGGAGGGTCTCATGTGATCCAGACTTGTCTTAAGCTCACTGTTCAGCTAAGGATGACTTTGATCTTCTGCTTCCTGCTTCCACTTCCTGGGTAAAAGGATTACAGGCATGGGCAACATGTCTGGATTAGGTGGTGGTGGGGATTGAACCCAGCCTTTCTGACATGCTAGGGAAGTACAGCTGGAGCTATACCTCAGCCCCAGAAAGTATCATACAGATAGGTAAGTCTGGATTAAGAAGGGTGAGTCACTTAGCAATGGGTCAGAGGACACAGATTAAGTGAATGATACAACCTAGCTTAAAACCAAACAGTGTTTGGACCTTTCCTTTCTGATACTCTGTATTGATTGAAAAAGCATCACACACACACACACACACACACACACACACACACACACACACACACACACACACAAAATGAAGTTTCATATCACATAGCCCCAATTGTCTGAAGAAACCATCAGTCCTACTAAAACAATAGCCCATTTAAATTTAGAGCAGGCTAGTCTGGCCCAGAATCATCCCAGCCCCCCCCCCCCCCCCCCCCCCCAGAAAACAGAGTATTGTTTCCATCCAACCTTGTACTGAAAGGAAGCCTCTCATCTGGCAATGACCTCGTGAGACAACTTTGGGGAGAGCAAAGAGCTGAGAAGAGAAAGGCCCTGTTCTCACTGCAAACAGGAAAAGGCAAGAGAAAAAGCAAGCTGTCTCCCCACAAGGTTTTGCTGGGCCGACGGTGAACTGTTCCGGTACATTCCATCAAATGGATGCCTTCATAGAGTCAAGCCAAGCGCAAACACAGTGTCTGGGACTCACACTCCAGGGACCCACACGTGGGCCAATGGCGCGCACACACGCTCCTGCACTCGCGCACCCTGGGAGAGCACTTATATGGGCTTCATAAGGCTAAGTAATAAACACGTTGTCTTCACCTGCTATTTATGGGTTGCTTGGGGCATCCTGTTCTCTCCACTGCCTTCACCTGAACAGACGGCTCCTGCAGACTGGGCTTTAATGGGGACAACAGTAAATCTGCGAGGCTTTCTGTACCTCTCGCTCTTGCTTTCCTGACCACCCTGCTCTTTTGCAGCGAAAGGCTGACCCACAACATCCACTTAGTCTCAGGCTCCCTTTCTGCATGTTAAAGCCCTTCTCCTTTGTCCTTCCTTCCTTTCAGACATCTCTCTAGGACATCTCTCTAGGAGACCCCTTTCTATTTCACCGCTCCCAGGCATCTGCTTTCAGCAGGCAGCCATAGAACACACAACTCAGCTCTCAGCCAGCTGCGCTCACCCCAGAGGCTCTCAGGGAAATGGCACACATGCACGGAAGTCAAGGAGATGATCTGGCCTACCTGGCATGCACTTCCAAGTTCACTTAAAGGCCTTGCCCACTGTGACTGCTTTACCAGGAGGGACAGATGTTCATTTGGGAGCCAGAAGTGTACCCTGGCCCGCAGATGCCAGACAGTTGCAGAAGAAGATGCTGGAAGAGCCCAGCGGATGCAGAGCCACAGCTGAGCTCCTTGGATGGTTTGGGGGGAGGCCCTTTGCACTCAGCTTCTTCTGGGGATTCTCAGGTCCCGTGTGAGGAGATGGAGTCACAGTTGCACCCTGTCCACCTGCAGGCCACCATGCCAGCCTGGAGCCCTGCCATCTCCCTCATCTCTCAGGCTCATCTTCATCTTGGGCCAAGTAGTTGGTTGTCCCTTGAAAACAGACAAGACAGAAAGGATGCGTTAACTCAGCCTCTCCCCACCGAACGCAGTCCGCCATTGCAGTTCCGATTAAATACAGGACATTATCTCACTGTAATGCCCTCCTGGCGGCGTTCCCAGGAAAATTCTAACTAATCATAAAAATAGAAAGAAAAACGCAACCTAAATTCCATTCCTCGTCTTAAATGAGTGATGTGTTCACTTTTATTTATTTTTCTGGAAGCAAGGCGGGAAAAGAAAATGAATTTCAGGGCTTAGAAAAACAAGCTACTAACAGTACTAAGTATAGCCGAGCAGTGGTGCAGACAGCGCCCTTCTAGCAGATGGAGCTGGCATGGCATGGGCACATCCTGGCTGCAAACTTGGAGGATGATCCTGGAGCACCTGGCAGAGTAATGCCAAAATGGGGCAGAGGGCAGAGAGAGGTGTGGGGTTCAATGTAACACCCGTGTGTACATGTGAGGACACACAGACACAGGTACACGTCGCACATGCTAGCCACTCAGTAGCTCTCCTATGGCTCTAGCAGGTAAGGGTTCCTCCAAGCAGTATTTGACCTTTCTCTTGGATCCTTCTTTCTGGCTGCATGGAGTGATTTCTACGCCACCTCTTTAGGAGATCCCTTCAAAGACAAAACAAGGGGTTTGGGATATCTCTCAGTTGGTAGAGTCCTTGCCTAGCATACACAAAGCCCCAGGTTCGATCCCAAGCATGGCATAAACAGGTGTGGTGACACGTGCCTATAATGCCAGGACTAGGGAGGTAGAGACAGGAGGATCAGAAGTTCCAGGTCGTCTTTGGCTACATAGCAATGGCAAGTTTGGTGCTAGCTTGGGGGTACATAAGGCTCCTTCTCAAAAACAGAAGACAGAATAAATAGAAGCCTGCTCTAAAGAATCCATATCCCAACTCCAGGCCAGGTATGGACATTCTAAACCCATCCTTCATTGGAGCCATGAGACTGTAATCGATGCAAAACTGCGTAGTTGGTTAACTTGGTGGTTGCTCACTCTGTTACCTCATTTGTCTCATAGTAACTGTCCATAAACATCTGTCTGAAGGGAGGGTTGATGATCTGCCCACCTATACGTGGTACGTTATATGATTTTGGCAGGATCCAGGCTTAGCAGCAACCAAGAGCTGTGGAATGGGATCACAGCTGGTGGCCACCAGACTGAGCATCAACCTCCTCCCCAACAATGTGTCCTCTTTCCCTCTAAGAAGTGTTTGCAAGATACACGACAGGAAAGTTCAAAATCCCCAAAGCCAGCTTCTGTGTTCAGGGATGAAAAGGAAGTAAAAGACACGCCTCCATGCCGCCTCCCTCTCTCTGAACCATTAGCAGCCCAACCATCCCCCATCATATAGCTCCAGCCCTGGAAATGGGCACTGCTACTTGATAGCCAAGTTCTAGCTGGGCTAATTAAGCATACTGAGCTAATAACCTTCCATTTTGGGACCAGTATTATTCATAATTTAATGTATTGTTGCTGAAACATCAACCTTTCGACAACTGGCATGTTGCCCGCAGCAGCCCAAGTGCTGACCATCTTTCAGTAAAATGAGTATTATTGTTAAAACAGGTATAAATCATTCATGGCTGCAGCTTTTGTGGCAGACCCTACGCGAAAATAAGCAGTAAGCCGGGTAATTTATTTACCTTTTGGTGATTATTTTTTATGATTTTATGATCATATTCAACGATTCATAAATATTGGCCAGGTGCCATTTTGTAATCATTTTACATTTTAACTATTAGTGAGGCGGTTCTGCTTTTCATCTTTAAAATTTTCAGGATTGATATTCAGCCACTTAATCCAGACACCAAGGCAATTTTATTGGGCTGAGGGGGGGGCGGGGAATAACTAAGTGTTCAGGGCCCCTTCATTTGAACAAACCACTTTCAACAGAGCCATTTGGAGTGTCCGACTTGTTACACACAACACTGCACTCGGGGCGACAAAGTTTCTTTGAAGTTTAACACACGGAGGGGGCCTTGAAATTGGAATAAGAGCCCAGGAAAACAGTTAACAAGCTTCTGGTTGGGAAGAGGATGGCGGCCTGGAAATGTTGGCTCTCAGCCAAGAAGGTTGGCTTGACTCTAGCCCTACTCCCAGCACCTGGTTGGGGAATGTGATTACAGTCCCCCGCGGATCTGGAAACTTCTTTATTACCCTCCTGCCTGCTTCTGCTGCCCGTGTCAGCTTTGGGCTCCCCAAAACGGTTCCAGAAGAATGGACTCCCCCCTGTCCCCACGACAGCAAGCAGGAGCTGGGGTGTGTGTGTGTGTGGGGGGGGGAGCTGAGAATCGGTGGGGTCTTAGAAGACTGGCATCCTTTCATGGGATCTTCCACTGTCCCTTCACTCTCCTAAAACCATGAAACGAGAGTTCCTAGTAAGTAAGTAGCAGAAGCCAAGGGTAGCCTGGTGGGAGGAGACAGGCTGGAAAAGGCGGAACATGTGACATCGTGTTAAATCTCTTCCTCTAGGCTGGGGTGCTCTCTGCAAGTGAGCTTGCTTCAGGGAGCTCATGCCCTGTCAGGCATGTTGGCCCAGAGGGGCCTCAGCCAAACAAGGCTGGAACTTTTGCCCTGGACATAGATGATGAGATCTTGAAACACAGCCATGGTTATGTTATAAACAAACTCCCACATCCATCCAGGAGCCCAAGCAGGAAAGAAGAATGGGTTATAGTGCTTTCTGGAATGCTTGGGACAGAGAAGCCCAGCGACAGACAGACTCTGGTGTTTTTTTTAGTTGTGTTGTTGTTGTTGTTGTTCTGTTTGTTTTTTTGTTTCCCTCTGCCTCCTGCTTATTTCCCGCCTTGCAGCTTTGATGATCCTTTTCAATTGCATTCTGGCTTTAGGGTTTATCTAGACAACTTTCAGGAACTGGCTCTCTCCTTTGACTTTGAGGCAGGGTCTCTCTTGGTTCTGCTTCCAGGCCACATACTCCAGGCTGGCTGGTCGGTCTCTGCCCAGCCTCACCTTGTCACAGGAGTGCCGGGACTACAGATGCACACCAC
Organism: Peromyscus californicus insignis; assembly: GCF_007827085.1. Classification (NCBI taxonomy): domain Eukaryota; kingdom Metazoa; phylum Chordata; class Mammalia; order Rodentia; family Cricetidae; genus Peromyscus; species Peromyscus californicus. Next base: position 102,528,467 of record NW_026294606.1, read on the forward strand.
TGCATCTGGCTTTGCACCTGGGTTCCAGGGATCAAACACAGGCCACCAGGCTTGTTCCAGGACTTTTACCTGCTAAGCCATCTCCTTGGCCTCCCATTTTAATGACTTTTAAGTGTGTACTTCGAGGTCATTAATCACATTCATGATGTTAGGCAACTATCACTATATTCTAAGATTTTTCATCACCATAAACAGAAACTCTGTCTTCATTAAGCAATATGTCCTTCCCGCCTCCTCCTCCACCTCAGCCCCTGTCCCTGGAAATCTCTAATCCACTTTCTTTCTCTACAATTTTTTTCTTCTCGACAGCTCATATAAACGATACTGTGCAATATTTTTTCTATTGTGCCAGGCATACTTCCCTAAGTATAACACTTTTAAGAGTTTATCCTTGTTAGAGCATGTAAGTGAACCTAATTCTTTTTTAGGGTAACTAATATTCCATTATGTATACATTTTGTTCATCCATTCATTAATTGTTAGGCGCTTGGGCTGTTTCTGTCTTTTGGCTACTGCAATAATGCTGGACATAAATGTGCAAGTATCTCAATTCCTATTTATATATGCATATGTCTGTATCTGTGGTATGCATGTGTGTATGTGTGAGTTCATGTGTGCGGGTGCCTGAATGGGGAGTGAATGTATACACATGTGTGGAGGCCTGCTGTTGATGTCGGGTGTCTTTTTTGATGACGCTTTACCTCATATATGGTGCCAGGGTCTCCTGCTGAGCCTAGAGCTCTGAGCATCCCCTGTCTCCAGCTCCTGTATACTGAGATTACAGTCGGGCTGCCATACCCTCCTGGCTTTTACATGGGTTCTTGGTATCTGAATTCCAGTCCTACTGAGCTATCTCCTCAGCCTTATATATGGAGATAGGTAGGTAGGTAGATAGGTAGGTAGACATATATACATACATACATACATACATACATACATACATACATACATACATACAGATAAACATGGCCTCACTATGTAGTCCTGGCTGGCCTGGAACTTTCTGGTAGTACAGGCTGGCTTCAAACTTACAGAGATACTCTGCCTCCTGAGTGCTTGGATTGAAGGCATGTGCTGTAAAACCTAGTCTCTAAATATATTTTGACCATCACTGTTTTTTCATTAAAAGGTCACTCACTGTACATTATGTACTCTGAGCCACCTTGATCTTGGATGCTCTGCCTGTTTTCTTAGCAGATCTGGCCTAGACCTACATTACAAAGCCATGCTCGCCAGGGATTCCTCTCCAGCTATCCTGTTATACCATGGCTTCAGGGGTCTTTTACAGGCACCCCTCAGCATTGCTAAGGCCAGTGCTGGTTGTGACTCTTCTGCATCAGGAACTTACTCTTTCAATACAGGGCTTGCTAAAACAGGCTGCTTCTCCGGTAAGCCAAAGAGCAAATTAAGAGACAGCATAACCTGGGATGAGTGAAATTCCCTTTCAAATCATGTCAGCCAGAGCAGATGTTGTCATGAAATTTGATGTTATGGATTTATTTCCTAATACAAAGTCTGAAAGGGAAAACAGCGTAAGAGATGAAATATGAATTGGACATGTCTATAGAGTGTGAATTGGATTCAAGACAAAATATTGTGAATGGTTAATAGGGTCAGTCTAAGTATACTTGTTGAAATAATCTCTTGGATATGCAAATGTTCTGAGAACTACACTGTCAAATATCTATTGTGCCCTCTTATCTGTGTGTTCACAGAACTCCTACATGTAATAACAAATGAAAACTGTGAATCTCAAAAATAATGTCACCCTAAAATAATACTTCTCTTTGAATAGTAATTTTTGTTGTCAGGGTTTTATTTTATTTTATGTTTGACACATACTAGCCTGCCGGGTCCTTAACATAGCAGTCTTTAAAATGAGGTGAACTTAGATGTGCAGCAGGGTAGGAAGGGGTGAGGGCAGGCTGCATGTTCCACTTATCCGGGGTTGTACAGCCTGCCGCTAGCCTCTGCCAGGCCTTGGTATTTTCCCGGAGGAATGTCTCCTGACCACAGGCCCCTCTGGGTAGAACTCCCTTTCTCGGAACACTGTCTTGATGGCTTGAGATGCATGATACAGCCACCATCTCACCACGGTAAGCAGCCCATTACACATGAGGATGGCCAAGGAGAGTTCAGATGGAGGATGCCGGCACGAAAGCCAAAGGATTCACTGTTATGACAATTTCTAGGGTGCTACTATCCAGCTGGTCACTAAGCCACGTAGCCAGATGGATTGGGCTTTCTTCCATTGCTTTCCCTCATTTCTGAGAACTGGGAACAGAGTGGATGGATGAAGCAGAGACAAGAGGGACAGCAGATAGATGACCCCACATAGTACTCACGTTCTAGAACAATCTATAATCCATGGTAGCTACTAAAAATGTACTTCAGATGAAATGAATCAATATCAGAGTTGACCCGAACTGACTGATGGGTGTGACCTAGCTTAACTGTGCAGGAGACTGGCAGAATTCGGCACACAGAAACAGCAGGAAGTGGGGGAGTGTAAAATAATCCGATTATCCCACATAAATAAGAGTACCTCTCACTTTTCCCAGTTACAAGTTGGAACTCAATGCCCAGAATCCTCTGAAACAAAGGCTTCTGAAGGCCAAACATCTGGAAACAGCTGGCCCTCGGTCCCCACCTATTGCTCTGTATCCATTCTTTGGGTGCATCATGTCATCCCTTAGTACTTGTCACGTTTCTCATTTCCGCGTTCGTTTCCTGCCCACCACAGCCCATCTACCCCGAATCCTAGCAACGTTGAGCCCTGCTTGCTTTCTTCTTGGCCAATGTGACACACACTTCAGTGTCTCCTTTCCTCTCCCTCGGTCCGTACGCACAGTTCAAGCAAGTCTCTCAGCGTGCTCCTCCGACCCCCGTCATCAGAAGTTCTCATGGTATTATCTAAATATACCAATGAATGGGATCCTTCAAAAGTATACTATATCAGAACTCCTCAGGGGACTCTTAGACTCTCCTCTCCACTCGGAACTGACAACATTGCCTTCTATCATGATGATCCTGCTAATAAGACATCACATGACTCTGGTGAGCAGCATTCTGTAAGGCTTTTTCTTTCCTGTAGGTGCATGGAACAAAGAATGGGGAGCACCAGAGGGTGGTAATTCTCTCCACCATGTGTTAACAGGAAAGAGAAAGAAGCCTGGAAAAACAGATCAATGCTTTGGAAGCCTAGAATATAGGTATGGTAGGTGGGCACTCTGGAATATTCTAACAAAGCTCTAATACCTTTCCTACGGATTTCTTTTTTTAAAGCCACCAGAACCTGCATATATTGGAAAGTAATACATTTGCTAACAGCATGAAGGCTCTCATTTCTCCACTTTCTTTTTGTGTGTATGTGTGGGTACATATTTACATGCATGCGTAAGCAATGTGTGTGTGGATGTGGGTGCATAGTCATGTGTGTGTATGTGAATATGTGAGTGTATGGGTGCATACTCTTGTGTGTGTGTACATGCATGCATGCATATCTCACATACAGAGGTCAAAGACAACTTGGAATGTTGGTCCTCAGACCACTTCCTACCTTTTGTTTGAGATACTGTCTCTCATTGGCCTGGAACTTCAACAAGGAGACCAGGATTGATGGCCAGAGAGCCCTAGGGATCCACCCCTAAGCTGACAAGCACACATTACTACATTGGGCTTTTATTTGAGTGTTGGGAACTGAACTCAGGCTGTCGGACTTCCTGCAGGTACCTGCTGAGCCATCTTGCCAGCCAACTCCATTTTCCTCTGTGGTTTAGGTCACACTTGGCAAGTAGTTTTTTGTTGTTGTTTCTTTTTCTTTCTTTCTTTCTTTCTTTCTTTCTTTCTTTCTTTCTTTCTTTCTTTCTTTCTCTTTCCTTTTCTTTTCTTTTTTTCCTTTTTTCTTTTCTTTTCTTTTTTTTTTTTTTTTGAGACAGGGTTTCTCTGTGTAGACCTGGCCATCCTGGAACTTTGTCTGTAGACCAGGCTGGCCTTCTACTCAGAGATTCCCCTGCCTCTGCCTCCCGAGTGCTGGGATTAAAGGAATGCAACACCACCATCTGGCTTAAAGAGGAGTTCTAACAGGGTCTTGCAAATGTGGGCCAGTTGGTACCATGCTGACCAAACACTCCTTTGCTGTGAGATCTCCCCCCCACACTGTAGTGCCATCTGTGGCCATTACCCACTAGAACCAATTTTGACAACAGCATAACATCTTTAGACATTGCCAAATAGTCTCTGGGAGCCAAAAATCTCCCCTGGCCGAGAATCCCTCCTGTGTGAAAAAAATCCATGTCTGTGCCATGTAGATGACCAACACTTCTTCCCATTTCAGTTTCAGAATTTCTTGTTTTAGTTAGCAACACTGCTGCTCGGTACCCTCTGGATGCTAATCAGCCAACTTCAGATTGTCCTCACCCCACATCATGAGGAGGCTGCTCCTGCATGGCTTATCTCCCATCTTCACTTCTGGATCTCTAGATTAAGGACTTGACTCACCTCAGGCTTTTCCTAGCTTCTTCCCCCAGGGTTCCTGACACGGCCCTTCTGTCTAGTCTTCGGGTTATTCTTTGCACAGTTAGTTACCTGTTTCTTCTCTTAGACTAGCAATTATGAAGAGTTCCTTTGTTTCGAGTCACTTTCACTTTTCTTTAGCAGGCCTGGCCTAACACTGGTGCAAAAAAAAAAAAAAAATGCCTGTTGACTTGAACAAGTGAATGTCTTGACCACAGGAGGTCTAACTGCAGACAAGCAGTGATGTTTCTACAAGTCTTTCCATCATTGAAACACTTTTCCAATCCCAAGCTCAGTTATTAATTCTCTCTTTGGCACTTATGCCTTTTAATTTATCTCATTTTCCAAGACTTTAATCCACAAAACAAACCAATGCAAAAACCCCCTGGGCTAGCCTGGGGTAAGAGCCCTAGCTTTGTCAGTTTTTGGAAAGTTTGTAACCTCTCTAAGCCTTACTTTCATCTTCTCTAAAGGGGAGCATGAAAAGCGCCTCCCTCAGAGACTGCTATCAAAGTCAAGGGAAAACTAACCCGGAAGTACTTAAATACCTATAAAGTACTTGAGATAGTTCATAGCCCATGGTATAGGATCCAGAACTAGTAGTCCCTGGGTCCTGGTGTTCCTCCATCTGTGTCTTTGTTGAGGTCCTCACTGGATCCCTGTTCTTAGAAGGAGGTTCATATTCCTAATCAAGAATATCCTGGGTCCCCTGCTGTATTTCAGCATCACTGTTTGCAATTGAGCACCCCAAACTGGATTTGCCTCACTTCTCTCCATCAACAAGACCTGTGACCTCAGACTCCGGCGCTGCCCTAACCCTCCCCACCCTGAAGCGTCTCCTCCCATTGGCAGCTCACACTATGATACTGAGAATTAATTGCCTCCTCATTCATGTTTCCACAGCTCTTTGAACCTTCCTCTCTATGTACTTTTCATATTGTATTACAGTTTGCTTGTTTTTGTATCTGAACTCCTCTGGGAGTCCGTGAACTCTCAGGGTGGAGACTATGTCTCAGGCCTTTTTCTGTTCCACTCACAAGGTCTACAAAATTCCAAGGGCTCAATGAATGTTTTCAGGGTTTTTTTAAAGCAGTAGTACCTTTTATGTGTGCTCCCCTCTGCAAAGCCTTTTACACGGATGGTCTTTTGGGAGCTTCCGCTAGGGTTGTTCTGAAAGATACTGAGAGACATATGTAGAAGGCAAGGCCAGGAGTTGAACAATTGAGCCCAAATCTCAAGTTAACAGAAAGTCCTGACTCCTCAATTCCCTTGTTCACAGCTCATTGTTTCTCAGAGACTATGGATGTTGGATATCATGGAGAAGAAATGGCCACACCCACTGAGACAAGGGAAATCTTTCTGTCATGTTGTTAAGTGAACCTGTCTCCACCTGGAGTGTTAAGAGGTCTTCGGAAGGGTTGCCATGATAGTTGGGAGGTGTGCTCTGTTTAGCCCCCACGTTTGGAATTAGATGCCACCAACGGCTTCAAATACGGTCATTTGACCCAGTTAGTCAGGAGAAGAGTATGTTCTCTTTTTGAGCTATCTATAGGAATATTTGCCAACGAAGGCAGGCTAGCCCATGGTTCATAGGCTCAATGATCTAATAGCATGGAGACAGGGGCTGAAGAGATGGCTCAGTGGTTAGGAGCACTTACTGTTCTTGCAGATGACCTGGGTTCAGTTCTCAGCACCCACATAGTGGCTCACAACAGTCTGTAACTCCAGTTCTAGGGGATTGATGCCTACTTCTGACCTATGCAGACACTGTACATACATGAAAAACACTGTATCTAAATCTATGTCTCTATGTCTCTATATCTCTATGTCTCTATCTATCTATCTATCTATCTATCTATCTATCTATCCATCCATCCATCCATCCATCCATCCATCCATCCATCCATCTACCTATCTAAATGAATCTAAAACATTAAAAATAAGTAAAAGCATGGAGACAGAAAGGATCTTTAGAGAAAAAAACTTGTGGGCCTCTGTTGACTTTAAGTATAGACTCGACTCTGCTTTCTCTTCATGAACTAACCGTTAACACACAGCTCAAATGTCACTTGCTTTAGGAAGCTTTCCTTGGCCATTCCTTCCTCACCCCACTTCTGTGCTTGTACACACCCTGCTGGAGTTTTGAATTATTCCATCATCCATGTGGTTGAGTGACCAAGGACAAATGTTTCCTTCCTTTGACAGTGAACTCTCTGAAGGCAGGCACGGCCAAAACGTCACTGGACCATTGTCAGAGGGCAAGAGTCCTCAGAACAAAGAGAATTGTGAGCTGTCTGGTCACTCACTTTTCCCAGCCATTTCTTGTGCTCCGTGACATGAACTCTTACTCTAGTACATCTTGGCATACTTTATTTGTAAACAGTTTTTGTTATTTTTTGTTAAATAAAAATACTACACATTGGGGCTAGGGAGGTGACACTCAGTGGCTAAGCGCTTCGGCTGCTCTTCCAGAGGACCTGGGTTTTATTTCCTGCACTTGGCACATGGCAACTTACAACTGTAACTCCGGTTCCAAGGCATCCTACACTATCTCCTGGCCTCTGAGGGCACCAGGCACCCACACGGTACACATACACACATACATGTAGGCAAAACACCCATACACAGAAACAACAACAAAATAATACACTTCATGGCTTTCTATGCCACGTTTCTCATGGCTTATACATCATGGCTTATCCTATATGATCTTTATCTCCGGCCCCCCCCCCTCCCGCCGCCGCCGCCGCCGCCGCCGCCGCTGCTGCCGCCGCCGCCGCCGCCGCCTTTTTTTTTAAGACAGGGTTTCTCTGTGTTAGCCCTGGATGTCCTGGAACTCGCTATGCAGTCCAGGCTGGCCTCAAACCCGGAGATTTGCCTGCCTCTGCTTCCCAAGTGTGCCAAAGGGATCAAAGGCATGCACCACCACTGCCAGGCTAAGATCTTTATGATGTTGATTTCCCTGGACCCAGGCTTCTCTCCACTTCCTCCCTCTCTTTGCCCTTATGCACACTGATTTACCATCTTCCACCTCTGTGCTTCTCTCCGTGGAACACCAGTCTGAGCCATAACATTTTCCTGTCACAGACAATCCCTTTTTACATTGCTCTGAAGCCTTAGCAGAATCCTTGTCCCCATGGTATGTTAAGAGCCTCTCCAAGCTTAGCTCTCCAAGCCTCAGCAACCACCTGACTCCTTGTGGTGTTCATGTGATTTCTGCCTCTTTTCAGTTATAACACAAACTCAGGAAGGGCAAGGATCTTGTCTGGTTCTGTTTTTTTCCACCTTGGTGCCAAGGGTTACAGGGCTGGTTAAATTGTGAAATAAGGACCCATAGAATTGAACATTCATCTTCTTTAAAAATAAATAAATAAATCTAATGACATTCAAAGTCTTCACCAACTCTGAGAAGACTTCAAATGCACACTGGCTTTTGGAGGGCCTCAGATTTTGGTCTCCAAGACTTTTGTTCCAGAAGGACGTGATACCAGGGTTAAGCAAGTTGCAAATGTACAAGTTCTCCTCCTCTTTGGGCGAATGATCTTCAAAGGACTTAAAGAGTGGAGCCGTGAGATGGCTGCCATGTCTCCGTCCAGTTTCACTCTCTTTATTGTCCTCTTGGGTCTGGTTAAATCAGTTGACCCAGCTAAAGTGACATTTGCAGTTAGTTTTTTTTTGCAAACTGCAAAATCTTGCACAACACTCAGAAGAGGGGCTGTCGCAATTCTGTACAACTTGGAAACCGTGGGGGCCGATTTGGCCTACGAAATACTGACGTTGTCTCCTAGTCCTCGTCACTTGACATAGGGGCCCTTCCTTGGAAAGTTTAAGCAATCAAAACACTAATCAACTGTTCTTGGACAATAATGCTGGTATGCCTCTGTGCATTCGCTGGGTCTGGGTCCAAGGGGATTATCAGCTGACAGCTATGTAGCAATGTTTGGTCACTATATGGCTGATGAGAAATGGCCCGGGACGCTGTTATCTTCTCAGACATTACTAAGTTTTGTTAATGGTGGGACTAACTTTCCAACTAACTGTTGGCGGGTGAGTAAATCACTGATAATAGTGAAAAAAAGCAGATATTGAAGCATTTTTTTAAAAAAAATGACTAATTGCTTTTATATAGTCGTACCCAACTTGATTGACAAGGAGAAAGGAGCTTCAGAGGTGACTCCTAGTAGAAATGGACATTGCCATGTAGACCGGAACCCTGGTCAGCAGGCACTGTCACAGATACACAGCAGAAGCTGTCCTTTACTAGCACGCCTTCCTAGCTCACCCCAAAATGTTGCTTGTCCCCATCTCTGCACAGCAGTGTGTGTACTTTTCAAGTCTGTTTGCACCTCTGTTGTACTGATGTCTTTATTTCCATTTGGAGAACATCTTGAAGGCAGGACCACGCACTATGGACTTACTTGTTTGTTTGAGACAAGGTCTCATTAGATAACTGAAAATAGCTAAAACTTTACAATATCGTCCAGGCTGGCCTGGAACTAATAATGTGGCCCAGGCTGGCTTTGAATTCGCTGTCCTCCTGCCTCAGCCTCTCGACGCTTGGATTATGGGTATGTATCACCTTGCCTGGCTTGGACTGTGCCTCTTTCTGTTTGAACCCCATGTGCCTGGTACAGGGGACACTTAAGCACGAGGTTAATGGATGGGAAGGGGAAGAGAGGGAGGAGGAGGTGCATATTACTGGAGAAACCAAAGTTTGGCCACACACACACCCCTCCTTCCTCTAGCTTCCCTTTCCAGACTACCCATGAGCACACCCTTTAGGGCCTCCCTGGCTGTCCTGGTCACACCAGTTCCTGCAGAGTGTGGCCACAGTATGGCAATGCCTGCCCTCTTCTTTGCTGCGGCTAGAAGGGAGTTAAAGCTGAGGTTTCTAATTGCTCCCAGGAGGTCTTACTACCTGTTGATTAGGTCCTTTTGGGATCAGCATCAAACCCGACAACAATAATAAACACTCCCTTCACTGGAATTTAGTAACGACCCTGCCTGCCCTGCAGGCCTGGTGGCCATGGGGAGGGGGGACCGGCTGCTATGGGGACTAGAACTGCAGGCCATGGAAAGGGATGCTTCGGAGAGCTGGTATTGGCTCAGAGGTGCAGCTAACAAGTTGGCAAGCACTGGTTTGGAGATATTTTTGGCTGCCCAGCCGCTTTCCTGTTCCTACAGCACGAGGCACCTTAGGGAGGACCCTCCACAGCCAGCTGGGTGACTCAAGAGATGGACCTGGGTGGTCTTTCCACAGGCATCTAGGAGTTTTTGAGAATGGCCTGGTAACTGTTTTCTGCATGTTCTTCCAGAAGGTTCCTTTTTTATATACAATTGTGCGTGGATGAATGTGTGAAGGGGTATGTGAGTGTGTGTGTGGAAAAAGTGTGTATATGTGTGTGTGTGGTGTGTGGTTTCAGTGTTTCTACTGAAAAATGCAGTCATGCTTTTGATGCATCTCAATCTACAATGGAACTACATTCTAATAAATCCGTTGTAAGCTGGAAATACTGTTGGTCAAGGATGAATGTAATCTACAAACAGCATCCGTTAGTGTTTCCTCCCTCCCTCTCTGGCTTCCTTCTTTCCTTCCTCTCATTCCAAAGCCAAATCTGGACTCACAGTCATGGTCCTCTTGCCTCAGCTTCCCAGGGGCTAGAATTATACATGTGCACTACTAAGCCTGGCTTCTTCATCTACCTAAACATGTTCAGAACACTTGCATCGGCCCACTCTCAAGATCATCCAACACAAAGCCTAGTTGATAGCAGTTAAGTGTTGCCTCTCTCATGCGAAGTCCTGAATGCGGTACTGGAGGTGAAAAGGAAGTATAGAATGGTCCTATGGGTACACATTTGTACCACCAGCAAGTAAAACGAAAAAAATGCCTCAATTAAATCATACTGAAGTCTGGGAATATGGGTAAACATTTTGTTAGGCAAACTGCTCTTTTCCTTCCCTGCCAATCTACGCTAGGCATCTTTCCATGCCATTATGTACTTGCCCCAATCTGTTGGGAAGATTTAGAGTAATCCAGAATAAGAACAAAGCAAAATACATTGAACCATTGTCTTCATGTTGAACATTTTGAACACTGCCAATTTCTTGCTACTGCAAATAAAGCTGCAGAGAATATCCTTGTTTTTTTTTTTTTTTTTTCATGTACTTGTACAAGTAGTTTCGTAGTTAAGTTACATTTTAAAAGGCTAGGCTTTCCACAGCCTGGCATAGCACCTGAATATGCCCTCTTCTTGGTCTGTGGATAGTATAAATTCTAAAAAATGTACGTGTGTGAGCCTGAATGAGTTTATGCACATTATGTGTGTACAGGTCCCATTGAAGCCAAGAGAGGGTGTTGGATCTCTTGGAACCGGAGTTACCTGTGGTCGTAAGCCATGATGAGGGCGCTGAAAAGCAAACTGAGGTCCACTGCAAGAGCAATAAGTGCTCTTAAACACTGAGTCATCTCTCTAGTTCCCTAGTATACATTTTTTAGCTAGTTAATTAATTGTGATACTGGTGATAAACCCAAGGCCTAGTGCATGCTGGGCAAGCACTCTGCCACTGTGCTGTCCCTTTAGCCAAGTATAATCTCACTTAGTTGTGATAATTTAATTGTAACAAAAGATATCTCAATAATGCTTTCATTTCAATTTTTTATGGCATCACATTTATTATGCAATTTAAAAACAATATGTAAATGTTGACAGAACGTACAAGAATAATTCCGATGTTTCACACACCCTTCAGATAAGTTCATCAGTTATATTTTGTGCCATTTGCTTATTATTTTTTCCTCTCTTCATGTTTACATCTATGCTGTCCAACATGGCACCCACTAGCTAGGCTACAGTGAAGTAGAATAAAATAAATAATTTGATCCTGTGGTCACATCTGTCCTTATGCAGCCCAGGGGCTTGAGAGTCATACATGGTGACTGGCTACCTCATCATCAGAGAAGACTCAGACCATTCTCAGGACAGAAAGTGCCACTGGCCAGCTCCGAGTTAGAGGAATCCATACTCTTTTAACCTTTTAGGATTTAGGTGGAGAAAGTGTATGCATTCCCCCCAAATACTTTAATGTGTACTTCCTGAGAACAAGAGCATTGTGCCACTCTAAGTCAGGATGGGTAATGTCAATATATCAGCTAATATACTCACCACATTGGAGGCTCGTCAAGCCCCCTAAAGTTGAGGCTGGGGATGTAGCTCAGTTGGTAGAGTGTTTGCCTAGCATACACAAAGCCCTGGGTTCCATCCCTAGGTCTCACATGATGAAGGAGAGGACAGAGTCCACAAGTTGTTCTCCTACCTCCACGTGTGTGTGTGTGTGTGTGTGTGTGTGTGTGTGTGTGTGTGTGTGTGTGTATGCAATGAATGAATTAAAATAATGTTTTCATTACAAACTTCAAAAAATCTTTATAGCTCATTTTTCCTGCCCTGATTAAGTTAGGATTATGTTTTTCACTACCTGTGATGAGTCTTTTTGCTGCTGCACCTGAAGAATTAAGAATTTGAGATGTATATCTAGTCTATGAACCCCTCCAAGGTGAGTCGTTTGCCTTATGTGTTTAGCATTAAGAACCAGGCCTAGACGGAAACCAATGACTAGAAAAGTGCCCGGATGAATGGATGGATGAGTGAATGGATGGATGAGTGAATGAATGAAGAATTAATGAATTTCTGCACCCCCTTTTACTCCTCCTTAATTGTCACCCTTCCTCTTCTTTCTCCAAAATCAAAACAGAAAAAAAAAAGACACATACAATTATTTTGGAAACACGTTGTCGAAAAGCCACTCAGGAAAAGGTATTATTAATAGGACTGTAGACTGGCGCCACAGCCTTTGGAAGCCTTTTTGGCAATGTTGATTATTTAGAAAAAGCAGCCTTCCTTGTCCCAGCAATTCCGCCTCTCAGGACTTTCACTGGAGTAGTATGCACACAGGACAGGGCAGGTGGAAGGTGCTGACTGCAGTTGGCAGCAGGGTAGGGCACGTGTGTATCCTCAGGGAATGGTTAAAGACACATAGGGAACACCCACAAACTCAACAACTAATATTTCTCGTATTTTTTTTCAGTACCAGGGACTGAACTTGGCCTTCAGCATGCTAGACTCTAACTGAACTAGCCCTCTTTTACTTCTTATTTCAAGAAAGGGTCTCATCTCATTAAATTTTGCTGGGCTGGGCTTGAATTTACACTGTAAGTCAGAGGTTACTTTCATCCTCTTGCCTCAGCTTTCCAGGTATCTGGGATGTCTGGACAGCATCATTGGTCCAGCTCTAGTCCTTAACTTAGTAAGAAAATATCCACCACCTGATCCGTAATATTAGAGATTTAAGTCATAAGGGGAGGACTGCGGAATACGCTGAGGCACCTGGATAAGACAGGATGGAGCTGTGGACACTGATGAAGATGAACCCTTCCAAGCATCTTAAACTACTAGGGAAACGGGCAACATCACAACACAAAACAGCAGGGAGGTGTGCTATAGTGCTCAGAACCCCAAACTTAATCTATAATCATATGCATGTGAATTAAAATGTGAGGGACATCTACCAAACTGGGTAGGATACCTTGTCACCTTGGGGACAGGCCAGAGTTTCTGCATGTGTTCAGGGGCATTTTCATTTTAGCCTGTTTTCCCCCAGCCCCCCGTGAGGGTGCTGTATGCATGGCCAGTGAAATTAAAAATAAATAAATAAGCACACTAATGGGAGGTCTAACAAGCATGCCAGCTAAAAGAAAGCAGGCACTATTTAAACATTAAAGAACTAAAGGCAGCAGCTGCAGCACTCTCAGAATGAAAATTGACCTGGAGGCCCTTGCTATCCATGACGCCAACCTATATATAATCCAATACACGAAACGCTATGTTCTCATAGGCCTCACCTGCCAAGCTTGTTTATTTATCTTCATAAGACTTCACAGGTTGCATGGGTGGCAAAAAAAGGAAAATAATATTTGTTGTAAGTCTAACATATCCGAAGCATTGTGATATTTGCTATTTCATTCAGCTGTAGACTCTCCAAGAAGCATTACTCTTTTAGTCTATGTGTATTGTTGTAGCAAAGCATCAGAGGCTCGGGGCAGGACAAGGGCTTAGTCAGTTTAGAGTTCTGAAGGTTTAAAAGCAAGGTGCTGGCATTTGCTTGGCTCTTGGTGAAGGCCTTAGCAAGGTTGGCATTATTTTGGCAGAAACATTTATGAAAGAGGTGCTGGGATGAGAAGGAAGGCTTGTTTTACAACAACCAGTTCTCAGGAGAACCAGTTCAGCTTTAATGCCTTCCAAAGATGGTGTTCTCATGATCTAACCACCTTCCCCTAGGTCTCGCCTCTTTGAGATTCCGTCACTTCAACATAGCTGCAGTGGCTACCAATCCTTTAACACATGAACTTCAGGTGGGACAGCTTCAGTGGGCACCAATGCTTTAACACACAGCTACAGTGGCTACCAATCCTTTAACACACAGCTACAGTGGCTACCAATCCTTTAATGCATGGAACTTCAGGTAGGACATACTATGGCTTTCTTAAGAAATGTGCCCCACAGGCTCAAGTGTTGAATGCTTGGATGCTAGGCGGTGGTGGGAACTTTAAGATCTGTGTCCTAGCTGAAGGAAGCACACTGGGGATGTGTTCTGAATTGCATGCCTGGTCTTTGTTCCTCCTGCACACATTCTTACTGTTGTGGCCTTCAGCCTCACCCAAGGCTCAAAGTAATGGATCTGGCTGCCTGCGACCATTGAGCCCGTGAACTGTAAGACCACTCCCCCTCTACCCCACCTTGTCGAGGCATAGTGGCCTACATCTGCAGTCCCAGCACTTGTGAGGCAGCGACAGGGGGGTCAAGGCCGTCCTCAGCTACATGGGAAGTTTGAAGCCAGCCTGGGCTACAGGAGACCCTGTCTCGACAAACAAAACAAAGCTAAAGCTTGAACTCCCCTCTTCCTAAGCTCTGGGGTACTTCGTCACAGCAACAAGCTCGAGGCACACCTGAACCATAGCACTTAGCAGCCTCCATTCTGAGGATGGGAAAACAGGCCTAGGAGATTTTTTAAAAATCATTTTTGTTTACTTATTGTGTGTGTGTATGCTTGGGTGCACATGTGTGCAGAGGTACCCCCAGAAGAGGATGTCAGATCCCCTGGAGGTGGGGTTGCAGATGATTGAGAGCGACCCAGTGTGGGTTCTGGGAACTGAACTCAGGTCCTCTGGAAGAGCAGGAAGTACTCTCAACTGCCCAGCCATCTCTCCAGCCTCTCTCTTTAGTTTTAGGGGTACTTCATTTAAAATCTGGGGAAACTGATTTCAAAGGATGGCTGTAGACAGAGGTGCTTGCCACTAAGCCTGATGCCCTCGGTTCTAACCCCAGAACCCACACAGTGGAGACTGAACTCTCACAGACTGTCCTCTGACTTCAAATACATGCCATGACATGTGGATGCCTGCTCCCCATGCACTTGGGTGTGTGGGCATGGGCACATACACACACATTAAATAATTAGGTAAAGAGATACATAGATAAATAAAGAAATGAATTCCCTGGAGAATGTTCTGAGCTGCTTGACAAACTTCCTCAGGATGTGCTCTCTTCCTCTGCTGCCCACAGCAGCCCATCTCAAGAGAGATAAGAGGGAGGAAAATAAGGAAGTCAGTAGGAGAAGGAGGAGCGAGGTGGGGATGGAGAAAGGTGGGCCCAGAGCAGGCAGTAAAATAAGAAGAAAGGGAGATGGGGGGTAGAGAAAGAAGGGCCTGGGCAGGAGGGGCTGTGGGTACCTGGTCTCATTAACTAAAAAGATGACAAGAGACCACAGGAGATGGATGACTGATTGTTGTTGTTATTGTTATTATTTTGTGGTGCTGGGGATAGAAGCTGTGGCTTCCTGCATACTAAGTCGGCACCCTACCACTGAGCTGTCTCCAACCCTGAATTTTCTTTTTTTGTTCTTCCTTCCTTCCTTTCTTTCTTTCTTTTTTTTTTTTTTTTGAGACAGGGTCTATGTAGATGAGGGTCTTGCACTCATAGAGATCCATCTGCTCTGCCTCCTGAGTGCTGGGATTAAAGGTTGCACCACCACTACCCAGCAGAATGTATTTTTTTAAAGGTAGGTATCATGCTCCAGATTCAAACTCACTATGGAGCTGAGGGTAACCTTGGACTTTCGATCTTACTGCTTCTATCTACTGAGTGTAGGGGTTATAGGTGTGTGCCACCATGCTTGGTTTTAAAATTAAAAAGAAAAAAAAAAAACAAACATTTTCTCCCTGATGGCAAAAAGGAATGGGGAAGTTGAGTGCAGAGGGAACGTGATCTCACCCACTACCATCTTTGTTCTGTTCTGGTAATGCTGGTGCTGGATCCCCAGTGCGGCCACAAGGGCCTGACTGAGCAGGTGGTTTGCTGCAAGTCTTGAGCTAGAACACCCTGGAGTCATGCTGCATGCAGCAGAGCCAAGACCCAACCAAGTTTGTCCATCCTTTTGAAATTGTGAAATGGTGTCATCTACAAAGTACACAGTCAAGAACTATGCAACCGAGTTATTTAAAAAATAAATCACCAAAGCCTCCCTTATAATATTGTAAGTCACCTTTACGATGTTGCAGTGGGCCTCATTCGTGGTTCTCCTGGGGTGCATGCATCTGAAGCTGCAGCCTTGTCTATCACTGTCTCACAGATCTTCCAAATTTGCCCTTTGCCCTTGACACAGTTTCCAAATGATGGAGAGACCCGCACAGCAGCAGCTAAGCAGGGGAAGCAGGGGAACTCGGGTGATGGAAGGAAAGAGAAAGAAGAGAGGGAGCGAGAAGGAGGAAAGAGTAGAGAGAGAGAGAGTGACAGGAGGAGGGTGACGAGAGGGACAGGAGCGGTCACAGTAAAGCAGACGGGGCAGTGAGGCCAGGAGGCGGGGAGGCTGGCGGAGATGGGAAGGGAAGAAGAAAGGCATTTTAGACTCCCAGGGAGGAACTCGGTGAGATCTTTCACCATATCCTGGAGGTTAATAAACTGGGCCGGGAAATTAAGAATGAGTTCTAATTGAGGGTTAGCAAAAAGCCCGAGGAAGTGCAAATGCTTCTGCTAGCGTCCATCTAGCTGCCTCCCAGAAATGAAAAATCCCAGCCCGTGAGATATATGAGCCATGTCTCTCCACACCCATGTCCATGTTAGAGCCTGGGGAATGAGGTATCTTCTAAAGTGTTGCTTTAATGTGAGTAATTATAATTAAGCAAGAACATCATAGGCTATAATCACATACACCCACTCTGGGAACTACTGGGAAGAGGCAAGTGCTGCCACAAATGCACAGGAAGGAATGTTCTAGAAGAGATAACAGGATGTAAAAACAAACATGGAAGCCTTAGTCCCCACTGCTACAATAAAACACGTGTCCATTTTGATATTTCAAAAGCACCAGGCTTAAATCAAGTGGTTTTCTCTACGATTGAGCTGCTTTTAAAAATATTCCCAGGGGACTAGATTCTGCATATAGATTGCTTTTTGTGTGTTTTGGGGGAAGGGAAAAGTAGTGTCTCATATAGCCTAGGATAGCTCTGAACCTACCATGTAGCCAAGGATGACCTTAAACACCTGATTCCTGTGTCCTCTTCCCAAGGGATAGGTTACAGATGGCTCCCCCACACATGGCACCCCCCAACATTTATTAATTTAAAAGTCTTTTTACATTTATTTATTCTGTGTGTGTACATGGGCATATGTGTGGGAGTGGCCATGCCACGGCATACATGTGCAGGCCAAAGAACAGCTTGCAGGTTCGGGAATTGAACTTAGGTCTTTAGGCTTGGTGGCAAGCACCATCACTCACTGAGTCATCTCCCTGACCCTGTCTTTTTGTTTGTTTTGTTGCTGTTGTTCATGGGACTCATTTTCTGAGTACATTTTGTAATAGTTTTACACTGTGGTTGTTGGAAAGTTGGAATTCTATTAGCTGAAGTTGAATTTTTAATATTCTTCATTAATCATCCCTTAAGTTATAAAAAAATTTGGGTAGTCTCATTTTGGGGCTTTTCTCTAAGGAGCCCAGCTCCAGCTCCCGCAGTAGAGAGCTGGCCTGTTTTGATCCTGGAGCAGTTCATAGACCAAAGGTGGTCACTTTCTCCACTCTGACATCCTAGGACCTACTGTGACTATCCAGAAGAGTCCAGAGGATCTGTGTTCAGCTTCTCTCTCTCTAGGCCATCTTTGTTGACTATCAATTCAGAAGCCAATCAATCCCTGATGCATCGGCACCAACTGCTGTCGGAACCTGACCCCAACACTGGCTGCCCATCATCTTCAGTAGCAGACCTTGCTGAATTTGTGCCTGGAAGGAGCTCATTGGGTCTGACCCACTGACCCAAGGTCTACTCTTCCTCAGGGTTCCATGGTGGTAAAGCTGTTATCCATGCTTGATTTCTGTGCTCTGTAGCTTAGACTGAGAGACAACTTCCAGGAAGAAAGATTTATTTTAGTTCATGGTTTCAGAGGATCTGGTCTGCAGTTACTTGGCCCCTGTGCTCAAGCAGAATGTCATGATAGTGGGAGAGGATTGCAGAAGAAGCCCTTACTCCGAGGTGGACGGGAAGTAGAGAGAGAGAGAGAGAGAGAGAGAGAGAGAGAGAGAGAGAGAGAGAGAGAGAGAGAGAGAGAGAGAGAGGAGAAAGAGGAGCAAGGCATGGGCCTTATATATAACCTTCAAGGACACATACTCCTTGCCTCCCAAACTCTTTACAGCCTCCCCAAATGGTTGCCACAAGCTGTGCCCCAAGTATTCAAAGCATGAACCTGTGGGGAACCTTCCATATTCAAGCTATAAAAGCTTTATTCGGTGTCCCACACTTCCTACCGTCTCTTAGCATCTAGAATGATGATACAAACATTTTGGGGTACCTGTTCTAGGGAAGGTACGGTGCTAGATAGCTTGCATCTTCCATTTGATCCTTACAATTTTAGGAAGCATTATTCCAGCTTTAAAGAAGAGGAAATGAGGTGTGAGAATGTTCAGGTTAGTGTTAATGTCAACCTGAGTTACTCATGAGACAAGCCCTCCAGGCACACCAGTGAGGCATTGTCTTGATTACATTAATTGAGGATGGAAGATGGTGGGCAGCCAGGGTGAGGGTCCCAGTTTCCATTGTGAGTGGCACCATTCACTGGGACCCGGGTTGTGATCTGTATAAATGTGAGAAATGATAGTGAACAACATCATGGATTCCCTTCCCTCTGCCTCCTGACTGTGGATTCGATGTGTCCAGCTGCCTCTAGTTCTTGCCTTCTCCACCATGATATTCTCTAACCTCTAACTGTGAATCACAACAAAGCCTTTCTCCCTTAAGTTGCTTTTGCCTGGGTACTTTATCACAGTGACAGGAAAAATAAAGACAGAGAACTCATTTAAGTTCACATCATTTGTGATGAAGCCAGGACTTACACCAGGGTCATCTCCCTCTTAAAGGTTTGTCCCCACCCCTACCCCTTCATTATCAGCTTCAGTCCCAAAACCTTTAGGGTCTTGGGGGATTGCTTTTACCTTAGGAAATCCAGATATGCTAGAGAAAAGGGCTTCCTTGAAAACGCCCCTGAGCTCCTTAGCAGGGATTGGCTGGAAGCTATTATTCTCTTCAAGGTATTCTCCTAAGGATAAAGATGGCTTACAGAGCGAGGCTAATCCTCAGAATGAGGAAGGGAAGTGTCAACCAGGAAGTATTGTGAGAAACACACTCTAGGATGAGGAACATCAAGTGGAGAAGGCCAGTTATGGCCAATGAGGGTGCTTGACCCAGGCTGAAAGATTCCGTTACTAGTCACAAAGAAAGGGAGGGTGGGATTTATTTATTTATTTATTTTTTAAATCTAGGAATGCAGCCTGGGTACCTATCACATCTTAATCTGGGGGAAAGCATTCAGGCTGTTGGCGTGAGATGGCCATTATTGATAGGTTTCAATAAAGTACTATGACAAGCTGAAGGTGGCCTGCTTTTCCAGCAGAAAGGGAAGTGGCCAGGGCTTTGCTAAGAGAGGTCCTTTCAGCATGTGTCGACCACGCAGGATGGCTGACAGTTCTGACTCAGGGGCCATGCAGGCCTTGAAAGCTGCATTTTCTATCTTAAATACAAGTTAATATCCAGAAATTGCTCATTGTGCTCTCGCGCTCTCTCTCTCTCTCTCTCTCTCTCTCTCTCTCTCTCTCTCTCTCTCTCTCTCTCTCTCTCTCCCTCTCTCTCTCTCCCTCTCTCCTCTCCTCCCCTCCCCTCCCCTCCCCTCCCCTCCCCTCCCCTCCCCTCCCCTCCCCTCTCCTCTCCTCTCCTCTCCTCTCACTGTATATTTCAATATGGCCTTGAACAAACCGTCCTGTATCTCCCTTGTGTGAAGATTACAGGGCCGCAGAAGGTTCTTCATGAGACCAGAATGCAGCAAAAGATTGACCTACCTTCTCCTCAGTCTCCTGCCCTGTAAATATTCTCTGACAGAGAAAGAGAAAATCCATCCATGTGTTTCACAAAGTCCTGACGGGAAACAGTATAAAGGTGAATTACAAAAACCTTTCTATGAAAAAAAAAAAAAAGCAAACCCCTCTACGAAAGCATCGTTTGAATTTCCTTTGGAGCAGATGCTTCGGCCATGCATCGAGGAACCTAAACTAAGTAGTGCTTTCACACCCTGGGCGTGGCCCATTAGTGGGTCGTAGATCCATCTGCTGGGCTAGGGCCGGTCACCAGCTTTGCCTTTACTTTGCCTCCTTCCTATTTAAAAAACTGAGCTGTGGGTACAAGGATAAAGGTTTAGAATGTAGTTAGGGACTACACCCGTTTAGTGGAAGAATGTATATGTAACAGCAATTAAAGAAAAAGGGGCCGTGAATTTGAGCGAGGGGGTGGTGCACACGGAAGGGATTGGAGGGAAGAAAGAGCAGGGAGAGTTACATTGTACCCCTCAAAATTACAGAAAAAATAAATTAGATAACCACTAAAAAATAAAGTGAACAAGACATCACAGGCCACACACACCGAAGAGAAATACTGTAGCATGAAACTTGTGATTTGGTTATATTATACACAATACGTGCGTAATTGTATACTGGATCATGAAGTGAAATTTGTTTCACATTATTGGTAGAGTCCTTAAAGTCTGAAAACAGATAGTCCTGGAAGATTGACAAAGCATAGGATTTTTTTGTAAGGGAACAGAGGTTCCTACCTTTAAAGTGTATGACCAAACAAAATCTACAGTTTTGACCACTGCTGGGTAGAGTTGTCTAGGAGCAAAACTATGAAAAAGAACCAAACCAAACCAAACCAAACAAATCTATTAAGTTTTTGTTTTGTTTTTTTCGAGACAGGGTTTCTCTGTGTAGCTTTGGAGCCTTTCCTGGAACTCACTCTGTATTCCAGGCTGGCCTCGAACCTACAGAGATCTGCCTGCCTCTGTTTCCCGAGTGC
Organism: Peromyscus californicus insignis; assembly: GCF_007827085.1. Lineage (NCBI taxonomy): Eukaryota > Metazoa > Chordata > Mammalia > Rodentia > Cricetidae > Peromyscus > Peromyscus californicus. The sequence goes on from NW_026294606.1 coordinate 102,549,426, forward strand.
TGGGATTAAGGGCCCCACTACCGCCCAGCTTTTTTTTTTTTTTTTAAATTAAGTTTTTGAGAGATGTGCATTGCTAAAGAAACTCCAAGAAAGGCGGAGAAGATTCTGAAGTTACTAACATCTCAGGGTCACCTTTGGGACAAGTCTAGTTCCTCTTCCTAGACTGGGCATGTTTGTACATAGATTAAAATCCTCACCCCCAGGCTGATCGTGGCACTGAGAGGTGGGGGGGCCTTGGGGAGGAGATCATGTGAGGAAGGACCTTCATGACTGGAATAAAAACCCTCATATCAGAGGCCTGAGAGATTTCCATTACCTCTACCACCAAAGGGTAGTCTGTCCCTACTACCAAGTGAGGACAGAGCAAAAGATAGTTGTTTGTGAATCAGGAAGCAGGTCCTTGACAGGTACAGAATTTCTTGTCATTTTTGGTCTTGCACTCTCCAGCTTCCGGAACCATTAAATAAATCCCTAGTCTTTACAACACCCAGTCTTTCATAAACCACTTGAAGAGCTTAAACGGATGGAGGCACCCTCAAACTTGCTCCAAAGGGTAAGGAGCAGCTCAAGTGACGTTATTCCCAGGCAGTACACCTCTCTCAAGTATGCTCATGGAGGACAAACCAACAGAGATGATATTTCCTGGTCTAGAGTGTGTGCCAAGAATTCTATCTACTGCCAGGAGTTTCATTGACTCCTGTTGTCTGGGATGTGGTACACGCCACTTCCTATTTCCCCCACAGTTTGTTATTGGTGTTGACTGTCTGCAGTTGGTTTTTCTTTCCTATACTGGGTGTTATCAGTGCTAGAAAACCTGATTTAACTGCAGGTCACTGGATCATAAGAAATCATGTCTGAATTTCACAAATCGGGATCACAGAGGATGCTTGTGCATAAGCTTCTTGGTTCTTTTTGTATGAGTGGCATGAATTTTTATGTGGTCACAGGCATTTGTGAAACTTTCTATTGCAATTAAGCATGAATGGATGCTGAGGTGGCAAAGGGGTGGGCTGCAGGTGATATGTTGGTTGCTGCCCAGCACACAGGCCCCTAACCCCCCTATCTTTAGCAGATCCACTTTTTTTTAAGTGATGACAACACTGTTCAGCCCCTGCCCTGTGTGGTCCACTCCAACTGGGAGCCCCAAATGATTTGAGTTGGGCCACACATTTTATGTCATCAGTTAGACTCATTTCTGCAGGGATGGGTGTTGTGTCTGGGGATGGTCATGCTGGCTAATCTTCAGGAATCTGACTTAGAGGGACAGTACAGAGGTAGTCCTGAACATTTAACAGAAACGAAGAAGCACAGGGCTCAGACGTCACATTGAGATGCTCAGTGATTCCCAGGGTAGTAAGGCTTAGGATGAGATCCACGTCACAGATGACAGACAGGTTTGCTGGGAGGGAGGGATGAAGGAAGAAAGGCGGGCGGGCAGGGTTTGCCCACTCATTATACTTGAGCACCTGCCATGAGTAACACATGGACCGTTTTAATGCTAGGATAGTCTCCTCTGTAAACTAGTCAGCATCCTTCTGAACCTCGTGGAGTTCATTTCTGATAGTGATACGTTGAAAATACATATTTCATCTGTTTTATGCCTTGTTTTGCTTAAAGCAAGCTTCCTTATCCCAGATGTTGACTTACAGAGCCTTCATCCTAGGATATCATGAGGGTGGGTGTGTTCCTATGGGTTTCAGTAGCTGTAGTAGGGACTAGTCTAGAAGATTCCTTTTGGTGCCTAATTGGCCCCATACTAAGTATATACTTACAAAATGTGTGGCTTTTAGTTCTTTTGGGGACTCAAAGACTTTTAAGGCGATTTTTTGTTGGTCCTGCCTGATATGGTTCGGATATAAAATGTCCTTTACAGGTTCATGTCTCTGAGCACTTGGTCCCTAGCTTGTAGCTATTTGGGGAGGTTGTGGAGCCTTCTGGAACTGGGGGCTAGCTGGGGAACATGAGTCAGTGGGAGGTGGGTTTGGAGAGTCATAGCCCACTCCTGTTTCTGGTCCCGATCAGTATGTGTTTCCTGATGCACACACATGTGACCAAGCAGCCACAGGTTCCCACTGCCGCGAATTCTGCCACGCCTTCCTGTCATGGTGGACGCAATCCTCTCAAGCCACGTGCCGAAACAGACCCTTCCCCCCTCAAGTCGTTCCTTGCCAGGCCTTTGATCACAGCAGTGAGAAAAGTGACTGACGTGTTAGCCCTGGGTCCTTGGCCATCGTTACTCTTCTCTACTGTGTCTTATTATTTTTATTAAACTGTTTAGAATTCCAAACTCCACACTGATGAGAACAAGAAATAATAGGGCAGGGACCTCAAAGCAATAGTTCCAAGAACGTCCTGGAGGCCAGGAATGCCAGAAGAGAGGTCTGTTCTCCTTGCTTGTTGTCTCCGAAGCAGCACCCCGGCCTAGAGGTTTCCCGTGACTGGACCCCTTGTGGTTGGGTCAACTGGACTGACTGTCCCTTCCCCCACTCTCTGTGCTTTCCCCTAGTTTCTGTGATAAATTCTTTAAAAAGCTGCAGAAGCCCAAGGATGCCCTATTTCCTGGGACCCTTACTGCTATACAGAAACTCTGTGAGCCCCCCACCTCTGTATTTCTTTCTTCTTGCTCCCACCTACAGATTTATAAAAAACTTCCTTCTGGAATTTACCCTCTGTAGTTAGTGAACTTGATTATTTCAATCCACAAGATAAGAATCAGAAAGCCACCAGTTCAGGATGGCTTTGTGGCCACTGAGTCTCCAGGCCACCCTGGCTCCTTGTTCTCGAGACACACTAGTGTTTCTGAATCAATATGATGCCATGGCCTTTTATCCACACCGACTCTTGTCTCCTTTTCCTATCTCCTTCCTTTGGTTTACATCTGCCTATTCTTTTGGACTCCTGATCTCCAGTTTGGTACCCAGTAGCCACACATGGATGCTGAGGCACTTGATCGGTGAGTAACGCTGGTGAGTAACTGAATTTTTCTACTTTATTTCATTTCAATTACAAATTTTAAACCAAAGCAGTATAAAATATGTTTCCGTTAAACACAACTTAATTGCTTCAATAGGGACTACATTTTACTTTCACTGCTGAAAACTTGGCGTTAAAATGGAGATGGACTATGAGGATAAAATACAAGCTGGATTTCAAAGATGGTACAATAAAAAGAATGTAAGTCGTCTCATTAATAATTTTATATTAATTGCTCAGTGAAATGGCAATGTCTTGGACATGTTGAGTTGAATGAAATGAACTATTAGGATTTTTTTTTTTTTGGTTTTTCGAGACAAGGTTTCTCTGTGTAGCTTTGGAGCCTGTCCTGGAACTCATTCTATAGACCAGGCTGGCCTCGAACTCACAGAGATCTGCCTGCCTCTGCCTCCCAAGTGCAGGGATTAAAGGAGTGTTCCACCACCACCCAGCTCATTAGGATGGTTTTTACCTGTTAATTTTTATTTTTGTAATATGCTGGCAAATCTAGCGGGTTACATCTGTGTCCGTACTCTATTTCCGCTGGGCAGTCCTGGGCTAGGCCACATGAGATAACATTGCCATGAAAAGTCTCAATCACCGAGGCTGGGCACAGTGGCCACCAACTAGTTTCACGAGACATCCCCTCGCACAATTAACTGACATGCATTAATTAAAATTCTTTTCAAGGGTCTCTCTCTCTCCTATTAGGTTATAAGGGACCTGGAATATAGTGACTATTCCATAACTGTGAAGTGAATTCATGCACTGAACTAGGCATGTCAAGTTCACAAGTACCTTTAAATGTGGTTTCGCACACATTGTCTTTAAGATACAATTTCTGTCTTCCATTTTAAAACGTTCTGGCCAGGTCTCTGAGCCATCGTGTGCAGTGTGAAACCTGCGCGGCTGTATAGACAGCCCCAGAGCAAACGGGTTTTTCTAACTCCTGCCCCTTGGAGGACTGCCAGAGCCATGAGGAGCAGGGGTGAGCAAAGGGTGAGCCCCAGGGGTGGAGAAAGGAGGGAGGGGGTGAGGAGAGCAGGAAGCGGGACTTCTTTTCTCCTCAGCAATGTGAGCTGAGCAGGGGTTGCCAAGCCAGTGGAAGGGTGGGAAGGAGAGACGGGCTGGCTGTGGTGTGCCACTGGGTGGAGTTATAATTTATAACAAGGGAGAGGCAGCTCAAGAAAAGAAAGATCCTTTTAAAAATTCTGCTGAAGCCTAATTAAAAAAAAAATTCCACTTCCTCATGCTACATTTGAAGAATTACTTTCAGTCAGATGTTCACCGAACTATTAAAAAGACACTCCCTACCCCCTCAAAAAAACCCCAAAGGTAGCCAAGATTGCTCCTCTAGGTTATGAAGATAGAGAATGTGAAGTTGTGAGGCCATAGATCCTTCCAGAAAAATGTGTAGTATGTAGTGGAATTAAAAGAAAAAAAAGTCAGTCTTCTGCAGTTCCTTCCATCAAGAGGTGGGTCAGTTTTGGCAGCTCTTGATTCTGGATTCAATCACGGGGACGTTAGAGAAATCTCACACAAGCTAAGGCTAGAAAAGTACTGGAACACTGGGGCTGGTTCTCTTCCACTGACTTTGGAATCTGGCCACCATGAAGAAGTCTATGCGAGTTTGCTAGATACCAGAGACACGTGGCCCATCACCGGTGTCAGCCCCGATCGGCTGCTGGACGCTCAGTGACAGCAGTAGGTTCATGTAAGTGCATTGCCTGCAAAAGAACCTTCCGGCTGAGCCCAGCCCCACTCACCAGGCCACAGAATGATGGGCTAATAAGTGATTGTTGTTTTAAGGCCCTCAACCTAGGCGTGTTTTTAATTTTAATTGTAGTACTGTGTTCTATGGAATGTTTATTTTCTCCCAAAATTCATCCACCAAAACCCAATCTCCAGTCTGGGGCCTTGGGGAGGTAGTGAGATCATGAGGGCTTTGCACTCCCACATGGGAAGCATGGGAGGAGAGTTCTAAAAAAAGGAGGCTGTTCACTGTGGCCTCCAAGGGAGGAGGCAGAAGATGCTAAGTATAAAAAATGGTCCCTCAGCAGACATCAGACTGGGTGGTTCTTTGATCTGGAAACTCCTGATTCCAGAATTTTGAGAAATAAATTCCCTGCTTATTAGTTACCTAGTCTATGTTTGTGTGTTGGATTGTTATTTGCAGGCTTGAGATTGAATCCAGGGTTATGTGTGTAGTTTAGGGTTTTTTTTGTTACTGTTGCTTGGCAAGTGCAGTTTAGGGTATTTTTGTTATTGTTGATTGGAATAGATTGGTGTAGTAAAACAACAACCTCTCAAAAACTACATTCTAACTAACAGGTATGGATGTTCACATAGAACCTTAAAATTTACTAAAGAAGAATTCTCTCTCTGTGTCTCTGTCTCTGTGGGGTGTATGTATATATTTATGTATGTATGTATGTATGCACACAAATAATTTCTTTAACATTTTTTGAAATTTACATTCATTTATTTAGGATGCATACATGAGTATGCACCAGAGCATATGTATGGGGGTTAGGGGAAAACTTTGGGGAGTTTCTCTACCATGTGAGTTCAGGGAGCAAACTTAGGCTTGGGGGAAAAATACCTTTACCAACCGTCTTAGTGATCTATTGCTTCTGTGCATTGGTGTTCTGCTTACATGCATGTCTATGTGAGGGCATAGGGTCTCCAGAACTGAAAGAACAGGCAGCTGTGAGCTGCCATGTGGGTGCTGGGAATTGAACCCAGGACCTCTGGAAGAGCAGCTAGTGCTCTTAACCACTGAGCCCCCTCTCCAACCCTGGAAATTCTTATAAAGGAAAACATTTCATTGGGGCTTGCTTACAGTTTCAGAGGGTTAGACCATTATTGTCATAGCAGGGAGCATGGTGGTGCTCAGGCAGAAGTAGCTGAGAGTTCTCCACTTGGATCCTCAGGCAGCAGGAAAGAGAGAGACACTGGCTTGGGCTCTCAAAAACCTCAGAGCCCGTCCTTATTCAAACCACCACACCAACTGAGCCATCTTGCTGACTTGGAATTCTTTAATTAAATCTTTATTCTATTTGAGCTTTGGCAGATGTGGTATCTGGTGAGGGCCCGCTGCCTATTTTGTAGACACTACATTCCTCCTCCTCTCCTTCTTCAAGATATGTGTCCACTATATATCCCTTGCTAGACTGGAACTCACTATATAGCACAAGCTAGCCTTGAACTCACAGAGTTCTGCCTCCAGAGTGCTGGGATTAAAGGTTCAGTGCTATCATACCTGAGGGCAGTGTCTTCTTCCTGGGTTCTCCTGTGGCAGAAGGACCAAACTGCTCTCTGGTGCTTCTTTTACAAGGGCACTAATCCCATTCATGAGGGCCCCACCCTTGTAACCTAATTGGCACAAAGTCTTCATCACTTAACATTACCACAGGGAGGATTTAGCTCAGTATTCAGATAGCGGCATGCAGTGATCACCAACGTGGGTGTTGCAGTCCAGTAGATATGGCCCCAGCACTTAGAGGCAGAGGTCTTGGGCATCTTTGGTAACGTGACACCACGTATTTTGTAGGACTGTAATAAGAACTGTGCCAACCAATGCAGCATACCTGGATTAGAGCGCTTTGAGCAGAGATCAACTAGGGACTAAGGACCCTACAAAGGTGTGGCCAGGGTGCAAGGAACCACAGAGTTAGTGCAATGCTCTGGGTCTTGTTCCCACTCAAGTATGCAAAAGTAAACTGAGACCACACTCTGTCCAAAAGCTGTCGATACTGTGGGTGGGACCAAGAGGCCATTTGGCAGGAGCCTGGACCTTGAACTGGGACGAACCTCCGATCTGATTTATTCTTCCCACTTGTGTCTCACTGACCAAATCAAAGTGGAGACCACTGGACAGAGAGGTCAGGCTCCTGTGACAAAAGGCCAGGCATAGGGTGAGGGAGAGAGATCTGGGACAATGGAAGGTGTTCTGTGCTAGTACTTCAATCCAATAATCCTGGTTGGGGGTGGGGTGGCTCAGTGGGCAAGAGCTCTTGTTGCGTGAGCCCAAGGATCTGAGTTCGGATCCCCGACACCGATGTGAAAACCTAGGCACGGCTGTGTGCACACCTGCAGCCCAGCATTGGGGGATGGAAACAGGAAGATCAGTGGAGCTTGACGGCTGCCAATCTCCAGGTTCCGTGAGAGACCCTGCCCCAAGGGAAGAAGGCTGAGCACGGAAAGTGACAGAGGAGAACACCTGACATCCTCTTCTGACCTCTGTGCTTGTGCATCTGCACAAATACACACACACACACACAGAAGCAAAAGTGCATATAGAAGCACTGTGCATGCACTTAATACACACTTGCTAAAATTATATTATTATTATTACTAGAAACAATCTATGGTTATGGGTGTCAAAGGAAAATATATATATATACACACACACACATATATATCTATATATCTATCTATAGATATATCTGTACACACATATATACGACCAGGGGAAAACTACTGAATATCCCTGGAGAAGTTGTGCTTTCAGGTGTGACTTGAAGCGAGGAAAATGATACAGCAGAAGGAAGAGCAAACACACGGAACGCCCCGCGCAGGCACCACTTCAAAGACTTCACACCCATTCTGGTCTTTAATTTTCATGTCCACCTAGTGAGGTGGGTACCCCTCCTTCTCCTCCTCCTTCTCCTCCCTCCTCATCTTCCTTCTTCCACTTTTCTTCTTTTGAGACAGGGTCTTACTATGCAGCTCTAACTGGCCTGGTACTTGATATGTAAACCAGGCTGGCCTTGAACTCACAAAGGTCCATCTCTCTGCCTCCTGTGTGCTGGAATTAAATACTCTGAGTCACCACTCCCAGCTAGGTACTATTCTTTTATTTATTATTTATTTATTTGCTAAGTACTATTTTTATCTCCATTTAATAGATGGGGAACTGAGGCAGAGAGAGGTTGGGTAACTTGACTGAAGTTGCACAGCTAATAGGCAGTCTAGCCAGGTTCTGAGGCGTCATGGCATTTTTTTTTTTTTTTTTTTGATAAAGTGCTGAAACAAATGTAGAGGAAACAGCTAATCAGGTGGGTAGGCTAGAGCGCAGGGCTAGAGCGCAGGGCTCGTGCTGGGGAGTGGTGGGAATCCAGTGAGCTGAAGGCCAGATGCTAGGCTGAGAAATTTGGCCTCCTTTCTGACAAGCAGCGGAGAGTCACTTGGAAGTTCGGAGGAAAAGCACTCCCAGCAGAGTTCTAGGAAATTAATCTGTGTGCAGAGTGAAAATAAGAAAGCAGAGGGAGTCTGCAAGCCAGGCAATTAGCTAGAGGATGCTGCAGTGGCCCAAACCTTGGGCCACAAGGGCTTGAATGAGATGGACAGGGCATTGGGGTTTCAGCGCAAAAGCTTCAGGGGACTTGGAACTGAAGAGGCAGTTGTGTCCTGGGTGGCTGAACAAAGAGAAAAAGAGCAGGTAGTTTAGGACCTATGTGACAAGTAAGTGAAGGCATCAGCTGTAACATTCAGCCACATTGACTATGCATATTGGTGGGGGGAGGAGGTGTGTGTTTTCTAGTTACAAAACAAATACTGTGAAATTGCATCAACTACACATGCCTCAGTGAGTTGCACAGTGGTGGCCCATTTCACCATCTTTGCTCCTGGCAAATTCACTAGAGCTTGCAGCAGCATAGGCGTGGATTCAAAGACCCTCCCCCTCCCCCCGCCCCGTAATATTGAAGATCAAGGTTTCAGGGTGCTGGAGGCTCATCCCGGGAAATCTGGAAGTAGGCTCTGTTGCCTGGTGGTAATGACACTTCTCTAGTAGCCCTGTGTTTTCTGCAGGATGCATCTCATTAAAAAGAGAGAGATGGATGGCCGACACCTTTTTCTGAAGTGGCGTTTTCAACGTCTCAAGTCCTGCTATCTTTTTTTCTAAGTGGCACTAACAAAATTCAAGGATGAGAAAGAAGGGGGAGAGCAAGAAAGGTCTAGTAGGTTCGTAAGCACCAGAGGAGTCAATCTTGATGCCTGGGTTTCAGAGCCTTCTCGAAATCCACCCGACATGAATTAGCCTGAAGTAAAAGTAGGTGTTTATCTCAAGTCATTGCCTCAAACAGCCAACTACCTGTTGGAAGAAAGGTCTGATCGATGCCAACCAGAGCAGCCGTGCATGAGCTGTTACACAGCAGTTAGTATTGATCAGAGCCAAAGGCTGCCCATAGGAATGTGGAGGAAACTGACAAGCGGAGAAGAGGCAAGAAGGAAACAGCCTTCGCTGGTGGCAGCTGTGCAGAGCCAAGCCGATAAAAAGTCAATTCCAGTTAGTGGAATCACTGCTAACTAAATATTTGGGGGGCCAGAGCCTTCCCGGGCAGCTGCTGGAGGATCGTGGCTTCCAAACTGAGACATCAAGCAAGCTCAGGGAGTGGACAGGTGAGGTCCTGGCTCCAGGGATCGATCATGGGAGAAGAAAGTCCTTGATGGAGGGTGAGAGGCTCTGGCCACAGCTGAGATGGCTTGACTAGGGCACTAGAAGACATCCTGCTTCCCAGGAAGTTTAGCAAGGGCGGCCGGTGCTGTAGTTTGGATCTTGAATGAAAACATTCACTGTGTTGGAAGTTTGGTCCCCAGTCTGTGGTTGCCATGGGGAAGTGGTAGAACTTTTCATGGAAGGGTTCTAGTGGAAGGGGTTAGGTCACTAGGACTGTGCTCTTTAAGAGAATGTTAATCTTCATTAAATCCCTCCCCTCAGGGCTCAGGGAACCCAGCAGAAGACAGGCAGAAAGAGTGTAAGAACCAGAGAGGATGGAGGACACCAAGGAAACAAGGTGTTCTAAACGCAACAGGACCCATACAGACGGGAACTCAGACACTAAGGCAGCATTCATGGAGCCTGCATGGGTCTGCACCAGATGGGTCTGCTCTACATGGGTCTGCACTGGATGGGGTCCTAGAGCTGAAAGAAGTGGACACATGCCCCCACCGCAACCCAGAAGCCATCTCCAATTGATAACCACCTGTGAATGAAAAATTAGTTTTCTGCAAGAGAGTCTCACCAGGGAAACAAACTCCTCTTAAGGTTAGGCTGCATGCCCAGCAGTAGACGGCCAACAGAAAATGAACTCAGCTTCATCTTTGGAGGTTCTTGTCTTGTACTGTCATGTCAGGGCTTTTTTTTTTTTAAGTTTATCTTTCTATTTTTTATTTAGTTCCTCTCTCTCTACCCCTCCTTCTCCCTCCCCCCTCTCTCTTTCTCTCTCTCTCTAACACTATAGGTACTTTGTGTATATATATCATGGCTTCTGGTTTTGTGTTTTTATGGGATTTATGAATGTGCAAACGGTGGGTCTCTGCATCTATATTTGTTTCTTGGGCCTTTTCTTGGGCTCTTTTCCTTCTGTTGGTTTGTTTTGTACTATTCTGATGTGTTTATCTTATTATTATCCCTTAGAAGCCTGTTTGTTTTCTAGTGAGAGACAGGAGGAGTGTGGGTCCAGATGGAAGGGGACATGAGGAGAAACTGGGAGGAGCGGAGGGAGGGGAAACCATAAGCAGCACGTACTGTTTGGAAAAAAAAAGACCAATTTTCAATAAAAGAAAAAAGTCTAGAAAAAGAAAAGAACATGACAAGTGCTTGCTTTCTCTCCTTCCCCTCCGCCCTCGCCCTGCTACCTTGAGGTGAGCTGCTTTCTCCCCTTCCCCTCCGCCCTCCTCGCCCTGCTACCTGGAGATGAGCTGCTTTCTCCCCTTCCCCTCCGCCCTCCTCGCCCTGCTACCTGGAGGTGAGCTGCCTTCTCCCTCATATGTTCCTGTTAGGATCTACTTTGCTACAGGCACATATGCACTTGGGTCAACCAATTACGATCTGAGTACTCCAAACTTACGGAGGAGAATGAGGAAGAGGAGGATGGAGAAGAGGGAGGAAGGGGAAGAGAAGGAGGGACATTAGCAACGGCAAACTGAGGAACTCAAACCAAAAATTGCCCTTCCTTTTTAAAGCGGCTTCATCTCAGATATCTGTAACAGTAATGGCAGCTGACTCCTTCAGCGGGTCCTGTAACAGAAAGAAGCTGAACAGTGCCCTATGGGTCATTAAGGGCTGGACTTTGGAAGGTCTGCCACTAACTGATACCTTATCTTCCTGAGATTATGTATGCTTGGTAGAACTGATCTTTTTTTTTTTCTTGGATTAGCTGGGACTATGGGCTTTGTGGTGGACAATGAAATTTGACCAGTGATGTGTGTCTCTTCTGGGCAGAAGCAGGGTCCTGGGATTGGCTTACCATTCTGATCCAGACCCTCATGTTGATGAGAATGAGTGAAATCATCTTGGATTAAAATACCAGCTAGCTCAGTTGCTAGAGCATGAGACTCCTAATCTCAGGGTTGTGGGTTCAAGTCCCACATTGGGTGCCATACTGTAGCTCAAGCCTGCATGTCAAGGTGTCTCTGTATCATGGTTTGCCTGAGAGACACAACTAGGAAGCTGTTTTTAGTTCCATTTTAGAATCTTTTTGTAAAGTTTTCTCAGGTTTTGGGTGGAAATTCTTGCCCCACGTTGAGCGCCAAAAGTAGATGGAAGTTTCTTTGGTCCTGCCTTGCCCAGCAGTCTGGACAACTCTCTCCCATCAGGTCCCACAGCTCCTTATAAAATAATTACTCAGAGGCTTATATTAATTACAAATTGTATGGCCTATGGTTTCAGCTTCTTGCTAGTTAGCTCTTTCATCTTAAATTAACCCATTCCTATTAATCTATATGTTGTCATGTGGCTGTGGCATTACCGGTCTGCTGGCATTTTGTTGCTCCTTTGGTGGCAGCTGGCGTCTCTCTTCTTCCCCCTCTCTCTTTGCTCGGATTTCCCACCTGGCTGTAAGCTTTCTTGTCATAGGCCAAAACAGCTTTATGTATTATCCAATGGGAGCCACACATATTCACAGCGTACAAAAAGACATCCCACAGCATAGATGCCCAGAACTGCACTGGATTTTATGGTCAGAATAAACTTTTATTGTGTTACACTACTACATTTCGGGGCTTGCTTGTTACTCAGCATGACTGAATCTTTGCTGATTGACATAGGGGATTGACATACTAGTTGCTTGTAGTTTGTGGTTTGGCCTATTGCTTAACCCACCCAGGTCATGGGTAATTTATAAAATTTACATAAAAGCAGCAACAGCAATAAAAATAATCATGTGTGGAATGCTTACTAGTTGTAAGTATGGTGAAAATCTCTGCCCATATTAATGGAGGTATCCTCTAAGTGTTCCTGTGAAGAATCTACTGTCCTCATTTTATAAATGGAAACTTTGAACCCCAGAGAGGCTGAGAGAATCCCCATGGTCACACAGCTTATAAAGAACACACAGGAACTAAAATTTAGGTAGACCAGGTCCAGAGCACATTTTCTTGACCATTGTTATACTGGCTTTCAGTTTAGATCCTTCACAAATAACAGACCTCTCAGTATAGGCTTGAGGACAAATTCTCTCTCTGAATCATATCCACACACTCTCTGTGGGAAGAAAAGGAAAACACAGCTCGGATTCATTTTGAGCTGTTACCATTCCATAGCCTTTCTTCCTATAGAAATCTCTATTCGGAGGGAGCCTGTCTGGAAAGTTCTTCTGCATTTGGTCCTCAAATCTTGGCTATTTCTCTAGCTCCACAGCAACTGTCTGTTTACCTGTGATGTACATGAGAGAATTTCTTATCCAGCAAGAGATGGCTAGAGAATATCTGAGGGGCTTCTGAGGTACAAAGTGGACTAGTGACACCCACCTCACTGTTTTGTTTTTTAATGGTAACATTAAAAAAAATATTTCCTGCTGGGTTTGACAGCACAGGCTACTACTCCCAGCTACCCAGGAGGCAGGAAGATGGCAAGTTCAAGCTCTGCCTAGGCCTCTTGGTGAGATTCTACCTCAAAACAAAAAGTGAGAGGAAGGCTGGGTTGGGCACAGTGATGTCTTTTAATCTCAGCACTGCAGACCCGGGTGGTACAGATCTCTGTAATTCCTGCAACTGCTTTCACAGCCAGCTTGTCTGTGACATCGAATTCACCCACTGAGCCATGCCCTTTTCATCTCTCTCTGCTCAGAGACTTTTGTTCTCTCCCACTCTTGGCTCATGGAAGCGCATTGAGCAGAAACCATGACGGCGAGTGCTACCCAGTCTTGACATTTCCTCTGCCAAGCAAACTAGTCTGTTACTTTTGAATTCACCCAAAGTCTCAGGACATGGGCAGAATGCAGTCAGATTCTTGCCGGAATGTAACGTGAATGCTCCCTAGCTCAGTTTCCAATAGACTCCTTGTCTTCTCTGAAACACCATGAGCTAGTTCTCTGTGTTCTGCATCTCTCTCAGCATTCTGCTCTTCCCAGCTCCCACCAGAATGACCCCTTGAACTCTGCTTTGTAGGAATTCCCTAGCCTGCAGCTTCAAACTCTTCCACATTCTCCCCACAAGCCAGTTCCAAGGCCCGAGATCCACACGATCAGGTTTATCACAGCAATGCCCTTACTCTTTGGTAACACTTTACTCTTTGCTTTTTTTCTTTTTAAAGACAGGGTTTCTCTGTGTAGCCTTGGCTGTCCTGGTACTCTCTCTGTAGATCAGGAGGTCCTCACAGAGATCCATCCGCCTCTGCCTCCCAAGTGCTGGGATTAAAGGTGTACACTACCACCGCCTGGCTCATAATTGTTTTAGTAAGGGAGCTACCCATGCTTTCTGCACATCAATTTTACATGCTGAAGAAATGTATTTATTCTATTTATTGATAAATGAGTGAGCATGTGTTTGTGTGTGTGTGTGTGTGTGTGTGTGTGTGTGTGTGTGCGCACGCGTGCACACGTGTGCACAGACTCATATTTATGCACACTGCCTATCTCTATACTCAGGCTTCTTTCTGTGTGTGTACCGAGAGAATCACAATCAGATTATTTTGAGTGTCTATATTTAACACTCAATAGTGTCAAAAAACTTCATTTCTTTAGGTAGTTGGCTCAACATGTTATGTATGGTTTTAATTACTATCCTCTTCTTGCATAAGAGAAACCAGGAAAAGGGGAAAACATTTAACCTACAAGTGTTGACAGTGATTCTGCTTTCTGAGGCTGAGGGCCAGGATTCCAGAACATGGGTGCTGAGGCTCTCCCGCACTTGCTTCTTAGACTTGGACAGATAGTGCTTAAATCATGTTAAATGCCACTGGCTTCTCTTATCCCAGCTCAGCCTGTAAACATTTATCTCCAGGCTTTCCCAGAAATGTGTCTTATGGAAGGGATTAGCCGTCGTCAGTGCATTTAAAGAGCTGAAGGTGAACTCCTCCAAGCTAACCCTCATAATTAAAGCAGAAAATTCCTGGTGGAAGTGGAAGAAAAAAAATTAGAGAAAAATACCATGTTTGGGAAGAAAGCTGGACTCCTGGGCTCTGCCATCTCCAGCACTTAGCTCCTTCCTAAAACACTGAGTAAGCTTCTGACTTCACACCCCCTTTCACTGTCAGATGAGGCAACCAGAGGCCGGGGAGCTTGATGCCGAAGTGGAGCCACTGATTGGTTTTTATAGTGTTTTTGTCTGGTTTCATGCTTAAGACAGGGCCCCTCTATATAAGCCAGGTAGGTCTTGGACTGGCCATTCTCCTGCTTCAGCCTCCCAAGTGCTGGGATTATAGGCATGTGTCAGCATCATGCCAAACTACAGTATCATTAAAAAAAATATTCATTATGTAAGATAAATTTTAAAACTAAAAAATGATAGCGAATAAGTATCCATGTTCCAGATGAAGGCACAGCAGTTTGCCTCCAGTGCAGGTTCTACAGTGTGTTATCGCTAATACATTTTCATCTCTGTCTTCCCACCCTAAAGTGGAGCAATGGCAGTCTCTGCCTCCTAGGGTTGCCAAGAGACTTCAATGAAAGAACACCTTGAGTGTCAGGAGAATGAAGTCATGCACCAGTTACACAGAAGACTCAGGAAGAGGGGTTGGGGATTTAGCTCAGTCGTAGAGCGCATGCTCAGCAAGCAGAAGACCCTGGGTTTGGTCCTCAGCTAAGGGGTGGGGATTGAGGGGCAGTAGACTCGGATATATAGTTAAAGCCTGAATACAAACAATTTGAAAGCAACTGCTCCGGGAGTCTAACAAATGTCAAGCACAGTCCACGTGCTTTATGCGACTCATGCGATCTTCCTAAGGAGCAGCCCAAACCCACTTTTTAGAGGGGAGACTAGAAAGCAAAACGTAAAGTGCTCAGGGTCACATGGCTAAGTCTCACGGGCCAGCTGGGTTTTGAGAACACATCTGTCTGGTTCTTCTTTTCTTTCTAGGCTACCTAAGACAGGGCAGCTTTGAGAGCAGAGCATGGAGACTTCTGGCCCCAGAGATTCAGTTAAGAGTGTGGGCTGGCGCAATGGGAGGGCACAGGCTGGGAGGGACGCCTGCAGGGGAGGGGAGGGCTGGCAGAGGGGAGGAGGGAAGGCATCAAAGACACTCTGCCCATACTGTGATCTTGCCTAGGGCCAGCACAAGATCTGATTTCCTTTGTGGTCTCCTAGTTGCCTGGGGCAGGGAGTTGCTAGAAGCCACAGGCTGCAACCCCGAAACCTGGTATTCCAGTTCTGCTGTGAATTCTAAAGCCTTGGCAACTCGCATTACTTCCTGGGCAAGTTCCCACTTCTGTAATGTGGGGATCATACATCCTGGCTCAAAGGGTCAGTCTGGAGCTGCTTAAGGGCTTGGTTGGTGATTAGAAAGCATAGCACAGGGCTTTGAGATACTGTGCTTGGCCTGATGTGAACTGTGAGGTAAGAAGGGGGCTGCACAGGCCCCTGTAGAGCTTCCATTTAGAGATAACCCCGAACATGAACCTCCGCGGTAAAGAGACTATGGTCCCAGGGATCCTGGTATTGTCTGTAACCAATTCAAGAGCAGGTAAGGGGCCCAGGAGCCTCATGGATGGGCAGTATTATTACTATTTAGCTACCTGATAGCAGGGTTGACAAAGACACCATAATTAGCCCTCTGGTCTCTGTACCTCCGCTCCTAGCAATTTGGGGCAAGTTGGGGGCTGATGACGTCTTCTCCGGTGGGCTGGTATCTGTCTTGTTTTATGGTTTACTCTGCTTTGGGGCCACCTATCACCCAGAGACACTAAGTAATCGACAGCATCTCTGCCATTTCTTATAGATCCCATAGCCTGTGTCTAGGTGGTATTTCAGGCTGAGCTTTAGTGTAGTGGATCAATGCCTGAATCACATAACAGAATGTGATTCTTCAAGAGTTTGATTAATTATGTCACAGCCTCAGTTCAGGTCCAACCTTTAAAAAGTTTTATTATTGTAGAAAGTGATCAATCAGGAGGGGCAGGAAGACAAGTGCCCCGCGTTGGCTGCATCTCTTCCCTCCTTCTCTGTCAGCAACTTGCTCTTCTGGTTGGTCTGTTCCGCATGAGTGTTAGAGAGACCAGGGTCTTAGGACAGGCTGGGGTGGAACACATTTTTGACCTACAAAGTGGGAATTCTCTAAGTGGCAAGCAGGCTGCATTGGGGCTGAACGGACACACGGGAAGCCTGGGAGATCTGAGCAGTTTACAGTTCTGCATCCCATCCATGGGGATGCTGATGTTGTGGTGCAAGGTGAGGTCTGGGCATCCCTTGAAGAGTTTAATGTATAGCCAAGTGTCTTGGGCTGTATTGTCTCTACTCCAGATTTGTATGTTGACATCTTAATTCCCAGAATCCCTAGACTGTATATGGATATACACCTTCGAGAGTTAATTCATGTAAACTGGTGTCACATGGGTGGGTCTTAGTCCAATATGACTGGTTTCCTTGTGAGAGGAGGAAATTCTCCCATATCAGATCCTGTGAAGTCAATAGAGAAAGCCAGCCATCTATCAACTAGGGAGAGATGCCTTAGAGAAACCAACATCACCCACAACAGGACCTTGGACATGTAACCTCAGAACTAGGAGGAAGTAAATTCCATCGTGAAACCCTCCCAGTCTTTTCTCTGTGGCTCTGGCAGTCTGAGCAAATGACCACAGTGATGATGGAGTCACTGGCCTTGTGGGAGCAGCTAGCGGCAACAACTTTTGGTGTAAGAAATCTGGGGGGAAGGTTCATTTCCCTCAGCCTGTTTTCTCTTCCTGGATCTTCCTGGATCCCTTCCTCAGTAGGGGTGGAGAAGTCAAAAAACACTTTGTTGGAGTCAGGACTCACGACTTAGATTTGGGCAGCACATGTTTTCCTTGCTGAGCCATCTCTGATGTGGGATGTTTGTTGCTGTTTTTAGATAGGATCTTTCTGAGCTGTCTAGGCTGGCCTTGAGTTTACCATCCTCCTGCTTCAGCTGTCCTAGAACTAGGCTGTAGGTGAGTACCACCATACATGTCCTTAACATGGCACTTTTTTTTTTTTTTTTTTTTTGGTTTTTCAAGACAGGGTTTTGTAACACGAATTGCTAAATGGTCTTATTGATAAATAAATAAATAAAAAACCCAGAGACAGATATTGGGGTGAAAGCTGAAAGATCAGAGAGCAAGCCAGGCACGTTCTTACCTCTATGAAATCCTCAGTCTCAAGAGAGAGACTTCCTGTTTACTCACGCCTTATATATTTTTCTGTGCCCTGCCATCTTCCTTCCTTTCTAGTGCTGGGATTAAAGGCATGTACCACCACTCCTGGTTCTGTTCCCAGTGTGGCCTTGAACTCATAGAGATCCCGGTAGATCTTTGCCTCCCGAATGCTAGGATTAAAGGCGTGTGCTACCACTGCCTGACCTGTATGTTTAATATAGTGGCTAGCTTTCCTCTGATCCCCAGGCAAGCTTTATTTGTTAGAGCACAAATAAAATGTCACCACAGGTTTTCTCTGTATAACAGTCTTAGCTGTCCTGGAACTCACTCTGTGGACCAGGCTAGCCTCAAACTCACAGAGATTCGCCTGCCTCTGTCTCCCGAATGTTAGAACTAAAGGTGTATACCCGGCTAATGTGGGATTCTTAAGGGCAAATTTCTCTAGGTAATGACAGAGTTGTTTTGATCCCACTAAATTGGTAGCTGAGATACATTTGGGCCAGTTACTTTCCAATTATTATTACTACAGTAATGGTCAATAGTCTGCAACAACCATGGTCCTTAGTGTCTGTCTCTGTCTCCCTCTGACTGTATTTTTGTCTGTTATTTCTCCATTTTCATTCATGGGATCCTTTGATCACTGTGATTTGTATGTATTTATGTAAGGGAACAAAGGAGTTGACCACCATATCTAAGCTCTTACAGATACAAATGGTAAGTGCAGGATTTGAACCTATGAAGTCTGATTCTAGACACTGTGATTTTAAACATCGAACACTCACATCATCCCAGCAGAGCTGGAGAACCAGCTTTGCTTTCCAAGCTTTCCAGGGGGAGATAACGGGGATCCTCTCTGTAAAGTTACCCTTTCAAAGTCTTCTAGGTACTACTCTCGGTGGGAAATCAAATTGTTCATAAATAGTTATCCCCTGGTACGCTTACATCTCTTATATATACAGGATGTTCTTGTGTACCTTAAATCACTTGTAGATTATTTATACCTAATGCAATACAAATGTCTGTAAGCAGTTGGTTGTCAGGGTATATTGTTTAAGGAACAATGCCAAGAAAAATGTCTGTGCATATTTAGTATAGAAAGAATTTTGTTTTTTTTTCTGAATATTTTAAGCTGTGCTTGATTGAACCTGTGAATGTGGGACCCTGGGATATACAGGGCTGGCTGTGTCACCTTCCTGTACCAGAGGGTTATACTTCAGCCTCCTCAATATCAGATGTGGCCACATGACTTGCTTTGCTTTTCAATACAATGTGGGAGGAAGTGATGATGTGAGCAAGTCCTTTAAAAGCCACCATGTGATACTTTCTTCTAGCAGGAGTTCAGCCAAGGCTAGACTGTTCCCTCAGCTTGGGTTGCAGGATAAATATAAAACAGAATAGAGAGGCAAGCAGTCTGGCCATGAAAACTATCTTTGTGGACAGCCACTGAGACTTAAGGACCGTTTGTTATTGCATCATCACATAGTAAAAACTGACTGATACATTCTCCATATATCAATATATTTAATGTGAAATGCCAGAAATAATGTAGGGATAACATCTTAGAGTAATCAATTAATGCTGTTACATTTATTGAAGTAATCTGCCAAAACATTTCACTCTACCTTCTTTTTTTTTTTTTTTTTTGTTTTGTTTTTTTTTTGTTTTTCGAGACAGGGTTTCTCTGTGTAGCTTTGCGCCTTTTCCTGGATCTCACTCTGTAGACCAGGCTGGCCTCGAACTCACAAAGATCCACCTGCCTCTGCCTCCCGAGTGCTGGGATTAAAGGCATGCGCCACCACCGCCTGGCTCACTCTACCTTCTCTGAATGTTTTCTATGCATCTGTCGGATCCTACCTCCCAAGGCTAAGAGACCCATAAGGATCTGTCTGGTTCAGTACACCAGCATTCATATAATCCTTACACAGAGATCCAGAAGGATATGCTGGAGCTGACTTGAAGTTACTCTGACATGGAAAGGACGGGAGAGAAGAAGGTGAGGTCTTCCTTTACAGATTGGAACAAAGATGTCAGAACTCGTCAAAGTCAGTGTCCAGTCCTTGACTTGACTTGCTAATTTTGTCCCCAATTTCTACTCTGTCTCTCAGACTTCAGACATATGGCCTATCAACTGAATGTAGAATGTAGGTTTTTATTCGGTCCATTCCATAAAACACTGGTCTAAGTATGGGCATTTGTACCATATTGATCACCAACACTCTACACTTGAGGTAGTGCACACAGAGAAAGTATCAGAAGTTCTATATTTTCTTCAAAAACCCCTGGAAGCCTGGGTTAGAAAGCACCAGCTGAAGCTGAGCAACTGTTGCTGATTGGGCCGAGAAATTCCCCACACTCTCTCGTTCTCTTCATCTAGAACACTGACTCAGGTTCCTTGTTCATCCTGTGTAGTCAACTGATTTGTCAGCCTGGGGGTCCACTAACCCTTCCCTTCCCCTCCTACCCCCTTCCCTTCTCCCATTCTGTCTGTCTGTTTCTTTCTTTTCCTTCCTCCCTTCCCTCCCTTCCTTCCTTCCTCCCACGCTCCCTCTCTTTCTCCCTTTTATTTATTTTTTTAAGACAGCATCTCTCACTCTGGAACTTACCAGGCAGGCTAGGCTGGCTGGCCAGTGAACCTTAGGATTTAACCTGTGTGAATACACACTCCACCATGCCTAGCTTTCTTATACGGGTTCTGGGATTTAATTTAGGCCGCTTGCAAGGCAAACATTTACCAGCTGAGCTATCTCCCTAACCATGTACCCTTCTTTTTCCATTTCTCTTTGGGAGACAAGATTTTATATGTAGCATAAGCTGGCCTTGAACTTCCCGTGTAGCCCACCAGGCTAGGCTTGAGCTTGGAATCTTTTGCCTTCGCCTACCGAATGCTGGGTTTTACAAGCATGTGTCACCATGCCCAGCTTGCCTTTTCCTTTCTCCTGCATCAAATTTGCTGTTATACTAACCTTTTGTTGACTAAAACTTCCTACCAGGGCTCAGGGATTTTAAACTTAGGGAAGGTCTGTGCTGGTCACAACACAGAGTGTGGACACGCAGCTCTGTGCTTCCTGACTCACTAAGGAACCCAAGCTGGAGTTCCCAGGCCAGCAATGAGTTTTCTGGGCTCCCCTCTGCTTGCCTTCTAAGGAGATCAAGAACGGACATTTTATTCTGTTTCCGTTTCAGTTTATTTGAAGGTTTTATGATGTCTTGGTTGAACGGCTCCTGGGACTTCCAAATAAACACGGTGCTTTTAAAAACGGAACGTTGTTTTTATTTATTCCTTTTAGGTGCCCAGTGACCTCTGGGTATATTAGGCAGCTTTAAATTATAATTAAAATAATAACTGTGCTCCTAAAATAATAATAGATGTTGAATTACAGAAACGCCAAATTAGGATGTCCCGAAAATCTGTCTGAAGGAACCCAGAGGAAGCCTGAAATTTAAAAAGTGATCTTTGTGCCAATGGAAAAGGATGAAGCTCTAGAGCCATGGGCCATTTTTTAAAAAAAAAATTATTTTTCGCTTTGTTTTGGCTTTCTATTTCGTGCAGTCTGTGTTTATTGGACTTGGGGCTCATTAGTTGACTTTAACATGGCTTTATAGGCAGAAGAAAATAATGAAATCTGTTTGTCACCTGGGTATATCCCTATATTTTAATAATTTCTTGACAATTTCCCACATGCGTGGTCACCAGCAGTGGGAGCCGACTCTGCTTCCTCCCCATCCCAAATCCGCAGAGTGCTTTCGGATCCAAGACATACATCTGCATCCCTCCATCTGTCATCTTAGCTCATCTCCCTCTTCCAACTGTTCTTAAATTAAATGACTACATGTAATGATGAGAGATTTTCTCATGAAAGCTTAGGAGAATTCATCCAAAGACAAATTAAAACATTGCGAAGTAATCACCCGCCTCACCTCCCTCCTCAGCTTGCCCCTGGGTGCCTGTGAGGCTCTAAGGGAGTTCATCCACATTTGTGGAAGAAAGCAACCAGGAAGTAAACCCACAGAAGAGAAGATGGGAGCCACCGGATGCCAGCCCCAGCCAGCGCAGGGATAAAACAGGCCTTCTTCAGCAGCGGGAGGCTGTGTGGTCCACAGGGCTCCAAACAGGAGTACAGGAAGAGGAAGAAAGAAAACAGCAACTTTCGCTGTGTCTTGGGAGGAGCCGATCTCAGTGTACAGAATCTCCGTTTTCTCACTCACTGTCCACTCACAGTGGATAAATGGACACGGGTCCTGCAATTGTCAGAGGCCACGGGGGTTTGGGGGACTCTTCCGTGTTGTCGCTCATCCCTCTGTTATTTCCTCCTTAGCCCTGGGTCGAAAGAGACAGTGCTTTCTACCATTCTATCTTCCAGGAATCTCTCCTAACGAGACCGCTGGGAAGAGTCACCAAGCACTAAGATGCTCACTGGGGCATTGTTTATAATACCGACCACAGAGAGGGGATGAAGAAAGTGAGGGTACATCCAACACCCGAATGCAAGATGGCCGCTGGAAAGGCATAATATGTACATTCATAACCAGCTGATGTTGTGGGTGGCATGTAAAATAGACCATGGCCAGTAAAATATGATACTTACATACATGTGTATGCCTAAGAGACATCTGATAAGATAAACTACATATTAAGGTGTCTGCTGGGTGGACAGAGTCAGGTGGATCTCTGTGAGTTCAAGGCCAGCCTGGTCTACATAGTCAGTTCTAGGTCAGCCAGGGCTACATAGTAAGACCCTGTTTCCAAAATAAAGGCGGGGGGGGGGGGTTACTTCTAGGTAGTGATATTTGGGCTGATTTCAATTTTCTTTATGTTTTTATAACTGCTTATAATTTCCAAGGTATTATTTTTTTTTTTGAGACAGGGTTTCTCTGTGTAGTTTTGGTGCCTGTCCTGGATCTCGCTCTGTAGACCAGGCTGGCCTCGAACTCACAGAGATCAGCCTGGCTCTGCCTCCCGAGTGCTGGGATTAAAGGTGTGTGCCACTACCACCCGGCCATAAAATATTTTTATAACTAGGAAAAAAGATCTTAAAGCTAGGTCCAGAGCTGAGAGAAGAAAGCCTTGGGCAATAGTATAGGAATCTCTGCTTTCCTGTAGTTTCCAAACCCCCAAATGTCCCAGAGCACTGGATTCTGGAAAGAGGCTTGGCAGGTCACGTGGGCAAAATGTCTCCCTGGTGATGTTCCAACGTGGGTTCCAGGCTATGACACTCTAACCTGATAATTTCCACTGGAACAGCAGAAGTGGTTTCTTGGCTCAGTGCTCTCAGCTCACCCTCCTATTGTGTTTGTAATGCAGAAGAGGGCAGGCGTACAAATCAGCTTCCTAATATCAGGAGACCTGGGACACCAGAGGCTGTGGGACTTGCCTGAGACCATGACACCACTAGCACTCACGTGTCCTCCACCTGGGTTCAGTGCTCCACCCAGGAACTCACAGTGCTTTTCTTTTAGAAGCGAGGTGGGCAGGGGCTAATTTTAATCTTTTATGCCCCCCCACCCCAAATGAATATAAAGCCTTTGGCATCTTTGTGCCTTGGGATGTTCAAGAGTTGGATTCTGTTCTGTCCATGATGAAAGGGCTCAGAAAGAGGAATATTTTTGGGGCTTCTTGGCTATCAGTGGTTGGTGCTGGGATGGTGCCCAGGGGAAGTCTGGAGACCTCCACAACAGTGTTAGTGATACTGCTAGCTGCTGCAAAGGCAAACGCTAGCCGACCGGGGTTTCAGTCTTTCTAAGATAGGATGCTCAGTGAAAGAGTCTTCAGCCTTCTCTAGCTAAAGGCATTATTTGGGGAACCAAGTGATGGGATAGACAGGGAAGTCCCCATTTTCTCATCTTCTCCCACTTTTTCAAGAAGACTTGGTTGCTCTACTCATAACACATTCTTGTAATAATCTATCCTTTATATTCTACATCTCCATGTGTCCCATGTGAAGGACAAGTCAAGAGCAATTCTAGAGCCGAGTATGGTGGTACAGACCTATAATCTCAGTACTTGGGAGATGGAGGCTAGTGGGGCTCAAGCTGAAGGCCAACCTGGGCTCCACAGCAAGACCCTGTCTTAAAAAAAAAAAAAAAAGATTTCTGATTCAACACAGTGCCATGTATAGGATCTAACAGAACAGTTTTCAATATCGTAACATTTGAGTCAGTGAGATGGCTCCGTGGGTAAAGGTGTTTACTGCCAAGCCTGAGGATCTGAGTTCAGTCCTCAGAAGCCACGTGGTGGAAAGGAAGAAAGGATTCTTGCAAATTGTCTTTTGAACCCACTCATGTGTTGTACACGTGCTTCCTCTTACACACACACACACACACACACACACACACACACACACACACACACACACACTTGTGGACTGGGTGACTGGTTCAGAAGTTTAAAATGCTTCAGCAATAGTAAACCATGTCACCATGACACCACACATAAGGTGAACCTGTGTCTGTACCCTACAGTATCCAGCTAAGCAGCCATTTTAAAAACAGTTTTCACTTTCTAAGATCCGAAACAGTGTGTGGAAAAAGCAATACTATTGCTGACGTCAGAACCATCGCTTCCTGCCAAAGCCAGCACTCGTCCCTTCACATAAAGTTTCTCTTTCCGTGCTCCTGCCTCCCCCAGGGTCGGACACTGTCCTTATGCAACTGTGGCTCAGGAGGAAGTCAGCTCAAGCACAGAGAATGGGTCCTGCTCTCCTTTTCTGCTGCACACTTGGCTTCTGCCCTAGCTGTATCTCTGGAACAGATCGGAACCCAGAGGCAGGGGAGTTCAGCACCTGCTTGTTTCATTTTAGCTTGAGGATTGCTTTCTGCTCGCCTCTTGGAGTTGATCTTTGTACCGGCTGGTGCTCGGCATGTCAACTTGAGCAGGGCCACAGCGAGGCTTTCCATGGGCTGTGTGCTGTTAGCATGCTTCCTTCTGACAGCATCAATTCATGTTTGGAGCACACGCATCAGTGTAAGCCTTTGCTTTGTTTCTTCAGTGTTCCCGTTTTTTTTAAAAACTTCCCTTCCAGCTTCCTCTTAACTAGCTGAGTGACAGGAACTCAATGCTGACCACTTCATTAGCCAATGACCTTGTCCCTCTGGCCTCTTGCCTGCTTGTTCTCCTGGGCAGGTTGCTTTACGTCACAAGTCCTCATTAAAGGTCAGGACCTCAGAGCCACCAGCAGCAGGCCCTCTGTTTTCTGATATATACCTAGAGAAATCAGGCCTGCTGGTTCATAGCAGGGCCTATTTATGCACTGCACACCAGTGTTCGTGATGGAGACAAACTGCTACTTTTGAGATAAAATCATAAGGCGTTCCCAGTGAATATGGGGTGGGAGTAGGGGCGTCCAAGCTCTATCGGGGAAGCTGTTGCAATCTGTCTTCCCTCACTGTTAGGACCACCCTTCTCCCTATCAGAGCAAATACAGTCACCTTGTAAAGTAGTGAGGCTAAGTGATATAGTACATCCCTGAATCCAGATGCACGCACCAAGGGAAGCTTTGTATGTCATAGGTCCGGCAGCAGGAGCCCATGGTGACTTGGCACACTCTTCCTGCTAGTATGCTGATAAGATGATAAGACCACCACTTCTGTAGTAGGGACAGATAAAACATTCTATATGCATTACCCTGTTAGATATTCACAATAGCCTTCTACGATAGATGCTATTGTCACCTCCCAGTTGGTGAATAGAGAAATGGAGGTTCAGAAAGATCCCATGACTGCCTCCAGTTCCCAGAGCAATACTTATTTAGGGGTTAGAATTGACTAGCGTTGTTCCTGACCCTTACGCTGCCATGATTCTACAATGATACTATTTGGTCTCTTTTGAGGGGTGGCATTTTGGGTGGTGTTTAAGGAGAACCATGTTGTAGCTTGTCTCCCTAAATATCTCTATTAGTGCAACAGGAGATTTGTTTAAAAATTAAGTCTGGGAATAAGCCTGCCCCTCCACACACACAGCCTTCCCCTGTCTTCTCCAGGACAAACTTAAGTTCATTCCCATATCTCCTGGGAGTCTGGTTGGACAGATCCCCGATGGAGATTAG
Organism: Peromyscus californicus insignis; assembly: GCF_007827085.1. Classification (NCBI taxonomy): domain Eukaryota; kingdom Metazoa; phylum Chordata; class Mammalia; order Rodentia; family Cricetidae; genus Peromyscus; species Peromyscus californicus. The sequence goes on from NW_026294606.1 coordinate 102,574,993, forward strand.
AAATAGCTCTCATGGGCTATTTTTAAGGAAAATGTGACGTCAGAAAAGGAGGCAGGAATGGGCACCCAGATGGGAAGAGAATGCACAGCAGGAAGGCCTGAGAGGTGGTAAGGGGAGGGAACAGACAGAGCTGGTTGGGAAATGTGGGCATGGTGGCCCACACCTGTAATTCCAACATTTGGGAGGCTAGGGCTGGAGGATCAGCACAGGTATGAGGCAAACCTGGTCTACAGAGTCCCAGGGCAGCTAGGTCTCCATAGAGAGAGCCTGTCTAAATAAATACATAAGTAAATAAACACATAATAAATGATGTGATAATGTGAGGAAAGATGGCTGAGAGTTGGTGGAGATGCGTTTGAACTGGGACAGCCTATTTCTGCCCCGTTCATTAGGGTTGGCTTACGGAGAACTCAGCTATAGAAGGCCAATACTACCAGCCGCCAGCAAAGCCACTTTTCTCTCGGAAGAAACACAGCCCAACAAATAGGCAGGAATGCCCGCTGGCCTCTTTCTGAGAATGTCAGGCACAATGTGGAGGTGTCTGGTAACACTGTAATTTCCTTTGAACTGTAAGGTTTTGTTTGGTGTGCTTGTCTGGAGGGTTAGCCTTTTTGACTGTGTTAACTCACTTGGCATAACATTTTCTTTCATGGAGACACACGAGAGGTGGGACTTGACTCTCTCATTCAGCAAGGCTGGACACCATCCAGCTGCATGGTGCTACCCCTCGGCAGCTTGTGAATTGTATCTTCCGGGCTAAGGAAGGGAAGACGAAAGCATTGTTGGGGAGACATTTAGCAAACCTTTGAAGGTTGACTGGTTAATGAGTGAGATGACCTTCCCGCTTCTTCCTTTGTTTTTCTTGGATAAGGGTTGCATCTACAGTGAGGTTTTACTGAAGCTGGCCAGTGTCACAAGCAGACATAGTTATCCAGACTTATTCCCATTGGTAATGCTGTAAAAAAGCATATTGTCTCCCTGGAAATGAGGTTTTTTTTTTTTTTTTTTAAGAAGTCAACTAAGGACTGGAGAGATGCTCAGGGGTTAAGAGCATTTGTTGCTCTTGCAGAGGACTTGGGTTCAGTTCCCAGAACCCACATGGTAACTTACAAATACCCACAACTCTAGTTCCAGGGCATCTGACACCCTCCTCTGAACATCAGAGCACAAGGCACACATGTGGTACACATACATGCAATTAAAACATTCATACACAGAAAAGAAAATGAATCAAGTTGAATTTTTCTTAAAGTTTAAAAAAAAAAGAATACACTCAGGGGGATGAGGATATGGCTTATTTGGTAGAGTGCTTGCACAGCATGCACAAAGCCCTGGGTTCAAGCCCCACATGAACTAGATGTGGTGGCGTCTATTTAATCCCTGCATTTGAGAGGTAGAGGGAAGAGGATCCAAAGTTCAAAGTTATCCTTGGCTCTACACAACAAGTTTGAAGCTAGCCTGGGTGACATGAAACAATGTCTAAAGAATGGTAACAAGGACTATAACTCAACCTGGGCATGATGGTGCACATCTGCATCTCAGCACACCGAGGAGGCTGAAGCAGGAGAACTGTGTTCAGTATGAGACTAGCCTGGGCTACAGCACAAAACAAACAAAAAAGAAAAGAAACATACAACTCACGGCAGTCCATCTCAAGATGGCGATGGATAGTAACTAGAAACCATAAGCCAATCTAAGGTGTGCTAAAAGAAATTCTGGCAGAGAAGTCAAAGGAAAACTGCAAGTGAGCCCCACACTGATGGGAAGCCACTGTAACCTGCCTGCCTCTCTCTCCCCAACCAAGACATTGCTGCCTTTCCAACCCGGCGAAGGGATTCGAATGGTGTTAACTACTGAACGCTTGCCTGACTCTCTACTCCCCTTTCCCTGGGTAGCTGTGGTGAGTTGGCTGCCGAGACGTAGCCCTGAACCTATCCATCAAGTCTACGGAAGAGAGAGTTAGAAAGGCAAACATTATCTGGAATCAATATCTTTACAAATCCAAAGGAAACCCCAGCTCCCGAAGGGTTAAGCCAGGGAAGGAAAAGCCATCAGGCTGTTTAGTGAGCTAATGTTTTTATTGACGGGGAGGCCTTTAAGGCCCTAACAGGAAAAGTGGGGAAAATGGCAGATTGTTTGGCTGGGGAGAAAGCAGGGAAAGGACTTTATCCTGCATGCTCTTTCCTAGTCCCTGCACTCAACCCCCTGAAATCCATCTAATGTAGGGGGGTGTCTCATAACATGGAAAAAATCCAACCTGAGAAGTTTCCCCCTTTGTCCTACCCTCCGCCAACGTGGAATCCACATCTTCCACTGAGAACTTCGTCTAATGCACATCTCTGGCTAATGCCTGCTCTGCCGAGCACATCTTAATTTAACAATTGTTATAAAGCACATCCGAAGCTAACATTCCTGGGATAATCCATATTTCAACCTAACTACCCTGGCAGAACATTTCAATCTAATTCCCCTACTGTAAGTACATAGCAATCTAACACCCTCATATAATGTACATCTCAGTCCATTATTTTGTATTTTGTAAGCCATATTTCGATATGTCTTTTCCATTAGGTCACAGGACTGTCTGGAGACAGTGGCCATCCCTGTGCTGAAAGCTTCCATAGTTCTTACGTTGTCCTTTGGTGACAGGCTGCTGATGGATATGCTCATGAACTTTCACCTTTGGCATCTTGGGTTCAACTCTGGCTTGTTTCTGTGCTTGGAGTCTTAAGCATCCTGTTGGGAGCAGGGGTGACCGGAGAGCCCTGACAAGCCCTCTCTTATGCTAACCAGCAGGGCAGGCCACCTCAAAAGATCAGAGTGTACCTCGGGAGAGGGCCATGAGAGGTCAATGTCAGGGTCAGGGGTCAGGGTGTAGCTGTTGGCTAATAGAGTGCGAGCTAACCTGTCCTCAAATTGCTGGGCTCAAAGACAATGGCTGCCTCCCGCTGATGATTTTACCCTGGGGGAGGGAGTTACTGGCTTTATTGGAAACCTGCCAGTCTCAGAGGTGATGGAAGTGGCTGATCACAGTTAAAGACTGTTTGATTGTTGATGGAGAGGCAGTTCTGTGGTTGGTCCCCAACTGAAAGGTCTACACAGTTGCTTATTGATGTCTGAGTTTTCCACATATGATGGATTTCTCTTCCATCTCCCATGCAGCTGGCACACCACTCCACAGTGGAGGTAGACCACTGTGATGGTTAGTCATAGATTTTTTTTTTCAGGAACTGAGAACCACTAGAGGCAATGTTGTCACTGAGTCTTGGCATGACTTAGGATGACATCAACCCTCTGTTGCCAGTTCAAAGGGGCTAAAAAGAAACCAACGCATAATGAACTGAAATTAAGTATAAAATAGCCACCAAGACCAAGGCATTTGGGTAAACACAAAAAAGAAAGTAAATATATTCTGAAAGAGATACAGAATTCTAACAATATCCTAACCTCAAACTTTCAACCCATCTCATGCAGGATGAAGAGACAGATTTACCTTTATTATTCTTTCTTCATCTATACTATTTTTTCTTTACCTATATTATTCTTTTCTTATCTACTGGTTGGGGATCTAACCAGGCTAGTGGCTTGGTTACATAGTTCAAGGAGAGGAGGTTACTAAAGACTTAAGTTCCCCCAATTTCCTGGCATCTAATAAATTTAAGAAAGGTGAAAACAGGAGATGGGAAACAAAGTACAGATGTAAAAGTGATGTTCATAAGAGTCATATGAATGGCGGAGGATTGCCAGCAAACATGCAGCCTGCTAAGACAGACACTGAAGGGCCAGAGGACCCAGATGGGAGGAGTGCTTATTAAAATGGCCAGGCTGCTCCCCTTCTGTATTATGCCTCAAGAAATGGCACCAGCCGGCCGGGCGGTGGTGGCACATGCCTTTAATCCCAGTACTCGGGAGGCAGAACCAGGCAGATCTCTGTGAGTTCCAGGAAAGGCGCAAAGCTACACAGAGAAACCCTGTCTCAAAAAACCAAAGAAGAAGGAGGAGGAGGAGGAGGAGGAGGAGGAGGAGGAGGAGGAGGAGGAGGAGGAAAGAAATGGCACCAGCCCTCAGAGAATAAGGGGAGCCACTCCAGATTATGAAGAATGACCTTCTAGGATATCACATCGACAGGTCAGGATACATGGCTTCAGCCACGCCAGTGTGGTGTGAGGGTATATGGTGAGATTTTTGGTTTGTTTGTAAACACCATTTTTGCTTCTTTAATCCTAGATGCTCTTTGATAAAGAGTGTCATCACACTGTCCACTGAACACAAGTACAACAAAAGCTGATTCAGATCGAGGACTGCTGTCTACCTGGCATAAAGTGCATATTAGAACCACACATCTACACATGTTTGTTTCCTTTCATTCCTCCCCGTAGATAGAACTCTGGGCACGATAGGCAAAGCACTTTACCACTGAGTTACATCTCTAGTCCTTGTTTCCTTTCTCCATTAAGCTGGGACATGCATTTTTATTCTGATGATGGGTTTTGGATAATAAATCTTCTCTTGGTGCGCCAAGCCTATATTTAGAAATACAGGTACATTCCAACTTGACCAAGGGGACTTTAGTCTAGACATCAATAAACTATGGCCTATAGGATAAATCTGGCCCACTTCCTAATTTTGTAAATAAAGTTTTATTGAAACATTGTCATGTTCATTCATTTATGTATTAACTATGCACCTAATACATCAAAAATAATAGAGCTGTTGTAACAAAGATGGTATGGCCCAAAAGACCTAATAGCTTTATTAGAAATACCTTTATAGAAAATGTTTTCAGGCTTTGATCTCAATTGGCAGATATTCTTTCATTTTTTATTGAAAAATGTAACAATTTAAAATTTATATTTATTTATGTGGGTGTGAATGTAGGGGTAGGTGGGAGTACTGTAGCTTGAGGTGTGAGTACCACCGCTCACATGTGCAGGTCAGAGAACAACTTGAGAGAATCTGTTTTATCCCTTCATCGTGTAGGACCTGGAGATCGAACTCAGGTCCTGAGGCTTGGTGGCAAGCACCTTTACTCACTGAGCCATATCACAGGTCCTTGTTTACAATCTTACGCGGACTTGCAATATGAAAAGCAGGGACAAGTATCAAACATTTCTCCATGAAACCTGAACTCTTTCCTGTTAGGCATAAGCATTTTATTATCGGTAGACTGTCCCTGGTTCCATGGAGCCATCTGTGTGTTCTGCACTGGTTGGGGCAGTTCTGGGTGCTTCTTATGGTCCTAAATGCTCAGAGGTCTATTAAGAGATGATGTAAATAGTATAGCCAGTCTGTGCCTGAAAAACTCGGGACTTTTTGATATTTTAATTGCAGAAGGAGGGAATTACTGGGGTGGTGGTGGTGAGGGAGGGTAGTAGGGGAGGGGAGCAGCAGAGGACAAAGTATAACGACACATATGAAGAGGCTGTGATGAAAGGAGCATTTTACATGTTAAGCTAACAACTCAGCACGGAAAAACGGGGCATGGTGAAGCGAGAGAGATGGCCCAGCACTTCAGAGAACTTGATGAGAACCTGGGTTTGGGTTTCAGCACCCACATGAAAGCTCACAGTTGCCTGAAACTCTAGTTCCAGGCATCTGATGCCATCTTCTGGCTTCTTGGGGCATCAGGCACACATGTGGTACACATACATACCTGTAGGCAAAACACTCATGCATATAAAATAAAAATAAATACTTCTTGAAAACAATAAGGATGTGTTTCCTCATCTCATAATCTAAGGATTAAATGAGATTTTTTGTATGTATGAGTATGTGTGTTTTGCACATATATATATATATATATATAGTGACTTATTATAAAGCTTGCCTCACAGTTATTTTAACTACATTATGTTAATATATTATAATTAGCACAGATGTTAATACCGTCAATTATTATAACATTTGCCCATTATATTGACAGTATTAATATTATTTCATTTGAATAGGTTAACATAATAATATGACTGGATACATCAATTATCCTGTAATTATTACTAGTACTAGGGACTTTGTTAGTACCTATATTTGCATCTTGTTCTAAACATCCCTAAAGAAGGGTTTGGAATGTAGATTAGTGGGAGAGTGCTTGTTTAACATATGCAGTCTTCTAGGTTTAATACCAAGTACTGAAAAAAACCAAAAACAAAATAACTACCCCTCACAACACTAACACTTATTGGTTAACTGTTGTAACTAGTCACACTGAACAAGTGTTGTGTGCTGAGGGAATCCAAGATCCAAGTCCCCTGGATGCCAGCCGCACAGCTGACCTTCTCTTGCTCCACTCTTTTGAGCAGCTCAGATGACTGTGCAGTTAATGGATTCATTTGTTTGTTTGTTTTGTTTTGTTGTAGACAGTTTCATGTAGGACAAACTGCCTTAAACTTGATATTCAGCTGAGGATGACCTTGCAATTCTGACCCTTTCACATCGACCTCCCTAGTGCTAGATTTCAGGTGTGTGCCCCATTGCCTGCCTGGTGTTTATTACTCTCTGTCTTACGTGGAGTTCAGAGTGACACCACTGTTCAAAACAGCTCCTACCTCTCTATCCGTGTTCCACAATTAACTTTTCAGCTAGCAATTTGGTTTCAGTGCCAATGAATTAATTAGATGTTCAATGCTCTTTACTAGGATTTTATCCTGTCAGTGGATAGGAAAGAAACAACAATTATTATTTAATATATATCAAAGAGCTCCATAAGTACAGACAACCTGCCTTCTTGTTGAGGTAACAGCACGCTTCAGTCATGCATAACTTAGAAAAGCAGTTGGACACTCATGGAAGCCCAAGCTCTCCGACACTGTGATATGACAGATTGCTCTGGCCCCTGACCCCTGATAGGTCAAGCAGTTTCTAATTATTTTTCCCTAAGTGCATTTTCTATATTGGGATTACTAAATAGTCACTCCCAAAGATGCTATCCCATAACTCCTTGTCCCAGGCAGAGGGAGCCCTTCAAGAAGCCATATTTTCCACCACCGTGAACAGAATAACAGAATTCACACAACTACAAATGTCCCTGAATGAAGGCTTTAGGCCCTTTTAGTTTTACCTTTCCTCTTTCATAGATTGGCTCAGGTTACTCAGACAAGACCCAGAGTTGCTGCCCAGAGAATCAGCTGGACAATGTGAGCTCCTGACCGTGAAGAGTGGCTTCTACATAGCTGGGCTCTTTTGACCCAGTGGTCAACTGTGTAAGCTTTGAATAAGTCAGCCCCGGGTTCAAGTCTTGCCCATGTTCTTTACCAGAGACTTGCCTTGTATCACTCTGACCCTTGGTTTCTTCATCATTAGTGAAAGGTTATGCCTACCTCATACACTGTTTTGCACATTAATCTGAAAAAGGCCCTGTAAATAGTCATTGCTCTAATATTCACTGTATTGCTATATTAGAATACAAATAGAACTCACAGTTCCTGTTTGGGGCAACTTAAACAACATGGTATAGTCAGAAATTGATAAAGCAAGGTCGAAAAACATCAACGTATTTACACGTGGCTAATGTACACCAGTCAAAGGTTGAGGGTATCGGAGTGACACATTGGCTATTATTTGTTGTTCACAGACTGTAAAGAAGTCTGGACCTCATTGGCCTTCATAACTTCAGCATTTTCTAGCAAAAAACACTGGCACATTTCAACATCCAATATACACCTACTGAACTCAACTGGATTTCTTTGTAAATTCATTGCCATTATAGCAAAAGTAACCGTGGGTACAATTGATATATGCACAGATATGAAACATGAACACCATCCCAGTTGGAGAGGTCTTGAAGTCAACATCAGGAGTACAAAAATGAAACAGAAATTCTTAACGGAATGGGCAAATACAATGGAATATTACCTTGCAGTAAAAATGAATGACAACATGCTGTGAGACTGATGGCCATTGACCATGCCAGGCTAAGTAAAAGCAGCCAGTCAAAGATGTACATAATATAAGCTGGTCAGTGGTGGCGCACGCCTTTAATCCTAGCACTCGGGAGGCAGAGCCAGGCAGATCTCTATGAGTTCGAGGCCAACCTGGTCTATAGAGTGAGTTCCAGGACAGGCACCAAAACTACACAGAGAAACCCTGTCTCGAAAAACCAAAAAAAAAAAGATGTACATAATAAATGATTCTATTTATAGGACATGCTCACCACCCAAAAGTTCATGAAGACAGGAAGGAAGTAGATCAGTGGTTGCCTAGGCCTGAGGGTGTTGGATAGAAACAAGAATGAGAGTTCCCCTTGGGATGATGAAGGTAATGTCTGAATAGTGAGTGTAGGGATGATCACATAGTCCTGTGAACATGCTTACACTCATCGAATAGTGTCCTTTAATTGGATAGAACGTTTAGTACAGGAATTACATCCCAGTTATGATGAATAATTTAAGAAGGGGGGGCAAACACATTGAGATATCATCAGAATACTGGCAAGATGGTTCAGCGACTAGGAGTGTTTGTTGCTCTTGAAGAGGACCGAGTTCAATTCCCAATCATACTGGGTATCTTACAATTGCCCGTGCCTGCTTGCAAGTTCATACACACATAAATACACACAGAACTGGAAATATAGCTGTGCTTCAAGACTGCTCAACCACATGCTTTAAGATCTAAGGGTTTACTTTATAGGAAACATAAAATAGGAAACCAGTATTTTTGTTTACAAACATATATGAAGCTGGAATACATATTCTGTATACTCTCCCATGTGTAATCTGTAGACTGTTTTTTTCCTTTTGAGATAGTGTCTCACTGTCAACTCTCCAGGTATATCAGGCTGACCTCGAAGTCACAGCAATCTGCCTGCCTCTGTCCTTTTAGTTCTGGGATTAAAGGTATGTGTCAACATGCCTGGTGATGAGCAACCATTTGATTAAGGTGTACCTTACATACTATATTTACAGAATCCACTTACTTTGGATGCAATTACATCTCTCTCTCTCTCTATATATATATATATATATATATTTTTTTTTTTTTTGGTTTTTCGAGACAGGGTTTCTCAGTGTAGCTTTGCGCCTTTCCTGGAACTCACTCTGTAGCCCAGGCTGGCCTCGAACTCACAGAGATCCGCCGGCCTCTGCCTCCCGAGTGCTGGGATTAAAGGTGTGCGCCACCACCGCCCGGCTACATCTCTATATTTTAATCACAAATGACTTTACAGTTTTTTTGGATCTGGAGTTTGATGTAGCCAGCTAAGTGCTCTCTCTCTCTCTCTGAGCTATATCCTGAGCTCTTGTATTTAAAATTTTTATAATAAAACCAACAAATATTTATATATTTTGTTTGGACATCTATATATCAGTAAATTATTAGTGATTTAACTTTCTACTTTCCTGCATACTATATTTTATAAAATTTCTACAATGAATTATGTTACCCTGGAAAGAGTTAAATAGTATAAAGATAAATCTATTCCATTAGGGGCTAGAAAGATGGCTCAGCAGGTCAAAGTGTACTTTTCTAGAGGACCTGGGTTCAATTTCCAGCACCCACATAGCAGTTCACAAAGGTTTATAACTCCAGTTCCAGATACCAAATGTCCTCTTCTGGCATCTGTGGGTATTATACATATAAACATGCAGGCAAAACACTCAGACACATAAAAACAAATAAATCTTAAAAATAGAAAAAAATATACACCATCACTAAGAAGTGATTGAGAAGCCCAGTTAATCAGGACAGGTATTTTAAAGGGAAAATGAAGTGGAGTAGCAACTAGAAAAACTTCTTGAATGGAGGTTTCAGAAATAAAGAATTTCCAGTAGTCCAAGGATGTCCTCCAAGTGGAAGGACATTGGAGCAATGCTTCAAGGAATTCTCAGAACCTTGGGAATTGATATCAGGAAAGAGAAGCTGCTGCCTGCTCAGTGACAGTGAGTGTCTGCAATTGATTAGTGATGTCTGCATGGACATATGAATGGAGGGATAATGACAACCAAACCATAGACTTTCTATCACTGAAGGGCATTATGTAGACACAGCCCAGTTTTTTCTACAGTCTTTGAGAAATCATATGCTGATTTCTTTCCACATGCTGAGCTGACAAGGTAGACTTCGAACTCTCATCTAATTTTTCCAGATTCCCATGAACATGTTCCAACCCACACAAGCTCCACTCCACTTGATAACACTGGCCTTGCCTGAGGTAACTCAATGACATGTGAAATTTCTATTGTGCCAGTGGAGAGAATGCACAATGCAAACAGGGAAGAGGGGTGGGATGGAGAGGTAAGAAGGGGGTTAGAACTGCAGCCTCTTCCAGGCCCGAGTTACTGAAAATACCCTCTATGACAGCTGGATGCAGCCTGCTCTCCTTGAAAGACAGCTCCCCTCAACCCCAGCAGAAGGTATTTTTAGTATATCCTGGGTACCAGATAACTGCTCCTATGTCCTGAAAGATGATGAATTCATTCAAACAACAAGTCAGGGCCCTGGGTATCACTCAGCTCCAGCCAGTCATAACAGCTGCCAAATATAAAATATTACATGTATCCCGTGAGTCTTGGTTTGCGTTCCCCTCCACATGCATATTCAAGAATCTCCTTCTATCCCTAGCTGTCAGAGATGATGGCAGTTGCGTTAGGGGTGGGGGGTCCTCTAGCATTATCGAGAGAGATTATTTTTTAACCAAATTTATTTTCCATTGTAAATGTTTAAATCCATATTAAGTCCAGATTAACGCAGGCAGCAGCTTCAAAGGATATCAACTGGGGGGGGGGGGGATAATAATAAATGAAATGGTTCAGGACGGGTCCCATCACAAGGAATATTTTCAGACTAGAAAAGAAAGTTGTTTGGATTAAAAAGATATCTAAAGAAAATATGTTTCCCAGGGATTGCTGGCTCCCTTCACCGACACCCAAACTTTGTATACAAACCAGGCCCCAGCACTTTTTCTCTCCTAGCACTTTCTTTCTCCTCCTTCGCATGATTGGAATTAATAATGCAGATAAACCCTAAACAAATCAGGATTAGTGCTAACTGCGTCTTGAGGGTTAGGATGCAGTAGGAAAATGAAAAGGGAGAAAGAGGGGGGGAAGAAAAAACAAAGAAGGTTGTAAAAAAACAAACAAACAAACAAAAAACCCAACTGCCCAGAGTCTCGGGAAGGGGGTGGGGAGAAGGAGAAGAGAAACAGCAAGAAGGAAGGACCAGCTGAGCTGAGTAATCAAAGTCCTTCTAATCACAGCAGCTTTGGGGACATGTTCAAAGGCTCTTCCTCGACCACAGGCTGGGCGAGGTCACAAGCGCAATGCCGTGGCTGGGGAGGGGGAGGGGTGCCTGGGATTTGGGTAGAGCTCTGCCATCTCACTTTGTGAGGGGAAGCCTGCTGGATGGTCAGCATGCAGCATCTCAGGAAACTGGTCCAGTTCTCTAGTTGGGAAGGAACAATTCCATCCCCAACTTGCTCAACCTCTGAAGAGATGAAAAGAATTCCACGCCAGGATGTTTGTTCCTACCTGGAAAGTTCCTCCCAGAGCACTGATCCCAGGAAGAAGAATAATTTTCTTTCTAGGGACAAATAGCTGCATTATGGAGTGGATTTTAATGAAGCCATTCAGATTCTTGGATGCATCTGAGTCTGAGTCATTGAAAATGGCCCCAGCACATGGAATAGCTCTCTCTTCCCCTTACAGGAGCCCTCAAGGCAGAAGATGATGCAGACTGAGCACACTTCCTTTGGTCACTTTTTAAAGCTTGATTCCCAGTAAATAAAGGCTTCTGTGGAAGCCCCAATTTTAGCCAAAGGAAGCAGTGTCCTCCAGACTCACTCCCACAGCTGCGGAGATCACGGCTGCCAATGTGAAGCTAGGGCATGAGATAAGCTCTGCAAACTTGCCAGCCTTCTCCACCATGTTGGCCTCAACAGATTCAGACACGGTGTAACTTTCTCCTTCCCGTAGGGCACTGTAGAACAGCCCGCCACACTGCCAGCCCATGTGGTGCCTGCCTCAGATGGCTTCTCTTTGGTGAAGGCACAGGCTTCTTTCTGATTTGGCCTAGCCCTCTAGCAACCATGCTGGAAGGTTTTGGGAGATCATGTCCTCCATCTGTTTCCTGTTCCGCTTTTCAGCATGTCCTCTTTTCTCTCCTGCAGCTCAGTGAGAGGCGTGCACATCTCGGGACATCCACTCCCTCTCCCTGTCTGTGCAGAAGTTTATTATCTTTGCGGGTTGTTCTCTCTTCCCAGAGATGCACCAGAAGGGAGAGAAATGAGAGACTGGGGGGGCTGGGTGACTTTCTTGTTTTGCAATGTCTGTGGCCATTTGTGGCTTGCTGTAACTCTGCAGTAGATTGGTACCAAAACAACAGCATGCATTTTAAAGGGCTCTTGATAGTTACCATGGTAATTTGAGATTTTGATAAATAAAAATATATTCTGGGGAATAAGAATAAGTCAGAGGTTTAACCTTCAGAAAACCTCATTATACTAATGATGGGTGAAGAATGAGGGAGAAATGGTAAAATCATGGCCCTGCGCTAGCATGAACTCAAATCCAGCCTAAAAATAAAGGATTTTTGTTTTCAGTTGGAACATATATCCTTACAATCTCAAACACTATCCAAAGCCAAAACAATGCACCATTAAGGGTAAGTGATCTTTAGGGCTTTAGGTTTCAGAGGTCAGCAAAAAGGACATTGTCTTACAGATAACAGGCATCTCCCAGACACCAGGGCCTTTGTTGCAAAGAAGCTGAGCCACCAACTCTAGACCTGTCACTAAGACCTCCACCTAAACCTACCAATGGTAATAAGACAAGTGGAAGCTGCTCATACAATGAGACACAATTACTTACACATGGATTTTAGAGGCACATATACCATTTTGTATGTAGATATACACATAGAAACACACAGTCAGCCTTCCCTAAATGCCAATCCTCAACTGCCAGATCAGCCAAATACAGATTTAAAATATGTGAGAAAGTGACATCTGCACAGGACAGGTCCAGACTCCCTCTTGTCTGTGTTCCCTGAACAAGGACGGTAGAAGGATTTACACAGAACCTACATGGCATTAGAGACAGTGATCTAGAATGGACTTAGAGTGCAGGAGGGTGTATGTAGGTTACATGAAATTCCATGCTACTTTATATGAAGGACTTGAACATTCACAGAGTTTGGTATCTGAAGAGGGCTTTGGAATCAGTTCCCTGAGGATAACTGTTGATATACATGTAGACACCACACACACACACACACACACACACACACACACACACACACACACACACACACATAGGGGTGGGGTGTGGGTGGGTGTGGGTGCAGTGAGGGTGGGTTGAGCATCTTGATTCAAAAATATCGGAAATCTGAAATGCTCCTGAATCTAAAACTTTTTGAGTATCAATTTAACACTATATGTAGAAAACTCCTCACCTGACCTCATATGACAGATTGTCATCACAATGCAGATATACTAAAAATACTGTATAAAATACCTTCAGGCTATGTGTATAATGTGCAATGTGAAAGGCAAATAAATACAAATTAAAATGGATCACATTCCCATGATAACTCATTATGTATATGCAAATATTCCAAAATTGAGAGGGAAATCTGAATTATCAAATACTTCTTGTACTAAATATTTTTTATAAGGAATACTATGTGTATGTATGTGTGTGTGTGTGTGTGTGTGTGTGTGAGAGAGAGAGAGAGAGAGAGAGAGAGAGAGAGAGAGAGAGAGAGTATGTATATGTATGTACAAAACTTTTCCCTGATAATATAAAAGTCAGGCTCATTAGAAGAACTGGCAGATGAGTGGTAATTTCTATTTAACCAAATGATTTTTGGTACAGAAGGAAAACTGTATAATTAAAAAATCATGACTATGAAAGGCGATGGTAGGGCTGGGGATGTAGCTCAGTGGAGAGACAGTATCCGCACGCACGAGAGCACAAGTCTGGTCCCTAGTACTGCATAAGCCAAGCATGGTGGCCCAGCCACCACCACAGTGCTTGGGAGGTGGAAGCAGGAGAATTGGGAGATCGAGGCTTGGGGACAATAAAAAACAGGCAAACAGAAACAAAAGACAACGATCTGGATGGTAAGGCAATCCGAAACAGATTTTCAAGAACTGAGATGTAACCAGTTCTGCAATTGGGCCGTTCACAAGGAGGAAATGCCATGAGCGGGGTCACAGGGATGACCCAAGGATGCTGTCTGCTCCAGTGTCCCTTCCTCATGTGGTTGCTAGTGCACACTGGTTTGCGTGGATGGTGACTGGTAAGTCCTGGGGTTGCACAGGCCAAGGACCTTCTCTGTAAGGACTGTGCTCTCTGGCCCACTGAGACAGACACTGGGACTCAACACAGGTTAATTCCATTCTTTTTATGACGGAATCTGTTCCAGGCGATTTAGGCATCTTTGGCAAAGAGCTAGCCCATCTCAGAAATAGCAAGGCGCCAAGGAGAGACAACTGTGGTACTTTTCCCTCCGCTTGCCCTTCAAGAAACAAGCGAATTTGCCAGCCCATAGCTTTACCTCCCTGTTTCTCATTTCACATAACAGAAACAGAGAAAGTTCTCGAAGTCTGAACAGTGATAATTAAGTCTGGATTGGATGGGATATTTGTAATTTTGAATGTTTGAGTTCTGAGAGGAAAAAGCTATGTCATGTTGTTGGCCAAATGACCCTAGTGATTAAGATTCCTATGGCATTATTTAGTTAGCTGGCTTTTTATAACACTGTGAGGTTTTCTGTGAGCTGTGAAGGAAGCTACTAGGCTCAGAGGGATGAGGACAGCTCCAGAGAGCATCAGAAGCAGCAGCGCCTTCTCCCCACCCTTGTTACTCACAGCATTAGCCTCTCGGAACTCCTTCAGACCCAGGAGACAAGCTGAGAGTAGCCGAAATAAGCATTTTTCTGAAGCCAATGGAAATGGTGTCCTGATCCAGGAAAAGAAAAGTGAGACAGGAAAGGGAGGGTCACATTTTTGAAGGAAATCATGCAGTATTTTGGTAAATCCTTTGTTGATGAAAAAAAAAAAGTGAACAGCACATTAATTATGTCCTGAGAATGGAACATTGCTTGTCTGTATTTCCTAGGCTGGGTCTGTGGTCAAAGCATTTACTACCCAGTGGACTGGAGACTTGGGTCTTAGACATATGTTGTGAACATTCCCACAGTGTTGAAATCTGCCCGAAGCAGGAGATAGGATGACATTTTATGAGACACGACCTAATTGTTTGGGACCCTTACAAGACAGGAAGGTCCCATTCCTTGCAGAGTAATGAAATGAAACACACCAAGAAAAACATCTTCTCTCTCTCTGTCTCTCTCTCTCCTTCCTTTTGTCTCTTTGTGCCTTAAAGAAGAATTTATCTTGCTAGGGATAAGCAAATTGGAGGGGAACTGGAGGATGGCTCAGGGGATAAAACACTTACTGTGCAAGTGTGAGGACCAGACTTTAGGTCCCTGGCAGCAATGTGCATGCCAGGACAAGTGTGGCAGTGTGTCTATAATCCTAGTGCTTGGAAGGCAGAGACTGGGTATCCCTGGAGCAAGCTGGCTCCCTAGACTTGCTGAATCAGTGAGAGACTCTGCCTTAAAGAAAAAGGGGAGAGCAATATGGGAGATCACCTGATACCAACCTCTGGCTTCCACATACATGTGCAAGTGTGTCTGTAACACGTGAACACTCATATATGTAATGTATGCATGCCATACACTTTACATATGCAAAAATAAATAACACCATAAGTAATATACATTCATGATATTATTTCACAGAAGTTTAAAAGTTTACATTTTGATAGGTATATCAGCAGCCCAACGTGGGCTATTGTCTTCTAGTGGATAGGAATCCGAACAGAGCATGGCAGATGTGGCTTCTCGGTCATCCCCTTTAAGCAGAGTCAAAGGATAATTGCCATTTCTTTGGAGGAATACACTGTGTTATACAGACCACATTGTGGGAAGAAAAATGGTCACACATGTCCTCTCCTTTGTCTCTGCCTTGGGTACTGTCTTCTGGTGGATTCTGGTCTGGCCATGGGATTTTCTTGGGCCTTTGGGATATCTTTGGCAAATGGGATATCAGCCCAAACTGGAAGGCTTAGGAAGTATGTATGGCTTATTCCTTTGTCCTGCTTTGAGTTCACCATAGGATGAAGCTTGGTGTTTCCTTGTGGAGAGACCAGAGAGGCTTCTCAGGTGATGTCAGGCCCACCATCGGCCACGAAGTCCAGACTGTTTTTGTTCACCCATCTGTCAAACAGACGCACTAGGAGAATCATCCAATTCTCCTCCCAGTGAGAAATGATCTATTGCTTTCGGTGACTACCCTTTGGGGGTGGCTTGTTAGATGGCAAACGTTGTATTTATTTACCTTCCCTCCATGACTAGGGCCATCTTCCTTAGATATAAAAGCTTGCTTGGAAGTCTGAATGCAAGTATTACACAATGACAATCCCTGTCTGGTTGGGAATCTACTCAGATATTTGGGAATCAAAAAAAAAAAAAAAAGAAAAAAAAAGCCACTCCCGATGGGTGTCTGTCGCCCTGTTTCACAGGAATGGCATTCCTTATTTTAGCAGTCATGAACAAAGTCCCAAAGGCAGGAATCCAAACAGAGCACAGACGTGGCTTCTCCATTGTCTTCCTTCCCTACCCCACAGCTGCAGATCTCCAGCTCTGAGTCTGGCTGATTCCAGTCTTCTATCTACATGTCCCTGACGGTTGCTATCATAATCTCCCTTCTTAATTGCTTCTTTCAAGTTGGTATCTCTCTTATCACCAATGTAAGAAAGAAAGAACATCAGGATCGCTTTGGTCTTTTAAGTAAAATGGGAATTTTGTCATGGTATTCTTATTCTTTGGGGGCAAAGGTTGTCTTGGTGGTGGTGGGGAACTGATCCTAGATCCACCGACTGGATTCCTTATCTCTGATCTTCCAAAGCGGTCTACTTCTCCAGGCTCTTCCCTGTTGTTTATGTATTACCTCAATCCCACGGTGCTCACCATGCCTTCCTACTAGATTCTTTGGTATCCCTGACTCCAGCCTGCTGTGGTCCTGTTCAGAAGTTCCCAGAGGCCTTCATGCTCTACAAAGCCCTAATCTCTTTACCAGCCTCTGAGGGTCTCACAGGCCAATTTGGTCTGACTCTGCTTTACAACGGTCGCCATCTTAATTCATGTGTAAACACAATCCCAGCCACCAAAGGCTCTGATACAGTCTCGGCCACTTTCTGCTCCAGGCCATTTAATTTTCCTCTGAACAAGAGTTTGGTCAAAAGGATGTCTTTCCTCCATAAAGTTTTCTCCAGTAAGCACCTTTCATGGGACTGTTTGCTTTTCTGAATTTTCTGTGGTTCACAGGGTCCCAATTGTTCATTGTTCCTGATACTATTCTGTGTGTATGGTCAGTTGTTGGTCTCATGTTTTTTAAGTCTTCTAGACTCAACCTGATCTGGCACTTCTTATCAGAGGGACTAACTTTTCCCAGCACCCAAAGCACCTAGCAGAGGGCTGGATGTAAGAAAAAGCGCTCTGCAAATGCTGGGCATCATGCTGCTCTCTAGCTTTGAACACTATTTCTTCAAGTATGATGTATCCTGGTACCAGCATGACTTGGGCTGGTCAGTAAACACTGTCTCCTGGGCTCTTCCAATTATTAGATTTGCTTTCTGTAGGGTCAGGAATCTACACTGTAGACAAACTTCTAAGGTAACTCTTTAGTTCGTAACAATTTGAAAATCAGGGCTGGTGAGTGGGTTCAGTGGGTAAAGGACTTGTCATACCAAGCACAAAGACCTTGTTTCAGGTCTCCAAGTCCACGTAAAGCCAGATGCCATGGTTTATGTGTGTAATCTCAGCACTCCTGTGGTGAGATAAACGATGGGGATGAGGAGGATCCCTGGAAACTGGTAGCCTTTCTCTACACCCTGATGGACAACAGGAAATTGTGTCTAAAACAAAGTGGAGGTAAAGACCGCCACTGGAGACATGCCTTTAGCCTCCACATGAGCACCATAGTGCATGAGAACCTACAGAAAGATGATGGAACTTCACCTGGCCAGACATGAATTGTTTCCATCCACTAGAAGATCTGTGGTAAAAGAAGGATTTTCAAATGTTTTATTTTCCCCTACTTGTGTGTGTGTATGTATGTGTGTGTATCCCCTCCCCCCCCCCCCCCGTGTGTGTGTGTGTGTGTGTGTGTGTGTGTGTGTGTGTGTGTGTGTGTGTGTGTGTGTGTGTGTATGAGTGTAGGTACCTGAGAAGTCCAAAGAGATATTGGACCCTTTGAAGCTGGAGTTATACACAGTTACTTGGGTGCTGGGAACCAAATTCAGTCCTCCGCAAGAACAGCAAGTGCTCTTAATCACTGCACTCCCTCTCCTGCCTCCAAATACATACATTATAGATTAAGTTTTGATGGGAGATGGCTGTGTAAATTTGTTTTCTTAAAGGCAGTTTTTTCAAGAGCAACAGTTTTATTGCCATAAAATTAATCCCTTTAAAGTATACAACTCAGTGGGTTTTAATATTTTATAGAATATGCAGCCATTACCAACTCTTAGAGCATTTTCATAATCCTCTAAAAAATTCCCTTATTAGCAGTCACTCTTTGTTCCTTCTTTTAGCTTCTGGCAACCACAAGTCAGCTTTCTGACTCTGTATTTGTTGAATAGGAAATCTATAACGATGGACACACACCTGTCTCTTGTGTACCTGGCTTCTTTCACTTAGCATAGTGTTTTCAAGGTTCACCCACATTATAACAGATGTCAGTACTTCATTGCTCTTTATAGTTGAGTAATATTCTATTTTATGGACAGGCCATATCTTATCCCTTTGCCATTTGTTGGATATGTGGTTTGCCTTTACTCTGGCTATTATGAATAACAGCATTTCTCTTGAGTATATTCCTGGGAGTAGAATTTTGGATTGGATGGTAGCTCCATAATTAAGGAACTCTTTTTCATCTCTGTACTTCACTATTCCTGCTGTTATTGGATGCTTGGAACTATGGGATGCTTACTCTGCTCCGAGCCCTATAGTGAGTTCTTCATATATACAGTCTCATTTAACCTTCACAAAAATATCCCACTTCACAGAAAGGAAGACTGAGGCATAGATACCCAAATAACTTAGCAGAAGGCTCACTGATCAGAACTTGGATCTAACTCCAGCCCCTAATGCCTCCAGCCACTGCTCTATTTGAGCTAGAAGCATATTTTCACAAAAAACTATTTGTTTTCATGTGAGTCTAAATATGAAAAATAATAGACAGTGATTTTGAGTTGATGGATAATAATGAACATGTTGACTCTAGGGGACGGTGGTCTTCTGTGAGTTCCCAGCCAGAACTGGGTCCCGAGAAAGCATGGAGGCACCCACGTTCCTGGTCTTAGATGGCATGATTCATGTACAGAGTTCAGATTTTGGGAACACGTGGTCTTCAGGTGTTTTCTATGGCATTTCCCTCAGGACTCAGCAGTGATTGGTGGAAGAAGTGCTTTTGCACACACACATGCGACGGAAGATGGCCGTCACTGGGGACAACATATACCCAAGTTCATCTAGCCAGCACAGATTTGCTGTGTTCCTGTGGGTACTCTATTCCAGCAAGCATGCACAGAGATAGGTGTTGGATTTAAAAGAATGTGGGCTAGGACACCCAAGTACCTAAGAGCTGTTCATGTTCTTGGGGTTCTGATAAACTAATTGCTTAGTGAAAAAAATATAGCAGAAAAAGTGTCTCCATAGCAAACCAGGAGATAGATTAGATGTTGGTTTGGGGGCCAAAACTGGCCTGCCACCTGTTAATGATAAGTAAAGTTTTGTTGAGGCAGGGCCACGCCCACTCACTGACATACTGCTTTTGGTGTTTCTGTGCTACCATAGCAGATGGAGGACTTGTGGCAGAAATAGTATGACTTGCAAAACCTAAACTATTTTATCTCTGGGCCTTTAGAGACATGGTGTGTTGACTCCTGGGAAAAGCAGAAACCAAAGGATACAGCCATGCAGAAGAGAAATGTTTACTAGTGTTTGTACTTGTGTGTATGGGGATGGTTCTTTAAGGAAAGAGAGGTTTAATTGTGTGTGTGTGTGTGTGTGTGTGTGTGTGTGTGTGTGTGTGTGTGTGTGTATGTGTGTGTGTATCTGCATGCAGGTTCCTGTAGAGGCCAAAGGCATCAGATTCCCTGGAGCTGGAGTTACAGGCTGTCGGGTTTCAGGATCCAAAGTTAGATTCTCGGAAAGAGCAATATGCGCTCAACTTCAAAGCTGTCTCTCCAAGTTTGTTTGTTTTTTTGTTTTTGTTTTGAGATAAGATGAGATAGCACTGTGTAGTTCAGGCTGGTCTTGAGCTTACTATCCCGCCTCAGTCCAGTTGCTGTGATTATAGATATAGTATCATATGATCATATCATTGGGCATGACTTTAGCATGAGTACTAACTAGAGAAGGGTAGAGCATGGACAAGAGAAGGTGGGGATAGAGTCCTCTGAGGGCATTGGTGGGGTCCTCAATAAATAATATAAAATACTGCTGTTGCACGGCAGCGTGTGTAGCAGAGGTGATATTTAATAATGATGCTGATGTTTGTTGGCTACATCCTTGTGAGGTAGGCATGCGATGTGTGTCCTCAGTTTAGCAGATGAAGGTCAGAGACGTTGGCTAAAACTCTTACTGAAGATGGCAGCACTGCTGAGCCCACCCTGCAAATCCAGAAACGTTTGGCTTCTCCAGAAAGCCTGTCTGCAATCCCTGCACCTTGTGTCTGGGTACAGCAGAGGATACAAGGGACAGTCTAAATCCAAACCCTTTGGTTAATTTCTAAACCAATGGATTTGTCTTTTGATCTCTATGTCCTGTAATCCATGACTGTGAGACAGTGAGATACAGAGTTTGTCGAAATCCTGCCAAGTAGAACCTGAACACACTGATGGCTTTATCATTTATCTGCTGAAGAACCTGATCACCTTAGATCTGTGTGTGTGTGTGTGTGTGTGTGTGTGTGTGTGTGTGTGTGTGTGTGTGTGTAAGCAGCAGCAGGCTGACACCAGGTGTCTTCCATTGTTCTCCATCTTATTTCTTTGTTGAGATAGAGCTTCTCGTTGAAACTGGACTTTGACGTACTGGCTGGATTGCCATCCCCAGGCATACACCTGTCTCCACCGCCCAGAGCTGTGGGTGTTAAGTATGAATGATTGTACCTGGCTGTTGCATGGGTGCTGGAGATCCGGACTCATGTCCTCATGCATGCACATCAGGTGCTTTACTGAGTCACCTCGCTAGCCTGAGCATCTGAAGTCTCTGAGGTACCAGTTCATCTCAACCCCAAAACAATATGGCTGATGCTCCTAAGACAATTTGGTATCTAAACTATGTTTTTTATTATAGCTAATGTTTATTTATTTAATTTATTTAGATCCACCTGCCTCTGCCTCTTGAGTGTCAAGGATTAAGCCAGGATTAAAGGCATGTGCCACCATACTGGCTTCCTTTATTTTGGAGACAGGGTCTTAGTCTTATGTATTTCATGCTGTCTTTAATTCTCTGTGGAATCAAGGGTGACTTGGAACTTCTCGTCCTCCTGCTTCCACCTGCCAAGTAGTAGGATTAAAGGCACACAGCGCCACAACTAGTTTCTATGGTGTTAGATGTCAAACTCCCTAGCTCTGCGCATTCCAGGCCAGCACTCCATCTACTTGGGCTATGTTCTTAGCTCTAACAATATTTACTGAGCTACAGACCAAGCACCGCCATTAACCAGTGTGTGTCTAATCCCTTCGATGACCCTCAAGAGGTAGGTACCATTATATCTCTGTTATACAGACGAGGCCAGTAAGTTGCGAGCAGTTAACATGCTGGAGAAAAAAGATGGGAGCTGTCTGACTTGAGATGTGAATACAGGTGGCAGGGCTTCGGGACTTGCATTCTTAGTCACTCTCTGTTGCATACCACCACTCTCTGACAAGCACAGGGTTGCAACACTTTGAATCATACTCAAGAAGTCAAAGAACGGTATGCAGAAATCAGGGGGAAAACTACCGTGTTCCCAACACACAGCTCAGCTACCCCTAGATTTAGAAGATGATGAGTCTAAACTCAAAGGATTCCAACAGGGTCTCAGTCCTGCAGATATCTCAGAGGGGAGCCAGAAATGCAGGAAGAGTGCAAGGTGTGAGCTGGAGTTAGTCCTAGCAGAGAGGCAAAACCCTGACAAGATCTGAGAAGAAAAAAAAAATGGGTCTATGCTGTCATTTAGGGACTTAACAAGGGCTTAAGTGCAAAAAGGTTTCAACAGACCCCCAAGAAGGTCTGTATAACCTTGTTTCAGTACCTGGATCCTTAACAAACTGCACTTTGTCCCATTTAGGTTGGTGATAGGCAACTGGGTCACACTGCCTGGTGCCTAGCTTGTGGCTAAGAGAGGGAACAATAAAGAAGAGTATAATGTAGTTCAGAATGCCTGGGATGTGTTCACTGTGGACCTAGTAACAAGCAAATATAACCTAGTGGGTCTTGAAACCAGGAAGATAAACTAAGAATCAAGAATGTTCTTGGAGGCTTGGGATGGGCATTAAGATGTGATAGAAGCTCCCTGCCCCCCAAAAAGGAAGGAGAGTTGTGGGTTACACTGAGCCTAAACAAATTATCCTCACACCCATGTGCCAATGCACTTTGTTTGGGCTTCCTATTGTAAATCCAGAAAGAAGTATGTTAGAAGAGGTGGGAACCAGGAGCTGGTGTGACATGGAGATGAGTAGGGCTTCCTAGGCCCATGGTAGGAAGCTCCTGGTCTAGACTCTTGAAGAGGAAAAGGCAGAGAGTTTAGTGCAGGAAAAGACAAGTAAGAAGGTTATAGTGGGGGCTAGGCCTAGACTGTGGTGTGTGTGTGTGTGTGTGTGTGTGTGTGTGTGTGTGTGTGTGTGTGTGTGTGTGTGTGTGTATGCATAGATGTATGTGTTCATATGTGTGCAGGTGCCAGTGTATGGGAGTTACATGTGCATGCATGTGATTGTGAAGGCTAGAGGTCAACCTCAGGTGCCATTCCTCAGGGACCATCTGCTTTTTTTTTTTTTTAAGATAGAGTTTCTCACTGGGACCTGGAACTCAACAAGTAGGCAGGGTTGACTGGCCAGCAGGCCCCAGGGAGCCACTTGTCCCCGCCTCCTCAGTGCTGGGCTTAGGAATGCACCCCGCTAGGCCTGCCTCTTTTGTGTGTTCCTGGGGATGGGACTCAGGTCCTCAGGCTTCCACAGCAAGCACTTTACTGGCTGAACCATCTCCTTAGTCTGATCTGGAAGGGTTTTGAGAACGATGGTGGGAAATGTTGACTCTGAGGCTGTTGCAGACCTAGATAACCCCTCTTGGTGCATTAAGCAAGTTATGTCAGGACAAAAGCCCAGTAAAGCCAATAAAGAGAAGAGCACCAGGGACCTGGATTGGAAGGGGCACTGGACTGAGCTGGCTGCGGGAGGCAGGCTAGGGGTGTCTTACCGCCTGACCTTCCTTTCAGGGTTAATTTCCAGAATGCTCCTCAGATAGGGGAAAGTCAGGGAGGGTGCTTTCTCTCTGTAAGAGTAGAAAAAGCTATTTTCAGCCGGCTTTAGGGAGGGAGGAACACCAGCATTCCTCTCTCAAACCACAAGAAACCTTCCTGAATGTGGCTGGAAATTGAAAGTAAAATTATGATTATACTGCCGAGGCCGGGGCAGGGGTTTTCAGAGCCACCCTTTCAGAGGAACCTAGACAGGGGAGAGTTTAATGATATCTCAGTGGCATCGGAACACAGGAAACCACTGCGTGTCTCAACACACCGGACAAAGACAACACAATGTCCAGCCCCCTCACCACCATGGTTCAGTGTTTAAGCCATTCCTGAGTTAGATCACTTTACTCTATTGGCTCTGGCCAGTACCCACAGTCCCTTATCTTCAGGAGACCCTCAAATGCCTAATTTTCTCTGCCTTGTACAGATGACATTTCCAGTTCCCGGGGCTGTTATGTGACTGATTCTTGTTTTCTTCTGCAGTCAAAGTCTTGCTCTGTAGACCAGGCTGGCCATGAGCTCACAGAGATCCACCTGCCTCTGCCTCTAGAACTGGGATTAAGGGTGTGCAGCGCTCTCAAACCTCGCTGCTGTTTTTAAGGCTAAATTAGAGAAAATAAAAGAAATGGGCTTTGTAATAACACTCACACTGAGACTTACCTGATAAACAACACTGAGTAATAAGATTGGAAATTGTCTTAAAAATTTTTGCACGTTATTTGGTTACAGTTTCCATATGGCAAAAAAGAGGCCGGGAAAAAGGAAACCCTTCCATTCTGCACCCTCCTCCCCCAACCACATATTTAATCCATGCGCTTATGTCAAACTTAATTACAGGACTTTTGGCATAAAATAACAGTCCACATCCTCAGAGAGAAGAACTTAAGAAGTTAATATGTGCGATTGAGTGAAATTGCTTGGCCCAATGTTTATGAGTAACTCAAGACCAGTGAAATGTGCCGATATTTTAACCATTTCAGGGCTGAACTTGTGCCAAAAGCCTGTGAAATAAGGGGAAAAAATAATTTTTCTCCATCTGCCATGTATCATATTTCTAGAGACAGAGAGGCTGGTTAAGGCCATTTTATGGGACTTTCACAAACAGGTTTGCGAGAAAAACAATAACAACAACAACAACAACAAAGCCAGAATAATTATGGAAGTTTTCACCATCTCAAGGAACTACAGGGATGTGACCAAGGGGCAGCGACTTTAAACCATGTCTATTCTGAGGAAAATTCTTCCAGAGCTCTCTACCACGGACAATAGCTCTCGCTTTACTCTCCTCCCCACCCCCACCTCCCACCCGACTCCTTTTCAGATATTTCTCTTTCCCATTGATCTCCAGTCTAATGTGAATGGTTTTAAACTGTGAGGAGCTCCCCCCTCTGACAAGACACTACACTTTCCACAACCGTCTTTAGTGAAATAAACATCTGTTTTAATACCCCCCCCCCAAACTGT
This sequence comes from Peromyscus californicus insignis, assembly GCF_007827085.1. Classification (NCBI taxonomy): domain Eukaryota; kingdom Metazoa; phylum Chordata; class Mammalia; order Rodentia; family Cricetidae; genus Peromyscus; species Peromyscus californicus. Next base: position 102,599,969 of record NW_026294606.1, read on the forward strand.
TCCTATTAAGACTGGCTTCTGGGACTTGAGAGATGACTCAGTGGTCAGAAGCGTGTATTGCACTTGTAGAGGACTTGGCTTTGGTTCTCAGCACCCATTTGGGGTGTCATATAACCATCTGTAACAGGGGAACCCTTTGCCTCTGGCCTCCGGGGGTACATGAGCTCATGTGCTCACACACACACACACACACACACACACACACACACACACACACACCACACACAGACAACACACCATTAAAAAAAAATCTTGAGACAGGGTCTCAGTGTGTACCGTTGGCTGTCCTGGAACTCAGTATGTAGAAGAGACAGGTCAGCCAGCCTCCCTACTGCTAGGTTTAAAGGCTATGCCACCATTCTCAGTCTGTGTGGTGCTGCCGATGCTGCCAGACAGGCATCCTCCCCCTGCGCTCCAGCCAGTTGGGGGAGCATCCCCAGGAGTTCCGCTGTTTCGTTACTTTCACTTCAGAAACCTCTGCACCCCCATTTATACCCCATAAGGATTTCGCTTCACCCCTTTGGAAATGTCTGCACTCTAATGTCTAACTGGGTCCCAGCTCTATTCATGTTCTTCGGCCTCAACCCCCTTGACTTTGGGGGTGTCTCCAGCACCCGTGCTGAGAATGGCAGGATGCAGTCAGTTGCATCTTTCCATCTGCAGGACATTCCGTGAGCTGTTGCAGCCTTTCCCCCCATCTTACCTCATGTACCTCACTCTTCCTTTTTTTAGATGTGGTTTCAAAATTATTGTTTATTTATTTCATGGGTATGGGTGTGTTCATGCATTGCCTGTGGAGGCCAGAAGAAGGTGTCAGGTCCTCTAGAACTAGAGACATGGATCGTTGTAAGCTACCACATGGGTATTGGGAATTAAACCTGGGTCCTCTGGGAGAGTAGCCAGTGCTCTTAACCACTGAGCTATCTTTCTAGCCCCTAAAAAAAAAATGTTTCTGACACAGGATCTTTCCACATAGCCCAGGCTGGCCCTGAATTTGTGATCTTCCTGCCTCGGCATCCCCAGTGTTGGAATTACAGGTGTGTATCACCACATCTGGACGTCTCCCTTTACGGCTTCCTCCTTATCCTACTTCTACAGTGTTTGAACCTTTCATTTTGCTCATTAGCATCTCCTCTTGTATTTTGAAATGTTCCTGAAAAAAGCCCCTTTCTCCCTGACTGCTGCTTCCACTTTCATTTAGGTTATATTTGATAATTCTTTTCAGAGCTGTTGCTCAGTTCTGCACATTGGATCCTCGCCTTAAGAAAGGGGCAATAAAACTATGAAATGACAAGATGCCCGTGAACGAACCCTGCACAAAACAGGGTCCAGAGAAGCCGTGTCATGAAGATTCAGTTATTTGCTCAATGTATTCTGAGCATTTAGTACAGGACACCATCATATAGTAATAACACTTTGAATTTTGTGGAATTCAGATACAGGAATCTTACACTATCCAAAATGTCCCAGGGAGGCAAATGCCATGCTCTGGGAACTTCCTACATTCAAGCCCTGAATGATGAGCATTACACACAACAAACAGGAGCAAATGCGCCTTCCCGTACTGGTTCTGCGTAGATTATAAACATCTAGATTTGAAGGTCATAGTCGCAAACTCTTTACGTTTCAGAGTGAAACACTTTGGTAGGGCACTGAAGTGCACGGGTGTGCAGCAGAGAGCCACCCTCTATTCTTCCTTCAGATCCTTGGTGGAGGCCGACTTTTGCTAGGAGACTCCCTCCCCCGACCAAACTGAAGCTAGGCGCCCGGGTGATTCCATCTCTCGCCCTTTGTGTGTTTCCTTTGCTGCACTGACGACAACTGCTGTGTATATATTTACTGTGAGGTCACTGCTTTAAGGTCAGTCTCCCCCTGACACTGTCAGCTTTAGAAAACAGGGACTCCATCAGTTTTGTTCAACACTCTATGCACAACCCTAGCAGAGGGCACGGCGCACAGTCAGTGCTCTACACCATTTGTTGGGTAACTGTGAATGGTATAATGCTGATTACAAATGGGAAGTCAGTCTGTTAGTCATTTATTTTTACTTTGGAATCAGTTACACAACTTTTCGATGAATCTTCCTCTCACGAGTTACCTGTCTGTAGTTTATTACTGAGGTATGTTTGGGATCCTTGTGGCCTGTTGGGAAGAAGGGGACAAAAGCCACTGAGCTGCCCCTACCCTGGAACAGCTTTACAGATGGGAAGGGAACAGTAAAAGCACAGAATACAGCTAGAAGATGTCAACTCTCAGATGAGTCTGGGAAGTGGGAAGAGCCGGACGTGGGAAGAGAATGACCTCGCCGGCTTCCTGTCCTCACTTCCTGTCTCCCCAGGAAGTGTCAGTCAGAGACTTTCAGGAAAGGGTGTTGTCATGGTAATCTGTGCTGGCTCTTCCCCTCCAGGCCATACTGAGACAAGTGCCCTCGTGTGCCCCCACTGGTAGGGGAGGACAGCAGGCAGTTTGTCGTTTCAGACACAACATGGAAAGTTCAGAGCCAAAGACATCTGCAACTATGGGCTCCATTATAGCACACAGCAAGGACTCCAGCCCAGAATACAGTGAAGCCTTTTCCTGAACTAATTAAAATTTAATCTGCTAAAGCCATTTTCTTGATAATTTGGGAATCCTCTTTTGGCTTCAGCAAGTTACAAAGAGCCTCTAAAATAGAGGATGCTATATTTTTGCACTTTCATATATATATATATATATATATATATATATATATATATATATATATATATATATACACCCAAATGGGACTTTTGAAGAAAGGCCTCTAGCTACAGTGTCCATATAATTTAGCATCCAAACTGGGACACTTTAGAGGGTGAAAAGTAGGGCTATTAATAATTACACAGGGACAACAGATACAAACCAGGCTGTTGTAGGGTCAGGGGCAAACCAGCCGGGCTTCCAGTTCCAAGATGCCTGGACAGTGTCTGCGTGACTCTTACGGCTCAGAGAGTGCTTGGTATACAGTCAGTGTTCAAAGTGTGATTGAGCAAACCCGTGCTTGCTCTGAGTGTATGTTCTGAAGACAAACTAGATGGATGCGTTCACAGGCTGCAGGAGGACTGGGAAGAAGCCGCTCATAAAGGACAGGCAGGTACCGGAGCCTAAGTGGATGTGTATTCTGAGTTTACTCCTTCCTAGGGGCTAGCAGTTCATTGCCATCTGTTGACAGACCCCGGGGGACATGTTAAACAGCTCTTGACATTTGCATGCGAATTGTCTGCCTGTACATTTTACTAACTCTCATTTATGGGCTCCAGTTTCCTCAAATTCATGTTACAGCACCCCATATTTCACCATACATTCGTAATGGATGCCACTCCTTAGGGTCTGATGGGCAAAATAAGTGGACTCCTCAAAATTCCCTTCAAGGTCAGTCGGAAATTTCTCCTTCAGACTGGGCTGCCCTGGCTCTCCAGGACACACTGGTTCCCACCCCTCCTCCTCTGGCCTGCTGGGTCCTTCAGGAAGAGCGAACTGGTCCATTGACCCTTTAAGGAGCAAAAGGGCATGTCTAGCTTTTTCAGAGGTTGGGGACTCTCTGAGAGAGGCTTGAGGAGAATAAGTTTTGAACACCGGAGTCCTGTATTCTGGCATGCAGGGTAAGCCCGGCCAAACAGCCTCACCTCCTTGCTTTTTGCCCAAGCCTGTGAGGACTGGCTCCCTGCCCTCCTCCTGCCTGCCCTCCTCGAGTGAGTGCTGGGTCCGTCCTCTTCCCATGTCTTGGAAGAGATCTGTCTCCTTTGACAGACTCAAGATTCCAGGCCGAACTTTCCCATGCCACCGTCCCTCAAAATAGCCCGCGCGAGCTGTATTTATAGCTGTGTGAGACTCTAATGGGCCAATTTGTTTGAATTTCCACTGCTTTTGTGTTGAACTTACCCCTCACCCGTGGGCAGTCTCTTCAGGCCTTTATTGATGGGGTGTGTTAGGGTGGCGAGGGCCATGTTCAAGATGGTAGCTGTATAGAGCTTGGGGGCTGCTTTGCATATTTACTGTTCTTTAAAGCTGTATTTTTTTTTCTTTTTTTTGAGAGAGAGAGAGAGTGAGAGCAAGAGAGAGAGAGAGAGAAAGACACAGAGAAAGAGGTTTCTGTAAGTAGCCCGGACAATGAGAACAAGACCGGCTGTATGCCGAGCTCGGGACCCTGGCCAAAACACATATCATTAGCTTGGACCAGCTATAAGCAAGGAAATGAGAAACATATGTTGGAGGGAAGGGTTAGGAGTGAAGGACTATGGGTCAATGACAGTCGCCCTAAAACTTTTCCCTTGTTCTTCAGCTGTGGCCCGCTGGTGTCGGATGTCACGTGGCCTGCCTTGATTTCTCATGCCGGGGGCTGCCGTGTGCGCCTCTTCTTTCGTCTTTCCCTTTCTTCTTCCCCTTTTCCTCTTCCTGTTGCTTCTTCCCGGGACTTTTTTTTGGGGGTGGGTGGGTAGTGGTGGTTAAAAGACAATAGACAGAGAAGGATGTGTGTGATATTTCTCTCAGTTCTGGGAAAGTGACAACTTCGCTTCCCGTGACGCTGTCTAGAGCTCCTCACTTGCTCTGAAATCGCCCTGTCCCTGTCTGCTTAGCATTTAGACTCGATTGATTCTTTTTGGGGAGAAGCGGGGGAGGCTTTTAGGGTCGTCCTTGGTGTTTCTTTCTTAAATATAATTAGATGCGCCTCATTACCTCCACTGAAGGACTTTTGTGCTTTCTGAGCGGTGTCTCTAGAGATCTTCGACGAGCCACAGCTTGTCCTTTTCTCTTTGCATTTGATCATATTAGCAGGTTTTTTTTTTTCTTCCTCTCGACACATTTGTACTCTGTGTTCACTCTCCCTCAGATATCTGGAGTTGATTTTGCTGGTTTGAAAGGCCACACCCAGGGAGCGTGTCTGGGGCCTCCTTGGGATGAAGGGACTGTATTCCGCAGGCCCTTCCCAGCTTCCCTGAACGTTTTTTCCCCCTCTGGACACTTTGTTAACAAGGCTGTGCTCTCATGTGCTCCAGGGTCAGGACCTCTGGTTCTCTATAAAACCCAGACGAACAACTATATCACATGAAACTCAGAGGCAGTCCCCAGGGAACATGCTGTGGCTACTGTTCTGAGGCCAACCACCGAGGCCCAGACAACTCACTAGGCACATAGACACAGGTTTGGCTAAAGTCACAACATGGCTCCGTACGTACCCACCTGTGCCCAGAAAGGTGCTGTCTGGGAAGTGGGAGCACAGGGCTGTCAGACATCTGGGTGGAGAGGGACACCAAAAGGCCTTGTCAATTCTACATGCCCTTCACTTCTGTAAGATTTGGGAATGGTGTCGGGGTGGAAACCACTTAAAATAACTGAAACATCCAATCCTTGTTTATTTATTTTGCTTCCTTCACTGGGCCTTGTTCTGAAAACAAACTAATGCTCTGAGTTCCGGGATACAAAAATTCTCAAGAGTGTGGGTGTCTTCCAGGCCTTCAACAGAGTTGAGGGTTGGCTTGAGGCTAGGGGGACCTCTCTCCTCCAGGTGAGCTGTGCTTACATTTTTCTTATGTTCATGTGTTTGAAGGTATGTGTTTCTTTTTCCTTTATTTCAACAGAGGGTCTTGCTGTGTGGCCCAAGCTGTTCTAAAACTTGCTATGGAGCACATGTTGGTTTCACCTTGTATTGCTGACCTTCCTGCCTCTGCCTCCTCAGTGCTGGGATGACACCACACTCAGACCTGCATTTCTTTTCTCTAATTGCAGTTTCTGGATGGTAATTCCCTCTTCCTTAGTCATAGGGAAGGCTGCCTTGATGATCTTGTTGGTTGCTGGATCAGGTGGGGTGTGTGTGTGTGTGTGTGTGTGTGTGTGTGTGTGTGTGTGTGTTTGCTTAAAAATGTGGAGGAATGCAGGGGACTCATGTCAGCCATAGGCAGCAGGGACATAAGTCAGACTGGATAAGGCAGGATGCTGGCGACATGTTGGAAAACTCTCAATTCAGGGACTCTGTTTCTCAACCCTCGCTTCCCTTTCTTGAATGGTAGAAATTACTTGGGACTAGGTTAGAATCTATGTGTTTCCTTGCTGTGTCTCTCATCTCTCAGCACAGTCCAAACAAGCCTACAGACCCTCTGTTTCCCTCCTTCACCTCTACTGGAAGCTTCTTGGCCCAGTCACAAGGCCTCTTGTTGGAGACCTGCCTTCCTTCTCAACGCCCCTCCACTTTCTCTTGGGCGCTACTGCAGTCCACTCATCAATGGCAGCCATAGGGATCCTTGCAAAGTCCACAGTAGATTAAGCCTCGCTCCCTCTGAAAATCACACTGGTCCCTGTCTGCTTCTACTTGATCTAGAAGTCATACTAGCTTCAATTCTCTCACCAGCAAAGTAGGAGAATAATGATGCCTTCCTCAGGGATAGGAGGAACGAACACACACACACACACACACACACACACACACACACACACACACACACACACACACACAGGCATGCACAGACGACCCCTATGCCAGCATAATGGCGGAAGCTCCATAAACAGAAGTGCCATTAACATTTGTCTATCTGAATTTGCCAAGGACTTGCCTGATGCAAGGCCTTCATAACGTCCTCTGTCAGTTCTCTTTTCTCTTTGTGCAGCTGACTTTTTCTTATCTTTCAAGTTCAAGTTTAAATGTTAACCTTTCCAAAGTCTTCCCTGACTTAGCCTATTCACACAAACGTGATCCTCATTCCTGCTATTCTCTCCCATAGCACCCAATTTATTTCCATCACAGCACTTTTTCTAACTTGTGACTACATGTTATTTGTTTACCTGGGAGCAGGCCTATATTTAATATCCTTATCTAGTACAGAAATACTTGTGGAATGAATACGTGAATGAGAGGGCTTTATACCTTTCATCTTCTAACATCAAAGCCACCCTCCTTATCTCCTGCATCACATTCTTCTCGCCAAGTCCGGTATTTATCCATTCCCCATCCCTTCGCCATTACTGACCTGCTAACGGCAAGCGAAGAGATTGGAAATGGAAAATCTCTAAATCACCCACTCCTGCCCCTATCTCTCTCTCTCTCACGTCTCTGCTCTTCTCTCTCACGTCTCTGCTCTCCTCTCCTCTCGTCTCTGCTCTCCTCTCCTCACGTCTCTGCTCTCCTCTCCTCACGTCTCTGCTCTCCTCTCCTCACGTCTCTGCTCTTCTCTCTCACGTCTCTGCTCTCCTCTCTCACGTCTCTGCTCTTCTCTCCTCACGTCTCTGCTCTCCTCTCCTCACGTCTCTGCTCTTCTCTCCTCACGTCTCTCCTCTCCTCTCTCACGTCTCTGCTCTCCTCTCCTCACGTCTCTGCTCTCCTCTCCTCACGTCTCTGCTCTTCTCTCCTCACGTCTCTCCTCTCCTCTCCTCACGTCTCTGCTCTCCTCTCTCACGTCTCTGCTCTCCTCTCCTCACGTCTCTGCTCTCCTCTCTCACGTCTCTGCTCTCCTCTCCTCACGTCTCTGCTCTTCTCTCTCACGTCTCTCCTCTCCTCTCCTCACGTCTCTGCTCTTCTCTCCTCACGTCTCTGCTCTCCTCTCTCACGTCTCTGCTCTCCTCTCTCACGTCTCTGCTCTTCTCTCTCACGTCTCTGCTCTCCTCTCCTCTCGTCTCTGCTCTCCTCTCCTCACGTCTCTGCTCTTCTCTCTCACGTCTCTGCTCTTCTCTCTCACGTCTCTGCTCTTCTCTCTCACGTCTCTGCTCTTCTCTCCTCACGTCTCTGCTCTTCTCTCTCACGTCTCTGCTCTTCTCTCCTCACGTCTCTGTTCTTCTCTCCTCACGTCTCTGCTCTCCTCTCCTCACGTCTCTGCTCTCCTCTCCTCACGTCTCTGCTCTCCTCTCCTCACGTCTCTGCTCTCCTCTCCTCTCGTCTCTGCTCTCCTCTCCTCACGTCTCTGCTCTTCTCTCTCACGTCTCTGCTCTCCTCTCCTCTCGTCTCTGCTCTCCTCTCCTCACGTCTCTGCTCTCCTCTCTCACGTCTCTGCTCTCCTCTCCTCACGTCTCTGCTCTTCTCTCTCACGTCTCTCCTCTCCTCTCCTCACGTCTCTGCTCTTCTCTCCTCACGTCTCTGCTCTTCTCTCCTCACGTCTCTGCTCTCCTCTCTCACGTCTCTGCTCTCCTCTCTCACGTCTCTGCTCTTCTCTCTCACGTCTCTGCTCTCCTCTCCTCTCGTCTCTGCTCTCCTCTCCTCACGTCTCTGCTCTTCTCTCTCACGTCTCTGCTCTTCTCTCTCACGTCTCTGCTCTTCTCTCCTCACGTCTCTGCTCTTCTCTCCTCACGTCTCTGCTCTTCTCTCTCACGTCTCTGCTCTTCTCTCCTCACGTCTCTGTTCTTCTCTCCTCACGTCTCTGCTCTCCTCTCCTCACGTCTCTGCTCTCCTCTCCTCACGTCTCTGCTCTCCTCTCCTCACGTCTCTGCTCTCCTCTCCTCTCGTCTCTGCTCTCCTCTCCTCACGTCTCTGCTCTTCTCTCTCACGTCTCTGCTCTCCTCTCCTCTCGTCTCTGCTCTCCTCTCCTCACGTCTCTGCTCTCCTCTCCTCACGTCTCTGCTCTTCTCTCTCACGTCTCTGCTCTCCTCTCCTCTCGTCTCTGCTCTCCTCTCCTCACGTCTCTGCTCTCCTCTCCTCACGTCTCTGCTCTCCTCTCCTCATGTCTCTGCTCTCCTCTCCTCACGTCTCTGCTCTCCTCTCCTCACGTCTCTGCTCTTCTCTCTCACGTCTCTGCTCTTCTCTCCTCACGTCTCTGCTCTTCTCTCTCACGTCTCTGCTCTTCTCTCTCACGTCTCTGCTCTCCTCTCTCACGTCTCTGCTCTTCTCTCTCACGTCTCTGCTCTCCTCTCCTCTCGTCTCTGCTCTCCTCTCCTCACGTCTCTGCTCTCCTCTCCTCACGTCTCTGCTCTCCTCTCCTCACGTCTCTGCTCTCCTCTCCTCACGTCTCTGCTCTCCTCTCCTCACGTCTCTGCTCTTCTCTCTCACGTCTCTGCTCTTCTCTCTCACGTCTCTGCTCCTCTCTCACGTCTCTGCTCTCCTCTCTCACGTCTCTGCTCTCCTCTCTCACGTCTCTGCTCTTCTCTCTCACGTCTCTGCTCTTCTCTCTCACGTCTCTGCTCTTCTCTCTCACGTCTCTGCTCTTCTCTCCTCACGTCTCTGCTCTCCTCTCCTCACGTCTCTGCTCTCCTCTCTCACGTCTCTGCTCTTCTCTCTCACGTCTCTGCTCTCCTCTCCTCACGTCTCTGCTCTCTCTCTCTCACGTCTCTGCTCTCCTCTCTCACGTCTCTGCTCCTCTCCTCACGTCTCTGCTCTCCTCTCTCACGTCTCTGCTCTCCTCTCTCACGTCTCTGCTCTTCTCTCTCACGTCTCTGCTCTCCTCTCTCACGTCTCTGCTCTTCTCTCTCACGTCTCTGCTCTCCTCTCCTCACGTCTCTGCTCTCCTCTCCTCACGTCTCTGCTCTCCTCTCCTCACGTCTCTGCTCTTCTCTCTCACGTCTCTGCTCTCCTCTCTCACGTCTCTGCTCTTCTCTCTCACGTCTCTGCTCTTCTCTCTCACGTCTCTGCTCTCCTCTCTCACGTCTCTGCTCTCCTCTCCTCACGTCTCTGCTCTCCTCTCCTCACGTCTCTGCTCTTCTCTCTCACGTCTCTGCTCTCCTCTCCTCACGTCTCTCCTCTCCTCTCCTCACGTCTCTGCTCTTCTCTCTCACGTCTCTGCTCTTCTCTCCTCACGTCTCTGCTCTCCTCTCCTCACGTCTCTGCTCTCCTCTCCTCACGTCTCTGCTCTCCTCTCCTCACGTCTCTGCTCTCCTCTCTCACGTCTCTGCTCTCCTCTCCTCACGTCTCTGCTCTCCTCTCCTCACGTCTCTGCTCTCCTCTCCTCACGTCTCTGCTCTCCTCTCCTCACGTCTCTGCTCTCCTCTCCTCACGTCTCTGCTCTCCTCTCTCACGTCTCTCCTCTCCTCTCTCACGTCTCTGCTCTCCTCTCCTCACGTCTCTGCTCTCCTCTCCTCACATCTCTGCTCTCCTCTCCTCACGTCTCTGCTCTCCTCTCTCACGTCTCTCCTCTCCTCTCGTCTCTGCTCTTCTCTCTCACGTCTCTGCTCTCCTCTCTCACGTCTCTGCTCTCCTCTCTCACGTCTCTCCTCTCCTCACGTCTCTGCTCTCCTCTCCTCACGTCTCTGCTCTCCTCTCCTCACGTCTCTGCTCTCCTCTCCTCACGTCTCTGCTCTCCTCTCTCACGTCTCTGCTCTCCTCTCCTCACGTCTCTGCTCTTCTCTCTCACGTCTCTCCTCTCCTCTCGTCTCTGCTCTCCTCTCCTCACGTCTCTCCTCTCCTCTCCTCTCGTCTCTGCTCTCCTCTCCTCACGTCTCTGCTCTCCTCTCCTCACGTCTCTGCTCTCCTCTCCTCACGTCTCTGCTCTCCTCTCCTCACGTCTCTGCTCTCCTCTCCTCACGTCTCTCCTCTCCTCTCGCTCCTGGGCCAGCTTCTCCTCTGAGAACCTCACACTCTGCTTTATATGTAAATGATAAATAATAGAATATGCAATATACTGAGTGAGTCCAATGACGAATAACTCCTCATCTGCCAAGTTAGAAGAGTTTGGGAACAAATTAACTCATCCTCTACCATTAAGAGATCAATGCCTGGGCAATTAGTCCGGGAATAGCCAAGAATAGGTATCTCACACACCTACCTGAAAGATTCAAGTGATGGAGGAAGTCAGGTGGGAGAAAAATCCTGCTTCCAGACGAGGTCTTCATCATGCCCATCTTGTGTGTACAGAATGTTCTCCTGAAGCTGTGTCTCATGAACTAAAAGGGAATGACCTGACCAGGCCTCTGAATCCCTCCTTCACACTTCCTTTCTTCCTTTCTTTCTTTCTCCCCCAAGGCCAAGAACACCAAGATGGAAAACGCTTTGGACTGAATTTTTTATTATTTATTGATTTAGCTTGTAGTTCTTTCTCTCTCTCTTCTCGAGCCTCCATGCACTTTGCTAATTACTCCTCTGGAAGCCATCTCCCTTTCCACTCCCCAGCATGCGTCCACCTTCGGGAAGAACTGCGGTAGTGTGGTGGACTGTAGGCTAGACAACAGCCGGGCATCAAGAAATGTCTTCCCACTGAAGGGCTGGTCCCACCCTCCCCACAGTCATCTAATGTACCATGAAGGCAGTGATGTAATAATGAGAAAGGGTACCAGTCCCTCCATCTAAGCAATCCTTTCACAGACACAGCATATAGGTAAGTGTCTTTGTCATTTGTTTGGGGCCTATTAAGACTTGTGCTGTCAAATGTCTCAGTTTCTCTCATCTGCACATTCAAGGCTCTCTGACCCCATTGTATGATCAGAAGATGAAGTCTGGATAGCTCATAGACGAAAATGTTCAGTGATTTGAGTTACTAGGAGTGGCCCCAATATTGATTACTTTCTCTAAGAAGGAGACAATCAAGACTTCTTCCATTACACATTAAAAAAAAAAAAAAAAAAAAAAAAGAAAGACCCCACTGGTTTGTAGCTGCTTGAGTGGTTTTACTGAAATGAACCTTCTAGAACTTCATGGTGGGGGCTTGAGGAAAGAAAAGACAATGCTGGTATCTCTCTCAGGTAACATTTTCATCATCACTGCACTTCAATCTAGACCAACCAATGCTGTGGTATTCGACTCGAATCGGTGAGGTAGGCACGCTCTGTCTGCGTCAGGAAGCGCAGTGGATGCGGAGTGTCTACTGGACGTAAGCAGTGAGGAAGGCACGGGCCTTGTTGGTAGAGGCTTTGCCCCTCCCCCACTGCTCTTCATCTGTATGTAATATGCATGTGTGTGCATGTGGGCACATGTGTGTGTGAACGTGCTTTCCCACAGGTAGGTGCACGTGCGTGTGAAGCCCTGTGGATGACATCAGCAGTTATCCTCGCCTACCCTTCCACCTTACCCGCCGGGGGACTGTCTTTCAAGCAAACCCAGAGCTCACCGATAGGACTAGCCTTGCTAGTCAGCTTGCTTAGGGGGAGTCCCCCATCTCTGCCTTCTGAGGCTGGAATTACAAGTATCCTGCCACGCCCACCCAACATTTACGTGAGTTCTGAGATCCAGACTCTGGTCCTCATGTTTGACTGGCAAGCACTTAACCACTAAGTCATCTCCCCAACTTGTTCTCAGTAATCTGCAACTGAATAGAGGAGACATACACAGAAACTTCCATGGGAAGCAGTACTAGCCAGAGCATCATGGGAGTCATGTTGGCTGTTAAGTGATGGAGGCACAGACAAAGAAGCCCTGCTCTGGATAAGGGATGCCTGGAGCACCCTTCAGACAGCGCCCCACCAGCCTGCTTCCCTGTGTGTACTGGAACAGTCTTCCAAATGAGTAGAACGTCAGGTGGAATCTGTGGACGGAGAGCTTCCGCCAGTTGCTCCGGGCGTCAAACTCTTAACATTCCTAGTCTGAGTGGAATTTATCTCCTCTTTTCCCATGCCCTCTTCTCAAACACTTGTTGGCCATTTTCTATTTCAGATCAAGTGTAACAACCAATGTTAAAAATTTATCTGTTACATGATCCCCCAAATCCTTTTCTTCTGAGGCATTGTTCTCTTGATATACTTCTACACTTGTTATGTTCATCCTCAAATGTAATACTGAAAACTTAATATAATGTTCTCTATATATGTTGACCACTGAGTTGATTTTCCCTCTGTCTTAGTTGGGGTTTCTATTGCTGTGAAGAGACACCATGACCACGGCAACTCTAATAAGGAAAACATTTAACTGAGGTGGCTCGCTTACAGTTTCAGAGGTTTAGTCCATTATCATCATGATGGGGAGCATGGTGGTGTGCAGGCAGACATGGTGCTGGAGAAGTAGTTGAGAGTCCTACATCTTGCAGGCAACAGGTAGTCAACTGAGACACTGGGTGGTATACTGAGCATAGGAAACCTCAAAGCCCACCCCCACAGTGACCCACTTCCTCCAACAAGGCCATACCCACTCCAACAAAGTCATACCTACTGGTAGTGCCACTCCCTCTGAGATTATGGGGGCCAATTACATTCAAACCACCACACCCTATTACTGTCCATTCAGCCGCATATTTTCCCCTCTGGCCCTCCCTTTCTATACTTAATCGAGCTTCTGTGAGTTGAAGCACTTTTGTAATGACTACAGGGATACAACCATGGAAAACTTGAACAAAAGACTAGTCTTATGAAATAATGGCTGTAGGGAACCATACTTGTGGATACAACCTAAAATTTCTTCAGTATTTTCTAGTCATCTGTCACACAGCAGCTATGGAGCTTGTAAATATCTGAACTTGTAACATGTCCTCACGAAACTTAAGTTTATAGACATTGCCCTTATGAGTGACTTGGTATTTGAGTTTTGAAACCAAAGGTTATTTGCTTTCTATTAATTTTATCCTTGGGGGCTCAGTCTATTATTTCAACTCACAATAGGGTTTTTTTTTTTTCTTTTGAAGAATCTAAAAATTCTCCTCCAGTATCTAGCCATTCCTTTTAGTAGTGGACCAACTACAGATGCCATTGTCCCTCAGTCAGTGCCCCATTTGGGGGAAGGCCAGGCCAATCTTTTTTTTTTTTTTTTTCCCGAGACAGGCTTTCTCTGTGTAGCTTTGGTGCCTGTCCTAGAACTCGCTCTGTAGACCAGGCTGGCCTCAAACTCACAGAGATCCGCCTGGCTCTGCCTCCCGAGTGCTGGGATTAAAGGCATGAGCCACCACTGCCCGGCTACCAGGCCAATCTTGACACCACCGAGCTCTATGACTAATAAGTCTTTATTTCTTTATCTTGACCATCCAACAGATCATGAACATTTATGGTCAAATGAGATATTAAAGTCATGGTACTATGAAGCCCAAAGGATGGTAGCACTTTGCTAGTATCAATAGGGAATAAATTAAATATGTGCATTAATAAAAGGTAGAACTGAGTCAGGCACGATGGTACATCCCTTTAATCCCAGCACCCAGGTGGCAGATGTAGGCAGATCTCTGAGTTTGAGACCAGTCTGGTCTACATAGGGAGACACAAGCTAGTTAGGGCTACACAGGGAGACCTTGTCTCAAACACACACACACACACACACACACACACACACACACACACACACACACACATACACGTAGACCTGAGTGCCAGGCCTTGTGCAAACCCATGTTTACAGAGGTCTCAGTCTGCTAACGTGGCAATTGGTGTCTCCAGGCAGTTTGGAAGAGGTTGGTTGAGGAGGAAAGTCTCTCTGACCAGTTCAGATAAGCTAAAACTGTGGATGGAGTCTCCAGGCTGTCTTTGGGGCTAGGGAGAATAGCAGTGTCCTTTAAAGAACACCATGGCTGTCTATGTTTCAAAATCTACTGGGTCCTATCAGTCTGTGGTTTTTTTGCTCCAGATCTGGCAAACTCGAGATGGAGTTGCGTTGTGATTGGCTAGAGCATTCTGTGATTTGGAAAGGGAAACCCACTGACCCCTGACCACAGCCTTGCCATACAAAGGGTGTCAGAGGTAGCCCAATTACCTAAGAGGTCTGAGAAAAATCAAACGGAGGTGGGTCACGATATAAGGGGGAAACACACGCAGCAGGCCCAGCATTAGGACTGGAGCTTAAATTACCACTATGTCAATAGAAGGTGATAAATCAAGGGAGATATTTACTGATTAAAATTACAGACTCCTACGGGAAACTGTATAAATAGATTGAGGAACAAAGCCCACAGGGACTGAACCCAGGCGAATCCATCCCGACTTTGGCCAGTTATTTCTGTTTCCAGCCAACTCTTGGACTCAGGGGTCACCAAGAGAGCAACTTACTCCATAAAATTCAGATGTGCCACTACCTATGGACCCAAGTTCTTTCAGGGAACCCTCTTGCAGTTAAACAATTAGGAAGAGGCTTGGGATTCAGCTCCATTCACAAGTGACTTATTTTTTTCACTCATTCCTCATTTTTCACCTCAAGTCTGGCTTGGAGTCACCTAAAGAGGCTAGATTGTCTGCTCTGCACACAGAGAGGTTCTGAGCTTGTAGACGCTGAAGGGCGGTGAAGGAACCATGACTGGCCACGAAGCTCACCCCTATACAAGGCTAGCAACTTGTAACGATTGCCAGTTTGGCATGCTCATGTTGGCATTCCCAAGCTTTGCTCGTCTGCCTTGGCTTCTCTGTGCTCTTGGCACGGTTACTATCATTTTGCTTCTTAAAATCTTCATATTTATTTGTGTGTGCGTGTGTCCGTCCCCAGGCCACAGCTTGAAGGTGGAGGTCAGAGGACAACTTGCAGGAGTCACCTCTCTCCTTTCCCTATTGTGCATCCTGGCGAGTGAACTCGGGCTGCTAGGCTTGGGAGCTGAGGCACCCAGCACGTCTCATCTCACTTCTTTACAGCATTCTTGAATAACAGAAATGGGTGATCATACCAGGTACTTTTCTCACTCTGGGCCCTTCTGTGATCCGATGGAAGCAACTCAAGGTGGGGAGGACTTCTTCTGGTTCACGGTTCGGAAGGTGCGGTCCACTATGGCAGGGAAGGTATGTTGGCTGAGGCTGCAGGAGCCCGTGGCCTGGCTTGCTCACATCTCAGAGGATCAGGAAACAGTGTTCCAGGTGGGAACAGGAAGCAGATACCTTCAAGATTCATCCCTAGCAACCTTCCTCCACTAGCCAGACCATTGTGTCAGAGGCCTTACAATCTGCCAAAACAGTGCCACTGGCTGGGGACCAAGAGTTCAAAACCATGAGTGGGTAAGGGACATTTCACATTTTAGTTATAACAGTGGGTATCTATACCCAGAGTACAGTATAGACTTACATGTATGAGAGTGTCATAAGGAAAGCTATTTGTTTATACAACTAACATACACCAATAAGAAAAGAGATGAAAAACAAATGGCTTTTGAAGTGTCTGGGGACAAGGTCCCAGTGGGGCTGGGGAAGTAAGGGTATCCTATTTGGCAGTGTCCCATGAATTTCCTTTTGTCATTATTGGCTGAGCAAGTGGGACATCACCCCAAATGGCTCTGATCTGTTAAGGGGCAGCATGAGCTTCTGTGTGATGGCCAGGGGAAGCCCGCGGGGGGCTGGATAACACCATCTCTGGCTCCATTATCTCAGAGCAGTCTTGCGGTCAGTTGTGGCCTTAGAACCTACAGTGCCTTCCTCTCCTTCCATGGCTGTGGGTATGCAACCCTCACTCAGAGAGCACCAGGCAAAATCATTGCATGACAAATGGGTTTCATGACAAATAGGGGCAGGGAGGATCATGTATGGGATGTCATCCTAAGAGATTGGGGTTGGGGATGTGGTTCCTGTGAGGCTGCCATGTGTGGTGGGATGTTCTGTAGACTCTGGAAAGCTGCTGAGAGGGCCACTGTGGGTTGAAAGCAGCCAACATCCAAATGCTACCTGTGTGCAGACACAGCCTACGGGCCACCCAAGGCACAGGTGGCATTTTCTTCCCATGCAGGCCATGTGGCTTTTGTCAAGCTAGAGTGAGGACACACTTCCTGTCCCTCTGGAGCCTGATGTCTGCTTATTGGTGGGACTGAGATATGGAATAATCTGGATGGGTTTCATGCAATTCTAGAGCTGGGAGCTGGGAAAAAGAAGGGGTACAGAAGGCGTCAACAAGAGCATATAGACCAAGGGTTCTCAACCTCTGGCAGTCAAATGACCCTTTCACAGGACTCGCCTAAGACCGTCAGAAAACACAGATATTTACATTACAATCACAACAGTAGCAAAATTACAGTCGGGAAGCAGCAATGAAAATAATCTTATGGTTGGGGGCCACCACAACATGAAGAACTGTGATAAAGGGTTGCGGCCTTAGGAAGGTTGAGAACCACTGGTGTAGACAGTCTACACTGGTGACGGCCTTTGAGGAGGTTGTGGTGGCTGCTTGGAACCCTGTCTCATTCCTCTGGCTTGCCTCCCTGTTCCTGGAGATCTTGAAGTTGAGCTACTATGAGGTATTGTTCTTTCATGTTTCTGGGTGAATCCCCTGTCCAAGAGTGTTATCTCTGTGCCCATCTCTTCTTGTCTGTCTAGAGGAGGTAGAGCTGACGAGGCAGACATCACGTTTTTAGTTCTGGAAAATTCTGAGCTGTCCTTTCCCTGTTTTTATTTTATTTTTAAAAGGAAGTCATGTTCAGAGCTGCTGAGCTTGGCTCCTCTGTCCTCAGAACTTCCTCTGACTTGCTTCCAGGGCACGCTTCTCTTCCCCTGGAAGCACACAGTAGTGACTGGATGGCATTGGCCAGCTTTCTCCAGCCGAGAGGCTGCGTTTTCTCCAGTGGTCCACAGGGCGCTTCGATCTCGTGCTGTTGCTCTGCGGCTCTGTAATACTGTGACCTGGAGCCCTTTAATGAAAAGCAGTTGTGGACTTGGCAGCAATTTCAAACTTCTGCCAGTGTTTGAGTCCACAGGGAGCTGGGCCTTGGGGCCGAGGCCGTGTATCTGGGAAGAGGCCTGGCTTGTGTCCTTGGCTTTGACCACGCCAGTCCTCAGGTCTTTGCTTCTTGTCTTCCACAGTGGAATGCAGATTCTTTAAGATGTGGCCAAGTCTTTCTTCAGCCTTGACCTGTGCCTTGCTCCATCTGAGGTTGGAGAGTTTTCCATGTGCCGGGTGATATTTTTCATAGTCTTCGTAACGCCAGGCATGGAAGCAGAGGCCCAAAAGTCCATTTTCAGAGTGACCCAAGGGTCAACACCTTGGCAGTGAGAAGCAGCAACCGTGCAGCTACCAACAGGGCCCTCACAGATGACAAGAATCTGTGCTTGGAAAGTCAAGCCTGACTTTAATAGAAGATACCCCGTCTCTTCTCTGTCAACTGCAAGAGAAGGTTGCCAGAAATGGGAACACTGGCAGTGAAAGTCAGAGTCAAGGATGAGCCAGTAAAGTCCTTCTTGTTTATGACCTGCTTTCTTTGAAACCAAGAGGTACTCTGCTACTCCCCAAGGCGGGAGTTTAGTCAAATGAGTTTGGTCAAAAGGTAGAGTAGGAGCTAAGCCTACGGTAAAGTGGGGTGGGTTTGGGTGGGGGTGGGGGTGAGTAGGGCTAAGCCTAAAGTAGAGATGATTTTCCTAAGAAAAGTCTTATAGACACTTTCTCTAGCATTTGAGGGTGGGGTTTCTTCTTGTCCTTCTGGAACATCTAAACTATCTAGTATTTTTAATTAAAATGTGATATCCACTTGTGAGCATGAGGAAGCAGGAGGATTTAATATCTGTGAAATCATTCTTGGGAGAAAAGGGCTTTTAAACTTAAAACAACAACAACAACAACAACAAAACTGTATCTCATTCCTTAATCAAATTCCAAGCAATATTCAACAACTTAGGTTGACAAGCATTGGCTGATTGTCTCCTACCTGTGGTAGCAGGAAACAGAGTTGGCAAGCTTGGAGAATTTACATGAAACATCGAAGGCAACACTAGGCAAGGTGTTGGTGCTGGCCCTTACAGTGAATTTTTATAAGAAGGGATGACTTGAGCCGAGTTGTACTTTAGAAGGGACATCTGTGATCAGTGTTGAGGACATAAATGACAAGTGATCTCCTCCCCTCTTCCTCTTCCTCTTCCTCCTGTTCCTGCTCCTCTCCTCCTCCTCTTTCCCATCCTTCATTAGGATAACCTCCAGGACTACAAAATGTGGACAACACTCTCTTCTTAGAGAGTTATTGTACGATTTCCTGAATAATACAGATGTTCAGTGGAGTACTAGGCATACAACAGGTGCTCAATAAATGCTTTGTGGGCAAACAAGCAATTCTCTAGTCTCTAGATAAAGTTCTCTTTCCTTTTATAGTTGAGAAAATCACTCAACTGTTGAACATTTTACTCATCAGAGGACTTGTCCTTGTCCTCATGAAGAAGAAAGCTTTTAATGCAGGCCTCTCTTTGATGTTTCATGCAGACTGTATTTTAAAACACGGGCCATTTCCTCTAGTGATAAGCTGCTGCATTTAAAAAACAAAAACAAAAAACTTAGGGCGCTCAGCAGGTAAGAGCGCCGTCTGCACAAGCAGCAAGCCCCGAATTCAAGCCCCCAGCACCCACATAAAAAAACGGACATGGCTGTGTGTGCCTGTAACTAGGTTGTTGTGGTTGAGGCAGGGGGATTACCAGAGCTGGCTGGTTGTCAGCCAAACTCCACGCTCAGTGAAAGATCTGGTCTCAAGGGAATAAGGGGGTGGGGGGTGGGAGCAATAGCACAGGACACCTGGCATCTTCTAGTTTCTGGGTGTATGAACACACACACACACACACACACACACACACACACACACACACACACACGCAAACATATACTACCCACTATTTCTGCCCACATTTAAAAGTCAGAGCAAGAGAAACAATGTCCATTACTTTATTTCCAAGCCTTTACTAAGTAGGTATGAAATGGAAGCCCAGAGACGGCCACAGAGTGTCTGTAGCACTCCACCTCCAGCCCAGCCAGCTCTCTAATATGTATGGATGCACACAGTGGAAAGTGGACACTATTTCAGGTCCCAGAAGTTCTGCGGGAGTGAATGTGCTCTCAGCTCTTAGGCCTGCAAGGCTGACCCATTCCAGATCTTTTCATGGTTTGGAAAGATCCGAGAAACAAATCAAATCAAATCAGTCCTCAAGCAGCATGTTTGGGAAAGATGTAGAGGGATGGACAATCGTGTATGAAAATTACACACTCAGCAGGAAACGTATTTGTCTCAAAACATTAGATTAGAAATTTCTCTGAGTGACAGCGTTTCTTCCTTTCTTGCCTTCATTTCTAGTTCATTCTTATCTGACTCCTGTCAGCTCTCAAACTGACATTTTCCTGTTCTGATCTTTTCTCAGATAGTAAAGAGGGATTTTTTCCCCCATTGGCTTGATACAAATAGCAGTTCAGCCTACAGAGAAGCGTCAGGGACAGTTTGGAGTCCTAATCCCTGACCCTCTGCCCTCTCCTAACTAGCTATTGACATTGAACTTAAGAAAAGCTTGCCATGCTAGGATGAGATAATATTTTAGAGGGCAAGAGAAAAGGGCTGAGGTGGGGAGTGTGGGGGCTGGGCAGGGCTGAGGTGGGGAGTGTGGGGGCTGGGCAGGGCTGAGGTGGGGAGTGTGGGGGCTGGGCAGGGCTGAGGTGGGGAGTGTGGGGGCTGGGCAGGGCTGAGGTGGGGAGTGTGGGGGCTGGGCAGGGCTGAGGTGGGGAGTGTGGGGGCTGGGCAGGGCTGAGGTGGGGAGTGTGGGGGCTGGGCAGGGCTGAGGTGGGGAGGAGTGTGGGGGCTGGGCAGGGCTGAGGTGGGGAGGAGTGTGGGGGCTGGGCAGGGCTGAGGTGGGGAGGAGTGTGGGGGCTGGGCAGGGCTGAGGTGGGGAGTGTGGGGGCTGGGCAGGGCTGAGGTGGGGAGTGTGGGGGCTGGGCAGGGCTGAGGTGGGGAGGAGTGTGGGGGCTGGGCAGGGCTGAGGTGGGGAGTGTGGGGGCTGGGCAGGGCTGAGGTGGGGAGTGGGGGGGCTGGGCAGGGCTGAGGTGGGGAGGAGTGGGGGGGCTGGGCAGGGCTGAGGTGGGGAGGAGTGTGGGGGCTGGGCAGGGCTGAGGTGGGGAGGAGTGTGGGGGCTGGGCAGGGCTGAGGTGGGGAGGAGTGTGGGGGCTGGGCAGGGCTGAGGTGGGGAGTGTGGGGGCTGGGCAGGGCTGAGGTGGGGAGGAGTGTGGGGGCTGGGCAGGGCTGAGGTGGGGAGTGGGGGGGTTGGGAGACTTCAGAACAGAGTGTGACGCTGGCCCAAGTGCCCAACTTCAGGCTTTAAAAGTCCAGCTTTGCTTATATGATCCAGCAAAGACAGAAGGCCTCAGCTGGGTGTGGTGGCTTACGCCGGTCATTCCGGCATTCAGAAAGCTGAAGCAGGGGCATCTTGAGTTTGAGGCCAGCCTGGGACGCTTAGTGAGACTCTGCTTCAAAACAGTGACACAGCAGTATCCAGACAGACCTCATCTTTTAGACCGGAATTGGGTAGGTGGCCCTATTTAGATAGCAGCTATTGTCCTTTTTGGTTGTGAATGTCAAGTTGTGATGTCTTTATGACACATGGTGTCGCCTGGTCCATGCGATGTGACAGAGGGGTGTGGTCTGTGTGTGTGTGTGTGTGTGTGTGTGTGTGTGTGTCCCGCCCATGCAGTTGGAAGCCAGAGGTTAACCTTTCATTCTTCAGGTGCTGTCCATGTTTTTTTTTTTTTTTTTTTTTTTTTTGAGGCGCATCTCTCACTGGCCTGGAACTCTCCATGCAGGCTAGGCTAGCTGGCTGCTTGAGTCCCAGAGATCCATGTCTCTCTGCCTGCTCAGCTCTGAGATGACAAGCATGCATTACCATGCATGGCTTAAAACAACACAAAACAGCAAAGCAAAACAACAACAGAAATCATGGCTTCTGGGGATCCAGCTCAGGTCCTCATGCTTGAGTGGAAAGCGCTTTACTAAATTAGCTATCCCACCAGCTTCCAGATTTGGAACTTTTAAACAGGACTATATAAAGCAGCTCTTCCCATCATTTAAAAATGGAAAAGGAAAAAGAGGATTGTCAGTCATGTTCCTTCTTTGTCCTGGGTTGCAGTCAGCTCTAACTTTGGTTAGCTGCAGGTAGACCCTCCTACCTGAGACTGTGGCAGTCCCCTGGTTCCTCTCTCACTGGCTCAGAGAGAAAGGAGAGCATTTCCTAAGGAAACCTGGGTCATGCTCTTGGAAAGATGCCTGCATTTGCTTTCATATCACTTGGCCCTGTGTGTTCGGAAATCAACCCTGACATCTCTGAGCATGCTTCCTCCATTTTGATGCTGCTTAGAATCTCTGTCTAGTTAACTGCCAACTGAGCTAGAAGGAAACACCGGGTGTGGGGGGGACGTATTGGACCTGGAAGGGAAGATTTATTTAGTTTCAAAATGAATTCTGAAACACCTGCATTTTCTCTTCCTCCCTTTTGGCTATTGACTTACAGAGAGGCCACTGTCCATGCTTAACAGAGGGGGTGGGGGTGGGTGAAGGCATTCTCAGCTGTCTCTACCTTCTAGAAAGTTCTTTTTCCTTCTTGTGGAAGCCTTGGGAAATTCACGCTTTTCTCATCACACCAAAGGTCAGTGAGTAGCCGGGGAATTTGAATCATATGATCATTGTTCACTGGGGTGGGCAGATACGGCACTTTCTGTTTCACCCATGTCCACTGACTGGGACAGTTGAAACGAGGGCTCATGTACCACTGACAAATGGACTACAGGGAACCAGCCTGCACTGGGTCCTAGGGAATGATCTAGAAGACTGACGAGGCCCCTTTCCATCTTTAATTTCCATGGCTCTAAATAAGCTGTGTATAAAGCAGCAGATTGATGTTTCAGGCAGACTGGCTGGGTGTGAGAATGCTCATGGAGGGGATCTGGCTTCACGTAGCCATGTCTCCTTGACACACACTTAAAGAACTACCTCGTTTCTGGGGATGACCTTTCCATAGCTCCTTCTACATAATTCCTTGTGGCAGAGAGTGAAGGAATCATAAAGGGTTGCCTTGGGCTGTCTTTCAGAGTGCAGTAACCAAGTTCTCGGGGCCCTATGTCCTGGGGCTCTTGCTGGCCTACCTGGTAATGTCTAAGGACTAGCGAAGGAGGGTGACAGGACATTAAGTAGGTCACCACTGTGGTATGTCTATTTTGGAATAAGCTTTCCCTGGAAGAGTCCCTTGCCTCCTCAGAAGGGAAGAGGAGTGTCAAGGTCATGGCCATCAAGACTCTAAGGTCAAGGGAATAAGACTCACCCTACATAATGCTTCCTCGGACCCCATAGGAAGTAGTTGACATGCCTGTGATGGTGTGATTTCATAGTCCACAGCTGGTAAATTCATCTGGGAAATGACTGTTTTTGGGGAAAACTGGCTGGTTTTCTGTTGGTAATTGTTCCCACTGGCTTCCCTCATGCCCCACTCCTAACATGACAGAAGGAAACAATTACTAACAATAAAAAGAGATAGGGCTAAGGTTGGAGAGAGGGGAAGGGTCCTGGAGGTTTCCAAGTTTTCATTGCGTGTATACATAGAGTGCTTTTTACCCCCCCTCCCCATGGGGAATGTGAACAACTTCAGCTTTTCCATCCATAAAACAGAGATCTTAATTGTTGTTTGCTTCACAGAAAATGCTAGAAAGATGACTTATCTGATATATATATATATATATATATATATATATATATATATATATATATATGAAATCTGGAGATGAACTCTATGTTGTAACTGTGAAGGATCTTTCAGGATAGTGACAGGTCTCTAAGAAGGTGACTTGAGCATCTGAAACAGCCAGGGGAGGTACTATCAACCATGACATTCCAAGACTGATATAACGGATGGGGTGTGTGCGTGTGTGTATGTGGTGTATGGACTTGTTCACATGGGTAGGTGCATGCATGTGAAGGTCAGAGATCAAAATCAGGCATCTCCTTCAGTTATTTTCCATTTTGTTTTTTTGGGATAGAGTCTCTCATGAGCCTGGAGCTCATCAATTTGACTAGGCTGGCTAGCCAATGAGCTCCCGGGATATATCTGTCTTTTTCCCCAGCACTGGGGTTACAGATGTACACTGTAGCACTGTATTTTTATGCAGGTGCTGTTGGATCCAAACTCAGGTCCTAATGCTTACAGGGCAGGCATTCTCTCAACTGAGCCAGCTCCCCAGCCTGACATCAGGTTTTGAACCACTCTATCAATATGGATGGAGTCTGTTCCCAGTGAATCAGACCTCAAGGACACTCACAGAGCTATTCCTTCAGACAGAGCAGGGTTCTTTATGAAAGGCAGAACAGAGAGCTGAAGAAGACACAGACACAAAGTACTGAAGAAGGGCTGTGTTCGGGAGTTTGTGTGTTTGTGTTTGTGTGTTTGTTTTTATCAGTTTGACACAAGCTGGCATCATCTAGAAAGAGGGAAACTCACCTGAGAAAATGTCTCAATCCAACGGGCCTGTGGGCAATTTCCTTGATCAATGATTGATGTGGGAGGGCCCAGTTCACTGTGGGCAGTGACACCCATGGGAAAGTGGTCCTGCACTGTATAAAAATGCAAGCTGAGCAAGCCATGGGGAGGAGGCCAATAAGCAGCACTCCTTCATGGCCTCTGCTTCAGTTCCTACCTCCAGGTTCCTGTCTGACTTCCTGTCCTGACTGCCTTCATGGTGGTCTATAAGCTGTAAGATGCAGTAAACCCTGTCTTCCCCAGGCTGTGTTTGATCATGGTGTTTATGACAGGGATAGGAAGCACCCCAGGACAAGGGCCATATACTTTCGTCATGCATTATCTAAGCTGGTAGGATCACTGGCCAGCAGAAGTGGGCCAGCTTCTTGGAGTTCTGCTTCCAGCCTGCCATCCTCTGAAAAGAGAGCCAAGTTCATGGCTGGCAAAGAGCTCGCCTTCCTGCTAGCTGGCAGATGCCTCTTCCCAGCCTGCATGTCATAGTCAGAGGAGTGAGTGAGGCAGGGCTACCTCCTCCCCCATCTCCTGCTAAAGGAGTTTCATCAAGATTCCACAAGCTTCCTATGTAACTCCTCTTAAAAATCTGAAAATGAAACAAGACATATTTCTGAGGTTGTCAGCAGGTAGATCCACTGGCTTGTGGTAAGTACTCTCTCTGGGAGGAGCGCTGGGCTCTGATGTCTGTGTTGAATGTTCTGTGGCTCCCCCTCGGCCGCCTCTGTGTAGGTCTGTTCACTGGGCAGGGGTGGTGGTGATGATATTGCTTCTAACAACCTGACTGAAGCGTAGCCTCAGGCTGTCTTGCAAAGCCCCCTCCAAACAGCGTCTAATTAATTTTTATCCTGCCATCCCAATGAGTCCCGGGAGTGTACCAGCACCACAACAAAACCCCCTCATCTAGTGGTTTGGAGAAAGCTTTGACGTAACACTCGTGGGCCTTAGATCTCCAAAAGAGAAACCACTGTAGAAAAAAAAAAATTAAGAAAACTGTCTCCTTTTAGTCTTCTCCACCCTACTTGATATTTTTTTCCTCTGGCTTCGCTTCTTTTTTCCCCCCTCAGTGATCATTAGTCTGATCTTTCTTGGACTCCCTCCTGCCTGTGGTGCTTTCAGAGAAAACCCTGGAGCTGTATATTTTTGTACCAGGAGAACCCCCGTATTCTCTGGAGTCTAGGGTCAGGTAACTGCATGGGGCTACCCTGAGGACCTCAGCAGGTTTAAAAGGCAGGAAAGGGAGCAGGCAGCTGGCTTGTCTGGCTTTCATCTGCAGTGTGGCCAGGTAACCTTGGATTCAAGGAAAAGGTTTGATAAAGAGGCCTCTTACCCACCCATCACATCAAAGCTGCAGGATTCCAGGACCACGCCTCCCTTCCCTGGAACCTTTCCTGGAAGAGGCTCGGGCTCACTGTCTGGCTGTCAGTGCTGAGGGGCCCAAGCAAACGCCCTAGAGGCCACCATTCAGGTTGCTTTCCTTCTTATTCTCACAGAAGTTGGAGTCGGGGCAGGGGCTTTGGTGCTGGCACTGGCCCACTCCTCTCTGAAGCTCCAGGGCTCTCCCTCCCAGAGCTCAGACTCCCCTGATCAGTTCCTGAATGCCGCCGTATCTCCTTCCCCTCCAATTCCCACTACAACCCCTCTTCATCCATCCAGGCTGCTTGTCTCTGGACCTGGGGATGAATTAAAATGAGCCAAAGTGACTGTTCAACAAGGTATTCCGAGGTACTGAAGTCTAAACCAACAGTGGACCTGGGCTTCCTGGGATTTCAGGACCGAGAGATGTGAGTGACTGCTCTGTTCTCAAGGACTCAGTAGAGGAGCTCATCTACTACCAGCCTCTTGGGTGTTAATTTCACCATCACTGGGTGCCAAAGACATCCCTTGGGACCACTTGACTCGGTACCTCCTGAGAAATGGGGTCATTGTTCCTAATGAGCTCAAGCAGTCTGGCTCCTTGAAATGAGTTAATCATAGATTTGCAGGCCTGGAAAGGATGTCTTTGATGGCCAGCTTCTCTGTAGGCAGGCCAAAGAGCGAGAGCCGATCCTATTTTTGAAGACACCCATGGAGCTCCATTGCGGTGACTAATCGCTTGTAATTGTCCTCTTTAATTTTATCCTCGCGCATGGTGCTTTCAACGGGAGATTTCCGTTCACACCCTCCTCGGAGAAGGGAAAAGGCATTGCTCACCAACTGGGCTGTTCATCATCATCTCCTCTTACTCCTCGTTTTTTTTTTCCTGTCTACTGGGCTTATGGTGTGGCCCAGTGACCAAAAGGAGATTTGGACATCTCTGAGTCTGGAGTCTATAATTTACCAACTATACTATTAAGCTTTTGTTTCTCTGTCTCTATGACCTAGAAATCAAAAGATACCCTCTGTAAAGGAGCTCAATAAATGTAGAAACAGCCTCCCCCCGCCTCTCTCTCTGGGTCTCATGTAGCCAAGGTTGGCCTTGAACTCACGATTTAGCTGAAGATGACCTTGAACTTCTGGTCCTCTTACTTCCACCTCCTAAGTGATGGGATTATAGACACACAGCACTATGCTCAGGTTATGTGGGGATCTAGCAAAGGGGTTTGTGCATACTGCGTGAGTACTCTATCAACTGAGCTCATTTCCAGTCCAGCTATCCTTCTTTAATGCCAAGTGATATATATGTATTCAAAGAGCAGTGGGAACAGATTGCACCAGGAGCCCAGAGAGACCTGGGTGCTACACATGGTTGCTATAAGTCAGTCCTATAACCTTCCCTTGGCTCATCAAGAAAAGGCGATTGAGTTCAAGCCTGAGTTCAGCCCCAAGGACTCCCTTGGTGGAAAGGGAGAACAGACTCCTGCAGATTGTTCTCCGATCTTTAGACATATAGTATGGCACATGTGCCAACACCCCCCAGATGCATGCAAATATATATAAATATAATTAAAAATAAAGACTAGTGCCATCGTACATGACAAATGCTCAATAAATGTTGAGTATAATTATTATTGATTAATCTCTTTCTGGTCCATGTAACAAGAAAGCCTGATCAAGAAACACATGATTTAGTTCACAAAGATTTCACTATGTCAAGATCCCCTTGTCCAGTGGCCTCCTAAGTTTCTAGGGACCGTTGGTTTGTTGGAAGAAATGGCAAACTGCTACGACTTTCTGTAGAAAGGTTAACACAGACCCCTAAATTGCACGTATGTTTTCCACTTATTCACGGAATTGTCATTAATAGGGAGCTTCTATTTTGTTTTCTTATTTATGAGATCATCAGGACCAGCCAAATATGGTTTTGGAGGCAGTAAAGGCAAGTAATTGATCAGAAAATCATATTAATAGCTACTGTCAACTGGAGGTCCCCAAAGGAAAGAAAATTTATGACATAACTGAAGATAAGCTTGACTAAATGTTTAATTTTGATTATAGTCCTGTGTATGTGTTGTGTGTATGTGCTTGCATGCCATGCTGTGCATGCACACTGAACAACTTTCAGGAGTTGGTTCCTTCCTTCCAATGTGGATTCTAAGGACAGAACTCAAGACTTCAGAAGAACCTTCACTTGCTGAACCATCCCACCAACCCTAAACTAGACCATTTTAACCTCTATTTCTAGAGTAGTGTGCCTTGATGTATGCCATTGTACATTTACTGATTTGTGTGTGTATGCATAAGTTCTCAAGTAGAGGACAACTTTTGGGAGTTGGTCCTCTCCTTCCTCCGTGTAGATCCTGGTGCTTGAACTCATGTTGTCAGGATCCAGAGACACCCTTCCGTGTGATTATTCACCCAATGACTTCATATCAACTTGACAAGAGTTAACAACTGGGCTGTAAGAGTTGAACTTTCAGGCATTTCAGCATTAGCAAATATCACTTTTCGCCAGCTCTTGATTTATCTCTCAACCTCTACACTACTGATTTTGAACATTTCACTTGCTATGTAGAAATCCCTTCCATCACCATTCTACAAACCCCTCATGAAGATGAAGAGGGGTGGGTGCTCCTGAGTTTTTTTTTTAATCAGAGACTAATGACTTTCAGGAAAAAACCAACACAACCCAGTGAGTCCAACAGACAGTCATCAAGGGTTCTTTAAAAATTAAGGCTTCAGAAACTAAGCACTGGGAATATAAATACTACATAATCTAGTCTATTCTCTGTAGGTACATGTGTGTATGGAGGGTAGAGGACAATCTCCTGCCATTCCTCGGAGGCTATCTATCTTGATTATTGAGACAGGGAGACAGGGTTTCTCTTGGGCCCGTTATGCTGGGCTAGCTAGCCAGAGAGCTCCAGAGATCTGCCTGCCTCAGCCTCTTTCCAGGGTTGGGATTCTAAGCATGGACTACCATGCCCAGCTTTGTGTATGTGGGTTCTGGGGATTGAGCTCAGCTCCCCACGCTTGTGTGGCAAGCACTTTACCCATGGAGCCGTCTCCCCATCTTGGTTTGGTTTCTTGTTTTTTGGTTTTTTTTTGGTTTTTTCGAGACAGGGTTTCTCTGTGTAGCTTTGCACCTTTTCCTGGAACTCACTTGGTAGCCCAAGCTGGCCTCGAACTCACAGAGATCCGCCTGGCTCTGCCTCCCGAGTGCTGGGATTAAAGGCGTGCGCCACCACCGCCCGGCTTGGTTTGGTTTCTTTACACTCGTGCTCAGTTAAAAGGGATAGAGAGAAGAAGAAGATGGGGAATGGAGACCATGACTTCACAGGGAGGAAAGTGACGGGTGACAGAATGCATTCTGGGTAAAGGCAATTATGCAAATGGCAAGGACAGAGACTAGAACGCGCATTTCCTATTTACTCTTTATACCTCTATGTCTTTAGATCCCCTCATTGCTTTATATGTACTAGGTACTCAATAAATCAATGGAATAGCAACAAGAAGACATACGATGCCACAGGCTTTAAAATTAATATACGATACAGAGATTTCATATCGGCTATGATCTGACCATCACCAACGATCATTTCTTCCCCCTGGAATTCCCTTTCCACTTCCACACCCTCTGTAGGGTGTGGAATGCCGTTTACAGATCTTCATCTGCCTTAAGCTTCAGAAGTCCTACCCCGAATAAGGCAACCAGAGCTTCCAGCTTGAGGTGGAGTGGGCATGGGGAGGACCAGGCTCAAATCTGCACTGTGAGGAAGTAGAATCAGAGCCACAGTCTCCCATCCTGACACTGGGGATTGTGACTGAGCCTGATGATCACTTATTAGGAGATGAACAGATAGCTGCTAACGTTTCTTCTCTGGAGAACAACTTCTGAATTGGGGATGGAAAGTACAGAGTTAAGAAAGAAAGGAAGAAGATTCCTCATCTTGTAATCAACACCCCATGGGAACATCAGCCCGGGAAAGCAAGAGTTATTTCACTCTGATAGAAGCAGGTGCCAGTAGATGGTGGGTCTGGAATGCAAAGGAGCTTTGGAATGAATATACTCCATGCTGTATCAGGCATGAAGAAATTACATTTAGCCCAACATGAGGAATGAGCACATGTAGGTAGTCCTTAAGATGTCACTGCCTAGAATGAGTTTTGGAGAGGACTCTATCCTGTTAATTCAGCTTACATTCCTCAAATGGTCACATGTCATGCACCCTAAGCAACATTCTTTGAATAAACTGAGAGCCAAGGTCTGGATGATGGAGGGCTTTCTGGAGGGCAATGGAGCTGGGACACTGGTATTAATATGGTGCCCCCTAGTGTTTTGTGGTGGTAGTGTGACTTGGAATCCCACCAGCACACTGGTCTAAGTAGGGCCTCCTGGTGGTCTTCTGATTTGAAGGAGTTACTGCCCATCATAACTGTTTACATCTTTTAAACCATCATGTTCAACAAAATTATCTTCAACTTCAATGTATTTCCTGCCCAGTATTCATTCCCAGGCTGTGCTGAGCAGAACTGAGTCTTCACATTGTTTTTCTCTCATTATGTGTGGCCTCCTGTCTAAGTACTTCAAAGATCAAGACGTACCAATTCATTATTGTGGCTGCAATGTCATAAACAATGGATAACGGCATCGACGGACAAGTCGCTGGAGGAGGTGGGTATTGCTCTGTCTATGGCTAGCAGGCAGAGGACAAATGAACCATCTGGGTAGGCTGAGTAGAGCAAGTTCCCTGGCTGTCATGTGCTAGATTTTTCATCTTGACACCCTCATCTGGACAGTGTAGAACATGATGGACACAATGAAAGCAATTGGATCACACATGTACATGGAGGGAGAAAAGCCAGCTAACTGGAGCCATCCTGTTTACATATTTCAAGGAAGAGTATTGTGTTTTGGGGGAGTGGGTGGGGAGTGGAGAGTTGAACCACATATCCTTCCATTTAGTGTAACATGTCTTCATTTCCAATGTTGCACAATACAGCAGACACAGACTTGAGTTAAAAACCATAATGAAAGTTCGTTCATTAACTATTGGGAAACATATGACACAGCATGAAGGGGTGGCCAGTTGGTTCCAATCTCACCATGCTTTTTGTGGTTATTACCCTGTTTTATCAGGTATAAAGGACTCTCGTTGTCTCTGTTGCACAGGTACTTGGGGGCCAAGAAAGGGTAAGGAGATAAGCCAGACCATTTTATTGATGTCTCAAGACTCAAGTCATAGTGTCACAGAGACCATGAATCATTTAATTGCACAAACAAGTGATTATTGTCTTCATTCCATGATAGTATCTTTGTCTATTGTTTTTTAGTTTCAATCTCAGTAGACAGAGAGATACCAGATGACTCAAAACGGAACTTGGGAACATGTTCCTGGCTTCATTTCTCTATTAAGAAATGAAGGCCAGAAGCTACATCTTGATATGACATATATATGTAATAAATGTACATAAATACATGTCTATGTAGATTATATATGATTGAAAATTGTATATATGTATATATATAAAGATATGCAAAATGCAGGTGCAATCCCATTATTTTTGTGAGCCCTGAGGTGACCCCTTGTAGCTTTCTTTCATTTGATTGAGACCTGCAGGTCCAGTTGATTGCCCATCTTCCCTAGAAGAGCTTTCTTTATGTTCTAGATAGCCATGAGAGGAGCAGAAGCCATCTACAAAGAAGCACGGGTTGCTTGTACTTTCAAATAATAACTAAAAAGAAACAAAATCATTAGATGAAGTTTCATCTTGGAACACTTCATTCAAAATGAAGCCTTTTATTTGGATAGTGGACTTGGTGAGGGAGTTTCAGCCACAAGGCTGCACATATCTGGAGTCAATCATGAGCCCTTGAGAGCCAAGGTCCTAACTCAATCATACCACTGGGGACCATTGCTGATGTAGGATCAGAAAGGATGGAGATGCTCCATATAGGCAATATAGATAGAGGAAATAGGGTGTGGTTGAGGATATATATATATATATATATATATATATATATATATATATATATATATATATATTGCTTTATTGGAATAAAATGCGTGATTGTTTAAAATCAAACTGAGTACCGAAAAGTCCACAACCCATTGCGCTCTTGCAGCACAGAGATAACTCTACTGCCATTTATGCCCAACGCTTCTCATTTCCTAGGAAGCCCGTTTTATAGAAACACACTGGAACATCTTCTTTTACCTTTTGACAAAATGAAACTGCATCCTTGGGAGTTTCCCACCCATTGCTCTCTTGGCTACTTCACTCCAGTACTATTTCATTACTTATTGATTTTTCAACGCCTCTCTGCATGGCTGTAATTTACACAGGTCCTACAGCCCTTAGCAATTCTTAACACCTCCAGGTTAGATCACGAGTCCACTGGAGAGAGAACGCCAGCTACTCTCCGTTCTGAAACGATGAAAAATTGGTGAATCTCATCCCTCCAACAAGTACCTTGGGAGGCCATGGTGGATGGGGAACATCACGGTCGTACAGATGCTAAGATAGGGCGAGAACGGGCCTGACTCTAGGACAGTGCTGCAGTGTTACAGGATGCGGTGCAGCCTTCGCTTTGGCTGTAGAGTCAAGGGTGTTTTGTAGGGTATTAGTATAAGGGAGGAAGGAAAGAAGGAATAAAAGGAGGAAAGGAAGGAGGAAGGGAGAGAGGGAGGGAGGACAGCCCATGAGATCATCTTAATGCTGATAAAGATGGATTTATTATGATCTTTCAAAAAAAAAAACAACAAAAAACAAAAACCCAATCACCATTCCTTCTCAACTTACAAACTGTGTGTCTGCTTTTGTTGTAATCGAGGTCTCACATGGAAATAAAGCAAGGAGCATACTGTTATGACAGAGAAAGTAGAATAAAATGACGTGTCTTCTGGAAGTGTCTTATTTGGGTAAAACACACCAATGTTTGAAGGCGGGAAACAAACTGAAGAGCAGCTATTTCCAAACAAGGGGAATCACTTAGACCCATCATAAAAACAATCAACTTAAGCTGGTAGATTTTTTAAAGACTCATATCTGAAAGCTTTAATTTAATGGGGTCAGTGAGCTGGTTCAGTAGACAAAGGTACTTGTGGCCAAGCCTGATGACCTGAGTTCGATCCCTGGACTTAGATGGTATGAGGAGAGACACACCTGCTCAGACTTCCTCTGACTTCCACATAGGTACTGGTGGCATGCATGTTGTCCCCAGTAAATAGATAAATATAATTAAAAAATTAAAAAGTTTATGATTTGAAAGAATATCTAAAGATAGAGTCTCTCTTTATAGCTAAGCCTGGCCTCAAACTCACAATCCTCCTGCCTCAGCTTTCCAAGCATTAAGATTACAAGTATGTATCATTATGCCCACCTTGTGTTCATTTTTCACATGGTTGGGGAGAGGGAATGAGGGAGGAATTGGGAGAAATGAATCAGTGGACATAAAGAAATTACAGATAAATAGAGCTCAGGAATTCTATTGAGCTCACACAGCAGGAGGCTATGGATAGCCATCATCTTGTATATTACAAAAAAACTTGATGAAGGATTTTGAATATTCTTTCCATAAAGAAGCTATCACAATTTGAGGAGACAGCTACATTTAGCTTGATGACACAATGTATTGAAACATCACAAGGCTTTCCATTAATACATACAATTTTTATGTATTTATGAAAGTTTAAAATTACTTATTTAAAAATTTAAAAAAATCCACCAATTCTGCTATGAATTTCTATGGAATGTTTTTTGTTTTACCTATAAAAATTATTGCATGAATTCTCATTTAATACAGAGCTATGGTGAGGATGGGGTTGACAAACCTGAAATAAACAACTTGTTGGTGACATAACCAGAGAAAAATGGCAAGATGTACTTTCCTCTAAAGATAGGATTGAATCTTCTGTTTCTTCCACAAAACAGTTTTAAATAAAGGACTGAAGGAGTGCTATTACAGTGGCCTCTGGGGAATCTGGAGTCTGAAAAAAAATAAAGCTATTAAATGTTGGGTTGTTTATGCAGGATCGTGTAGCTTACCAAACTCTATGACCTGAAAACCATTCTGGATAGTTCTAAAACAATGAATGTTCACAGAATGGTCAAGGGTGTCTTCAGGTGAAAAGATGTTTTTTGTTTCATTTGCTGAAGTCAGTGCAAATGACTCAGTCAAAGGAGCCATTCAGCAACTAAAGATGAAAATTAACAAGCACTTTCGACGACAACTTATTTTCTGTTATCTGCTCCACTTACGGCTATTACTTGTAATATGTCCTCAACTGACTTCTACCACCTGATTTCCTTCTCTTATAAAAAACTTGTGTGTTCAGTATATGTACTGTGTGTTCGCGCACACACACAGAGGCTAGAGATTGACATTGGTTATCTTCCTATGTTGCTCTCCACAATTAGTTTTGAGGAAGGATCTCTCACTAAACCCGAAGCTCAGTGATCCAGCCATGCTGACTAGCCAATAGTTCCGGGGGTCCTCCTATTTCTGCTTCTCTAGCACTGGAACTACAGAGAGTGCCCAGCTTTCACATGGATGCTGAGGCTCCAACTTTAGGTCCTCGTGTGTGTGCTACAGGCACTTCACTCATTGAC
This sequence comes from Peromyscus californicus insignis, assembly GCF_007827085.1. Classification (NCBI taxonomy): domain Eukaryota; kingdom Metazoa; phylum Chordata; class Mammalia; order Rodentia; family Cricetidae; genus Peromyscus; species Peromyscus californicus. Next base: position 102,633,926 of record NW_026294606.1, read on the forward strand.
TGAGCCATCTCCCTAGCCCCCACTACTTGACTTTTCACATCATAGTATTCATGAAGAAATGATAATGAACAGGGCTTGTTTCTTGAGTATCCCCTCCTCTACTTTGGGGGCACATCCTCAAATTTTCTTAGTTGTGGAGGCACCCCTCACAGCATCTGTTTGCAGTGGGACAGACCAGACCTATGGTTCTAGGTTGACTCAAGCCAGGTCAGATGGGTACAACCCCAATCTGTCCACAGTGATGAACCCAAACTAAGAGACAAAGGACCTCAAACCAGGGATCTTACTGGAGCTTTTAGCAATGGATGGGGCTCTCTCCCTTGAGGAGGCTGTGCTGATTTAATGTGATCTTGAAAGTGACAGGGGCCCCACCTAGAGTGGGGCAAATATATGAGAAAAACATAGAGTGTGGGTGTGGAGAGAATGCAATGAGTCAGATAATATTGTCAGAGCCATTGAATCTACCTGAGCCCAAAGCAACCTGCTGCAGGTATTTTAGCCTATGACTTAATACAATCTCAATTTTACTCAAGCTAATGTGAGTTGTATTCTAGTTAGTCTCAATCAATGGGCACTGAGAAATGAGGATAATTGTGTTTAGGAGCAATCTGCATGCTTCACATTGATTTCCTTTTGCTCTGAAATAAGTCTAGAACATTTAGGCAGGTTCTTAGAATTTAGAGGAAATTAATGATTTTGCTATTGAGAAGAAAATGCAGCTAAAACATCTTAGACTTGACCTTGCAGGTTCCCGTGGAAAAATAAGAAAGAGATATTTCAAAAAATCCTCAACATCTATTGCAAAAGTTTCTCTGATGAGGGTTGAGTGAGGCACTGATCTATGGGTACAACAATATGTCTTTACAAGTTGTTTATTACTATGTTCATTTAGCAGAATAATTGTAGTAGGTTTTCTCCTAGGCCCCTGCCCTATCTAGTCTCAGGTTCCTGGCCTTATTAATGCTGTCAAGTATGGGTTCCCTCTCATGGAGTGAGCCCTAAATAAAAAAACGAAAACATCAAAAGCAGTGGTTGGTCACTCCCATAATATCTGTGCCACTATTGTCCCGGTGTATCTTACAAGCAGGTCTATATTGTAGATCTCAGATGCATGGATGGGTGAGATGGATGATAATCTTTCTCCTCTGGTAGTGTGTATAGCTTCTTCTAGCACTATGAATGCTAGTCAGTAGCTAGCTTCCATTTGAATACCAGTTCAATTTCTCCATATTCTATGATTTAAGTATGTGGTGTCTTCTGTTTGCTGGGGGAGGGCCTATGGCAGTTAACGCAGAGACCCAAAAGTGGTTGAGTGTAGACAGTGGGAGACTTTGGAGCACTCAGGGTTGTTTGGTTTGTTTATTTGTTTTGTTTTTTTAAACCTTTGAGACAGGGTTTCCCTATGTATCCCTGGCTGTCCTGGAACTTGCTTTGTAGACAAAGCCAGCCTCAAACTCACAGAGATCTACCTGCCTCTGCCTCCTCAGTGCTGGGATTAAAGGTGTGCACCACCACTGTCCAGCTTGGATCACTCAGCTTTAAATGGGATATCTTTATCATGCCCTCCCCTCAAGGTTCAGGGATCTTTCTGTGTGGAAGACTTTCTGTGTGGAAAGATTGTGACTGTCAGAGGTGGTGGATGATTTCAAGAAGAAAACATTTTTCCAGGTACAGCAGGGCTGATGCACACATGAACTCACAGAAACTGTGGCAGCCCATACAAGACCTGTACAAGGTGAAGCCATACAGAATCCTAGCATGGAGAAGGGGAGGTAGGCACAAAGTCCCATCCCTAGCTAAAATGCTATTTGAAAATAATAGCTTCCAGGAGAGGGAAAAATCAGTTTTCTTCAATGGAGTGGTTATATCACCCACACTCTGGAGTAGTATGCCTTATGTTCAGGAATAGTTGGTCAATAGGAATTGGTATTGGCGTGTGTGTGTGTGTGTGTGTGTGTGTGTGTGTGTGTGTGTGTGCCTTATTTTGTTTTTGTTTTTTTCTAAAGGAGAGAGAAAGAATAAGAAATTAAGAGGGTAGGGAGGTGGGGGGGAGCTGGGAGGAATAAAGGAATATAACCAATATATAGTATGAGATTCTCAGAAAACAAATAAAAACAAAAAAACCTCCTATCTTTGCCTTATTTCAGGTAATATTGAAGGATAAAAAAATCTGCTTAAGGGCAGACATCTACAAGACCAAACAGAGAATTGGGTAGCCAGTATGAACTTATTTGATTAAACTTACAAGAATGAACTATAGTCATCTATTATTAACGGCTACTATATATTAAAAAATGAATGGCATTTATGGCATGCTAATATTTCTAAGGAGTTTATTACAATCTGAAAACAATGACTGTTCTTTCTGAAGACTGACAAATTTCCCAGAAAACACCAAGAACATAAATCAACAGGAAGATCTTCATTTTCTATGACTCACAGAAGCACCCTCTTTAAAAAAAAAAAAAAAAAAAAAAAAAAAGAGGCATTTAAGTGCAAAGATCTAAGCTGACTTTCATCACTCCACAGCTCCTGAAGCCAACCACCATTTTTCCCCTCAGAAGTTGACTAAGAAGAATATGTACCTTGTTAAAATTCATCGATGCATTCCAAGCCTGGGCTGGACCTGGGAGTTCTTAGCCTTTAGAATCTTCTAGAATGAGCACGATTAAAAGAATGCATTCCTTTTTGAAGCAACTATGTTTTAGGTGTTTATTTTTTAACCATCCTTTCCTAATGCTAACTGTTGGTCAAAACATGAAGCCGAAAGGTGCATGCCTGGCAGAGAGATCTGACACAGAGAACTCGGACATGGCCGAGTGCAAACGGCTCAAAGACTTTTTCTTACTGAGACAGCCCAGCCATATGGCCAGTTTGGCCCAGAGTCAAAATCAAAGTTGTAAAACCATCACTACGATGGGGGAGATGTGTGGGCAGCTGGAGTTAGAATGACTGTATTGTCACTCCGAGAACTGGGCCAACCAGATGGCACGGAGGGACCCAGACAGGAATTCCACAACAGGAAGATGGACTTTGGCCCTGCTTTACCTCTGCGGATCTCACTCTGCTCCCTATTGCCCTTGTCACACGAGGCTGTTGATCTGCTTTTGGGTCATGTGCTTTGTACATCTCTGTGTCCTTGCTGCTGCTGCTGCTGCTGCTTCTGTCTGGAATGACCGCCTGCTTTAGCTTCATCGAGGTCCTAAGTATCTCAACCACCCCTCCTGCACTTTCATGGCCAGCCCTTCAGCATGCTCTGAAGTATCTGGGGTGACACCAAGTCCAAGCTACCCACCGCAATTTTGCCTCCATGCCTTTACATAGCTGTTTTTCTTCTTCTTCTCAGTCTCTTCTCAATCTTTCCTATTTTCCCCATCACCTCCTTCTGCAATTTTTCCCTGGCTTCCCCTTCTACCGTAGAAGATCCTCTTTGAGTCACCTGGTACCTAACTCATCAGCTCCCAACACACTGTCCAGCACCATAGATCTCCACAGAGAGCCCTTCCATGTGCCTGGAACACCTGCCCTTGAAGACTGAGACCAAGCAAAAGCTAGTTTTGTATTCTTACTGCATAGCATGTGGTGCTCACCAGGCAGGTAGAGATATGGATAGCTATGAGGAAGGGTGACTGCGTTCATGTTGTGTCCTCTGGAATATTCCATGACCCATCCAGTCTTTTTGCATTCTGCATATATACATGGTCTAAATAAAACATCACAGCTAGATTTGCATGAGAATAGCCTACCTCTTTCTTTCAGCAGGATGCAAGCGCCATGAGGTCAGGATTCAAGTTTTATGTTTTGTTTTTTTTTAATCTTCAAGCTTTAAATCTGTCTTGTGCACAGGTCCTGTCTCATCTGTCTTGTGCATAGGTTCCTGTCTCGTAAACATTGGTGGGAATTCATATGGTACCACGAAACCAGAAAAATGTGAAAGCCAGTTGTCTTAGGGTTTCTATTGCTGCAAAGAGACACCATGACCATAGCAACTCTTTTTTTTTTTTTTTAGAATTTTTATGCTTTATTTAATTCTTGACACGTAAAAATCATACATTTACAACTTAAAGTTCTAGGATTTTCTTCTATTAAATTTTTTTTTTTTTTTTTTTAGGTTTTTCGAGACAGGGTTTCTCTGTGCAGCTTTGCGCCTTTCCTGGATCTCGCTCTCTAGACCAGGCTGGCCTCGAACTCACAAAGATCCGCCTGCCTCTGCCTCCCAAGTGCTGGGATTAAAGGCGTGCGCCACCACTGCCTGGCTAAAATTTTTTTTATTCATTTTATATACCAACCACAGATCCCCCTCCTCCCACTCCCCCCTGCCCCTGTCTTCCCCCTGATGCACCCCCCATCCCCTCCTCCAAAAGGGTAAGTCCTCCCGTGGGGGGACAGTAAAGTCTGGTACATTCAGCTGAAGCAGGACCAAGCCCCTCCCTCCCTGCTTCAAGGGTGAACAAGGTGTCTGACCATAGGTAATGGGATCCAGAAAGCCAGCTCATGCACCTGGGATAGATCCTGATCACACTGCCAGGGGCCCCTTAAACAGACCAAGCCACACAACTGTCTGGCTTGTGTAGCAGAGGGTCTAGTCGGGTCCCATGCAGGTTCCACAGCTGTCGGTCTAAAGTTCGTGAGTCCCTATGAGCTTGGTTCAGTTGTCTCTGTAGATTTCCCCATCATGATCTTGATCCCCCATTGCTCATATAATCCCTCTTCCCTCTCTTTGACTAGACTTCCTGAGCTCAGCTGACCATGGCAACTCTTACAAAGAAAACATATCATCGTGGTGGCTTGCTTACAGTTCAGAAGTTCAGTCCATTATCATCATGGTGGGACATGGCGGCGTGCAGGCAGACATGATGCTGGAGAGGTAGCTGCTACATGTTAATACATAGGTGACAGGAAGTAGACCAAGACTCACATTGAGCAAAGCTTGAGCAAACAGACCTCAAAACCCACTCTCACAATGACACATTTCTTCCAACAAGGCCACATCTACTTCAACAAGGCCACACCTCCTCATAGTGCCACTTCCTTGGGGGCCATTTTCTTTCTTTCTTTTTTTTTTTTTTTTTTGGTTTTTCGAGACAGGGTTTCTCTGTGTAGCTTTGCGCCTTTCCTGGTACTCGCTTTGGAGACCAGGCTGGCCTCGAACTCACAGAGATCCGCCTGCCTCTGCCTCCCGAGTGCTGGGATTAAAGGCGTGCGCCACCACCGCCCGGCCAAGGGCCATTTTCTTTCTAACCAGCACAGCAGTCAAATCATCTTGAACTGACAGGAGAACTTGGCTAGTTTTGGATATTAAAATCCAACTGATTTGGGCTGGCAAGATGGCTCAGTGGGTAGAGGTGCTTGTTGCCAAGCCTGATGACCTGAGTTCAACCTCTGGGACCCATAGGGGAGAAGGTGAGAACCAATGCCTGAAAGTTGTACTCTGACCTCCACATGCCTGTAGCAGAGTCTGTGCAACCATCCCATAATAAACAAACATAATACAAAATATACAATGAAACAAAACCTCACCTGATTCATCAAGACTAACTGGTGGGGTGGGGTGGGATAGTGGTTTGAATGAAAATAGCTCCATAAGCTCATAGGGAGTGGCACTATTGGGAGGTGTGGCCTTAATGGGGTAGGTGTGGCCTTGTTGGAGAAAGTGGGTCACTGGGGGCGGGCTTTGAGGGCTCAGTAGCTCACGCCAGGCCTAGTGTGTTTCGGTCTCCTGCTGCCTGTGGATTCAGATGTAGAACTCTGAGCTTCCTCTCCAGCACCATGTCTGCCTCCATGCCACCGCGCTTCCTGCAATGACAATAATGGACTGAACCTCAGAACTGTAAGCCAGCTCCATCCAATTCAATGCTTTCCTTTATAAGAGTTGCCATGGTCATGGTGTCTCTTCACAGCAATAGAACCCTCAGATGGGGGATGGCTGCAGGTGAGGCTCATAACAGTAATGCTTGTTGACACTCACCTCACAGAACACCTCCTTCAGGAAGCAGGCTGTTCAAAAAGGTCACTTATGTATATCAAAATACTACTTCCCAACAGGCAGGGAAGCCTGAGCATGGCTTCTCTTTGGTGGCGACAGTCATTTACCTATAACTCAGGAGAGGAAGTTGCACCTGGTGCTTCTGGCTTCTGCATGGAAGCTGGATTGATAGGAATTTGTTCTGACCATGGCAGAGAACTTTTTCAATGCTCTCTGCCCACCCTGGAGTATTTCAAGTAAAAATAAATACAAAGATTTAAAATTCCATTAATCTGTGATTTTCGTAGCAGAAAAGATTCCCCGTCAGAAATTGAAGGTGTTTTCGATAAACACCATCAGGTGTTTAGACAGGGAAGATGGACTGCTGGGCTAGCCTTCTCTACAGTCTAGTATCCTGCTAACAACAGCCATCCTTCACCTGGCAGGCTACAGTACAGACTACACTCAGGAAAAGGCAAACAGCCTAGGCCGTAAAGCAATTAAGGGAGGCACTATTACTCTTCCATTCTCCACAATAACCCTAGGAGTTCAGGCGTATTCTCTCTCTCTCTCTCTCTCTCTCTCTCTCTCTCTCTCTCTCTCTCTCTCTGTTCACATGGCTTCAGGTGGCTTCCCCTATTCCCCTTTTCTCTTCAGGGTCTCTAATTGAGCTTGGAGTTCACTGATTCGGCTCGGGCAATGGGCTGGTCTCAGTCCTCTGCAGTGCCAGAATTCCAGGTGTGTGCCCCCATGCCTGGCCCTTGCCATGGGTGCCAGGGGTCCAAACCCGGGCCCTTCTGGCTGCACAGCAGGGACTTTACCCACTGAGCCGTTGGCCCTGCCGCATGCTTTCTTCATTTTAAAGGTGTTGATAAGTTGGTATAGTGCCACACGCTTGTAGCCCAGAACCCTAAGGGCTGAGGCGGCATCAAGGCCAGCCTGAGCTATAGAATAAAAAAGAATGAAAGAGACAAGACAATGACAGTATTTGCAAAAACATAGGCAACTAAAGTAACTTATCCGAGTCAAAGGATTAGTAAGCGGCTGGGTGAAGACTGGAATCCAGGTTTCTGAGAGTTTGGGTTAACCATTAACTTCAAGGGTGACAATGTTACTACTGCTTAATTGTTTTACGACCTCAGCAGAGTGATTTCCTCATTGAACTGCTGCTTATCGTGGAGGAAGAAATAAAGATGTGTAATAACATATTTGGGCCTGGCATAGATTCCAGTCCTTATATTCAAGGTGACTTTGATCTATGGTCTACTAGAGCATATTCTTGACTTGAGGGATGAACCCCTGATATACACATATAATGTAATTTAAGAAGCCTTGGGAGAAGGATATAGCTGACCCTACTTTGTGATCTCACAGGGCTGTTACCAGGAATAACTAATAAAAAAGCCCAGGACGTGTCCAAGTGCCACAGTGACAGATGCCACTATACATAAATTAGTCTTGCAGAAAGCTCCTAGCCTCGGGTCATCATAAATTTCTGAGGGTGTAAAGCAGGGCTGATTGTATTTACTTTGCTCCCTGTCAGGTAGAGGAGGGTGATAGGCTAGTAAAACGATTTACTTGGCTGGTAAATTATCTGTGAGATTGATTAGAAATAGGAAGTGAGCAATCGGCAGATTGTCAATGTACAGAGAACAATACTCAATAACTAGATGCAGAGATTAAATTAATTTAATACAGGGCCTCTGTGCTGAGAGGATGTTTCATTGAACTCTTGTGATGTTATGTGGACTGAAATCACCGTGTGTGTGTGTGTGTGTGTGTGTGTGTGTGTGTGTGTGTGTGTGTGTGTGTGTGTGTGTGGTGTGTGTGTGTGTGTGAGAGAGAGAAAGATACAGAGACAGACAGACAGACAGAAAGGAGGGAGAGAGAAAGAGAGAGGAGAGAGAGACAGGGTGATCACATTGGCTCTGACTTCAAGATTTGTAAAGCAGTAAAGATAACACACAAGGGAAAGCAGCCCCTTCTGTGTATCATTTGAGAAGAGATCATTTCATAGAGATTAGAAAGAAAACATCAGTCATGTAATAAATTACTGCGAGTGTCCCAAGGATTGGAAGCTGTCTGCTATTGTTCCTCCTCCTCGTAAATGATGTGTCTCATTGTTCCATCACTCTAACATGATTACGTATGCAAATGTCGATAGTTCTGCAATTTACAATTCGGCTGAAGTTCTTAAAGAGCTGGCAAATGGACTTGGACCAATTGCGATGTAAGGTTTCAAAATGAACTTTTATCACAGAGCAAGAAAATAACAGGCATTGAGCCGTGCTTATGTAAATTCTTCAGCACTGTGTATGTATCACAGAACAGATGTGCGATGGAGGCGCACTCAACATTTTTAAAACGAGCATCAACTCTTCACTCTTGTTGGAAAATGGATTACTCAAATATTGTTCTGGTTGAATCAAATATTGAATTAATAGGGAATTATCATATACACCACACATGGATCACCAATTTTAAAAGAATTAGACCTCTGCAAAATACATTTAATTTAATATTTCTTTGATGAGTCAGAGGGCACTTCAAGATCTTGCTGTGCCCCCGGGTCATCATTATGAACCACTATTGATACTGGCGAGCTTGGGAGATGGTTAATGAAGCTATCTGGTCAGCAGAACACAGGAAAACAGGGAGTCTGTTGTTTTTTAGACATTTGTGTCAGGGTGTTTTCCTTTCAATTTTGATCTCGTGCTCTCCCCAGGGAAGCCCACGGGTCACTCTTCCTTTCAGTTCTAGGCCAGAGCGTGGTTACATCATCTAGGACATCTTGAGGGGGTTCTTATTGACAACTGTGGCCCTCTTCTTTGTCGGAAGCATTGCTTTCTTTTAAATATACCATAGCTCTTCTTCCTACTCTCTCTTTCTCCTATACATGTCTGCTGCCTGTGGGTGGATAGTTAACCCTCCGTGCTTACCGGCGTCGCATCTGTTGCTTCAAACAAAGCACACCCACCCACCCACACCACATTGTGTCTAGATGATGAACAGGCACAGGCTCTGTTCTCACCATTATTCCTTAAAGAGTACAGTGTAACAGTTTCTCATATAGCCTTTTATTGTATTAAGTACGGTAAGTAACCTAGAGATGATTTAAAGCGTACACCAGGATGTGGGGATGTTCTATGCAACTGTGATACCATTTTGTGTAAGAGACTTGAGCATCTTGGATTTTGGTGTTCCAAAGGAGATAATTCCCCAGGGATACTAAGGACAGACAACCACAGCCAAACAGACCACTTAGGAAGTCCAACGGCAGCCAAACACAACTATTTGTATATAACTCTAAAAGGGGGACTAACATACGGCCTCTTTGTTGCAAGATTTGCTACCCCAATTATTTGAGGGTGCATGTACAAGAAACTCCAACACAAGGGAAAAAAGTCAGAAAGACTTACAGGCTTAGGGCTCAGCTATCATGATCCTCAGGTTTAGAGCTTCCTTAGCCAAGAAAATAAAACAACTTTTAACTTTATTCTTCTGTTGCTGCTTTTTTTTAAAAGTATTAAGTTATTCATGTTCCTTTTAAATTACAGGGCACAAAATTAGACTGTGGAAGGGTGTTTACTAACGTAGGCTATAATGAGAATCCTTCTTGTGGTTTCAACATTTTGTATTTCTGGCCAGAAATTTCCGAGAGTGTCTAGTTAATTCATTTGTCAGCAATAAGGAATAAGGAAGCCAAAGGCGTTAGTTCAGTACCTTGTGAGCCAGTTGGCTCACTTGTTTCATGACGACAGACTAGGAATTGAGGTCTGATGCCAATGTGAGTCGGCCATCTTGAAGTCAGCCATCTTTAAAATAAAAATGACTCACCAGAGGGGCAAAACTAGAGAGCAGCAAGAAATAATTGGGAAAACAATGTCTATATTAGGAAGAATAAGTCATGCAAATTGACATAGAGTAACATCTTTATCTATTAAGTTCATCTGGAAACCTAGAGAAGAGGTAAGGAAGAGAAACTCCAATCCCAGCATGAACATGTGAAATAGCCTCTAACAAGGCAGGTGGGAATGTAAATTGGGATATTTTGGAAACCAATTTGGAAATAAAAGATATAAATGTATGTCTATTTCTTTTGTTTTAGTAGTTCAACCTGGAAGATTGAACCCTACAGAACAATGGAAGTTTTCAGAACATTCTCTTCACTCTTTCCTGGTTTTATCATCATAGGCACTGTACATGCATGACAGCAACCAGCGAAGGCTAGCTGGGTGATTCTGCTTTTGAGAAACGAAGTGAAAAACCTCCAGTTGAGAAAAGGGATGCGTTTGCCCGAAGATGTTTGTAACAACTTACCAAGCATGCCACATAGTCTGTGTTGACAGAGAACTTTGCACTGTTATTACAGGTGCTAGTGTTCTAGATGGTGACATCAAGAGTGATTTAACTCTGCCTTATCATCTACAGCTAAGGTCTTCAGAAAATACAACTATAATCTAAACAAATATCTACTTGAGATTAACAAGGTGATTGAAATGAAAAACATTCACAAAACAGTGCCAAGTGACAAAAGCAGGATTCAAGATTAAAAAGGCAAGTTCTTAGCTGGGTAAATGCACCCAGAAAACCGAGTTAAAGGGATATATTCTGAAGAATCATGTACAATGGCGATGGAGAGATGGTTTAGCATTTAAGAGCATCTCTTGCTCTCCCAGAGACCCAGGTTTGATACCGAGCACCCACATAACAGCTCACAATGGACTGTAACTCCACTTCCAGGGTAGTTGGTCTCTGAGGACACCAGACACGTAAGTGTTACACAAACATACAAGCAGGCAAAACACCCATGGCCTGTGCCCCCACATACACATTTAAAATAAGAATCTTGTGCAAGGGGCAGAATTAAACAGACTCACTGGGTCTTTTAAAAAAATGGGACACATAATGTAGGAAGGAAGAGCAGTTGCAAGAGGGTGATGGGGAGAAGTTGGAGGGGAGGAAAGGGGAGATTTGATTAAAAAAACATTATATGCATATGTGAAATTCTCAAACAATAAAAAAAGAAAAAAATTAGCTAGATTTTGGTTTAGGATTAGGGCAAATTTCCAACAAATTTTGAAAGGGCCCTAAACACATTTTCACTATTTTGTACTATGTATTTATGTGAAGTGGTGTTCTCCACACTGACAAGTATAAAATCAAATATCAATCAATTCTGAAAATGTTGAAGATTCTCTATGTCCTGTAGCATCAAATATTTAGGCAAGATTTAATTCTCTATGTGAATATAAACACATCTAACTCATTAGCATGCAAATATATTTTGTCTTTAATAAGGAAAAATTATATATATATATATGTAAGTTTTGTTTCAAAATGAATTTTATTATTTATTCTCAGAGGGAAAAATAAGTGGCTGTTTCTGTATGGTCAGATTACCAGTGCTTTTCTGTGTTTTCTTCAAATGATGCATTATTTTTATAAGCAGAAATAATGAATAAACATTTAAGAAGAAAAGCGTTATTTTACAAAAATAATCTGGGTTAGATAACATGGTGAAATTCTTTTACCCAAACACCTGTGAAATTCCAAAACAGTAACTCACATAGAAGACTAATACTGTATTTTTATCGGGTTTGACCAATGAAATTACCATTTTTTTTTGTAAGTGAATAAGTCAAACACTGATGACTTCATTCTTGTTAAAGAATTGCCATCCTGTCTGTTTTTACTTTCTATTTCTAATTGCTAGTATTGCTCAGAAAGAGCTTGAAAGAGGGGCAAGTCTCAAGCCATTTTGATCTCAGTACCTGTTTATACTCTAAAAAGTTATGAAGGGTGACAAGGAACTGTTGCTTGTTGGAACTGTATAGATTGATATATTAATATTGAAACAGGGACACACACATACACATATATGTTCATTTAAAAATAATCAATTGTTTAAAACTAATTGGTAAGACCCTATTGCTGAAGATACCGTGCACTCTGGTTGCAGGACATAAAGAAACCAAGGTGGAAAAATGGACTGGGAGTCTCTTCTCTGCTGGCTGGTCCTCCCAGCATGCATTGGAGAAGAACTGTCATCAGCAGTCTCATTCAGCTGTGGACGCTGTGTAAAAGAATACCGAGTGGCCAAGCAAGATGAGTCCACTGCTGCAATAGTGGTAAACCTGTTAGGAGAGTAACCAACTGCTTTTAAAAATCCAATCTGATACCTGCCTTCAAGAGGGAATTCACATCTGGCACTGCAGATGTGATAAAAAAAATCTGTGGCTAGGGAGGTCACAGGTCCTAGAAGGCAAGCTACTACTGTTGTTTTGCTAAGTGGACATGACGGCCTGTCAAATTACCTTCTATTCCACTACATTCACATCCATAGAACAGTGCTGTTGTCAGCTTTAGTTAGTTATCAGTAACTACATAGACTCTTAATTGGCCAATATACAGAGAATCAGTGACTGTTGAATGTCCAGCCCCAATAGGGACATCTGTATTACCCCTTCAAGGATCAGGGATCATCATAAATGAAGGAACAGAAAGAATTTAAGAGCCAGAAGAAGGGAGGGAACATGGTATGGAATGCTGACATCAAGGTATGGGGATATGGTTATTGTATTCTTGAACTCATATCAGCTGTGATCAACTTAACAGGAACACCCCAAGATTGGGCCTGCCAATACACAACTATGGAAGGGAGAGAGGCTCATGGGGCCCCGCACCTCCCTGAGAATTTATAGAGAGATAACAGTTTATGGGGGAGGAGAGACACTTTCTTCAGTGGTGTCGGCACATGGTCCTATAAACAAGCTTCCACATATGCTCCTATAAAATACCCGACAAAATTCACTGGACCAGAAGAAGAAAAAAAGACATGCGAATAGAAGAGGGACTAGTTGGGGAAGAGGAAGGAGATTGATAGGAGTCAGAAGGGGGCAAAACTGGTGGGAATGCAAGCTTGTACAACCACTTTGGAAATCAATATGGCGCTTTCTTAGAAAATTGGGAATCAATCTCCCCCAAGATCCAGCTATACCACTCTTGGGCATATACCCAAGAAATGCTCAACCACACCATAAGAGCACTTGTTCAGCTATGTTCATATCAGCATTGTTTGTAATAGCCAGAACATGGAAACAACCCAGATGCCCTTCAACTGAAGAATGGATAAACAAAATGTGGTACATATACACAATGGAATACTACTCAGCAGAGAAAAACAATGGCATCATGAGGTTTGCAGACAAATGGATGGATCTAGAAAAAATCATCCTGAGTGAGGTAACCCAGACTCAGAAAGACAAACATGGTATGTACTCACTCATAGCAGGATACTAGACATGAAACAAGGATGACTTGTCTGCTACTCACATCACCAGGGAGGCTATCTGGAAAACAGGACCCCAAGAAAGACACAGGGATCGCCCAATGACAGAGAAATGGAAGGAGATCTACATGAACAGCCTGGACATGAGTGGGGGTAATGAAAGGCGAGGGTCGAGGGAAAGAGAGCTTGGGGGAGCGGGAGATCCCAGCTGGATCAACAACAGAGAGGGAGAACAAGGAATAGGAGACCATGGTAAATGAAGACCACATGAGAATAGGAAGAAGCAAAGTGCTAGAGAGGCCCACAGAAATCCACAAAGATACCCACACAACAGACTGCTGGCAATGGTCGAGAGACAGCCCGAACTGACCTACTGTGGTGATGGGATGGCCAAACACCCTAATTGTTGTGCTAGAAACCTCATCCAACTACTGAGGGATCTGGATGCAGAGATCCATGACTAGGCCCCGGGTGGATCTCTGGGAGTCCAATTAGCGAGAATGAGGAGGGTTTATATGAGCGAGAATTGTTGAGACCAAGGTTGGATAAAGCACAGGGACAAATAGCCAAATGAATGGAAACACATGAACTATGAACCAATGGCTGAGGGGTCCCCACTGGATCAGGCCCTCCGAATGGGTGAGACAGTTGATTGGCTTGATCTGTTTGGGAGGCATCCAGGCAGTGGGACCAGATCTTGTGCTCATTGCATGAGTTGGCTGTTTGAAACCTGGGGCCTATGCAGGATTGTTTGGCTCGGCCTGGGAGGAGGGGACTAGACCTACCTGGACTGAGTCTACCAGGTTGACCTCAGTCTGTGGGGAAGGCTTTGCCCTGGAGGAGATGGGAATGGGGGGGGGGGGGGTTGGGGGGAAGGTGAGGGGGACGGGAGGGGGGAGAACAAGGGAATCCGTGGCTGATATGTAGAACTGAATTGTATTGCAAAATAAATTAAAATAAATTAAAAAAAAAGAGGGGAGTGGGGGTAAATACAATGTGACTATGAAAAAGTCATAATGAAACCCATTACTATATATAATTAATGCATGCCAATAAAAAATAAAAGTAATCACATTAATATAAGTAACAAATTTCAATGAAAATAATATTACCAACCTGAAATAATTTAATGAGAAGAGTGAGCATTGCCTTAGTTCATTGGTATCGTGGACTGTACTACAGACTGGGTAAGTTCTAGTACACTATTCTGGAGACTGAGATTCTGAGATCAAGATGGCAGGTGGTCTGGGGTCTTATGAGAGTCTAGTCTCTGTCTGTATGGTGATGCCTTTGTTAATACTCATCTTTTGTAGGGAAGGGAGAAGCACAAAGGAGAGCTGCAGACCCCTTCCCCTGAGCCCACTTCCATTTTGGTGGGGCTTGTGAGTGAACAGGGCCTCTGAATGCCAGGGCTCCTGCAGAGCGGTGTCTGCAGCATTGACAATCCCTTCTGTACTTTCATGATAAGCATTCCCATTGGGCCTCACCTTGCAGCACAGTTGCATTGGGAATAGATTCCAACATGAGTTTTGCTGGGGACAAGTTGAACACTGCTGTATGTATCTTTAAGCATCAAACTTAACAGACACTCACTTTTAGTCTGTCTCTGTACCATACACATTGTGTGTGTGTGTGTGTGTGTGTATTTGTGTGTATAATGTGTGTGTATATACACAGTATCACATAGCCTTCAGAAAACTACTTTTCAGAGAATTTAAAGCAAAATGGGCCAAAAATCTCTTCATATGAATATGCAAAATTTCTTTGACCCCCAGAAGCCACAGGAAAACCTGGGGGTCCCCAGAGTACAGTTTAGAGGAATAAGGGACAGTTTTTCAGGGTCATAGTTTCCCCCTGGAATCATGCATGCTCTCCTCTCTGCAAGAAATAAACACGCATCCATGTGTAAATAACTTTGAGCTTTCACTAATTCCATAGAGTCTGTGGACATCTACGATTAAGGAAGTTCCATCCGGCTGCGTGCATTCAGAAGTACACAGGTGAAGCTGTGGCCAGTTAAGGTATTCAATAGATACTGCATGGGAAGAAACACAGATTCCAGCAAAATTAGATAAATATCCAAAATCACCAAATGATGGGATGCAATTGAATGGAAATAGCTGTTGGTCTGGCTGGCTGTTCTCTAAACAGACAGAGAAAGGGCAGGGGATAAATGTGCTCCTCATCTCTCCCCTTCTTTCCTACAAACATATCTAGTCCAAAGAAGCCACCTGGCTACCATTCAAAGACATGTTGAAAAAAAAAGATATAAATATATATTTGGGGGTTAAAAAATCCATTACATTTTTTGATTGCATTGAGTTGCTTATCAAGGGTGTGTGAATAATGCCAGGAAAAGATACTTTTCAAAAAAATCAATAAGTTGAAAGTGCTGTTTTAGGGTTGCTATAGTTGTTGGTTGTGTTTCAGAGTTATTCCTATTGACCTGAATTCAAAAACAAGGTATTGATTTATAAAGTACCTTCAGTAAATAAATGCACATTCTCTCTGCTAACCCTAATAACCTGTAGCATACAGAGCAAGGCTGCAGTTCAGCTCAGAGGAGCCACACTTACAATGTCACAGTCAATCCTCGTTCACAGCCACCAGGCCACTCTTACATGAAGGGACAACCGAGGCAGTCCAGGAACACTATGAATAAACCGAAGAACATCTTATTTTTGGTGCTCACTAAAAGGTCTTTCAAAACATTACCTCAGCTTCCTAAGCACTTGGGAGGCACACATAACAAAATCATAGCCCTCTAAAGATAGAATGACGCACAGGATGAGTCATTTTGAGACAGGGTTTCACTGTCTATCTCTGGCTAGCCTGGAACTCACTCTGTAGACCAGGCTAGCTTCAAACTCATGGAGATCCTCATGCCTCTCCCTCCCCAGTGCTGGGATTAAAAGTGATTTGTGAAATTCTTCTACTTAGTGTTCCTAGCCAGCTTTCCTCTTGAGACTGGATGATCAGTACGAGGAGAAAAGTTTCTTTCTGAGTTTCTTCTACAGAACAGAAACTGAGGCCACCAGTGACTGCTCCAGGTTCAAAGTCCATGTCCAGACAACTTACTGACTGACTTTCATTTTATACCCCCTCTATTTGCCGTCTGAAAATGTTGGTTGGTTGTTGGTACCAGATTTTACTTAAAATAAAAACAAGGGGCAGAAGAGATGGCTCATGGCTTAAGGATTCTTGAAGAGGACTAGGCTTTGATTCTTAGAATCCACAAGTGGCTTACACTTAGCTGTGCTCCATGGGATCTCATGACTTCTGGCTTCTGTGGGTACATGCACCCACATGCACATACATACCCACACTTGCACATACGCATACATATACACACACACTAAAAAAATAAATCTTAAGTACAAATTAACTTTTCCTTCCTTCCTTCCTTCCTTCCTTCCTTCCTTCCTTCCTTCCTTCCTTCCTTCCTTTCCTTCCTTTCCTTCCTTTCCTTCCTTTCCTTCCTTCCTTCCTTCCTTCCTTCCTTCCTTTCTTCCTTCCTTCCTTCCTTCCTTCCCTCCCTCCCTCCTTTTTTCTCTTTTGGTTTTTTGAGACAGGGTTTTTCTGTGTAGCCCTGGCTGTCCTGGAACTAGCTCTGTAGACCAGGCTAGCCTCAAACTCAGAGATCTGCCTGCCTCTGCCTTCCAAGTGCTGGGATTAAAGGTGTGTGCCATTGTCATCTGGTTTAAGGACAAATTAAAACCCCAGTTTATTCTTTTTCTTTAGAAAAATTATTTTCGTGTGTGTGTGTGTGTGTGTGTGTGTGTGTGTGTGTGTGTGTGCGTGTGCGTGTGCGTGTGCGTGTGCGTGTGCGTGTGTGTGTGTGTGTGTGTGTGTGTGAAGACAGCCTTGGGATTTAGTCCTTGCTTCCCATCTGGTTACGTACCAGGTCTTCCTTATTGCTCTCTGTGTGCTGCATACACCAGGCTAGCCGGCCCATGAGCCTCAGGCTGTGTTCACATCTCACCTCCCATCTCCCCGGAGCCGTGTGCTGGGATGACAAACACCCGTGCTGCTGTGCCTATCCGCTCTCACATAGTTCCTGGGGATCCCAACCACTCAGGACAGCAGGCCTGTGTGTCAAGCACTTTACCCACTGAAGCATTGTCCCAGCTCTCGACTGGCCACTTTAGAGGGTGGGAAATCGCCTTGAAAGTGTGAGTGATTAGGGTTTCTGAATATTGGGATTCCTTCTGAATTTTTCTTAAGGCCAAGTCCCAGTGATACCACAGAATGACCAAGTGTTACCTAGTTATCATCTAAGATAAATCCACATATATGAAATACAGGACAACATTGTAGTAAGCGGAAATCAAACAGAAGCAGTAAAAATACAGTGTTTATCTCATGCACTCTAAAAACATGCTTTCACATGTGACCCATGATTCCCAGATTCCTGCAAAATTCTGACATAGGAGTTACAAGTGTGCCCTTGGCAACTTTGAATCTCAGTGACACCGTCTACCTGCTGGGATATCTTGGGTAAGTGGCTTTGTTTCTATATTCCTCAGTTTCCACATTTCTTCTCTCTCTCCCTCCCTCCCTCCCTCCCTCCCTCCCTGCCTCCCTCCCTCCCTCCCTCCCTCTCTCCTTCCCTCCCTCCCTCCCTCCTTCCCTGCCTCCCTGCCTCCCTCCCTCCCTCCCTCCCCCTCTGTGTGCAGGTGCATGAGTGTACAGAGGCCAGGGGAGGACGTTTTGTGATCTGCTCTATCTCTCTCTGCATTACTCCTTTGGGACAGGGTCTCTCACCAAACCTGGAGCTGGAAAACGAGAGCCCCCGGAAATCCCCCTGTGTCTGTCCACAACAGTGCTGGATTACAGGCACACACATGGCTGCACCCAGCTTTATATGTGAGTGCTGCGTTCAGAACTGTAGTTTCACATTCACACAGCAGGTCCTCTTACCCACTGAACTATCCCTCTAACGACCTCTCTCCCTCTTTTTTAAAAATATTTATTTACTTTTTATATGTATGAATGCTTTCATGTATGTATGTGCACCATGGGCATGTCTATTGCCCTCAGAGGCTAGAAGGCGGCATGGGATCCCTTGGAACTAGAGTTAGGGGTGGTTGTGAGCCACCAGGTGGGTGCTGGGAACCAAACTCTTGTCCTCTGCAAGAACAGCCAGTGCTCTGAGCCAACTCTCTAGCCCCCCTCCCCCATCTTGTTGGAGGGAAAAATAGTACCTGTTCATGCCTATTGTGTTGTTTAGACACACTGGTGTGTGTAGACATTGAGGACAACGTCAGGCATCCAGGAAGGAATAACAAGGCCAGTTATTACCATCATTAGTACCTTTTGATCACTTGAGATGATTTCTCATCTGAAAGACAGAAGAGGTACTGGAGTTCCGCAGCTCTGACTGTCTATGTGGGACAGAGGGAGAGGAGGATTCTTTCCCCTTCAGATGGGACCGTGGGATCAGAGCTAAGCTGAGAGCACCCAGCCTTGGGTTACTGCAGGGTGGTGGACAGGGACAATCCTTCTCACTGTGCCCATTGACCCGGGGAATGTTGGGATAGCATGATCTTGAGCTTCATGCTCATCCATAGTTCCCTTTAAGAGACCCCACCTCCCCCATAGATTTAGGTCCCTCTCTTTTTCTCAGTTCTAAGCACCAATTATTTGGCAAACAATCACACCTAACCAGATTCTGGGTTTGACCTAGATGCACAAGGAGGAGAAAGAGATCAGTTTTCAGTAGTTTTCTGAGGTAACTTCAATAGCACATTGCAATATAATATGATAATTACCACTTTTTAAGAGGCAGAAAAACAAGTTAATAATCCTTCCCTCCATATCATGTGACTCTTTTGTTTTCTCATTCTTGGCCAGTCTCTGCAGTTTGGGGGATGCTCAGGGAGTGACTGCGGAGAGGGAGATTCCTGTATATTCCCGGAGCTTGAAGGTGTGTTTCCAACCCAGGGGGAAGGGCCGTTTTTGTGGGCATCCACTTCTCTGCCTTTCATTTCAGTGCTGTGTCCCTTCATCTTGAAGTTTTGAAGTTTACAGACTCCCCTTTATGGGCCTGGCTCCCATTTTCACTCTAGCTCAACCCAGATACATGTATCAAATTCTGGCTGCAAATCATCTGTCTTCTCGGCTTTCAGGAGACAGCTCTTCTGTTCCTTCCACAGGCTCCTTCGTCTTTTGTTCTTTGGTCCAATCTGTAAGCCATCTGCACCCTTGATGATTAAGAACATATTTACTGAGATTTCACAACTGTTTAATAGATATGTATCTTATTACATGTTTGATACACCTCATTAAACAGACGATTCAATTGGTATTTATTTAATATTCAGTAAACACTGAGGCCCCTTGGCCTAGATGCGGGGAGGGAGGAGCAAGACCCCAGCTTCCCATCAGTATCTTCTTTGTCCCCAGTTACTGCATTAGCGTTAGTGCAGTCTGGTGTTTCGGATTTAACCCTTCAACACCCTAGCTCAGATGGGCTTGGGCAAAGGATCAAAGTTGGGGCGGAAGCTGCAACTCTAGCTCAGGGCTGGAGCTACCAGTCTGGATGCAATCCACACTCCTCCTGCCACCTCAGCAGTAGGGCTACATGGAAGGCCTGAGGCCTGGCTTCCTAGACCTCCCGCCGGGACAGGGGTTTGTTCCCGTGGCTTGAGAGGAGGCTATGAACAGAACTCAGGGCCAAGGAGGAGGGATCTGGGAACATGCCAGCCATTCCCTCAGACTAGACAGGACGCACGCGAGTCCCTTTAACTAACCTACATGTAAATGAAGACACAATCTATCACTTACAGTCATTGGCTTGAACTTGCTCAGTCTCATACCGATGTGTCCAGACTGTGGCCCCTGGGCTGCCCATGACAGAAGACAGCCATGAAGGAGGGCTAACATAAAATTGTAAACTACTTAAAATGAGAATTTTTCTTTTCTCTTTCTTCTTTCTTTCGAAATTTCTTTTTCTTCCTCCTTCCTTCCTTCCTTCCTTCCTTCCTTTCTTCTTTCTTTGTTTCTTTTTCTGTTTTGTAACTCACCCATAGGGCTCTGGATTGTGAACTTCGCAGATGACAGTGTAACGAGTTACAGGATGGAGAGACTGGGCAAGCCTGTGGTCTTTGGCTTATGACACATACCTCCAGCTACTCTTGGACTTCACTAAGGATCCTGTGCTTGTCTGACTCAACTGAGGACACCTAGGTGATACCTAGAGGGAGGCCCAAGAAGGAAAAAGAATCACACACGAGGGCCTTTCTCCATGTGGGCAGTCATCTTTTCTCAGTCCAACAGCTTTGCCTTCTCTTAACACAGCTTCAGAGAAACACAGCTCCAGTCAAACGTCTCAGGTTTTTTTGTTGCTGATTTTTGCAATGTTCCCAAGATCCAGAGAGGAGAGATTTAAGGGTTCTGTCCCAACTCATCTTTGAGAAAAGTTTTCCTTTAACAAGGCCACATGCTCGACTGAATAACCCATCGCCAACCACGGGACCCGAAATGCTTTCTGTGGAGGGGGCGGGAGGCAATTTAGTTCTTCATTCTTTGCCGTAAATAACGGATTAGAAAGCTTAGCTGACGCTATAAATTAAAAACGTGAAACTAATTATCCAAGTCCCCATAAAAGTGGAACAATCAATTCATAACCCAAGTATGAGATGTGGCAGTATGAGCCCAATCCGTATGACAGCTTGGGAGACAGAGGGGACCCAGTCATCCTCCAGGAATCCATCTTCCAGCCCGGAACCACAGGCCCACTTCCTTGTGGCAGAGTGAAACCACTAGTAGCTCTGTGTTCTCTCTACCCATTTTTCATGACAACGGTCTCATCCTTTCTCCACCCTCTCCACTCAGACCCATTACTCAAAAGGGAGGCTGCACCCACCCAACAAGCACAGCTGCACTTTTGCCAATTCAAACCAGATGGGTCTGCAAGACCAGCCGCTGCCAAGACCGTAACTCAACCAGGAATTCCTAACTGTTTCAACCAGCCATTTAATAACGCTCCAGCTAGAGTGCCCCCCCACCCCCCGTTCTAAATAGATGAGCGAGGCCAACTCGGCTGGATCCCTCAGTTTCAGAAGAGTTCTGTGTGTTCCCCAATGGATTGTTTCCTTCTGTTTTACATGGGACTGTACTCAACATATCATAAGATGCCTGCGGTTTCTCCACCCCCAGCTTGCTCTTCTCCCTGACATGGGAGGATGGATCGCTGTTCGCAGTTCCTCATGCCTTCCGCAGCTGAGAATCATACGTCAACAGCCTTTGTCTTGTGTTTTTTTTTTTTTTTTTTTTGTGGATCCTCCCACTCAAGGTGCAGGGAGTGCGCCCTCATTTGTTGGTGTGTGGCTTAATTGTGCGATTTCATTTGTCTCTTGGTGTGTGTGCTCATGCGTGTATGTGCATGTGCACATGTGTTCCTGGGTATGTGTGGTGTCTGTGCATGTGAGTATGAGTGTTCTTGTGTGTGCTTGTGCCTCTGTGTGCATGTGCATGCTTTGTGTGTGTGTGTGTGTGTGTGTGTGTGTGTGTGTGTGTGTGCACGCGCGCTGCTTCTAGAGTGAGACCTCAGGAGGCATTACCTCTTTTGCTTCTTATGCTCTACGGATCTGTTACGGATAAATATGCCTTGGATAGTGACTGGTTTGAAAAGCCTGAGCAATTAAGTTGACTTGAACTCATCTTGCAATCTGGAGTCCAGCCCAGCTGATCTCAACCCAACAGAACCAAAGAACACCTAGAAAAGCAATGAAATGCCTGCTGTTTTAAGACAGTTTGAGGAAGATTTGTTATACAGCATAATTGTGGCAATTGCTGACTGATGCATTTGCTACCTAGATTATTTTTCTTAAACTGCCACATAATTATGTCAGTCCTTTATTTTGTGCTTTGTGCTGCTCCCAGGGAAAATGCAATCTCTACTGTGTCTTTCAAGGCTCCCATCAATATGGGTGTAGCTTACTGAGGGTCAGCTTCTACACAAAACCTTCTCTATCTGAATCAACTCCCCTCTTCTGGGATTCTAGAGCACGAATTGTAGTGGATACAGTTAATATTCTATCCATCACCAGACAGGAAACTCTGCAGATAAATGTCAGCCCGTTTATCGCTGGAGTCAAACAGTCTGAATTCATTTAGGAATGATTATGGCTTGCCTGATTTTGACAGGAAACAAAGACAGACCATGTTCAAGTATTATGTGAGTGCTCGCTCTCTCAGGCTGGTCTCAAACTCACAGAGATCTACCTGCCTCTGCCTCCCGAGTGCTGCACCACACCTGCCTTCTGACCAGTTCAACTGAGTCTCTCAGCTTCTCTTCCTCTTCTGTTTCCAAGCCCTGATTCCCATAGGATGCGGGTTTCAGCAGGAGATGCAGAGGTGCCCGGATCCGCGAAGGTCATAAAGTCACGTGGGAGAGCAAGGCCCAGGCCTACTTGAGTTCTTCCTGGGATTTGAACTGATCCTTGCTCTAATGTTGACCTACGACCATTGCCCAAACAGAGAAAGCCTTCGAAGGCTGGACTTGGATCCCCGCCCCCCCATCCCCGCCCAGTTGATTTGGGCACAGTTCTGCCCAGGATGCTTTTGCTGTCATTCCTGGGCTGTGACTGTTGCTGGGAGCGAGGCAGGGCTGGAGGCCTCGGCTGGGTCGATGGCATCGATCCTCAAGGCTCCGTGTCATTTCCAGGGGATTTGCCAGAGAAGCGCCTTACGCCCTTTTTCATTTTCGCCCTCTCATTACCAGCTGCTGCGGCCTTCCTGCAACACCTGGAGGAGCGGAACGTGCTGGTGGATCCGAGTACAAACATCTTCCTTCACAATTAAACACAGGGCAGTGTGCGACTCACCAAAACCTGAGCCCAGGGAGGAAGTCGGGTCACACTGGCCCACAGGGGCTTGGTATTTTTTTTTTTTCTTTTTTCTTTTTTTGTTTTTTGTTTTGTTTTGTTTTAAAAAGGGCAGCCTGGCCCTACACTAAGCAATTGATCCCCCTGGCTTAACTTTTAAATTAAGACCATTGTAAATTTGGGAACTTGAGAAGACAGAGAGAGGACACCCATAATTCTTTGCAAATGTCAAGTGCCTCTCGAGGTTGGTTACTTTTCAAAGGTAGCTAGGTTACAATGTACCCTGGTAATGAAAAAACCCGTCAGCCCCACTCCACGGGTTTCAGTCAATATACATAATATTATTGGGCTTTGCAAGGATTAAAGGTTGTTTCCCTCACAGCTTCACAATAGTCAGTCTCAGTGTCTCTCTCTCTCTCTCTCTCTCTCTCTCTCTCTCTCTCTCTGGTTGAAGGAAAAAAGAAACCTTCTTGATAACATGGGAATCCAGAATGTTCTGGGGCCCCAAATCTCATACTGGCCTCTACTGGTGACTTTGCCACTAATGCAAACTGACACCTAGTTCCAATGTTGGGACTTAAGAAAAAGAGACCGGCAATGACTTTTATTGTCCACACATCATTTCTAGGAGACAAAAGAGATGGTTACTTCAGTTTTATTCTGAGAGTGAAAGCTGTTACACCATATTTAATGGACTGTAGGCTCTGTGCATCCTGAAGACCCAGGTCCCCAGAATGTAGTATAAGATACAGCAAGGCCTTGGCCATCCTTTTGATGCTGAGAAGGCAAGAGATAATACAGCAAGTGATGCTGCAGCCTGTCACAAGCTTGTGGGGTCCATCTTGGATCTCACTGTAGAGATGTGGGGGCTCATCATCCAGTGGAGATTTGGAGATGAGACACAGAAGAAAATAAATAATAATATTGGGCTAACTATGGGATAAACCAACTCATTCTTTTTTTAAAATTTAGATTAACCTTACATGTATTTATTTATTTATTTATATGTGAGCATACATGCCATGAGGTGCATATGGAGGTCAGAGGACAACTTGTGGGAGTTGATTGTCTGTTTTGCCTTTGTGGGTCCCAGGTCATCAGACTTGGAGGCAAGTGCCTTTATCTATGGAGCCGTCTTGCTCCCCCGACTTACTAACTCTTTTAAGCATCTTCTTTGAATTAGTTTGACTAAATAAACCCAGTAAACATATTTATCATATATTTTACCACTTTAAAGTGGCATTAAGTACATTTAAAATATTGTACAACCAATGCCATTTACCCCAGAGTTCCTCATCACTCCAAAGGCAAGGTCCATTCTGTGAGGAGACACCACTCCATTCCCTTCTCCCCACACTCCCGTACTCATAACTCCGCCCTCTGCATCTATGGATTTGCTCATTCTTGACATTTTCCATAAATAGAATCATATAATATAAAGCTTGCAACTTTTTCTCATGTAACATATTGTCTTCAAGATTCATTCGTATCGCAGCATGTTCCAGATCTTTGTTCCTTTTTACAGTTGAATAATACTCCTTTGTATATGGATATACCAGACCTCAGTCATGTATTATTTGCTGATGGACATTACATCCACCCATACAGCTTTTATGTCCCTTCATGGTAACCAACAGTCATAGAAACAGCATAGGGCCTGGTGTTGTGAGCCGTGTTGACAAGCCCAGAATACTCTTGGGGATATTTGATCAGTGTGGCTTGGTCTTTTTACAGCCCAGCCTCTATAGACTTCTGTTGGACGAACCAGAAACAGAGAGTGGCATCTGATGAGAGAGTGGAGCAGTGGTGGAGGGGTGAGCTGTACTGTGGGGCAGAGGGCGTTGAGCCCTGGTGTGGGATCTGCTGAGTTGGCAGGGCAGCATTGAGGAGTGCCCAGTGCACAGTCCATACTCTGCTGTCTAAGGGGCACTGAGATTTCCCATGGCTATTTGACAAATGGTTGTTGGTGAGGGATCATGAAATAAAAGGATTGCTTACAATGATGTGATGCCATTCACGGTAGTGGGCTGTAGGCCCACTGGTCTTGTTAAACATTCTAGTGTGTGGTAAAAACTGAAGACTGCCTTGTCCAGATAATAGGGATTCTCTGGCAATGGGGAAAGACTTCTTTCAGGAAACTATGTTTTGGGGAAAACTAGGTAAAGTGTGAAGAAACTGAGAAATAAAAGGAGTGGGTTTCCATTAACAGAGGAGAAATGCTAGGTTAATGAACATTGACTAGGTCTGGGTATATAAGAGGTCTCAGGGCCTTTAACACCACACTACATATATTAAGCTGCAAAAGGCCAGGCACAATGTGCAATATTTTCTTAAGTTCTTTTGATTGCTGAATACTTTAGTGATGCTATGTTCATTGTGCAGTGTCTGTGCTAACCAAAAACATCTGGTTAAGGGGGGAAGTGAGAGCTGAAATATATATTCCATAGTCTGTCAAGTCAAGGTTCTGCATTCACTGAATGGCCTGTCTGTCTTTCTTCTTTCTTCCTTCCTTCCTTCCTTCCTTCCTTCCTTCCTTCCTTCCTTCCTTCCTTCCTTCCTCCATGACTTGTCTGTTGCTGTGATAAAACCCAATGACCAAGACTATTCACAGAAGAAAGGGTTTATCTGGGCTTCCAGCTCCAGAGAGACAAGCATCCACCAGGAAGGGGAAGTGGCAGGCATGGTGGCCTGTATAGAGAGTGGAGTAGCAAGCTGAGAGCTCACATCTGAATAACGACCAGGAAGCAGAGAAAGACAACCCAAAGTGGCTCATCCATAAAGTCTCAAAGCCCATCCCCAGTGACATACTGCCTCCAGCAAGGTCATATCTCCTAAGCCTCCCCAAACAGTGCCACCAACTGAGGACTGAGTGTTCAAATACACTAGCCATGCTGAACCATTTCACCCAGATCACGACATTTCCTTTCTTCCTTCCTGTACTTTCAACCTTCCAAGAATAGTTTCTATTTTCTAATTTTCACAAGACCGGTCAGCAGGATAGCAGAGCCCGTGGGCCTATTTTGGCGGAGTTTGGGGGTGGATGTGTTTGTATAAGTGAAGGAGGGTGTCCCCAGGGGATAACTGTGCTACAGGAAACCGGTGGGTAGGTCCGACATGGGACACCCTCTAGGTCTAGAGAGGATCTCTATGGCAAAGGCAAATGAACCAAGGAACTGATCCTTGAGGGCACTGCACCATGAAATTCTTTGGGCACAAAGAGACTTGGAAGCAGAGCAGAGTCATGGTGTAACAGCCGTCACATTTGAGTATCTGCAGTTGACTTATTTCTGACTCTCATTGAACACTGAATGCTGTGGGATGGTCTGTATGTCAAATGTGTTGCTGATTGGTCAATAAATAAATCACTGATTGGCCAGTGGCCAGGCAGGAAGTGTAGGCGGGACAAGGAGGAGAAAAAACTGGGAAGTGGAAGGCTGAGTCAGGGAGACACTGCCAGTCACCATAATGACAAGCCGCATGTGAAGATGCCGGTAAGCCACGAGCCATGTGGCAAGGTATAGATTAATGGAAATGGATTAATTTAAGCTGTAAGAACAGTTAGCAAGAAGTCTGCCACGGCCATACAGTTTGTAACCAATATAAGTCTCTGTGTTTACTTGGTCGGGTCTGAGTGGCTGTGGGACTGGCAGGTGAGAGAGATTTGTCCTGACTGTGGGCCAGGCAGGAAAACTCTAGCTACACTGAACTTGACAATGAACCTCCTCCTTGGTCGGGACTGGAAGCAGAGTGGGGATCCGGGATGAAAGTCTGGGACACTAGGGATGGCAGAATGGGCTGACGGATTGGAAAGGATGAGGTACAGGTTTGAAAAGCCCAAGAACCCAGAGAAGGGGGCCATCATCTGTGGAGTGGGGGCCAGGAGGTCCCCAGGGAGAAGTTGAGCTGGACATCAAACAGAAACATCTGTTAACTCTTGCCTCCACACTTACTCTGATCTGAGATCACCAATGTTCAAAATAAAACAATATGGGAGCATTCAGGGCCTGAGAGATTCCTTCTGAATCAACTCAGGATGATTACATTATTTTGGTATTGTGTAAGTTTCTTGCACTTATAATTGGGTTTTCTGAATGCTGCTACTGCATGTGGGATAATTCTAAGAAGAAAATCTGGTCACACATAACATTCGAATCTGTGGCCATGATCCTAATGGAACACAGGGTTTATACTGACCAAACATGCTTGTAGAATTATGAAGTGGGTGGCTCAGGGGTCAAAGTTCTATATTACCAGTCTCCTGCGTCAGACTTCGTAATAAATAAATACATATAATCTCTCTATATATACTCTATGTATCTATGTATGTATCTATCTTTTATATATCTATATTTTTTTTACTGTTTACAAAAGGTATACATGACCATTGTAGAAAATTTGGAAAATTGAGAAAAAAATAAAATGGAAAATAAAAAATGATAATACTTCTATCATAGTAGTAATTTTGGCACATTATCTTTATTCATTTTCTATAGAAGTATATACTTGGGGGGCTGGAGAGATAGCTCAGAGGTTAAGAGCACTGGCTGCTCCTCCAGAGGTCCTGAGTTCAATTCCCAGCAACCACATGGTGGCTCACAACCATCTATAATTCGATCTGGTATACAGGCAGAACACTGTATACATAATAAGACAAAATAAAACAAAAGAATATGGTCTTGAAAAATTGTTTAAATAAAGAAGTATATACTTTATTTTCTAGATATTTACATATGCATAGGTTTATTTGAAATGGTATGTATCTTTATATATTTTAAAATAAAAACAATACTCCTTATCTATTCCATTTTTTAATTTACTATTTTAAAAAGCACATATAACACATTAAATATACTTTCTATGTCTTTATCATATCATAACATTGTTGTCCCAGTACACTGTTGTGTGGATATACTGTATTGTATCGAATGTATCTTCTATCGACAGACATTTTACTTTTCCATTATTCATAACTCAGTGATAAGCTTTATTTTCTACACATTTCTAGCAATTTTCAGAAGACTCATGTCCTTTTCTATAACTCTACAGACTCTTTGTCAAAGACCTCTTGGCTTTATTCACGTGGGCCTACTTCTGGGTTCTGTTTGCTCAATTTGTGTGTTTATCTCCTGACCGACACCACATTGTCTCAACTACTGTAGCATTGTATGAAGCATCTTGAAGTCTGCCAGAGCAGGACCTCAGGTGTCTTCCTCTACAGCACTTCACTGATGGCTTCGAGTCAGGATCCCTCACTGAATTGAAGGCTTGTTGTTTTGGCTAGGCTGATTGGCCAGAGAGCTCCACCCACCTGTCTCCACTGTCCAGTGCTAGGAAAACTGGCACACTGTTGTGACTGGATTTTTGCTTAGGTGTTGGGGACTTGAACTAAGGTCCTCCTTCTTGCAGAGCCATCTCCTCAAGCCCTAAGATGATCTTTGTGTGACAACTGAACTTTGAAGGTGGAAAGGGATACAGACCCAGACTTTCCATCCTTCAGCTAGCGGTAAATACAGGTTTACACATTTGTCCAAACACAGAGAATGTACAACATCAAGAGTGAGCCCTGATGTCCACTAGGAACTTAGTTGACATCGAGATGTGACATAGGTTCCTCAGTTGTAAGAAATGTACCAGTCTGGTTTGGGATGTGACAATGGATGTCTCTCCATGAATGGGGGCAAGGAGCACATGGAAAATCTCAGTCATGTGCTCAGTTTTGCTAGGAACCTAAAACAGCCCTGAAAACTAAAGCCTGGCTAAAAAGTGGACTTGGCCACATGGTGCACAGCTAAAATTATTGGAAAGTTTTCTTTTTCAAACTGGCCACACAGTGAGGACCACTTCTCTTGGGTGCACCGATGTCCTGAACAAGGGGACTTCTAAGAGCTGAGCTATGGAGAACAGGTTCGGCTCATACAGCCAGGCCAAGTCATTCAGACAGACATGCTATTTTTAAGTGTGTTTACCATCTTTTAGGTGTAGCTTATAAAAGAAGAAAAGATTTGCAGAAACATGATTCAAAAGTGTCTCCTCCACAGGAAGAAAGGATGCCATTAGCCTGTGGAGGCCTGGGCATTTCCATCAAATGAACAAAGACAAGCTCACAACAGTAAGGAAGGCTTACTGCTTTCCATGAACATAGGCTACCTTCTAGACCTTCTGTTCCAAACGGCTCGAGAGGGATGAGCTTTAGAATACTCCATTCATTTCTTTTTGCTGTTGTTGAGACAGAGTTTCTATCCCAGGCTGGCCTCGAATTCCCAATGTAGCCAAGAATGACCCCTAACTTCAGAGTGTTAGGAATGCAGGCATGTCTCATCACACCTAGCTTATGTGGTTCTGGGAATTGAACCCAAAGCCTCCTGCACTCTAGGTTAAGAAGTAAGCTACCAACAGAGCTGCATCCTCAACCCAAAAACTTAAAAAATTGTGTATATGGTATATGCATGTATGTGTATGTGCACACATCTGTACACATCATGTAGAGATCAGAAGTCCACGTTGGTGGTATTTTTTCTATTTATCTTTACCTTATTTTTTGAGATAAGTTCTCTCACTGAACCCAAAGCTCACCTTCTCAGCATGATTGGCTAGCCAGCAAACTTTGGGACCTTCCTGGCTCCTTCTCACCCCAAGTACTGGTGTTACAGATGCATGCCCCCACACCTGACTATTATTCGAGTGCTGGGGATATAAACTCAGGTCCTTACGTTTGTATAGCATGCACTTTACTCATGAAGTCATCTCCCCCAGTACCCAGGATATTCTTATTTAGAGCTATTTCCTGTAGCTTAAGCTGTTTTCTTGAACTTCAATCACATGATAGCCAGCCTCCGTCTTGATTTTGCTCTAGTCCAGAAAACCTTGTTGTGACTCACCATATTTTCTTTAATGGGCTTACAATTTTATTTAAGTAGATTGAACCTCAGCTTTAAAGGTAGTATCCATAAAAACCAAGAGACTATGGCCTAATTACACATATTTATAAACATACGTTACAACTACAAAATTGATTAGCGTTCTGTCCAAGGCTGCACCTCACTGTGGGTGTATGTCCTGATGTGGAGGAAGCGCTGCTTGGAGGAAGGCTGAATATGGAAAACATGACTGTATTCAGCAGAAATGATGCGCCTGGCACTTGTTTTTCAGAACAGTCTCACAGGCTGTAGCTACATCTGTAGATGTAGCCGGGTTTAAGATGGCAGTGAATGCCTAGAGGTCAGACCCACAGCTGGGCGCCACCTTGGAGTTTTTGAAATACTGATTCCTAGAGGTCAGAACTGATTAGCAATGAGGTCTGCACGGTGTGTTCTAAGCACATGGGTCCCGGGCACTGGGTTCTTGCTCTGACTCGACATTGCGTGCTCGCATCTGGCTCCTCACATAGCGCCAACTAAACCATCTCTATATGTTTCTCTCCCATTCCCTTCCTTCCTCTCCTCTTCCTCCACCCCCTCTTTTCTTCCCCCTCGCTTCTTTCATTTCTTTCTTTCTCTTTCTGGCACTGGGATTGGAATCGGGTCTTCATGCGTGCTAGGCCAGAGCTCTACTCCCGAGCTACTTGGCCAGTCTCCTTACTCCCTCTCTGAACTGTCACCCTCCTTTCCCTTGGAAGCCCCACAGAGGGTGGCCTCCGACACTCTGTTTGAACCCTGACCATCACCTCTGCTTTGGAGCATCTTAGCACTGTAGCCCCACTACCTCAGACACACCTTGTTAAAGAATCAGCTCCCAACCCCTTATGGAAGTTCACATTAGTCAATTAACAATTCATGTTAATCCAATTGAATACAAGGCAGGGATGAATGAGTGCAAGAAGATACGCATGCACGGCAGCAACATTGACTCTGGTGCCTGTCCCGGATGCCTTAGGCTCTCTTCTCACGTCAAAGAAGCTGAATTCAGACAGAAATGAGTAGCATGGTAGTGGTCCATGCTACAGGCTGCTGTGAACCTGAAAGAAAAGGACTGCGGAAGGAATACATGGATGCTGTTGTAGTTGTAAGCTAAAATATTTGAAGGATAGATATTTATTTAAAAAACATACCTACTTTGATCAAATTTTAAAACTCAAAAACTGGTCAACTACTGACTGATGAATGAGATGCTTCTTGTGGGCCCATGTGACAGCTGTGTCCACTGCAGGCCCTGACATAGCTTTAGGTATTTCACCTTGGGTCTGTCCCAGAAGGGGCATGCTCCCCAGAGATAAGAGCCAATATACTAGCCATCTCTGCTGATGCTCCACAACACAGGGTCTTGCAGCCCCTGATGACATCTTTGCATTACTTTGAGTTCCTTCAGGTTGGCTGTACTTTCCACACTGATCTTGAGCAACCTCCCTCTTTGCCCCCCGCCACCACCATAGTCAGATAACATGAAGAAATGCCTGCTAATAACTACTCATTCTGCTGGGATTGGCTAGCAAGGGTGAAGCAAGGAGGAGACTCTGACAGCCTGAACATGACTGAGATATGGCTTGGCCAATTAAGGACTTCATACTAGAATATTCCACGCATACTATAGGATAGTGAGGAGATTCATCACCTATATTTAAAGTTGAATTTACTGATATTTTATGGTATTAGATATTATTTCTATTAACATTTTATGCTGAAATTACAGAATGATTCGTGAGTACTGAATTTTTGATTGCTTTTACAGTTGCTGGGACACTATTAAACTTGATTTACGTTAATAGTGCTGTAAGAAGATATTAACAATGGAGGTTCCAAAAGCACTTAGCATCTCATAATTGGAGTTAAATGACAAAAAAAATGAAGAGATAATAAAGTGAAGAGAGGAAAGGAGAGAGAAAGTTTTGACAATATTCTTTTCAACCTGTGGTTCTTAATAAGGTTTTTTGCAGGATTGTTTTAAGTTCGGAAGGGATCAAACCTGCGATCAGGAGAGGTGGCGCTGATTTATTAAAGGAATTTTATAATATGGAATTAAGACCTCGCTCCAGGTAGAGGGCACAGAATTTAGCACTTCTCTGAGAGAAAATGTTCTGATTTCCAGAGCAGAGAGGAAAGTCCAATTACTGCCTTCTTATTCTCTTCCTTATGTCAAGAAGATCGTCTAATTTTTTAAAGTGAAAATTGATTTAGCCGTAGCTGCTAAAACATAAATAAGGAGGCATTTGTAGCCAAGATGTCAAAGCCTAAGCAAGAACAACAATTGCTGTAAGGAATTTTACCACACTCTCACTCTATGTAGGCTGGATTCCAGGCATCTCCTACATATGATCTCATTTACCTGCCACAATATTCCTATGCATTAGCTGCTGCATTGGTGCCACAACATTCCTGTGCATTAGCTGCTGCATTGGTGTGCTCTCGTGACTGACAAACAACCAGAGAAGCAGCTTCAGGGAAGAAAGGTTTCTTTGGACTCATGACTTCAGTCTGTGATTGGCTGGCTCCATTGCTTTGAGCCCAAGGAAGGCAGGAGGGGACCATCGTGACTGGGAGCGGGGCTGCCCATTCATGGTGGCCAGGAAGCAGACAGTGAGATACAG
This sequence comes from Peromyscus californicus insignis, assembly GCF_007827085.1. Classification (NCBI taxonomy): domain Eukaryota; kingdom Metazoa; phylum Chordata; class Mammalia; order Rodentia; family Cricetidae; genus Peromyscus; species Peromyscus californicus. Next base: position 102,666,532 of record NW_026294606.1, read on the forward strand.
GAAGTGGATAGAGGTGAGATACTCTTCAAAGTGATGCCCCCAGTGGCCTACTTCCTTCAAATGGGTTCCATTTCCTCTCATCTCTCCTTATGCCATTGTATTGTGGATCTATAAATGGGTCAATACATTGATCGGGTCAGAGCCCTAGAATGATTAGATCCATCATCTGGAGACCAAGGCATCAATAGATGAGTGTTTTGGGAATTATTTCACATCCGGACCACAGTAGTTACTGTTATTACTTCCAGTTACAGCTGAAGAAAAGGGGGAAACTGAGTGACTTTGAGTTTTGAAATAATGTCTCACTCTTGCCTAGTCTGGCCTTGAACTCATGACAGTCCTCCTACTTCAGCCTCCCAAGTGCTGGGATTATAGAAGTGGGCCACCATATCCAATAATTCACCATATCCAATAATTCACCATATCCAATAATTCACCATATCCAATAATTCACCATATCCAATAATTCACCATATCCAATAATTCACCATATCCAATAATCCCATGACAACAACAGACAGGGAGTGACATCAAGCTTTGAACATAGGCAGTCTGGCTCCCAATAGATCTTTACCTTCTAGACTTTTCTGAGAGTATCAAGTTATAGTTATGCAGGGGAGCTGCTTTCTATGTGACTGTCTTGGGCCCAGTGTCAGGAGATTATAGGAATATTCCTCCCTCAGAAAGACACAACATTTGAAAACTGTGTTAGTATACGGATGATTTGAGTACAAGCGATGCTATTACTACACGTCAACACAATATTCTTGACCCCAAAGTTTGTTTTTTGAATGATTTTAAAAGAAATCAAAAGGCCAGAGAGGTGGCTCAGCAGTTAAGAGCTTGCTGCTCTTGCTCAGACCTGAGTTTAGTTCTCCACATCCACGCTGGGCAGCTCACAACCATCTGTAACTCCAGCTCCAGGGGGATCATCTATGGTCTCTATAGGTATCTGCATTCATATCCACATCCCACCTCCACCCCACATACACATAATTAATAAAAATAAAATTCTTCAAAAAATAAGAAATCAAAGCATGTTTCTGGGCCCCTGAAAATGAGCCCGAGACATTGAGCCAACTGTAATGACGAGAGAGGTCAGCTGCTTAGCATGGCAAGTCAACCCAGGATTAGAACACAAGATTACGCCATCTCACTCCAGAGTACAATAGAATCTGGGAAACCATGGTGATAAGGTAGATGGAAACAACCCAAGCATAAAGAACCAGGTGATTTCTGTCTCCCTGGCTTTTATGGGGGCAGAGTGAGTATCACGGCTGGGGTCTTTCCCTATCCCTTTGGCTTCACAATGATCTGTCTTGGTTTTCATTGTCTTCACCTCAATATATAGTCATCTTTCAGAATCTGTCAGGGATTGATCCCAGGACCTTCTGGGATATCCTAGTCTAAGGACTTTGAAGAGTTATAGGAAACAGTGAAGTTATTTACATGTGCTCTTTGTATAGTCTCCTATGTTCTAATCTTTCTAGGTGACTTATTACACCCAATTCAATAATATTCTCCTGTGTATTTTAAACCATCTCTAGATAGTCTACAATGCTGGGTACAATGTAAATGTTATGCAAATAAGGACACATTGCTTAGGGAATGACAATGGAGTCTGCACTTACTCAGTATAGACAGTTTAAAAGGTGATTTGAATAGTACTTGGCTGAATTCATGGATGTGAACCCTTGCATGTAGAAGGCTAACCACACTTCTTTTTTAAAACTTTTTATTTACTCTTTGAATCTTTCACATCATGCCTCCAGATTCCACCTATCTCCCTCTCCCTCAAAAATAAAACAAAATTAAGAGAAAAAGGGAAAAAAGGAAGAAAGGGAAAATCTGTCGTGGAAGCTGCAGTGTGACACAGTAAGTCATGCAGTAAACCCTTTATCCATACATTTTTACATGCAGGCATTTATCAAGAAGAATCATTGGTCTGGTTCGAAGCCCCTGGTTTCTGCTGCACCATGGATGCTGGGCCCTCACTGGGGCTCTTCCTGGATATCCCGTTGCTGCCGTGTCTTGGAGATCCTGCAGCTCTGGGTCCACAGGACTGACCACCCCCCATCATGCTCTAGCAGATCACAGATGGGGTGGATGTTGGAGTGAGCCAACACATAACCCTGAGCAATGCTGAGGAGCTCACTCTGGTGGTGAAGACAAGGGAGAGCTGGTGACCACCAGGCCCAGAACCATATTTCTTTTTAGTCAAACAAAAATCAGAAAAAAAATGCCAGTGATTTCCTACTTGGGAATGCTGCCTTTATGTTACCATAATATTATTATCGATGGTGAATATTGGCAGAGTTGAGATCTGCTGCTTAGGTAGGATTCTCACCTGGGATACTACTTGGGAAGCAATATCCTGCAAACTCTGAGAAGTCACAGCCACACTGCTCAGCCTTCACCACTCAGAGCACCAAGGTGGGGTTTCTATCTTCGGTGGAATGACTCTTGCTTATTCTTCTCCCTATAAGCCTATTTCTTGTGGAGCTAAAACTAGGGTTCTAGAAGAGTACTGAAGTCTAAATTTCAGCTTAGACTTAAATACATTTTTCAATACAAGTAATGAGAAAAAAATCCAATTTTTTGTCCTTAGTTTGCCCCCAGAACACATAAGAACATACACATACATTATACACACACACACACACACACACACACACACACACACACACACACACACACACACACATGGTCTCGGACCCTCTCTAGAGAAGGAAGACATCTAAATGCAAACAACTACACTACCACATTAGGGTTAATATCTGTTTTGCTTTATGATAAAAGTAATCTCAAGTTATTTCTGGTTGATTTGGATCATTTGCATGAAGGATGCACAGTGGTAAATATAACAGAGTGAATGAGATTTATGTTGTAAACATTATCTAAAATCTACCTCTCCTAAAGGCATGGTTTAAGTGGAACAGAAATGCCTATTTTATTAAGCAAGGAAATTGCTCCAGGAATTTAGGATAAAATATTTTCCTTGTAATTTTAACTCACTTAAAACCATGTGATTTCACTGATTTATTTCTTTAGTTCATTCTTTAAACTCAAGAATGGACAGCAAAGCATATAGCATTTATAGATTTCATTTGGAAAATGGCCATTTTTTTTTTTACCTTAAAAGTGATTGGGAATGTGAATCTGGGATCCTGTTAAGATCATAGCTAACAAAAGGCACAGAATAAAAAGGGATTGGTCACCAATACGCCAACGATAGATGATTGAATGGATTAATGAATAGATAGAAAAACAGATAGATGGATAATGTAGATGAATGAATTAAGAGAGACACAAATGGATAGACAAGTAGATGACAGATAATAGAAAGAAATTCATAGATCAATACATGGTTAGAAAATGGATAGTGAGATGCACATGGATGAATAGATGACCGGGAAGCAGAATAAATAGTTGATATCTAAATGAATATAGCTAGATGAATGGAAAGAAAGATGCTAGAGGTTGATGAATGTAAGGGTAAATCTGGAATGAAATTGTAGATAGATGCAAAGTTACCACAATATCATGATTGTGTCCTACTGTAGTGGAATATCAATGGAGATAAAGACATCTCTCTTTGTGAAGGGTTTTAAAACAGTTTAACTGTTTGGGTGGCATATGGACCAGAGTAGGAAATGAGCCACTGAGAACTCTGAACTTTCACAATAAAGGGCCCAAAGGTATGAAAAAACAAACACACACATGGATGTGCCACGATTAGATCACTCCTGAATCCCCCAGTATGCACCATTCAGGCCCGCTTGACCTCTTCAATATCTGCTTGAACAATGCCCTGGTGCAGAGATGGAGAATGAGGCTGACCCCCCAGGCAGCCCTGGTGCATTCTTGATAACAGACAAAAGGCGTTCCTTGTGGCCCCTTCTTTAACTCTAATATTCTTATGTACTTGTACTGGTAGACCTACTTAGGAGGGTCTGGTGTTGTAATTAATCCATGTCACAGGAAGATGTACGATCGGTGGGATTTATGAGTGGGTTGGAGCTGCCATGATGTGTAGGGGAACCTCAGACTGTGTGATATAAATGCCTCTGCTAATTGGATTGCCAGAGCTAATCAGAAGACAGAAAGGGAATTAAAAAAAAAAAAAAAGCCGTGTTTGCTGCTGCCGCTGCTGAGGTACTGCTGGCGGCTGATAAAGTGGACAGCGCCTTTCAGGACAAGGGGTGCTGGAATTGAATCCTCATGTAGAGGTCTTACTCCTGACAGCGAGACTATCTCAAGTGACACATCCCCTTTGTCACCAGCCCAGGAGGAGATAGGGCCAGGGGAGAAAGGGCAGACTGATTTCAAAGATTTTTTTTTTTTTTATTACCAAACTGCAAATTCACAGTGAGTAGGAGAGATAGAAGGAGCAGAGGCCACTGTGGGAAGGTGCCCACCCGCTAGTTGCTGAGAGAGTTGGGTGGGTTCTCTAAATTGAAGGTCTACTTCCAGAATCACGTGAGTGCCTGACACCGATTTGGGGCATGATTCTGGGATTCTGAGCCCATGTCTCCATGGCTAAGAAGTACATGCAGGATGGAGCCATCCCAGCTGGTCATTAAGCCATCATGCTCTGTGCCAGCTTTGCTGAGGTTGGGGGGGGCACACGCACACACATACACACACTTTACTGGAGAGCAGAAGGGCTCAATCTGTTAGGAAGGGAAGGAAACAGACTGGGTGTGACGCCTCTCACTTTGGGGAGAACCATCAGAGCCGAGAGGGAACTCATGGTCTATCCTTGGTCTTTCCGTGTTTTACATGGGAGTCAAGATAAAGTGCACATATGTTGACTGTGGTAGCTGCCCCCGGACCCGTGGTTCATTCCAGCAGAAGGAAGCCAAGGTGTCTAAGGAGAGACTGGGCAGCTCCCTCCACCTTGTTCTCCTAAGCCTTTATCATTCTCTGCAGAGAAAAACAGGTCTTTAATATTTGGTTTTACCAAGCTGAGTTTCCTGAGGTTCTCATTAAATCCTACATCCCCCCATTCTTTCCCCTCATGTTATTATCTCTCCTTTGCCTGTATTTCTTCTGGAGCCCTCTCTATACGCCCCAAAGCTCTGCCCAAGAGGCAAATCCTTAGCCTCGATGAGTAGGCAGCAAGCCCCTCTTGCACACAACAAAGAGTCTATTTTTTCCCCTGCTCTATCTTTTGGGCGACACGATAAAAAATAACCCTGTATTTATGCAAATTGCAAAGTAGCGTGTGATAATGAAAACAAACCAGTGCTGGCCCGCAGCCAAGCCATGGCGTTGACGGGGGCTCCCGACCATGTGGCTCCTGATTCTTCAGGGAAAGCAGCTGTAGAGAAATGAGACTACACAGCACCATCCTCACACGCGCACACCCTCATCGGCACGCATTCCGGTACCGTCACCTCGGAGCTGGCCAAACTTGGGGATCCAAAAGCGGTCCTGCCGTGGAGCTCTGCAGCGTCGTCCCCCACGAACCTCCCTGCCCCCTGCTCCTGATTCTCTTTCAGGAATTTACAAACATTTTTCCCTAGATCAATATCCGTATTGATTATTCATTGTGAGCGAGTCGTGTGTGTTTGGTGATCCAGCTTGCAGAGGGTAGCAGCTAAAGGCTGCTGCAGGGGAAAAAATAGCAGAAGGCAAGAGGGACTCAGCTCTGGCTGTGGTCTGCGGCTGTCACATCTCAGAAGGGAAGAAGAGGAGAATGCTCCAGGATGAAAGGATGGAGAAGGGCGGAAGAGAAAGAGGGAGCAACAGTCAAGAGAGAATGGTGTGAGGACTGGACATCTGGTCCTAAGGATCTCAATGGCTTGGAAGAAAGCCCCATCATCTTGGGTCTGCTGCTAGGTGCAAAATGCTGTGGGGTTCTTCGGCTCTGAGAGTGAAAAGTGACTCACGGTTTTGGTGTCTTCCTACGTAAGAGCTTTTGGTGGGGGGATTCCTTGGCTTGCTGACAGACAAGGAAGGACGCAGCCAGCAGTGAGGTAAAAAAAAAAACAAAACAAACCAGGATTCTTTTCCAACCGCCTCGCCGAGGATGTGCACCCGTTCGGTTTGATTTGAACAGCTTGCTGCTCTAAATGGCATGCGGAAGGAGGATAATTAAAAAGGCCAGCATCACTTACTAAGTGAGTAAACACAAAGCCGTTCCAAACGTGCTCTCCAGATAATGAGAAGCTGTGATTTCTTATACTTCAAGGCAAAACAAGACAGGGATGGGGGCTCAGCTGAGTGTATGTCTGCATGTGGATGTGGATATGGGGGTGGGCGGTGGTCCTTGGTGATGGAGATAAATCGACTAATTGTTGGCGATGTTTAAAAAAGGGATTACTGGAAAAGACGGTGAGATGATGACAGGAAGACATCTTGGATCAGAGCCAAAAAAATAATAATCAAGGCAAATCAAGTCTGCAGTTCGGAGAAAACACCCATGGCTTGGGAAGCTCCGATGCGAACATGGGAACCGCTGGAGTTCCTCAGCTGAGTCTGGGAATGTTATTGTGGGTACAAGAGGACAAGATTCAGGAAAGAGCCATGGCATGCCAGCTTACACAGCTATGCCATATGCTGAGAAAAACAACAACAACAACAACAACAAAAAACCCCAAACCAAATCCATACCAGACAGACCCAAGCAGTGAAAGCCAACATATCCATTCCTTTGCACTGGAGTCTTTCTGCGGGCTCAAAACCGCTCCATCTGTTTAAAGCAAGTCCAATCCATGCCTTCTGCTAGTAGCTGCTGCTCCTCCCGTCTGTCTCCAGGAGCTGCCCCGCCATTACAGAGGGATCCTGGGAAGAGCAGTTTGGGGAGATTCAGTTTTGCATTGGCGAGGCTTCTGGCAAACGTGCCAGGTGGTCATCTTTGCCATTTGGACCAACATATGGCAGCTGGTTTGGGGATTCCTCTGTTGTCACCCAGCTGTGGCTTGGTGAGTCCCAAACCAACCATGAACTCTTTTTATACAGTGTTCCAAACACACATGGACAGAGTGGGGATACCAAGGAATAAAAACAGTTGTATTTTCTTTTCTCTGGGTGTTCAGTTAATGGAGCTATACAGTTCTCTTTTCCACGAGTGGAAAAGTGGACTTTCAAAAACATCCTGGATACAGTAGTTTAGATAAGATTTCCTACAAATGGGGTTTTTTAACTTTTACCTTGCTTCTTTCTTTTGGGCTCCCCAATATATCTCAAGTTTCCCTGAGCAGTAAAAAGAACATCCTGCACATATATTAGAGACCCAAAGAATATGGACTAAATCCAGCTATGGATGGTTAGGGTACCTTTCTGCATGCCATCAGTGTTCATAGAGCCCTGTGCCTGTGCTGTTTGTGGGTACATGTGTCAGCATCATGTGCACTGCGTGCTTGCATGCATGTGGCTCAGTGTCTGTGTGTCTCTGGAAGAGGGAGGGAAAGTGTGAGGTCGGTGCAGACTGGATGCTTGGGTATTTATGTAATTCATGCAAAGCATGTTCTATGCTGCTAGGCAGACAGCCACCCATCCCTGGACTCTGCAGCTAGGGCGGGCCTGTACAGACCTGATCTGAATGTTAAATGGAAGAGACAAAATTAGCATATTAACCAAGGATGTCAGCCTCTCCTCACAGTCAGTAAATGGCCATCCCCCGCCTCTAAAGCCCACACAGTCATGCCCGCCAGCCACTTAACTGCGTCCTCTGCCGGATCCTTTTGTCTATTTGTTTGTTTGTTGTTGTGTTGTGTTTTTAAACGGAAGACTGGAAATTCATTAATGAGGAGAGGCAGAAGGGCTTCTGTAATGAAAACGAATGATCCTCTTTAAACCTCATAACAGCCAAATCCAGGGGGGTAGGGTTGACTTTCTCCTCTGTGGCTGGAGAATAGGAAAGTCCACAGACAACGTGCCACTTGACGAAAGCCAAAGAATGCACTGCTAAGGAAGAGTTCTCCTGTGTGGCACAGACCAGCCTTGATCAACATGTCTGCGTTAATAAACCTCAGTGAGCTTTATCATGCTGACTCGAAATGACAAGTGTGGTCTACCAGATGTCTTTCCATTCAGGCGCAGGCATAGGTTATCAAAGTTTCTTGACCTTGTAAAGGTCAGAAGAACATCCTGGAACCTTTTGAGCAATTGCTCCTGACCACCTCCCCACCCCCCACAACCCCATTTTTGACTGAGTCTCACTTTGTAGCCTAGGCTAGCCTGGAGTTCATGGTGATCCTTCTCTCTCAGCTTCTAAGTATTGGTAGTCCAGGTACAAAAGTCCACAGTTGGCTTGACTCTATCCTCTCCTCCCTGTTTTTTTCTTTTTTCCCTCTTGAGTCATGGTCTCACGTAGCCTAGGCTGGCCTCAAACTTGCTATACAGTTAAGGATGCCCTTGAACTTCTGATATCCCTGTCTCCACCACCCAAGTGCAGGGATTACAGGTGTGCCCCAACATGACCAGTTTTATTAAGCACTGGGGATACAAACTAGGGCTTTGAGTAGGCAAAGCCTTCCTGTTGATCCATATCCCCAATGCTTCTTGCGTCTACTTTTGAAGTAAAAACTTTATTTTATTTTATTTTATTTATTTATTTTTGCTATGCATTGGGTCTTCGGCAAAAGCAGTTGCTTTTATTTTGATCTCTGTAATACAAGGAAGCAATGAAGAGTAATGCTCTGACATGCAGCTAAGGGGTCCATCACTACGGTAAGCAGAATGCCGGGGAAGAGCTGGCCAGGCCACCCAAAGTACTGGGCTGTTGAAATGGAGTTTCTTTTTCTTTCTATTCTCTTTATTCCAACAGGTGTTAGAATTTCTTCTGCTTCCTTCCCCCCCCACCTGCCTTTTTTTGGGTGATAGTAAAACTAAACCGTGGGTCTTGGATGCACTAGATAAGAACTCTACCATTGAATTATATCCCACACCCTCTTTTTACTTTTTCTTTTAAATCTGAGACAAAGTCTTAACAAGTTACTCAGGGTTCTTTGAATTCACCCTATAGCACAGGTAGGCTTTGAACTTGGGATCTTCCTGCCTTAGACTCCTGAGTAGTTGTGATTGCAGGTCTATGCCAACAAGCTTGGCACCTTCTTTATTTTAATTTTTATTTTTGTCTGTTGCATTGTTCCTTTACTGGTTTGCTTTTAAAGTGGGCTCAGACATTCTGAACTGCTCAAGGATCAGTGGCCCAGTTTCAAGAGACAATACACAGGAGAAGGGCTGGGGGTGACCTAGAGAGCAGAGAGAGCCTTTATTCCTAATTATCTGGCATTTGTGAAAAGAAAAGCCCCGCCCCCTGCTTCCTGACTTTCCACGGTGTTCAAACAGGTGCTAGAATTGGTGTGTTTAAATAGAAAATACATTCATTTTAACTTAAAAAAAATACCTTATTGGGGATTGACTCTAGGGCCTCATACATGACAGGCAAGCTATTACCACTGAGACACATTCACATCCCCAAATACACCAATTTAAAAATCTAGGGGCTAGAGAGATGGCTCCATGGTTAAGAACACTTGTTCCTTTAGCAGAGGACCGGATTTGATTCCCAGCACCCACATGGTGGCTCACAATCATTTGTGACTCCAGTTCCAGGGGATCTAAGGCCGCCTCTGGCTTTTGTGGGCACCAAGCATACATTCAGGCAGCACATGTATATAAAATAAAAATATAAATCTTTACGATAACTAAAAACAAACAAACAAAACAAAACAAACACCCAAACCCTACCTGTGTCTTGAAGAACTCACACTTGCAACTGTTTTTTTTTTTAATCTTTTTTTTTTTTTTTTTTTTGAGACAGGGTTTCTCTGTGTAGTTTTGGTGCCTGTCTTGGATCTCACTCTGTAGACCCTGTTGACCTTGAACTCACAGCGATCCACCTGGCTCTGCCTCCCAAGTGCCGGGATTAAAGGCGTGGGCTACCACCGCCGCCAGGCACAACAGTTTTAACAACAAACATTCTGCCACTTTGAAGCTATTTCATTTGTTTTTCTTTTGTTTTTTGAGACAAGGTTTCACTACATAGACATGATTGGCCTGGAGCTCACAATGCAGAGCAGGCTGACCTTGAATTCACAGAGTGTTGAGATTAAAGGCCCGCCCAGTTTGTAGCCCTTGTTTTAGTCTAGAATACCTAGCATGGGTCATTTTATGTTTTAGTGATTGGAAATACATTAAGCACAACACGGCAAACATCATGGAAACACTTGCTCTGTTGGGTTAGGAGGAAAGGGCTAAGTAGAAGCAATAAAGGGGAAGGAAATGAATAAACACGGTGTGCTTGCTCTGTGGCAATGCCGTCGAAGCAGTCACGCTCTGATGGCAGCTTTCTCTGAGCCAGTGGCCTTCACAAACATTTCTTTCCTCACTTCCTAACTTGGAAGATTAAATATATAGAAATAATTTGTATCATGTAGCCCAGGCTGGCCTTCACTTTGAGATCTTCCTACCTCAATCTCCTAAGTGCTGGAATTCTAGGCATAAACCACAATACTTCTCTAGTACTTTTAAAAGTTATTTATGATTAGGAGTACCTTAACTTTCTTCTTCTCTTTTCAGTTTGGGGTGTGTGTGTGTGTGTGTATGTGGTGTATATGTGTGCAGTGTATGTCTTTGTGTATGCATGTGTGCATGCAGCTGCAGGTATGCGCATGGGTGTGTGTGTGTGTGTGGTGTATATGTGTGCAGTGTATGTATTTGTGTATGCATGCGTGCATGCAGCTGCAGGTATGTGCATGGGTGTGTGTGTGTGTGTGTGTGTGTGTGTGTGTGTGTGTGTGCGCGCATGTGGAGGCCAGAGGTTGATGTTGGGTGATGTCGGTCTGCCCTTTCACTTTCATTTCCAGTCAGGGTCTCTCTCTGAGCCTGGAGCTCACTGATTGGCTAGACTGACTGGCCAGCAAGGCCCAGGAATTTACCTGTCTCTACCTTTCCAGGCACCAGGGTTGCAGACATGTGCTTTGTATTGGGTTTTTAGGTGGATACTGGGGATCTAAACTCAAGTCCTTGTTTGTGGATGTCAAGTACTTTACTAAATGAGCCAGCTCATTAACCACAACATCTTCCTTCCTTCCTTCCTCCCTCCCTCCCTCCCTCCCTCCCTTCCTTCCTTCCTTCCTTCCTTCCTCTCTCCCTCCCTCCCTCCCTCCCTTCCTTTTTTTCTCTTTTAAAATGTCTAATGTGTCTGTAGACTGTCCTTCTTGATCAGTTAGGGGGATAGTAACTAAACAGATGAACATTTCCAGAAGAGAGAGGGCCCGCCTGCAGTTTGTAAGGAAGCTTCCCTGGTGCTTGAAGTAATAGCCACAGAAAAAGGCCCTTCAGCAAATGGCAAAGGGCAGAGAGAAGGACCCTGTTCTCACATGGTGACATCTCACAATCGTATGAGGCTTTCCATCTTCAAAGTGCTCTTCACACATATTCTCTTGCTTCTCACTGCAGCCCGCGACAACATGCGTGACTAGCTATTACATGGCTTATTTTGCAGATGGCACACTCTAAGACAGAACTTGCCTAAGGGGAAAGCTACAGAGAAGCCATCACGGGGCATCAGGGTCGGACTCCGACGTGATTACTCTCTGGAAGATTGTGTTAAAGACACCCTCTTTTGAACTCCTGACCAAAAGCTCATCTACTTTTCTCATTCTGAGGCTTGCATTGTGTGGGCTGTGTTGTTTGTACCATGTTCCCTGTGTCCTGTTAGCCATAAGCAACCAAAGCTACACTACAGTGGCTACGGCACGCCACCCACTAGCCTTCCATTCTCCAACATTAGCACTGACATCCTTCCTTCCTTTGAAAGTCAAGTTTAAACACCAGGTGTTCTACATTTGCTTCTTGAGGGGGAGGCAGGTGCTGGGAAATGAGCTGGGGAATGCTTGTATATGCCAGGCAGGCATTCAGTCCTGAGCTATGCCATGCAGCTCTCTTTGTATATCTTATTAATTTAAACAGCTTTTACATTTGTTTATTCCGTGTGTGCACATGTTTGTGAAGGTGCGTGTGAGGGTGTCAGAAGAGAGCCTGCAGGAGCTGGTTCTCTCTTTCCACCACGTGGGTTCCAGGGATTGAACCCAGGTGGTCAAGCTTGCAGACAAGCGTCATTACCTGCTGAGACATCCTGCCAGCTCCCTTTACACTTTATTTTGAGACAAGGTCTTGCTAAGTTGCCCAGGCTGGCCTTGAACTCATTCTGTAGCCCAGGTGGTCCTGTCTCAGCCTCTGATGTAGTTGGGACACAGACTCCTGCATATCATTTACCTCCTCACTTCTGTCTACTTCCTCACCAACACTCCTGGCCACTCATGGTCGATTACACTGTGCTTCCTTCCCTTCCCACCGTCATGGGATTCTGCCTCCCTCCTGTTATATCTGCCACTGTTCTATCTCTTGTTTCACTTCTGGGCACCTCATCCCTTTTTTACTCTCTTCGATATGACTGCCCCGGAACAGGCCTGCGTTCTTCTGTTCTCAGGCGTATACAGCTTGCTCTGCGCAATGTAAGGCGACCCCAGGCAGCTGGCTAGCGCTTTCCTCTCTGGGTGGCCTTTTGCTGTGTTCTCATTTCTCTTTTCTTGGGTTATTTCCTTAGTGGTTTTCCCAAGAGCTAGACTGCTCTCTTCACCCTCAGATGTGCCCGGCCCATGATGCATTCTCTGTGCCACTTTAATTGAGCCGCCACAGGGAGTGCAGAGGTGATAGTTTTGATGGCCTCTATGGCGTCCTTCAGAGGATGCTTCTTCCTACTTGGCTTTCAAGGTTACTCATGAGCCAGGCATCACTTCCCACTTGCCTTCTCTCTTATAAGTCCCCTAGTTTGCACCCTGTGCTCCTTAACCCTTTCATGTCTCTCCCTCTTTATACTAGGGTGTTAACCTCTAGCACGTCACGAGGGAGTGCTTCTTTATACTAGGATGTTGACCCCTACAACTCCACGGTCACCCCCTACTTCCTTCATTTGCCGGATTTCTCCCCCTTCAAGACTCCACTCCATCAAGAAGCACAAGCCTCCACCCAGACTGTGTGTGCCCACCAGCCCCACCTGTACCGCCCTCGTCTGTAGCATTTGTCCCGTGTTTACAGTGACCAAGTTTTCCTATTGGATCATGAGATACATACAGGCGGAGACTTCACATTTACCTCTGTGTTCCCAGCACCTTGGCACAGACTAGGAGCTTCGTAAAACAACATTACTGTTTCGAGTTTGAATGCCATAACTTCTGTTTCTTCAGCTGTAGGGTTACAAGGTCTCCAGTGTCATCAGGCCGAGGGAAACACGGCCATCATTTCCGATAGACAAAGAGGGATTTCCTATGGTGCTGTTTTCACCTACATCAGGTTTTTGACTCTAGTCAGGAGAGAGGCAAGCTTGAGGGTGGTCTCCAGGTGTTGGCTGATGTAGTAGGAACTTTAGAGTTAATTAGAAGGGCCGGCTACAGGCGCACTTTCTCTGCAGAGTTCCTGGGAGGAAACATGAAATTAACCGTTCGAGGTCACCACTAGAAAACTGCCCCGCTTCCCTCGAGCGGTGCCTCAGGGAGCTGGTTCACCCTGCTCCTTAGGTTTCCACTTCTCTTTTGTCTGTCACCCTAAGTCTGGTCATGTCAATAAGGGTAGGAGTGTCTGAGGTCAAGGACTGCTTCTTTGCCTGTCTCCCAGAGCAGATGCAAGGGGTGGGGCTCAGTACTGGGTAGATCTGAACAGTGAGGAGGTCCACCCGTGCTAACATGAAGACAGACAGATGACTCTGGAAGATCTCATCGTCCATGAAGCGGAAAATAGTATGAGGGACAGGCTCACAAGGCCACACCCATATGTGAGGAGCTATGGGCAGTCTAAGGCTGCTAAGCAAGGGAGATCAGTGTTCTCCGGGGCTCCAGGGACAACCCCCCCCCCCCAGTGGCCAACACTACTTCCTTGTGCACAGGGAGGGGCAAGATTAACCGGATCCAGTAGGAGATACACACACTTTCACATATTAGAAAAGGGTATGGATTTGAGAAGAGATGAGTGCAGTTGTGGGGGGCAGGAAGGAGTGGACGCAATCAAGACACATTGTATCACGCATGACGTTCCAAAAATACTAAACTAGAAGAGAAAACGGCATGACATCATTGGTACCACACCTCACTGCCATTATTAGGACTCCCTAAATACACTGATTTTTTTTATTTTTTTTTCAAGACAGGGCTTCTCTGTGTAGCTGTGCGCCTTTCCTGGAACTCACTCTGTAGCCCAGGCTGGCCTCAAACTCACAGAGATCCGCCTGGCTCTGCCTCCCAAGTGCTGGGATCAAAGGCGTGTGCCACCACTGCCCGGCAACACAGTGATTCTTATTATTTGCTGTTGTTTTGGTTTATGAAGTCACTGCTGATGCTGAATTGGGGGCAATAAATTGCTCTTGGTTACTCTTAGGGTCCTGCAAGCCTCTGGCCACTGTACTTTTGCCAAACATGTGTCTAAGGACACCTTATTGAACATGACCATCACTTCATGAGCAATGAACTTAGCCACCAGCACTGTGACTCAGGCCCGAGGGAGGCTCTTATAGGGATTTTTCTTGGGCATGCTAGCTAGTATTTGGGTGCTATGCTTGGGGGCATCTTAACAGTGACATCACCTCAGCAGTGATGTCACCAACCTAAAATAGACAATGTGAAAAATGGAGCCCCACCCAGGGAAAGAGCCTTGTTTACAGAATGAGAAATGAATCAGTCATATGGAGTCACCTTGCTTGGCTGGGAACTTGTCACCTCTCTTCCCATGTCCGTGAATAACCATGTAAGTGCCATACATTCTGACTTCGGAGTCACAACAGAATTTCAGTGGATGTGCACACTCACCAACACAGAATCCACGATAAATGAGGATGACCGCACGACCCAAATATGCAGACAAAAATGGAAGCTTTTCTTGTCTTTTCTTTTCAAGTAGACTATGATGACCTGGCTCACAGAACAGCCCTGACTTCGAAGTTCGTTACGTAATTTCTATAAATCTTCTGCTATATTTTCGGTGTGTAGTGTATGCATGTGTGTGCATGTGGGTGTGCAGGCGTGTGTGTCCATGTGCGTGTGTGTCGGTGTGCGTGATGTGTGTGCATGTGGGTGTGCAGGCGTGTGTGTCCATGTGCGTGTGTGTCGGTGTGCGTGTGCAGGGCTCAGAGGAGGACATTGGGTGTCTGCTGTTGTGTTCTGCTTTAGTGCCTCGAGACGAGGTCTCTCCCTGGATGAAGTGCTCAGTGTTTTTTTGGTAAGGCTGGTGGCTAGCAAACCCCATGGGCCCTCCTGTCTCTGGGTCACTCTTGCAGTGGGGTGACAGGCTCATGCAGCCACACCTGGCTTTTTATTTGGATCCTGGGGATCTGAACTCAGGTCTTCATGCTTGTATAGCAAGTGCTCTTACCCACCGAGCCACCTCGCCAGGACCAAATCGGCTTTCTTAGAAGCCTTACTACTTACTAGACTAAAAGTTGTCTGGAGTTGGGGATGGATAGTGTATTTTTCACACCTTTTCAGAGATACAAAACTGGTTCGCTGTGATGAGATACCAAGTCTGGGTGATGACCACATACATCCCATTGGCAGCCGGAAGAAGCCGCCTACTGCTATCCTGTCCCTCAGCATCAAGGATTCAAAGATGACCTCAGTAAAATTTCTGTGTCCTGCTATGTAAGTAAGAGTATAAATATTTGCCTTACAAGGTATTCTTTTGAGGTAAATCATAGGCTCTTTGAGTCATATCTTTCCGTACATTTCATGTAGCAAGCAGCTGCTCAGAAATTCACTAATACTGTTTCCCTCCACTCCCTCTCTTCCTCTGTTCTCTTCACTTCTTCTTTCCTTTCCTATTCTGGAGCTCAACGGGTGACATGCAATGGTCTCCTCCGGCCTGCATGCCCCTCCCTTTTTCCTTTTGTTTTCCTTTTCAACCCTCTTCCTTTTCCTCTCGTTTTTTATCACACAGGGTCTGTCTAATTTGTCAGTCTCACTTCAAATTCGATATCCTCCTGCTTCCGTCTCCAGAGTGCTGGGATTACAGGATGCATCGCCATGTCCAGATTTAGGAGTGCTCTTTTGAAAGGGACTGCTTATTTCTGTCATTCTGTGTAGCAATTTGCAAGATACTCCCTTGGAAAAGAGAGATGCCACTGGATATATAAGCCCCAGAGCTTGGAAGTGGTCATGCAGTAATAGATCAGCGGCACAGGGCTGGTTAATGTCTAACAGGCACATCTTAGGTGGTGGAGTAAAGGCTTAAAGAGGACAGTTCCACAGTGCCTGAGGCTTTGCTGTTAGCTGTGAGTTGTGGAGAAGATGCTGGAAGAAGTGGGTGGTACCATGGGAAGATAGATCACATGGCATTCAGGCAAAAAGTTCTACCTAGGAGGGCAGTGGTATTGGCAAAACTGTGATAGTGTAATGAGTTATAATGGCAAAGCAGAGGTCAGAGTCTGAGGCATACACCAATGAGAGACGATCTACCAAGGTGAGGGCCAACAAAGGAAGCTGAGTGCTGCGTGGAGCTATAGAACCACCAAGGTTGAGCCAATGCCATGGCTCAGACTGGTCGACTTCCCTCCGTTCAGCTGAGGTGGATTATACAACAAAATAAAAGGATTTGGAAATGGTTAGCCTGGACCAGAAGGACGGGCGAACCTTCGCTTTCATTACAGAAGAGGTAAACTTTGTTGGAAACAGCTCATATTGAGCCAATGACAGTCTTTGCGAGAATACAGGCAGATCTTCCCATGCCTCCATTGCTGTGTCCTGCTCTCTCTATCCCTCAGCCATCAGTGAATGTCCTCATTCTACACATGTCCGCTGAACCCACAGAGGCTCATGGGAGAAGCAACTCCAGCAGAACGTTGGCTGTCTTTAAGCTCCCAGGCTAATAGACTCGGGTGAAGTGTGGCTGACACACGCAGCTCACCAAGCTGCTACATTTGCATTTTATATTGAACCTGCCTGTAATCCTCTCTTTGGTAGATGGAATTGATATTCCCATCTGATGGCAGATGCTAAATTATGAAGAGCTTCCATTAGGTTTTTGCTTCGGTGATTATAATGAATATATAGAAAAGTACCCCAGCGGAACATCCAACACTTTGGGCTTTTGTCCGTCTGGCCTGCTTAGTGGCTTAATTTGGATTTACAAAGTAACCTCATTCACCTCAAAACTCAGCTATTCAGCAATGACTTATGGAGTCAATATTAGTAATAGCACTAAAATGCTCTAAGTTGTCAGAAAAATAGTCAATTAAGTCACAGCATAGAAGTCCAGAGGCTTCAGAAAGTCCATTTTGTGTGTGTGTGTGTGTGTGTGTGTGTGTGTGTGTGTGTGTATGCAGATACATATGTACATTCATGTTCATGCATGTAGAGGCATTCATGTACATGCATGTAGAGGCCAGAGGTTGACATTAAATATCCTTAATATCTCTTTATCGTATTCTTTGAGATAGGATCCCTCACTAAATCTGGAGCTTGGCGATCTGAGTAGCTTGGCTGGCCAACAAGTCCCAGGATCTGCCTGTCTCTGCTTCTCCAGGGCTGGGCTACAGATGTTTGGGATGTCTGGGTTTTACAAGGATGTTGGGATTTGAACTCAGGCCTTCACGTTTTTACAGAGGGTGCTGTATTCACCAAGCCATCTCTCCAGACTCTGAGGCTCCCCTTAAGCACCAAAGTCTGAGGAGTGCTGATGGCTGGAGGCCCTGGAAGATTCACTGCGTGGCGGAAAGCTGCTCTTCATGGAAAGAAAGGCCGTGGAACAGGATGTGGGCTCTTCCATCTTAGTTGGCATGGGACAGTCACAGAGGCTTCCTTGGCTATTCTGTTCCCTGTGGGGAATGGGTAGATGCAGTGTTACTCTAATGCAGCTGGCAGAGGAGGGTCTGCCGGTCTGTTTCTGGAAACTCACACTTATTTCTTTAAAGAGTCCACGAGACTGTGAGCTCACAAGTGGAACGCAAGTGCGGCAGGCACCCACAGAAGTCTGGGAAGTGTTGCATGCCACACCAGGAGAGCTTGAACATTCACCAGCAGCACCCTCAAGGCTCCCCTGGGCATGGCTGAGAAGCTGTGGGAGGATCTGCTAGGAGTTCCTTTGAGTCCTGTTGGTATTCAGCACTTGGAGACTGCTGCTGTCTGGCTGCCGCCTCCTGGCCAGGTGCCTGGAGGAACACGCCTTGGCTAACAGCCTCAGCCACAGCTCTTTACTATCTCTGTTCCCAGACAGGACCTCTTCAAGTGAATTTAGAGCTGGGAACACAGAGATCAAGACAAGAAGTCGGCAAGTGATGGACTATGAATCCAGGATGCAGGTTGACACCCACTGAGGTCTAAGGCACTGGGTGGACCAGGATTTGGCTACAACTTCACCATATCTCATTTGGAAGGGGGCTTCATCCCAGATGAAAGGATGTCTCAATTAACGTATATTTCCTGTTAACGCCACCTCATTTATCAGAAAGGCGAGAACACCTTTCTACTACGTGTTTTCCTTCTAAATACTTGTGTCTCAAAGAAAGTCTATTCATTTAAATGTGACATTCTTAAAATAAGCAATAAATTGAGGTTTTCTTTTTTACTCTTAAATCTTGCAACTGACTTCAGTTCCTAGACAATTAAATGCCACACAATGGTGATGAGATACTTACTGTGTTGAATTAAGGTGATATTTCTTATATGCTATTCTGAGCCGGAAAAAAAAAAACTACACAAACTAGCAATTCTAAAATGCCTTAGTTGTTCTAGACTGGTTGAAAAGCAGGGTGTTTTAGAAGTCCATACAAAAATATGTGTAATATCTGTTATTGTAGGAACTTGTTATACATTATGTGTAGTAATTATATAACATGTACATGATGTCTGTAGAGGGAAGACGGACGGACTCTTTCTATTCCATGTCAGATGTGCGTATTTTTTTTTAAGCTTCATAGACACAAAACATCAGTATGTGTGTGAGTGTATACATGTGTCTATGTGTTCCTCTGCATATGTATGGGCATATAGCCTGCTTATATATGCACGCATTTGGTGTATGCTTGCATGCACATTATATAGACAATGTATCTCTCTTTGTGTGCCTGCATCTATATACACATGCACTGTGCAGGCATATGAGCATGCACATGGAGTGTATGCATGTGTGGACTGTGGGGCAAGGAAGGTGCTACAAGAGGTATCTCCACTACATAACCCATCTGCACTGGAGTGTGCTATCTGTTTTACTGAACCCATGAATGAGGCTGGTCCAAGCTGGTGCATTCCATCTTTATGGTGAATGGAGATTTTTTTTTTCTTTTGAAATTGAAAACCATGTTTTTATTCCAAAAGACTGAGTAGGATGGTACTTTAAAAATAATTCTAGTCATTCAAATTTAAAGCCCTGGAAAAAGAGCTCCATCTATGATCCAAATCTATTCTCTGGCCTGGAGCCCAAAGCATTTTCATTAGCTGGAGAATGGATACCATTTCATTCATTTTAAGCTTTGCTGCTCTGTAGTGTTGGTTCAGAGACAAGCTAACAAGTGTCAATGGTGGTGTTGCCCTTAATAATATGTCTCCTTCCCTTGAATGATCTATTTCAGTGGTATTATTGCCATTTAAAGGTGGCCTTGCCTTGTACTCACACTTTCGGGGACTGCAGGAGGAACGCCGGATTTCTCCTATAGGATTCGGCCTCTTCCATTAGTGAGTTGTATGGAGCAAAAGTCTCAATTGTTTTTGAAGATATCAGCATGAAAAAGGCCACCCAAAGCATCTTCTCTGACCCTCTGCACTTTGTTTTTGCTGCTACTCATGGTGATCTTGCTCAACTATGCTAATATTTCCTCAGGTTTTAAAATTAATTGCTGAAAATTCTAAAATTACTTATTGAAAAAGCCTTTTCAATAAGTCAAATTGACCTATAAGAAAGAAAAAGACAGATCATCCATTAGAAAAACTGGAGGGAGACTTGAACAGGCATGCTGCTCAGAAACGTAGTGGCCAGCGCTCATATTCAAACCACAGCTAGAGGCTGTTTTGACACGGATGTGGCAGATATTACAGTGTAACAGTTGTGAGCATGGGTGCAAACCTTACACTGTGCTGGGCTGAGTTGGCTCAGAGTTCAGTGCTGACATTGTCTAAAGCAGAAGGTGGTGTGTGTGTGTGTGTATGTATGTGTGTGTGTGTGTGTGTGTGTGTGTGTGTGTGTGTGTGTGTGTGTGTGTCTACCACATGAGTGTGGATGCCTGGAGAGGCCAAAAGAGGGTGTTGGATCCCTTGGACCTAGAGTTACAGGTGGTTATGAATCACCTGATGGGAGTGCTGGGGACTTAACTTAGGTCCTCTGGAAGATCAGCAGGTGTCCTCACCTGCCGAACTATCTCCCTACCCTTCCTTTTTTTTTTTTTTTGTTGGTTTTTTTTTGAGACAGGGTTTCTCTGTAGTTTTGCGCCTTTCCTGGAACTCACTTTGTAGACCAGGCTGGCCTCGAACTCACAGAGATCCTCCTGCCTCTGCCTCCCAAGTGCTGGGATTAAAGGCGTGCGCCACCATCGCCCGGCAATACCCTTCCTTCTACCTTATTGTTTGAGACAGGTCTCTTAATGGACTTGGAGCTCACTGATTGGTCTAGACTGGCTGGTCAGCAACCTTATTGGATCCTCCTCTCCCCATACCACCCCCAGTGCTGGGATTACAGATGCACACTGCCAGACTGGGTTTACGATGTGGATGCTGGGGATCCAGCTGAAGTGTTCAGGCCTGTTTGGCAAGCACTGTACTGACCAAGCCATTTCCCTGTCTCTACATGGTCCTTTTTTTTAATCAACCTTGAGACAGCGTCTTCATTTCTATTTTCCTTCAATGAAGATAAGGGCACTTTCCCCACATCTGTCATAATGCACAGACAGGCGGTTACCAGTTAATGTACATTGGTATATTAGTAATGATGTATCAAGTACATATATATATATATATATATATATATATATATACTCACTAGCATAGCTAGATATCAGATGTGGAATACCAAGCAAGTGACTTGTACACAGTAGGTGCTCAATGAGCAGCATGTTGACATAAGCATGTCTATTACACAATAGAACATTTCTTAATTTAAATAACCACCGCCAACCAAAACACTGAGTGGTGGAACCCATTCCCAACAGATACATCTACAATATAACTCCTTCACCCAAGGCCCAGGGATCATTGCAGAAGAGGAGGTGGAAAGATTGTGTCCTAGGAATGTCAGAAGCCACACCCATAAAGTTTTACCAACATGACTGACAAAATAGATGAACAAGGACAACACACATGCTAATGTGGACGGGAGAGGGCAAGTCTTGGAGGCCTCAACGCTACACAAAGAACCACAGGCAACTACAGAATGTTGAGAGTGGGAGAGATAGTCCTCCTCAGGGAAGAGTACACCAATTGGTTGTCCAATACCCAATAGTCAGCCTTGAAAACACACATACAAGTAACACTATATAAACTGAACAGGTTGGACTTAAATATTCAGGAATATATGTATGTATGTATGTATGTATGTATGTATGTATGTATGTATACATACACATGCACACACATATGCATGTAACAATGAATGAAAAAGAGACCATGAGTTTGAGAGAAAACAAAGTGGGGGTAGATAGGAGGAACTGGAGGCAGGAAAAGGAAGGGAGAAATTATATAATTTCAAAAATTAAATAATTTAAAATATTATTACACAGTTACTCATTCTAACCATCCAGGTCTTTTGATATGGGTACATATTCTTTATTGTAAAATTTGTATACTACAATATTATTCATTGTAATAGTTTTAAGTACCTAAAGTCTTAGAGGAAGTACTTAGGATGTTAATTCATTGGTTGTGTGGAATTCCCAAGTTAGTCTCCCTGCCAATCAGTGGATAACTATGATGCTCAATAATGTCACATGTCATGCATGACCAAACAATGATGACATCTAACGGTGAGCACTTAGACATTGCCTCTCTGATCCCATGTATTGAAGACCTGGACTGTAGCTGATGGCACTGTTAGGAAATGGTGACAACTTCAGGGATGTGGCCTTGTGGGAAGTAGTGGGTGGGAGGGGATGTCCTTGAAGAGTATATTGGGACCCTGAGACATCCCCCCATTTCCTAACTGCCTTGGAACCCAGCAGGTAAATCTAGTCTTGTTCTCAGTCACCTCACTATGGCTATGCTTCAGAGAAGAACCCAACAGGATGCTCTACACCCGTGGGAAGATAGTTCACCCCAGTAAAAACACATAGGCATGGACTAGTAATAAGAGTGATGCACCCCCAATTCCATCTTTCTTTTTTTGTGGGCCAGTGATGGTGGGGAGGGAGCTGGGAGAATGAGCCTCTCAGTACTAACTGAGAAAAGAAAGGAAGTATTTAGAAGAAGACCTGTTTAGCTGAGCCGAGGCAATCCTTTTTAGCTGCTGGGCAGGAAGAGTTGTAACGCTGTGAAGCCCCTTCCCAAGTTTTCAGCATTAAAAGAGACATGATGAGAACTCCGGCAAAATGAAATTGCCACCAGTGAATATGTTAGACTGGGAGAAGAGAAGTAGGGTAGAGAGTCCAGCTGAGAGACATCCCAAGGGACCACAGGGCAGATGGTGAGGCTAGAGCTGGAGGAGTGACTCTGGGGACAGACACTGGAGGGGAAGAGTGGCCAGGACAATGTCTACTAAAGTCAAGTTGAAGCTGGGAGTGTTGGCTTATGCTTGTAATCTTAGTACTTGGGAGTCAGAGGCAGGAGGATGGCCGTGAGTGGGAGGCTCACGGTGGACTATGTGGTGAGCCCCAGACCAGAATGGGCTGCACAGTCCAGCCCTGTTTCAACTTGACTGCCAGAGTCCAACCTATATGACCGATAGAATGAGTTAGCTTCTGCTGAAGAATGACAGGAAAGCTTCAAGGATAAGAGAATATGGGGGTGGGGAACATGGATGGACACAGAGGGTGAAATGCTCACAGAATGCATGAGAACTTTGTCTACAGACTGAAATGGGAAGTGAGAGTTGGGACTTACAATCCCTGCAGGGCCAGGAGGGTTAAGACCTCAGGCACATGAAGATTTGAAGGCAGAGAGGGCAGAGGCAAATCAAGAATGATAAAGACAGACAGACAGACAGACAGACAGACAAAAAGGAGAGAAGTCCAAAGAGACAGGGCTGTAGACAAGAGGAGAACTGAGAGCTGTGTGCCCTGGGAGAAATGGAGGATGCATTTGGAGGCTGAGGGAGCTGACACATAGAATGGAAGGTCAGGGAAGGTGAGCTCTAAGGAGAGGCCCCGCCACAGGCACCCATGAGGAAGTTGCTTAAGGAGCGTGGAGGAGGAAGAGCGGTAAAGGACGTTGGGTGAGCAAGCATGAAATGTCAATGGATGACGGTGACAGGAGATAGATTTGAGACGAGCTCACATGGTAGAAGGATCCAGAGAGAGCTTATTTTGGATAAAGGAACCAATGGTCACAGACTAAGAGGGAGACGATGCATTAGAGGCAAAACAGTATCTGACCGACTCAGCTGGGCAGAGGGCTCTGAGGGCCCAAGGAGGGATAAGCCTTGTAAAGCTTTCTTTAGCACTCAAGGAAGGAGCAGATGAGGAAGCATGCAGACGTGGAGGAGAGACAAGGAATGCATAATGACTTATGAGGGAAGGCCACCCCCAGAAAACAGCGGGGGTGTGGGCAGCAGAGAAGCTCTAGGAAGGAAGAAGGCAGTAATAAACACCAGCCATGGAATTAGGAGACAGAAAGCAAAGTCTACCAAGCAGTAGGGAGGCCGACTGAGATGGATGGCACACAGATAGAGCAGATCGGTTGGCTTGTCTCCAGGAGTTGATGCTGTACTGGGTGGGCAGGGCACGCACATACATGCATATATTTTACACATACACACATATATACATGGATGGATACATTTCACATACATACATGAAACAGAAGGTCGGAGTTAGAATATGTGGCCAGGAGAGGGACTGCTGTTAGAGCAGAGGCGGATGACTAGAAGGTGTATGCAGTGGGTTATGATGACAAACACGTCAAAGTCAGGGTCGCTGAGAGGAGTCCTGCTCAGAGCTTCCTCGAAAGATAACAGGTTCTGGCCAGACCTGGTGATACTTGTCTGTTTTCTAGCACTGGAGAGGCAGAGGCAGGAGGATTATAAGTTCCAGGCCAGTCTGGAGAGTTGTAAGGCTACAGAAGAAAACTCTGCCACAAAACACCAAATATGACAAACAAAATGCACCCTGGAAACAGCTAATCACCAGTCTCCAATTGTGTCTGCACCTTTGAACACATATAATATTTGTTCTAGGCTACCGTGTTCAGACAATGACCAAGCTGTGGGGTTCTCACTTCCTACACTGGTGCTTCCCTACCACACAACACAACATTTGTTCAGGGTCTTCTCAGTGGCTTGGCTGAAATATTCTTCTAAAGGGCTCATGGCCTGAGCTCTTCCTGTCCAGCTCTCCTTTCCTGTTCCCATTTCACAGGTACAGGAACTGCCTAGACATTTGAAGGGTCTAAGGACACGAGACTTTATTCCTGCTACTTTATACTTCACAGGCATTTCCCCCAGTGAAGCCCTTGAAGATCTAAGTCTGTTCTGGGTCTGCTTTGGTGGAGTCTTGAATTATTGCTCTTATTAGTAGAGAGGCTGGTGACTGGAATGTGTACACATTGAGGTAGGACTACAGATATGTGAAGCTAATACAATTCTTTTTTGAAATAACTACAGATTCACAGTAAGCAAAGATAATAATGCCCCAGGTCCTTTACCCAGTTTCCTCCAATGGTAACATCTTATACAATCTTATTATGACATTAAAACCAAGACAATGGCATTGACATAATACTGTTGCCAATTTATATGATTTTATGCAATCAAGTTCTCATGTCTCTGGCTACCCATAGTTACTGATCACATAAAAGCCACTAAAGTAACAGTTTATTTCCATGTCAGTCAGCTCTATAAGCTAAAGGTATGGAGAATGCTTACATAAAGCTTTAGGCAGAGAGACAGGTGGACAGTGGAAGATATCCATTTAGGAAAAAGCCATCCATCCATCCATCAATCCATCCATCCATCCATCCATCCATCCATCCATCTATGAACCTTTCCACCCATGAACCCATGAATTCATGCATATGCACACTCATCCATTCATCTATCAATCCATCTATCCATCCATCCATCCATCCATCCATCCATCCATGCACCCTTTCATCCATGAATCCATGCATGCAGTCATGCATCCATGCATCCACACATACATCCATTTATCTATCCATTCACCCATTCTTTCTCAGCTTTTCTTAAGTGTCAGGAGCTCCACACTGAAGCTATTGCATTGAAATAAACATTGTTGGACTCAGATGCATTCAGCAACTGGGACAGGTTGTTTGGGGGTGGGGAAAAAGGTATACAGATCTGTCCTAGGAACATTTCCACGTTGGCAGCATTTCAACTGATAGCAACCTTCTGCTCAATGGCCAGGATCAGACCTTTTTATGAGTCATTGTAAAGTGCTAAGTGCATTGACATATACTTCATAAATGCTAAATAATAACAAGTCAGTGAACCTAGAAGTATTGGATTCAGTATTCGAGACATTAAATCCAAGTTATGCTGTTCTAGAAGCCAGGCAAACAAATAAATCAACCCCAAATCAAATAAAGCCACATCCACCCCAGCCAGCAGTGGGTGTCGTCTGGAATGTTCTTTATGGGTGAGTGGCTCTCTCATGAATGGGCACTTGTTAGTATTTTACCTGACAGATCACCCACAACGCCTTGCCTGTGATTTGGGAGAAGAGTTTTATATTCAATCCACAGTAGACAACAGTGACACTATATTCTTAAGGCTCCATTTCCCTTTATTTCATGCCAGAAAATCATATCTGCTGAAGCCCTGGAGAAGAGCAGCTGTCACCCCACTGAGCAATTAGACTGATCCTGGTGGGGAGCCCCTGTACGCAGCACTGGGAGACAGTGTTTGTATTTCAAAGCCAGGATTTAGTTTCCCTCTAAGATGTGAGTCTCTTTAGGGGTCCTTGTGATTCCTCAAGGCACACAATGTGGAATGTTTGCAATGCCACATAATCCTGTATTGGCAGCAGAAATGGACTGTGGTATGGCCTGGGTGGTTTTCCGATCCTCTGTCTAGAGCTGAAACTATGGCCTGTTGCAGTCTGATTTGGAGATCTGTTGACGCCATCTCTTTTCTCTAGGAACCCATCTTGGTTCTACAAATACACATTTACCTGAACACACATCCTTTTAGGCATATTACAGTGATGGTCCCTTGGGGAGCAAAGCCCCACTTGGTGTGGCCAAAGACTGACCTCAAAGCAGATCATAAGTTAGAAGATGATGACAGCGATATCTCAGGAAGCAGCATCCATTGATATGCTCACATTTGGAGTACCAGATAGGAGGAGATGCCATTCTCCAATAGTCCTTTCTAAAGGAAATGGAATCTCATTCATTAGCAGGCAAGGGGAAGAAAGCCAGAGAGGCGCTCTCGACGCTCAGGCCTAGCAGAGGAAGTGTTGAGTGGAAGATAACACCCAAAGGGATGGTACAGAGCCCAGGATCAAAGGGTAAAGTCATCATCAGATGTTGAACTTGCTAGTTCTATTTCCACAAATGCAAAGGGGAGCCTGGCTCACCACATCTGCATGGTGCGCACGCAGCTCATTGTGTCTCACAGCTCCGAGTGCAAACAGAACAATGTGTTAGTGCTTCCCTTACACAATAGCATGGCTCAGCCACCTGGAAGTGTGCCAGAAAGGCAGACTTCTTGAACCTCACAGATCCCAACTTGGGAGATGTGGCAAAAGGGTTGGGGAATGACTTTTATAGCAAGCCCTCCAGCGATGGAAGCACCCCCACCGGGCTGTCCATCACGCTTCTGAAGTCGTTGCTGTGTTTTTCAATTCTCACAAGAGTGAAACACATTAAAGTTCAAGGAAGCACATTCAAAATAATTCCCTTCAAATGTTTCATTTCACAGGTGTAAGAATTGAGAGGTCAAGAAATTGTCACAAGGTCACCAAGCTGATGACACACAGAAAGTTAGGGTAACTCATCACAGTGTCCTTTGCACTCACTATACGATTCCATTTGGTGTTTTTTTTTTTTTTTTGTCCTTCACGTCTGGTATGTCCATTCACATAAGTAGAAACTAGAAAGCATTTGCATTACATTATAATATGATTATAATATTGGAAATGTAATTATAACCATGCCATCACCTTGATATTCCTTGAAATAGCTAGTGAGAACTTCCACGTTGCCAAGCCAAATATTCAGAAAAATCAGGTTGTGAAAGCAGCTGCACTCACCTTCCTCAGATCCGCCCCAAGGATGACAGCGGGGACTTAGTGTGGTCCTCTGCACAGGAGGATGACCGAGTCACCAAACCGGTGCCTACGAAAAAGCAAAGACAGAGTTTCAATAAAAATAACCTCATTGAAAACAACAACATCAGCAACGCATGCTGACCACACACTGCGCGGCAAGCCAGCCAGCTTAAAGAGTCATAATTCCACTCATCATCTCTAAGTCAGCAACTCACTTCACATCGTGTGGCCATTGTCCATTTAGAAAACAGCTCTGGCTCTCCAAATATCTAGGTGTTTCTTTAAATTTTTTAAAATTGACATTTAAGTGTGTGTGTGTGTGTGTGTGTGTGTGTGTGTGTGTGTGTGTGTGTGTGTGGTGTGTGTGTGTGTGTGTATACACCATGGTGCATGTGTGGAGGTCAGAGGATAATCTTTAAGGAGCTGGTTCCTTCCTTTCACAGTGTGGGTCCCAGGGACTGAACTCAGCCCACTAGATTGGCCGCAAGTACCTTGACCTGCTAAGGCCTCTCTCCAGCCCCACGATATTTCTTGGCAATGACTATGTGAAGATTAATCCATGGATAGGATTCTGAATTGTGAGAGACGGGCATCTTTGATATGAGACTCTGAGAGCCTTTTGTTCCTAGATTATTCTCTTTAGATAACACACAGAGAAACAAAGAGCCACCACATCAAATGAGTGAGGAGTCAGAGAAAGCACGAGGGAACCGGTTAATAATTTACAAGGCTGCATTCATGGGCTGGTTGTTGGAAGGACTCATTCATTTATTTTTATTTATTCTTTCATTTGTCGAGACAGGGTTTCTCTGTGTAGCCCTGGTTGTCCTGGAACTCGCTCTGTAGACCAGGCTGGCCTTGAGATCTACCTGCCTCTGCCTCCCAAGTGATACTCATTTCTTTGAGATATAATTAAATCTTTATATGTGCCAGGTAGTTGTTCTGCTCTACAAGATGTTAAGTTTCCCACCATGAAGCAGATTGGTAGAAAAGGTGGTAAGTTCCCATCTCTAGTCCTTTGTAACAGGGTCAAGGTCTAAAGTCATGGAGACTCACTTGGGACTCAGGAAGCTGGAGTCCAGTTCTGGGTAGCCTAGAACTATAGGTGGGGTCTCAGTATGAACATAGTCGAGATTTGGGGACAAATAATCATGGGGACTGTCTGTACATTGTAGGCTCTTCAACAGTATCCCTGCCCTCTCTCTTCTCTGTGCCGGGACTGTCCCTCAAAAGCACTGGCTCAACACGTCTCCAGATACTGCCAAACGCTCTCTGGGATGAAATTGTTACTGGGTGGAAAACACTGGATTATGGTGTTGAGAATGATTTTTAGCATCTTTTTGAGACATCATGCATGAGTTTTCCACATACTATCACATTTAGAGTTGACCTTCAAATTAAATATTACTTCTTTCCCATACATTGGATACCCAGATCCAGAAACACTAAGAACATTGTGTATGGTACAATTCTCAAGAGCTAGAGGAGATCAGAACCTGGGACTATTTGACTTCAAGGCTCATTGTTCCTCATTTTTTGCTTTTACTATGAAACTATTTATAAAGTTATTAATTTAAAATTTTTCATGTGCATCAGTGTTTTGCCTGCCTGCATGTATATTTGTGTACAATCTGTGTGCAATGCCCGTGGAGGCCAGAAGAGGGCATTGGATACCTTGGGACTAGAGTTACAGAAGGTTGTGAGCCCCCTTATGAGTGTTGGGAACCAAACAGGGGTCCTCTGGAAGAGCAGCTAGTGCGCTCAACTGCAGAGCCATCTCTCTAGCCTTCTTGCTATGAAGTATGTTTAACACTCAGAAAATAAAAAGCGCAGGGAAAAATGCTCAAATATTCAGCCCTTCAGTAGAATGAATGGTAATATTTATGCACATTTTGCTCTACATCTGTTTGGAGAGAGTGAAATGCTGTCACAGGTGAATCTCCTTTTCAGATTTTCTTGATTCTGTTTGTCATACTTTCTTGTCCAAGTGACCATTCTACTGGAGCTGATGCCATATCCTGCCTGAAAGGGACTTTATGCTTTCCTTACATGTATGCAACTACACTCAAAAGTATTTGGTATTCTATAAACACGCACATCAAGTACCTACACTTTTGCAAATTGCTTTTTAAATTCAACATTAAGGTGTTTTTTTGTGTGTGTGTGTGTGTGTTTGTTTTTATGAGACAGGATCTCACTATGTAGCTCAGGCTGGCCTTGAACTCACAATCCTCTTGTCTCAGCCTCCTGGAAGCGGAAATTATAGATGTGAATCCTTTGGTGGACACGTGAGCTATCTTTCCTTCTTTATTGCTACAACGTGCACTGCTGGAAATATGGAAATATGGCTGTGTGTGTATGCACACGTGGGAACATTTAGGAAACACAGGTGGCTGTGGGTGAGATGCCAGGGTGACAGGATGAGCATGTCTTTAAAGTTATTAGATATTGGCAAATTGCTCTCCGAGATAATGGTGCTAAATTACACTCTTTCCAATACACAGCAAGAATGTCTCTTGCTATCCTTGCCAACCATCCGTATTTTCAAACTTTATAATGTTTTCCAGTCTGGTTGGGGTGAAATA
This sequence comes from Peromyscus californicus insignis, assembly GCF_007827085.1. NCBI lineage: Eukaryota > Metazoa > Chordata > Mammalia > Rodentia > Cricetidae > Peromyscus > Peromyscus californicus. The sequence continues at coordinate 102,696,478 of NW_026294606.1, forward strand.
GCGCATAATTATGGTTTCAAACACTCGTGTCCTTAACCACTCCTCTTACTGTCTTCACTTCTGGAAGCTTCATTTACACAAACATGGAGAACCTGCCTTAGCCTGTTTTTCGGAGTTGTCCTAAATGTGAGTGCATTTTGTATACACGAAGTGCCATCTTTGCACACTGCTGGTGTTGGGGAGAAAACATGTGCTTGCTCTAGAGGAAGCGAAATGACGATGTGGACCAAATTTCAAATCTACACATATTTGCTTTGAACTTATAAATCATTTCAGAAATTACAAAAATGTTATAAAAATAGTGCAAAGAATCCCCACACACCCAGACTGTTCTATCTCAACATTTTATCACATCTGCATTCAAGAGGAAAAGCTGTTGCATTCTTTCATCCACCTTTCTGTGTATCTCTGGGTGCACACGCAGATACATACACATCACTTTTTCATTGATTTTATCCCTGAAAAATTTTGGAAACAAAGACACTGTTATATAACATCAGAAAAGGTGGTAAAAAAGGAAATTAACATTAATATAATACTGCAGCCTGCATGTCTTATTTACCCTTTATCCACCATCATATCATATCCGTGTTTTCAGAGTATGAGAGTCATTTTGCCTTTTCCAGATCTAAGGGTTCACTGCATTTAGAGTCCTGTCTTCAATCTCCCCTCTTCTCTCCCCCTCTCTCAAAAATTTTATTTGAATATATGCACCAGCAAACAGCTGGTGCCACAAAAGCCAGAAGAAGGAATCGGATCATCGCCTGGAGTTGGCGTTACAGGAGTTGAGCTGCGTGACATCAGTGCTGGGAACTGAACTCAGGTGTTTTGAAAAAGTGGCAGCTACTCTTAACCACTGAGCCATCTCTCCAGGCTCCAGTCCCATTTAACATGGATTAATCCTTAAGTCTTCAAGAACCTCATACTTCTGAAAAGTATTGCTTGATCTGTTACTTTATACAGTCTCCCTCAGTAGAGTCCCTCAGTTTTGGCTTTTGAGGTCCTCATGATTAGATTCAAGCTTTTTTTTTTTTAATTCTTTAATATATACATATATACATACTTTTTATACACACACACATATATATCTATATACTTTTTAATATATACATATATACGTACTTTTTTTTCTTTTTTAGTTTCCCAAGACAGGGTTTCTCTGTGTATCCACTGTGGCTGTCCTGGAAATTATTTTGTAGACCAGGATGGCCTCGAACTCACAGAGATCTGCCTACCTCTGCATCCCGAGAGCTGGGATTATAGGCGTGCGTCACCACTGCCTAGCATGATCCAAGCTCTTTTTATTTTTTTTTAAGAAAGTATCAGAGATGTGATATGTTGCTGTAAATATGTAGACACACTATGTGTCCTATGTCATTTGAAGCTATTTTAAAAAACAATTTCATTATAGCAGTGTCTTCTGGGTTTTTATTTTCACTTTGTAATTATTAAGTATCTTTCAGGGAGATACTGTGAGACTGGAATATGCTATTCATATCAGCAAGGACCCATGGATTTATTTATTTATTTTGGTTTTTTGAGACAGGGTTTCTCTCTGTAGTTTTGGTGCCTGTCCTGGAACTCACTCTGTAGCCCAGGCTGGCCTTGAACTCACAGAGATCCGCCTGCCTCTGCCTCCTGAGTGCTGGGAATAAAGCCGTGCACCACCACCGCCCGGCTTCATGGATTTAATTAATGGTTTGTACCTATCTTTATGTACTTTGATGTTCACTTTTCCCATGCTTCACCATCCTTGGAACTGGCATCTGTATCTTTGGACAGATTTCCATTTTGACTGACCACCTTTCTGACAAAGGAAGACATTCCAGGTCTATGATGTACCTCCCCGGTCCGTTACGGAACTGTCCATTCTCCAAGGGTTCTTGATCCCTTCAAGTGGAAAATGGCATTTAGGAATCAAGGTCAGGGTGCTAGGTGTGTTCCCTGCTATTGGCACGCAACCTAAACCTAGCAATCATGGGTTCAACAGCAATTTCCCACTGAACAGGTACATTTACTGTCGACTTATATATGAAGTTATTAACTATAGTATTATATGGAGAAGCAAAAGATTGGGCACAGCCCACTGATATGTCAATAGGGGTCTGGTTGGATAAATTATTTAAATCCATATGCTGGAATATTTATTAGCCACAAAAGATTAAAGTCATATCAAAAATTTAAAAAAAACCACACAACTATGAGTTGGAGAGGTGGCTCAGTGGTAGAGTGCTTGTAACATAAGAATGAGGACTTCAGTTGGTCTCTTCAGAACTAATGTACAAGCTGGCCATGTTGATGTGTGTTTGTTACCCTGGGACTAGGGTTGGAGATAGGTGAAGCCCAGGAATTCGCTGGCCACCCTGTCTTGCCAAAATGGTTAGCTCCAGTATCGACCCTAGAGCAACATGCCCAGATTATTTGCTATGATGGGTTCAAACAATACTTTTTATTGTTTTATTATGTATAGGGGTGTTTTGGCTCCATGTATGTGTATGTACCACCATGTGTGTGCCTGGTACCTATGGAAACCAGAAGAGGGCATTAGATCCTCTGGAACTGGAATTTCAGATGGTTTGAAGCTGACATATGGGTGCTGAGAATCCATCCTGGGGCATGTGGAAGAGCAGCCAGTACTCTTGACCACAGAAGCATTTCTTCAGCCTAACTGTGGTAGATTTACAGCCTATGAGTTCCTGTAACTACATTTATCAAGCAAGTTGGTTTACTTCCCCATTGTAATGATGCAATATGAGACCCAAGCCTTTGTCATAAGGGATCTCAAAGTCTCTGCTTTCGCTCTCTTAGAAGGTACTGCCCTGTGAAAAAGCCTGGGGTAGGCTGTGGGACGATGAGAGACTATACATGGAGTTGATCTGAGAGGCCGTGGTGGGGGCCCTTATATACTAACCAATTGGCCAGTGGCCAGACATATATGCAAGATCCCCCAGATCCTTCAGCCCCTACCAGCAGACCACAGAGAACAACCGAGTTGTCTCAGAGGAGAGATGGTGTAAGGACTCAGGCACCCCAGCCAACCTACAATGAGCTAAATAACAAATCCTTGTTGGATCAAGTCAGTAAGTTTTGTAATTCTTTGTTACATAACAAAAGCCTATGGGTGATGAACTCAAAGTTGACCTCACTTCACTAAGCACATGATTACAATGTAATATGAAAGATGGGGGACTGATTTCCCCTAAGACTGACTTTCTTTCCCACATATTACTTGGTCTTGGTCTTTTCTTTCCCAGAAACCCTTGCCTCTGCCTAGGACCTTGTAAAGCAGAGAAAATCTGTGTCTTCCAGAGTCCCAGAACATTGTAGCAACAGCAAGTGATTGGGGTCAGCTGTGGCTGCAGAATTCCTTCTGTCCCACCCTTTGCCTCCCATATTCTAACCCTGGTTATAGGCCATACAAATCACACTGTCATTAGATTATTCCCACAGGGCCTGACATTGGCTGGAAGATCTTAGTAAGAAGGAAGAACATCCTCTGAGATGAAGCCTGGATTGAGTTTCTTGAGTCAGAGGACCTCATGTTTTCATTTTCTATTCTCTTGCCCATCATTTCTCCTTAAGAAAAAAAAATTGATTTTAATGTGTGTGTGTGTGTGTGTGTGTGTGTGTGTGTGTGTGTGTGTGTGTGTCTGTGTATGAACACTCATATATTATGGCATGTATATGGAGTCAGAGGACACCTTTTGGTATGTGGGTTCTGGGAATCAAACCCTGGTTGTCAGACTGGTACTGCAAGCCCTTTACCCACTGAACCATGTTACCCGCCCTCATTTCTTCACTTACTTGGTTTTATTAGTAACCTTCCCTCTGTTCCCTCAAGGTATCTGTGTCATTCTTAGAAACAAACAGAGAACTTCTTGGTTCCCATTACATTTCAGGTCTATGTCCTCTACTTCTACCTTTTGAGATTGTAAGATATTTACATCGTCCCCCCTTCCCTTTCCTCCCTTCAGACCTTCTCACACACCTGTCTTGTTTCTCTTTCAAAGTCAGTCTCTTTTTTCGTTGTCATTACATACACACACACACACACACACACACACATAAACGCACGCACACATTCGTAAGTACAGCCGCTCAGTCTGGATGACGTCACTTGTGTGTATTTCGGGGCTGACCCTTTGGTGTTGGGGGACCAGTTGATGTGCTCTTCTCTCTCAGCATTCCTCAGCTGCTTATACTTCTTCGTGGAGGCTTGAGGCCTGTGTGCTTCACCCAAGCCTTTCCTTCTTAACCAAAGGAACATTTGAAACCAACGAAGTCGGGTGTTTGTTTCTCCAGTCTCTGAAGCCCCCTCTCCACCTGCGTGGGTCTGTCTGCTGCAGTTAAACGTGAGAACAGATCACCCATTTTAGGTTTGGAGGATTCCAGGACACTTTTTTCCTAGTTATTTCTCTCTCTACGTGTTGGTAGTGAAGGTTGGGAAGACATGATGGAGCACAAAGAAGGAAACAGACCAATTTTGCACCCCACAATAAATGAGCAACGACCCTCTTTTATTGCCTAGACTGATGCTTTCAAAGAAATGTGGTGGCCTAAGCTGGAAGCATGGTGGTGGTGGGGACTGGGATTGGCTTTCTTCAGTGGTATAGCCATTGGGAAGTTGCTAATGTTCCTATAAACAACCTGTAAGTATCTCTAGTGAAACCCATTGGGACACACACACATACACACACACAGGCACACACACATGCTTGCACACACACAGAGGCACACACACACATACACACACACACACACGAAAGTAGAAACGTGGAAGAAGGGCTGGTTGGGAAGAGGAAGGGATCAGTGCAAGTAGAATAAGAGTGTGCAGTAGGGAATGATCAAATAAGATCAAAATATGTACATGAATGAAAATGAAGCCCATCGTGTATAATTACTATATGCTCATTAAAGACACTTTAAAAAAGAAGTTTGGTGGACCAAGTTATCCTTGGGTTGCAGCTGGCTCTCCCTTGCAAAAGAGTGACTTCTCTGCCCTGTAGCATTTCGGGGAGAAGTTGTAGGTGATGCACGTTTTTTCGAACACTGTGTGAGTAAGTGGGAGGGCAGAGCGGAGTGCCAAGCACTACACGTATGGCTATGGCCGGGAGGAGGAAGGAAGTGCGCTTGCGCGGTTTCTCAGCTAGACCCGCTCAGGCCCAGGCCCACGGGAGACTGACATTTAGACAGTCGCTCTCAGCCACCAGCACAGTGCCCGTGCAGGGCAGAGCCCTGAATGGCTTTGGCATCTGTTTTGTCCTGCCTCATGCCCACATACTGGGACTTCTTGTTTACACCCAATAGCAATTAGCACCGTGGTAAAGGCCTTGTGCTCTGTGCTAATTCACAAGAACAAGCGTGTCTGACTCTGTTGAGAATTACAGCTTTTCATGGAGGAGGGCTCCGGGCACACCTGCCCTTTCATTTAGGCCTTTGTTTTAAAATGAGGGGTTGGCGCAACCCAAAATGTTGCATTGTCTCCTTGTTGAAGGATAACTATGGAGACCCAGGGGAGGCTGTGGCTGGGGCCTGATTTTTGGCCCTGAACATAAGCTTTCTGCCCCAGAAGGACAGTGTACAGCTGGGGGCCCAAGCAGCTATTCACAGCTAGCCAGCACTAACAGGGTGGCCCCGGGAACACCCCTGGGCATGCAGATGCCTGGCTCACAGCAGTACCCACCACTGGAGACTGTTCTGAAACCACCATGCACAGGTAGGAAACAAAGACCCGGGCTAACCTCACGCTGGCGTTGAAAGTTCTTTGGTTAGTTTTGTTAAGCCTCCTCGTCTGACCAGACATCTGCTTTTATTCTACAAAAGCACCCTGTCTGGATTAGAATCATTCGCTGGTTGGCCTTTCGCTTTGTTTTAAAGTTAGGCTTACTAAGATATTAATTATATTCAAGAAAATTCTCCCTTTTTTTTTTGGTTTTTCGAGACAGGGTTTCTCTGTGTAGCTTTGCGCCTTTCCTGGAACTCACTTGGTAGTCCAGGCTGGCCTCGAACTCACAGAGATCCGCCTGGCTCTGCCTCCCGAGTGCTGGAATTAAAGGCGTGCGCCACCACCGCCCGGCAATTCTCCCTCTTTAAAGAGTATGGTGTAGTGAGTTTTGACAGACACAGCCAGACAGCTGTCACCAAATCAAGGAGTAGAGTGATTCTACTATTTGTTCCTTTTTGCAGGGCTGGGTGGATGGCTCAGTGGGCAAAGGAAAAGGCTTATTCAGCAGACACTGCCAACTTAAATCCTGCATCAAGGGAGGCCAAGGCAGGAATCCACTTCAGGAACTAGAAGCAGGAACTGAAGCAGAGACCCCGGAGCAATGAAGGTGCTTACTGGCTCACTCCTTCTGGCTTGACTCAGCTGCCGCTCAGGCCCAGCTGCCTGGGGTTGGTACCACCATAGTGGGATGGACCTTCCCACATCAATTAGCAATTAAAAAAAATGCCTCACAGACACACCAGTCTGATGTAGGCAATTTCTTAGTAGAGGTTCCCCCTTCCCAGGTGACTGGCGCTGCTTAGTGTCAAGTTGACAGCTGAAGTTGATGCCTGACTCAGAAAATAAGGGGGAGAGTGATTGAAAAAGATTCCAATGTCAACACTTGGTTTTCATGAACACACACACACACACACACACACACACACACACACACACACACACACACTCCCTTGCCCTTTTCCTGCTCTCAGACCAAGCACTCATAAATCTGATTGTGTCCCTACTTTTCTACCTTTTCTAGGACACAATATCCATGGAATCCTTCTGTAAGCATTTTCATTTTTGTGAGGACTTTTTTTCATTTTCATAGATTTATCTTTGGTGTAACAGGCACCAGCAGTTAGTTCTGTTTTCATTGCTAAATAGTATTCCTGGGTGGGATGTGTCAGTTTATTTCCAAGTGGGTGGACATCTGGGTTGTTTTCAGCTTTTAGTACCATGGCTCACACTGCTGTTAGCATTCATGTATAGATAGATCTCTTGTGGGCCTCTATTTTTAGTTCTCAGGTAGATTCCTACAACTGGGGTAACTTGATCCTTGGTCCTATGTTTAACTCTGTGGGAGACTGATTAAGAATTTTCCAAAGTGGATCTACTGTTTTTTTCATGACTATCTACAGTGAATGCTAGTTATGGTGTCTTCATTTTCTTGTCAACACTTGCTATTGTAAGTTTTGTTATTCTAAGTATATAAAGCTATCTTATGATCTTAGACAGCACTTCACTAATGATGGAAGATTCTTTTCATACTATTATTTATTTTTTTAAAAAAATAAAACCTCCTTGAATCCACTCTGTTATGGAATAATCTTTTTGTACACTGTGAAGATGTGTCTTTGCCGAGGTGCCTTCAGATTGGCTTAATAAAAGCTGACTGGCCAATAGCTAGGCAGGAAGAGGTTAGGTGGGAGAGCCAAACTACAAGGACATTGGGAAGAAGAAGGGCGGAGTCATGAGGAGTCACCAGTCAGATGCAGAGGAAGCAGTACGTGTAGAAGATGAGGTAACAAGCCATAAGCCATATGGCAGCATGTAAATTAATAAATATGAGTAATTTTAAGTTGTAAGAGCTAGTTAATAATAAGCCTAAGCTATTGGCCAAGTATATATAATTAACAATAATTCCCTGTGTGGTTATTTGGGAGCTGAATGGCAATGCAGAAACTTCTACCTATACCACTCTGTTCAAATTCTTGTTGAAAATGGTTCTCATCCAACCTATTCTTGCAGAGATTTATCAGGTCACTCCATAGTACCCCAAAACATGAAGCCCAGGAAAGTCAAAACAGCAACAGAGATGCTCCTGGCAAAAGCCAATGCCTTTAGCTAATTCTCTCTCCTGCAGGGCTCAACCTGAGGCTGTAATTGAATTTTCATAGCCCTCATGGCTTCCAGTTCCAAGTTCAACACAAGCAGGTACTCAGACACATTCTTGTATCATACAGTAGTTTTATGCAAAAGACAAACAAGTATTTTGCACTGAATATTGGATGGTTGACTGAGGAAAAATTATGGACATCATGGGAGTGTGCTCAGGTTTGGCAGGGAATGTAAAAACCAGAGAGGGCTGGTGGATTGCTTAGAGATTCTTTACAGTGGAGGGTGCAATGGTTTCATTCTGCAATGTTCCTGGAAGGCTCAGGTTAAGTTTGTTGATGTGGACTTTTGGAATTGATGGGATCACAAGGGCTCTGACTTCATTGATGGAGTTATAACCTGATGGCATCATTGTGAGATGGAGACTTAAGTTGTGGAGTGTACCTGGAGGAGGTGGGTCAGTGGGATGTGACATTGATGGATGCATCTTATGTCTGGTCCCTCTCATTGCTCTGCTTCTTGTCAGCCACAAGGTGAGTGGTTTCACTTCAATACATGCTTCCTGCCATGTGTTCTTTTTCACCACGGCCCATGAACAATGGAGCCAAGTGACTTTGACCTAAGACCTCCAATACTGTGACCCCCAAATAAATCTGTTTTAACTTGTATATGGCACATATTTTGTCACAGTGATGCAAAGTAACAATGCAGAGGGCATCAATGCCATGCCATATAGAGGTTATTGTCCCATCCAGGCTGTTCATTAGAACCAGATGGAGACTTTACACAATGCAGGTGTCCATAACTAGAAGATTTACCTTAAAAATAATGGCACTTAGGTTTCTGAGTCTTACTTGCGTGGGTTTTAGCAGTTCTATAGTTTTTGTCTTAGTAAGTGTGATATTGCTGTGAAGAGACACCATGACCATAGTATTTCTTATAAATATAAGCATCTAATTGGGGCTTGCTTATAGTTCAGAGGTTTAGTTCATCATCCTGGTGGGAAGCATGGTGGCATGCAGGCAGACATGGTGCTAGAGAAGGAGCTGAGAGTCCTACATTGGGATCCATAGGCAGCAGGAAGAAAGGCACTGAGCCTGGCTTGGACTTTTGAAACCTCAAAGCCCATCCCCAGTGACACACTTCTCCAACAAGGCCACACCTCTCAATCCTTTCAAATAGTTTCACTTCCTAAGCATTTAAATATATGAACCTCTGGGGCCCATTCTTATTCAAACCACCACAGTGTTCTATACGGGAAGAGGAGAAATCCAGTTTGCAACTAGAGACTCCAAGAGGTCTCAGAAGCAGGAACCTGGATATGAGTCATTTGTATGGTACCTTTATTCATTTAAAGAAATTCTAAGGGCTAGGAATATAGTTTAATTGGTAAATTGCTTACCTTGTATGTACCAGGCCCTGGGTTTGATCCCCAGCACCGTGAATAATAGGTGTGGTATCATGTACCTGTAATCCCAGTATCACAAGGTAGAGGCAGGAGAGTAAAAAGTTTAGGTAGGACCAGCTTCAGGTACACAGTTAGCTCTGCTGAAGGCCAGCTTGGGCTCCCTGAGACCCAGTCTCAAACAAGCCAGCAAATGAACAAAGAAACTACCCGCCATAGGATTTCCTTCTTTCATCGTTGTTGGTGATTTTATTTTGCTCTGCTTTTCATTAAGAAATTCTCCCCAATCTTGTGTCTGCTCCTGCGGGCCTTCCCCCCACTGACTGTCATGAGCCCAGGGTTGAGCTACACAGTGACAGAGGCATTAATAGAAGGTCAAGAAGATCAAGAGTGGGCTGCAAGCCCTGCGTCTAGGCACCCCCATGAGCTGTTGTTTTAAGATGCTACAGAATGGACCCTTTCCACCCTCTCTCAGACAGGCTTCTTACTTTTAGGTGCTCACTATTGCAATGCATCTTGGGTGCCATGTTCCTTGGCCACCCCTCTCATAATAGCTTCTCTGGGCCTGTTGTCTAGTGCCCATCTTGCAGATCCCTGTAGAGGCAGCATAGCCAGCCAGCAAGAGCTGCAGGCAGATGGTTGAGCCTGCCTGGTAGCCTGGCTTGTAGGTCAGAGTCCCAAACCAGAACCCCACCTGTGCTGCTGACCAGCTTTGGGATTGTTCCCTATTGCTGACTCCCAGGCCTCAGTTTGCTCATCCTTAAAATGGGAGAGACAGTAGGAGCATAGCTTTCAGATGAGGACAGACCAGGATGGCTCTGAGGTGCCTCTACAGGCAGGGGGCTTGGAGAGTGCTCAGTGAAGGAGTGGATCCCACCCTGTTGACTAGACCTGCATCTCCTCTTGTCTCCTCCTGTGTACGGTGCTTGCTCTCTTTAGCATGGTGACAGTACCCTTCTCCCTCCAGTGACCACAAGGCCCTGGGCCACTCTCTCCTCCCTCACCTGCTCCTCTTCTCCCTCAGATGTGGAGATTTTAGATGGTAGGAACAAGGTCACAGGCTTCCTGCTACTCTCTACAGAGTCTCACAAAATGAATATCGTCCACAAATTTGCTAATAGTTGACACTGACCAAATGTCCACAGATAAGCAACTCCTGCCTCAGAGAGGCCAAGGAGCCAGCCAAAGCCACACAGCTCACAGGATAACACTTATCCTTAATAAAGCTTCTATCATTCTGAGGCAAAATGAGAAGAAAGAAGAAGGAAATCACCGTATTTACTGAAAAGACTAGTTTTTACTCTGATATTACAGCCTTCCTATGTTTCGAAAAGGTGTTAAATGCTCTTTTATTAATGGCATGGTATTAAAAATTAGATTGTAGTAAATATTTTGTTATTTCAACACAGCATGTTAGTGGGTAGCCCAGCCTAGGTTCTTAGCACATAGCTCAGGCTAGCCTTGAACTCATAATCACCCAGCCTCAGTCTCCTGAGTGTTGGAATTATGGTTGTGCACCACCATGCTATGCCTTAAAAGATTTTATAATTGCAAAATGCAATAGTCAATACCCTATATAAGTCTCTTGCCACTTTTTGTTGAAATGTTTTTATTGGTTTGAGAGGACATAGCTCAAGGCTTGCTACTCCAAAGCACCGTGCGGTATAGGCCTGACACTCAGTCTGGGTTTGTTATGTAGATACACAAGACATTTTGTCTTCTGATTGCAAGCACTGTGCCAGTGGGAGGAGAGATGCCTTCGGATTCCCGTTAGATGATTCCCATCAGTACTTACTGAGCATCTAACTTGTGCTTCATGATGCTGGAGTCTGAGAAAACAAAACACAGCACCCCTTTGGGCTGAGGAGATGGTTCGATGGGTAAAGCCATCTTCCATGAAAGCATGTGGACTTGAGTTTGGAGCCCCACAACCCAGATGCAGTAGCACATGCCTGTAACCCAGGGCTGGTAGGGCAGACAGGAGGATCCTGGGGAGCTCACTGTCCCACTACTCCAGCTAACTGGGGAGCTCCAAGTTCAGTGAGAGGCCCTGCCCCCCCAAAAAGGTGGAGATTAATAAAGGAAGACATCTGACAATGACCTCCAGCCTTCCTATGTGAAAACTTGGACAAGCATCTACATATGTATGAACACACACACACACACACACACACACACACACACACACTACAACTAATGTCTGAGTGATCTTACTATCAATCCCAGCAGTCTAGGAAAAATTAAAAAAAAATCTCCACACATAGTAAAAATATCAATATTAATATATTATTAGAATACCCAGTCAATAGCAACACTTAATATTTGCGTTTCTTGCTTTAGATGGAGAGGATCTGTATTCCTGCTCTGTAGCGGTCTGTCAGTCCCTGGACAGGCTAAACTGATGAGGGCATTTGAACCCTCAGCTGATAATATTTTGGGGTTCCCATGCTAAAAGGAGGAATTGCAGAGAGCAGTATGATTTCTAGCCCCCAAAGTCCCATAGATCTAAGGGCTCAGGACCATTTGAAGAATATTTATTAAAACATGAAGGATGTGAATGGTCCATAAACCTACTATCTAAATCGTCCCTGCTGGATATGAAATGAAAAGTATTTTACCATGTTGTTAGAAAACTCAACTTTAAAACAAGACACCATAAAATAGAAGTAAATTCTCACTGCTCTCAGTGGGCTCTTTGTAGGCATGTGTCTGAAGTATTTTTGAGTCATGTTTGTATACTCCTATATGTAGAATGTTGGATTCAAGAAAAAAAATCTGTATTTATGGGTTGGGGATGTAGGTTAGGTATAGAATAGGTGTCTAGTTTGTATGAGGCCCTGGGTTTGAGACCAAGCATTTCATCAAAGAGAACACATGTACTCAAATGCCAACAACCATCACCAGTCCTTAGAGACTCCAAAAAAGAGAATGGCAGGACAACTCCCAGCCAGGAACTCATATTCTCAAACTTCTGCATCTTGCCAAGTCAGTGTGGATGGCTGGCATACCCTTTCCTATTTTCCTTCCTGAGTTACTCAGCTTGGTTGGTTTGTACACAACCCAAACTGTGAATCTTTCCTGTTGTTCACACTCCCTTTAGAAATGGCGCCAACTTCAGGAGCCGAAGTCGACCTGTGTTCTCACCTGTAGGTTTCCTCTCGCTCCCTTTGAATGGCTTTCATCTATGTGAAGTTCAGGTTCATTTTGTCCCTAGGCATTCCCATATTCATTAGGAATCCCATCTATTCCTTACTGACTTCTTACACTATAGGTAATTCGTGTTCAGGTCTATTTGTTATTTATGTTCAGTTATATTCATGGATCCTGTCTTGATTCCATGCATTTATTATTTTTTTAGCAGCACCAAATTGCTTTAATTATTGTTGCTTCTTAATATGTTTTGATCATCTGAAAGGGATAATTTACTCCATTACTCTTCCCTGCTCCTCCCTGAGATTTCCTCGCTATTATATATTTATATCACAATAATTACCAGTATCATTTCCCTAATTTTCTCTCCCCAAAGAAACCTACTCTAATGGAATTCTATAAGCATGATGTTTGCTCTCTATTTTTGATAGTGACTTTTTGTGAGTTTAAGTAATTTCCTTATATTTTAGATGCTATGTGTTTTTATAATGAATAAGAATTTATTTTAATTGATTGGTCTTTCTCTATTTCACAAGGAGTCCTCATATCATCTTCCAATACAACAGCTATTACTTCTCAGGTGAATGCATTTTATACTACTGGGATTTCATTCTTCCAGTTAACATGAATTTTGTATTTCATGTGGCACCAAGTTCAACTTGCTGCCTTTGCTTGCTTGGTCACAGCTCTTTATGTGGCTTTATGTATGAAGTCGATTTCTGTCTTTCTTGTGGGTCTTACTGGATTTGAGGAACCCAGTCTCAGTACATGATCTGGGTATTTCTCTTTTTCAAGTCTCTGATAGAGACTAATTGGTGAACATCTTACACTAACATGCACATGTCAGATTCATTCAGACGAGCCACATCATCAAGGGGTATCCCTGCTCTGATACTCCGATGGTGGACAGCATCTACTGTTTTCATTTGTGTTCGATGTCTACGTGCAGTTTGGAATCGTGGTGTGAAGGCTGATGTGGAATCTTAGGTTTTTGGTGTCCTGTCACTTCAAGCTCTGATGATTTTCCCACCCAGCACTTGGACCACAAGGCAGAATCAAGGCATTATAACAACAATCAGGGAATCCTTCCCCACCATAATGCTCGGTGACACCACGGGTCCAACCACCAAAGCTGTATGTCCTCTTCAGGAGCCATATCTGTCTCCACCTTCCCCATAGCCAACAAGCCTGTATCTTTGGGCAGGATTTGTGTTTTCATTCCTGCTCTTTCACTCTGTCCTGAACTCGTGGTTCAAGTGCAGAGACTAGTAACTTCCCATCAGGCAAGTCGAGTCTTTGGTGTCCCACCAGAGCTCAGTTCCAGGAGGCCACTGAAGACTTCCAGGTGGCCAGTCTGTGAGGCCCATGGCTTTTGTCTCTGCCATTACTCTGTATTTCTGTTCCATGGGGACTTCCTAGTCTATCTCCATATTAAATGCTTTCTCCTGAGATTTTATATATTGAAGCAGTAGTGGGCAATTCAATGCGTGAATTTATCACATACTTGCACCCCTCAGATTTAAGGGTCCCAACATGAGTTTTAGTTTACTCATTCATAGTAAAGTGGTTTCTGCGATTCTGGAATGTGGAGTAACTTTGTTACGTTTCTGCTATACTTATTTATTTTTTCAAAAATAGAAAATACTTTCAAACTCTCACAATGAAATCACTTAAGGCAAATGTCAAGTTTTCCCTGAATGTAGAACATCTTTGTTGACAGGAGGGAAGTATATTTTGCGGATGTCACAAACACTTCATCAGATGGAAGAAAAACCCAGGCTAGCTCTGAAACCAGGAAGTCCTTAGCACTGTCGTGAGCTATTTTCCTGTGTATTTTCTTGTAACAGTCACTATGCAGGCCAGCCTAGCTTCAAGCTTGCGATCTTTCTACCACACCCTCCTCTGTGTTGAGGTTACAGGTAAACACACAACACCCAGCTCTCTACCATTTTCTGTCTTACCTTCTAAGGTTTAGGATGCATTTCTATTGATGCTAACAGATTGCTAACATACAAAGCATCGAGTGTCTTAGAGGAAGGATTCCATAGCAACTGAGAGATAGGTTAAATCACATAACCTATTTTCTTTTTGTATCCTGAATTGCTTTCATGAGATATATGGATAAATTCTTTAATTTGAGTGCTTGCTTATGCATTATACTTTCTGATTTTTCTCAAAAGGGCTTGCTGAGGGCTTGACAAATGCTAAGTTGATTTACAAAACACAGTTGGCACAATTGCAGCATTTTAATCAAGACAGATCTCAAGGCCGACAAACGGCATGTTGACGCTCTGGTTTTTCAGCTAATGGAAGTATTTAATTTCCAGAATGAGCCAGCAGTCACCCCAGCTTTGCTTAACTCCTGCCTCACCCCTGATAACAAACCCTTCTCAAGGTCAGCCAGTAGCTTCCAGAGCAAGGCCAGACACTGCGGCTTCCAGCTTGAGGTGCCATCCGACTTGTTTTTCTTACTGGGTACAGGGACTCTTCATTAAAACCCAGAAGCACCAAAGTGCTTTCCTCCATCACTTACAGAGGAGACTAACTCCCCAAATTGTAGAAAGAATTAAATTTTTATGACATTGTAGTGAAAGTGTTTCTGTCTGGAGGTCACCAACAGGCCTAATAAAAGCTGAGAGAGCAGTCACTGGCAATTTCCTGATTCACTCTTCTTTGAATTCATCTGCCTTGCTGATGGTGGGGAAAGAGACACACCTTTTAATATTTGTGTCTCAAAGAAGACATTTCTGGATACCTCATTCTTTTCTATTAAATCGGTAAATGATGAGTGGTCCAGTTTTTTTTCTACTGTTGGGATGAAGCATGCTGGCAAAAGGGAGCTTAGGGGAGAGAGGTTTATTCAGATTACAATGTCAGGTCACAGTCCATCATAGCAGAGAAAGAGGTGGCAGGAGCTCGAAGCAGCTAGTCACATCACATCTGTCCCCAGGAGCAGAGAGAGATGGAGCTTGCAGGCTTGCTCGTTCAATCCCTTTCTATCTCCTCTTCCTACACAGTTCAGGGCCCTCTTAATAGGAAATGGGACTGCCCACAGTGGGCTGGGTCTTCCCACATCAATTCACATGTAAGACATTACAATTAATCCCTCCTAGACATGCCCACAGGCTAACCTGATCTAGACAACTGTTCAATGAAGACTTTCTCTCCTATGGAGGTGAATCTAGGTCATGTTAAGTTGACAGTGAAAACAAGGCATCATCATCAAAGCCCAAGGAAGAAGTTCTCAAGCTGAAGTGTCATAAGAAATGTGGGTCTTGATAGTCTCACTTAAAATGAGACTTTTTCATTGGTGGTGATGCTGAGACTGTCCCATTAGACCATGCTTTCCCATCAGTGAGAAGAGTTGTGTCCCAGTCTCCTAGGTTGGGAGAAGCCCATGCTTCCTACTCTAATAGAACACAACTCCCTTTTCATGCCCAGCCCCTCCCATCTGTGTATCTCAGCCAGAATCTTTACAGTTAAGTTGCTAGTTATCCAACCTCCTAGCTCCTCTGCCCGCTTGTAGACTTACTTCATTTTGTATGAATTTTAAACTTAAGACTCCAATGACCCAGACAAAGCAAAGACTCTTTCCTTCCTTCCTCCCTCCCTCCCTCCCTCCTTCCCTCAATCCCTTCCTCCTCCTTTATTCCTTTCTTTGCTTCCTTTCTTTTCAAATCTTTTCTTTTCCTCTCTTCCTTCCTTCCTTTCTATTTTTTTTTTTACTTTAATGGAGCGTTAGTAAACCAAGCAGCAGATTTTTGTTACCAGACACACAAAAGATTGTGTGTGTGTGTGTGTGTGTGTGTGTGTGTGTGTGTGTGTGTGTGTGAGTGTGTGTGCACGTGCGTGCATGCGCCATAATAAGCCCACTAGGTATGTTATTCTATCAGCAGTCAGTAGTATACAATGCATTTTTTATGGGTGGGGGTATAAAGTGATAGCCTGTTTTATAGCTATAATGACAAAAAGGAAGTTTTTCCACATGGAGAAAATAACTTTAATTCAGTAAGCTCTAAATTTTTAGAAAATGTTTTCAGGTAATGAGGACCCCAGCCGACCCTCTGCTGGCTGGCTGTGTGGTCAGTACCTAGTCACTCCTTTGTTGTTATACTCATTCACTTTAGCTGTCAACTTGCCATACTCTAGAATGACCAGCCAACAGTGTCAATAAAATGTTGTCTAGATCAGGCTGGCCTGCGAGCATGTCTGTGGGGATCGTCTTGCTTATGTTAAGTGTGGTGGGAAGGCTCAGCCTGAAAGTGGATGGCACATTCCCTGGGGTTGGGTTCTGGCTTGTGTAAGAGTGGGGAGAGCAAGTCGAGCAGTAAGCATACACGTCTTCATTCTCTCTCTGACTCACAACTGTGGTTATGGCGAGCTGCTTCAAGTTCCTCTCTTGACTTTCCCAAGGCAATAGAGCCTGATTTGGGATTGTAAGCCTAATACGTTATGAGCCCTTTCCCCTAAATTTCTTCTGTCGGAATATTTTGTCATAGCAAAAGAAATACAACTAGAACAATTTTAGTAAAGGCAACCAGATCTTTGTGTCCGGGTAGTCTTGGATTCTCTCAGCAAGGGCATGGTTCTTTTTATTTAAATGCTTGGCAGACGCTGGCAGCCATCTCTCCAGTGGACAGGCTCCAGCCAGGGAGATGCATAATTACAGTCTGAAGGAGGGTGCATGACATGTGGGCTTGCTCTTCTAAGAACAGACTTCAGAGCCCGAGCCCAAGAGGCAACCACATACTCCACAACTAAGACACTACAGCAAGGTGAGTGTCCCAGATGCACGTGTAATCTGCCAACAGCAATCATGGATGTTAGAGAGAATGATGAGAAAGTTACAGCCCAGTGAAAAGAACAGGAGATCCATAGGTAAACCCATGCATAGATGGTCAACTGCATCTCATCAAGGCACCAAAGATACAGCTGAGAAAAGGGTAGCCTCAGTAGTAAGTGCTACTGGGAAATCAGGTATCCATATATGAAAGAATGAGACTGGATTCTAATCTTGTATCATACACAGACATTGGCCCCCAAATAGATGAAAGGCTTAAATGTAACTGCTCCTCAAAGAAAACACAGGATAAAGCTAGCAGAGATTGTTAAAATACGCCCCCTGACCAAAAAAAGCACAGGAAATTCCTCTGTGATACAAAGGTGGGAACACACAAAGCTAAGAAGTTCCTGCACAGGAAGGAAACAACCAGTAAGTGAAAAGTCAGTCTGTGGGATGAGAAGTAATGTGTTCAAACCACAGAGCTGATGGAGGTGAATATCCACAACATAAGGAGCTCATGCAACTCAATAGCAGTTCCCCAACTTACGCAGTTAAAAGTACACAGCACGTCTGAATAGACACTTCTCCATACAAAATATGCCAACTGCCAAGGAATGTATCTAAAGGTTTTCAATTGCTAGTGAAATGCAAGCCTAAATCACAGCCATTATCACCTCCCACCTGTTAGCTCATAATGGAAAGCGAAAAATATTTGCTGGTGAAGATGTGGAGAAAGGAGAACTTGTGTATACTGTTGAGGGGGGTATTAGTTATTTTTCTGTTGCTGGGATAAAATGCCATGATCAAGGCAACTTCTTTGGGCCTTGCAGTTCCAGAGGGGTGAGAGTCCATCATGGAGGGAGGCATGGCATCAACTGGCTGGCATAGTGGCAGGAACAGGAAGCCGAGAGCTCACATCTTCAAAAGTAAGCACGAAGCAGAGAGTGAAGAGGAAGTAGGGTGAGACTGTAAGTCTTCAGAGCCCACCCTCAGTGGCATGCTTCCTCCAGCTAGACTCCACCATCTAAACCTCTCCAAACAGAGACAAATGTGTTCAAATGCCTGAGATTATGGAGGATATTTCTCATTCAGTCCAGCACAATGGGTATGATTGGAGCACCCTTAAACAGTGAAAGAGCTACCTGAATGCCTAGGAATTCCATTTCTGGGTATTTGTACAATGGGATTGAAACCAGCATGCTGAAGAGACATTTGTATGTAAGCATATATGTATGCATACATGTATGTACAGACATGTTCACTGCATCATCATTCCAAAAAGTCAGAATATGAAGAGAGCCTGTGTATTCATAGATGGATGAATAGTTAAAGAAATTATGGTTAATTCACACACAGAGTATTACTCAGCCCCACAAAGAAGAAAATCTTGTTACTAATGACAACATGGGCAGACAGGAATGCATTATTTTAAATTAAATAAATTAGACACAGAAAGACAAATATTGCATGACTTTACCTATATTTGGGTCCTAAAATAGTCAAACATAGAAAACAGAATAGTGATTGTCCGGGGCTAGGAGAGAAAGATGGGGAGGTGATGATTAAGGTTTGGATTCACATGGTGCTTTCGTCAACACACTGCATTCTATCATGTATGAGTGCGATGCACAGTTCAGGAATGCTCTAAGTCTTCTCTGCATTGGTTGCACAGTATTCTGTACCACAAGTTCATGGAAAGACTCTCTCACTGTGAACTGACTCTCTCTCTCTCTTAAATGAACACCTCTACACAGAGACAGACATCCTTTCTCTTCTTCTAGCATGTAGAAAGGTCTTCTTCCTAAGTAGATTCGACCCCTTCTCAGCATCTGTCCCACTTCTGTGTTCCAAGTTTGGTTGTAACAAGATAAATTCTAGTTAGTTGTGTTAGTTTGGGCAGAACAGGAAAAGACAGATGCATCCAGCTTGGATTATGATTAGACCAGGGAGATTGCTCAGTGGGTGAAGCGTTTGCCACACAAGTGTGGGGATCGGAGTTCAAATCCCAAGAACCCATGCAAAGGTCTAGCAGTGCACATCCATGAGAGGGGAGGTGGAGGGGGGGAAAATGAATCCTTCAAAGCCTGAGAATGAGATGTCCTAGGATATACAGAGTGAACAACAAGAGACCCTGTCTCAGACCAGGCAGTAGGCAAGGACCAATAGCCAAGGCTGTCTTCTGAGTTCTATATGTGTGTCATGGCACACATGTATGCCCACACATCACACACAGGTTAGGATATTGACATTTAGTGACTCAGTACCCATAAGTAGATAGAACCCATAAAGCTACATAAGGAGTTTGCAAAATGTAGAACAAGAAGCCAGGGACCCGACTCTGCCCAACACAGTTCTTACCTCACCCTAACAAAGAAAAATCCAGAGATGTTGCCAGCTACCAAAGGGCACAAATGTATAGTGTGGGGTAACATTTTAGCCCCTAACACACCATGAGAGCACCAGGCCCTGTGGGGTGTGTCAGAAAGGGGTGTCTAATGGAATGCTCCTCCCTGGTAGCCTGTGGCTCTGCTTCACACAAGACCATTATAGAAACCTTTGTATGAAGACCATAAAATGCATATTTTTTTGACATATGATGCTTGGGCTGGTCAAGTCCATTGGGGAAATATATATGGAGATGGGTGGAGTTTTTACATCTTATTCATATTTATACTTTTTATGTAAGCCCCCTGTTATTTTCCCGAGAATCTAGGATATAGCAGACTCTGGGGAAATAAGTATTATAAAGTTGGCAGGTAGAAGGGGTTTTTGGCTGTTGTTTTTCAAACATATTACACATATTTTTACATTATTAAAAACACACGCACACGCACAACACCATTTCCCCAGAAGCCTCTTCGGCTGAGTCGTGTCAAACCTAGTGATTTATAAGATTGTTTGCATATATTATATTTTAAAACACATATTGCTTTTGTAAAATGTGTATTTATTATACATTTTGGAATTCATAATATGTGCTGGAAAAGCTTCCTTTGTCTCGCTGGGTCTGAAACAGTCTGTCATGAAAACACATTTCTGGAAGGGACAAATAGCTGTAGATGAAGCCAATTCTTCCCTCTGCAGCCCCTATCACTCTCTCTCTTTCCCTTTCTCTCTCTCTCTCTCTCTCTCTCTCTCTCTCTCTCTCTCTCTCTCTCACACACACACACACACACACACACACACACACACACACACACACACACACTCACATGTCCCTCTCTCCCCCCTTCTGTGCATCATATCCCTGGCACATAAATAATAAAAACAGTCTCAGAAGAATGTTCTGTTGGGAAAGAGTGCAATTTTTAAAGCCATACAAAAACCATCAAAATAATCTCATAAAGAGCAGCAATTCTAAACTCTATTGATTGGGCTACCCCAAATTAGGAAACACCACTCAGTGTGTTCGGCAAATGACCCTGAATATGAGTCCATGTTTCTAGTCAGTGCATGGGAGGGGTGACCCAAAACCCACATACACACCTTGGGAAAGCCATGTGGAATTGGATGTGAACATACCAGACTCTAAATAACCGCCCCCACTAAACAAACACCCATATCCATCATGACCCCAGTTCTTGCTGTTCCTCCTTTCTGCTCCCTCTCACAGGACCCAGAATGTCCCACTGAGTGTCTGAGCCATCAGAGATGGCCTGCCCTGCTCTCAATAAGACGCAGACCCTGCACATTTGCCCCAAGACATTCAACATCAGCAGGGAGCCAAGGAGGAGGACATGAGGGCTCTGGCTTTTTATCAGCATGGCTGTGGGCATCTCTTGCTTGCCACCCCACAGAGAGGGGAAAGGAAGAGTGGTCATGGTGGCTGAGGCAGGGAGACACAAAGGACACACAACAGGGATCTTGGAGTGCATTTGAAATCATTCCTCAAATGAGGCCTGGGGAATGAGGCCTCCTGATCCCAGACAGAAGCTAGTCTCAGCATCTCTCCCATCTGCTTCTCCATCCTGTCTGATGAGCATAAGGAGAAGTGAGCTCAGATGCGCATGGACAAGCCAAGGAGGATGAATCCCCATAGATCCATGTCAGCCCTGAGAGCTGATGGTGCTTTTCTTCATCTACAAAAAGCAGTAACCAGCTTGAAAATACAGAAAGGCCCTGCACTGGGCTCTGAGGCATGGTCCTGCGTGAGCTGCTGGCCAGGTGTGCCCACTTAGCTACTCCCGCCCGATGTCCCCCGCGGAGATATATTTCTTCAGCATGCATGTTATCAAACCCTCGTACTTAGTTGCCCACTAACTCAGTTTTCCACACACATCTTGTATCACCTCATCGAAAGCTTTTCAGAACAGCTGCTGCCTCCACCGGCCACAAAAGGCAGCCCCGAGAGCCAAGATTATGTCTTCAGAGCATTACATGCACATGCGGTGTGTATATCTTCAGTAAATAACCACCCCCTTTTCACATGGATTATTTAGAATTTCTGATGAAACTGCAGAAATGTCAATGCACAGTGTGAGCCACCAATCACAGCACAGCCCCATGACCCTGCTCTCCTTCATCCTGACTGCTATTATCATCAAGTGTGTGTGTGTGTGGGGGTCCTCCTTGTCTCTTGTAACACCTTTTAAAAAATATATCTATGTGATCTAGGATGCTGTTGATAATGACTGTGTTACATAAAACAGATACGTTAATGTCACCATGTCCCCAAAGTCAACCTGACTCTTAGAAGTGACCACACAGAGAATGAGAACAAGGGAGGGATGGAATAGGGGCACCTCTCTCTCATTTTAGGAAAGGAACCCTATCACTGGCCCAGTCTCCTTTGAAGCAGAATATTTAAGGATCCATGTGGCTGTAAGGAAAAGGCTGATGTCTGGCTGAATAGCCCTCCAAAGAAGAACTAATCAAGTGTATTGGTGAGTTGAGGCTTGCCTGACCCTAGTCCATGTGTGCCCTAGTCCAGATATTCAGAGCCAAGGCAAGGTGGGGCCCATGTGGTTTCCTCATCAGCAAGCCCTCTACCATCTTGGTAGGAATGTAAGAGGGTAACTCCAAATGGCATCTTCAGGGGCCACCCAGCTGCTAGTTTTTGATTCACTGGAAAACCCACCCAGCTTCACATCCAGTGTGATACAAGCCAGCCATTTCCCTCTAACAAGGGGCAGGTGTGAGGAGAAAGAGCATTTCTTAGTGGCTCATGGGCATTTGCTCTCTAATCCACAGTGAGGCTCCAGGCTGGCAGGCCAGGTCCTGTGCCTGCAAATGCTGTCTTTTTGCAGGAGTCACACTCATCCTTTTAAATGTCCTCTCAACGGGGCTGAGTCCTAGTGGCAGACAGAGGCTAAGGAGTCAATCAGCACTCACTTGTCCTCCCGAGGAATCATTAGAGGAGCAAAAGTCCTTTCCAGATGAATCTAGATGTGGCAGCAAACCAGGAGTAAAGGCAGGGGGTGATAGGGGAGAACTTAGCCAAGTCTCACCAGGCCCCCTGTGCCATGTATTACATAGCATCACTTGGAATACTCATTACTGTGGTCCAGAAATGTTTTAGAAAGATGTGTTTTGAGCCCTGCTTGAAGGATAGTCATTAGAGAACCAATACCCTAGGTCCATTGCTGATTGAGCACACACTTGCATATACCCACACAGATAGTCTTTCACATTCGTGGGTTCAGTATTTGCAGACTCCATTAACCACAGAAAAACTCAAAACTCAACACAATGGTGATATAATAATAAAAAATTTTGGCAAGAGTGATTGCTATGCAAGCATGAGGACCTGAATGAAAATTCCCAACATTTCTGGAGAAAGCCAGGCATGGTTGTGTGTGCCTATAACTCAAATGCTGGGAAGTGAAGTCAGTTGCATCCTGGGAGCTTGCCTGGCTAGCCTAGCTGGACTGGTTAGTTAGAGACCCTGTCTTAAAAGGAAGGAGATACAGAGTAGCTGAGGAAGACCCCAATGTCCTTTGTAGCCTCTGTATGTTTGTGACTGGGCATTTCAGACCACATACCGCCCCCCCTACTCTCCCCAACAGCAGCAACAACAATAATGCCTAGGAATTACTTCAACAGCTTTCACACAGTGTTACAGATTAGAAATGATGTAGAGAGATTCAAAATATAAAGGATGACATATATGGGTTACATTCAAATGCTACACCATCTTACATAAAAGAATTGAGTGTCCACAGATTTTAGTGTCCATGGAAGGTTCTGGAATGAATCTCCTACAGCTACTGATGAATGGCTGTATATTATTGTATAAATAGAGAATAAGTAGATTTCTGAAAATCACAAGAGTTCAACAAGTTTGTCCTGTATGATTACTTTATGCCAAGCACATATCTATTGGGTACAGGGATATCCAAGATGGACTTCAAGCAGCCTCTGAGTCTGTCCTCAAGGAGATGAGAGTTTAAGAAACTCCTAACCAAACAATGGAATATGAAATGACAATGTGTGGCTGGAGAGACTGCTTCAGAGGACCAGAGTTCTGTTACTTGCACCCATGTTGAGCAACTCACAACCGGATATACATCTAGTTCCAAGGGATCCTATGCCCTCTTCTGGCCTCCGTGGACACTGCACTCAGGTGCACATACTCACAGGCACGTACACTTAATTAGAAATAAAGTAAGTCTTTAAAACAGAGTGGTTTTGTTTATTTGTTTGTTTGTTTGTTTTTAGCAGGGGCATTTGAGTTTACGTGAGTATGAGGAGAGATGGTGCTAACAAAAGTGATGGGACTGAGAGAGGAAAGATGATGGATACAAAGCTGGCAGAGATGCAATTCCGGCAGAGGGAGCTTGTGCAAGGCCCGGCAGGGGGCAAGAGTCTGATGCAGAAAAGAGGACAAGAACATCATGCGACTGCCCACCATTCATAAATGTGCCGCCCCTGAAACCTGACTTGTAGACTTAGGAAAGAAGCACAAACAGGGGGTGTGGTCAGAATAGAGGGGACACCAGCTGAAGCCGGATCTGGAGGTGAGAATGATAGTCTGACAAGTGTCTCCTATCAAGTTATTCAGCATTATAAGGGGCCTGTTTTTTTTTTCTTAAACCAGGGACATGCTCTGTTGCTCTAGAACCCAACTTTTTGACTGTGGGTTGAGAGGTACCCATATGGGGCGGGAGGCAGTCATATAACCGAATGCAGGGGTTGTGGAAAATTTGGCAACAGTCAAAGATTTCTGAACATGAAGTGACCAAAAATGAATTCCAAAGTGAACAGTTATGAATCTAGGCTGTTTCGGGCAGTGCTCACCAGTGTTACAGTGCGTGACTTCACTGCAACCTTGCTTTTGAACACACAGTGTGTACTTTAAACTGTGCATGCCATTACACCATGTAATGCCAAGGAACGCTGCCTTGGCTTAGACTCAAGACTGTTACATGTTATGAATGACAGCATTTTTACTGTACAGACAGCTTTCGTCTCCTACAAAAATACGCTGTTTTAATTATGGAAAACAAAGATGCTTAATAGACCCTGTTACTACCATTGTTCAGCAGGTAAGTATTACATTAGGATATCTTTGCATCATTTTGTGTTAAAATGTTTGATTTTGAGAACTGCTGTTTGAGTTATTGACTTGAGTTTCATTAAAACGACAACAACAGAAAACATTCAATGAATTTTGGTGTGGGCTTAGGGCAAAATTCCCAACAATTTCTGAATGGCATTAAACATACTTCTGCCAATTTGTACTATGTTTTTATGTAAAGTGATGTTCTCCGTTTTGGCAACTATAAAATCAAAATATTAATCAACTCCAAAAAATGTTGAAGCTGTGCCATTTTCTGCAGTATAAAATATCCATGTAAGATTTAATTCTTTATGTAAAAATAAATAAACATATTCACCTCCATATACAAATTTGCTTTGGTTAGTAATACATGGTAAAATTAGCTTTAGAACAAAGCTTATTTTAAAATACATCCCTTTGTGACTTAATTATAACTAAATGTAGTTAACATTTAATTGGTCCACATATTTTTATATACTTATATACCCAGAGACATGTAAAAATTTCTTTGGTAGAAAGGGGTTAGGAATGGCTGATGCTTAGGACAATAGCCTGCCCCCTTTCTTGGTGCTCTTTGATTTCCAGGGTGGATTGAAGAGGAAACAGCCACAGAGGGTCTTCACAGAGCCACCAACCACTCTGCCTCTGCATCAACTTCCCAGGTAACCCTGGAGCATGGCTGTGGGCTTGGGAGCAGAATGAAGAAATGTTGGTTAGTGAGTAAGTCCCTCCTTCAAACAAACCCAGGAGGACTGTGTACGAATGAATGGGAGTCTCAGAATGCAGAGGGCAAGATAAAGCATGGCATTTGGAAACTGTATGCAGAGAACTTTTACCCAGGGCTGGAGACTTCACAGCAGCCTAGAAGAGTCTGAAGCATATAAAGCCACAGAAAGATGATCCAGTTATCAACTTGACCTTATCAGCACAACACATCCAGGTCAACCGAGCTCCATGGCACAGAATGCAGCTGATTCTCTTGAGGCCTAGCTGGTCTCTAGGGACCTGTCGGTTCTCCGTTCTCCCTCTGATGGTACCTAAGATAACCACACCAAATTCATGCATGTCTACCCAAGCTGCCCCCCTTCCCATCCTCATCTCCACTGACAGACACCACAGGGCATTTATCCCACAGCTTGCTCATGACTCCTGTTGAAGGGCAGACGGGAGACCTCAGGCTGGTGCATGAGACACACCTCAAAAGGAGACCAGGCTCCTCGATGCAGCAGAGAAGAGTTTGGGAAATTGCCAGTGAAATAAAGCTTCTGGAATTTTCTGGGAGTTGCATTTTCTCCTGTGTGAAGGTTTATTGGCTCCTTGCTGGTTATGAGATTATAGCCCAGGCCTCCAGAGATATGTGCAAGGGATCATGTAAATCCTGCATTCTGGCAGAAAGAGAAAAACACTAATTTCTACATTAGTGACATCTCCACATGGAGTTGTTCAGGACAGCATCTGCTCACCAATGATTAGAAATCCTGGATCGTGGCCAACATCTTCTCATCTCACCTCTGCCTAGCATACAGTCCTCAGCAGAGCTCTGAGTACCTCCAAGCAGGTGGACGGACTCAGAGGGTCAGGCAGGTGCCTTTAACTGCTTGTGTTCCAGAAATGGAGCTCGCCACAAGCCATCCCAGTTATCTCAACAAAGACAACAGAGACTTAGTGTGAAAATGCCAGACGTTTATGTTTATTATCTTTGTTTTTTTTTGGTTGTTTGATTTTAAATGGGTCCATCTTGCTCTGTAGCACAGGCTCCCCTGGAACTCACTCTAAACCCTGGGATGACTTATAACTCAGGACAGGCCTTCTGTCTGGCTAGGCAAGAGACCAATCCCTGCCAGGTTCACTGGGGCTGGCCCTGGCTCTAGCTTTGAAATGCCAAATGTTCACTTGTCAAACATCTTGATTTTTGCTTTGCTTAAGAATGTTTCAGCTACACAGGTAGAAAGGTCTTGATGGGGTGCTCTGAGACATACCCACAACCAAAGTTATAATCCACACTGAAGCCCTGACTGATGTAAGGGAAGTCCTGAGATGCCTCTGAAGACTCAGGTTTAAGTTGGTCATGCTAATTACCATACACAGAGCCATGTGGTAAGAAAACCATAAACAAGATAAACATTGCTCACAGCCATCTGTAAAGCTAGATTGATTGATTCTCTTGCGTGTGTGTGTGTGCGTGTGCGTGTTTCACACATGTATTCAGGTTTATGTGTTTGCAAACCCATGTATATGTGTATATGAATAAGGGCCAAAGTTTGATGCTGGCTGGGTGCCTTCCTGTATTACTGACTGCCTTACTTTGTGAGATGAATTTGTCACTGAACTTGGAGCTCAGGGACCGGCTAGGCTGGCTGGTTTTGAGGATTCACTGGTCTCTCTCTCCCTAGCTCTGGAGTGATGCATGCCACAGCACCCAGCATTTATTTTTTTTTTTAACACAGATGCTGGGCATCTGCACTCAGGCCCCGTGTTTGTGCAGCATTTACCCACTGAGCCATCACCCAAGCCAATATTTTATTACTAAAAGGGGAAGGAATCAGAACGAGGGAAGAGTAACAAATGGCCTTTGTGTCACTAGGACACACGGCCACATACAGGAAAAGGTGGCGGCCTTTGGAACACACGTTCCTCGAGGAAGGTGGCAAAGATGCCTCAGATGTTTTAGATTCTGAACGATCTCCAAGAGAGTTCCAGCCCCCTGCCCCTGGGCGATGGGCCACAGCAGTGTCTGCGGTTAATTTCTAGCCCGGATAGAGAACCCTTTGACGTTTGCGAGCACAGATATGCCAGACTTCATTTTAACAGGACACTCTAAAAGGACACAGCCTTAGGGGTGGGAACAGGAGTCACAGGTGGGTGTCATACAATAAAAACACAACATACTGATATTCTGGAGAAAAGGAGCGATTTGAAGAGGGATCATCTTCTATGGGCATAGGTTCCTTTCCATTTGTATGCTAACCCATCTCCCCGAAAGCCTAGAAGGGATGCCTGCTTCTTCCCTTGGCATCAGTGCTCTTTCATGTGACTTCCTGTGTCTGTGTGGGCACCCAGAAGAGGGTGGGCTACCTCAGTGGGTGGAGTATGTCATGTTCCCCCGTGGGCGATTGGTCTGAATGAAAGATCCTCAGATGGTGGCACTGTTGTGGAAACTTTGAGAGCTAGGACCCAGCTAGAGGAGGTCAGCCCTTGGCATCCCCAACCATGTCCTGTCTCCTCCTCCGTTTGCTCTCTGCCATGATGGAAGGAGATCTGCCTGCCACGCCTACCCTGCCAGGATGGGCTGAAGACTCTGTGAACCCAAACAACCCTTCCCATCTCTGTGATATGGACATTAAAGATTTCTAACACATGCCCCAAGAGTTCCAAGAGGAGGTTTGAGGCCATGGGTGGGGCTGAGACCCAGAGCCCTCATCCTGCTCTTTACAAGACCTTTATCACATGTTAGTATTCTCTGGGCTAGAAGCAGAGACTCTGGGGTGTTTCACTAGGGATTATGCATTTTAAAGGAGGCAGAATGTCTGTTAAGAGTGTTGGATGGAGCCAAGTCAGCACAGCTGGGATTCAGAAATGCTGTCCACCACTGACACATGTGGACATGTGGCCTCCAGACAGGAGAGAGTGAGGGGGAAAAGGGAAGGGAGAGGGAGGGAGGGAGGGAGGGAGGGAGGAGGGAGACGGGCAAAGGACCAGAGCACTAGATTGAGAATTATGGAGCTCTAACTTGAGATCTAGAGAGAGCATCCTGATGGCCATGGAGGACAAGGATAGCACCTCTACTCTAGGTCTAAAGGGAGAATCAGCCTTAAAGCTCAGCTAGTATGTATGCTGTACACACAACAGCAAAGCAACAGAAAAGGACACAGCCTTAGGGGTGGGGACAGTAGTCACAGGTGGGTGTCAGATACCATTGCAAGGTTGGAATGTTTGGGAGAAATGACTCAGGCAACCCCAGGAGTCAGTGCTGGAAAAAAAAATTGGGAGCCAGACTATGAAAGAGAATCTAGACCAGTGGTTCTCAACCTGTGGGTCACCACCCCCTTTGAGGGGGTCAAATGACTTTTTCACAGAGGTCTCCTGAGACCAACAAAAAACACGGACAGTTCATAACAGTAGCAAATTACAGTTATGAAGTAGCAATGAAAATAATTATATGGTTGGGGGTCATCACAACATGAGGAACTGTATTAAAGGGGTGCAGTATTAGGAAGGTTGAGAACCACTGCTGTAGATCCCACCAGACTTGGAATTTGCCACAGAGCCATGGCTTAACCATTTAAGAACAACAGCAAGTTACAGAGGGCTGGCTTGCAGAGGTTCCCCTTGGAGTTTCTTGGGAAGAGGATTATGAATTTAACTGAAAGGCATGGATGCCTAT
Source organism: Peromyscus californicus insignis (assembly GCF_007827085.1). Classification (NCBI taxonomy): domain Eukaryota; kingdom Metazoa; phylum Chordata; class Mammalia; order Rodentia; family Cricetidae; genus Peromyscus; species Peromyscus californicus. The sequence goes on from NW_026294606.1 coordinate 102,725,520, forward strand.
AAACAACACTTTTAAGATTCCAGCGCCTGTAATGTCCCTATAGTTTAATTAACTCTATCCTGGTCTACTTTTTTTTTTCTATTGCTGCAGAAAGGTAACAGAAGATTCCCCCCAGGATAGAGAAGTAAAGGAAATGAATTAAAGGAATATTGACTTTTAAAGTTTAACTTTTTTGTATGGGAGAGATACTCAATCCAGCCTGATGATCATGCCCATTGGGTATACCCATGAATAACAAGAAAACATGTCTGTCAGGAACAGGACTGGTTAGATGTGGCCACAGAGAGGGAAACCAACTCACTGAAAACACTTCAGAGAAATCTGCTACAAGTTGGAGTTGGAGCTGCATGGGAGTTTTATTGGCAAAGCCGACATGTCGCTGTAGATTCAGTAAGCATTGGCCAACAGACTTCTAGGATTTGTGGCCATTGGCAAGACCAACCGTTGTATATGCATGTAATTTGTTTTACTCTGGGCAGATTCAACACTCACGGACAACTCTTGGATGGTTTTCTGACTTTCTAAGCAGATGTGTCTATAAGAATAAGGCTCAGAATTAAAACTCTATCCAATCTAGTGAAGTACTTATTTTTCTAATGTCTGTAACAAAATACAGGACAAAACAACCTTAGGATGGAAGGCTTGATTTTGGGAGGTGAATAGGATCAAAATACATTTAAATTCTCAAAAAATTAATAAAAAATATTACATTAAAAATAAAGCTGTGTGTTTTTTTAAAAATAGATTTAATTAGTCAGCTTGTTGAGACTTTCTTCTTGGGTCTGAGGATGAAGTTATAATTATACAGTTGGATTTAAGGACTGTATAATTTAAGGACACCTATCAAACTTCTGTACCCTCTTTTTCCTGTGTTGAAATTCTCAGAACAATCTACTGTTTTCTTAGGGCAACCTTCACCTCACTTCCAGAAAGAGGTAAGGACACTGAAAATGTCAGCTAACCCACCTGCTTTAGTTGATGGCAGAATCGGGGATCTGTGAAGGGGCTGGTGGGGGTGACAGAGAGCCATTGAGGAACTGGACCTGGATTGGATGGGACTGAATGACGAGGCAGTGGCAATTCTCATACCAAGGTCTGGGACAGCAAGAGGCTGTGAGGATGTGAAGGCAAGATGGGAGAGGGGAGCAAAAGCCTTGTCTAGACTGTCCCCAGAGGGGACATTCACGGCAGAAAGTCATTTTCTCTCCTGGTGGCCTGGATCAGTTACTGTAGCTCCTTACCCATTTCCAACTACACTAGCTGCATAAACGGCCCCCTGGCCCCCTGGAATGGGGCTGTATGGATCAGTCACAGTTTTCGAATCATTCCAGAGGTTCAAAATTCCAGACATTTTGTTACAGTCCCCACTGTGTGTGTGTGTGTGTGTGTGTGTGTGTGTGTGTGTGTATGCGTACATGTGTGTGCATGCTGTTCGAACCATTGTACCCTGACCTTTGTATGTTTTGTTTTGAAATAACTCAAGCAATTGGTTCCTATTACCAGCTAAATGTTTATGAAATTTCATTTTAAGAGGCATACTGCAAAAGCATAAAAATGTCCAAACTTGCCGGGCGGTGGTGGCGCACGCCTTTAATCCCAGCACTCAGGAGGCAGAGCCAGGCGGATCTTTGTGAGTTCGAGGCCAGCCTGGTCTCCAAAGCGAGTTTCAGGAAAGGCGCAAAGCTACACCGAGAAACCCTGTTTCGAAAAACCAAAAAAAAAAAAAAGTCCAAACTTTCATTTAAAAACCACCACTACAGTCTCAGACCTAGCATGATAAAGTGTGAACGCAGCGTTACAACTCAGGGATGGAGACTGTGGAAGGGAAGTTGGGAAGGGGCAGAGGAGAGGACATTAATGGTCCTTCCACACCCTCTATGTTAGGAATGAACACCAAGCAGCCATGTTCCTGGACCTCACTCCCTCTGAAAATATAACCCACGGCAGACAGTCCCTTCCTACTGTGAGGCTCTTATCATATCAGCACGGTTAGAAAATTACTCTCTTTTAACATAAAATTCAAGATTGACTCATACATTCAGAAGCCCCCAAATTTTACCAACTTGTAACTCTGTTCATTGTTTCCTTCTTGCTTTCTGTTCCTTTATTTCTTAGTTCTTGATTCAGACAGAGGCAGAAACAGACTTTGGGTCCTTCAGTGGTTATTAGCTACCCAAGATAGTTTCATACAGCAGCCCCCAACTTAATGATGACTTAGTCCCAGTGTGAAAGCATTCAGTTCAGCAGCCCAGGAGTTACAAGGGATGTAGGTTCTGGTGCTGGTGAGTGAACCCTAGGCCTCAGACATACCAGGGAGCCACTCTACCATGGAATCACACCCCCAGCTCAAATCATACAGAATATTTAACACTTCATTAGAAACTGGGCCTTGGATGAGATGATTTTACTTAACCAAACTACCCAGGGTCTGAGGAAGTTAGGTTAAGAGTATTGAGTACATTTTTATCTTATGATGGGCTTTTGGGGTTGTAGTGACATTACAGTTTGAGAGACATCTGTATTGAATTTTGGTTAAGGATAGAGTCTTTGTTCCAATCTACATAGGAGAAAATACTGATATTGGCTATGATAATGATAACACATGTCTATTGAGCATCTATCATGGGCAATTTACTCTCCAGAGGGCTTTGTATGATGATCTCATTTCCTTTAAAAAATAGACACATGAAGCAAGAATAATTAGGATCTATTTTTTTTTTTACATATGGCAATGGGGGTTAAGAAAGGTCCAATAATTGCCTTGGGTCAATGATCCAGCAGGTGGTGAAGTCAGGATGCAGACCCAGGTCTCAGAGCTCACATATTTGATGAAGAACCTTCTGATGGTCCTAGTGATAGAGGTGTCAATCCTAGGGCAGATTTCCTTGTGTGTCTGCAGGCTCTGCAATTCCACAGATGCTGGTAACCTCTTCCTCTCACATGAATACAATAGTTATATTGAAACTATGTATACCTATCTACGATAAACCCTATTTTCAGGCTTACTTATAATGTGTCTTTTTTGTTGTTTGTAATACTGGAGATGGAACCTAGGGCTTCACATATGCTGGGCATGCATTCTACCACTGAGAAAACACATCCCGTTCTATAATATGTCTTGAGTGAGCAAGACCAGGTAACTGTAAGATAAACTATCAAAAATGCAATGAAGGTTGGGTGGTGGTGGTGCACGCCTTTAATCCCAACACTTGGGAGGCAGAGGCAGGCAGATCTCTGTGCTTAGTTTAAGGCCAGTCTGATCTACAGAGAGAGATCCAGGACAGACACCAAAGCTACACAGAGAAACCCTGTCTCGAAAACAACAACAACAAAATGCAATGAAGACAAGTCCTTCCATCTGCAACTTGCTTGCTTAGGTATCTAAGAGACAAACAGGACAGAGGCAGCACTCATATCTTGTGGGATCTTCATTTTCAGAGAGAAAGGAGACAGTGGCTGAAGAACATGTTTGGGACTTGGAGTTGGGAACACCAGATGGGATCTTATTCTTCTATTATGTGGCCTTGTGCAGGCTGAAGAACAGCTCTGGACTTGCCCTCTTTCCTTTGATAGGAACTTCTCTCACAGGCAGTAGGAATGGACGGCACAAAGCCTGGCACACGACAAGAGCACGATTGTGTTTTGTATACATTGCTTTCCACACCTTCAATCGGTGTTAAGATAGACTGGTCTTGACCGTTTCAGGGAATGACTAGGTAGAACGCTCACAGTTTAGACATCTGTGCCTTACTATGTGTTGAGGGGACCAACTCTGATGCCATTATTTGCCAAGGCCAACAAATACAGGCTGGGATAAGCAATTTCAAGGATGTGAGTCGTTCTTTTTTTAATTACCAGTGATAACGCCTCTGATAGGATGGAGATACAGGGCATGGAAGACAAACTGGCTTTCAGTAAGAACCTATTCATCAGATGCCAGCTATGGACAAAATGCTTTCATTTCTTTGTAACAATGATGGAAATAATACAAGGTTTCAGCTTTTTGCAGCTTCCCATGTGGCTGGGAAGTTTTTAATAAGTGTCTATCTCAAACAATGCTAATATCTGTATACATAGGAGGGGACCACAAAGAGAGAAAGTTCTAGAAAAGATTCTTTGTATAAAATATCAGAAAGTCTCAGGAGCCTAACTTCCTTTCTAAATACTTATTGTGGCTAATGTCACCATCATCATCATTATTGTTTTATAGACCAGGATCCCCTAGGTAGGCACGAGGATCATATGGACTCAAACACGACTCCTTAGACATGACTGATATCAATTTTTTTCATCAAAAAATGGAAAATCAAAACTACCACATGGTTCATCTCTACCATTCCTGGGTGTGTATATCCAAAGGAACTGCAGTCAACGTAGCAGAGAGATACTACGCTACTGACCTGTCCTCTTCTTTTCTTTCTCCTCCTCCTCCCCTCCTCCTCCTCCTCACTCCTCTCCTTACTCATCTTTCTCTTTCCAATGCTGGGAATTAGACTTGAGGCCTCACACATGCTAGGCAAGCACTCTACCACTGAGCTATGTTCCCAGCCCTGTCCTTTGTCATATGCATCCCGAAGATCACTTTGAAAAAAAAAGAAAAAAACAATAAAACAGGACTCTTCAAAACATACTCTAGGAGGCAGCGATGGAGACTGTTGGATGTGTTTATCGCTGCGCTGTTCTAAGATAAAGAGCCATCAGTGATGAATGGATAAAGTAAGTGTGTTATATATACACAATGGCGTCATATTTGGTCATAAAGCAGAATGGCATTATATCACTGGCAGGAAAAGAGAGGAAACCGGAGAGCATCACATAAAGTGAAACATGCCAGACTCACACAAGCATTGAATGTTTTCCCTCATAAGCTAAGCCTCAATTAAAATAAAAATATATATGACAAGAAAATACTGAGTGGACTATTTAAGGCCAGGAATGGGTCTAAAGAGAAGGAAAAGTCCAAAATAAATGGGGGGGGGGAGGGGGATAAACAATGCGTGCAGAATCAGACTGAAATATGTAAGGCGTGAGACTAGAAGAAGAACTATTGGAAGGGAGAGGGGATCAGCTGGAGCAGGAAGGGGACAAGAAGGGTAAGGGTGGGTGACAATAACTAAAGCAAAATTATATACATACATGACAATGAATAATACAAAATTAATAATAAGACTCAGCATTTGCATATTAACTAAAAAGATTATTGTAACAATATGCCAATTCACTATTCCAACCAGAAAACAAGATGTCATAGCATCAGAACATTGCTCTTCAGTCCCTAGAAGAGGAAAAGTGACTTCTAGGGTCATTTTAACTGAAGTTCATAAGAACCGCCTCACACTAGAATCTGGATGGCTGGTCACCTCCTGACCAGGCAGTCCTACCTCCAACATCAAAGCTGCTGCATGGAAATTTAATTTGAATTTCAAAATCCCTCACAGGGACCAACACCAGAGAAGCAGGGGTTAACTGTGGAGCTAATGAGGCTACCACTGCCACCGTGGATTCTGGATTCTGTCGACAGTATCTATCACCTCATGAATGCGGCACCGTAAAGCTTGGAGAGGAACAGGCTGGAATCTTAGGAAAAATAAGGATAATGAGGAGAGGCAAGAGCCCATGCATCAGATAAGGAACAAACCCCACCAATTTTCCAGCTCAGAAGGAGCAAGCTAAGGCTGGGTCCCCCAAAGGCCTGCCTGTGTGGCCTTCTAGAGACGTGGTGGCCCATATTGCATCTTGCATATTATGCGGCCTGCCCTATCCTCAGGCTCAGGAAGGAGCAGAAGAAGAGAGATGAGAAGCCTTCTCTGTTCAAGTCAGCTCTTCTCGGGACCATGACAGTCACAAAACCAATGGGGGCAACCTAGCACTACTCACCATCCATTCACCTTCACGGGTCGCTGTCTTCAGGCTTTAAAAATCTTTCTTAAAAATATTTTTTTCAGGGTTTCTGGAGGGATGGTTCACTGGTTAAAAGAATATCCTGCTGTTGCAGAGGACCCAAGTTCAGTTCACAGCACCTACAGCAGGGAGCTAACAATCACCTGTAACTTCAGCTCCAGGGAATCTGACACCCACTTCTGGCCTCTGCTGGTAACTGCACTCATGTGCAGACACACAGCCATGCATGCATGAATGCACACACGCAACAAAAACAAAAATCTTGAAAAATGCATTTTCTTTTTTCAGTGCCAACGATTGAACCAGAACCTCAAACATGCCAGACAAGGCTCTCCACTGAGCTATATTCCCAGCTCAGGTTTTACAGTTTTCCATGACTAGTAGCACATCAGAAGCTTCTTCTGTCTGACTCTGATTCATATGGCCATGTGTTCTGTCTCTTTTCAGTTGACTTTGCTGTGATTCCTTTGTTATTGTTTGTTCCCAAATAGTTTCCCAAGGGTCACCTGAGAAGACAAAGGATTCCTTAAAATGCTCTCATGAAGGAAACAAAGATTCTTTTTTAATTTATTTTTTATTTTTCATTTTTTTTTTGAGACAGGATTTATCTGTGTAGTTTTGGTGCCTGTTCTGGATCTTGCTCTGTAGACCAGGCTGGCCTCGAACTCACAGAGATCCACCTGGCTCTGCCTCCCGAGTGCTGGGATCAAAGGCGTGCGCCACCACTGCCTGGTGGAAACAAAGATTCTAAGAGGCCATGAGAGAAACAGTTTGCTATGTTCCAAAGCATGTAAGCCCCTTAACAGCCCCTCTCTGGAAGAATGAAGGTCCTTTTGAAGCCGGAGTCTGTCTGCAGGTAGATGCAGCTCTCAGGCACATGGAGAATGGGGTGAGGGTCGGTGGAGTCTCACACCAAACAATTCCCTTCGAGTATGCCGAATAATCGTTCAGGTTTTGCCAGGTCGGGAAGGTGTGCGAGCGGGATGGTGAGCCACGATATCGGGGGCGTCTGGTATTATGGTACCATGTTACCAGGGGCTATGGCAGACCAGTGGACTGCAGTTCCAGAACCCAGGAAGTAGATGTCTGAAATCTACTGTCTAAAAGTGAACTTTAGGTAAAGCAGGAGGCAAATTAGACAAAAAACAACAATAAAACAAAACCCTGGAAGTCATATTTTCTCATAGGCCAAAGCAGGGTTACTTCATCTCAACCTGAGTGACGTTTCAGATCTGAATGCTCTTAGGCAGAGATGCTGCTCTGTGCATCATGGCATGCTTGGCTCTGTCCCCGGGTCTACCCACTAGATGCGCATCATGGCATGCTTGGCTCTATCCCTGGGTCTACCCACTAGATGCCAGTAGCACCCCAGAGCCATGAGAAATGCATGTGTGTCAGAGGGTACTGCGGTGCCGATTTGCCATGAGAAATGCATGTGTGTCGGAGGGTATTGCGGTACCGATTTGTTGTGAGCCGAGAGCCACCAACTTAGAGGCTGTAGAGCATCTAGGGTCCAGAGGGACAGACAGCAATGTGTTGCCAAGTCTCTGACGGCTGGCGGCAAGGAGCTGCCCTTCCACCTGACAACTCTTTTCCCTGAAGGGGACCTTGGTCCTCGCTGTCTGCTGCTGTTGCACCTGAAGGTATCGGTGCTGACTCTGAAGAGAATCTCACAGTTTGCATCAACCTTCCTCACGGCTTCAATCTGACTGGGCAGTCCCCTGCAGAGACCAACCTGGGACACCACGGTGGGCGCCATACACACACGCACACTGGTCAGAAAATGTAAGTGTTCTTTTTCTAAACAGGAGGACAGAGGTTGAGGGAGGAGAAAGGTGACAACCCCCGAGATTTCCATGAGAGCCCTTACAAAAACTTCCTTCTTTTCTCTGTCTTCCTTTCTCCCCGCATCTCTCTCCTTTCTCTCCCTCTCTTCTTCCTCTTTATCTTTTGCCCCCCTTCCTCTCTTCTCTCTCAACTTCTCTCTCCTTTCTCTCATTTTGAAATCTATTCGATTGGCTGGCCGAGCAACCTTACAGAAACTTCTCTTGAGAGCGGCCTATTGAGCCAAGCTCTCAAATTGCCCCCAGAGCCCACTGGATATTCCTTCAGATGTCTAACAAGCGTTGAACACAACTGAGGTTTAGAGAGACACAGAAATCAATACTGCGGCTTCCACCAGTCACGCTGAGGGATTAGCTGTCCCAAGGAAAAGCACAGACAGTTGAATAAGAGAATCATGACTCCGAATACCCTAACAGGTTTATGAACTGCGCAGCAGCCTCTGGCCCTGATAACCTCCAGGTGGCCTGCAGAAAAAGGAGGCTGCGAAAACATTCACTTAGCTCTCTCCCTCTTTGTATTAATGAGGTCAAGCAGCAGACCTCAGGGGGTCAACAGTGGTACTCGGAGGAACGACAGTAGAGGCCAGTGGGCAAGGATGACCATCTGAGCAGTGACACTCAGAGGCTTCGAGCATCTTGCTGGGCTCAGTAGCCACATTCCTTAGGACATAGCAGGCAGGAAGAATACAGATCTGGGGAGAAACGGAAACGCAATAGGAGAGGGTGTAATAGTGTGATGGTGTACACCTGTAATCCCAGAATTCGGAGGCTGAGGCCAGAGGATCATGGGTTAGAGGTCTGTCTGGGATACATAAGAAGATCCCATCTAAAGACAAAATAAAACACCTTTAGATGGCTGAGGAAATGGCTCAGTCTCTAGAGCGTCTGTTGCATAAGCAGGAGGATCTGAATTCAGATCCTCAGCATCCATGGGAAAAATCAGAAGTGGCTCTCTCTCTCGCTCTCTCTCTCTCTCTCTCTCTCTCTCTCTCTCTCTCTCTCTCTCTCTGTAGCTTCAGCAGTGGGTGGGTGGTTGAGATGGGCAGATCCCTGGAGCTTATTGACCAGCTAGTCTAGCAGAACCAATGAGGTCTAGGTTAAGTGAGAGACCCTATCTCAAAAATAGGGTGGAGGGTGATCAAGGAAGGTACCTGACTGACCTCTAATCTCTACTTGCATGTATATATACATGCACCCACACATACACGTGTGTGCACACTCACAAAACTAAGAAGGAAGAAAAACAATGGCATCTTGGGCTCTCGGCTGTGAGCCGGCGGAATTAGACAATGGCAGGTGTTCCCAGCCTAATAACATGTGGGAGAGATCACAACGGCGCGTCAGTGAGCCAAGGGAAGCCTCTCATGGGAGGAATTCCAAAGAGCAGAAAGCAGTGGACTCATTCCAATGGCTTTGCTGTCTTGATAAGAACGTGACCAGAGGGGGCTCTTTCCAACAAGCCCACATCTCTCATATTTCCACACCCTTCAGTTTGCACCTACAGGCTGAAGTTCTGAACCCAGAGAGATACCCCAAAGGCCTCACATCTAAAGGACACATGTTTGGGAGGGACATTGAAAAGCACGTGGAACCAAAAAGTCTACATGATGTCAGTTTTGGCTAAAGGAGGAGTTGTTCTATAGCTGGACTGTGGGCTTGAGTGAAGGAAAGAATTAAAGCTATTCTTTGTAAAATTCAAACAAAAAAAACCCTACCTTTCTCTAAATTTATAGACCAGTTAAGTTCCGGCTGAATAATTCAGACAAAGATAATCACCTCAATTATTTAGATGGCCATCTCATCCTCCATACATTCCTTACTTGCATATGGAAATAGATAGCAGGGAAGTCTCCCCACCAAACCAAGGAGGTCACTATTTTACAGGGTGAATCTGTAACACCATCAGTGGAAACCATCTAGGAAAAGCAATTCCCATAGCAGACGCTGGCCTGCCTCTATGTGCTATACCTCCTCAGGGTACTTGCCCTGTTCTTGTCCCAGCATGGATGCCATTGACTCCAGCAGTGAGGAGCTCAGGACTCTTGCCCACCAGACTCAGCAGCTCTGAGCTCAAAGGCCTTGTTTTAGGGCTGTTCCTAGTCAGTGGTCCTCAACCTTCTTAATGCTGCGATCCTTTAATACAGTTTCTCATGTTGTGGTAAATCCCAACCATAAAATTATTTTGTTGCTACTTCATAATTGTAATTTTGCTATATCTATGAATCATAATGCAAATATCTGACATGCAGAATATTGGATATGTGACCCCAAAGGAGTTGTGATGCGCAGGTTGAGAACCACTTGCCTAGGTAGTTGTGACTTTGCATCCAGGACAGGTAAGCCTAATGGGATGACATTGTGTGAACACAGCTGATGTGAAGCCTGTAAAACACCTATCAAATTGGCAGGGGTCATGAGGAGCAGCTCTTTTTTTTTTTTTTTCTTTATTCCAGGACAACAGTGAACCTAGCTTAGCTGGCCTTGCTTTAGTATATTTTCTGATCTGGATGACTACATGTACCCCTGAGGGTCTCATACATTTCTACATGCCTGTGTGCACCTGGCTTTGCCTGTGCACAGACTCAGGGTTTTTTTTTCTGCCATGTCTGGGCTGGTGGGTTCAGCTTTCCTTTGTGTGAACATTCATCTGCCTGGGCCCATCCCCCCAGCCTCTCCCCCACACATTAACCTCAAATCTGAGCGCATGCTCCAGGGTCTTGCCTGCGTTGGCTGCTCCTGCGTCTGCAGCATTCCTGCCCCCTTCCTTCAGCCCTCTTATCTAAAGCAGCATGTCACTGCAATTTTATGGTCAACATTACAGACTCAAGCTCTCCTTTGAACCAATCACACTGCACTGAATATGTTAAGGGAATCCAGGCTTTCTGAAAGGAGCCTGCTTCCTAAGCCGTACTGCCTGACCTCTCCGGAGCAGGCACCATAAATCTGCCTCACCTGATGGGAGATGGGCTTTTTAGGATCTCTCGGGGTGCTTCGAGGCAGCACTTCAATGAACTCCTTGCCACAATAAATAATGCTACCTGCAATATGTCTCTGAGAGTGTGGCGGCGGCGGCGGCTGTCCTGCCATGAATTTTTATCATTGCGCCGCCTGGAAGATAGATTCCAGATTCAGCATTTGCTCGTACTTAGTGCCAGATCTCTTTACCCTCTTGCCCCAGCAGAGTGACAGACACCACAAATAAAATAAAATAAAAATAAAATGGGGAAAAAAGCAGCCTAGGAAAAAATGGCCCAAGAAGAAGGAACACCACATTTACCTCACACTATTGGTGACCTGGCCGTCTGATGGCAGGGGTGAGACTGGAAGGAAGAGGCTGTAGGAGGGGGTAGATCTGAGTTCCTCAAGAAGGAAGCACTGGACCTGGGGTAGCTAGAGAACAGGATTTTCTATCAGCTCAAGTCCTTGGGTAAGAGGAAAGCCTATGTGTGGGCCAACCATCTACTGTGAGAAAGCAGCAGATATCTGTTTCCATGGATCACATCGGTGGTCATTGCCCTGGGGAGACTCTAGATAACTGACCCATGCAAAGAGGACACTAGGTTTGGAAATAGCCTAGAGACAACATCCTCGTGCACTGCTGTGTTCTAGAAGCTAAAGATAAGAAAGTCACAACCAGATTTTACAAAGAGCGACCAGCCTCCCCCCAGGTGTCTCTGCTTTGCGTATCTCCAAGAACTGGAAATGAGAGTCGGTGCAGCCGTATGAGTTTTCCTAGTTACCATCTCTGCAACTTGAGATCCCCGGCAGTGTCGAAGCCAACATTCACCACTGCGATGCCCAAGGATTTCCGCTTCTTTGAAATGCCCCAAGTCCCAGGAAGTTTCTGCATTAATAACTTGCCAGCCTATATCTATTACAGCGGGAGAAAGCTCAGGAAAGGGAGAAAGCAGAGATGGCTTTGATATGTTAACATCGCCCAACGGTAGACGCTTTCATTTCACATGCTGCATCCTTTTTATAGAGGATAAAATTCAACAATGCCTAGGCCTGGCTTCTGTGTGTGTTGAGACCCACTCAATCCCAGCCTGATAAGAGAGCCCAGAACTTCAGCAGATCCCTGAATCTGAGTTTCAGGGTGATGCCCACAGGAATCACCTAGGGATCTGGCCTGACCTGGGCCTAAGCTGCTGCCACCTCCTGTATTACTGTACTGAATGGGTTTAGGACCACAGAAGTTTTGCTCTGCATAGCACTGTGCTCTTCAAGTGGCTATGCATGCTCTAAACCCAAAGCAAACCCAGGGTGTTTTTTTTTCCTGTATATTATATCCCAGTTTTTCATATATTAAAAAAAAAACACACATGAAAACTATTCCAAAAATGACAAAAGTTTCAATATTTGCACATGTGGTGGTTTTTCTTTTGTTTTCAAGACAGGGTTTCTCTGTGTAGCCCTGGCTGTCCTGGAACTCACTCTGTAGACCGGGCTGGCTTCGAACTCATAGAGATCCATCTGCCTCTGCCTCCTGAGTGCACCACCACACTCAGCTACATGTGGTAGTTTGAGTGATAAATGTCCCTCCTTAGTCTTGGTCATTTGAATGCTTGGTCACCAGTTGGTGGTGCTGATTTGGGAGCTTTAGGAGGTGTGGCCTTGCTGGAGGACATATGTCCCTGGGGATGGGTTTTAAGAGCTTCAAGATTTTTTTTTTTGCCATTTTGCATTTGCTCTTTCTGCTTGCAGTTTAAAACATGCACTCTTAGCTTGCAGCTCCAGACACTATGCCTGCCTGCTCCAACACCTTCCTGCCATGATAGTGATGGACTCTTAGCCCTCTGGGACTGTAAGAACTTCTTTCTGTAAGGTGCCTTGGTCATGGTGTTTAATTACATAATAGAAAAGTAACAGATGCATCACATAACACACAGGTAAGTCCAGCGTCCCCAAACAGGATGCATCGTCTCAGTTGAAGATAATGATGAGAGCATAGTTGAGATTCCTGTGAATTCTTTGTGAATTCACAAATTGTGAATGTTCAATTTGTGTCCACTGACCTTCCTTCCCTGTGAGGATAGGCTGCTAGGTCTTGCCCAGAGGAGTTCAGGTTGTTGATGCAGTATATTTTGAGTAGGGGCTCAGGAGCTGGCTCCATTGGTAAAGTGCTCGCATGGCAAGCATGAGACCCTGAGATCCATTTCTACAACCCATATGAAAGAGCCAGCTTTGGTGGCACATACCTGTAACTCTAGTGCTGAGGAGGGAGAGACAAGTGAATCCCCGGGGCTCTCTGGTCAGCTAGGCTAGGCTGCTTGTTGAGCTCCAGGCCAGCGGGAGACCCTGTCTTAAGAGCAAACTAAACAAAATGCATAAATGCAAACGCACACATACAGAAACAAAGAGCATCTTGAGCCACTGCTACAATACAACATCTTTTCTAGCTTTCTAGGCAATGTGATCCATTTCCCAGTTTGGTCATTATGGAGAGAAACAGGCGGAGTCAAGACTACAAGAAATTGCATTGAGCAGGCCTTGGAGGGCCAGCTATGTCTGCCATGAGTGCAGCCCTGGGTTTATCTAACACACACCTATTCATCAACAACACAGAAAGAGTGTAAGGCTGTAAGAGTGGCCACCTAGTGTGGGAGTAACAGGCTCATTGGCAAATGTGTTTCTAATGCCACAAGAAATCCCTCCTAGTTAATGTCATCTTTGGAGTAAAGACACTGAAGCCTCTGGTACATCCTGACGTGTTGAGACCAAGTAGCTGAGAATGTCACTGTCCCTGCCAGTGAAGTCTTCTGAGGCCAAACCTCATCCTCTTGATCACTCGTTTGCAAACTGGGCTTCCTGCCTGCTGAATACCTTTCAAAAACAGAAGTTCTCTCCTAATTGCCTGGGCTGACCTATATTTAGAAAGCTGAAATGTGCTTGTGTCTGGAGGAGCCAGGAAGATGCTGGAGTTAATCAGTAAATCAATCTGAGCTGACCCCACGAGGACACCAAGCTCCGAAGGTTGTTGGTCAAGGAGCTTTTGGAGGCTGGACTTAAAAGAACTCTCTGGTTTCCCTGAAACTGGAAAAAAAAAAGCTCTGCTCCTTTCTGCAAAGATATATTCTCGGAAGAGAATCTGGTCTGGTCCAGGACAGACCTGGGAGTCTCTCATGCCAGGACCAGGGTCAAGGTCGGCTTGGTTGTGCCTTGGCATACTTCCTTGGGTTATCTCATGGCTAACAACAGCCATGAAGACCACAGATGGGGAAGCCAAGCCAGACCCACTTCCTCATAGGATACTTGGACTTCAAGGTCTTTTTTTTCTTCCTCACTCTTGGCCATCTTTTTCTCTCTTTGTACAGCTTTTTGATTTCTTAGTGTTATGGGCTGTTAATTTGGTAGTTTAAATTTTCCTTTTTAAAAATCCCATGTTGTGAATAGCAAAATCTTGTAGAAGTTCAGAATTTGAAAAGTTCGGTGGCTACCACAGACAGCATTAGACATTACTTTCAGTTTACATGGTGGTGGGGTAAGATTTGGAAAGGGACACTGGGTGCCTTGCAGATGAGCAATCTCGGAAAGCCCCCTGTGCTCACCTGTGCTCACTTGTGTGGATGGCTTCTCTGGGTTCACATGGAGGCTCGACTTTCACTGCTGAAGACGTAAAGAACTCATCGGGAGAAAGGTGCCCAGAAGGGTTAGAGAGAACACTGCAGAAAATGCTCATCAGGCAGATAAGCCATGGAAAAAGCAGGTAAATTTTTTGTTTGTTTGGTTTTTGAGATTTAGGTTTAAATTCGAAGCTGATTTTAAGGTTGTTAAATGGGCCATCCACTTAACAACTTTATTTTTAAATCTCATATTGAATGTTAGACAAGTAAGCTAGGAATACAGGGAGTTCAAGTACAGGAAAAAAAAAATCACCCAGAATTTGTTATTTATTGAGTGTTTGCAGACTAATTTTGGAGAAGGGAAAACACATTGCTGTCTTCAGGAAGTTTGTATTCAAATTGTCTAGCTGTGAGGCAGTCAACAGAACAGAAATGTAAAGCTAGTCAAGTGTGAAACAATGAGGCACCAGACGATCCAGATCACAGAGCCAAGTGTTAACCGAAGCAGAATAGCAGCTAAGGATTTAAATCCCAAGAGGGGTTCCTGCAGGAGACATGGAAGGGCATTCTAAGGATGCATGGTGTCTGAAGGCCTGAAGTCTCATGTATGCTCATAGGACACAAGGAGATTGGTCCAAAGCACTGTGTAGTGCCCACCTGGGAATTATAGGAGGCTGAGTTTGATGGTCTGGGAAAAGAAATGCTTTTACACTGAACTGGCAGCAAGAGAAAATCCTGAATGTTATTAATTATTATTTTGAGATTTTATTTCTTTTTTTGTGTATGAGTGGTTTGCTTGCATACATGTCTGTTGCATCACATGTAAAAGGCAGAAGAAGATGTTGAATTTCCTGGGACTGGTGTTACAGATGATTATGAGTCACCATGTAGGCGCTGGGAATCAAACTTGGGTCCTCTGGAAGAGCAGGCAGTGTTCCTAACCTCTGACCCATTGCTCCAACCCCTTGAATGTCAGTTTTAAACAGAGGAGTATTATAATGAAAATACTCTGCAACTCACACACGATTGAGCCTGTATGATAATGAGTATTCAGAGACAGGTAATACCTGGGGGGGGGCACTCACCAACCTAAGACAGAGTGCCTGTGTGGCCTGGGCAGGTGTCTCCATGATGGGTAAGGTGACCTGCTGACTTACCATGCAACCTAAATCAGAAGCTCATTTTTTAGTAAAAGGGGGACCTGTAGGCCCTGGCCCTCGTTTTGGGTAACTGTTGCCTTTCTTGCTGACCTTGACCTTGATATTCTCCCTATGCTAATTCCCTGCTGGGTTCCACCCTCCTGAATGCTTAAGGGAAGTTCCTTGTCTGTGTATCCTGCATAATGGGCATTAACAGCTTGGATGCAAGATTGTAAAACATTGGTAGCGAACTTCTGCCCTCCAGGGTTCTCCCATTGTGCTGTAAGCCTGTATTTAAGACCTCCTCCCTCCTTCAATAAACTGCATTCGGCATAAAAAAAAAGAAAAGAAAATATATTTGGTAAACTAGGGAAAGTGTTCCAAACTCTTAAGCATGCTATTCCAGGAACCTTGGAGGGATAATTTACCCTAAAAGAAGAAGGAGTTGAATTTGATATAGTATGAAAATAGGGCTTAATTGGGCAACAAGATATTTGTTGAGTATAGCAATGGTATCTTGGCCCTTTCTATAGAGGGTCTATAGCCAAAAAAAAAAAAAAAAAAAGATAAAACTCAGCAGGAGAGCTTTTTTGTTTCAACTCTATATTGGATTGGGAAAGACAAAGAGCAAGCCTTGAGAATTTTTCTAAATGAGGCACTGGTGGAACCAGCTGAGGGGCATGTGGTGGTGATGGTAGACTTCTACCCCAACAGGAAAGAGAATAGCATCACTGACATTCCTGGCACCTGATGAAATAATGGTGCTGGTTTTATTATTTTTAAACTCTCCACCAACAATGCACTCATTTATCCTCTGCACTTGGGGATGTCTGTTAAATGCTAACTGAGGAGGCTAAGACAGACTGTCTTCTCACATACATAACCAAGGAGACTAAGACTGTCTCCTCACACACAGCTGAGGAGGCTAGGACTGTCTCCTCACATACACAACTGAGGAGGCTAAGACAGACTGTCTCCTCACACATATAACCGAGGAGGCTAAGACCAGTAGTATCACCATACATTCTTGTTTGTCACAGCTGGGATGGAGGTGATGCTACTGTGTCCAGTGAGCATCTTTGGGGGTGGGGGCTGGGGTGCTGCTTAATATCCTATACTGTGCAGTCCAGCCCCACAGCAAAGAAGAATTTATTCCCAAATGCCAGAGTGCCAAGGGTGGCAGGCTCAGATACACACAGAGGTGCCTATTAAAAAATTCTTCATAACACCAAAATTTAGGAATAATTTCGCTTCTGAGAAGACTGGTTAAGCACATCACCCATATTACATGCCCATAGGAGGTCCTTCACAGTTACCTGCTATAACTTAAAGATGGAGGAAACTGCCCATAGTATCATGTTAAGTGAAAAAGATTCAAACTACTTAAAATGTAGTCATGATTTTTTTCCTCATAGTCAAACATGCACATACTTGCCACATCCACACACAACCAAAGAACAAAGCTGGGAGGATGCTTCCAAAATGCTAAGCATCATATCTCTTCAACATTTTTACATTTCCAAAGATCTTACAATAAGCATGAATTAAGTTTCAAATCTGCCCCCCCCTGCAAATGCCTGAGTGGTCTAAAACACAGGCCAAACTTAAGACGAAGTTGACTAAGAGACTTCTAAACATAGGTGTGATGCTTCAACTCTCAGAGGCAGGAGGAGATTGGTTTTGCTTAGGACCAATGAATGCATGAAGGGCGTGAGTCGATTAAAACCAGAAATTAAACAAAAGAGGCCTGATAAGATTGCTAAAAGAGCTAATGCAGGGTAGGGATGTAGGTAAGTGGTGGAGGGCCTTCCTAGCAAGCACAAGGCCTTATGTTCAATTTCAAACAACACACACACGAGAGAGAGAGAGAGAGAGAGAGAGAGAGAGAGAGAGAGAGAGAGAGAGAGAGAGAGCGCACAAACTTAGGTTATCTTAGTAAAACACTGTCCTAGGATGGAGCAGGCCTAATTTGTCCATCTGGACTGCTGAACACAGTCCTTTATGACATAGTTTAAGAGGACCATGATGAAAACTTGGAGCCAGTCCAGATGAGAACCACCCAGATAGTGAGGGCTTTGGGAATTGTGTTGTGTGACAAAAGGGTGAAGGACCTAGAGATGTTTAGTCTGATGAGAAAAAAATGCTTAGGGGAGACATGAGAGCTGTCTTCAAATATTTGGAAGGCTGTCATGTGGGAGAGGGACAAATGTGCTCTCCAGGAGCCCAGACCACAGAGCTAGCACTGATGACTGGTGACAGTCAATCGCCTATCTTCTTACACATCATTTCCCAACACGAGGAGAAAGCTTGCTGACATCGAAGAGCCGTTCAAAATAGGATGGCTGACTTGGGCAGCAAATGGTGTCCCTTACAGACTTGATGCCAGGGTGTCAGGGTTGGTATAGAGAGGACAGAGGATGGGCAAACGAGAAAGCAGTGTTGCTATGACTCTGACGAATGCCCAGTGCCCAGTGTTCCATGCAGGAACTGGTGTAGAGTGCCAACACGTACTGACATGGTCTGTGGACCATGGACCAGGGATGATGTCAAGTGCTCTACAGCTCCAAACTGCTCCTTACAGCTAATTAAAAAAAAGCTGCTCTTCTATAGTCATTCCATTTTCCGATGAGAAAAGTGTAGAAATGGAGGAGGGTTAGAGAAACTTGTCTAAAGTCAAGAGTTAGCAAATCTGTCTGATTCTATAATTCTGATGAAAGTGACCATCACCATTTCCCTCATCATATTATTAGTAACAAAGATTGCCATAACATTATGCATCAGATAAAATTCCAAATATGTCCAGTACTTGGGAGGCAGAGGCAGGTGGATCTCTGTGCGTTCGAGGGTAGCCTGGTCTACAGAGCAAGTTCCAGGACAGCCAGAGCTATACAGAGAAACTCTGTCTCGAAAAACCAAACCAAACCAAACCAAACCAGCCCAACCCAACCAAACCAACAGCAACAACAAAACCTCCCCAAAATTCCAAATATGGAACCAGAGCATTGGCTCAGTCGGTAAAGGCACTTCGTGCCAACGCTGATGACCTGAGTTTGAAACCTGGGATAAACATGGTAGAGGAGGAGAACTGACTCTGGAAGTTATCCTCTGGCACCCACATGCTTACTGTGGTTTGTGCATGTATACCCATACGACAGAAAAATAATTTTTACAAATTCCAAACGCCATACTTTCATCCCTGTTTTATAGGGAAGAAGATGTGGACGACTTTACCCAGGACCAATATAGTATCAAATCTTTTGTAGTGCTGATAATGCCAGCGTTCCTCCAGCTCCTCCCTGTCACTGTCACCACTATGGTTATACTTGTGTGTTGTCACATGTAGGGGAAACACATTTTAAAATGTTACACCTACAGTGGTTGGGGAGATGGTTAAAGTACTTGCTGTGCAGCATGGGGACCCAAGTTCGGATCCCCAGCACTCATGTAAAAGCTAAATGATAAGGAGCATGCCTTTAACTTCAGCCTGGGGAGGTGGAAACCAGAGAATCCCTCTAGCTTATTGACCAGACTGTCTAGCTGAATGGATGAGTTCAAGGTTCAAGAAGAGACCCTTGTTCCAAAAAAGAAGGTAGAGAATGATTGAGGAAGACAACCATTGTCAACCTCTGGTCTCTGCACACATGCACACTCCTGAACATGTACACATACATCCATTCTCCCCACCCCTGCCTCTTCCTCCACACACCAATGAGTGCAACACTCTTTTCCTTTTCTCCTGTTCTATAGATGGAGGAATACAGACTTGGGAGGTTGGAGGCCAAGGTTAGCTAACAAGTGGC
This sequence comes from Peromyscus californicus insignis, assembly GCF_007827085.1. Classification (NCBI taxonomy): domain Eukaryota; kingdom Metazoa; phylum Chordata; class Mammalia; order Rodentia; family Cricetidae; genus Peromyscus; species Peromyscus californicus. Next base: position 102,744,767 of record NW_026294606.1, read on the forward strand.
GGAGCTAGGGTTTGAAACCTGTACTGAGGAGACTCCACAGTGGTACCAATCACAGTATCATTTCTTTCCCTTTCACAGTCAAAATGATGGCCTAGCACTTGTGTAGTCCACACTACAAGTCGGGTACCCTGTGCAATTATGGAGGATGGGGACTAAAGTTATGTGTCAGTTGGAGTGTATTCCAGATGGGAACCAACATTTTAGCTGGTGAGCTGAGGAAGCTTCCCCAGGTGGGTGGGCCTTTCTCAGCTGTAGGTCTAAGTAGACTAGGCTGGCTGACCTCCATGTACAGGAGGGACTCTTCCAGCAGGCTGCCTGGGGTCTTTGCTTGCACGATTGACTACACTGGGCTTTTAGGCCTGTTGACCCTAACTGCAGATTAGGGACCCATGTGACTACCTCTGTAATTACATGCACTAGATCCTTGAACCAAATGTGTTCCTTGCTTCTTGGTCTTTACATAACCTCTGATTTCTGCTTTCCTGAAGAACTCGGGGTACTACAGTCAGGTGTGATTATGACCCCATTTTAAATATAATAAAAATGAGACCCAGAGCTGCCTAGTGACTTGCTTAAAGCCATGCAATTGGTAAATGGTAGGGTTCTGAATGGGCAGCTGGCTGTTTTCTGGGATTAACCTCAAAGATGGTCTGTGGAGATCTTGGTCTCCCAAATGCTGCTTGTTTTAGAGTCTAGATGACCTAATATTACTGAACTAACAGTGACATCTCTGGCTCCTCCCTTTGCTAAATAGTCATATATTCCTCTCATAGAGTCACTGTGGACCATTTCTAAACAGGTGACAGATCAAAACCATGAGACCTAATGCCTTGCCTAATCGTAGGCATTGTTCTAGTTGGTTGAGGAATTCACAGAACATGCTTCACTTTCCGTAAGTGAGAGGCAGCTCTCGTGCCACCCTGCCCTCAGTCCTCAGGGGGTAAGTTGGTCTTCAAATACAGAATGTTTAAAGTAATCCAACATCATGGAATTTCTCCTTGGCTTTTCCTGCTGGGTAAAAAAAAAACCCCAAAGCCTATGCATAGTTATTTTTCCAAACCTTTGAAGTCTTGCCCTGATTTCAGCAGTTCCTATGGTAAAGTTCCTGCCTTGGAGTCTATCAGCCCTTTCACAGGTGGGGAGAAGTCTCTCGATAGTCCATTCATTTCCCCTTTGCCTGCCTGACTTCCGTGAATACCACTATCTGTTTGGCGCATCCAAAGAATCTTCTCTTTTGGCGGTTTGTCTTTCACACAATTTCTAAACAAAACGACAACACAGACAAAAAAGGCAGTACAAAAACATGCCGCAGGACCAGGTATGGGGGAAAAGGCCCCAGCCTCAACCACAAACACAATGGCTTTATTGTAGGAGGCTTCAGCAGCAGAGAAGAAAGAAAACAACACAGTTGGCAAAAGAGAGGAAGAGAGCCAAATGCCTACCAGAGGCAGAGTGCGAAGGAAACAGTGTTTTCTTTGTGGGCATTAACATAAGCTCAAAGACTATTTCCCTCGGAGGTGTCATTGCCCACTCACTTCCTGTTTATAGTTCAGTGTACGAAAAGCTTTTAAATCCATTTGCTTGACCCCCAGGGGGGTTGCAAAAAGGAAGGTTCCAACACTAAAGATGGGCAGCTTCCAAGTCAAGGGTAGGTGAGACACTGTCTCATCTGCGATCCCGTCCTCCGTCCGCATCCCCGGCTTGGTCTAGTCCTGCCTGACCTCCAGTGAGGGTTGCCAGCAGCTGCTCTGCCCTAGCCAGTTCCTTGTGAGGAGCTTTCTCCCATTCTTCTTTTCTTCAGCGTTGCGCCACTAAGAAGGTGAATGCCAAGGGCCAAGAAATTCCAGAAGCATGAGGTTCCAAAGCAGTCTACCAAAGACAACAGGTCTTGCATCCAAAAGGTACTTTTCTCTGCAAAATTGTTCCTTCCCTTTATAAAAAGGAGAATTATTTTTATTTTTATTTGTGTATTGCGTGCCGGCATGAGTGTATGTGCACATGTGTGTGCAGGTACCAACAGAGGCCAGAGGAGGGCGTTGAATACCTTGGAACTGTAAATACAGGCAGTTGTGAGCCACCTGACGGAGGCCTTAGGAACCCAACCCAGGTTACCTGGAAGAGCAGCAAGTGCTCTTTCTTAATCACAAAGCTATCTCTCCAGCCCTGCAGACTTATTTCCTGCAATCCTCCCCCACGGTCAGCACAGATCACCGAGGAAAACCAACCCGAATGGAGAGAAAAAACCAGGATCCCAGACAATGAAATCTGAGGATGAGAGGTCACGGGACTTCCTTAGAGCATTGCTGTCTTCCTTTTTGGCAGCCCCACACAATCCGTTCCTGCCTCCCTGCATCGGCTCCCTCACCAAACATCCTTGACTCTTTGTCTGTTACCATCAAGACAGTTATCACCTCAAAGGGAGAATAAGAGATAGTTTATTCTGGAGTCAAATATTAGTGACCATAGCCTGCGGACATGGATTTAAGTTAACCAAATACCATGAGGCAATGTGTTAATACCTTAATGGAGTTTTTATAGTAACAGAACAAAAGGAAGTCCTAATGAATGTACCTTCAAACACCCTTAGGGAAACAGTGGGAAGGTGGGTCACAGCCAAGTCAGAAAACCGTTATAAGCCCCAGAAGCATCTGGAGGAGCCTCACATTTAGGTTTGTGGAACCTCTTGGCCTGTTAGCACATCCCCAAAATTTTAATCAAAAGAATGGTAGACCACACAAAAGGTGGGCAAAGAATGCATATTGAGGGAATGTGATAGGTTATCTTGGTTGTCTCCATGACCGAATCTGGAATCACCTGAGAGATAAGGCACTGGACACACCTATGATGGATTTCTTACTCAGGTTCTTCCAAGTGGGAAGATCCACCTTACTTGTGAGCAGCACCTTTGAGTGGCAGCCGAGGCATGAGGAGGATCATGGGAAAAGCCTTTGCTTCTTACGTCATTGTCTCCCGGGCCGGCAAGTTCATCCACCCTGCTGCTGCCCCCGCTGCTGGATTCTCTCGCTGCTTCTAGCTTCTTCAGGCTTCTTGCATGGACTGCAGACCAGCCGCTGTCCAGGAATCCTCTAGGCCTTCCACACCACACTGGGACTGCTGAGGCATCCAGCCTCATGGATGGAGCAGCTACTGGGTTCTTGGCCTGTCCAGAGTGAAGATGACATTGCCAGGCTACCCAGACCATATCATGAAAGTCAATCTAACCACACACACACACACACACACACACACACACACACACACACACACACACGGACATCAGTCAGTCCTGTTTCTCTAGAGATCCTTGACTAATCAAGGGAACTATAAGGGTTACCCAAGAATATCTGCCTCCAGACCTGCAACATTCCAGTTCTTCACAATCATAGACGTTCTAAGGAGCCACTCAGCTTTGTGAACCTTTAATACAGGCAAGGCTTCTCTCTGGAGATTTAGTTCACACCTGGAAGGTCATGTCTCCATTAGGTCTGTCTGCTCGGTTGCTCCAGCCCACGATGACCTATTTGTTTTCTTACATCATGCGCTTGTGTAATCTCCGCCATTCAACCTTGCTGTTCACTGTGTTTGCAATGGTTTCATGATGTAGACCTTTTCTATCAAGACTCTCCCATGCGCCTTGAAAGAGTGGTCTTTGCATATACCCGTTAGAGATTCTCCACTCCCATTTGACTTTGGTGACTTCCATATCTTACTCATGAACTGTTCACTTTTCCTCAGCTCCTTACCTCCGCTTGTCATGCTCAGGCCTCCACACTCACAGCACACTGGTTACCAGTTGATGGAAACAAACAAGGAGGCGTCGTTCTGCACAAATATTATCATAGATAGACAGAGGAACTGCTGCCCACCATTCATCAGTTTTGGTGTGGTGCCTGGCTCAGAGGGTGGAAGTGATGGCAAGGGAGCCCTGCAGACTGGCTATCATGCTCTTGGTCATTCCATGAAATGTGCCTTGGGGATGCAACCAAAGAACACTGAGACTACTCTGGTCTCTTTTCCCCCTGCTAAACATGAGAGAAGGTAGAGGAGCCAGATACTGGGTAAAGTGCTTGCCACACAAGTGTGATGGCCCAAGTTTGTATCCCCAGAGCCAAGGTAAAGCTGGCAGCAGTACTGTGTCTGTAACCTCAGTTTCAACAGTGGGAGAGAGGGGAGCCTGAGGAACCCACAGAAGCATGGAGGCCTGCTGTGGGATGTTCTGTATGGCAAATGTGTTGCTGATTAGTCAATAAATAAAACACTGATTGGTCATTGGCTAGGCAGGAAGTGTAGGCGGGACAAGGAGGAGAATAAAGCTGGGAAGTGGAAGACTGAGTCAGAGAGACACTGCCAGCCGCCACGATGACAAACAGCATGTGGAAATGCCGGTAAGCCACGAGCCATGTGGCAAGGTATAGATAAATGGAAATGGATTAATTTAAGCTGTAAGAACAGTTAGCAAGAAGCCTGCCACGGCCATACAGTTTGTAACCAATATAAGTCTCTGTGTTTACTTGGTCAGGTTTGAGCGGCTGTGGGACTGGCAGGTGATAGAGATTTGTCCTGACTGTGGGCCAGGCAGGAAAACTTTAGCAACAGAGGCCCATTAGACTGGTGCCTGCAGAAGCCCACAACAAAGAGACCTTGATTTAAGCAGGGTAGAAGATAAGGATGGACACACACACACACACACACACACACACACACACACACACACACGGAGAGCAGGAATGATGCTGAATTTAATTTCTCAGCCAAAAGCTAGGCTACACTTGGGGAGGAGAGGTGGTTCTGGAAATAACATCCGGCCAAGATATCGATACGGGCAGAGTATGGCTGAATAAGGACCGCTGAAGTCCACTCCATTTTCAAGCTGAGATTTTGAGGTTTCATCCTTTCCTTTCCTTTAAGCAGGAGCTTGCAGTGAGGAGGGGTGATGTCTGGCTCCAATATTAATCTCGCATTCTTTGCAGTTGTACCTGCTAATGTCACCTGGCAGAGTCATGGCCATTGCCGAGCCCCTCCCTCCCATCCAAGTTTATTTATTGTGGCCATTTAACCAGCTGTTGGCTCAACACACTCCACTCAAATATTCATCATTTAGCTCTCTGGGTAGATCGTATTTAATCAGCACAGGAGAGAAAATAGCATAATTATAGATGCCGGATGCCATTATACTCTGAAGAAATTAAACCCTGTCTCAAGCCGACCTGGCGTTGGCTGTGATTGCATCACCGCTGGGGTTACGGAGAGGTTAGTGGCCATCCGGGGCCAGTGGTACCTTGTAGGAAGCCGACCCAGATGAGCCCGAGGAGAGCCGCTTGTGCGCACACACATTTGTAGCATCAAAAACTCATCAAATGGCGGCAAGTAAATTAATCTTTTATTGTTCCAAGAATGTGATAAATGAGGGGGTAATAAAGCAGGGCTCCTGCATGGAAATGGAGGGGATAGTAAATAAATGGACCCAGAGAAGCTCAGGCCTGGGAGCCGATGGGAGGAATTCCCACTCCTGTTTTGTTTTTTTTTCCCCCCTAGAACCTTTGCTGCTGGGCGACTGAGCAATATTGACAATTAAGGAGAGGAGGAAGACAGGGAGCAGACACAGCCACAGGAGACACAGCATGTGAGTCCTCACAGGGAACCCTGCAAGCTGTGGAAGGTGTTTTCAAAACAGGTCAAATGAGAGGCACATATTAACTGTAGTCCTTCCCATAAGTAGACTCAATGGGTCTTATATGCTGAAGTTTCCATGCTGGGAATGCTAAGCAGTAATTGGTTTGAGGAAAGGGGCAAGATTAACCAATCACGTTATACTGTCAGAGTGCTACCTGGCTTCTGCCGGCTGGAACAGGCTACTGGGAAAAGTGGGAACTGTGGGGTCAGCATCCTCTCAGCCCTCATGGCTCAGTCCCTTCTGAAACATCTCCATGGATACCAGCACTTGTCCAGATTGTAGAATGAGTCATCTTTAGTCTTATGACACAGCATTTCTCCCTTGGACCTAAACCCTTGGGCAGCTGCCCCATTCCATTGCTGGGCACTGTTGGTAAGAATTCAAGAATGTCCAAAGATGCAATTAAGCTTTTCTTATTACTGTTGGGTGACTGGTTTTGCTCCCCTCCCGCCTTTTGATTCTCCCCCTCTTCTCTCTCTCTCTCTCTCTCTCTCTCTCTCTCTCTCTCTCTCTCTCTTTTGCTAATAATGCTTTTGAGGTTTGGATAAGTAACTAAGAGGAAGGCGAACTCCTCCTCGTCCATCCTGCTGCCGACAATTAAGAAACCTCAAAGTAATTTTTGAAAATGTCAGCGTCTCATTTAGCAAAAGGATAAATAATAAATGAAGCGTAATCACTGTCCTGTGCTGGTGGTTCAGCTTCGCGGTGTCATTAGTAAACTAACGGTATAATATCTTTGTGTCACAGTTTAATTATATCTTGTAATTAGTTTCAGCAATGGATTGCGTGGAGTCAGGCCCCCTGAGCTAAACAAAAGGTAATAGAAGTTTCAGCGGCCTGCATAAATCAATTATGGAAGTGTCCTTCGTTATTTGAAGCTTGTTTGCTGTAATTTTATGCACCGAGTTGAGCCAAACTGGTCCTTCTTGCCGTGGAGGGCAGTTCACCCCACCCAGCGCTTGCCTGCAGCTGAGGCTGCAGAGGGGCCCACACACAGCCTGGCTGGCCAACACACTCATCAGGCCACTCAGCAGTCAACGCATGGCAGGGCCAGGAGCTGAAAAGGCAGGGGAGTTTCAGAGGGTGGGGACAAGGGGTACGCCAGGACTGGAGCACGTAATAGATGTACCATGTGCAAGTGAGCAGGGAATCAGATGGGAGAAGATGTGAGAGCCTGGAAGAATGATGCTTTCTGCTTCCCCGAACAAAGATGAGAAGGTTAGGAGCATCAAAGGCCAAGCAAAATTGATGAATATGGGCAGGCAGACGTGGTACATGTCCCTTTATCATCTGTCCTTTCAACATCCCCGCTCTCCCCACGAGGTTGGAATGAGAACCGGCACGGGTTACTTGGCAATAGGGAATGGGAAAGGAGAAACCCACATCTTTAATTGGGTCTAATTCAGGTCCTACAGAGCTCGGGAACTGTCAAGGGCTTCTGAGCAGCGTCAAGGGCTAGCTGTGGTCACCAGGCCTGGATGGGAGAGTCATGAGTCCCGCTGGGGAAAGCTAAGAAGAAACTCAGGGGCGGAGGGTGGGTTAAGTCCAAATGCCACCAATATGTGTGATCGTCTCTTTTTTGATCAAACTGCAAGGCATGGCAGAGAGTGGGGGTGGGCCCCACATTCAAAGTCCTCATCAAGTCATCTTTGAAATGAAGCCTAGTGCCACGCTGGCCTCTCTGTTTATACAACAATTTACAGGTTTAAACGGAACCCCGCTTGAAAAAGCAGGCTGAATTGTGAGCACTTCAGCAAATTTAACAAAAGAAAGAGCCCAGGCAAGGAAAAGAGAGAGAGCGAGAGAGACACAGAGACACAGAGAGAGGAGGAGGGGTGGGAGAAAGGTCCAGTCCTTAGACTGGTGTGCTGCAATCTGGCTGGTTGCTATGGTGACATGATGGCTTGTTCACATGGCAACATACCTTAGGTCCACTATTAAAATGATGAGAGTGAACTCGGTTGCATTAAGGAGAGTGTGCTGTATGCTAAAGCAAGTCTTTATCTCCAGAGAGGCGCTGGACAGAGACTAGCATCCAGTACAAATGAGGGAGTCAGGGAGGAGGGGGGAAAGGTTGGAGGTCTGGGGGGAAATCACAGGGGTACAATAACCATGAAAAGAAAGATCCTCAGCTCGGTATCTCAATCGAGGGCCTGGGATTCAGAAGATGGACAATGAGTTTGCTTTGCTACAGAATTCATTGTCCAAATTGGCCCATCAGGCTAATGACCCCTTATTTAAAAAACATGTTCCAAATGAGCCTGCTATATACCTTGGTTGTAGCAACATCCGCGGTAAACTAAACCCTCCCAACCCATAGGCTGCTGTAGCGAATAGCGGAGCGATTGCCACTTAAATAAAACACTCTCATAACAACGAGGGTGGCAAATTACACAGCATTTATTTATTAAATACAAAAGTCTGTTGACAGCTGCACATCTACATCCTATCACACAAGAGCTGGCAGCGAGCATTTCCTTTGGAAATCTGGATTCATGTTCCCTTGAACACAGTGACAATTTTTCCCCCTACTGACGTTGAGAGGGTGGTGATAATTCTGTAGATATTATCCCAACAGCCTTCCCTACTACCCATGCTGCTACACTTCCCAGCATTTAGCAAGCACTGCTACGATATACATAGGAAGCACCTAGGAATTACAGGGCTATATCTTCCCGTTGCAATGTCAATATCACAAACCATCTGTGGGATGCTTACACTGTTGGAGTTCCCTCCCCCCTCCAATTCATTCTGAGTCCCCCTTCCTATCTTTCCACGGCTGGCTGTATTTTACTTGATTATCATATTAACATAACTTGAAGGGAAGCCCTTCTAAGCCACATGTCCCCAAGTTAGAAAACATGGTAGAAAATGAGTCTGGCATCTCCAGGTATTTTGGTGACAACTGCCTATGAAGTCAGGCTGTTCAATGTGACATCCACCTTTGACTTGCCTACCTGGCACCAATGCTCCAGATACTTGGAAGCTGTGTTTCAGCTGTCCTGACATAGAAGAAGGGCAGAGGGCCCTGAGAGCCCCCAAAGGACTGAAGCATTAGGATGGCGAGGCAATCTTGACACCACACCTTCCTTCCGGTTCTAACTCGCCATTTCTCCTGCGTCATAGGCTCAAAGCATTGCTTCCCAATGTTGGTAGAGATCCATAAAAGGCTTTGGCTTTCTCTTAATGACTCTATAAACCAATCTCAGTGTGAAGGAGCCAGGGAAGCTCAAGGGTTAAGAGCTTGAACTTAGAGCAAAGATTGACTCTGTCCCTGGCTAGTTGAGTCACCTCACGGAGTGTCAGTTTTCTGATTTGAAAAGCTGAGGCATAGGATTGGGTAATTAGAATTAATTCACCTCCTTGGATTGTTAGGAGACTGAGGTAACAGTAGAAAGAACAGCTACTTAATCCAAGGCATAAGTATTTTATTAATTATTGTCATTCCTTGTGGACCCAGCCAATCCATGGCAAGCAATGCTGTTTTTTTTTTTTTTTTAAATTGTGACTTCAATGATAATGAAAGCATAATCTTAACCATTTTAGAAGAATCAAGGGAAGGACACAGCTCAGTTGTACTTATTCTAGAACCTTCTTCCCTAGATTCTGCCAAAAAGCAGGCCTGGGATAGAGTTCAACTTCACTCTTTTTTTCCCCCCTAAATGAGTTTCCTTTTGTTTTATGTTTTGAGTACTGACAAAATACAGCTTTATCTCTCTCCCTCAAATGACAAGAAAACTTCTTTTAAGTGTGGTAAACTCCGGATGGATGGATGGATGGATGGATGGATGGATGGATGGATGGATAGATAGATAGAGACACAGGCACAGACAGAGACACAGACAGACAGAGACAGAGAGACAGAGACAGAGAGACAAAACTAGAGCATGAGAGAGACAGAGCAGGCACACTTGTGGTATCTGTCAACTTTCCACGACAGCCACACTCATGTTCTCTCCTGAGGACCAAGATAACTACAAAGTGTGCAGAATTGCTAAGCGCATAAAAATCTCAGAGGTAGAAGATTCAAATAAAGCTCACGATTTCCCAATCAGAAGGCGTCAGAGCTCAGCCCTCACAGTCCATGGGCCTCCCCCGCTCAATCTGACTTCACTAGATAAGCAGGCACCAGGAGCCCTACAAACAGGTCACAAACAGAGCAGGGGTGTGTCCTTGCCTGCCTGGTCCACCAGCCTGGCAGATATAATACAGACGTGGGGCAGACGGAACCACCTGATAAGACAGAAGGTACAAGGATCCCCATGAGTAGTTTTTACAGCTTAGGAAACATTTTATCCACTTTTTGGGTAAGGCAGTTTGGTTAAAATAAACTCTCCAATTTAAAAGGGCCATAAGAGAACAATAGAGTCGTGGGTTGTATTACAGCGTATAGCCCTGTCAGATAGATAGAACAGTGACAGAAAGATGCTTCCTTATGATATGGAAATCTTGATGGGAAATTTAGGGAAAGTGTGTTCGGTTATCGCTGTAGAGCAAGCACAGGAATGTCCCCTATGGTGTGTGCAGAGTTGCTTTGACACTCCAGTCCTTTCCAACAGCTTTGGAGTTTGGATGCACTTCTTAGGACAAGCCAAAACAGGAAACCCTGAACTGCTCACATGCCTAGGCTCATGCTGGTGGCTCCAGCTACCCAGCATCCAGCTTCACAGACCACATGCGAGTTACTCTCACATCACTGCGACAACATGCCTGATAGAAAGAGTCACAGGAGGATTTATTTGGAATTATGGTTTTAGAGGGTTCAGTCCAGGGTTGCTTGGTCCCATGCACATCATGGCAACAGGAGTGAGTAGCAGAGGAGAGCCTTTTACTTCATGCCCAACAGAACACAGAGAGCAACAGGAAATGTCAAGATAACAGACAATTAAGAATCCATCCCATTAATGTACTTCCTCCAGTGAGGCCCTGTTTCCTGAAGTCCCCATGACCTCCTAAAAAATGCATTTAAGACATGAACTTTTGAGACATTTTATAGTCAAGCCGTATAGACCATAAAAAAAACATGTCTGAATGTGAGCCAATCCCTTTGCTGAACACCTATTCATATTCATAGAATCTCACTAAGTGTACTTTAGGACACTAAGAACTATAAAAGAAGAATTTTTCCTGCTAGGTAGTTTGCAGTTTAGTTGGAAAACAAGAAAGTTATATCTGAAAAGTAATTCAGGAGACAAAGAGACAAGGTCCCCAAATCATTTAGATCAGAGGTTGATGAACCATAAGTCTGTGGGCCCAAAGTAGACTGGTGGTTGGTTGGGGTTTTTTTGTAAATAAAGTTTTATTGAAACACAGCTATGTGTTTTGCTAACCCCCATATATGAATGCTTTCTTCCTATAACAAAAAAGTTGTAGGACACTGGGACATGTGGAATGACTAGTTGGAAGACAGATTGCACAGCTCACTTGAAATATTGACTCTCTAGCCCTTCTCTAGTACATTGTACCAACCATGAGTCTGGATGTCCTAGGATCAGAAGGAGAGTAATCATAGTAGCTGATAGTCATGATGGCCATAGTGAGATAATGGGAAGAATAGTATTTTTGTAGGATCTGGAGGAACCAGGACACATCAAGAGGGATGTGAAGGGCGTTCTTAGTGGTGGTGGTACTGGTGGTGAGTGTACAGAGTGAACAAGAGAGCAGAGGGAAGAGGCACCAACCTTGCTTATAGAATATGAAGGAAACCACTTGGTTAGATCTTCCAGTTTCATTCCAGAGCGTCTGCCACGAAGGATTGTTAGATAGCATGAAGCAAACCAAGAGTGGGGATCCCTAAATCTTGTCAAGGAGTGAAGGAGTACAGAAGGAGCTGATGTTATCATTCTGAAGGACAAGGGAGCAGAAGGCAAGGCAGGAAAAGAAAACACAGAAGCAGAAGCAGTCAGTGCAGATGTTTCAGTAAATGGTAAAGCCGGTAACAGAATTCTCCAGCTTAGGGCTGTATATCTCTGGTGTAAGAATGAAAGGAAGGAAGGGATGATTTGAGGAGCTAGAAAATAAAAGAGTAGAAAGAGGGAGGGACATCTCTTACCTCTAAAACCAGAGAAATCTTGGAGAACCCAAGTTTTGGGTGGAAATGTCAGTAAGTCAGGCAATGAGTTCTAAATGACCTCATTCATTTAATAAAACACACCTGCAGGTAGCAAGCATAATGAACCTATCTGGAGTCAAGAGTTGGACAAATAAAGGTCCTCTGAATGTCACAGCATCACTCCATGGGAACTTTGGTCTGCCACCTTGAAGAAATCTTTTAGCAAGGGTTCATGTGTAGGTATAGGTACTTCAGGTTGGTAGGACTTGGAATGATCTAGTCCAGTGCTTCAGGATGGGTGCATTTGTAACATAGGCGGTGGTTGAAGTAGCTGCCAAGAAACAAGGCTTCCAGGCTGGACCTAATAGCCTTGACTTTTTTCACTATCAGTGCTGTTCTTGGGGGGGAAGAGGCTTAATCCTGAATCAGTGAATGCTGGTGGGTTTTCTGTTCTAGGCTTGTTGAACTGATCTTTGAGAATGGTAGGCATTACTGTAACTTACCATTCTCTCCTACATCTAGATGCTTAAGAGCTGTATTTTCTCCTTACTTTAATTGAGATGTGCCTGGCAATTTGACTTGGCCAAGGAAATGAGCAATGGGTGACCCGTGTCACTTGTGGGCTGAACATTTAGTTTTCCGTGGACCCTCCTGAGTTCTCTGACCCTGATGTGGCAACAATGGAAGTGGGTTCATGCAGAAATCCTAGGAGCAAGAATTGCTAAGCATGGAAGAAAATGACCAAAAGGATTGCTTGAAGCCTCAGAAGATCCTGAGTGAGAGAGATGCTACGGACTGAACCACATCCCTTTCCTCAACTCACTTATTGAACCCTTATCCCCACACCTCAGAATGTGATTATATTTGGAGACAGAATTTTTAAGAAATAAACTTTTTTTAAACTTAAAGAATGTCCTTATAAAAAGAGGAAACCTAGGCACCCAAATAGATACCATGGATGTGTACACTCAGAAGAAAGGCCACACAAGGACACAGGTGGGGTGCCCACCTGTAAGCTGAGGAGCTGGGTCTTAGGAGAACCTAAACCTGGTAACATCCTGACACTGGACTCCAGCCTTCAGAGCTGTGAAGAAACAGACTTCTTCTGTCTAAGCTTCCTTTCCATGTGTGGCATTTTGTCCCCAAAAACTCTAGTAAAATAACAGAAGAGGTAAAATTTTATTTCCTCTTAAGTCATTGCAATGTAGGATTTGTTTGTTAGAATGGTACCATCGTCTTTGCCCATACCAACACAAGATCCTTCCGGGTCACTGGCAGAAACAAGCTCGCTGAACTGAGAGCAGTGGAGAAGGCAAGTAGATGGGAACTGATGGAAAGTCTGGAAGCAGAGGAAGACTCAGGACTGGTGGAATGACTAGATGAAGTCTTTGATTAGCTTGGGCTGGGAATAAAGACGAAGACAAAGTAGAGAGCAGGACAACAACAATGGCATAGAGATCAGAGACTAGGAATCTGGACTCAGTTTACACTCTACCAGGAAATACCGCTAGACTGTAACGAATGAACAGGATCTGATCGAGTTGTTCCTAAGGATCAGTGGGGCTTGTGTGTATAGAAAATGAGCTGTCAGAAGGAAAAACAAAGCAAAAACACTCCCTCCAGGCAAAAGATAGACCCTCAAAATAGGCAGCAGAGAAGAAGTTGGATTTCATCAGTTTCTCCCTTAAGGAACCAAAAATGCAGGCATACTGGCAGTCCCATAGTTATAGTTACAGTGTTCGTGATGGGAATAGGTCAGAATTTGGACCAGAAGAATGATGTCAGTTTTGTGGAAAATTGTCAAAGGAAATTACACGGTACTTTCTACACAGGAAAATCATCAAAGAGAGTGAGCCTACGAGCTTTCATATGGCACGGAGGAAGAGAGAGGAGAACGCAGTGAAGGAAAAGCTTATTGATTTGAGGATGGGTGTGACACCCGCCCATTGTCAACATTACATTCAGTGAGGCTTTGGGAGGTGTGGAACTCAGTGAGGCTGAAATCTCTGATTTCACATCTGCTAGCAGGAACTGCAGAATTTCTGGAGAAGATACCCTGGGGAATAGAAGGGTCCCGAGTGTGGGCACCGACTTAGAAAGAACAGTCATGTGGTCCATAGTTTTAAGCCCAAGTTTTGTAGTATCCTAGAGTGCTTCAGGGGACACGTATCATCTTCTTTTGATTGCTTGTATTCCAAAAGTCAGATCCAGAAAGACATAAAGTTAAAGAATTAAAAATCTCAAGTGTATACAGTGCCATTGGAATTTGCGAATATTTTTCATACATAGTATGTCTCATTTGTCTCTTTCCCAACCTCTCTGGCTGAATGAGTTATGGAAAGGAAGAAAAAACAAAACAACAACAACAAAAATCCCAACATGGGACTCAGGAGTAAGCCACGCAAATGGCTACTTGATATTTCAGTCTAGGATGGTGTCATGGGGATGGGGAGCAATGGATCAGTAATCTGATATCATATATTCCACATTTGTTAATTTATAAATCAAATAAACATTTATGGGCATTTACTGTGGTATGGACATGGTGTTAGGTTCTGGGTACTTAGAAATGCTGTTTATTAAAATTGCTTGAAATGTGTTGTGGGAAATGCAGAGACAGTTATGCAAACAAACAGCCATGGCCTGGTAAGATAATGACTCTATTTAAAATGTAATCTAGAGGGCTGGAGAGATGGCTCAGCAGTTAAGAGACCTGGCTTCTTTTTCAGAGGACCCACGTTCGATTCCCAGAATCACGTGGTAGTTCACAATCATCTGTGACTCCAGTTCCAGGCAATCTGCCACCCTCTTCTTGCCTCCCTGGGCAGAAGGCATGCACATGGTGCACAGACATACATGCAGACCAAACATCTATATACATAAAAGAAATAATAAATAAATAAAATACTTTCAAAATTGCCTAGGACCTGGGGAGATGGCTCAGCATTTTAACATAGCAGTTAAAATGATTACCCCATAAGCATGAGGACTGGAGTTTGGAGCCATAGTAACCCTAAATTGCCTGGTGGGTGCAATACCTTGCCTGTTAATTCAAGCCCAAGAAGGTAGGGACAGGGAATCCCCAGAGGAAGCTAGTTAGCAAGAATACTTATATCGACCAGCTCTGGGTTTGATTGAGAGTCCTTGCATCATTGAAAAATGTGAAAAAGTGATTGAGAATGATTCTTGATATTGGGCCTTGGGCCTCCACATTCATGGGCATACATGTGTATGTGTGCCCATACAAATTCAAAAACATAAGTACACAGATATACTTACATAAACAATCATAAAAAGGAAAATATGAACTAGGTACCTTGGAGATCCAGAGAAGCCATTCAGAAGGGAAAGGACATCTGCAAAGGGTATGAGAAGATGAGAAGGGATTTTCCTGGAAAAAAATGTGGGAGTGGTAGGCAGAAGGCCAATGCAGACAGAAGTGACTATGCCCTAGAATTAGCTGTTTACTCCAACACTACAAAGTCTAGGGCAGAGGGTGCTGAAGAGGTGTCCCAGAACCACATTGTAAAAGTCTCATGATTATGTTAAGAAGTTGACGTTTGTTCCTCAAGGCTGTAGAAGCATCAGAGGAGGTTTGGTGAGAGGTTCAGATGTAGTTATGAATTAATGAGCTCCTGATACATGCTTGGACACAGGTGAGCCTTAAAATCATGTCAAGTGAAAGAAGCCAGCACAAATGACGACATTATGTTTGATTTCACCTACAGGAAATGTTCAGAACAGAGAAAGCATGTATACTACTAACTGTCATAGGTTAGAGGAGAAGAATGGGGAGTGACCACCAGTGAGAATGGCGTTTGGGGGCTGCAGAGTGGCCAAGCAATTAAGAGCACTTGTCAGTCTTGTAGAGGACCCAGGTTTAGTTCCCAGCATGCTCAGCTCCCAGTTCAGGGGATCTGACACTCTCTTCTGGCCTCTGTGGGCATTGCAGACACTCAGCACACAGACTTAAGTGCAGACAAAATACCCATTCACACAAAATAAAAGAAACAAATATTTTTTTAAAGGTTGGGGTTTTTATTTGGGGGTGATAATAATATTCTCAGTGCAGATTCTAGTATTGGATGCCTAGTTCTGTGAATAAACACTTGAATTTACACTAACTGGTTAGATTTCATGGTGAATGAGATATACACATTTTATCTCAATGAAATTATTAACAAAAAACTAAAGCTACAGCTCTCATCTGGATTGCAGCTGATTGATCAAGAAAGCAAACACACATGGCATCTTAGAGAGTATCTAATTGATGTTTATGGTTTTTAGGAGCTACAGTAGGACTTCTAAGCACCCACAGAGAGGAAGGGAGTTACCCTGCCCCACAAAGACTCTTCCAAAGGTCTTATCTAACTGCTACAATATAGAATATTTGGTACTTTGCAACTGACTTTTCAGACATTGCTCTCAAGATTTCTCCCTGATGTTGCAAGGGTCAGGGCTTTGCTTCTTTTCTTGGGTGATGATGCTCAACTGATGCTTGTTTGTTTTGTTTTCTGAAAACCATGTTCTAGGAAGAATATGCCCCCCCTCATTTCTGAGTATTCCCTGTGTGCCTCTCATCTCCTTGGAAAATGGAAAGGCAACTTACGGCTTGCAGCTGATTTCCAGGCCCACGTGGACTGTTTCTGCTGCTGCGTTCTACCCCTACTGCAGCAACTGGTTATCTCAGAAGACCAGGTAGGTGATGTCTTCCTTACATGCATTCTCTCCCTCCCCAGAGTCTGTTCAACCAAAGAACCTTTCTCTGCTCTGCCCCAGCTGTTTCAGAAGGAGTTCCAGGTCTGCTATTTTAAAAATAACGATGGCCCATGGTTGGGTCTAGAACAGGGTCCCATCCATCCTCCTGTGACAGTTACTCATGCTAACATGTTTCCTTCCAAAGGTGGAGGAATTTCCTTCCAAAGGTAGCAGGAGAATTCATGATGACCCAAGGAGAACCTAGATTGGACTTCCCTTTCCTGAAGAGTCAAGAGAGAACAGCAAGATGCAGCAAGGTTCTTGCCTTCCTGCTCAAGAACACTGCCTTTATGTCAGCCTTCAGTCTAGTGAGTGGGCACACTGGATGCTGAACTGTCCTGGAATGGGGTCTTCATCACAGATAACCAGCGCAATTCTACATATTTTTCAGATGTGGCTTAACTGAGTTTTGTGTATGTGGATAGTGTTTTTTTTTTCTGTTATCCCTGACTCTCAGAACCTGATATTCTTACCAGCATGGAATGTTCCAGTTCTCCACAGATTTATAAAACCCCAGAGAATGGACTGTTTAGGAGTAGGGTGAACAGACACAGTAGGTAGGTAGGTTCCTTTACTATCCCAGCTGGATGCTGAGCCTGGTTTACCACTTCCATATGCTACATTTTTACTTTTAAAGGTGGAGAGGTTCAGGGTCTCTCAAATAATGGCATCTTAACAATTCACTGAAAAAACAAAAACGAAAACAAAAATCCCCTGAAAACATAGCCTATCTTTAGTATATGTGGTTATTAATGAATGGCACTAGATATTTGATCAAGAGAACAAACTGGAGATGTGGTGAGAACATGGAAACACACTTTAAATGTCTTTCTTCCATGGTTCCTAGTGTATGCAGGTGAATGCTACCAATTCCAAGAACAGCATTCTCTATATTCTGTCAGGAAAAGAGCATCCCACTCTTGACTACAATCCTTGAAGTCAAAAATAACCATCATTTTTAAAGACTTTACAGTATATGTTATGATTCAGCTCTGGTTAACTCAAAGGAAGGTGAGATCAGTATTATTCTCATTCCTATTTTAGATATATGGAAAGGAGGTTTGGACCATATGGCTAGAAATTTTAAAGCCTGGGACAACAGTTCAGATGTGCCTGAATCCACAGTGTTGTCATTCAATCTGCCACTTGGTGAAACACAGGCAAGCCACATGCACACAACATGGTGTGGAAGTAAGAGGGGACTTGCATCAGAATTGATGATAAATGCTCGTAAGTGTAAAATGTGGGTGATGCCGAACTATCTACTTTGTATGAAAACATTACATTTGTTCCTTTACTGAAGAAACAGATCAACAAGAGAGAGGCTGAAAGCAAACACAGTCTGACAGATACTTTATATTTGTGAGGTGTGCAAAAGCCCTTCCCAAGTGGTGAGTGCAAGTCCACGTGACTTTCCCCTCTTCCACGGTGTACTGGCACACGGATGGACCTCCCTGGCTGCCTCATGTTTGGGACACCCATTAGTTTGTTTTCTGCCAGAACTGTTGTGGAGAGGTGAACTTGGACTTCCCTGGCCAGTTTGCCTTGTCTTCTTCCTTCTTAAAGTCAGCTTTATTGAGTTTCTGAACAAGTGTATAATTTAAACAACCCTTTCCCAAAGGGCAGAGAAGGAGGTCTTGCTCTTCTGTTTTGATTTCTAAATTTCAGAATGATGTACTGGCCTCAACTCAGGTGTTCCACCCCCGATTCCACCATTCATCCTGCTTTTAGCAAGTGGTTGCACTTTGCAAGGGAGAGCTCCCAGAGTTCCCGGGATTTTAGGTAGAGCGGGCAGTGCAGATGAAAGCCTTCCCCACCCTCTCTACCCAGCTTGCTTGTGTCGACTATATTTTCAAGTTTCCCCTCAATGATGGAGTTGTTTCTTAGCATCTTGTGTGCTTAGCCATTTAATTAAAGCAATCCATATTGAATTCATGTCCAGATGCCTTGACCGGCCGAGCCAGATCCTCATTGGCATGCCAGCTGCTCAAAGAGGAACAGGGCCCCTTGCATACTAATCAGCGGAGGAAGCGGTGATTCATCAGCCCATGATACCGCTCCAGCATCTACAAGCACTTATGACATGTAATTGGTGGTGCATAAGCAAGCCAGGCCACATTAAAAACCCCACAGATAGTCAGAGATAAAAATTAATGACTTTTGCTTTGTGTAATCCTGCATGCATTGGTGGGTAAGGGAGGGGGGTTGGGATTAATGGGCAAATCTAAGTAGGCATCAAGGAACAAAGGCTTTCCCGGCCTTGTTTACATATCGAACAATAAAAAACACAAGTGACAAGTTATGGGAAAGGCGAGTGTGAATTTTCGGCACGAGTGAGTTGAAAGACTGCTTGCAGTTTATTATGGAATCCAGATTTCCATATTCATTATTCCAAAACAAACGTCCTCAGTGGGCTCCTCGAGGACGATGGCCTGAAGCCGCTGTTATTATTCATCTTTCCCTGGGGCTGAGGTTGTCGTGATTAGGACTGGGCTGTGCTCCCTCTTCATGGCATGCTCCAGCTACGCAGGGACACAAGGCAAACCTTTGACAAGGCCGGAGGAACGTAACAGGGATCAAGTGGGGTCACCCTAAGCAGGCACTCACAAGCGGAAGGAGCCCCACATTCAGGGCTGGATGGGGGAAGAGAAAGAGTCCTGAGCCTCCTGCTGATGGGCCAGGGAAATAGCCTGGGTGGCCTAGGATGTAGCTGATGACCGGGGAGAGAAGAAAGGCAAGCGGAAGCAGTGAATGAAGTGGCTGTCCTAGCTAACCTGTGTGACTTAATGGAGTTGCTTATTGGGGTGATACAAGTCAAAGCTCTGTATAATAGGGACATTAAAAGGGGATTCAATTAATGACAAGTGGAGCGGAGGGTAACACCCAAAGCATGTTTGTTAGTGGCTAACACAGTTGGGGCAATGATTCACAGATGTGTTGGGAACCTACTGCATTGAGTATTGTGTGGGGAGTGTGACGGGGACGAATGTCAGTGTTTGATAGAGAGGAGCTGCCTTAGTTGTTATTGAAGGGGCTTCTTTAAGGCGCATGATCTGGTAGAAATCTGCTGATGGGCTTCGAACAGGGAAGAGCTTGTGAGTTTGTGGGAGGCTGCGGGATAAGTTTAGCTAACAGGATCATTGGATAAAGGGACACAAGGGTATGCGGGTGCTGGAATTAGGGGAGAGGGTGGGTCATTATTAAATATTTATGAATGTGGTTTGAGGAAGGAGAGGGAGATAATTAAAGACAGACTCTAGGATAACAGGCTTAGGAATGCTGGTTTTCCCTATTGTCTAGCTTTGTCTCTCCTGAAAGGACAGTAGATCAACCTCAGGGTCACAGGTATGCCTCACCCTGTTTGTGCCTTTGGATTTGTTCTGACAGATCTCCATGTTCTTGTTTTTTCTTGCTGGTCATGGAGCACATCAGTTACCTTGTTAGATGCACTGTAGGCAGGACGTATAGAAAGGGTACCCAACAGCAGAAACTGTGCAGGAGAGATGATTGGAAAGAACACATTTAGCATCCCCCAGTGGGCCAAGAGCAGTGCTTGGAGCGAGCCATCCCTGACCTTCTGCCTGGTGCTCCCTTCTCTTCTGTCCTCACATAACACTGTCTGCTCTGTTTGAAGATTCTGTTCCCTGTGTTGTTCTCATGAGTGCCACAGTGTTCCCATGGGCTGTGACTACGATGAAAACATCTGGAGGTTATTTCAGTACCGATGATACCCTAGGTCTTGGTGCTTTCTCTAGAAGATCATGAACTACTGGTGCAGGACATCCAAAGGACTCACATGTAAGTCTTGCTCCATTATAGTGATCTGAGACTTAAATATTGTATACCAACGTTGAATTTTCAGAACAATATAGGGCTGGAATTAAAATCATGGCATTTCTACTTCATATTATGTGTCTGAGATCTGGGGAACACTTCCGTAATTGAACCCTTGATCTGCTCTGGTGCCCTTCACCTAGGAGACCAGGGTCACACAGGGATGGAGTTGGTGACTCAGTGGCTAACAGTAGCATCACACAGCAGAAGAAATGTAAAGACAAGGAAACAGTGAAATTGGAGTTTCTTCTGCTAAGACTTAATCCATGCCTTCTACTGAGTGGCCTAGGACAATCTGTGTTCTGTAAAAACTCAAGGAGTTTGAAATGCACACACAGCTCGTCTGACTGAGGGTCCTTCCTACTGAAGGCCTAGCCAGGAGATAGCTACAATCTAAACCAAAACCAAAACCAAGAACCTGCACATTAAAATCAGACGGAAGGGATTTGGAAATTGGGGGGAAGTTAGAGCTGTTAGATATGCCTAAGAAATCACTGGATGCAATAAAGAATGCTTATGGGGGCAGGGAGACTCCATAATATTTTATTCAACACTGAAGAAGAGGAAATGAACCCAAGTGACTGATAATCAATCAAGTCACATAGACAGTGTGGGAACCCTAAGCCGTCCTTTCTTCCGGAGAGAGTGAATCAGGAGATGTGGATGAACCCTTCCCACCAGCTGACGTGAGGGATACCTGAAGTCAAAGAAGGCTGAGTATCTCCCGGGTAACACACACAGAACATTAGCTTCACTTTTTCCCCCACTCCTTTCAACTTTATTTATTTACTTCCACTAGACCTTCTTTCAAGTTCTCTTGAAACTTTTCATATGGTCAAGAGGAACAATTGAGCTCCTATTTAAGAGTCTACTGGATGAGTCTATTTGGCTAGATCATGCTTAGTTGGTCCTGAGACAGATCAAAGCCACTAACAACAGTGACAGGGCAGTGTTACTGAGAAGTGCTTGGTAGGAGCTCTACACAAGAGCTCATGGGGGTCAGTGGGTATCCATTGGGGATGGCTGTGCAGTGGTCAGGACTCCTACACAGGAAAACCGACACACAAGGAAATCTGTCGTTTTCAGAACCCAAGTTTGCAAGAAACCCAAAAGTAGACATTACCTGTCCTCTCCCGCTTCTACTCTCTTTTCTCTCATCTGCCTGTCCCTTTTCCTCCACACATATTTACAAAACGTTTTCAACAGAGAAAAATTAAAATGTATGTGATGGCCGTTAGGGTCCCGATGATGGCATTAATGGGGGACTACTGAGCTGATGGCAATATATAGAATGAGCTGACCAGGAACAGTGATGAAGGTGTGAGGTGTGGAAGCGTCAGGAGGTGTCTGGCTTTTCCAGAGCGATAACAGGGACCCCACACCAGGAGTGAATGGGAAAGGGAAGGAGAGAGGGCTTGGCCCACAGTGTGGCTTAAAGCACAAGAGACAACTCAGTGAGGAAAATTGTGGGATGAAGTGAGGTCACGGGAAGTTCCACTCTAGGTAGGACACACAGAGGAAGGGCCAGTTTCCCGCCTCCAGGCCAGTGGCAGAGGGTCTGGTTTCTCATGTCTACTAGGTGACTGTCTCCACTTAGAGCTGTTGACTGAGCCTGGGTGGCACCTATAGAAATGAACCTGGATGAACCAAGAGGAGGAGGATAGAGTGGTGTTCTCCAGATGGAAGAACTAGAGACCAAAGGTTAGCTGCGGGAGACCTACAATAGTCTCCAAAGTCAGAAGAGGGGGTTTAAGAAAACAGAGGAGGCCACTGAGGGTCCTCAGCAACATCTATGCCTCTCTGTCATGAATGAGCTCAGAGGATGAGAAGGGAGAAGAGGCTGTTGAGTGAACTGACCCGAGAGGACTGTTTTCATGGCGATGGGGGCAGAGTGCAGACAGACAGCAGGGGGTTAAGGAGGGAAGGGACGCTGAGGGCTGAAGGGCAGTAAGGAGAGAAAATGCGTTGACTAATCCTAAATGCGACGGACAAACTGAATAATGAACTTAGAGGCTAGAATGAAATGCGGTTTTGCCTTCAGGAGACCACTTCATCCTGGGAAGTTAAGGAGGTGGGGACTTGGCGTCTTCCTGTTGTCTGCTTCCTATCCCCAAGGCTCCTAAGGCGGGGAGAGGGGCCATTGTTCGGCCCACTCCTCAGAGGGCCTGTGAGTGGCTACTCACAGTCATCGCCTTTGTGCTTGGAGAGATTAGAACCAAGGAGCGGGGCTCAAGAGGCTGGGAACAGAAGCAGGCACAAGTGGACAGCCTCTGGGCTGCCAAGTTTGATCTCCCCTCCCCTTCCTGTTCTTGGTCTTGTGATCTTCTTTTCAGCTGGATGAGGGGATCTCTTTTCCTCCTTTTCTTCGTGCCTTTTAGAAAATGAGCACTTTCCCAATCTGCTTGACATAAGAACTTCCTTTGTTCAACTCTAATGTTAATGGCTTGTTTTGTTCTTGAGTTTGTCTGCTTCTCACTAGTGTGTGTGTGTGTGTGTGTGTGTGTGTGTGTGTGTGTGTGTGTGTGTGTGTGTGTGTACACATGCACGCACGTGAATGAGACCCCCAGACCAATCTAAATTCAGAGTATATTCAACTAGTAAGCACAAGACCAGGGATTATGTGGCAAAGCCATTGCTTCAAATATCTCATGTATTTTTCAGGAAATCAAAGAAATAAATGAATCACTCCATTTTCCTAATTTAATAAGGTTCATTCTTTTAAGAAAAAGAAGCCAAACTATTATGGTGTTAACATTAAATAATAATATTAATATTTACCAAATTGTAATTGGTAGACCTTGTGTTTTTCTTATAAATCAAAGAAATCAAACAAATAACCCCCCCTTTGACTTCAAATTTTCCAGAAATTTTATAATGCTGAGTTCAACAAACACTGGAATGGATCTGAGATGAAAAGACACAGTGATTAAAGAGCTAGAGCTAGAGATATGGCTTTATGGGTAAAAGGCCTGCTGTGCAAACTTGAGGACCTGATACCTACTTATGTCATATAGTCCATGTCTATAACGCCGATGTTGGGGCCCAGAAGACAGGAGGATTCTGGGAACTTGTTGACTAGCCAGACTATCTTAAATGATGGTCCACAGGTTCAACAAGAGGCCTTGTCTCAAAATAAGATGAAAAGTGATAGAGGCAGAAACCTGATGTCAACCTCTGGCTTGGTGCACAGGCATGGGCGAATATAGCTGTACACGTACACACACACACACACACACACACACACACACACACACACACACACACACACACCATAACGTACAAAACAAACAAATGAACAAATAAAACATTTGTTCAAAGGACTTACTGCTTATTCATTGTAACTTCTGAATCTGTCTAGAATCACAAAGGAATAATTTCAGCTCTAGAATATTTTTCCTGTTGACTCAATGGACTTAAGGTACTGATACAATCATCATAGCTAAAGTGATCAATACACACTCCAATCAATCCCACAGCTCTTTCTACTGTTGCTTGCCCAACAGGCTCAAGAGCAGGGTTTCCACAGCAGTCGTTCTGGCTAAATTTCATCAACTATGCTACATCCTTTGCATCCCCAAGATTTTGACATTGATTTGCCCGATAACTGGGTTCACCACCATTGAGGGGGTTGTGACTGCTTTGGAATATAAAGACCACTTTTCTACAAGCTGAACATTTCAGATTCCTTTCTTCTCACTCAGTGCCCAGTTTTGCCTCTAGCTATCTTCAGAAGTGCACCTGGGGAAGGAAGGGAGGAAGGAGCTAACCTGACCCACATCATTTCTCCCACAGATACTGTGCAATTGGAAGGGAGGGGACGAATTCAATAAGCCCCGGCAGTGTATCCAGGCCTATACAAAGACCTCAGTGATCTCATTTAATTTTCCAATAATCGTCAGTCCACAACCTCCCTCGTACAGAATCCCTATTTCCTTCTTGGGCTGTGAAGGTGGATCCCATGGGTAAAGTCTTTGCTGTACTAGCATGAGGACCTCAGCTGGAAACCCCAGCATACAGGTAAGGCAACACTGTAGTGCAAGTCTGCCCTTCCAGTGTTTACAGTGAGATAAGAGGCAGAGAGAGTCCGCGGAAACCCACAGGCCACCTAGCCTGGCATACGCTGTGCAAGGGGAAACAATGGAAAAAGAGAGACCCTGGTTCAAAACAAAGAGGAAGGCATGCACTGACACCATGATTGTCCTCTCACGGCTACTGTGTCATGTGCATACTTGCATTCCTGCAAGCATACATGCACACACCTCATAGCCACACAGTAAGCAAAATACAAACAAAAATCAAATATCCTTCTTGTCATTTCTTTCTCTTACCAAAACATCCACCATTCTTTCTCAGAGCTTCTTATTCACTTTCAACAGCACCCCAGAAAGATGTCAGGGTCTCCACTTTCCTGGTCTGATCATCATCTTTCTATTTCTACTGTCTGTCAAACAGGTCTCCCCCAAAGAAACACGATTAAGACTTTCCCCCAAAAGACCAATAGGCTCAGTACCATTGTGTTTTATATATTCTTCCTTACCTCAGTTTACCTATAAGCACAAAGGCCCAGAGCATCCATATTTCCCCAAATCCTCAGCCTCTGTGGTTATGCATCCCTTTCTCCCCTAAGTTGATTTTTGTCATTTATTTTCACAGCAACAGGAACGAAACCAGAACACTGTAGCCATAAGTTTCTCAGGTCCTGCCCAGCCCTGCAGTCAGGACGAATCTCTCCCACCGGAGTCCTGCAGCTGCTTAGTCCCAAGTAAACACACAGAGGCTTATATTATTTACAAACCGTATGGCCTATGGGTCAGGCTTCTTGTTATCTAGCTCTTATAACTTCACTCAACCCACTTCTATCAATCTATATGCTGACACGTGGCTGTGGCATTACTGGTCTGCTGGCATCTTGTTGCTCCTTGGATGGCGGGCTGGCGTCTCTCCCATTTTCCTCTCTTCTTCAGTTCGAATGTACCGCCTAATCTTTGTGGTGCTATTTTGTTGTACCCTAATAAAATTGGCCTGAAGATCGGAGGACAGAACAAGCCACTAGATTAAACATAGAGGCCAGGTAGTGGTGGCACACACCTTTAATCCTAGCACTTGGGAAGCAGAGATCTGCCTGGATCTTTGTGAGTTCAAAACCACCCTGGATTATATGAGATTGATTCTGTCTATTAGAGAAACAGAGCCAGGCAGTGGTGGCACACACCTTTAATCCCAGCACTAGGAAGGAAGTGATATGGCTGGGCGGAGAAAGGTATATAAGGCACGAGGAGACAGAAACTAGTACCTTTTTAGATGAACGGCCTTTCTGGCTGGAGATTTTTAATCGAGTACTCAGAGACATTAAGTCAGAGGATTCATAGAGTTGGCGAGGTGAGACATGGCTTGTTCCTTTGTCTCTGATCTTTCAGCATTTACCTCAATATCTGGCTCTGGGTTTTTTATTATAAGGACCATTTAGCAATTTGAGCAACAAACCTTATTCTGCCTTGCCATTGGTCAAACAGCTTTATTTATCAACCAATCAGAGCAACACATATTCACAGCATACAGAAAGACATCCCACAGCAGAACACATATCCACTGTGCCCCCTACACCCACACAAAATAACCTCCCAACCTGTTCCTAAGAACTTCAACAGCCTGAGAGTGATACCAGAGTACACATCAAAGTGGATCAGAGCAGACATTATATGTGAATGTTCCAGATGCTATAAGGGTTCATGGGAATTCACTGGAGTGTGGGTTGTCTTTTAAATACACGGTGGTAGGGGCAACTGGATAGATTGCAAGGTTAGCTAAAATAGATCTGGTCCTCTGATTGTGCATAAGAGTATATTCCAGAAAGAATAAGAGAGTTACAAGTAAAAATGGACTTACAAGTTCTGAAAAAGAACATGGATGAATTCTTGGATGTAAACAAATGGCTTCTAAGTAGAATCAATATTCAGAAGTACAGGAAGGCAGAACTGATAAATGTGATCTCATGAACATTTCAAAAAGTCTGCATGGGAAAAAAAAAGGCACCATAAGCCAATTCAAAGATATGACAGTAAGAGAAAAATGACTTGCAGTCACAACACAGACAAAAGAGCAATTGCTGTAGTTAACAAAATTACATATATGGTAGATTTAGATTTAATTATTTGATTTATGTGTATGAATGTTTCGCTGGCATGAATGTATGTGCAGCACATGCATGCCTATTGGATCCCCTGGAACTGGGGTTACAGATGATTGTGATCCACCATGTGGGTGCTGGGAATCGAACCTGAGTCTTCAGCAAAAACAACACATTCTCTTAATCACTGAGCTATTTCTCCAGCCCAAACATACACGTACAGTTTTTAAATTTTTATTTTACCTTCATCTTATGTGTATGGATGTTTTCCCTACATGCATGTCTTACAACATGTGTGTGTTTGGTGCCCACAGAGGCCAAAAGAGGCATCGGATCCACTGGGATTGTAGTTACAGATGGTTGTAAGCCAGCAGGTAGATGCTGGGAATTAAACCCAGGTCCTTTGGAAGAGAAGCCAGTGCTCATAACTATGGAGATATCTTTCCAGCTCCAAGAACTTCTTAAAAACCGAGGGGACACTGTCATGAAAGACCAAAACAACAAAAACAACAACAAAACCCCCTACAAGCAATCAAACAACAAAACCGAGGGGAAAACAGACCCACAAAGACATTAAAATAGCCTTTAGCATGAGAAAAAGATCCTGCTTATAGTAAGTGAAACAGAAATGAAAATTACATTGCAATAATTTGGCAGGTCTTCAAAGAATTACACAAAGTTATATATGTACAGTAATTCTATTTCTAGGTAGATATATAACAGAAATAAGGATATCTATTTCCCCCAAACCTATATATCCATGTTTGTGGTCTTATTTTTTTTTTTAATAAAAGACAAGTTGTAAGAATAACCTAAATAGCCATCACTAGATGAATGCATCTTGATATAGAATGTGGTCTATCCATACATGGAATAATATTTGGCCATTAAAAAGGGACAAAATTCTGCTACATGCTGTAACATGGATGAGCTGTTCATACAAAATGTAAATTACAAGAAGCTAGTAACAAAAGCCTTATGTTTTATTTATGTGAAATGTTCTTACAGGTAAATCCACAGGTGGAACAGCTGGGGAGTGGCTCAGGACTGGCGGGTCTGGTTGTTGAAGACAATAAGAGGCAAAAGGCACCAAGTCCCAAAATCTCTGTAGTGGTGGTGTCTATTAAAATCTGTTTATCTGCATCTTTCCAAATGAATGAACAATATCTAAATATGGCATTTTTCTTTTTGACCTACACTGAAGCATTTTTTCTCACCTCTCAGACATGATATATTTAGAAAATTTGATGCATTTGGCTGACAAAAGTTAACCCCATGCCTTGTTAGAGGGAATACAGTGACCCAGTGATCACTCTTCTAGGAATTTACCCAGGTAATTGGCCCTAAAGATACCTGTCCAAACATACAAGAACATACACACATATGATTTTAAGATGTTCATAAGTGCAAGATGTTCAAACAATGTAGGTACCTGAAAATAGAAGAGGGCAGGATAAATGTGGTACAGTCATGTAACACAGGGACTGTTTGTTTAAACCAGGCTGAGAAGAAGCTCTCTGATGAGAAGGGAGATTTCCAGGGTGCATTGTAAGAAAAACACAGGGTATAAAGGTCAGTCACAGCATGCTCTCTCTAACAGGAGAAAGTAAAGGAACCAATGGACATATAGACCTACTCCTCTCAGCAAAAAGACACAATCTGAAGAAAAGCAGAAAGGAGTGAGATTGGTGACCTGCAAGGGGTCAGGAGGGTGATGGTGCAGTAACACTTCCCTGAATATGCTTTTTCATTTAATTTTGACTCTCATAATTATGGTAATGTGTGGGGGCCCACAGAGACTCCGTAGTGTGGCCTTATTCCATCTTGACTCAAGGTCAGAGAGTCTGAGCTCGTTTGTTCTCTAAGGCTGTATAATAGGGTGTTTTGGCCAAAAGGCATGGTTACCAGGTGTCTTATACTTCGAGGCCTAATTACAGGATGTTTTGCTGTAAGGCGTGGCTACTAGATGTTTTGGGAATTAAGGAAGAGTTTACACTTGTCTGTACTCTGTACCTTGAACCATGTGTCCTTGAAACGGGGAGGTCTTTTGCCTCTCCCCTTGCTGGTGTATAAAAAGCTCATGAGGAATAAACTCAAGGCGACTATGGTATTGACCCAGAGCCCTCCCGATGCAATCCTGTGTCTCTGTCTTTTCTTTTATGTATCTATTATTTCTTAAAACTCACTCCTTCCTTCAGGACTATTCAACAGGTCGGGTGGTCCCCAACAGTACTGTTTTACACAAACATGTAAACATTTGAAGCCCACAAAGATGAAGAAAAGCAGCCAATAGAAGCACACACATTAGTACAGATTTGGAAGGAATGCTGTAAGAATACTGTGTGGTGGAAAGGGGTCTACCCAGGGCGTATGCATGTTAGGCTAGAGCTCTACTGCTGAGTTGTCGCCCCAGCTCCCAACTGGCTACTGAACATGGAATTATGACTACACCCCCCTCAGTCCAGAGCACAAAAGATGCGTAAAGAGAACACGGAAGCCTAGTTAGTAGCTTTGACTTCTACAGGGTGTGCATGGACGATTTGAAAGCAGTTTTCTGTTTTCCAGGCTTAAGCAAATGAATAAATACAGTGAGAGAAGTGGGGACTGTGTGTCTTTTAGTGGAGAAGTGCTGTCAAATGGACAAAACAGGAACCTACTACAGAGCTGGAACGGAAATGTCGACATGGTTTAAATATGTTTATATCTAAATCAATCAGTCAATCAATCAATCATCTATCTGGCCATCTTCCTTCCGTGCTCTCTATCATTTCCTCCAATCTATGTCCATTGAAAGAAACTGAAAAATGATGGGGCCTGCCCCTTCACTGAGCCAGTACAAAAGTCTCTAACTGTGTTCTTCGTAGATATCCTTACACCACAGGTAAGTGTAGCTATCGGCCCTCGTAAGAGGAGCTTCTTTTTTGCAGCAGTGCAGACCATTAAAGAGCATCAAAATGAACAGCTGGCCATGGAGTGCCTATCCCCCGTTGCTATGTCTACAACACAGCTTTCAGACCTAAGGCTTAGGGGGCATCATGGGAGAGAGTGCAGAAAGATTGTAAGAGCCAAAGGGCCAGGAATTCTACTGTGAGAGTGTGCCTTCCAGTCACAAGGAAGCTGCACCCAGGAACTTCAATAATAAGGCTGCCTAAACAAGACCTGAGAAATGATACCACCAGTAGACATGCCAACCTGGGTGGGGGAGTTCTCATGGGACTTCATCCCTAAAAGAGGAACTACAGAAAATTTATATTTGCCGGGAGAGGGACAGTCTTCTCCAGGGACCAGCCCATTGATAGGTTAGTCAACCCCCAAAAAGTCAGTCCTAAACACTTATGAACAATACTAAATGGTCTCACAGACTATATTTATAAACGTGTGTGTGTGTGTGTGTAACAAATATAATTAAAGAATAAGAATAAAGAATTGAGAAGGAGTGGGAGGGACATGGGAGGAAATGGAGGAGGTGGAGGAGGAGGAGAATGATATAACTACTGTACTCACATGTAATATTCTCAAAAACTAAACAAAAAAGAAAACAATGATGCCCAGTAGCTCTGATGCCCAGACTGTGACTGTATCGTTCCCTTATTCGCTATAAAGATCCAGGGCTTCCAGACCCAGGGTTATGTGTTGGCCTACCCCAACATCCACCCCACCTGAGATCTCCTGGAGCACGAGGGGAGAGGACAGGTTTGGGGGGACAGTCCTGTGGACCCAGGGCCGCAGGATCTCCACAACACCGGGCAGCAATGGGATGTCCAGGAAGAGTCCCAGTGAGGGCCCAGCATTGATGGTGCAGCAGAGACCAGGGGCCTCGAACCAGACCAATGACTCTATGATAAATGCCTGCACGTAAAAATGTATGGATAAAGGTTTTTACTGCATGACTCACTGTGTCATACTACAGTTTCCATGATGAGATTTTCCCCTCTTTCTTTCTCCCCCTTTCTTTTCTTAAATTGTATTTGGGGTGGGGGAGATGGGGTGAGATTGGGAGACAGAATGTGGAGATATGATGTGAAAGAATAAATAAAAAGAAAGCTTAAAAAAAAAAAAAGATCCCAGGCTTTGTTGAGTGATCCTGATTCAGAGGAGGGTGAGGTACAAAATGAGCCTTTATTCATTAAGTGAGCGGTAATGAGTGAAATGAGGAGAGTATGTGAAAAGGACAGAAGGGACTCCCAGTGTCCAACTCCAGGACAATTTGAGTGTCAAAATAAATAATGACAGTAATGGACCACAACACAATGGGTAATCCATAAGAATCCATGAATCCATGCTGAAATAAATGAGTGAGCAAATACACCACTCAGTGAGGAGGGAGAGCTCTGCCCTGGGGTAGACTTGAACTAATATACATGGACGGTGGAACCAGAGAACTATTTGGCAAGTATCACAGTAATGACTGAGCATGGATGTAAACACTTGCAGGTCAAAGGTGAATAAATGAAAAAGAGAAAGCGCGCTGAGCACCAGCATTCATCTCCCTGTTTCCTGACAGTGTGCTCAGATATGTCAGACCCTTGTTAGTTCAATCCTCCCCCATGACGGACGACTGTAACCCCTTCAACCACGAGCCAAAGCAAACCCTCCAGTCCCTAAGTTGCTTTTTGTCAGGTATTTGTGTCACACCAGTGAGGAAAGGTAACTGACACATTGGTCAGGTACCCAATTCATGTCATTCCAAACAAACTTCTCCCATTTGATTCTTTTCCCATTTTACTTCCTGAAACAGTAGAATTCAAAGCTGCAATGGTCCTTTTCATGCAAAACAAACCCAGCCCCCCCCAAAACCATGATCTCTTCTTGGTCTTTTCCTTTTCTCTTCTCCAGGCTTGGATGCCCAGAGCTGTGTATTCATGGAATCCAAAATGGCACCTACAACTCTGCTACAGTCACTCAATAAATATTGGTTCCACCTGGTAGTGCTGGGAGTTTGGCCTGTTGCTCACTCATAACTCCCTTGTCCCACTGGGTGGCCGATGTACAATCCCTCATTCTTTTCACAAGTTACCAGATATGTTAGGGCTTAGAGGGAAAGAAAGTCATTGGTACCGGCAGGTGGCTAAGTCTCACCTAGGAGCTGTCAGTTGTGCTTAAGCATGATGGGTGTGGTTACACATTTGTTGTGAGCATGATGGTCCCTATTTATCTGTTACAGTAGTTAATTTCACATTTTTCAGAAATACTTACTGAAGGTGAGTGATGGAGGCAGGTGGCTGTGGCCTCCTCCACAGTAATCATATAGTTTATTTACAACCAGGGCTACATTGCAGGTTGCTCAAAGAGGATTAAATTAATTATACTTTGTAGATTAAAGCCCTGAATGTTATAAAACTCATAATCCTGGGGCTGGGGAGATGGCCCAGTGGTTAAGAGCACATACGACTCTTGCAGAGGATCCAGGTTTAATCCCCAGAATCCACATCAGGTGGCTCACAACCCCTGGAACTCTAGCTTCTAGAGATATGACGCCCTCTTCTGGACTCTGCAGGCAACTGCACTCATATGCAAATACTCCTGCCCCACACATACACATAATGAAAAATAAAAATTATTTAACAAAATCTTCACATACCTTCGTATGCTAGGCAAGAACCTTGACTCTCACTGGACTCTGAACTGACATTTGGCACATCCAGAAAGAGTGAAACTTTTCTAATTAAGTGTGTTTTTCAAAAGATGACAGGATGTAGACTTGCTTTTCAGGCAGTTGACTGACGGAGGGAAAAAAAGCCTGTTCCCAACCCGCTTCCTAGGACCAGCATGGCCTGCTTCCTTCTTGCTATATACAAGGCCTCTCTCTTTCTGTTTACTAATCTCCTTGAACTTGGGCAGCCAGATGGCTTAAAAGCAAACAGCCCCAATCTGCCAAAGCCATGGTTTACATGGTCATTAAGGCATACACTGTGTAATCACATGCCAAACATTCAACTACCCCGAGTGTTGTTGACGTTGGTCAGGAACCCGGTGGGGTTATGAGCCCAGCCTCTGTGCCACTGCAGATGTCTTCCTGAGATGGGTTGTTAATGGCTTCTCTGCTAAGGGTTCTTTAACCTCAGAGTACGTCATCTGCCCCCTCCCAGCCCCATCCTCTTTAGACCCTAAAAGAATTTATTCAATTTAGCCTTCTCATTCATCTTGAAAGTTCTGCTCTCAGCCCCTTTCCACTTGAAGCTGTGTTTGATGTCCCCACGGGTGTTCTACTGATGGGCTTCACCCAGAGAGCTTTGTCGTTGACTTTGACAGTCTGGTGTTCAGAGGATGGACTGATCTTCACAGATGTTAGCTTCTGCACACAGCAATTAGCCACACAAGCCAAATTGACACAAGTGATGCTCACACTGAACCCTTGGTGTTCATTTAGAAAGCTCTTGTGGACCCTGTATTCCTAGTTAAAGATGGGAAAATTCCCTTGGGGGTGACTGGCTCTCATCCAAGACGATGAGGAAGCATGGCCAAAGCCCCGTGCATTCAGTCTCTGAAGGTCCTAGGGATGTGCACTCTGCCGATGCAAAGTCTTTATATAGGGGATCTTCTTGTGGCATTTTAGTATCAATGGGAAATTGATTAATTCATTAAAATATAGTGGAAAAATATACTTTTAACAGAGTCTTCTCTAATAATGAGTTTTATAATCCTGCATGGGGATCCACAGGATTTTGCACAGCTCAATCTGCCTTTTGGGGATATGAAAATATAGATCTTGGGGTAGGGAGAGCATAGGTCAGGGGTAAAGTGTTTGTTATACAAACAAGAGGACCTGAGTCTGATCCTTAGGACCCAGATAAAACTCAGCGAGTGAGGTGCACATTTATATCCTCAGGGCTGGAAAGACAGATGGAAGACCCCTGGGGCTCACTGACCAACTAGTCTATCCTAGTCAGGGGACCCCAGGCCAATGAGAGACCCTGGCTCTGCAAACAAGCTGTATAGTCCTTGAAATTACCTCTGAGGTTGACCACTTGTTTCTACATGCATCTGCACATACATGGCACACACATGAACACATATACGTGTATACACATATACCAAACAAAGACATCTAAAGAAAAAGAATGCATAGAAGCTTCCAGCACATCTTTTTCAGAACTGTCTACCTGGGAATCCCTCAAGGGAATGTGTGGCTCCCTAGTGGCTCCACACCTTTATTCTCCCCGAAGGAAGGTGCTGACAATCTTCAGATCTGGAAAGGGTGCATGATTCCTGTGCTGCCAACACTCACTGGGACCATCCCCAGTTGCTGTGTGTGTGCCAGCCTCCTTCCCTTCTTCAGACCCTCATGAGTGTCCCAACTCTGCTGCATAACTCGCTGAGCCAGTCCCCACCTTAAACAGAATCTGGGCAATCCTCTGTGCAGCGCAGTGGTCTCTGGGAGAGGGTGTTACTAGCAGCCTGGTGACTAAAGGTGATGGTACCACACCATTTCTCTTTTTTTTTGAGATAGGGTTTCTCTGTGTAGCTTTGCACCTTTCCTGGAACTCACTCTGTAGCCCAGGCTGGCCTCAAGCTCACAGAGATCCACCTGCCTCTGCCTCCTGAGTGCTGGGATTAAAGGCAAGCACCACCACCGCCCAGCAGGTTCCATACCATTTCAAGAGATAAGGCCCAGAGTTGGTAACAGTCAGTTTTCGTAGCTGGGTAGATAGCTCATTTATCTATCGCCTACCCGGGCCAGTGAGGTGGCTCAGCAGGTAATGGCACTTGGAGCCAAGACTGAGGTCTGAATTTGATCCCTGAGACCCAGGCAATGGAAGGAGAGAACTGTTGTCCTCTGGCTTCCACACATATGCTGTAGCATGGGTATGCATGTCACCCTTCCAGTCAATCAATCAATCAAGACACCCCTCTCTTTTCTTTCCCCCGCTCTCTCTTTTCCTTCCTCTCTCTGTATTTTACTCTCCCGTCTCATTCCTCTCCCTTCTCTTCCACCTCTTCTCCTCACACTTCAGTGGCTCCCTGAGAAGTTAGTCCTAATACCCACAGCTGCTGCCTTCACAGCCATTTATTTTGGAAGCCATGTTGCTTTCCTGATGCAGTGAGGCACTTTCTCCCAAGTGAGGCAGTTTGAGGGGGAGGCCAGGTCTGCATCAGCTACTTTCCAATTATAACGGACCTATCGCGAGACACACTGAAATCACCTCTGATTTATTCAGGCCCTTTCCCCTGACGATTACCTTCTCTATTCTGGACAAGACTATCTGCTCTTTCTGGGTGAGGGAGCAGCCTGATTATAGCTTCATTAGAAAATGGTGCAGCTTGCTCTTGCAGTCTAATTGGTCGACAGGGTTTGGGATACGGACATGTGAATCGCTGACAGTGTGCGTGGCCCTCCTTCTATCACAGAGAAATCCTCAGCTGTCAAAGCGAATGGATATGTGGAGCAGTTAATTTTATGTGTCATTAAAAGAACCTGTAATTGCAGCCATAAGTCTTTCCTGGATCCTTTTAGGAGGAGGACACACGTTTCTCCAGACTTGGCTCTGTCTTGGTGATACCCCTTATACCTCTGTGGTGGAAAAGACACCTATGGTGGCTTCAGGGAAGGGAGACTCCACAGGAGAGGGTGTTGAAGACAGGATTTCTTGGGCTTTCCACAGACTTCGTTCTTAGGGATCATTTCTCCAGCCTTCTAACCTTTCGTTGTTGATGTTTCAGGAGGCTGGAAACCGCTGTTACCCACAGGTCTGGCGGCCAGACACATTTCCCACTCAAGAGACATTGACCACTCAGTGAGCAGGTTTAGGGTTCTAAGCTCAGGGCAGCCCCTAGGGAGTAAATTGACCTGTCTGAAAGGAAGTGTGAGATCTCATGGGACTTGTGTTCTCTAGACTGAAAAGTATGTCACACGTTTGCGGACTACATGTTTCTTAAGGGAACACACAGGCCTGGGCACCAGCATCTAAACCCATTCCCCAGGCCAACCAGAGACCCGACCAATGGAGGTTCTGGGCTCCGGTAACCTTCTCTACCCACTCAGGAAAGGGGAGTCACACTGGTGACTCACTGTCCAGAAATACGTATGGCAAGTTAGGCAGTAATCACTAGGTAACCATCTCAGACAGATGGAAAGAGAGGGGAAAAGCCCAGGAGTCAGTATCCTTAAAGAGAACAAGCAGATAGGAGTAATCCAATTTATGGGAGATAAGAGCCTGCTGCTAGTACTGTCCTTTAACTGGACAAGCGCCTTCGTTCGGTGTCAACCCCAATCCGGAAGAGGTCACTGCACCGGGTCTGCTGCCTAATATACTCCTGAATTGGCTGAGTGGCTTTCCGAACAAACACACCGGTCCCACAGAATTGATTTTCAACAGGCCCTATTGGTCCCTAACGTAATTATCCAGCAGTGAGTCAGTTCACGGCAGCCCTTGCATTTAAACGCCGCTGGTCAGCTCAGGAGAGCTGTGGCCGCACCAAGGGGCCTTCTCCAAGCACCACTGGGGAGCCTCCTTCTCTCTCAGCAGCCATTTTTTTCTCCCTCCTTCCTAAATCACTCAGAGAGCAGGGGGGATTTTAGACCACTCTATCCAAGTGGGCATCATCTAAGCCCTTGTTTGTGAAGTGTCACGGAGACAAAGGTCTCTTTTGCCAAGGAATAGCAAGTCCTGGCTGTTTGATAGGGGAATTCAATTTACAATAAAGAGTCAAATGGAATACTTTCACACCGCCTCCATATTTACCCTCTTCCCTTCTCCGAAATTCCTTGACAGCACCATTCTAGGTAACTGTGTGTGTCGGGCCAGCCAAGGGTAGGCTCATGGGGATGACCTCCTAGCATAGTGCATTTCCCCTAAAGATGTTAACTTGCACAGTCCAGGTCCTGGTTAGTCAAACAACATGCTTTTTCAACTTACAGATCCTCATTGCAAAATCTTGTAGCTCTCGAAGCTAGAGGCCTGGTATGAAGCTCTGGTAATGTCTCTTCTGTGTCCAGGCTATCCAAATGGAATACTTCCTCCCTGGGTGGACCATAGTCAGCCCAAAAGACTATATTTTTCCTTTCCACTTATCATTCTGTCATCAAGAAATTACATGTTTCTCCCAGTGATGACTTATATAGAGCCTTTTAGAAAGAGTGGGGTCTACAGCATCCTTAGTACCTGGTGTATTAAACTGTCTAAAGATTCACTCAAGAACTATTCATGTAGATGCATGATAGTGCTCTATAATGACTAAATGAACAGCAAAGAGCTGGGAGAAGTCTGCACGAACATTGCCTCTCTGCTCCTAGATTTCTTCATCTGTAAGATGGGCATTCACAACTGGGCCTGCGGCATTGGGCCATTAGAAGGCTAAAACAAGCCCATGCTTGTCAAACTTTTGGAACCATGCTTGGCATAGTCAGAAGTGGGAAGGGGCAAGGTCAGCCGCAGGTGTACAATATAGGGACATTGGACAGAGGCAGCCACCCCCAGTCTTTCTTTATCTGGGACTTCACCTGTTGTGACATTTTCAGCTCCCTAATCAATCAGAAGTGCAAACAAGCCCAGACACCTTTTAATTGCTTAGCTCAGGGCCCCTGCACTCAACTCATGGGTATGCCTGTACTCTTCTGATTTTCTAGAAACCTGTGGTCTGGAGTGGGGACCTGCTGCTGCTGAGTCTTGGAGCAAGTCCCAGAAGAGACATCCCTGCCTGCTCTGACCTCATACCAGAAGGAATCTACATAGCTGTATCCAGGAGGTCATGGTAACAGTGGCCATCAGGACATCAACTCTTTAAATTCTCATGAAATGTTGTTCAATTCTTACTAGCTTGCTGGAGGCTCTGCCCAGAACTTGATTGTGGAAGACAAGGAAAACATTCTCATCTTAATCAAACTTGGAAAACCCACCACAGGCCTATCTTACTGCAGCTAAAGGCATTTTGGTTTGCATGGAGCTCCTATGGCTGGAGAGAGTTGGGAAAACCAAAGCTAGAAGAATCCATATCTATTTATTCCCTCCTTTAGGTCAAACCAGTCCCCAGCTTGGTTCAAGAGATGGGTGCTGATTTCAGCAAGTGCTGTGTTATTTCTAGGGAGCCCAGAAGAACACCCATGTACCATAAAGATGATGGGTCACATGCTATTTTAAGCACTCTCCTTATATTGGTCCATATAACAACACTGTCACTCTATCTCACGAAACCCAACCACAAAAGGTCAAAGAGTCAAGAACAGAGAACCAGGGCCTTGAGACAGCTCAAGCTACTCTCTCATCCTGCCCTGATGTTGAAGGGGGGAAGTGGAGAAAGGTGCAGTTTGTAAAATCACAGGGATGTCATCAACACAGACTCAATTTGCAGAACAGAATATAAGGTGGCCGTGGTGGCGGAAGCAGGAGGAATAAGCAAGGAAGACAAGAGGTTGGGGGACAAAGGACAAAGGGAAATGACCAAGAGGGAAATAAATTATTAATGTTTAACAACACCTTTTTTATTTATCAGAGAAAGAATGTTCCCTCTAATGATAGATACTATTTACAGAGAGTAAAATTCTGCCAGATACCATATTGTACACCATATGCTTCCCATTCAGTTAGTTAATTTACAGTTCATAATGAAACAGTTACTACTGAGAATCTCCTTCTTTAGAGGGGGGAAACTGAGGCTCAGAGAGGTCACAACATGAAAAAGCACAAGGCTCAAACCTAACCTGAACAAGAACTACTTGGTTTCCATTGAAATGTTAAAGAAACCCCAATCATCTGGGGACATACTTGTACTAAAGCAACAGATTATTTGGGATACTGAAAAATGTTGTTTATCAGACATTCAAACTGATCTGGGTACTGTGAAACACATCTGGCAACCTCAGGCAAAGGCACTATTAGCTGGTCTCAGGATTTAATAGTTTCAAGCCGGCATGGGCTTGTTATTGAAGGTCCCAAATGTCTCTGTCTAAGTAGATTTTTAGGGTGTCTGCATGGATACCAATAGCATCCAAATTCTTTGACTGACAGCCAATGAAAGCTTCAAGTGTCTGGACAAATCTTAAGTGTGTGCTTAGCCAAGGGACTAGAGGTTCTGCCCCGGTGACAGGGGATCTCATTGCACAGAGTGACCCCTTCCACACCGTAGCTATCTGCAGGTGTCTACATGGGTTTCTGGACCACATGTGTAACATCGCATCTGATGAGGATGAGGATGTCAAGGCTTTTCTCTGCTTCCACTGAATATAGCTGTCGGGCAGATAAAGCCAGCGTTCACACCCACCCTCACTCTTGGCTGTCCTTCCCTAAAGTCTTCCCAAATAGGGTCAGGTTCTGGCTGTATTTTTTCAGTCTCTAATTAGCAGATTCCAATCCATCACCCCGACTATCTCCTGGCATCAGCCCCGAGATTCCCTCCTCTGCCTGGAGAATCGGTCTTCATTTAAAACCTTCTCTCTTAGCCCTAAATGGAAATCAATTCTGCAAGTTTAGCAAATAGTTAATTACTCCACAAAGAGGATTGATTGGCCTTTGATCACCAGAAAGCTCTGTAGAGCTATTAGTCTCTTTCATCTGTGATTAAGCCGCAGAGAGAAAGAAACAAAAACGAAATTAGGCTTCTCCTGTTATCCTACAAATATTTAACGACGGCCTAATCTCCTCGAGGTGTGTTCAGGGGATACGTGTTCCATCAGGAGCTGGCTTTCCATTCAACCTTGAACCCAGATCCCATCTTTGTGGAGAGCACAGGAAAGAACTTGACAGAGGAGCTGAGCGGGGCTCAAAGAGATGCTTTGTAGGACACACTCTTGTCTGCCTTTTCTTCTTCCCTCTTCTTATGTATGTTTTAATGCAGATAAAGATTTCCCCAGTGGACTTCTGACATGAATAATAATAACAGAAGGAAAGGAAACCTGGCTTTGAAAATTCCTTTCTCCCCCTCTCTCTCGAGACCCTGTCCATTTGTTTTCTCACACCAGAAGGTTCTTCCAGGAGACACTCCTTCAGCTGGCCAGAGAAAGAAAGGACATAGGTCATCAAAGGCTTTTCTCCTAGCTTCTCTCTATCAGGGGTCTTGAATGGCAAGGTGGACTCTGGGGTGCCTGCTTC
This sequence comes from Peromyscus californicus insignis, assembly GCF_007827085.1. Lineage (NCBI taxonomy): Eukaryota > Metazoa > Chordata > Mammalia > Rodentia > Cricetidae > Peromyscus > Peromyscus californicus. The sequence continues at coordinate 102,784,237 of NW_026294606.1, forward strand.
CTCTAATGCCCTGTGTCATCAGATAGAGACCATGTTTTATGGCTGGGGCTGGGGAGATAGCTCAGCCTGTAAAGTGCTTGCATTGGAAATACGAGAACCTGAGGTGAATACTTAGAATGACAGAAAAAGAGCTGTCTGTAGTGACGTGTGCTTATGATGCCCATGCTGGGGAGGTAGAGACAGGCATATCTCTGGGGCTCATGGACCAGCCAGTGTAGACTACCAGTGATGAGTTCCAGACAAATTAGAGATCTTGTCTTAAATCAAAGGTGGGCTATGTCAAAGGAACCATATCTGAAGTTGTTCTCTGGCCTCCACACATCTGTACACATGTGTACCACCTTCACGCTTATGAGCACATGTGTGCACATGTATACACACACACACACACACACACACACACGACACGACACTGGCTATACATTTGATAAAACACAAAGAAACTGAGACATGACGGGGAGCAATGAACAAGGAGTTTGGAGTCAGGCAGAGCGGCACTGGCTCAAGTATTTCCCCTGCTTAACCACACACACAGCAGCAGCCACCCCATCCCTCTTGTCTCTCTACTTTGCTTTCTTGCTCTCATGTAACCCAGGCTGATCTGGAACTATGTAGTGCAGGATGGCCTTGAACTCTTGATCCTCCGCCTCTACCTCCCAAGAGTTGAGATTACAGGTGTATACCACCACCCCAGGTACCCCCTCTCTTTCTCTTAATCAAATTCACACAGCAAGTTGCCCAAGCTCTCACCCTTCCCAAACCCTCTGTATTTCCTGCTTTTATTTGACCAGCCTCCCCAGCAATCTTTCTATTCCACGGTTGTCATTTTGCAGAGACCCCATCTCAGAGACACACAGTTCTGAAGCAACAATGATTCCAGAAAAAAAAAAGAAGAAGAGATCAAAGTCAAGAACAAACACAGCCAAGGCGTCAACCACTTTTCAGTTGATCAGGGAGTTTTTCAGTGTGGGATTTCCCCCATGCCCATTTGGATCAGCTACACTGGTCTCTAGAAACAAATGCAACATAGGACCTAATTGAATGTTTTCCAGTCTGGTACCTTTGACTTGCTACAGACAGCAGCATGCACTTTGGGTCAGCTTCATTTGTTCTTCCTACAGGCTCATCTGCTGCCCCACAGGTCATTCTGGGGTTTTCTTCTTCATAATTTTATCAGAAAAATACTGCTAATTGGACTGACCCAGAGCAAAATGGCGATGTTGCAGTTGGTCCTCTGTAGCATCCGGGCCACCTGTCTCCTCAGCTTGTCTCCAGAGCCAGGCAGGACCCCTGCCTGCAGTGACACTTTCCTTGTTCTCCATGCTAAAGACCAATGGACTGTGTACCAGATGACCCAGTAGGAGTCCTGGCTCTGACATTTACAAGTCCAATGACCTTGGACACATGGTAGAATCACTAACAAGTTTAATTAACATCTGTTGAGCACCTACATGTGTCAAGAACTGAACCAGCATTTCTGTGAGGATTAGAGACTCATTAGAGGAAAACCATTTTAGCTATGATTAACATTATTGTAGGTCTTGTTAGATTCCATGGCTGTTCTTTCAACAGTTTCACCCTACTTACACAGAATATCTGTGGGATGTTCTCAGCTACGGGAATCTACCAGGCCTGAGCTGGGAGTTCTGTAAGGGTTAATAGAGTGGGGAGGAGTCATCAAGCTGTGATCCCATTGGTGGATGACAGGAGTATACCCACATGCACAAGCACACACATTGTATGGCTTGCTCTCCATTCCCTTATTAGTATGTCATGACATCACCTTCAGAACGCACGGTTTTTGAAATGTTTGTCTCTGGTTTCAGCTCTGAGAAAGTGCAACCGGATACAGACCACAAAAGCGTGAGTAATGACTGTAGGGTGCGAGTCAGAGAATCATAGAGGGGGTGTACCCGTCCATGGCCTGGAGGGTTTTTGGCCCAGAAATATTTATGCTTCAGGGAACCCTCTCCTCCAGATCCTGAAAGTCCCTGAAGACAGCGGACTTGCCTCAGACCAACAGTTGGCACTAAGGGGAGAATGGCTTCCACTCATCAGAATTTTAGCCCGTCTACATTTGAACCATGGCCAGTATTGGGTGGCAAATTATTTGAGTCAATTCTTCCTCCCAATTTCAGCTCTTAGGCTCCACACTCCTCCTCTTTAGCTACCCCAGTCCCTGGCTCTTTACTTTCTTCAAATTGAGCCTTTACCAGATCCTCCTGCCTCAAATTCTCCAAATACTTCTTGTTGCTCTATGAAAGATGAAATATTCTAGATGTTTCTACAAGTTCCTGCCCTGCCTTTGTCTAGAGTCTTCACTGCACCCCCACTTCTCACGTTTCACTCTTGGGGCATATTATTGCTCCTTGAACCAGGCAAGCTCTTTCCAGGGCCGGCGGCTCTCTTCTCTAACTGGCTTTCCCCCCAGGTGGACATCTTGGCCAACTCATGTCCATACCAGGTGTCTTTTCACCAGCCTCTGGCTCAACATGGCCTCAACTTCTCTGCTTAGATCTGTGTTTGAGGAAGGTTCTGAGATGGCTACCAGGTTTTGTGTCACTTCTAATGAACACAATTTGGCAAGAGCCAAGGATTGGGGTACCAAAAGACTGCTGGCCCGTTATCTTCATCTCACCCTTGTCTGACGAAGCATGTTGTCCGATTGTGAACTGCACTGTGCAAGGCTCCATGGTCAGGAGCAGAAAGCAACTTGCAGCTGGGAACTTATAAGGAACTTTGTATTTTGCCAATAAACCAGGAAGTTTATCCCCAGTCCAGCCCTGGGACAATGTGTAGCCTTGGCTGACTCATTGAATGCAGCCCAGTGAGGGTCTCAGAGCCAGCTGCATAAGCTGTGATGGGCTCTTGAAGAATGGAAGGTAGGGTATAATGGTTACCCTGAGCAACCAGCTTTGGAGGATGGAGACATGGAGACATACACACACACACACACACACACACACACACACACACACACACACACACACACACACCAGCAATACATCACTAACATGTGATCCTTCCACATTAGATGTGGTCTCTCTCTTGAGTTAGACAGTATGGACAGTGTGTGCTTTGGTGAACAGTTTTTACCATAAGCACCAAGTGAAAACAATTCAAGATTAAGCTACAAGGGCCATGAAGATACTATGACTAAAAGCCTAGGTGCCAGTGTTAGACTACCCAGCTTTGAATTTTGTCCCTACATATGCCACTGAGATGGCTTTGTACCCAATGTGTGACCTCTGGGATTCAGTTCTTCATATGAATAATGTAAGCATTAACAGTAGTCATCCTAAAGCGGTTATTGGAGTAAACAAGATGATGCTCAAAAATTGCTTAAAACATTACTTGGTATACAGTAAGTACTTAATAAATATTTTCCATTATTTATATAAGACTATAACTTTCAGAAATTGAGGATCTTGCCAACTGCCTAGCAAAATCCTGCCATTTAACGAAGGAAGGCAATACAAAGTGATAGACACTTAGATGGTAAATTATGGTTTGTTTTTCCATTTTTAAATTAGGTGTATAGCATCTGTCTGTGTCCAGGCTTGGGCACATGTGAGCAGGTGCCATGGAGGCCAGAAGAGGGCATCAGATCATCTGGAAGTGGAGCTAGAGGCCGCTGTGGACTGCCTGAAGTGGGTGCTTGGAATCAAATTTAGGTCCTCCCGAAAGCAGTAAGTGATCGTAACTGGTAAGCTGTCCCTTAACCCGCCAGGTCACATTCTTTAGACTCACAAGACTGAAGGAGTTTAGAGATGATAAAGAAAACTTGGCTGGACTTTCCTAGGCCATTCCATGGTTAGATTTTTAAGGAGTTATGGGAGCTTATTAGACCCCAAGTGAGCACAAAAGGAAGAAATAGGGAAGCCAGGCCTGAGAAGTAGAGATGGGAGCCAATGGGTGAAGAGAAGGCCCAGTCCTGGGGAGAAGTGACTCCCACCAGGGCAGGAATGTGTTCACAGATGGGAAAGCTGCCAACCTGGATGCTGGAACCGAGTTTGCTCAGCCTTTCCCACATACCACTGAGAGGACAGTTAGAGGTGGTTCCTAGAGGTTGGGGACTCCATACTCATAGTTTGACATGGAGGCCAGAAGCTGTCTGGTTGGGTGTCACTTGCCTCAGGGCACTGAGATGGCCCTGTGGAGTTGGGAACAGAGGAGCCACCATGGCTGGGTCTGTTACTGCACAACACACCCAGAGCTGTGTGCCTCCCAAGTTCAAGCGGCTGTGACTGAGAGTGGATCCCTTTACCCACTGGCCCCAGAAGCCCCGAGGCAGGAGCGTTTTCAAGTCTGTGCATGTTTAAGGTCAAGGGAACATTGATTTCTGCCCTGAGTTGTGGTGGAAGCTGCTAATTTGATAAGACACTGCATTAAAGATTCAGTGTGTATGGGTATTGATCACTGGGTAGGTCTTATGAGATGATATTCTTTTTTGAGATGATCAAACAACGATTGGCAGAATTACTGCCCACCTGAAGCGACTTTGTGTGGGGGGACTGTGAAGCTGAATTGGATAGAAAGGAGTGAGCAAAAGTGAGCAAATACGTAGCTCAGAAAGCTGATGTTGATCTGTGTCAAGGGTTGACTGTAGCTAGAGTTTTCCTGCCTGGCCCATGGTCAGGACAAATCTCTCTCACCCTCCAGTCCCACAGCCACTCAGACCTAACCAAGTAAACACACAGAGACTTATATTACTTAAAAACTGTATGGTCATGGCAGGCTTCTTGCTAACTATTCTTGTATCTTAAATTAACCCATTTCTATTAATCTATAAATTGCCACGTGGCTTGTGGCTTACCGGTATCTTAGCATCTTCTCATGGTGGTGGCTGGCAGCTCTGACTCAGCCTTCCACTTCCCAGAATTCTCCTCCCTCCTTGTCCCGCCTATACTTCCTGCCTGGCTGTTGGTCAATCAGTGTTTTATTTATTAACCAATCAGAGCAACACATTTAGCATACAGAACATCCCACAGCAGTTGACCCTTTAGCTGTGTGGCCTCAGAGAAGTGTTTCAGCTTCTCTGTGTGTTAGGTTCCACATAGGCACAAAGAGATGCCCAATATGTATAACTCAAGTGGTTTGTGATGATTAAGCCCAGTATGAGTGGCAATAGCAGGGGCAGCAGGTAATCTTACTCCAGCAATTTCTGTATGCCAAGTGCTAGTCTTGTTTCCCATACCAGGAGAGATTTCATCTTCATCATCATCCAGATGGAAACTGAAGCCCAGCTGCTTGACCATGGACACATAGTATGGAGTATGAAACCAGGCTGTCTGTCTTGGGAGCTGTTAAACTCTGCAAAGACTCCTTTCATGTATGCATGGCAGTGTTTGGCACATGGACACCAAATAAACACTGAATGCCTGTTTGCCATACATGTTGATGGCCTGCCTACAAGTCTCTTCCCACTCTTTTGTTAAATCTATGTCAGCTTCTCTCCCTCCCTCCCTCCGCCTTCCATTTTATTTTTATGTGTGTGTGTGTGTGTGTGTGTGTGTGTGTGTGTGTGTGTGTGTGTGTGTGTGTGCATCTTCTGGTGGCCAGACTAGAGTATCAGATCTTTTGGAGCTAGAGTTAGAGGTGGTTGAGAGTCATTTACTGCAGGTGCTGCGAACTGAACTCAGGCCCTCTGCAGAGCAGCACATGCTGGTATCATATCTCCAGGGTCATCTCTCCAGCCACCTGTGGTTTCTTGATGGGACATTGAAGACAACAACACAGAAGCAAGGAGATCACAAACCTCTTTAATCCACATGCCCTCCTCTCTAAGTTACTGGACATGGGAGGCAAAAAGCAAAGGGGGGCCAAGAAAGGGAAAACCAAAGTATGTGTACCCCAAGTGCTTGAAGAAACCCAGCTTGACTGTGACCTGGTTATACCTCTGCCTGTGTGCTGCAGCCAACATACATCAGCACACTGATTCCTTACCTCCCAATTCCTTTCTCTCCTTTCTCTCTCTCTCTCTCTCTCTCCCCACATGAGTGGGTGGAATATCTGTGTTTATGTGTGGACGTACATGTGGGTGTGGGTGTACATGTGGTGTGCATTCACATGTGGGCATGCATGTACACATGGTGTGCATGCACATATGGGTGTGCGTGTGTGTGTGTGTGTGTGTGTGTGTGTGTGTGTGTGTGTGTGTGCGTGTAGTGTGCATGCACATATGTTTTCATGAATGTGGAACCCAGAGGTAGACATTGGGAGTCTTCTTCATTGCTTTCCACCATATTTTTTGAGACAGAGTCTCTTACTGAACCTTAGTCTCCCTAATTGGGCTAGACTGACTGGCTAGTGAACTCCAGGGACCTTCTTGTCTCTGACTCCCAAATGTAGGGTTACAGTCACATGCTGCTGTGCCAGGCTGTGTCAGGATTTTACATGGGTACTAGGGATTTGAACTCTGGTCCTTAGGCTTGTACAGCAAGCACTTTACTGACGGAGCCATCTCTCCAACCGGACTCCCTTTGTGAGCATCCTTAGAGAAGCACGTGCTCCCCGTGGACTTAAGGGCCAGCTCTCCTTTTCCAAAGCCTCCTGGATGACTGGTTCCAACAGGAATTGGGGAAACTGCAACTGCCAAGGGCGATTTGGTTTTTCACTTTAGGCCAGAAGCCTCCGTGTCTTCCTCACCTGACAGGACCACTGATCTCCACCACATTCCCGCCTGAGCAAAGCATGTTCCCAGGAGAAAAATCAGAAAAGACTTGGCCCTCAGAAACTCTCTGTTTTGTGAGAGTTTGCAAATGGGATGCCACACTTGCTAGAGTTGCCTATTGTTACCCACATCCAAATCCCCTCATCCCATGGCAGCCAGGTCAGATTGGCTGCCTAGAGGCCTGGCTGGCCACAGGATGGCCCAGCAACAGAACCAGGAGGCCAGAGGACTGAATCAAGAGTATCTCTATCTAATTCACACCTTGGCACCAGCCCACAGGGACTGGCACATCCAATTTGCAGCAGGAGTGTCTAATGGGTGTTAGGCCTCACCAGACCAGCACAGCACACTTCACAGAGTGTTCTGAAGGATTGTTGGATACCCTGCAAATGAGTCACAGAAACATCCAGAACCACAGATGAATTCTTCTTATATTTCAGTGACTGATGCAAGATTGTGCAGGACAAGAAGGACTCTTGGCCATCAGCCAGCATGCTGTTGTATTTACAGGCAGGAAATCTTCTTTATTTCCTGGAAGCAAAAATGGACAATGATCTCATTCTAGGATAGAATAGTGGTGGGGAAGGTGGGCTACCTGCATGGAGGCAGCTAAAGGAGATAAAGGGGTCACTGAAAGACATTGCAGGCACCTCTGTCTCTCTTTAAGGAACACACTGAATCCATAAGCCATGGAGAAAAGCTGAAGTAAGGTGCAAGACATAGTCTAGTTCTTGTGGAATGGATTTTAGATGATTTTAAGAAAAAGATCATAAAGTTAGTAACTCATTTCATCAAGAGGTGAGGTCTGTTTTTCTGCTACTGGGATCCAGGCTGGCCCTGTGCCTTTGATCAATGCAGCACAGCACAAGTGACAGTGAGTTCTGGTGGCTGCTAGGTCTCAGTTCTTGTGGCTCTCACTCTCAGTCTTGAAGCCCTGAGATTTCCACACAAGTCTTCTCTAGCATGCTGGAAGACAAGGCCAAGTGGAATAGAACTCAGGCAGGCACACACCGACAGGCAACTGGTCAACCTAGCTTCTCATCAATGACCCCAGCCTAGATCAGATGAATCTAGCCAGCAGATAAATGAGGCCAAATGACTGACCCACAGACCATAAGATAATAAATGGTTACTGTTTTAATATATAAACTGTCAGGGTTCTTTGTTGTGTAGGGCAAACTGTTACATATTTGAAACATAGTCCCAAATTCTGATTTGCTTAGCCAACATGTTTTCATACTCTAGGATCTATGAAGTTTGACCAGTGAACCATCTTTTCCCATGTTATTCCATCAACTGATCTTATGCATAACAGAACAGACACTCAATACAGATTTATGAGTCAAAGCAAGGAGCAGATTTATATGGCTAGAACCCCAGTTTTGTTTTCTAAATGAGGCAAAGAACAGTGATAAACCAAAAGCAAGAAGTAAAATTTCAAAGGAAAAGCTCTCAATTAGACCATGCCTTAATTTTCAAATATTCTTAATTAATGGGACATGGATTAGTGAATTTGAAGGCACCTATAGGCTCCTTTTTATCAGCTCTTCAACAAATATTTGATTAGTACATAATTTTTTTCTCTGTGTTACACATGTCTATGTAGTGGATAATCAAGATAGATAGCATTATTCCTGGCCTCAGGAGCTATAGACACTCACACCATTAATTCTGTAACATCAGAATCAGTTTCACTTTGGAACTGGAGGTAGACAATTCAAGCAATTCCATTAACATTTTGGATTTGACTCTTTCTCTGTGCTCCCCTCCCTGCCAGGGGGCTGCTTATCCACCACATGGCTGACCTCCATGCTGGCCTAACTCAAATACATGTCTTGCTCCCCTGGTCCCCTTGATCTTCCTCTGGGAATCTACCAAAATTTTACTCCTAACTTGCTTTGGAGCTTCTTTTAAAAACTCTAATAAAATTGTTCCTGAATTAAAAAAAAAAATCAAGCAAAGCTGTAGGTATAAAATATAAGTAGCACTGGATAGAAGAAATACCATCAAACCCTGGGACAAAGCATTTCTTTTTCTGTCGTTTGACATTTTGTTGATATCTTCATTTAAATTTTATACATTATATAATATTCTACAAGTATTTGTCATGCTTGGTAGTAGACATGTTCAAGATGAGCCGAACCAAAGTACCCCTTGACTCCTAGAGCTCCCATTCTTGATTATAATCTCCCTATAAATAATTATGAATTAGCCAAGTGTCACAAAAGAATGGCATAGGGTTGCCATAGGGATGGGCTGGGGGATGACCCAGTCTGTGTAGACCTGGCCAGGGGAACTCTGGGTAAAGCCAGCAAAAGGTTACCATAACCTGAGCTGCGATTCTTTCTAATGATGTTAAGGACTGAGACGGGACTTAAAGGAGCTTATGACATGGCCATCCTCCTGTGAGCACCGGAGGCCTGTGAGAGTCTGAGATTCTGTCTCCTTCCTCTATCACATCACAGCTGCAGTTTGCTGGGGGCATCTTCCCATTCATGAGGGCAGTTTTGGTGATATTTAGACCTTGGGACAATGGTTCCTAAATTTGTCCCCAATATCCCATTCACTGTGGGGTCAGCCATTGACATCTCTCTGCCCTCTCTCTGTAGAATAGGACATGTGCATCTCCCCTGGTTTGTACCCTCTCTCTTCACTTGCCATCCTGTTCTAACTGTTCCTGAGAAACCTGGATGGCCGTGTGGCACACTGCCTCCTTTGCAGGCATGTGGTGAAGATCGCTGAGAGGAAATCTGCGAAGTGCCACATGCTCCACAATGAGAGACTCTCTCCAGAAGGGGCACATGGGACCTTTCTCATTACTACACTCTGTGGAGAGGCCACTGGTACTTGGCATGATGCCACCTTCCATCTGGAAACAGCTGCTGCCTGGCCACGTGTGCATGTGCTGTCGCAGATTCTCCTGCTCCCACACACTCCGCACACAGCCGGCGCACCACCTGCTTACTTCCTTGGTGGGATGAACCAGGATACAGAGGAGGGCTGCTAGCTACACCTTTGAGCTCTTAGCCAGAGTTTACTCATTTGATAAATATTTAGTAAGTTTCTCTGGTGAGTGAGACACAAGTCTAGACATTGTACTCAAGTTCGGGATAGAGGAGAGCAAGCATTTATGAAAGCCAAGCCAAGAGGACTCAGCACCGGTCAGAGTCACACCTCACCAATCTCTTCAGTGATGAAGGGACCCTGTTCAGCGACATGAGGAGGGTCAGAGCTGGCACATGGCAGAGCTGAGACCTGGGTCAGTGCCAGCCCAATTCTAAATGCTGTGTGCTTTCCTAGATGCTGCTCTGCTCCATGAAGCCAGAGATGCTCCAATCCCCACATTTCTAGAGCCTGGCACTCTTAAACACAGGTACAAAGCTATGCTGGCCCTCCAGCCCCCATCTTACTACAAATACAGCCCTCTATCATGCCTCATTATCCTGCTAACCACCATGGAGACAATGCTTTTTCTCAGAGTAAGTCATGATAGAAACCCCAGGAGTGGGAGGGAGGAAGGAATATTCTAGAGGAACCAGGACATGAAAATTCAGGGATGCACGGATGTGAGAGAGCTGTCGCCACTGGGCATGCTCAGTGAAGGGGAAGGGATCTAGGAAAGAGAGAAGCAGAGGGCTCAAGAGACAAAAGGAAGAAGTGAGTGTGGCCAGGGGGTACTGAATCAAACATCTGGCTGAAAAGAGAAAGAAGAAAAGCACAAGGCAAGAAAGGGTTAAATACAAGTGCATTTAAGCCAAGCCAAGGAAACAGGGGCACAGACGCACTGGAAGAGGTTCGGAAGGGATGGCCAGAGGAACGGGAGGCAGTTCTGTCAAGCTGTCGGCTGGAGTGCTATTTCAAGTAGTAAGCACTGGGAACATCGTTAGTGTCCAGCAATAGGGGAGGACTTAAGAAGATTCTCAGCTGCTGGTGAAATAGCATGCAGTTGTGGATAATGGTCGTTATGAAGATCCGTAGCCACAGGGGAAACAGCTTATGATATGACATGATGGGGTTAAAAAAAAGTGTGTGTGTGTGTGTGTGTGTGTGTGTGTGTGTGTGTGTGTGTGTGTGTGTAGTGGGGGGGGGACAGAATCCTTCCTGGTGTAACTCGTAAGTGGAAGGGGAGGTAAAGAACAGTGGCTGGATTGAAAAAGGCAAGAGTCATGGGAAGTATTATATGGTAGGAAAGAAAGGTCACATGGTAATGATTCTGAAGGGCAAGGCACAACATCCCATGCAGCTTAGACATTCATAGAGTGAGCAATTTAGGGCCATGGATTTTCTCTGCTAGATTCAACACAAAAGATAAACACACACACACACACACACACACACACACACACACACACACACGCACGAAGTCTTCTATCCAGCTTTCAGGTCTCCAAGGGCTCATCAGGAAACCCATCCATAGAGCAAAGGATCTTTCACTAAAACATCATCTGGATTTACAAAAAAATATAAACTTGCCTCTCCATGTGCAGTCACCGATTAGATCCAGCTTCCCAGTTTCAGAGCTAAGTCTAAGATACACAAGACAGAAAGAGATCCCATGAGTCCATTGGACCAACATGGCTGACTGCCCAGAAGACCACAAAGTCTTAAATCAGGCTGACACCTTTCACAGCGTGAAGCAGGAAGAACAATGCACAATAAAGAGGAGAGAAATAGCCACTTAGAAAAACAAATGTTTCACAGCGTTTGAATAATTTAAGAACAGTGTTCCATTGGATGGGGTCACGGCTTTGAGCAGTTCGTCTGGGGGGCAGCGATTCTAGAGCTACTCTAATCTAGCTCACAGTCCTTGGGCCAGCAAGGATTTACTGCCTCCCTCTGCCTAGCCTCTTCTGTCCCATCAAAGATCACTCTCCCACAGGTATGGAAAGAATGAGAGAGTTAAGGAACACAGGCTGAGGCCAGTCCATCCTGGGTCTGAATACTTCTACCATCAGGGGAGTTATCTGAGGCCTCATTGCCTACATCTGTAAAATGGGTAGTGTTACTTATCATCAAGTGGCATGAGAACACTGATCAAATGCACACATGGAATTGAATGCATCACATGGGCGCTGGGGAACATAAGGTGAGCATGGAAGATGGTTAAGACCTTATGACCACCCTACAATGTAGTCTGCTGGGTGGCTTAGAGGAATGTTCAGAATAATTGCCAAAAGCATGTCTATCAGCCTGGGGAGCCGGCTCAGTCAGGGAAGAGTTGGGCAAGTACGAAGACCAGATCTGTTCCCCAGGACTCACGTAAAAGTCAGGTGTGGTGGCTTGTGCTTATAACGCCAGGGTTCAGGAGACAGAGAAAGGCAGATCTCTGTGGTTAGCTGGCCAGGCACCCAACCTTCCTCACAAGTTCAAGGCCACTGAGAGACCCTGTCTCAAAAAGGGTAGACGGCACCTGAGGAATGATACTAGAGGTTGGTCTCTAGGCTTCACACATACAACCACACACATACACCCACACCTGTACACATATATGCCCAATGTGCGCACACACACACACACACACACACACACACACACACACACAGTCTTATTCCACTACACTAGCTTTTGGGTGGATAAGAGGAACTAATGGTCTCAAAATGCCTCTATGAAGTGCTATAGAAGTATCCTCACTATGAGTAAAGCCCCAGCCAGCCTTTGAGAAAGTAGGAAGATGTCTAGCTTCCAAAGGTCACAGTTTCCCCATTATGCCCCTAGTCTTTTCTGTCTCCAGAGAGCTTGCGAATCCCGTTGCTGCAGTGAGCTCTTTTCCAGGCTCTGGCAGAGCCTTGGATGAGTTCTACTATGCAAAGGGTCAATGTGTCCCCAGACAGAACAGTATTTTAATTCAACAGCATTCAGTAGTTATTAAACTATGATAAATGCTAAAGTGGGAGAGATTACGCTTAGACATAAGAAGTGTCACTTGAATCACTTAAAAATATTATAATGTATGGCTAATTGCACCTTGACTATATTACCCAGTGCTGGGAAAACACTTCAGATCCTTAAGTAAGGTACCATTTAAATACCTATTTCAGTCTGTAATGGGGAATATTCTGGAGTGCAAAGGTTGTTAAAGGACCCAGTGTTCACTGAGTGTCTGTTACACGCTAAGCACTTCCTTTGTCTATATCCATTAATTGAGTCCTGAAAACAATGAAAACTCTTAGGTAATGATGACCACCTCCACCACCACTTTAGCCATAAGGAAGTTGAAATTCAGAGATGTCAAGTAACAGCCCAAGATTACACAGCTGATGAATGGCACAAGTTGAGATTGGGGTTTGGGAAAGCCATCTCCAGTCTCCACCGTCATGGACATAGAGACTACAACCTCTGTTTTCATACTTGTCTACTCCTTTGGGCCACCACCTAATCATACAGGAATGCCGTGAGGATTGGTAAAATCCTTCCTGGGGACTCTCATAACAGCAAAAAGATGCAGTAATGCAACAATGTAATAGTTTCCTCCAGAGTGCCTGGCTAGCACACTGAAAATAGTGATTGTGTTCATTTTGAAAGAAATGCCTACTATTCCCTAGCACGGATATAATACAGTTGAGAAAACAGAGCAGGCAAGTCTTGGCAGCCGGGCTGGCTATGCATCTGACAAGGCCCAAAGCAAAATAAAAACGGGGTGGCCTTGTTTAAAAAAAAATTAAGGATCCTGACAGATATGGTAGCATACACTTTTAATTCCAGCACTTGGGAGGTAAGTAGGCAGACCTCTGTAAATTCAAGGTCCAGCCTGCCTTCAGTAGTGAGTTCCATAAAGGCTACATTGTAAGACTTTGTTTCAAAAATAAAAAAGCAGCAAAGCAGCAAAGGGCCTGTAAACAGCGAACCTGTATACATGCAAACGTCTCATAAAGTCAGCACCGATAGAGTGCAGTCAAGGCTGTGGGGATGACAATCTTGGACAAAGTAGTGGGACTTTTCAAGTCTCTCTGATATCCCTCCACTACGTGGAGACCTCCTAGGTCATTAGGAGACTTAAATGGGATGGTGGATGGAAAATTCCAGCTTCACAGCAAAATAGCATCCTGCCTCCTCTCAGTCCTGAGCACACAGTAGGTGCCTCTGAGTTTGTAGAAGATCCAGATGCTAACTATGTTTTACCCTGGTGATGCAAATACTTTGTCCATATCCATTAACTGGACATTGCCAAAGGCAGGTCTGTGTATCTGGAATGATTAGCAGTTCAAGGCATGGCGTAGGCACAGCCAAGATCAAGAGGCGCCACACGACCAAGCAAAGGGGATTGTTTCACGAGAAGAACATTCAGCTTAATGATTCAGAATTAGGATGGCCGTGACTTTGTTTTGAGATTTCCCTCAAGGCCTATTTGAAGGGCTAAGTCTGTGGAATCTCACCCTATGAAATCCTTTCAATCTATCACTTGGTCAGAGTATCAGTGATACGGCTGTGTGACTCACAAAGGATTCCTTTCATACCACTAGGCAAGGAATTGTTCTTCTCTTGAAACTGTAACTTCAAGGCCAAAGTTTTCACACTGAGCCCCGTGCCTGCCACTTGCAACCTTCCAGCTACTGGTTGCCACGTAACCAGAAAAGACCAACGCCGCCCGGGGAGAAGAGAAATGCAACATCAACCCTCTTTTGGAAAGACTTCAAATCCAGGCAGAACTCTGATTGGAGGGTGATGATGGCTTTCATGCTACCTGGCCCAAGTCACTGTAGCTCGGCTGCACTCTCACCTGGGTGTCTGTGTCAGAGGACGGAAGAATGGCTACCTGTGACAAGTCACATTCATCCTCTCATCAAAGCTCCCCGGTTTATAAAAAACAGATTGTGTTCTGTCTGAATACTAGTGTTAATTAAGGTTCCATCATCTGGGGAGGCAGGTTGGGGGTGACTCAGAGCTGTAGGGCAGCGAAGACAAAGGGTTGGTGCATGCGTGTAGCCATTAACAGGGTGTTAACGGGGGTGCACAAATACAAATGAGAAGCTCTGGGGTGCCTGCAATTGTTTATCAGGGCACAGTGAAGTCCACATGTCCCACCCACAACACATGGCAGGCTTGACCCAAATCCCCAGATTGTAATCTCCACCTTTTCTCCACACATGGATAGCAGGGTCGGGAGTTTTGATGTGGTTGCTATGTTAATGTGGTCAAGGGTAAGAGGCTTTTGCTACAGTTCATCACGCATGTTCAGTGTGTAACCTCAATTTAGTCAGAGTGCCATCTTGGGCAGTCTGGATACTGTTATGGATACAGTTGGCTTCTTTGGGGAGGGGGAAGTCTTGTTACTTTTTAAATTGTGTGTGTGTGTGTGTGTGTGTGTGTGTGTGTGTGTGTGTGTGTGTGTGTGTGTGTGTATGTCTGTATGTGCACATACATGTAGAAACCACTTGGCAACCTTGGATACTATTTCTCAGGAGCCAACCATCTCATTTTTGGGAGATAGTGTCTCTCACACTGGGACCTGGGACTTGCTGATTCAGCTGGACTATCCAGTCAGTGAGCCTCAGAGGCCCTCCTGTTTCTGCCTCCCTAGCCCCAGGATGACAAGAGCTCACCACTACACTTCCGTTTTTTAAAACATGGGTTCTGGGTATTGAACTCAGGTCCTCATGCTTGTAGAACGAGAACTTTATCTACTGAGCCATCTCCCCAGCCTGGTACCGTGTCTTGTTGTTTTGAAACTATCAACCTCTCATCAACCACAGGGACCATATTTCACTTTTTCTTTGTTCAGTTATCATAGGTGTAACCAATCCCTCCTTATTTTCTGTATATTCTGGGTAGATGTTTGGGCAGAACTACGCGGAGCTCCTGGTTTTAGGTGATAAACAAAACAGGAAAATGTCTTCTGGATAACTTACTCCTTATTATAATCCAGTTGGGAAGCCCAGTGCTTCCCTCTTGGCATCCCACTATTGAACTGTAGAATGTTCTTAAGGTCAGCCACTCCTACTCACAACTTTGTGGGTGACAAAAGGCCCAGAGGAGGGAGGGAGGGAGAGGGCTGCCCAGGATCAGACAATGAGAAGTGCCCAGACAGGACAGAAAGGAAGTTCCATCTACCAAGCGCCACCAGGGGACTTCCTGCGGCCTCTTACTGTCCATCTTGGTTTGTTTTAGCAAACACAAGCAAGGCCTGCAGAGGCAGCTTTGGCAGGACAGCTGCTAATCCTTTCTTATTTTCGTTTCACTCTGGTCTCTTCATCCCCAGGTGGATTCCAGTTTCTACGCATCGCTCCCATTCCAGAATTGCAGTCGTCTGGTTTGGAGCTCTGAAGTCAAGGATGCTGGCAAACAGTTCAAAGTCTCTCTCATGGATGGCAATGCCCTTTCCCTCCCCTTCAGGGTCTCAGCCCAGCCCCTCTGGGCAAACAGTTAAGATTGTCAGTGGCTCTGAGCCCCCGTCCAGCACCTCTTCCCTCTTTTTCAAGCCTAAACATCAGTACGGCGTTCACATGCGCATGTCACACGGATTCTTCTACTCTTTCTACTTCCAACATAGCTTCTATTTCCAAGGAGTCAAAGGGCTCTTCAGAGTCCATAAAAGCCTATGTATACAATGGCATTTTTCACTCAGCAGTCTTCTCCCGGACTTTTTCATTACCCGCAGGTGATCCCGAGTTGAGAAATGACTTCTAAATCCTGCCGACTCTCGTGGCTGATTAAAGTCCGGAAGTCCCTCTAGTCTACCCAGCAGTACTTTGGTGAAGATTTTGCATAACCACTGAAAACAGTTTAAAAGATCATGTCTGTGATCTATTAAACAAGATTCCTTTTCAAAGGGCGATGAAGGGCTTAGAGAGAACACATGAAATAGAAATGGTCGGCTTCTGCTTATTCGATGTTAGAGAGGAGAAGGCTAACACATTTACTGGTCATTACACAAGCCATTTGTCCCGAAGCACTTGCCAGAAAACATTTGAATCCATCCAAATTCAAATAAAGCCACCAGTGGGTAAATAATTGGGGCTGAAAGCATTATTTGCAAGATTTAATTGAAAAGTAGAATTTAGTCAAATAAATTCAAAGGTTTCATTCTTTGCCTCGTGTAATAAAGGGGTCATTTTATTTGAAGGACAGTTTGCTCCTCTAGGCAAGAGTAAAGGGCAGTATGGAATTTGGAGACAGTTCTCTTAGGTTACGAAGACGTGATTATGACTGAAATGGTGAGAGCGAGGACGGTACCTTGGACAATTCTAGTGAGATGGGAGAAAAAGCGGAATTGCCACAAAAATCAGACTTGGGGACTTTGGGGCATTTCATCACAGAAACAACACAAAACAAAAAGAGTAGAGAACACTCAAGAAACTCACACCCACTCGTAACCCACACAAACGCTGTGACACCTACTTCGGAAACACCCTCACATGCAGACACCTCCATACGCACCTCTTTCTGGCTAAAACAGATAACAGTGTCAACCCCACCCCAATGACAAAACACATCCTCGGTGCTGTTAAATTGCTTTCACAGACTTTAATGAGTTGAGCATCTGGAGACAGAATCTTAGTTGTCACTGATTTCTGAGGTTTCTAACTTTTCCACCAAGGGGAATCAGAGACGATGGGGACCAGGGACTAACATCCATGGTGTTGGGAGGGTTTCAGAGTTGTCTAGTCTACTTTCTCGAACTCAAGAGAGACAAATTGATTGACAAACTCTGCTCCCCTTTTTCCATGTCGGTCCAGTTGTGTGGCTATGCACTTCAGGGTCCCTCTGTTTTAGTTGTATTTTCTGTTGTGAAGCTTAGATTAGGAACTAAGAGGGAGGTGAGTTAAACAGGCAGGTTCAGTTTCATTCAACCTCCTCTAACCCTAGGGGCCAAGAATGTGCAGAGAGAATATAGCCTACGGTAGCAAAATGGAACAGTCTCTTCATATTCTGTTTTGGGGGTGACCTACAAGAGTTTTAAGGAGGCAGGACTGGAAATAACAGAGTCCATGTTTATTCCTCCTTACCCCAAATCCAAAACACTACAAGAACATCTTATGAGTTGATGGAAGGCCAGCAAAAGTACGGATTCTGCGGAAGAAGGGTACAGAAGATGACCCATGTTCAAAGAACAAAACGAAGCAGTGTATGATAAAACTCCCCTGTGCCTCAGGCCAGGCCTCTGAATGTCTCTTTGGTTCAGACATTTACAAGGAAAGTTTTGCAAACTCTCTTCTCTGTCATTACTACAATGTATGATTTCCCCCCCCCCCACAATACAATAAAGGGGTAACTGAAAGTTACTGTGAGTTAATCTTTTTGACTACTACTTTTTGCATTTTTTGTGAACACCAGACTCTGGTGACTTGCATTAGCTACTGGAAGATATCGTACTGCAAGATAAGCTGTGTCTCCAAGCACAGGAGACCTGTGGGACTCACAAAACGAGAGTTCCATAGAGGATGTGCTCTGGGGATAGAAGGGACCATGTATCAGGTATAGGCTCCAGCAGATGGGCCAGAGCCTTCAGTCCTGCTGCTGGTCCCTCAGAGTCACGTCTGGCAGCAGAGTCAAGGAAAACAGCAAGGTCACCAACAGAGGATGAGAGTGGGCAGGTCATTTCTTATAGAATGACATGCTTGGAACATAAAGACATTTTCCCTTTGGTATTTGCATGGGATTGGTGCCAGAAGCCATTGGGATTCCAAAATGCATGGATGCTTTTCCATCATATAAAATGGCATTGCATTCACACATAAACTACATATGACCTCCTGTGGCTAGTTTCAATCTCCAGTCAACTTACAATACCCAACACAATGCACCACTGTGTAACCAGATGTAAGTAGATGTCACACTGTATTCTTTAGGAGATAAGGACAAGGAAAAGGTCTGTGCATCCGCAAAGATAAAATTATTTTCTTCTGAATATTTTCAATCTGTACTTTGTTGAATTCTAGAATCTTGTGGAATCCATGGATACAACCCAAGCATATAAAAGGCCATTGTAAACTTATACACACACATACACAAACATATATTAATTATATAAATTATATCTTCAGAAATTGCTATGGAAAAAAATAACAAACCTCTATACTTATCTCTTAACTTCACTAATGATCAATTCATGGCTCGCCTTGTTCATTGACTCTACCTAGTTTTTTCCTTCTTTTATTTTGAAACCTATCTCAGATAGGTTATTTCACCACGCATCTCTAAATGACAATGTTGTCTTAAAAACATTATCTTGGAGCTGGGCATATAGATCAGTTGGAATAGTACTTGTCTAGCATGCACAGGGCCCTGGCTTTGATTTCTGTCACTGCATAAACCAAGCGTGGTGGCACATGCCTGTAATCTCAGCACTAGGGAGGTGGAGGCAGGAGGACCAGCCAAATTCATCCTTGGCTACTTATAACCTAAATCCATTGTCATACATGAAACGTTTCTATAATACCGTCTACCCAGGATTCTTATTTCTTTGATGCCTCTATAAATTTTAAAGTTTAAATGAAGATACAGTAAGGCCAATACATTACATGTTGACAGATGTTTCAAGTTCCTTGAATCAAAGGGGTTCACTTTCTATTTTTTTTTGTCCTTGGAAGATTTTTGTTGTTATTAAATACACTGGTGTGTGATCCAGTTGCATAGACCTCAGTGGTTTTGACCATGGTCAATTCACGGCCAGTCTTGGCACCCACCTCACTTTTTTATCACTGTGACCAAATAGTTGAGCAGAAGGGACTTAAGGGAGGAGGAATTTATGTTGGGTCAAGGTTTAATGAGATACAGTCCATCATAGCAAGGAAGGTATGGCGGCCAGTCAGGTAGCTCATGGCTATGGCAGTTGGGGTATAAGGCAGCCATTTATGTCTTGCAAACAGAGCTTCAAGGCAGGGCATGGATTTGCATTTCACAATGGAATGTTATGGTTTGAATATGAAATGTCCCCCAACAGACTCAAGTGTTTGGACATTTGGTCCCCAGCTGTTGGCGCTGTTTTGGGAGCTGGTGGGACCTTTTGGACAGAAGAGGCAGCTAGCTAGCAAATGTGGGATCATGTGGGCTGAACCCGAGGGCTCCAGGCCAGCTCCGCTGCAGACCAGAGCTGTTTCCCGATCCTTGCAGATATACCAAGCTGTGTGCTAAGTTTCAGAGAGAGAACAATCCTAGGTGTCCATGCCTTCACCACCATGCAACTCTGAGCAAAAATAACCTCCCCTCCCTGGAGTTGCTTCTTGCTGTGTTATTTGGGGTCTACAAACGCCAACCAAAGCTCTGTCTCTGCCACTCCACAGATGGATCCAGGCTTTGTCTGCCCCCCTTTTTTGGCAGGGCTAAGTCATTGATGGTGCTGTGATATTTTTAGAAAGTTCATGCTTTGTTGACTTTTTTCCCCTCCTGATGGCCCTTGCTTAGATCTTTTCATTCTCCAAGGCTTACAAAACAGTCAGGTTTCATTTAATCCCAGCATCGTACGTAGTCTTTTCTCTTCTCCTTCCTTCTCCTCTCTGCCTCCCCCCTCCCCGCCCCTGCACCGCAACCCCTGGTAAAATAAAGATGGTTGTTGACTATTGTGACTAGAGGTGCTGTTTGAAATCCTAGAATAGTTTGGATTTAAGAAGGCCATTACAGACCTGTAATTCTTTAATATTGTGGAAAATTCTTGAAGAATGGCTTTAGGTCTTACGTAGACTGTCTTCTCCCCAACCTTGAGTCTGCTCCTTCCTCGAATTTCCAGCCAGGTCAGCAAGACGTTCATAACTTATTTTCAGGACTTTAATTCAGTTCACTTTTTTGTTTTACAGAAGGAAAGAAATCCTTTAAAATAATTTATTAAGTCATCTAAAACTGATGCCTGGCCATGTGTGCTCCTTAATGTGTGGTATATGAGCAGCAGTGGCTGGCTTCCTTGACCTTGGGCTGGGGTCATGGTAAAAGGCATAGCAGTGATAAAAGGGAAAAAGGCTGCAGACAGGCGGATGTGATGTGGAGGTTGGAGAGGATGATGTACTTCCTCTGCATCCGGATGCCCCAAAATGAGGTGTGGTGATGGCTCAGAGGGTACAGAACCTTACAGCCACTGTTCTTAGGGGCCAGTTTCTTGTTCTTGATAACTATGAAACTGGTGTGATGGTGTTGAGGATATTGTCCCATAATCTACTCTATAGGATACAAAGTTACTTCTGTTATTTAAGCTCCTCCCCTCGTGTGTGTGTGTGTGTGTGTGTGTGTGTGTGTGTGTGTGTGTGTACACACACGCTCAAGTGCTCGTGCAGATACCAGCAGAGACTGGAGATACCAAATCTTTCTGGAGCTGGAGTTACAGACAATTGTGAGCTGCTTGATAAGGGGTCTGGAAATTGAACTCTGGTTTTCTAGAAGAGAATCATGTGCTCTAACTGATGAGCCATCTCTCTTGTCCCCAGAGTTTTTACTTACTGTTCTTTCATACTCTGAGATTTGTAGAATAGAATAGCCCCAGTTTTTACCAAGATATCTGTTGGCTTATTGTATAATATGCTAAATGGTCTCTCTATGTGGCTGATATATTGTGCACCCCACTAAACTTTTCTGGGGTCAGAGAACAGAACAGCCACTAGACAGATATAGAGGCCATAAAATGGTGGAACACACACACACACACATACACATACAGACATGCCTACAAATCCAACCTATTAAGGACAACTACTCAATTGAGACTTTTTTTTAAAAAAAAGATGATTCTAGGCTGTGTCAAGTTGGCAGTTAATGCTAACTAGAACAGCAGGTATTTAGTCTTATTATGAAGTGAGAGTGAGTAGGACAGCATGACAGCCATATAGAAATAGGCAACTGAACCAGTGGAGCAAAGTGAGAGCCCAGAAATCCAGATTCCTGTGCACTTAGATGCTTGCTTTGTAGCGGAAGTGGTACTAGTGGTACATGGGCCAAGAGGAACACAGAATGAGGAATGGCACTCAGAATTTAAAAAAAAAAACCACAACTTTTAAAGGAAGTATAATGTTTCCAAACCTGTATGTACCATACAACATAACAACTAAACACATAAAGGAAAACAGAGAATTAAAATACAAGACGATTTTAATTAAAATAAGAGTTGGATATAACAGTGGACATCTCTCAGAATTAGACATACTTAGATAAAAAAAACAAAGAAAAACAGAGGGAATTTAATCTAAAAGAAAACTTGGTAGAGGAGATGAATTACTAAGGCGAACATCCTTGAACAACTCTGAATGCGCTCAGGCAAGCAAATGAAACCATCAGTATCAATACTGAGAAAAACAGATAAAAAGATCTCTGTGCTGATATGTTTGAATACCTAGGAAACCCAAGAGACGCTAATGAAATGCTGGTCAAATAAATGAGACAATTTAGTAAAGATAAATATACAGAAATCAATAGCTTCACTCTTGACTGGCAATAAGTACCCAGAAATGAGAATGGGGGAAAATGACAGGCGAGGTTAGAGGGGAAAATGATGAAAAACTCCTCGGGACAAATTGACTATAAAAGGGAGGCGGGGCCTGTTGGCGCACCCCATGGCAACTCTAGCGCTTTCAGTGAGCTCCGAGTTTCAGCCGGGGCTTCAGGGCTCTCTCGTCCAGGTTCTCCATCCCATTCCTATGAACAGTGCTTGTCCTCAGCCCTGCAAACAGCTGCCGCTCTCTACAGTCGCTGTGTGTGTCTATGTTCCTCAGAGCTCTCTATAACCCTTTTAGTAGCTAAGCAGCTTTTACTAGTTATTAAGTCTTCTATAAAACTTCCCTGTTTAAATTACAGGCTTGGTTTCTGTTTTGGAGCAAACTGATGAGTGCAGGCCCGTGTGAATAAAACTATAAAAATCTTATTGAAGCACCCCAAACAAGAACTAAATAGATATTTTCTCAGATAGGAATGCTTAGTGTTACAAAAAAAAAAAATCCACTCTTCTTATAAGACATATATAAATTTCATGCAATTCCAATTATAATTCCAATGGTCGTTCTTTCTCTTCTGAAAATGGATAAAACTACCTTCAATTGTAATGGAAGGGTAATTACATGTGAACAGCAAATACGAGCATGAAAAATAAGAAATATGATGGAGGATATAGCTTGCCAAATATAAAGTCATAGTAATCCAATCTAAGTGGTATTGGCAGGGAGATAGGCGAGATCAGAACAGAATGGAAAATCCAGGAAAATATGCTAGGATACATTAGGATTTCATATATGAGAAAGAATCCCATTACAGAGGGCAGAGGTGGTTTATTTAACAAATTGTGCTGGCAGAAATGATAGCCACCTAGAGCTGGGCTGGCAAGCTGATCCTGTCAAGTGAAGATTTGGGGCTTTGAGGACTTAAGAGTTTCTAGTGCTGTGACTGAGTTCTGCCATGTCAGAGAACAACCACAAAACATATGCAAATGAAAGGGCATGATGGCATGCCAATAAAACTTTATTTATAAACATAGGAGGCTGGTCATGGACCGCAATTTGTCAATGCTAGAGTAAAATAAAATTAGTTCCCCTCCCCCAATCTCTGACAAAATATAAGTTCCAGATGAAGGAGTGACTTAAATGTAAAATTAAAAACCACACAAATCTCTTAGAAGAAAAATCCAAATGGACTAAGGTATAACCATGCCAAGGACAGCCATGTTAATCAAGACTGGAAAAGCAGAAGATGCAAAACAGGATCCATGTAACTGTATACAAATGTATAACTTTTGTTTGTTTTTTTTGTTTGTTTGTTTTTTTCGAGACAGGGTTTCTCTGTGTAGCTTTGCGCCTCTCCTGGAACTTACTCGGTAGCCCAGGCTGGCCTCGAACTCACAGAGATCCGCCTGGCTCTGCCTCCCGAGTGCTGGGATTAAAGGCGTGCGCCACCACCACCCGGCGCAAATGTATAACTTTTATTCAGGAAAAAGAAAGGAAGAATATAAAGGTAAAAATGTTTGCTCCACACATGACAGATAGCTCTTAAAAGGCTCATTATAACTGTTAAGAAAAAGACAAAAAAATACCACTGAAAAGTGGAAAAGACCATGGATTTTAGTTTAGATGTAATTTGCACTGCGGGGATTTGGGGCAAGAGATTAACAGGAACTGCATTTACAGTCTCAGGCTGTAGTCTTGGGTTGTGAGGGTCAGGGAAATCATGGAACCAGGGAAGACTGCCAGATGCCTCTGTACACTCGTGGGAAAAGGCTTAGCAAACGTTTAGTCAACGCAGGTTGATTTTTCCCTGAGAATCTATGCCCTGATCCCAGATCACATGGGCCAAGTGTTCTTGAGCTGACTCTCCCAGCCTCTCAGGAGGTTTAGAATGGGGGAGATCTCTAATTTTTATGGAAACAAATGTTTGCCTCTATGGGCATGTGCACCCAAGAGCTTGCGCTGACCAGGGTGAGTGCTAAGGAACCCTGTCATGTTGGTCCAATGGTTCAGGCTTGCTGTTGTTCTAGGCTCTGAGGAAGAAGGAGCAAGAAGCTGTGTCTTAGTCTAACGATGCAGAGCACAGGATGGGGTTGGGATGTTGTTGATCACAGCTTGGAAAAAGCACAAACCTACAGCCTTCATTATGTGTGCACTGTGTAATCACTGCTCTGTTCTTGAGGTTCGGGGTAGGAGCGGGGGGGGGGGGGGGTGAGATTAGGCTGCAAGTCACTCTCCATCCACGTCGCCAACAGTTTTCAAGTACCGAGCGGTCGGAGTGAAGCAATAACTCACTTCTCTTCCGACTAGAGGGTTTCAAACTCTGTCTACCCACCTGGCAGCGGCGACAGCAGCTGGAGTGACAGGAGAAAGGCACATCCTTTGCCTCTTTGCGCAGGGTTGAGGGAGCCCGAGGCAAAAGCCGCAGAGCTGCGCTGGGGCTGGAGCCGATAAGGCAGGCTCCATGGCTCCGTGCAGACAGCCTTGGCTTTTTTCAAGTGTAAAATAAAAAACATCCTGGACAGGAGGGATCTCTAGAGAAAAATGAAAGAACGCACACAGATGTGAGCTGCTGGGAGAGGCAGCGGGGCTGACATTTACTGCAAAGGGAAGAGAATAGCAGCAGCGCAGAGGGACCCAGGCGTCAGGCCACCGAGCTCTGTGTGGCTTATCTTTGTGAAGGCCTCACGGCTGCCTGTAATCCCCAGTGGTGGAGCCGGTGAAGGGAAGCACATCCCAAGGAACTGGGGGGTAGGGATGGGCAGTGTTAGCTCCCCTGCAACTCTCTGTGCCTCAAGGAGGCATCCAGGCAAGTTGAGAGAATGCTCTTGTTTTCCATGGCTGAGCCTGTGTCTGGTTTCCAGGGAGATGGGCACAATGAGTGCCACTTGCCAAAGGTCCTTAACAAAACAGCGGAGGTTTGTACTGTCCACAAGCACACGTTGTGCGCGTGTACCAGGTGACCGCGGGCCTTCTAGCGGCAAGGCATTGCCACCTTCCCTGCAGGCTTCGGCAGAGCTTGCTTTGCCCCATACCTCCCAAAGACGACGACGACGACTTCCATCTGTGCACTTTAGAAAGGTAAACGGAGATTATTTTGGATCACATTCTGACAATTCATCTGAAAAATGTAAGCCCAGAGGGCAGAGGTGACAAACAGGTGAATCCAGTCACAGTCATGCTCCCCCAGACCAGAGACGGGTAAACTAAAGCCTGAACGCTAAATGTGACCTGTGGCTTGTTTCTACAAATAAAGACCCACTGGAACACAGTCACCGCGCGAGCCAACATGTTTACCATGTAGGGTCTGTTCTTGGTTGCAAGGGCAGCCGGACTTGAGTGAGAATCCACAAAGGGGTTAGGTTTGGAGGCCGAAACAATCACCTCCAGATCCCTTAGAGAAAACTTTGCCAGCGGCTATTCTGGGTGACTGCCTGGATTCTTTAGCAGGTCAGGAATGGGGATAAGGACTCCAGGTTTTTTTGTTTTTGTTTTTTTTTTTGTTTGTTGTTGTTGTTGTTTCCAAGACAGGGTTTCTCTGTATAGCTTTGCGCCTTTCCTGGAACTCACTCTGTAGCCCAGGATGGTCTCGAACTCACAAAGATCCGCCTGGCTCTGCCTCCCGAGTGCTGGGATTAAAGGCTTGTGCCACCACTGCCCAGCAGGACTCCAGTTTCTAAGATGCTTCCAGGTGTTAATGATACAAGCAAGATCCGAGGTGATTTCTTTTTAAAAAGTTTTGAAATCTGATGGGTATATATGAGAGAGAGAGTGTGTGTGTGTGTGTGTGTGTGTGTGTGTGTGTGTGTGTGTGTGTGTGTGTATGTGTGTGTGTGTCTGTGCATCAGATACCTTGTGCATTCCTGGTATCAGAGAGGCCAGAAGATGGCATCAGATTCCCTGGAACTGGAGTTAACAGGTAGATCTGAGCCACCTGATGTGGGTGTTGGGAACCAAACCTAGGACCCGAAACAAAAATATACCCAGCCAATCAACACCAGTTACAGTCACTCACACTCAGCGCCACGCTATCCCATAACTTGAGTCAGCCACAGTCAAAGAAA
Source organism: Peromyscus californicus insignis (assembly GCF_007827085.1). NCBI lineage: Eukaryota > Metazoa > Chordata > Mammalia > Rodentia > Cricetidae > Peromyscus > Peromyscus californicus. Next base: position 102,810,321 of record NW_026294606.1, read on the forward strand.
GCCCAGGGCATTCCTTTTCCTTGCTTTGTTGACTTCGTATGCTGATACAAGCCTAACAGCATGGATCAGGGAACCAGAACACTCCCACCCAGTTTGTGGACAGCCCAAAAGCAAAACAGGCAGAGGTATGGACATTTGCCACCCTTGACCCCTGATGTCCATTAAGCACCACGCTTCTGGTAGTGACCATTTTGAGATGGCCATTTCTCTCCTCCCACATCCTTTTGTCTCCAGGGATACAGCACCCGATGCAAGCCTAAACCAATCAGAATACTGGATCCTTCAGCTGTCCTACTTGTTCAGGTTTCAGCACACAACCCTATAGGTTCCCATGGGACTTTGGCTGAGAGACTTGCTTTTGCTTGTTGTTTTATTATGTGTGTGTGCACACATTCATGCCATGAGCATGGCTGGAGGTCAGAGAACAACTTGCAGGAGTTGATTTTTCTCCTCCCGCCCTGGGGTAGAGCTCACATCAGCAGGCTTTGGCAAGCTCCTCCCTCTACTCACGGAATCACCTCACCAACTCCTCTTTCTTTTCTTGTGGCGTCCTCAGGGAGAGAAAGACAGGGCACAGGTGGCTGCATCTCAGAGCCCTACAGCTCTCTGTGGGAAAGGAAGCACGAAGGAGCAGGCAACCGTGAGTGACCAGGGAGAGGAGAAACTGGTGACCTTGTTTAAGCCCCTAATCAACTGTTAACACTTGGTCTGGTCAGGAACCCATGTGGCTTTTTCAGTTACATGAGCCTCTGTGTCTGCCACAGGAGGATACGTTTCTGTTTGGCACCAGAAAACAAACCACTCTGATGGGAAAAGTTAGAAGCTGGTTCCACTTGGCCATATCAGAAGAGCTCAGTCAATCCTGCGGAAGCTTTCTTGGAAGAAGCAGGAACCAGGGCACCTGCCACCCCTGGCCATTAACCCAAGTGTTCCTATCTAAATGCAGCCAACTTCTGTCATTCAGTCCCTCAGATTCTAGAAGACATGTCCTGGGGATAGGGCTCAGGAATCAAGTTGCCCCCCAGTCGGCTAAGCCACCATGTACTAAAGAACCTAACTATGGGTAGAATGGGTCAGACAGAACTAAAACTGGCCATGTTTCCTGTAGCAGTATCTGTCTTTCTCCAGTCTCCTCAATGCCAGAGTAACCACTTCCATTAATCTCTCTTTCATTCCCATCTCCTCCTCTCTTTCTCTTCCTCTCTTCCCCAAACAGCTTTCATCCAGCATCTAGATTAGGAAAGTTCTTATTATATGACCCATAGTAACTAGGCTCACCAGATCATGGATCAAATCTATGTTGAATTTTGGGTCCACCTATGTGAACATAGCTAAGAAATGTAAATTCTCTGAACCCTGTTTGCATGTAAAAATACATACCTTATTGAGTTGTCATAAAGAGAGAGCTGGGAGACTATCACTACATACAAAAGTGATATTAAAATATTATTGCAGTCAAAATATCAATATTGCTTACAACTTTCAGAAGCATTTCATGTCATGGGGATCAATCCCTTAAGCCAAGGTAAGGGACTCTATGGTCAGTGTTTGTGGCATCAGCTAACCCGTTCTTAGGTTATAAAGATGCTCATGAACAGTTAGTTCTTAGACCCTGATCTAGAAATAGCACCATACATCATACATCAAAGGGGGCACCCCACAGATTTAGAGTAGCTAGTAAACAACATGCAGGCTTTAAAAATCTAGTTCTTGGAGGCTGTCATCATCAGTGACTTCTGATGGAATGGCTGGGGTTGGTCTGTGGCATTTACATCCTCCGTAACAGCATAGAACACGATCCTGTGTGAGCTATACTGCCTTGGTTCACTCCTAACTGTGATATGTGAGAGATGTGAGCCAAGAATGGGGGTCTTGATGTTGGAACTCATTAATCTCGAGTGGGGTACCCCAAGGACTCGCACAAGGTGAGAAACTCCTTCTTGTCGTCACCCGCTTTGCAAAGCTCACCCTGAATCCCACAACTCCACAGTGAAACAGATTAACATCATGAGCAAATAACAAATAATGTTCTGCTTGGAGGCAAATCAGACATTAGACTTCTGATAAGAAACAAAGGGTGATGTTGAAGGCTTCAGGGTGCAAGATTTTTATCTTGGAAAAGGAAAAAAAACAAATCACGGCTTTTACTCCTCATGTCTCTGGGAAGAATTATTTAAAGGGCATTTTCGTAACTTCAAAGATCTACAATTAGTTTCTCTAAAACCTGTGGAAATGGCTGATCTTTGCAATGATTTTTTCACACATCTTTCCCTCCAAGAGCCTTTGAATCTAACAAATATTTTCTTTTCAATTAAAAAAAAATCTAATTGGGTCGATGATGTGCCCGCCCCCCATGAGGGCCAACAGTATTTTCAAAAAGTGGCAATAGTTACTCAGATTTATGTACAGTCAAAAATTAATAATCTTTATAAACAACTTACATAGAAACACACAACAAATGCCTAGGCATGTGTGGTGTGGTCCTGTTCCTTGGTGGAAACACAGGAAAACTTTCATATGCCAGAGATCACTCATGACAGCTCTGTCTTCTGTGTAAAAGGTCACCTCCCAGCAGAAGAATGGCCCCCTAGTTAAAGGGCTACCGACTGTAAGTGCTCCGCCAAGCTGAAGACAAGGGAGTAAGGGTATGTCAGATTTCAAATGCAGGGCACACCCATGGCACGCTCTGACACGGAGCCAGTAGGAAGGGGAGAGAAACCTCTATTTAGAGATGATAAGGCGTAGGAGGGATCAGCACCACCGAGGGTACTTGAGAAGGGATGCGGGCAGGTATGCTTTCCTGTCTTAGCCCGTGACAAAAATGTCTGCTATGGAAACAGGAAGTGGCAGCAAACGGTCCAGCGGGACTTCCTAGATGTTTGAGGAGATATGTGTGTTCAAGTCTACAGGGGGTTGTTACCTGGCTTACAAGGCTTTTAAAGTCAGGGTGATGCATTTAGGTAGAAGGGACAGTTAAAAAGAAAACGGCTGAAGAACGAAGGTATAGTGGGATGAATAGGGGCTCCAAGGAAGTATGTTAACCCCTAGACATAGTATTTGTCATATTTTAGACACTTAAAATTATATAGACATGCCAATGCAAGGAGTGAACATTGCCCTAGTCTCTGGAAACACTTATAAGCTGCCTTTGAAGCATACTGTTTCAAGTAACCCTGTGACTACCACAGATAAGAGGGCAAGGGCTGGAGGCAAAGGAAGGGGCATCCCTGAACAAGCTTGCTGCGAAGGCTGAGCATCTCTCCCTGCCTCCTGCCTCACCAATCTTCTCTCTCTCTGCTGACTCCTGGGCTTTCTTGCCTCTGGAGCGGAGAGCTTCCAGGTTGCATTAAGCACAGATATGGTCTGAATTCTCACTTTGAAAGCCCCAGTGACAAGCTGCCAACCTGATATACCAACCTGGGCAAGCACATTTTCCTCCCTTCAGGACATAGTTACATGTAGTTAGGTCCTTTCCTTCACAAGGCAGATGCCCAAAGCAAAGAGCATGAAGTAGCAGGAATTTAGGCTTGGTGTGCAACTCCCCCTGGGGTACCTCTGGGGCTGGAGCCTTTATATCACTGTGACAGAAAAATCTGGCTGTAAGGACGATGACCATGCCATCTTGGGGATTTTCTCTGTCTCTTTCTGTGTATGTGTGTTCAGTCTCTTTCTCTTCTCTTGATTCCCTGAATCATGCATACATGCACACATACATACATACACACACACACACACACACACACACACACACACACACACACACACCTCCCACACAAAGATTTATGTGTATAAGCTGTACCTGAGTGTGACATCTGCAGGCACATGCAGGGCAGTAATACACTCCTTACTTCCTATCTCTGTTGTTATTCCCAGTATCCACTAAAGCAGGCTCACGGGAACCACCCCACTCACTGCCTACGGTATAAATAAAGTTTTATTGAACATAAACATACTCATTCATTTCTGTACCATGTTTGGCTGCTTTTGTCCCATAACTGGCTACACTACAGTGGTTACAACATAGATAATAGAGTCCATAAAATTTTAAATTTTTGTCCTCTGTCCCTCGAGGAAAATGTTTGCTGGCTCCTATTCTAAAATAGCATCTTATATCTAGAAAATACATTTGCTTGCTTTAATTGTTGAGAGGACGTTCCCTCCTTTTAAAAGTGACTTACGGGGCTAGGGAGGCAGTTCAGGTAGTAAAATGGCAGCTATGCAAGCATGAGGACCTGTGTTCTTCTCCAGAACCCACACAAAAGGCTGCGAGTGTGGTGGCCTGCCTGAGATCTCAGCACCAGGGAGGTGTGGAGACAGGTAGGCCCCTGGTGCTCTCTGGTTAGCTACCCTCTCCTGATCAGGAGTTTCAGGCAGTGAAAGGCCCTGTCTCAAAGAACAAGGTGGATAGAGCTCAAAGAACCATACCTGAGGTCAACCTCTGGCCTCGCCACACATGTGCTTACATACCTGAACATGTGTGAAATGTGTATGTTCACACAAATGTGGTTTACAAAACTTCTACGTCTTAGACTCATCGATCCTGATGAGAAGGTACTGTGGCTCAGTAGATGCTCCTCCACCAGAATACCCGCGGAGGTCCTGTCCTGCTCTTGACACTTCCTTCTAATGGTCCCCACTCTGTCCTTTGCAGCCATCTGGGAAAGGGGACAATCCTCCCTATAAAGGAATGCAAGGGCATGGGGACACGGGCATACCTTACTGTCCTGCCTCGAATTTCTGGATTACAGGCTCTCCCAGTCCCTTATTCTGTTTCTTAGATGGGGTGCTGCCAGACGCCCTGCCCCCTCTGTTGCTTTTAGTGGTGGCCAATGTTCGAGGGACCTTAGATCCCAGTTACAGGGACACTGGGTGCCTCATGTGCAGCTCCCATAGCTTTGACAGCTTATCAGAGAAGGACAAATGTGTGTGTGGTGGGTGTTTTCCCAGAGGAAGAAGAGTAAAGACTGACACCCCTTTCAAGGGCCCTGGGGCAACATCGTGGCTCTGTCATGCCCATGCGTGTCCTCTGTAGAGGGTTATGCCAGGCCTTTGTGCTAGTGGGTGGAGGCTGAGCCCAGATTCTACTGGGCAAGCTCATTCTGGAGATCGGTGTATCTTGAATTAACCACTCAACAAATCATAAAACGGGATTGTCAGATTCATTATGGGAAAAGCTGGGCTGGAAATAATGCTTTAAGTATGTGTTATGGCTGCTGGGGATACAACTAGTATTAGTGGCTTAAGGGGCTCAGGAAATTTCTGTGAGACCACAACAAAGGAACAGCTAGCGCTTGGCGAGAACAATGGAGGATGGACCCTTTCCCCTGCATCAGTGAAAGGAGATCTTTCATATTATTTTAAAATTTGCTGCTCCAAACACCCCCATTCCCCCATGGCGCCCCATGGCAGAGCTACAGAGGACACCCTCCCCCCCAAAAAAAATCAGGGCTCAATGAAGTCTCTCATTCTGTGGTAATGAGCTCCAATTTAACACGATCATTATTTCTGACATTAAAGTTCTGAGAATAGTCACATGCCCAGAAGCTATTTTTTTTTAAAACCAGCTAATCCCAGAAATAAGAAACTGCCATGAGGGATGGTAAGTCAGGGGCTAAAGAATACTTTAAGATAAGGATGCTGCCACGGATGAACCGGACGTGAGCACAGCCTACACCAGGCTCAGGCACCTGGAGGTGTTCCCAGCTCTGCCCTGAGATGCCCCCTGGCCAGGATGCCCCTTGGCCAGGACTGCTAGGCTTCTATGGTGACTACCCAGCAACTACTCAGGATCTGGACTCAGTGTCAGATGGACTCTGGACTTGAGGTCTTTCTGTGTCATTTATAAAAAAGAAAAAAAATGTGACTTTGGACAATTTTACAAAAGTGCCCTGTGTCTCGATTTGGTTCACCTGCAGAATGGAATGCACAGTACTCACTACTAGGTGTGAATAAAATGTGTGGGAGGTGGAAATGGGGGCTTTCAGCACACCTTAGAGGAAAAGAGAATCCCCTGGACACCAGGGCAACAACTGGTGTCCAGGGTGAGGGACTCTCTAGCTCCAACAAGAGCATCTCAGAAAGCTACAGGAGGACTCTTGCGAGATGGGATTAATAAAACACCCAATTTACACACATGTAAAGTGGTGATACCTAGAGTCGGGGAAGAGTACAGATATGTCCATGGTAACCAAGTGGAAACTAAGAGATGCGCACACGGGAGACAGAGAACAGTGCTCTTGTGGTTTGGAGCTGAGTGTTTGCAGGGGCTGTCTGTGCTGAAGATTCAGTTGTCAGAGGGTGGGGCTACTGGAGGGGTGAAAACATTGGGAGGTGAGGAAGGAAGTCACCGGAACCATATCTTTGGGGATGATATTTTGTTCCTGGCTTCCCTCTTTTCTCTGTTTCCTGGACACCACGAGGTGAGCAGCTTTGTTCCACCATTTGGACAAAATAATGGACAAAATGATCATGGTCCTCTGAAACTGAGTGAAAATTAACCTTTGCTCTGTTAAGTCATTTCAGGTATTCAATCATAGGGTCAGAAAGATGGCAAGGACAAAATTATACAAGAAAAAACAAAGGAACTATAATATGGCTCAGCTAGGCCAAATTCTTCTCTAAAAATATTAACAATATCATGATTGTGAGAGGGTAAGGATTTTATGCACCTTTTTGTGGGGAGGGGTGTGTGTGTGTGTGTGTGTGTGTGTGTGTGTGTGTGTGTGTGTGTGAGAGAGAGAGAGAGAGAGAGAGAGAGAGAGAGAGAGAGAGAGAGAGAGACTCATTTCCTATATTGGGAAGTCCATGGACAACGGCTAACAGTGAAAACCCAAGAAAAATATTAGGAAGATAATATTCAGAAACACATAGGCAAAATTCTAAGAAATCAGTTAAAAATAATTGAAAACTTATTTCTAAGGATTGGGAACCAAGTGGAAGACTCTGGGAGATATTGTGTATTTTTGCAACAAGGCTGTTATCATTGTTTGAATTTAAGAACTAAAAGTCCACAATGAAGTTTATTATCTCTCATTAATGGACATGACCATAGTTCCTCCATGTATTAGAATGATGTCCAGTACTGTTTTCACTTCTGGCTTTCTCTGCCTTCCACTTAATGAAGAAGGTGGGCCCCAAGTACTTCAAGAAGTGTACCCTCAGCAGCAGGAGATGCACAAATGTGGTGGTATGTGATACGTGAAGTTTAACTCCAAGGAACAAGGCATGAGCCAAGTGCTCACTCCACTCGGGTGGTCTCTGGTTTACTGTCACAAGGATGCCAACATTACTTCTGCTATCCAGATGGGTCCATTCTCCAGCAACATTTCAACCCCTGGCTCAAGACCCCACAACACCTTACCTTTCCACTTTTGGATTTTCATAGTCCATTTTTAAAAACGGACTTTATTGCACAGATTTTCCTCCCCTCTCTCCAATATAATCGCACTTTTCCTTTACCAAACCAGCATGGCACTTGTCAAAATATTCCTGTGCTAATTTCATCTGTAATCACTGGCCATATTTCAGCATCCTGATACCTCCAAGCCCGGTCCTCCCTCTTTCTTCTTACAAACTTCACACTCAGTGCTTCCAGCCCAGCCGGGTGATCACACGTCAGTTCCTCTGAGTCCAAAGTTAAGGTCTTGCGTGTGAGGCAGTGACAAGCAGAGGCCCGAAGAGTTTGATGGCAATTACAACTTTAAAGTAATCAGAGATCAAAGCTAGCTTCTACACGTAGGTGCTCTTGATCATGTGACTCTTTCTTCTCAGAGTCTCTGCTATTACCCAGCTCCAATTATACCGAGTAAACAATGTTGGAACCCGGCTGGAACTCAGTCTTCCCAAGACACAGTGACATATGCATGAAAACACTTTCTCTTAGGGAACACCACATCTACTGGGCCAAAGAGATAATGAAGGGAAGTGCCGGAACATGCTCAGTTGAAATCAAGAATCCTTTAGTGTTCCCAGTGGTATCCTATTTGGTATTTCAAAATAATACTCTATGTGAATAGAGACAGAAGGACACGGACATGCTCGGCATGGTACAGACAACACTGATGATAATAAAAACTCATGTGATAAATACCTTTCTTCATTTTAGATTAATTGGGGCATGTTCATGGTCTCAGAGCAAACCAAGTTTTGCATCCTTTAGGTAGAATTTCTATATGTCCATGAGTTAATCATGAGCCCAAGCATTTACATTCATTTATCTTAGGTCATGTACATATTCACCTACTCAATAGATTAGTAAGCCAAGTCCCAGGTAGGTAAACAAATTTGCCTTAGGTTTTTTTGTTTGTTTGTTTGTTTTTGTTTTTCGAGACAGGGTTTCTCTGTGTAGCTTTGCGCCTCTCCTGGAACTCACGTGGTAGCCCAGGCTGGCCTCAAACTCACAGAGATCCGCCTGGCTCTGCCTCCCGAGTGCTGGGATTAAAGGCGTGCGCCGCCACCACCGCCTGGCTTGCCTTAGTTTTTAAAGCTAATGGTTGACTAGGCCAGGATTTAAATCTAGATCTGACCCCAAATATTATAATCAAATTCACTAGTGCAGTGACCCTTGGTAAGGGGTGACTTTACCCTACAAAAGACATTTGGTGATGTCTGGAGATATTTTCATAGCTGCCACATCTGAGGATAGAGGAGCTACTGGCATCTAGTAGATGTTCCCAATAAATACTCTACAATGCACAGGAAACCCCCACAACATAAAGTCATCTGTCCCCAAATGCCCAATGGGGTCAAAGTGGAGAGCCCCTATACCATACTATACTAATTTTTCTTTATGAAATCCTAGTGAATTGTTCATGGCTTACCCATAGTACCTAGCACAGTGCCCGGCACATAGTAGGTTTTCAACAATTTTATGAATGGATTCCTTTTTTTTTTGAAATTTGAGAAGCCCATATCATGCATGCTACATGAAGGACACCAATTGCTTTCCTTTGTTAAGTGATTATGCGATGAATACTTCAAAAAGATCTGCGGAGTTAGACTTTCCCACAGGTACTCAGAAAAGGGCTTTGATGTGCAAAGCTTCCCAAGACACTCTGAAAGTCCCACTCGCAAACCCTAGCTATCCATCCTGAGTGCAGAAAGAGAAAACATGGACTTACTCCACTACACACCAGTGGTCCACAGGACTTTGTTAAATACGATCACATGCACTCTGTAGTGAGAGTTTGGCTTTTAGCAAGGTTTAGAAGAAAAAATGCTTACTAAGAAATTCTCTGCCCCTCCTTCGCTATTTCCTACTCATCACCTGAAATAAATAGGACAGGGCCTCAGAGAAATGCCGCCACTCTGTCAAGGGTGTCACGGTAGCTGAGGGACCTGAAGGGAAGACAGATAGGGACAGAAAGCTGAAAAGACTCAGGATTTTCTGCCAGCCACTGTGGGCATCTTGTGTCATTCCTCTTTAGTTTGTATGGTGGGTCTGCGATTTACAGGGAGGGGGGGATGAAATGGGGTCAAGCCCATGATTACCGATGATTAGTTCATTTATGTATGTTTTCTGTGGCACTATCGTTCCCAGGATGATCAAAAGGAAGGGGAGGGTCTGTGTCACCTTCTGAACCCCACTTCACAGCTCTGATGCTTTTCAAAGGAAACTGACGTGTTTGCTGTTAAACTAGAAAATTCTTTTATTATCCTTTACTTGTTCAGTACATAGGAAGTGCCCTGGTATATTGTCCACCTTCTTTGTCATGGTCATGTCAAAAAGAATTCTCTCCTGCAGCAGGTGAGCGGGAGACATGCTGCACTGTTGGGATCAGATCGGAAACATCTCCTGAAGCCTTTCTGTTAAAGATGTAGTCCTAATGGTGGTACTAGAGGGAGATGGTGGGGACTTTAGCAGGCAAGGGCTAGGGGTGGGATAGATGGCTCAGCTGCTAAGAGTACGAACTTCTTTTGTGGAGAACCCAAGTCTGGTTCCCAGCACCACAGTGGGTAGCTCATAATACCTGTAACTCCAGCTCCAGGGGAATCGGCATCTTCTTCTGGTCTCCGTGGTTCCCTGCATTTATGCACATACATTCCTATATACATACATACATATAACTTTAAAAAAAGAGGTGGAGTCCAGTTGGAGGAAATAATATCTTGGGAAGCACACACTTAGAGGTGTCATTAGAACTCTGGCCCCTGGGTTCTGGGACTCCTAACTCAGATCCTCATATTTTTTAGGGAGTACTTTACCCAGTGAGCTCCCAACCCCCAGCTCCTGAGCCTTATAACTCTCCCTTTTACTTCCACTCTGTATTGGCAGTGTCTCTAACTATACCCATTTCATTGACTCCAAGGCATATTCTTATGAAGGGGCAGATGGGTTCATTAGTTTATTCAGGAGTATTGAGATGCTGTGGGTCACTGGAGCATGTAGCCAATCTCCTTGCACACTCCAGTGGGTTGTAGTTCCCTCCACAGCCTCTGCCAGGAACCAAGTGCTCATTTGCTTTCACGCTGGCCTTGTCACCCTACTGATGACTTTCAGGAGAGACAGCTACCCGGAGATACAGGGCTGTCAAAAGTGCAAGGAGGCGGTGTGGATGGGAAGACAGCAGAAGGTGCACCCCAGGAAGCTGGGCTTGGGGGGGAATGACACTAAATCATTTTATCATCATGTGTGCACAGCTGAGGCTGCACATGCGCACACAGGCCTGCGCTTGCAAGAGCAACAACAGCTCTTCTGAGTGAGGATTTTCTTTAAAAATGCAGTCGCTGAGTCAGGAAAAGCTATGTCATAAAAGTCATAGAATTCAGGGCTTCACATTTTCATGTGAAGAAACTGTAGCCCCGAGAAGCTACAATGATTTTCTTAAGGCCACATAGCTAATCAGAGCAGATATAATTTCTTGACCTCCTTTCTTTAATTCCTCTGTGTGGTGTGGTGTATGTGTGCTGTCCAGGTTTTCTTTCTGTTGCTGTGGTAAACACCATGACCAAAAGCAACTTACAGGTTACAGTCCATTATCAAAGGAAGCAAGGAAAGAACCTGGAGCGGAAACCAAAGCCGAGACCGTGGAGGAGTGCTGCTTACTGACTTGCTCCCTCTGGCCTGCTCACCTAGATTTTTTTTTAATGATTTATTATTTTATGTGCATTGGTGTTTTGCCTGCATGTATGTCTGTGTGAGGGTGTCATATCCCCTGGAACTGGGGACAATTGTTAGCTGCCATGTGGGTGCTGGGATTTTACTTTTTTATACAGCCCAGGTCCACCTGCCTAGGGCTATACCATCCTCAGTGTCCCAGGCTCTCCAATATCAATCAACACCAACCCGATGAAGGCAGTTCTTCAACTGATATTCCCTTTTCCCAAATGTGTCAAGTTGGCAACCAAGTTTAGCCATTGTGTGTGTGTGTGTGTGTGTGTGTGTGTGTGTGTGTGTATTAGTCACAGTTCTCTAGAGTAACAGAACTTATAGAATGAACCTCTCAATATATATAAAAAGGGGATTTATTAGAATGGCTTTTAGGTTGCAGTCCAGCCAATCCAACAATGGTTGGTTGAGAAAGGTAAGTCCAAGAATCCAGTAGTTGTTCAGTCTACGAGTCTGGATGGTTTGGCTGGTCTGCAGTATATGCTGGAATCCTAAAATAGGCTCTAATGCCAGGGAGGGAATGGACTGGCCAATGAAAGTGAAGACAAACAGGCAAAGAGTGAAAGCTTTCTTCTTCTATGTCTTTATCCAGGCTTCCAGTAGAAGGTGTGGCCCAGATTAAAGGTGTGTCTTCTTGCCTTAAGATCCCAACTAGAGACGTGTGCCTTCTCTTCTCAAAGATCCAGATTAGAAGTGGATCAACCTTCACAGGTTTGCCCTCCATTTTTGGATTTTAGTTCATTCCAGATGTAGTCAAGTTGACAACCAAGAATAGCCATCACAGTGCGTGCGTGCATGTGTGAGTGCGTGCGTGCGTGCGTGCGTGCGTGCGTGTGTGTGTGTGTGTGTGTGTGTGTGTGTGTGTGTGTGTGTGTGTGTGTTATGCGTGTTTGGAGGCCAGATTTCAACACTGGATGTCTTCTATCTCTCCACTTTATTTTTGAGGCAGGTTGTCTTCACTGAACCTGCACTTCACTGATTAGTTAGACTGGCTGGGCTGTGAGTGACAAGGATCTGGCTAGACACACCCATGGGGACTGGAGACCCCAATTCAAGCCCTTATGCTTCTGTGGCAAACACTTTACTCACTGAGCCCGCTCTCAATCCCCTTCCTTCTGATTCTTATAATCAAGCTGCTAAATCTAAGTTAAGTGCTAAGCCCTTCATCCTTGCATGTGTGTGTACGTGTGTGCCTGTGTTGGCACATGAGTAGTGTGCAGGGGTAATCTCCCCTTGCTTCATGTTTTCACATCTCCCACAAGACAGGAATTAAAAGACAGGAATAACTGAACGGTTCCCTCAGGCAAGTAGATCAGTGGAAAAAAACAAAGAGGCTGAAACTAGGTCTCCAAGGGGTCAGCCTGACTTCCTTCTTGCAGAAGCATCCGGGGCTACGCTTCCATCTTCATCCCGTTCTAGCCTTGCATAATCTATAATAATGTGATTCCAAATGCATTTTAGCAAATGCAAGATGGAATGGGACCCTCTCAGCTGCTTCTGAATATCTGATCTGCAAACCTACAAGGAGTTTGCAACAGAATGTTCTCTAATAGGAAAAACAGACAGCTGCCTGAGTGAGTTCTGGGTGAGGGGCAAAGTGCTTCCGGGTTGGCTGTTCATGGTCGTTTTTGTTATTGTTCTTAAGGGGCGGCGGGGGTGGGGGGGAGGTAACGCTGCAGAGTCGGAGGCCTACCTCTGCTCTCATTTTAATTGCTGCAGAAGGCATTTATTACTTTGTGTGCCCCCACCCCCAGGAGTATCATCCTTTACAATAACCAAGCCAGGCTATGGGTCTCAGATACTGCTCCTGAAATGAGTCCTGTCCCCTCAGGGTAATTCAAGGTCAGCTCCCTCACAATGTCTGTCTATTTGGGGTTCAGCACAGCCCTCACAAAAGGAAGAAGGGCAGGAATTCAGATTTTCTTCCCTCCTTCTCTTAATTTTGCATACAAATCCTATAACGTGAAAGCACCTACCTCCCATCCCTCCCTGAGAAGGTCAGAGGCCATCCCCAGCTGCCCTGCTGTCCCACTCATCTGTGCGCACCCAGGCAGGGCTCATAAAATTGCTTCTCCCTGGGAAAAATCAGTTCCTTTCCAGCTTCCTTGGATGGCTCTCACAAATGAAAGTGCTATGTCATTTTTAATGCCCGTCTTCCCTTTTCCCTCCAGACACGATACAACCCTTAAAGCCCAAAGGTGTTTTTCCCCTAAATATCCTCAAAGCCCCGAGGCCTGCGGGAAACTTTGCTGGCCCTATTTGTGTTACACAATGCTGAGATGGCTGTGGAAAGAGGTCCTTTCCATCCTCTGGGCCTTGTGCAGCCTTTGGTTAGACAGATGGACAGCGGCGTGGATGAGCTAAATGTAACGGATTTCTGCCTACGATAAAAGTACTCAGCCTTTCCCTGTCCCTGCTACTGGCCAGCTCTGTGGATCCTGGAAATGAATAGACCTGGATGTGCTTTGCAAATCAAACAGTACACTAAAGATTCGAGTTATTATTTTTAAAATGTCTCCAGCCTACGATTTGTCATAGACACCCATCACTCTGCTTGGATAATTGGGTAATCATTCTTCATGCTGAAGGGAACAAAAATCTGCCTTTGAAATGTGCCTGCCGCAGTGTGGAGGCCGACACACAGAGAACTCTGTTATATCGAGGTCTGTCTCCACAGATAACCACAGATGCCCAGAGACTAACAATATCCTTCTGCCGAAACCATGCCAGGCTTTCCATGAGTCAGTGAGTAGGATGTCAGCATACCAGCACCTTCTAGAATATGCATCTGGGGCCAATACATGAGAATCCAAAGTTGCTTTCAGGAGAGATTTGTTGCTCTAGGTTATTTCTAAATAGAATTCTTGCAGAGTATCTGGCTTTACTCAGGGCCGAGATATCCAGTTCACTGTGACACACATCAGTGTTCACCTTTTCAGTATTTGTATGACCACATCTTCTACTTAAGTGGTGAGACTTTACTGAACCAAAGCAACTTAATTGTGCGAAGAGAGTCCCTGAGCTCTTGTCTCACCCACACCATGAGGATGTGGAGCATCTCGTTTTGAAGTTATCTATAGACAACTTCTGTTGCAGCTGTTAATATCCAGGCTTCCCTCAACTGATCCTCTTGTAAGCTACCCACAAGATGAATAACCAGAAAAATGAACTATCCCGATGCTGCAGAGATGGCTTACTGGGTGAAGAGCTTGCCACAAAAGCACAAGGACCTGAGTTCGGATCCCTGGCATGCATGTAAATGCGGGATGCAGTGGTGAGAACCCATAACCTTAACTCTGGAAAGGCAGAGACTAGAGGATACCTGGCTTCTGGCTAGCCAGTCTCGCTCAGTCAGTGAGGTCTAGGTTCAGTCAGAGACTTTGCCTCAAAGAAGGCAGGGGTGTTGAACTTTAGGGGACACACAGATACAGACAGACAGACAGACAGACAGACACACACACACACACACACACACAAAAGTAAGCCACTGTTTGGAGATTATATCAATGCATTGCTATAAAAGTTTCTAAACTTCTTTTCCAGGGCCTGAGCCTCAAATCCAGGACACAGGAAAGCATGCTAACACAGGTTTATACCCTCATCTCCACTTGTTCATGTTTCCAAACGCTTACTCTGAGTTTCCTAACTTTTTGAAGATCTCCAACAAAGAGTACCTTGGTCAAGAATAGTCTATGACCGCATTTTGAGGAGCATGGTTGTAAAATGAATTTCCTTGCCTTCTGATGGGGGCTCATACGGCAGCTCGGTCATTTCTTATGCCTTAACCTTATAAGAGTTTGTGAAGCCAATATTTTAATAGCTTTGTGTAAGCATGGGTAAGTATTTCCACAGCATCTCTAAGCCGAGTAATCAATTGAAAACTAAGACAGATGACAATTAATGCCAATATGAATTACCCAGGCAGTGCCTGAGAATGAATCTGGAGGGCTCCCTAAGGTATAGCAAGGGTATGGAAGAGTTTGGGGGCTGGCTATAGAGTAAAAGACACTAAAATGATTTTAACTTGTATTCCATGAAGAAAGATGCTAAAGGAACATATAGATGACTGCAACCAAGTTGAGCCAAAGGGCAGAAAAATTGGTGAAGGCTGCAAACAGAGCACACACCACAGTGCGCATATGCATGCATTTGTGTGTCCATGTGTGTGAGTACATGTGTAGGCACAGTGTGCTCGGTGGGCAGGCTGACTAGCGCTTAGGAAGGAAGGGCAGAAAAAAAGGTTGAGGGAGCATTTTCCGAAAAGGGATCCAATTTATATCCGTTGCCATAATTGGTTTGTTTGTGCGGAGCAGGGAGAAGGGGGCAGTGGGGAACGTGATGGGGTGAGACACTGGGGGCTGAGATTCCCGGGCCTGATGAGTTGGAGAGAAATTGTTAGTAACCAAGATGGTCCCGCAGGGGTTCATTAAGTGACTGGCCCTCCACAATATCCTGTCATTTCCAACCTGGATACATCAACATTAGTCAGCTTGGCTGTATGCAATTGTGTGTCTGCCAGGGTGTGTGAAGGCACGAGGGCGTCTGCTCACTGGTTTTCTGGGCCTGTTTGCTCCTCTTCTTGGGGATACAGTTAAGTTTTCCACGGGAATTAAAATCCCTTGCAATTTTTAAAATCGGGCCCCCAAAGCAAAAGGTGCTTTCTTCCTGGAAACACAAATTCGCCCTGACACTTAAAAAGGCACCGTGGAGTCAAACAATAGCGGATCCGAGAAAGGATCTGAACCGGGAGGGCAGGAGGTGCCTGGATAAGTCAAAGGAAGCCGGGCCAACACATCCAAAATGGGAACTTCTTAAAGCTCCCTGAAAGGGAAAGTCAGCACCGTTTGTCTCCAGACCGTGAGGCCTGTCAGCTCCCAGGAGACAGAGTGGGTGGGACTTCAAGGCCAAAGTGTGGACAGAATGAGCCGTGAATCAGTCTAATGAGCAGATTGCCAGAACTGTCTTGGTGCTGGCGACATGGGGGTGACTGTTGCTTTGGATTTCAGGATGGTCTTTTCCAGGCCAAGATGGGAGAAAAAAAAAATCCTGTATAGAGCTGTGTATGTGTGTGTGTGTGCGCGGAGCGGGGCAGGGGTTGACCATGGGTGTCTTCTTTAATCATTTCCCACTTTATTATTTTTTATTTGTATATGTTTTTACTTTATTGTTTTTACTGTCTGACAGTTTTATATATTTATATAATCCCATTCCCTGCCCCCACCTCCCTCATCCACTGGGACTCCTTTCCTAAGTCCCCTTCCGATGTTCATGTTCTCTCTTGTGGAAACCCAGAGTTTGATGAGAGTCTCATGCCCAGGCATGGATGGGAGGTTATTTACTGGAGCAAGATCAACTTCTTGGCATGCCACTGAAGAAAATAACACTCCTCCCTCATGTTGCCAACAGTTGCTGGGGGCAGGGGAGGCTTAAGTGCCCCCCCACGACCTGTGATAAAACAGTGATGGGTCAATTTTGTTCAGGTTATGCAGGTATCCACTGGTGCAGTGTATTCATGAGCATGGTGATTAGGTCACCGCAGAAGATACCTTTTTGCTGCAAATCTCCCCATCCTTGGTTCTTATGTCCTTTCCACCCCCTCTTCCTCAATGTCCCCCGAGCCTTGGAGTGGGTATTATAGCTATCGCAGCTGAGGCTGAGCATTCCATCACGGATTCGCCTGCTTTGGCCAGGTACAGGTCTCTGCATTAGCCACCGTGGCTCCAGTAAGAAGCTTCTCAGAGGACAGCAGGGCACAACACTGATCACAAATAGCAACTGTGGCTCTGCATCTCCCTCTGACTTTTTTGAGTCAGGGAACAGGGTCTCTCACCCGGAGCTCACAGAATTGGCCAGACTGGCGGGCCGGCAAGCCCAGGCACCCCTCTGTCTCTGCCTCCTCATTGCATGGACTACAGCCTCTGCCCTACCTCACTTTTCTGGATGTGTATGCTTGGGGCTCTGCACATAGGACTCCACGCTCTTGCTGACTGAGCTATCTCCCCAACCTTTGGCAGAGTTTTAAAAACAGAAGTCTCTTAGCAAATCCCATAAATTCAGATCTTAGAAATGCATAAGGGCAGAGGTAAGTGCCATATCTCAATAGGAACTCCCCCTATGGGTTCTGTATGTCAGGTGTAAATATGAATCCAGCTAAAGCTGATTCTAAGAGAAGTCCTTAAATAGGCATCCTCACTACCCCTCCATTAGAGGCTGGACAAGGCCAGCCTTCAGCCTGTGGGTAGAAGAATCCCCTTCAAGTGCAAAAGAGAGCTGTCTCTACTATCTATCAGAAGCTTGAAATGGTTCCCTGGAACTAATAGTCCATCACCATGGCCCTGCAGACCGAAGTGGCCATCCTTCTTCTCCACTTTCTACAGTGCACTGCACGTGTGTATCTCTGCCTCCGAAGACACCTGTGAGCATCTTCTGCGATGCACTTTGGCTCAAATTTCAGGCTGCAGGTGGAAATCCTCCAGCATTAGCAAATCTGTTAGTAGAGCAGGGACTCACAGGACCCAGATTTAATCACATTTCCTGCTTTGCCTACACCTGAAGATAGGTGGCGCTTCTTGCAATGACTGAGATCCTTAATAGACACTAGCTGCTGAAGGCCTATCATCTAACCAACTTCATATGTATGTAAGACAGCAGGTAGGCATCATCATCGTCATTATCATCATCATCATCATCATCGTCATTATTATTATTTTTATTAACCCCATTTTACAGGGAAGGGGCCTAGTCTCTGAGTCCCAGGAGTCCAGGCCAGTCCCTAGTCCTACAGGCAGCCTCTTAGATCTCTTCTCCTTTTCCTCATGTCTCCATTTCCTAAGAGTTTCCCAGGTGCAAAGCCCATTCTAAGCACTTTACATATACATTATCTAATTAGCTCACTTGGCCCCTAGAGCAACAAATCAACCCAGGCACTTGCTGTTCCCACAGAATTGCACCATCCTCAGAACATGTGGACCAGTCTAGGGCTGCAGTGAGATCACTTCTGTGCATGCACGTGGCCATTATGGATGTCTGTGATGGGCCCTAGGGCTGCCGTTCTTCAAGGCTGATATGATTCTCCAGATAACTCCGGAGGGAACCTTTTAACCCTCATCATTACCACCGTCCACACTGCTCGCAGCATCAATGACCAAAGCGAGGCAGGAAAGAAGGTAAAGCTTTCAGAGTGATGTTCATTTTTGCCACAAATGGAGCATTCCTTGATTTTTTTTTTTAAGCTTTAGGGCCTCTGAATTGAAATGGATGCCAACATTTTGATTCAAATGCTGTTTTCCCCACCCATAGCTACCTGAAGAAGAGACTGAGTAATAGCACTTTATACTGATAAAATCCTACCTTTTCCCCTTTCTCTTAAATAAAGCAACAAGAATGAAAGAACAGGCCAGGGTCCTCTCCA
This sequence comes from Peromyscus californicus insignis, assembly GCF_007827085.1. Classification (NCBI taxonomy): domain Eukaryota; kingdom Metazoa; phylum Chordata; class Mammalia; order Rodentia; family Cricetidae; genus Peromyscus; species Peromyscus californicus. The sequence goes on from NW_026294606.1 coordinate 102,828,839, forward strand.
AACAGAATCACGTTCTAATGAGGAGATTTTGGACTTATTTATCCAGCATGTCACTTTATCTGAACAAAGCAAAGACTCTCTCCAGGTATTTTTAGTGGATTGATCTCATCAAGCCATGGTTTTATAAAAAGAAGTACAGACGGAGGGAAGCGGGCCACTGTAATTATACATTAGTATTTTTTTTCTATGAAATAAAACCTGACTCCAAGTTTTTTAGCCACTGAAATGGGTCCTGCTCATCATGTGTGTGATGTAATGACAGCTTCAGACTAGAGATACTTTTGATGCATTATTAACCATAAAAAAGACATTAAATACCAGGCTTGAATGCCATGGGGATGCATATTTCACTAGGAACTAGTTTTCAATGTATGCTTCAAGTTTATTTTGGTAAACAGATGGCTAGAGGCTGTCAGAGCTGCAGCAAGATTTATGTTCATCTAGAATCTTCTCGAAAGGAGAGGAACTGTCTGGGACCTCTGGAGCACCCACAGCAAAATGTGAGTCAAGGACAGTAGCCATGCACATAATTCTTCTTAGGGATATTGTTTCCAAGAGGCATCCCACATAGATGCCCACAGGAGTCCATGCCAATGGGATGGACACATGGGAACACACGTTCTCTGGTAGAAGGATACTCGATTCTATACTGTGCTGTCACTAGCAAAGAACACCTTGAATTCCTTCTTTCATTTCCAAGTCAGTCCCAGAAAGACACCAAGAATAAATTGTTTCATCACTGAAAAGTGCTTTGTGATTCCAGTTTTGGACATGGAAAATCTGGATCATTCTGGCTCTCGAATCCTTGATACACTATGGAGATATCACTACATCCATGTACTAAGCACTTCTTTGGTGGGTGGGTGGGGTCATGAGACCAGACCAGCCATCAGAAAACTGCAATTTGAGGCCAATCTCAGATGATCACAGATATAATAGTGACCACCTTTAAGGCCTGCTTGTCTTTTTACTCTCTAATCTTGAAGAAGGCTCATCCTCAAGGCACACACATCCTTTTTTGACAGTTTCTGAGAGCTTAATATAAGCCTTTCCAAGCTCAAACATTTGTATGGAATGTAGTATGTTCTGTTTAACATTTGTTATATAGATATTTAACCACAATTTCAGAGCCAAATGGACACACCCAGCCCATACATGTATATAAAGTATTTTTCTTCCTGCTCACATCCTGCTTGTACCTGGAAAAATCCCAAGTGCCTGGCAGATGTTATAGCAACTCTCAGGCTGTACAGTGGTCTTTATCAGGTCAATGATCCATGATTCACACAAACAGGATATTAGTGGCAAGAAGAATGCTTGCAAGAGAGTAGAGATGGCTCGGGAATGCATTTTCTTTTCTGCAGCCTTATCTTTTTGAGCTTTTGTTGTAACTGGTTTATATTCTCTGGCAACATTCCAATTTCTGAATATGGTATAAAATTAGCCTACACATGCGTGTCTCTGTTTCTCTGAGTAACAATGATTTGGATCAGGGTTTTGGGGATGTCTCCTCCAAGGGTGGTTAATTCAGTGGCAGCAACCCTCCATGGAGGATGACTTTGTCTTGCAGGGCACTTTTAGCAATATTTAGAGATAATTTGGGTTGTCACAACTCGAGGGGTGCTAGAGACATCCAGTGGGTAGAGAGAGCCCAGGGATGCTACTAAATGTCCTATAATACACACGATAGCCTTCTCTCAGAAGGGATGCTCTGGTCTCGAATTTCACAAGGGTTAGCAATCTTATTCTGAGGCTTTGGAAAGGTGGCTGCTACCCTTCCAGACTAGAAACGTCAGTTGTGTATCATCCAACACAGATTTCTCTTGAAAGGGAGATAGATGCCTGAGTGCTGGTTTTCCACTGGGTGGCAGTTCCCTCTTGTGTTCATTGTTAAATGGCTAAGGGGATATGATGTCATCAGTGCTCTGAGACCCAAAGAGCTTGGAAGAGGACCACAACACAGGAATCTAGTGAGTATGGCTCCACTCACCCCCCATTCACAGGAGATGAAGGAATGCTCCAGTCCGGTGATCATGGAAAGCCCCAGTAGGGTTGGAAAAAGACCCTTGGCCCTCCCACCTTTAGTCTCCTGCCTGTCTGTCTGGAGTCCAAACCCTGAGATCACACCAAAGACATGTGTGCCCTCCTTCCTCTCCTCTCCTGTATATAGAGATATAGCAAAATGCAGGTTAAGTTGCCTTTAATCTTTAATTCATACACAAGGATGTGCTGCTCAGAGCAAAATAAAGAGTAGACTCCAGAGGCAGCAAGTTCTGTAGGTTTGGCCAGCTCTTCCTTTTCAAAGACAGCCAGCCTGGGGAATCACAAGGATGGCCTCCCATTGCCCTCTTAGATTCTTTTTAAGGCAAAAATGCTCACTTTTATCAAGTCTTACCCCAACCTCTGATTCCCACAGGCTGGGAGAAAAGCAAACAGCAGTGAGGGATGTGTGCCCTTCTTCGTATGTGATAGGCCCAGCAGCCTTGAGCTCTTGGGGGAGGTGGTGATGAACAGAGACAGGGAATAGGAGACAGTGAACAGCTTTGGTGTCACAAGCCTATGGAGGCACCTTTTCTCCTTGGCTGGAGAGATCTAGCCTGAGACTTTAGTGGATTATTGCTCATTCTCTGCCCCCATAGGTATTTCTGCAAGGGGACTCAGAAAAAGAGGAGTCTACTATTGTAGCTATCATAAAAGCAGACATGGAGTAAATGATCTTGGACTTGGAATTGACAAGAGGGTAAATACAGCTAGGAGAAGGCAACCAGGATAGTCTCTGGCAAGGCCTAAGGGTCAGAAGCCAACAGGTGATGGGAAGAGAGATTTGGGTGTCAATAACTCCAACCAATACCAAGTACAACTACTGCTGATTCCTCCTCTCTAGTCTACCCTTCTCTTCCATCCTTACTGCAATCTGGCCAGGAAGTAGGGTGATTTGGGACCCCATCAGCACCCTGGTGCAGTGTATGGAGGGCATGGCCAGGATTGCTCTCTCTTGGGAATAAAAGAAGCGTAAGCTGAGTGGGGCTTTGGAAATCTGATTTCCAACAAGCTGAATCTGGGGACTTCTAGGCTTGAAGTCAGGGCAGCTGTGGTCCTGATGTTTCCCTGGGGTGACCCAAAAGTTGGACCTTTGGTCCAGATGTTGATGTGGTCTCTGAAAGCTCAGCCTCTGTTCAGAAGAGAGACAGGCATGGCCTCATGTGTCATCCAGGCAGCCATGTGAGGGATGACCTCAGGCTGCATACCAACCAGAGTTGTTTGCCTCTGCCATATGACATGAAAGTAAAAAACATCAGCTTTAGAAGCAAAAAAAAAAAGTTGGTTTTCTCCCTATTCATTTTAACATGGCTTTGTATAACAGATTAAGGTCAAGGCAAGTCATTGAGAAATGAACTTGCTAACTCACTCCCTGACTAGGTTACTTGCTATAACCAATGACTAGTACTTTTGGTCTATAGCTCTAAACCAGATATTGCAAATGGCAGGGAAGGGTATGCCACTTGAAAGCTTTTGTGCCCTGAAGACACTAATGACTTATCCATGGAGATGTGTTCTGGCTGAGTCATCAAACTGGAATATGTGCCCAGATAAGAAATCTTTTTCAAATGGCACCCCTGCACCTGTCACTTTGAGAAGCATCTCTTCTCTAGTCTTTTGACTATGCCACAAGGACTACCTTCTCTACTGCACCTGGATAAATTCCATCTCAAGTGATAGTAGGTGGTGAGTGGAGGAAGGACCCAATGAGAGGGGGCACACCTTCTGAAGATGCCAAAGAAGCCGATGAAGCACGAGCTATCCCAACAGTTGGCATCTACTGAGTGTGGTGGTTTGTGCTGTGTGTCAGCATGGTTCCACCCCATTCCCACAATGGCCCATGGGTAGGTGATTTCTGGTGATGGGAAAACTGAAGCACAAAGGGCGTAAGTGATCTGCCCACTCTTGCATCGGCAACCCTAGAACTGGCACTCAATTCTTCAAGGCAAAGTGCCACATGCTGTCCTTCTGCTTATTCTCTATAGTTGAGTAGCACATAGCTCTGATATATGACACAGATATGTTTCTTTGTCACAGCAATGGGGACTTTCCATCACTTCACTGATGGCCACCAAACAAAGAGTTGTCATCTTTAAGAGATGCTACCAAAAGCTAACAGACTCTAGATGGACCTCTCTGAGGCTCTTTGGCTCTGGTGGGCCCATCCTAGTGGTTATGGTAGAAAGGGTGAGGTTTTGTGTTGTTGTTCCTCTCATTTTTTAGATTTGTTTTTATTTACGGGTATGTGAGTGCTTGTGTGAGCATATGTCACATATGTACAAGTGCCCACAGAGGCCATAAAGAGTGTATTGGAGTTACAGGCAGTATGAACCACCTGACACAGGTGCTGGAAACCGAATTTGGGCCCTCTGGAAGAACAGGAAGCATTCTTAACGGCTGGCGCCATTTCTCCAGCCCCTGCTGTTTATTTTGCTTTGTTTTGAGACAGGGCCTGTATTAGTCATTTTCCTCGTTGCTTTAAACAGAATCCCTCACAGAAGCAACACAAGGAAGGAAGGACTTGTTCAGGCTTGTGGTTTAGGAGCTATTGGTCTATCATTGCAGAAAAGGCATGGTGGCTGTGCAGGCCCCATCCATGGAGGCAGAAGGTCGTGACACAGATTCTTCACATCTTGGTGGATCAAATAACAGAAAACACAGAACAGAATCAGGGACTGCATAACCGTGAAGGCCAATCTGCAGGAACCCACTTCTCTAGTTAGGTCATGCCAACTTTCTGTAACATCCCCAAACAGAGCCACCAGCTGGGGCCAAGCATCAAGCACTTGAATCTGTGGAGGGTATTTCACATTCAAACCATAATGGGATCTCACCACATATCCCAGGCTAGTCTCAAACTTACCATCTCCCTGCCCCTGCCTCCCATGTGCTAGGTGGGATTGCAGTCTTGTACCATGATAGCCGTAATGAGTGAGAGCTCGGAAGATGCATTCTGAGATTCTGCATTTGCAAAGAAATGGACAGCCACATTCTGGAGATAACTTCAGAAATGTCGATGTGTGTCTCTGCCTAAAGGAATCTCAGTCCTTTCCTGAGTCCTTTTATCTGGGGCTTTAGAAGTCTTAACAGTTAAATTTAAAAGAAGATTGGTGCATTATTGTTAATTTTTTTTTTTTATCAGGAGTTGACATTTGCCTTTGAAATATGTACAAGAGCTGTTCCCTACAGTGTTATTTTTCAAGAGTTGTCTAACAAAAATCTTTTTCTGTGGGCATACATCTCAGAAATGTTAATGTCCATCAAATGAGAATACACAATTCTACCTACAACAATTCTATTTATAATTTTTAATTCTTTTTCCCAGGACCACAGAGAATAAAATAAGACCATGTAAAGCAAAAATTTTAGGTTTGGGACCCATTAATGTGTTCATGAGTGCACACATGCACACACATACACACACACACGTACAGGCACATATATGTACTTGCCTTGCATGATGATGTTTCAAAAACTATGTCAACATATAAAACTCTGACAATACTATTTTTAAAATACAGACTGACAACCACATATGATGTTCATGCTTGTCATTCCAAGAATGCAGGAGGCTGAGGCAGGAAGCTCCTAGGTCTGAGGCCAGCCTGGGCTATCCACAGATAGCTTATCTCAGAAGGGGAGGGCTGCAGATCTAATTCAGTGTCAGAGCACTTACCTACCATGTGGAAGGCCAGGCTGGGCTCTGCCTTAGCTGAAGCCAAGCAGCTCCATTTATAAGAGACACATGCTCTGCAGGTTGTCCCAGTTCCCTGGTTTTTCCTACTGCCATGCAAAATGAATTTCCATAGCCACCTGGTCCTGCAACCCTATCAGCCTACAGTCTGTGTCTACAACACAGCTAGTGCCCATATTGAATTCAGCCTGTCTGTGGCTTCCTTGTTGATGTGTTTGGTTTCCCTGTAACTGAAACTAAATGAAGAAGAACCCCAAACCTCCAATGTAGGTACAGGCAGGCAGCCTTCCAAAGACTCTTCTAGAAATGAATGTCAGAGTCTGGATAGATGGCTCAGTGGTTAAGAGCACTGGCTGCTCTTCCAGAGGACTCAGGTTCAGTTCCCAGCAATATTGGGTGGCTTACAACTGCCTGTAACTCCAGTTCCAGGGGACTTTATGTATCTTCTGGCCTACTCGGAGGCTACACTCTCATGGTCTACAGACATACACTCAGGCATACACACACTAAATCTTTTTTTAGTTTTTTTTTTTTTTTTAAAGAAATGAATGCTAGAGAGTGCGCCTATCCACCAATGCACCGTCCATTTGTTTTGTCCATTCCCTTTATACCAACCAGCTAGCCATTGCAGATGGGGTCCTCCTGTAGTTTCTCATGGCCCTGCATTACTTCTGCCTTTCCCCTTATTGCTCACATTTGATTTTTTTCTCTCTCTCTCCTCCTCCCCTCCATCATCCACAGCTGCCGAAGAAAGGCCCCTGATCTCGTCCATCCCTGTCTTGTGCTTTGCCTCAGGGCAAGGTCTGTAGAGTTAAGACCAGCAATGGCCTGAGAGGAGAGGCCGAGGAACCCCTGGGGCTGCTATTAGCTTGGACTTTAGACACATTACAAGTTAAATAGGCTTCTGTGGGCTTGTGGTGGAGGGGAGGGGATGACACATCCATTGCTAGAATCTAGTTTCTAAGGAGAAATTTAACCCAGATTCCCAATAAGGCACTTGAAATGGACCTGTCAAAGTCGTTAGTAAATATGGTGTTTCCAAATTCCTGAACATAATTAGACTTCTTGTTTGGAACGTTAGAGTTCTTCAAATAATTCTGGATCTATTTCCACTATGAATGAACAATGGTGCAGGTGTGTGGTTGGAGCTTAAGAAAAGTGTGCAACTCACCCACTGTGTGTGTGCAAGGCACTGGAAAAAAGAGAAGAAAACACCACCATGCAGTTGGTGCGGGCATGGAGGGTAGCAACTGCAAACTGAGTATTGGGATAGAGTATGGGCCCAGCAACGAAGCTGGCAAGTGGAGTACTCAGCAATTGCGAATGGCTAACCAAGAATGCCATGAAGATCCACAGAAGAGCAAGGTGAGAGGTTCTCAAGGAGGAGGTGGCTTGAAACCAAAGTAAACAGGTGATACTTTAAGTGGCCTGCCTCAGAAATCCGGGGGTTTGCTCAGGGGTCTCTGACAGAGGCAACTGAAGTAAATTCTTAGGAGTGAAGAATTTCAAAATGCACTCAGGAAACAGAGCAGGCTTGTTTGGGTAGCTCATGGCTGTTGTGACCTGCATGGGCACAACTCGGACTTGGGCAACAGAGAATAAAGAAATTTCAGACACAAGTAAGGTAAATCTGGGATCAGGTGGTCCATGTGCTTGGATGGAGATGCACCAGCAGCTGCCAGAAACTCACTGTGGTTATTATAGGGGGCTGTGTAGGGGAGCAGTCTCAGGCTCTGGTCATCCAGGGTGAGGAAACTGTGATCAGCACTGTCCACACAAACTGGTTTGCCCATAGTGGGACCAGGAGAAAACCTTCACGTTCTCCTGAGCCGAACCTGGGGAAGGCCTTACCATTCTTCTAGGTCTGAGGCATTGGTGTTCTTGACATGGCCATGCTCATGTTGACAATATACATTCACTCAGGACTTCATCAGTTCCCTACATTATGGCCCATCCATGAAGGAAAAACGAAATGGAAGGTGGATGAGCTGCATTGGGGGCACATTGGATGAGAACCTGAATGTCACATATGGCTGTGGGTATGGATGGACAGAAGGATGCTGACACTGGAAGGCCAGTAAAGAAGCCATGGCAATGAAAAAAGCTAAGAACTTCATGGGGAGAGAGGTAATAATGGAAATAGTAAAAAGGTTACATGGGAAGATAACCATGTTTAGGGGAAACACTGGTGAGGATAAATTAACTCTTACATCTAACAATATTATTGTGATATAGCCATCTATCCATCCATCCATCCATCCATCCATCCATCCATCCATCCATCCATCCATCTATTCATCCATCCATCCATCCAGTCAGCCACCCATCCATCCAGAGTATATGTGTATGGGGGCATTTCTTCATATGAACATTTGATTTGGAAGTTTTCCCTAATATAAACAACTGGCCTAAGGTCAAAGACAGGGGAATCCAAACATGCTAGGATGCTAAGCCAAAGTTCTGTATGTTATAAATGATGGTTTTTAAACGGTTTCCATCTGATCACTGGCATGAAAGATATTTTAAGAAAGAAGATGTAGAAGTGAAATGTTTAATAGCTGTCTTGGGGAATCTTAACACCTATTCGAACTATCAAAGGCTTTGATAATCCCTGTAGTTCAAAACAGCACCAAACTGTTTAGCTTTACGGAGTTCAAGTTTTGACCACAGGATCCTTTTACTGAATAGTATTTACAAACTTTCCTAGAGAAGCATTAAAGACATGGTTACAAAGTACTATCTAAAGACAAGGAATAGAGAGTTTCAATATAGTTATACCAGTTGTTATCACCTCCACCCTTCATCTATCACCTCAGAAAAAGCTCAAGAGGGGCTGGGGAGATGGCTCAGCGGGCAAGCATGCTAGCTGTGCAAGCATATAGACTTGAGTGTGGAACTCCAGCACCCATGTCAAGAGCCAGGCGTAGCTGTCCATACCTGTAATCCCAGCGGCAATTTCCCAGATCAGTGAGAAATGCTGTCTCAAGGGAATGAAGTGAAGTGTAGTAAAACAGGATGCCACACACTTACACAGGTGTGCACACCTGCCCATACACACTTACAACCACACACATTCAGGAAGTAACTGAAAGGGAACATAATGCAGTGTATACCACTCAGCAATGATTCTTGTGATTAACCATTGACTCATGCATCGGGGTTGACTGAGAACCTACTGCATGCCAGGCATTCTTTTTGGCATTAGCCCAGTGGCTGTAATTAAGACTTGTGTCTCTGTAGGGAACTAAACTCAGAGTTTAACCAATAGTGCAGACTCTCAGCTATAATTTGCGACACATTTGCTGTCCAATCTCCCATCCTCAATTTCTCTGTGAGTTTCTAAATTATATTTACAGAAAACAGCCTTGTTACAGAAAAGTTTCTTACTAAAAAGGGTAGTTAAGGGGTAGGATTCCAGCTGGGTAGGGAGGTCCATGCCATAATCCCAGCTACTTCAGAGGCAGAAGCAGGTGAGCCACGAGCTCAAGGCTGGACTTGGCTATAAGTGAGTTCAAAGCGAGCCTAGGCAACTTGGTGGGATCCCGTCTCAAGCAGTAAAAGGTGGAAGGAAGGCTGGGGACGTAGCTCAGTGACAGAGCACTTGCTTGGGATACACAAGGCCCGAGGTTAGATCCACAGTACCAAAAATAAAAGAAAGAGAAAAAAAAAGGAAAAGGAAGGGAGGGAGGGAGAGAGGAGAGGAGGAATGGAGAGGAAACAGATGAGTGAGAGCGTTTCTCATTTGGTTGGAAGGTTTGAAAGTAGACTGGGAGTTTAAACACACCATCTCAAATAAAAGGGTTGGGGACCCATTTGGATGTTACACAACCCTGGGATCTTTTCTTCCTGACACAGAGGACCAGGGCTCTGAGCAACTGCATGATGTCTTCCCTGAGTCAGCATGTACAGTTAACGCTTGGAAATCAACTATCCCTTTTATCACGTTATCATCTCTTTCTGTCTTTAAAAAAAAATAATATCTGATATGCTGAAGCTATCTAGCACGACAGCCAAAATAACCAGCAGCTTCTCATTGTATATTTAAAATAGCAATAAAAATGGGTTCTCTGTTGTAAATCAGCAGAAGCCGGCTTTGCTTATGAGGGATTAAGAGAATTTTGCATTTTTACGTCTGGATGTTTTGTGAGCTTTCTATAGAGGATGAAAGTGAAACTTCAGCTCTTAAACCGCCCTGTTAAAAATTGTATTTTACACGCAGTGTAATTCTGCAACCATTAAGCCTTAAATGGGTATTAAGCCTGAAACAAAGTAATGACACACACACAGGGAAACACATGCTACGGATTCTTCAATCTGGATAGAAAAGGGCTGATTCATCCACTTCCAGGCCAGGCAAAGACAAAAGAGCTCACCCCGATGGGGCTGCCAGGGGTTTCACAGTGTGTAAAGCATTATTAATGTTGGCCTCATTGGGGCTTGTAAAAGATTCATGGGCCATTTCCTCCCTTTGAGAATTGCCATTGGTGCTGCGGCCGCCCTACGCTCCCTCGCTCTTGGGCCCCTTGAGAGCAGCTGCCAGCTCTGTCATGGCTCCCCATCTCATCACAGAATCCTAGAGTTTCAGAAGAGGCCGAGCCAGGGATGTCACTCAGTGGTAGAGCTCCTGCACTCCTGCTTAGCAAATGTAAGGGCCTGGCCTCTGTCCCCAGCGCTGCTAATGTCCAAAGGACAGTAGTAATTTGTAGTAATTTGTCACATGGTGGACCCAAACTAGAACCCTTTTTTAAACATCTCAGTTTTTTCTTTATTCCTCTCTCTCTCTCTCTCTCTCTCTCTCTCTCTCTCTCTCTCTCTCTCTCCCCTCTCTCTTTCTTTCTTTCTTTCTTTCTTTCTTTCTTTCTTTCTTTCTTTTCTTTCTCATCTTCCTACCCAGTTTTGATATAATATGGACAGAATGCTTTATAGGGACTGGAGTGTGAGGCCAGCTAAAAGCCTGCCAGGTGAGTATCTCGACTCCAAGGACAGACAAATCAAAGAGTTCCAAGGACTCTGTGCACAGGAATAAAGGGACCCTAAATACCAACAGATGCCACCATTGATTGTAATCTTTGCATGCCAGAGCCTTGCTGCTAGGGTTGTCAAATTCAACGGGGCAACATTTGAGGGGGAAACCAGGCAGTCACACAGTAGCCAAGGGGCTCTGCTGACATACTCAGCCAGGACACAAGGAAGGACGGCGACTTTATGTGGGGGAGCCTGGCAGATCCCACCTTAACCAAGTGACCGTAGTTATTATCCGAAGTTATAAGACAGAGTGGTGCTGGGTACCTCTGGTAGGAGCCACTGAGAAGGGCATGCTACCTCTGTGACATTCTTATCCAAAATACACAACCTTACTGTCTGCATGAGAAAACAGACTTGTCTTAACAGAGGAATGTTCTAGTCGTCATGAGGGCAGTATTTTCCAAGAATGTCCAGGTTGTGAAAGACAGGGTATAACAGAGGCCCTGCCAGAGACTGGCAAAGAGTGAGGAAATGTGACCACAGGATGCAATGTGGGTTCCTGCACTGGATCCTGGCACTTGAAAAAGGTCACAAATAAAATCATCCTGTGAAATCAAAGTAGGATCTGTAGTTTCTTAATAGTATTGCCCTCATCAATCGAGAAACGTAATCTCTTACATTTTGGCAGTTGTCCTATGGTAATGCTATCGTTGGGGGGCAGCGGGGTGCGGGGTGCACAGGGACTCTTTCAACGGTCTTGTGTAACTGTTCTGCCATCTAAAGTGATTTCAGAGTAAATTAAAAGAAAAAAGAAGAAAGTCTGTGGAGGCAGGGAGAGAGTCATGGGATAAAGATACAGCACAGTATAGACCATTCCTTCTAGAACCTTCTAAATCCCAAAAGATGGTCTGAGGTCTTGGGGAACTGACTGTTTCCATCTGGGCTAATCTGAATTTGGGTGCTATCATAGACACAACCCAGACTAATCACAAAAGTGCCTGAAAATGTGTCCGTGAGTGTGGAAGGGATTTAAAAGATTCTATTTTCTCCATCAGTGAGAGCTGGAGGGCAGGGGGACAGGGAGTGTGGGGAAGTAGTCTGGAGTCAGGAGTCACCCCAAAGACTACACTGGGAGAGAACTGCCTTGCCTGGACTCCTGGAATGTACTGTTGTCCCAGGAAGGGACGCTGTGAAGGGAGCTGGAGTAGCAGGAAAGAGAGTGTCTTGGTCCAGGGTGTTTCTGACAAGGAAATGTGTTCTTGGAAATGCTCTCTTCATTTACACCTCTGTCACGGCAGTGTGTATGTGTGTGTGAGAAAGAGACATATCCAGTCCCAAAGAAGAAAGCTCATCCATGCAGTCCATCAGATGCACAAAGACGTGTGTCTGTTAGTGGCACATTTGCAGAAGGGTGGGGGTGTGTGGTTTTGATGGCATTTTCAAATGGGAAACATTTCCCCCTGCCCCAGTGCTTGGTTGTCCATTTCCCAACAGATTAAAAACACCAGCACTTAAGACACACGGCCAGAAACTCAGTTGGCAAAATATGTAAATTCTTTTGTATAGAAAAAAACCTTTTTTTTCCTAGTGGGTACTCTTCCCCATTTCCTGCAGTAATGATGGTGACATTTGGCTCCAGATCCATGGATGTGGTATAAAAAGCCACCCCCAGACTCCAGATCCAAAAATCTCATGGAAGATTAACATGGACGTCAAACTGACGGTACCAATTTAAGGGATTTAAACATTCAGCATTAGAGTAAACAAAATCCAGTGGCAAAGGTTTTGGACAACTTTAGCGATGTGCCACAATGCAACCCAGATGTTGGGAATGCAAACCACATAGCTGTATGCTTTCCATTGCAACCATCACAAGAGAGACAGTAGCAGGGGCTGACTAGTTAAAGATGGGAGAACCAATGGTTACTGATTGACTTTCATGGGGTAGATACGATGCCAAGGACCTTTACAGCCCACCTCACTGAAATGGACAGTGATGCTGTTATTTATAGGTGAGGACAGAGGAGCTCAGACACAGCAGTGCACCTATGCAACGCTGCTGCTAAGTGGCCACGTCAGCATTGATTTAAATGGGCATGGCTTTAAAAACTGCTCTTCCCGAAAATCCACACGGACTTTTAGTCCCATGCTCCAAATCTCCAGTTTGTCACAATGCTGCTTGTCCAGCTAATGTCAGCCTTTGACGCCACAGTGGTGGCTCATGTTCTCCTGTCCACAGAATAGAAAGTTCCTCAAGGTGCACACAAATGCCTGTGGTTTCCTCAGTCTCCTCTTCCATCTGTTGGCGGCGTTTATGACACGCTGTAGTTCTGCCATTCACACATATGACGGTATCGGCACTCTTTGAACTTACTGACCGTCGATACCCATGCTCAACACCTGCCTGCCAAGTGAATGAATAAATGAATGAGAAAGAATAAGAAAACGTGTCATATACTTAAAGGAACCAACAATTCTCTTCTTATATTCTGTCTAATGTTCTATTGAGGTACTGTGAATGTTACATCTTCCTGTGAATAATTCACTAGAGCAAGACTCCTAAAATGCGTATTAGGTAAGGAACTGAAAAAAAAATAGCTCTGACAGTAAAGTACTTGCAGGCAAGCATGAGGACCTGAGTTTAAGCTCCAGCATCCACATAAAAAAATGGGAAGTAGAGATAGGTGGGTCCCTGGGGCTCAGTGACCAGGCAGCATAACAGAATTGGCAAGTCCCACAAGTGGACAGATCCTAAGGAATGCCTCGAGTCTGACCTCTGGCCTCCACAAGTATGAGCACACATGTACCTGAGCATCTGCACATGTGTGAACATACCCACACACATGTTCCTATTACATGATACTTAATAGGTTTATTCCAGGGGTTTTCAGCCAGGTTTTTTTGGCCATCCTGTCTGGGAAAGTTGGCAATGTCTGGAGATAGGTTGCTTGTCAGCACTAGAGAGAAAGTACTACTGGCATTTAGTAGGTGGATGCCAGGGATGTAGGTAACTATTTTATGATGCATGAGACCCCCTGCCCCAAACAAAGAAGGCATGTAGTCTCACGGTTGAAAGGCCCTGTTTTTGCTTAATTTAGTGGTATGCATGCATGGCAATCAAGCCATGGCTTATTTGTTTCTTTCTGCACTCATTCAGTTGTCTGTCTCGCCAGGCTGCCATGCATTGCTTCAATTTGTCTGAATTAGTGAAGAAGGCTAGAATTTTCCTGGGGATGTGTTTCTGGAAGGGACAGGGGGCTCCAGTCACTCTCATGCCGGTGTTTTTGCACACTCATTGCTGACTATCAACTGATTGTCTATGACTCAAGTTATGTAATAACTCCAGCGCATGAATTATTTACCCAGATGTAATTCCAGCAACTGTTATCTTTGTATTTCTCCCTCTGCCAGCTAATCTGGCTCATTACATTGGAATTTTGGTCATGCCCCTCCTGCTTCCGCACTAAATTATCTCCCTAACGTAGTATAAACAGAACAAGCTTGTGTGTGATATGCTTAACTGTTAATTTACCTAATTAAACTAATTCAATTAAATCATTTACATCTTTTTGGTAACTCGCCAGTTGATACCACGGCAGAAGTGGGATGTTTTAGAAGATGATTGTTCAGCAAATGAATGGAAAAAAATTATAATGGAACATGCAAAATGAGACAAGCATCCAAATCTCTTGGCTTGAAAATTAAATGCTATAGAAAAAAAATGCTGCTTTCATGGGGCACTGTGATTAGCTATTTTTCTTAAATCAATTTTCTCTAGAATTGGTATTTTAACATAGTGATGGTAATTTATTGTGTAAGAGATATTTTAAACACTATTTATATGTTCGTGTATTTGGTATGTTTAAGTAATGTGTGCTCATTTTTATGTGTGGGTATGATTAGTAAAGTCTTTTTGCAGTGTTAGCAAGACATGGATGGAGCCGTTTCCTTTGAATGAATGTGCAGAATAATTTTCCTAAATTACACAAATATCTTTAGGATACATACATATTTCATTTACAGCCACCATCTAAATGTCCCTGTCATCGTGATAAATGCAGAAAAGTAGATGTAAAACATTTTATGCCAATAAAAATCAACAGGAAAAAAAATCAAGAAACTCTAGGCAGGAGAACCTAAATAATCATCTTTGTAGATCTGCCGTGTGTGTGTGTGTGTGTGTGTGTGTGTGTGTGTGTGTGTGTGTGTGTCCATTCCTTGGCAGGCATGGGGTTCATATATGGTGGGGGACAGCACCAGATGTTCTAAATTTGATAACTGAGAACATGGCTCTATCTCTTCCTTTGGTGGGGATATAGTTACTGGGCAGGACTTAGCTTTTCAAGAGAGCTCTCTCTCTTTCTCCCTTTCTCTTTCTTTCTCTCTCTCTGAAAAATGTAACCTGGTCTTATCCCAAATGATTACCACCTGATATTTCAGAGAACTTTAGAAAAGCCCCCAAATTAAACACACCAGGTTTTCCCAACTAGAGCACCCTCTCAGAGCTCATAAGACCCCACAGTGACCCACAGTAACACCTGATGCCTTCCAGGAATTTCTTCATCAAAACCAAACAGACAACAGTTTGTCATGGATCACCCCAGCAACTATTAACTGTCTATAGATCCTTAAGTCGGAGTGGCATCTCATGAGCCTTACCCAACCTCTAGCTACTTTTTTTTTTGGTCAACTTTAGGACAGGGTCTTGCTAAGATGGCCAGGCTGTCCTTGAACTCAAAATCCTGCACTAGCTTCTGATATACTGAGCATGACAGACCTGCAATACCAGACCCTGCTCAGCTTTTACAGGATGCTAGTAAAATTGGATCAGAACCCACTGTCATGACCTCATTTTTTCATATTTACTTGTTTTGTGTGTCTGTGTGCACTGTGAGGGGTGCACATGTGACAGTCAGAGGACAATACGCAGGAGTCAGTTCTCTCCTTCCAACATATGTGTCTGGGGGATCAATCTCATGTTGTCAGGTAGAGTGCAAGTGCCCTTACCCACTGAACCATCTTGCTGCCCTATGGCCCCCTTTAGTGTGACTGCCTCATTAAAGACTTCCTCCCCAAATACGCCTATGTTCTGGGCAACAGGAGGGTTCCTTGCTTGTGAGCAGAGCCAGTAATGCCCACTTGGCATCCTTATCCTGCGTCTCTGTGAGATCAGGGATGTCAAGTGTTCAGTATAACCAAGGGTCCACAGACAGAGCCCATTGCTGGATCTTACTCTTCCTAGGACTAAAACAGGAAGTACTTATTGAGCAAACAATTGGCTGTAGAAATAACTGTAACCTGGGTAGGGGCAGAATTGGTGGTATGAGGCTGTATGAGGGAACCTGGGGAAGGGGGTCCCTGGGAATCACACCATGGGACAGTTGATCTCTTGGACTCAATGCTGTCCATTGTGGCTATGAATACACACTGATGTTGAGATTACTAGAGGTTGCCAGAAGCCCAGCTAGGGTTGAACCTTATGTAGTAATACAGTTAGCACTTATTAATTGCTCAATGTATGTCAATGAATATGCCCATATTTCATAATCTCACTAAATTCTAATTCTAAGGCGCGAAGTCCACTTTATAGATGAGTTCCATGATTCCAGAGGTAAATTGATTTGCCCAAAGCCCTGGATAAGAAAAGTCAAAACTCAAATCAAAGGCCATGTTTCTCTGTCTAGGAGTGAAAGGGTTTGAGAGCTATCTCCAGTGTAGGATAAAGTAGGGGAAGACCCTGGGTCATGGAGCCCTTCACTTTGTGGTCAAGTAAAGAAACTCTAACGGAAGAAGGATGGTCACCACTCCGCAGCCACAACAAATCACAGAACTGTGTCTGTTTACCCACCTGACAAACGAGCATGTGATTACCAGCCATGGCTCCCTCTTAGAGCAAAATCTACCAAGGCACTTGGGAGCACCAGATCCAGGGGCCACAGCTCATTCTTCTTGGCACACACTAGGTGTTCAATTGACGAGGAATAATGAAAGTATAGCAGAGTCCACGTCCCTTACACACAAAACCTTCTGCTGCCCGTGTACCCACAGTGACCTGCCATTTCTACTTTTCTTCCTTTTGTTTGCCATTTCCTGCTTCCTCTCAGCATGCATGTTCCCTTAGGCTCTGGCTGGCCATACCTCAGCAGCTACTAACTGGCTTATGCCAGCTGATGTGCTTTGGGGACCCGCCCACAGCCCTGGGCAGACTAGCTATGATGGTCAGAGCTCACTGGTGACAAATGGGCCCTTTGTGCATCTGACCTGGTGGGGCCAATTAATCATAGGAAACTGCATTTTCTGCATATGTGCAGCCGAGAGCAGTCCCGATCTTCCAGAGCAGGGAGGAGGAAGGGGCAGAGCTTCAGGAGAATTCGCTTGCTTGTTTGCAAACTGGAGCAATAAGCAGGAGTGTGGAAATATTGGAGGAAAACTCAAGGATGGAAAAAAAAAATCAAAAGAGGTACCAAATGAAAATAGAGAACCAAGAATGGTGGAAAGTTCAGGCTAGGCAGTGGTTGTCCTGTCCGATCTTAGGAAATCATAGGAATGGGGGCCAGGAAAGATGTAGGTAGGAATTATGCAAAGCACATTCACGGTGCAAGGTTTTGGCAGCTAGGAACACCTAAGAATGTGGTTACTTACAGGTATGCAGCATGAATATAAGAGGCAAGGAGGAGCTGTTCATGTGGGTCTCTTGTGAGTGAGGACACATGTATATGTGAGATGCTTGCAAGACAAAGATGACTGACGCCATTGCCTGAGCTGCACCCCAATCAAGACACTGTTAAGATGTACTTAACCGATCTACTTTTATCTCAAGACATCACCCAGAGGAAGGAGGCTGCAGAGAACCCAGAAGCTATACCTTGTCCATTCTCCCTCATCCTCAGAGAGCACGCAGTAAGTGAGAGCTCGGAGCAGTCCCAGGCAGCTCCTTTCCAAGCTCTGTCTGTGTGCATAAAGATGTCAGCATGCTGATTATTCTGATTACACTTTTAGTGTAATTTATGGGGTCCAGCAACTGCGCCTGGGTGTCTGGCCTGCGCTTGCTGCCCTGACGGTGCCATTTTTAAAATGTCACCCTGGCCATGATTCATGGATGATGCTAGGGGCATTGCTGCTGACCTGAAGGAGCCAGGCAGTGGTATTTAATTAAAGAAAAGAAGAGAGAAAGGCTTGAGAAAAGTGGAGTGCAGAATCTAAAAGAACCAAGTTTCTCTCTGGGAAGATGGACATCTTGGGGTGGGGGACACACAGCAAGCCCATGGATTTCTACTCACTGGTGCTGTTGTGTGTCCCCTTGTCATTTGTGAGTGGCAAGGTCTTCCTTAATGTGTGACACAGTCCTGTGGATCCCATTTCAAGGGCTCCTGTCTTCCCTCCGCTAGGAGTCCCTGGTAGGTAAAAAATGTCACCTTCTCTGGCTTCCCTTCCGGCCCTGTGGGGTGAACCTACTCATCCTCCTGCCTGGTGCTGAGAGCAGCATTTGGTGTCCTGACACCTGTCCCCTCCCTCCCGATGTTTACCTTCCAGTTTGCAAAGGGTCCACCCGGTTCCTAGCTCCAGGATGCTGGGTGATTTTCAGGGTGCAATGAATACCACAGAAAGGATGGGGGTGTGCTCTGTTTGTTGTGGTCCCCACACAGCCCTCACCAACACCAACAGTAGCCACTCCCTAGCACCAAGACGGAAGGCACTTGGCATGCTTTGTGAATTAAGAGGGAGAAACAAATTATTCCTAAGAACACACACACACACACACACACACACACACACACACACACACACACACACACACTTCCATATACAGACACACTTATTTGGGAGGCCTAATAAGCCAGTCCCTTTCCAGAAGGAGAAGGCCAGAATTTCTCATTAATGGGAAGGTCACTGTGGGCTGGGGCTTGAGAACTGGAGCCAGGCTTTGTCCAGGCCTGCGGGAGCTGGGCTATTGTCTCTTTGGTCCCCCTTCCCCAGTGACCTCAGGGTCAGGGGCACACATGCTGGCCTTGAACTCTCCGTCTGTCTCTTCCACCATGTTAATTACTATTCCCTTTGGTCAGGCTAAGAAAACAGCCTAGACTGCATTAGAGCTAATTAAGAAGAGTGAGCTCTCCATTCTGGCAGCAACCATCGGTCCCTACGATGTTCAGGCCAGGAAGGGGCTCGGCGTCAATCTTATTATGGAGGAAGAAAACACCTCCCTGTGCTCTTTCCTGATGGGGGTGAATGATGCAATGCCCTCACTCCATCCCCTCAACAGTGAGTTCACCTCTTCCATTACAAATACATCTGCCCCCAGCCACGAGCAATGGGCGAGGGGCAGTGTGGGTCAGCTAGACACACAGGGCAAGGGAATAGCTCCATTTCCCTAAGTCAAGAAGAGTTAGCAGGGCAAATGCAGGGTCATGTCCATTTCTACCTCCATCTGTTGCCTCCTTCCTCTTGTGCTACCATAAATAAATTAGTGGAGAATAAATGGGGGGGGGGACCCCAGGCCATTGTCCCATTCCTTAAACCTACCACAGTCTTCATTTAAACCCGCAAGCTTTCACTGGATCCTGAGTAGAACCCAGTGCTCTAGGTTCCAGAAGGTTCTAGACTCTTCACAGGGAAGGACCATACTTACTCAAGCTGTCTTCTAGCTCATGTCCTCGCCCTGTGCTGAGAACTGCTGCTGTGCTCTGTACACAAGCCCATTCTTTCTAGACTCCTGTCTAGTCTTCCTAAGGCCACCAGGGTTATTCCAAAGAACATAAGGGACAGTCACTTATCTAGTTTATGAAACACCTCATTGACTCAACTACAAAAACAACAACAAAACATGTAGCATGGTTTATCAGCCCCTTATAACTCAGCAAGAAGCATCCTCCCTTATTCTGTCTTCTGCTCCAGAGAGAGCAGGAATAGAAGCTATGTGGCCCAGGAGGAGAAAGTTAGCGTCTAAAGCAAGCACTAGGGGGATGCAGGCCTCACAAAGGGACACCATGTCCCACCCCCTTTCTATTGCTACCTTTCGGAAATAAAGAGTTTCATAGATGTTAAGAAAAACAAAAATATAAAAACATGAAGAGTCCTATTTTGGAATATTTGTAAGTAACTAAACTTAGAAGGTTGCCCCTGATGGGAAACTCTGGCCTCCGCTCTGGCTCTAAGAGCTTGTATCCTGCTGCTCCCTGGCAAAGACAAACCATCCACTGCTTCATGCTTGGTTCCTGATTCTGCCATCTCTGCTCTGTAATCACTAAGAACTGTCTGCTGCGGTTACCCAAACTCGGAACCAACCTAGTCTCCATTGCCGTGGCTCTACACTGCCAGGTGTACTGTTGTGCCCCAAACAGCATGAATTGCAGTTAATAATGAATTGAAAGGACGTGTATGCTTAAAATATCACGTAGGATACACTTCTACTAAAAATTATTCATAGTTTATCTGAAATTTAACTGTGTAACGTTTATGCTACTTTGCTAAATCTGACTAACTCACCTTGCCTATACCACCCACCACATCCTTGGGATACTGCTCTAGGTGTTGGCAGGGACTGTAGGAACCAAAATCTACTTTAAAAAATCCAGGCCAGAAACAATGCTTAGTTAGTAAAGGTGCTTGCCGCTACGTCTAACAACCCAAGTTTAATCCCTGAGTCTCATACGTTGGAAGTAGAGAACTAGCTCCTGCAAGCTGTCCTCCGACCTTCACATATACACCATGGCGCACAGGCACACGCGCGTGTACTCACACATGCACACACTAAATTAATGTATAAAATTCTAAAAATTCTTTTGCACATGGAGCTTGTGTTCCGTAGCTAGAATCAAGGGTTTTCTTCTCTTCCAATGCTGCTTTGGCTCAAGAGTTGTAAAAGTCATAGTTAGAGAAATCCAGAAGTGTGCTGAGTCTTGGCTCTAGTGGCCTGTCAGTTGTGCTGTTGAGCTGAGGAGATCACATGGTCCTTATCTCTACAACAAGGCCCTGGTGCCTTTGTGCAGTTGTGGTGAGCAAGGGAGGTGATGAACATGGTAATTACTGGTGTAGGACAATAGATGGCATGAAGTAGGTGGCTGACACATTGCATCAGGTGACACATGATATTCTCTCTTAATTGTTTCTGTTTCTGCAGCCCCCTGGTTACAAAAAGCCCCTCAAAGGCAAGGATAATGTCCTAATTGCTTTGTGTTTTAGTCTTTGACAGGATGCTGGTTCATAGTAGGGACTCCATGGACCAGGCTGTGGGTTACAATGGTACGTGCTCAAGTCCTCATAGGACATGGATTTTTGACTGCCTCTTATACAGCAAGGGGAAAGGGAATTTTGAAGTAGCCACTCCAACAAAGAAGGCCAAAGACCTAGATTCAGAGAAAATGTGGCTTTCCTTGGAGCCTGAATTATAGAATGTATATATTACCCCCAGGAAACATTAATATTCACATTGCTTGTTTTTTATGGATGCTGAGTAGACTGGTTAGAGCTGTGCCTTTAAAACAGAGCTCTCTAACTCTTATAGACTACTTTAAAAATATTATACATTCTCCATAAACGTTCCATTATTTTTTGGGGCATTTAACTGATCCTGATATATATATATATATATATATATATATATATATATATATATATATATATATATATTCATTTATAATGACATATAGTCCCTAATTTACTTCCTTGGGAGAAAAATGTTGCAGCTTTGTCACAGGGATGCACCTTGAATACAATGCCTGAAAGGTATCGAATCTCTGACATCAGAGGATCTCTACAACCAAATAAGGAACATGAATGGCCTTAAGATGAGTCATGGTCCCCTAACAGTACCTTTGGAGATACAGGATGAAGAAACCAGACTTTGGGACTCTAATCTCATCTCAAAGATCACATCCTCTATTTGACAAGGGGAAAGTTGGGGCTGGATTTTTATGAAGGAAGCTGGTTGATTGTCTCACATGGAGGACTGAACAGGTACCCTGGTCACTTAAGAAGTCCATTTTTATAATACAAATGTATCCCATCTAGGATTAGATGAGGAGCTTCACCTACAAGCAAGAATATGGTTGGTCTTTGAGTTTATTAAAATCTTAGGTGACAGCAAATGTGTGATCCAACTGATGCTATTCTTCACTCCCATCCCCATTGATGACAGCCATCCTTTTTATTGATTCTGGACTTGAGTTTTGGGTCCTCAGCATAGCAACATAGATCCTCACTAATAGCTGACTGGGATTAGCATGCTACTCCAGTCTAGTCAATATGTGGATTTTAGAACACACAAATGGAACAAATCAAATGGAATTAAACTTCAAAGAACATTTTTGGGGTACCAAGGAATGAAAACAGGGTCTTATGTACGCAGGCAAGTGCTTTACCATTGAGTCAAATCCAGTCCTTCTTTTGCTGGTTTTGAACCCAGGTCTCACTAGTGCCCAGGTTAACCTTGAACTTTCTCTGTAGCACAAGAGGCTGTGAACTTGAGATCTTCCTGTCTTGCCTTCCCAAGTAGCTGGGATTCTAGGCCTGTACTGCCAGATCCACCTGGGACTGCTTTCCAGGGGGTGAGGAACACATAGCTCGAATCACTTCCACCCCTCTGAGATGACCTCTGAGGTCCCATCTGATAGCCACTCATCAGGCTGGTGCCTTCAAACTTGCTTAATCCTCCTATTACCAGATGGTTACACCTGCTATTCCCACGGTAAGAGAGCTTTTCAAACACCAGAGCTTCTCTTTGCTCATCTTTCCCCCACTTCTCCATGCGACTCCTATGCCCTGAATTGAGGTATTGCTAAGCAGACAAATGTCACCCTTGGCTTGGTAGCCGAAGCAGCAACAGAAACCGGGAAGCAAAGGCGATTTCTCATACTAAGGTCCTGCTGGATAAACTCATTCCATTTTGTTTTTATTTTGTCAACCTAGGTCTGTTAAGAGGCTGCCCTGGAGTTTGGACAGAAATAGGTTTTAGTGATGTCATTTCCAATGTTACCCTCTGTTGATCTGACATCGAGATGGTCAACAATTACCCACACGGCAAAGACTAGGGGTACACCCTACTGATGCAGCACTTGCTCAGAATGTGTAAGGCCCTGGGTTCAGTGCCTAGGCCTGCAAACAGAAAGCCATATGTAGGCAAATGTTATCCCAGTGATAGTGACGCTGAGCATGCATCCAACAGGAAGAAACTGGACTAAGACTAGCACCTGGCCAGGCCACAGGCAGTGGCAGTCACTCCACTGTCCAGTGTCCCTGCTACTTCCCTAGGTTTCTCTCCTGGCTGTCTGGAGGCAGGAACAGTTGCTCAACCACAGGCCTCTGTGGAACGGATCACGTAGGCAGGTCAGGGCCTGCCGCCACAAAGCTGCCACTGGACATTACTGTCAACTTCAGACAGCAGCCTGCCCCCTGCAAAGAGAGATTTCAAACCCCACAAGCTCAGCCCGCCATCCCCATGTTCTCCCAGCCTTATAAAAATAGAAAGAACACATGTTCCCATTAGTCGCTTGCTTGAGGGGTGCTGTGGGGTATATGCAAGCAGCCTGCACACTGGAACCAAATTTGAATATCATTTGCATCTTCCAGGTAGACAACAGATACCTCATCAAAACCACACGCTCCCCTCCCCCACCTCCTCCTCCTCAGCAAGACACCGACTGAGGCAGACCAGATGACATTTCCTGGGAACAAGGCCTCTCGTTTGTATGTTTTCAAATCCACTTGATAAGGCCCCTCCCGGCAATGACAGAGGCCCACCCCAGCTGGAGAGGCCTTCGGAGAAGCTTTTAATTACACTTCCGCATGCCAAGAGTGGTTTGTCTGTGCACAGCAGAGACAGCTCCTGGGGGAGCCATAAAGACAGCCACTGTCTTGGCCCCCGTGTGTCCTGAGCTCTTGAGGGTTCTGGGGCAGTGGCAACCCTTTTAGAAGGCTTTGGGGGTGGGGGATGAGGACAAGCCATCTTTCCCTTCTGGATGAGCCCTGGTAACTCTTAGAACAGGGACCAGAGAGCAAGAAAGAAGGGGCGAAAGTACACTGGCTGTCTTAAGGTTGTGTCACCACCAGCCAGAGGGAAAAGCCTGGAAAAGCCTTCACGTCCTACAGGTGGATTTGTTATTGACCCATGCATCCATTCTGGGAGGGGAGCGAGCCCCAGAGCAGGGGGTGTCCTCCATGGCTCTGACCTGCCTTGACCGACCTTTGTCACTCTATCAGGCTGTGTGGTCAGTAGTTATCAACTGTCAATAAACCATCCACACACACACTTTAATTCCGAATATGGCAAGGCCCATCTATTTGCTGATCGATCTTGGACTTGTAAGTTGACAAAATGCACAGTCCCTTGTCTTCTTATCATAATATTGAAAATATGTGCTGCAACAAATGGAATGATCTAGACCTCTTGAGCTCCACTCCTGGGGCCCCTGGTAAACACAGAATGATTGATTGAGATAAAAGGTGAATAGGAGGTCTGTGATGTGCTTCTCAAGAAACTGAGGCCCCTGGGCCATGGGCTAGGGGACTAATTAGGTTTCCGGAGAAAATTTACCTACTCCAATGCTGCACAGACAGGTTAACACTCCTCTCTTTGTCCCAGTCATCTGGGGAGTGTGTCACAGTTTGCATTTGTGCAGATAATTTAAGCAAAAGAACCTGGGCGTATGCCATCTACTTTAACAGATATTTACAGTGGCCTGATGTCTTGATCCCAGACCCATTTGTCTGTGGCTTTGTAACACCCTCATTTTTCTGTTCATTCCTAAAAAAGCAATGTTGTGATTTTACTTAGTTCTGTATGTGGTGCATGTGTGCGTGTGTGTGTGTGTGTGTGTGTGTGTGTGTGTGTGTGTGTGTGTGTATGTGTCCAAAAGCCAGAGATTGACATTAGATATCTTCCTCAATTGTACTCCACCTTATTTTTAAAATTTTTATTATTCCATTTTATTTTTCTTTTGTGTGTATGCATTTGTACATTTTTTGTATGTGTGGATACATAATGTATGTGAATATACGAGTATGTGTCTGCACATATAAGTGGAGGTCTGAGGGTGATGTCAGGAATCATCCTTAATCATGCTTCCAACTTGTTGTATTCAGGCAGGGTCTCTCTCTCACTCAAGCCTTGAGCCCTCTGACATAGCTAGTCTCACTAGCCAGAAGCTCTGGGAACCCTGATTTCTGTCTTCTGAGGCTTTAGTTACAGGTTTATGTGGTTTTCAGAAGATCTGAACTCTGGTCCCTATGCTTGCTCCAGGAAGCACTTTAACCGGGGAACCATCTACCCAGCCTCCCTACCTTATTTTTTGTGATAAGGTCTCTGCTTAGACCTGAAACTCGCAGATTTGGTACACTAACTAGCCAGCAAGCCCAGGAACCCCCCGCCCCCCTCCGTCTTCACTTTCCCAGCACTAGGATCAGACATGTGTGGCGCTGTGCCTGGCTGTTTCACGTGGGCATTGGGGATTGAACTCAGGCCTTCACGTTTCACACAGCAAGCCATTTACCAACTGAGCCATCTCCCTAGTCCTAATGGTGTGTTTACAGGAGCGGTCAGATACCATAACTGAGGTTGACCTCCCAGTGTGGAGGCGGCTTCTGGGAGTGCTGAGACATCCTCTGTTTCCCAGTTGTGGGGACAGAGATAGAGGCAAGATCTGAGTCATTTGAGTCTAGGTGGACCAGCGGACAGAGGTGACACTCCAATTGGCAAAATGAGCAGTCTAGGTCACAGTTTCTGGAAAGTTGCCTGTAAGTTGCAGGTAAAAATTCATCTATCCCTTAGAGTTCTGAGGTACATGAAATGGATGGACATTTCTGATATGGTTAGGATAGTTAGATACATGCTAGTTATCTTTAGTGATATTGTGCTGTTCCGATCACCAAGCCATCCTCATTCATTAAATCGGCTGACCACATGGCACAATGGTCAATTTATAGACATGAATCTTAGCTTGGTTTTCTACTGCTATAATAAAACACTTACCAAAACACACTTTGGGGAGGAAAGGGTTTATTTGACTTACAGGTTATAGCCTTCATTGAGAGAATGAAGGCAGGATTCTGGAGCAGACATTGATGTGGAAAACATGGAGGAATGCTGTTACTGGCTTGCTTCCCATGGCCTGCTCAGTCTGTTTTCTTATACAACCCAGGACTACCTGCCTAGGGCTGGCACCACCCACAGTGGGCTGGGACCTTCCACACCATTAATCAATCAAGAATATCTCCCAGACAGACTTGCCTACAGGCAAATTTTATGGAGGCATTTTCTTGATTGAGGTTCTCTCTTCCAAGATGACCCTAGCATGTACCAAGTTGACAAACTAACCTGCACGGTGTAGAAAGGTAAAATCTGCCTAAAATTTTCCTAGGTCACATGAATGAACGTGATGCATTGCTTCAAAGGAGGCATAATCTTTCCATACTCTTGATAATTTCTGTGTTTTTGACACTACGAACAAACTAATTATTAATCTTGAAACTGTCCTACTCAGAGAGACACCTGTGGTCTCTACCACCAGTGACCAGTAGCACTCTTGTCTCTTTAGGTTGATAATCCAGGATCAACTGTTCCCTGAAGGGCAGTTATACCCTGGGTAAAAACTACTGAGATTAAACCATGGTCATGGGTCATATTTTCCAGGCTCTGGCCCTCATGTTCTGGAAGAGAATTTTGGCCTCTGTTTGAGGTCACCTCATCACTGGGTTGGGCCTCACTGCCATGCAAATCAGTTTTCCCAGCATCTTTAGACCTCTGCCATCTGCCTCTTTGACTGTTCCTACCAATCAGGGACATCCGAGGCAACCTCCCAGCACTGATGTCCCCACCGGAGCATTGTTACCTACTGTCATTCCCTGGGTGGATGAAGAATCCTCCACAGCCCAGCTAACAGCCGCGCCATCAGCTCCCTGGGAGCCTCTTTCACCCAGGCTACTCGGAAACCTGACATCTTTTATGCCATAAAGTTAGTGGCTGTCCTAGCAAAAAAGGCAGATGGCTTCTTTTATGCTTGTCTCTATTCTCTAGTATGCTGATAAAAATGGTCCATAGCTGTCCATGTGTTTCTCTGTGGATGTACTTGCGTGCTCACATTTGTGTGTGTGTGATGACATGTACATGGTGCATGGGCTTATGGAGATTAGAGGTCAACCTTGGGTGCCACCTTCTAGAACCATCTACCTTGTTCTTTGAGACAGGGTCTTTCACTGGGACTGAGGGCTTTCAGTTAGGTTATGCTGGCTGGCCAGGGAGCTCCAGAGATATATACATCTCCACCTCTCTAGTGCTGGGATTCATACTGCTCACCAGCATTCCTAGCTTTTAAAATTGATTGATTGATTGACTGTGTGTGTGTGTGTGTGTGTGTGTGTGTGTGTGTGTGTGTGTGTGTGCAGAAGCCATAAAAGAACATTGGATACCCTGGACTAGAGTTACAGATGCCTGGTTGTGAGTCACCTGACACAGGTGTTTGGAACTGAATTCGGGTCCCCGAGAAGAGCACCATCTCTTCGCCTTTTGTATGGGTTCTGAGAATTGAACTCAGGTCCCCATACTTGCACCACAAACACTTAGTAACTGGAGCATCTCCTCAGCCCCTGATGTACCTTTTATATGGCAATAGCTCAGAACTTCATTTAAGATGGTCATTGGATTCATTGAAGCAAAGCCTGGTCCAATGGACACGTAGCACACCAAAGTGATTCTGACTCACCCAAGTTCACACAACCCGTTTCTTATCTCCACGTCTTCCTTTGTCTGATCAAATAGCATTGCTTAGATTGAAATGTCCCCAGGCTTTTGGCCTGATAAGGTCTAGGGGGACCTGAAGTCCAGCCGCCTCACAATCCAACCAGATCTTTTGTGTGCCACTCATTCGTACCACTCAACTGCTTGCCAGTAGTAGAAACTTGATTTTGGAGTACTACTTTACTTTATAAATGGAAAGACTTAGGCTTAGAGAGAGAAACTGATCAGTCAAAGTCATACAAGTGACAAGCAGCAAAGACAAGACCAAGGTGCTCAATTCCCTTTCTGGTGTCTTCTGTCTTCAACTGGCAAACTCTAAAAAGTACCACCAAAACTAATAAATTAATTTTAAGAATGTGAGTTTTTAAAATACATGAACATGGCCAAAAAATGGGGGAAACTTATCTCTTCAACTACCAGAGCATTATTTGCATTTTAAATGTGTCAATGAAAATTTCCTACAACACATGAAACATGCATTTTGTGATGATTCTCAGCTAATGTGTGTTCAGCAGCATGTGTCATATCTGTTTTGCTATATATTTTTTTCTGTAACTTTTGAGCTTTTTATTTTGCCCCCACTAATCAGAACTAGTCTACATGATTTCTATATCAATGAGACAATTATTTCTACCAACAAACCTAGATTTACTAGGTTTTGTTGAGGACAGAGCTGTTTGCAAGAGGCAAATATTAATCTCAAGAAAGTCAGATCTCACCATTTCCTAAGTGTGATCTATCTACTTCTAATTTTCTCCCACATTAACAGTGTTAATATCTGTTATTGTTTTTTGCTTTGTTTTCCCCCCAGGATTTTTTTTACAGAGCAAAATGGTCCTTGCTGATTCTTTTGTAGTGTTTCCCCAAATCAGATCACACTTCTAAAATGATGACCGCTAAATAAAGACTGAAAACTAAGAGTAACTGTTCTTATCCAATGTAAATGCTCATTCTTTTACTTGGCTTCCTTTCCTTGACTCAGATATTCTAATAGTGTTTGATTTGAAAATAAAATGACTCTGGGATTGCCTGATACCTCAGGAATGACAAATGTGCTCCCATCAATTTCACATCCAGGGCAGGAGGGTGTCAAAACTATATTTGCCTAATTCTATGCTTCCTGTTTATCACCCTCTCCCATGCCTGCAGCTCTGAGCTCCAGAGAATTCCAGCTCATCAAGAAAAAAGTGTAGAATACAGCTTGATGACATTATCACAAAGTCAGATTAACAACAAACTGTGGAAAACAAAAATTGGTTCTTTTCTGGGAAAGCCAGTTCCTTCCAGGAGGGTGGATGCTGATAATAAAGTCCCTGGGATAAGTCTATCAATCAAAAGAGACTCATAATGGTACAAATACAGTCTCATCCATTTGAACTAAGGTGACAAAATCCAGGAAAGGAGGGGATATGAAACAAATCACCAGAAATCACAAGATAAAGGAAATAATGAAGTATTAATTATGTGTGCTAACTTCCATCATTTTCTACTTTGGTAAGAAAAAAATGTTAAAGGCAAATTATATTTAACCATATACCACCTACAGGTTTTATAAAATACAAGCATTTGGAAACCCTGTGGGTTTTTTTGAAGTTACAAAAATAGCCTAATTTTATTAATGATAACTTAATTATCACCAGTAAGTTTGTATAGGACAGTGGTTCTCAACCCCCTTGGGGTCAAACAACCCTTTCACAGGGGTTGTCTAAGACTATTGGAAAACACAGATACTTACATTATGATTTATAACAGTAGCAAAATTACAGTTATGAAGTAGCAACAAAAATAATTGTATGGTTGGGGGTCACCACAACATGAGGAACTGTATTAAAGGGTCACAGCATTAGGAAGGTTGAGAACCACTGGTGTAGGATTTTCAAACCTTAAGATTGTCGTGTATTTTCAGTCCTTTGGAAATATACGAGCTAAGTAAATGCATGGAGTTTCCCATGGAAACACAAGCCCTCCTTCATAGAAACTCCATGTCTGCTACTGTGTATGGGTGATGGTTTCCACTGAAGAGGAACCCACAGTCACAGGATAGTAAAGAAAGTAGTGGTCAGCACCACAGCGACAAAGATCAGAGCCCAGAAGCCAGTGGCTGCCATTTGCTAAGGACAGTGTAAACCTCTTACACCAGAATTGAAGGGGTGGGAATTTGGACACGAGGCAGCACCTTCATAGGACACAGCCTTCAAGGGAGGGAGGGTTGTTCTCTTCTCAAAAACAAAAGAAATGAATAGGATCCAGCTTCCTCTCTGAGGGTCTAGCATCAGCAACACTGATGAGGGTGAAGAATCTATCACCTCTGGAACTTGCTAGATAGAAGAGTCATCAGCAGAAGGATGCTGCTGACCAGGCTCCTTAGTTTATCACATAGGTGGTGATTAACCAGCATTTGGAAGATGAGAAGGGTCACCTGGGAGGTGAATTTGTGGCTCCATTCCTCATCTCATTTTTGCTAACTTTGAGCTGTGTATAGTACTACCTCCGCAGTGGTGACTACTGAACCATCCCAGGGACAGAATCCTCAGACTCAGTTTATTTCAATCCTTACTCATACCTTAGTGCAAGCACATGCAAAATGCCTGTGGAAGAGGGAAAGTGTGGAGTGGCTTGCCGGTGCTCCGCTATTTCAATCCCCGTGTGATATAGAGAAAGCAACCTTCAATTATACAATTAGACTGAGCACACACTTTCCCCATCAGTGTTTATGTTTGTTACCAGTCATGTTGTTTACTGGAAAATGAAGCCCGTTTATCTATGTGGCTCATAATTCCTTCCCCGCTTCCATGACATTTTGCTGATCTGCTCCGATTTCTTCTTCGCAGCCTGCTGATGTTTCTCTTTAAGGCTGCTCCTTGGAGCTTGAGGGACTCAGAGGTGTGTGGACTGCTGAAATCGGACTTATACAGCAGATTTCTCTTGAAAAGCTCAGTTTTGTGTAAAGAGGCCCTTGGCAGCTGACTGTCAGTGGGGCAAGCAGGGGTGAGGGAAAGCCAGGAGGCTTCCCAAAGAGGCTCAACCTTGGGCTAAGATGGAGGACGGAGGTTGTTAGGTATAATAATACATGCTGATGTTTTTCTCAAGGATGTGGCATCTAAGAGAGGGGCACTGGTAGGAATGGCCCACATTTTGAAGGAATAACTATGTTGTGTTTACTGAACTACCAAACTACCTGCTAGCAACCCCTCCGACCATCCGGTGAATTTCCTAGAAGCGCAAATCAGAAAGTCAATAAGACACCGCCAGTTTCCAAATTCTATCTCATTGCACATAAACTGAAAGCCTCACAATCAATAATGTGTGACTGAATCACAATCAGAATTCAGTGCAGCAACACTGGACAAGCAAGACTCCAAGAGGCATCTGAGTCAATGAGTGAACTCTAGAAATTTATAATGAGATGAGGTCATATACTGGGGGTATGGAAAGAGACAGTACTGAAAGAGAGAAGCTGGTCTGCTTTTTTTTTTTTTTTTAAGAATGAATCCACTCAGCATTAATGACCTCTTATGGTGTGTGTGTGTGTGTGTGTGTGTGTGGTGTGTGTGTGTGTGTGTGTGTGTGTGTAGGCACACACATGTATGTATGAGAACACATATATACAAATATATAAATACATAAAATTTAAAGGCTAACTTCAAGTGTTGTTTTTCTTATGTTGTCCACTCCTGTTTCGTTTTGCTCTGTTTTAGACAACATTTCTCCCTGGCTTGGGACTTACCAAGTGATCTAGGCTGGCCAGCCAGCAAGTCCTAGGTGTCCTGGCCCTTCTCTCTCAGCACTAGGATTAGAGGCATGTGCTATCACGTGAGCCTGTTTTTGTTTTTTGAGACAGGGTTTCTCTGTGCAGCTTGGCTATTCTGGAACTAGCTCTGTAGACCAGGCTGGCCTCAAAACTGTAGAGATCCGCTCGCCTCTGCCTCCCTAGTACTGGGGATTAAAGGTGTGCGCCATCGCCTCCGCCGCCGCCGCCACCACCACCACTGCCTGGATATTTTTTTTTTTTTTTTTTTTTTGTTGGTTCTGGGTTCTGGGGGCTGAACTCAGGTCCTCAGGCTAGCAGAACAAGCATTTTGTCACTAAGCGACCTCTTACCCTTCGCTTCTGCTGCTCTAAGTCGTAAAGGAGTATCTCCGGCAGCTTAGAGTCGCTACGTCCTCAGCTTCTTTCCGGACTGACCGACGATGTCTGACCCAGAACTGCCCCTCTTGATTGCTATCTGCCCCTACCTACCGTAGTCACGGATCCAGGAAGATCCGTGAGGTGAATTCCAGTTCACTAACTCCTATTTTGGAGGTAGATGTATTTTTTTCCCCCGGAAGTGTCAAGGTCAGCCTTCCAAATGGCTTTGGGAAAAAAGTCATCATCCTTTCAAAATCCGTTTAGCAGTGCAAACTGCCTCAGCTCCCATACGTGTAGACACTACCACTCGCCTTTTCTCATCGTCTACCCCTTCCCATTTATTGCTCTCATATTAGTAGATTAAAAGATCAGAAGTGCCAGCTTTTAGCAAATACAATCATCTTCCATCACACACAGATTTCCATGAGAATGAACATAAAGTTATTAGAGGGAGAGAGATGAGTCCATTACATGTAGTCTGAGCTTGCGGTCTGATTTCTGTTAGGCATGCCCCAATTTCTTTTAAGCACTGGGAATGCGTTCATTTTCCAGGTTTATAAGTGGGGATCCTATGTATCTGGAGTGTCATTTAGAGGATTATTAATTTACTAAATGGTACCCCAGTGCCCTGAAAGAGTTAATTCTCTTTCAAGAGATAAGCAATTTATTTTCTATTTAGCAGCAGGATCAGGCCCACTGCTTACAAATGACTACGAGCCCCTAGAGAGAGAGAGAGAGAGAGAGAGAGAGAGAGAGAGAGAGAGAGAGAGAGAGAGAGAGAGATGCTATATAAATATAATAAATATTATAATTATGATTGTAATATAATGTCATCTCATGGTATTTTTTTAATATATACCCCCTCCTAGTCTTTATCTAAAAAAGACCAGATTGACATTATATGTGTCCTGTCACTTTTACATTTATTTGGGGAACATAAAGGCTTAGCAATATGTTGGACCCTGGCTAAAAACTACATGTAACTAACCCATCAATCAACACATACTCCCCAAACCCTGTGACAAATAGAAAGGACAGCTCAGAACCTGCCTCACTTGAGATTCCAGTTAGGCTGAGTATGAATGCCACATGTGCAAACACCTAGCTAGAGGTAACAGCACACACTAACAGGAAGCTCACAAGACGTCATCGAACAGGAGGGACAAGTCAGTTGTGTTCTGAAGCCACTGTCTGTCCCTGACCATCCCACTCTGGGCATCCTTGAGAGTGAACATCTTAAGCTTGATTCCAAAGCCAGTCTTGCCACTTCCTGTCTGTATAATTTTCATTAAGCTGTTGCAAGCCACTGACTAGAGATGTTACATCTGCAAAAATACTCTGTAAATATACACATGTCCCACAAGCCCAGAGAGCAAGTCTCCTACAACAAGCACTCAACATAAAAAGGAAATAATAGGCGATGAGATTCCGCATGCTTGGAAACTCCCACAGCAGCCAGAGTCTGGGGCTTCGCTTTTAACAAGACTCAAACAGGATGGGAGAGGTCTGAGAGGGAGAGGACATGCATGAATTTGCAAGGGCTGCTGTGACAAAGTGCCCGGACTGGGGACTTCTACCACAGAAACACATTTTGTCATAGTCTGCTGGATGAGAGTTCAAGACGAAGGTATTGGCAGGGCTGCTTTCCTGTGAGGCCTCTCTCTTCATGGGTAGCCGGCTGTGTCTCCCTATGTCTTCAGGACTGTCCCTCTGCACACTTAGAGGTTTCTGTCTCCAATACAGTCGCACTCTGTAGTAACAGGAGTTAGAACTTCCACACATGACCTTGGAGGAGTGCTATAACCAAATTCCTGACAGAATGAAGGGAGGGATGATGTTGGCTCAGGGTTTCAGAGGGTCTGATTTATATTCTTCTTGTCCTGTGTGCTTGGACATCACAGGTGTGGAGTATGTGGTGGAGGAGAGCCAGGAAGCAGGGAAACATAACAGGAAGGAGTCAGGGACAACATACTTTTCTCTTCAATCACCTCAAAGAGCAACATCGATTGAGGACAAAGCCTTCAGGACATGAGCCAGTGGGAATGTGTCATATTCGGTCTACAACCAATGATCTCATGACAGCATATACATTTCTAGGTGAATCTAAGGCTTTATTTAACACGACAGTGAAACATGACAGATTTGCAAGCCTATGGGATAGCCTCCAATGTTTACAAAGATTAGAAGACTATGGAAATGCTTTTGTGAAGCATTTTGTGACTATGGAAGTCACAGAGATATGCTTCTGTGTGGACATTTTACTCAACAAATAACTCCCCTCCTGAGAAAATAATCAGAACTCCCTGTATATCACAAGAATGTGCTGATCCTTCATGTAAACTTTTTACCAGAGTTGGTAGTGTCTTGTCTAGAAGTTTCCACAGATGGGCACTCCTTGAGATCATTTCCAGATCCCCTCGGCCTAACAGGAAGTTACTAAGGACGTCTGACCAACTGTCTCTTGAAGCCTTAGCTTAGCACCAAGACCCCATGGCTTGTGTGAATCCATTCTTTTTCCTGTTTCCTACTGGTGTCCCAGTCTCACTAATTCCCCTTTCCTCTCTCTCTCTTCCTCTCTCCATGAACATGGAAATGAATTATTCAGAAAATCCCATCATATTTGAGGGGGGCATAGGGTATTATTCCATTGTTTCTTATTTTACCAAACACATACCAAATATATACACCAATCTTTCCACCAACGAAATCCTAAGTTTAGCTCTTTTTTTTGCTAAATATTTAAAAATTTAAGAAATCTTAAAATGATTTCTAATATGTGTAATTTATTCAGATGGCATGAAGCACACATGTTAGATATACTCACCACATG
This sequence comes from Peromyscus californicus insignis, assembly GCF_007827085.1. Classification (NCBI taxonomy): domain Eukaryota; kingdom Metazoa; phylum Chordata; class Mammalia; order Rodentia; family Cricetidae; genus Peromyscus; species Peromyscus californicus. Next base: position 102,863,225 of record NW_026294606.1, read on the forward strand.
AAAACACATACATATATGATCTCTTGGATGGGGATTTTGAAAAACCTTTCCTCTTAATATAATTAGATATATTGAACTTATATAATGAAATTCGGTAATTATAACTGAAGATATATTTCTACTATAATTTAACACAATATATCATGAATATTTATTTCATAGACTATCCCTTACATAAGATACATTTAATAGAATATATTAAATATAAAATCAACATAGTGTATCTTATATAACACAACCTATAAATAATGGAACAGAATTATTAAATATATAAAGCATATTTATATTTCTATCATAGAAAGAATAATTATATCATTAAATATACTTTAAATATTCATATTTATACAATTGTCTACATACCCACAATTATATATGCACTAATGACCTTATATGCAAAATAGCGGGTTTGGAATGGCCCAGCTTTGTTATATGCATGGGAATTTTCTCTCCCCCTTAACCAATGGATAGAGAGATCCTTTTCGGTTTCTCCCCTTAGTGTTAATGTAACTCAGCACTTTGTAACCACCAGGTTAGACAGTTCACACAGAGGAAAGGGATTGGGCTTCTGTGACTCCATTCAAATCTGTGAGATACATACCAGTCAAAAGTCAGGTCCCTTCTAAAACTCAACTCAGTGTGATGTCTTTGTAAAGGAAGATTATTTGAAAGTAGAATTTTAGCTGAGTAGATTTGTGTAGTGGCCTCCATAAGAAAGATGTGGTCCTTTGGTGTCAGGCAGAAGCTGATGGGAGGCGACTGAGTGACACTCTCCGTGCTCTCAAGTGGAGTGTCCGTGCAGCATGCACACAGCACACATCATACGCACTTATGTCTGTGCCCTCTCACCTGTCCCCACCTCTGATGAAACTCTTTTCACACATACAGATAGCTATCCCCTCACATCCACAGCTTCCGTGTCTGCAGATGCAATGAACTGCAGATGAAAGAGTGTTTTGAAATTTACACCTTGACTGGACATGCACAGACTTTTTGTTATTGTTCCCTAGACAATAAAGCATAAACATTGTTTACATTGTGTGCAGCACTGTAAGTGATTTGGAGATGATTTACAGTATACGGAAGGATGTATACAGCTTATATGAAAATATCTATGCCATTTTAGATAAGGGACTTGAGAGACAACAGATTCTGTTGTCTGCAGGGGCTCAAAGAATATCTAATGGCTACCAATGACAATCATATAATGGATATAATTTATAAATGTATACACATGTTTCTATACATACATGCATTATATATACGAATTCTCTATATGTGTACATCTCTCTCTACATTTATATATATATAACCTCATTGTTTTCCCATCTTTATTCATTAAAATAGCTCCCCCTACCTTCTCTAAGACCTCCCAAAAGAATTCTGCTTCTTATCTACAGTACATTCATTAAATTTAAAAAAATTATTTGTGTGTGTGTGTGTGTGTGTGTGTGTGTGTGTGTGTGTGTGCATGCTGGTACCCATGGAGGACAGAAGAGGGTATCAGATCTCCTGGAGCCAGAGATACAGGCGATTATAACTGGCCAAGTGGGTGGTGGGAACCAAACTCCAGTTCTCTGAAAGAGTAGTAAGTGTGGTTAACCATTGGTTTACCTCTCCAGCCCTAACATTCTTTAAGTTTGGAAAGATAAGTAAACCAACTAGTTAGGATGAATATCTAAGGTCTGTATCGTTATCAGAGACTAACCTGATTGGATGACACACCAGACCTGAGAACATCCTATTACCTCCTTCCTGGTCTCATTTTCCCCACATGCTGAGATGTCTGAAGTTTGTAATCATGTAGCCCACCCTGGCCATCTCCCCTTCTGTTTTTCCATGCCATTGTCCATAGCTGAATGGCAGTTTCTGGAGCCTCAGCCTCTCCAAAACTTTTGATATGCAGCTCTTACTTTGCTTGTGTGTGCAGTAGGCAGGCACTGGGAGGGAATTAAGCCTAGAAGCAAGTATCTGCCTATGGATAACAGGAGTCCACATGCACACACACTGGCTCCCTTTCACTTGGGTATGTGGTCCACTCTTCCTTGGGTTTTACCCACGAAATCAAGTTCCAGTTGCCCACAAAAGGGGATTGATTGATAAAGAGCTTCTCACTAGCATTCTCTTCACTTTCTTTTGTCTCTCCAAACTTCTCCCAATTCCTGGTATCACCTTACAAATAAATGGCTGCTTCATTGAGAGAAATAAAGATGCACATTCATTTGACTGGCGTGGCAACAGTATTGCTCTTAATACATGAAATCTCAGCCCTGAGGGGAGATGGTTAGAGTGGTTTGGGGGCCACAGCGTTCCCGGGTTCCAATGTCTTACAAAAGGAGAGGAAATGGTTAAGCAGCAATAGTCACAGAACATGGTAAAACCTCCAACCACAAGCTTAAAAGCATCAGCCAGGGGCAGAAGGAAATGGCTCTGGTGTATGCGATTATATCCTCTACCCTAGGGTAGATCTAAAGGAATAGAAAGTTTGGAAGTCTCCTCAAATCCCTCACAACTTAGGGAGAAGCCAATGAAAGGAGTACCAATCTAGACTTCTTTGAAACACCTGCACTTCTTAAGTCATGTTATGGACTTGATGTTAACTGTCCCTGAAGACTCATGTTGGAGGTTTGGGCACCAGTTTATGTGCCATTGGGTTGTAAAACTTTCAGGAGGGTAACCTGATGTGGGGGAGGAGCCTAGGTACTAGGGGCCTGTCCTTGAAGGGGATGTTGGAAATAATGACCATGTTTCTTTTTGCTCCTGCCTGCCCCCTGCTGTGATAGTCCACCTCGCTACTGGCCCAAAGGCAGTGGAAACAAGAGATGTGTATGTAAACCCTGAAGCTGCAAGCTTCTTGTTAAGCTTTTTTACTCAGGCATTTTGTCCAGGCAAGAAGTCTAACATAGGCCAGGAATGTAATTTTAAGAGAAGTCCTATGACCAAGGTCATACCTTGGGGGCCTGCTTAGTTATGTAGCTCTTGCTTTCTGTTTAAACCCTGATTTTACATCAAGACCCCTGAAGACTGAAGACACACTTGGGGACATTACCTTGTCCCTCTTCCAATGCAGCCATGTGAAATAAATCACATTCTTAATGAATTTTCACGATTAAAAAGAAAAAGAATAGAAGCCCTTTAGATAGCACTGTAACACCTCATTCTTACTGGAGACAGGAAAACTGTATGGGCTTGAGTTTTACATAACTAGATAGAGACATCAGGATACCAAATTATATTTCCCAGTAGGTGGGGTAAACCCCGCTAGAGAACATTTAACACAGTTTCGGGAGATGGACAGAAACTCTGGTTCTCTGGGACATAGCCTATCAGCAAGTTTCTTCCCTTGAAGAACTAAAGATATTCCCAGCAGGTAAAAATACAGTCAGACTAAGAGGAAAGTCAGGTATCAGCTGAAGCAGGGTGCTGTTCGTCAACGTCTCAAACATCTGTCAGCACAAATAGATGATGCCTGTAGAGTACCACACATGAAGTAAGAACGAGGCAAATGCACGAATAAAAACAGAATAATTACGCTTTCAATAATGGCAAGTGAGTGTCTTTCAACTGAACCTTCCAGTGAAAACAACATATGCTGGATAAAACAGTGAAGAGGCCTTAAACACACCATGAAGCTATATGGGATGAAAGAGTTAGCTAAACCAAGGAAAGTACCAGAACTGTGAAATCAAGCACTCATCACCCACAGGCATTTGCTGATGGAGATAGCTGTTAAGCCAGCAAATTTGGTTTGGATAGTTTTTCTGTGTTGAGGAGGGAGTTGATTTAGGGAGATGAATCTAGCAGGAAACTTCCCTGTATTAAGCAAGGATCCTTCCCCTAAAATAATCACACTTAAAGATGAATGGGAAAAACATATATAATATTTAACTATTTTACTATATCCTGGTTAAAAGGAATAGAGAAGATATGTAGGCTTTTGTGAAAAACCTTCACAGTTTAGAAACAGTAACATCTATGTAAGCAATTCTATTTTAAACCGTGTCTGTTTTGTGCTACCTGGACTAAAACTTGTTTATTCATTCTGTATTGATGATCCGAGCCTCAGTTTGTAGTCTAAGATCCAGACTTACATCACTGTAAGGGAGTCCCTAGGCTTCTTAAGTCATGTTATGGATTAGGTCTTAATGAATACTCATGCATTCAAGAGAGAGATGAGCATTCTCTTGGAAGAAAATCCAACCCAAAGAAATGAGATTTCCTTTTGTGCATCTCCTGCTACAGAAGAGTTTAACATGACAGACATTTACTGAAGTTGGTAGCAGATGACAAGCTGTTAAAATAGTAGAATGAGAGAAACAAAACAAAACACCCCATTCTGGATCTTAGACTATAACCTGAGGCTCGGATCATCAATACAGAATTAATAAACAAGTTTTTTAATTAGTAGCACAAATTAGACACAGTTGAAAATAGAACTACTTACACAGAGGTAACCCTTGAAGGAACGTTAGTGCAAGAAACAAAAAGAAACAACAAAGCAGAAATAGGAAAAGAAAAACAACCAATGTCCTTGGAGCAAAGAATTAAAGGAAAGGGGGAAACATCATATATGGAAGGGGAAAATCTCTCTCTCTCTCTCTCACACACTCACACACACACACACACACGTCAGAAAGGAATGTACGCATGTAGTAATTTAAGGGCACAGTATATATATATATATATATATATATATATATATATATATATATATTTATTTTAGGTGATATGAATTGGTTGATGTTGACTCTACTCTTTATGAGTTGAGAGGCTAGTGAGAAATTGTTCATTCAATAAGTCCTCTGTAAGCAGAACAGTTGCATGAGTATTAGTCTTCTGCAGAGATTTTAATTCCTCCCAGAAGATAAGAAAGTAACACTTCCCAGTGTTTTTTTTAAAGCTTTTCTGAATATAATATCCAGTCAAGTTTGTGTTCAAACACAGTCTCAACAGGCAGAAATTCTCAAACATAGAGACAGCACTGATAAGCTCATATAAATCAAAAGTATGATTAAATGACACTGTTTAGTGCCAGGGCACAGCAAAGAAAGGTCTATAAAGCTCCCAGAGAAACAAGGTATAATTTCCCAAAACTTTATGTCCTGCTAGGGTGTCCTTCTATTCATTCAGTTAGTTTAGTTGATTTTATTTCTTTATCATTGTGATACACACACACACACACACACACACACACACACACACACACACACACGCCTAATCAATATCATTAGGCATACAAAAAAGTTAAAACATAGCATTTCAAATTTTTATAAATGTCTACTTAAAGGAAAAAAATCCTGATGACTAGAGGGTAGGAAGGGAGGAAAATACGGGCTAGACAGAGGGTGGGCAACAAGTTTAAAACATAGATTGACGGAGAATTCATTCTCATGTCCTTTAGCCTGGTTGTTTGAATAAAGTTCACCACAATTCATTACATACTTAGAATGTTTATGTTATTTTAATTATGCATACCTGTGTATCTGTGTGGGGATGTGTTCAGTGCTCACAGAGGACTGAAGAGACACTGTGTTTGCTGCAACTGGAGTTCCAGAAGTTGTTAGTAGCCAGCACAGACGCTGAGAACCAAACCCTGGGCCTCTGCGAGAGCAGTGCGTGCTCCAGACTGCTGAGCCAAACCTGCAGCCTCTGCACACGTTTGTAAAGAACTAGTAGACAGGAGTTGGAAGTGTCACCTAGGAAATATGCCAGGCTTCCTGATTTTATCATTACATAATGTGTAAATATGCCAAATTATCACGCTTCACCTTATAAATATGAGCAAATATGTAACAACCAAAATAACAATAAAGAACAATTCTACTTCAAGATAATAGTCATTTAACGAAGAGATAAGTCACAAACACAAAATAGAGAGAGCATGGATCTCAAAACATGAGCACTGAATCATTATAAACAGAAATGTGAAAATACAGGAGCAAATATGGGGTTTTTAGTTCCATAACAGATGGAAAATGTCTCAGATTAGTACAAAGTAAAACAACCACCAGGAGATAGTAGGAAATGGAGGTGGGAAGTGGGGCAGCTGTGTGCTAATGTACTCATTCATGTTTTAAGCAGGGCGTTGGCCAGTAATGTTTAAGACTAAAACATGATACCATACAAAAATGGATCTAGACAATATTTCTCCCCTAATATCTTTTTTCTTTCTTAATCATAGATTGATTAGGAACTATATTTTGATGAAATAGATCAGAATTTTTTTGATTTACCTTTATAGTTGTATTTTTTGTTGTTGTTTTTGTTTGTTCGCTTTTTTTTTTTTTTGGTCAATTTCTAATAGTTTAGTGCTATTAAAGTCAACACTTGTGGAGTACGGCGTGAGAGTGCTCACTGTACCAGTAAGAGTTTCTGAATTAAGAAGATGGCACCCACAGAAGTAGCCAGGAGCAGCCACATGCACCTGTAACACAAATGCTTGTGGAAAGATCGGGCAAAGACAGGATGGCTGAAGTGTGCTGGCCATAGCCTAGCCAAAATGTGGCCAGTTCCAGGCACAGTGTAAGATCCTGTCTCTAGGGAATAAGGAGCAATACATGTGGACACACTTTGTCCTCCTCTGGCCTTCGCATCATATACACTGGTTTGCATCCGTTTTCCCCACATGCACCCATCTGTGCACACACTCATACAAAATGAATTCAACGCTCCTGACTTTTAACATACATGTTCTCCTTTTGAAATTTAATTGAAAAATAAAACTCATGTCTATTAATGGCCAAGAACAACGACAATTTGGTTTTTTGTATACCCTATGTAGTTATCACCCAACTCTACTGCCGACCCATCCATCACCACCCACAGTCATCATCTGCAAGTGTGTCCGCCATGCACGTGTGTGGCTGAGGACACAAAATTCTGCCCTCTTACCTCATTTTCAGTAAATAACGCAGTATTAGTCATCAGAGATCCCACAACCCTTTTCAAATCTCAGTTTCTTTGGAACACAGATTTTCCGCTTCTGTTGTCCAACCTTCCATTTTCTTCTGTGTACATATGGTAAGTGGTCACAGAATCTAGAGATGGCTGTCTCGGGGAGCTGAACGTGTTGGCAACATTTTGTTCTCTTCTTCGGATCTGACACTTTTACGTTCTGCACAGTGGGCAGGTGTCATTTTCACAAAAACAAAGTTATCATTCTACCGAAAAACAAAAACAGGATCCTTAATCCAGGTTAAGACTGCCTTCCTGATTTTCTAGGGGACGAAGAAAGAAGTTAGAAGTTAAAAGATCCTGAGAATTTGAGGCAGAGAAGGGGGGAAGCAGGCGACAGTCGCAGACTCCCAATCATTTTCATTTCTCCGGCATCGTTTTGCTTGTGGTTCCACCTGAAGGATGCTCACTCAGCTCCACTGTATCTTCTTAGTCTTTGTTTTCTTCAGAAGATCAAAGGCCCTGGGAAGAGCTGCTTGTTTAACTTTAGTGGCCAGATCTAACTCTGACTCAGGTACTTTAATCCTTGGGGTACCCGAGGATGTCAAAGGAGCACCCCCATTCCACCCCTGCCCCCTCCTGTATCCCATATCTGCAGATTAACAGCTTCAGTCATTAGCAGATTGAAAATTCCTTCCCTCACTCCTCTAGTAGGGGGAGCCTCTTCTCTCTTAATAGTATGTCATTTCTGTTGTTTTATTTTCCTTAATAATGTACTTATTATTCCTCATATGAGGCTTTCTATGTTCCTCGACTCTTCAGACTTCTGTGGAGTTTTGTGAGTATTAAATAAAATGGCTTACCTGTGGGAATGAAGCAAAGCCTGTACCTTCTGTGAAGGGGAAGACAGAGCCTGACCACACTGCTCACTGTGCCCTTTGCCTCCCATGTTTATGCCCTCTGTCCCTGCCTGCCCCCCTCCCCCGCCAGGTCCTCGTGTTCTCGTGAGACCAGCTGCATGAGTGTACCTGCAGCTCTAATAATGTTGCTTGAGTCACTGACAATGAGACTGGGAAGTGTCCAGCTTCTGTCTCATAAACCACAGATCTGAAGTGGGATCCTCCACATTGGGACTCCAGTTTTTACCCTACACTAGGGATGCTCTAGACCTGGCAGGCAGGATGCCCCATGGCAGACCCATGGTAGACTGCTTCAACATACAGGGTGATGAGGAGTTCAGGACTCCTACTACTCACTGCTTTCATGCTGCTTGTGGCATGAATTTGGGTGGCTGTTAGCAGCACTACATAATGAAAAGTTTTATTTGCTCCCTGGTATTTTGCAAAATTTGCGGCCCCTCCTGGCCCCTGTATCCATTAGTACCTAATGGCATCTATCACTGCATTAAATATCCCATTAGCATGAAGCAACATCCCATTTCTAATGACACACTAAATTCATGGGGGTACGTTCTCTCATTCAAGGGAAGGAACATCAGGAGTTTTGCTAGTAAAATACAATTAACGGGGCTGACAGAATGCACTACCTACACCCTGGATGTTTTCAGCATTTACTAAACTTTTTTTTTTTTTTAAATACTGCCTTCTGTTGTTATTACGCTTAAGTACTTCTCTGTTGACTGAGATAATGCCAGAAGGGACATATGTTTGGTTTAGGCTATGAAAGCATTAATGTTCAAATTTGTAACTTTCCACCAGACATAGATTTAGGAGACGAGTCACAGTTGTTGAAGTTTTGGTTGTGAGCCTAGTCTCTAATGGCTGAACCATTTCTATAGTCCCCCAACCACAGTTCTAACAATAACTGTGATTATTAACGCATATTATTAACACATGTATGCACTTGGGTCATATTTTTTGGAGAGAACTGTTCCACAGCACAAGCCCAAACCCTTTACTGTAAGAACTTAACTGTTTACAAAATATCAAAGTTTTCCTTTACGTTGCCACAGAGCAAAGACAGCTAAGTCCAACTCAGAGCCATCCAGAGAGGTGAGGCCTGCACAGGGAATTTATCTTTCAAAACAGAGTCAGGTGAGTGAGCTTGCCATTCCACAAAGGACTCTGGGGTTCTGGGATAAACACATGGGAATCAGGTTTAGTGTGAGAGGCATTTTTAAAAAAAAGGAGACAGAAGATTACAAAATTCAGTCACATTTCAAAATTTTCTGCTACAATAATTCACTTTATGTCGAATTAATGTGGCTGATTGAACGCTTGTGCTGTAATTTAGTTATAATTAACATTTTATGGTGAGCAGATTTTACCATCTTCTTCGTGCTGCGAACTCTAAGCCATAGGTCAAAAATAGAGATGAAACAGATAAGCACAAAATACTCTCGCTGAAATATTAATGAGATTTTAATTTACTTCTTTAAAACACATCTTTCATCAACATCTGTATATAAAATCACCATTTTCAAATTTTTAAATCACATTAAAAATATAATGCACCGTCTCTAGGAAGCACCTTGGAAATCTGATACATGCAAGACATGGCAGGTAGTTCTGGCAAGTTCGCAGCCTGCTGTGGTGACAGGCATTGTCTCATGAAGCAGCAGCCGTTCAAGACAAGAGGCGGGAATCTCTTCTCCATTAACCAGGAGGTTCTGCCATAGAGGAACCTCTTCCACACACCAGCCAAGCAAAGCAGCTACTCTTCTCGATGCCATGGAGCTCCAGAGCACAGGGATCTTTCATTTGTTCCATTTACTTTAAGGGAGGGGCTCATGTTCTGAGAAGGAACTCCAGGGTTTCCGATGGAGTGAGCCCGAGGACAGGGGCCTTTCATTCTGCACTGACACTGTCTCCAGCTAATGCCTTCCAAGCGACAGTAATCTATTCTTTGTCCCTCAGTGCCTCGAATAGAACATAGGTCCTCCCCCACGCTACGAAAGAACTTTTAACAGAATCACATCTCCAGATGTTTTTGTTAAATCTTACTTTGAAATAGGGTCTTACTAAGTGACACAGGATGACTTTGAACTTGTAATCTTCAGAGTAACTGGGATTATAGGCCTGTACTACTATGCCTGGCCAAGGGTTACCATTTCTACTAACACACTAAATATTCACTCTTCTGACTCAATTCTTCAACATGTGGCTTAACAATCTGCCTATACGGTCACTTCTGTTCACCTTGCTGGATAATTCTTTCCTTTAGCTGGATTTACCATATACCTCTGACAGAGAGAGAGAGAGAGAGAGAGAGAGAGAGAGAGAGAGAGAGAGAGAGTGTCTATGTGTGTATTTGCATGAGTGTTTCGTGTCAAAGTGTACTTAAAACACACAATATCTATTATTTATTTTGTCTACTTGTAATTGGCAGAATAAATGTCTGCTTACAGAATAGCTGATTTATTGGGTTGGTACTTGGTCCTCTGGACATGAACTCCAAAGGGTTGCTTGTTTACAAAGAGGCTATCACCTGCTTCTTTCTGTACCTTGTCCCCTAGTGTGGGGTTAGGATACTGATCCATTCCCTTGAAAGTAAGACAGCCCATGACTACTTTGACCAATAGTACATGATGGAAGTGATCTTGTGTCAACCTGGGTCCATATTTTAAGGGGCCTAGAAGGCTCTTCTCCCCTCACCTTATAATATGTGCTCTGGCTAGTTCTAGTTGTTAGGTTAGAAGGTCCACTATTCACTATTCACACTAGGTAAGCCATCCCAGCCAAAGTGCTAGGTATGGAAGCTAGAGAGCCATTGTGGATATATGAAACTGTCAGGCACAGACCCCATGTGGAGAAGTCTGCAGACAGAACTGCACTGTCTATGTGTCCACACCATCTTGAGTCCCCCAGAGAAGTACCAGACATCAAGAACAGAGATGATCCCCCCAACTGCTCTGTACCTACAGTTTCCACCCACAGAACTCAAGGACACCTCACCATATTGCCATTTGTACCATCGCATTATGGGTGCTTTGTAAGGCAGTTGTAGAGAACTGGATCATTCTCAAATGCTGTAGTATATCCCATGATCTTGCTTTCAATACACTACCAACCTCTTCTCGTTCTGAAGAGAAAAGCTAGACACAAGTATGATCTTCTTGAAACTCTGTCAAGGATGGTGGGAATTTTGTGGGCTCTTTTCACCATCATTTCACCATCAGCAGACTTAATTAAGCAAGCAGGAATGTTGAAGCTGATGTCAATCCCCAAAGATTACAAACCTCATGAGGGCCTCATTTATTAAATACACTTCTTTGACTTCTCTAACAGAGTCATTGGATCACCAGGCCCACCAAGTCCAGTGTTTTCTCTGGAAATTTTACTCGGGTTAGTTAGCACCAAATACGCCCCTTTCTCTTCCTCCACCTCCTCCTCCTCCTCCTCCTCCTCCTCCTCCTCCTTCTTCTTCTTCTATCATTCAGACTTCTCCAAAGAATTGTTCACACTTGTTTCGATTTCTTCTCCTTCTGTTTATCATTCAACACACTCTGAGTGTGCCTAACAACTATTTCCTTTCTAGTTAGAAGACTCTCTTCACCAAAACCAAGCAAGTAAGCCAACAAACAAACAACAAACAGATAAACAAAAACCCAGCTGTTCATGGCAAAGAGACAGGAGGAAACTAGAAACCCAACAGAAAGTATGGATCTCATTTGTATGAGCTACATCTTATCCGTTCAGCCACAAATCTCTGCAGATAGTCAAGACTTTCTCATCATTTATACAATATTGGAAAATCCAGACCACTAGGCATTGGACACTTAAAAATAACTGCTAGAGAAAATTAACCTGGGCCTTGATTTATCTTTTCCAAGATCAGATTCTATGAAAATCAAGAACTTTCATGCCAGGAAAATACTATCTATTATTTTTTTTATTTTATTTTAAATTACCTGTATACGTGAGAGTATATACACACATGCCTGCAGGCACCTAGAGAGGTAAGGAAAAGGCACTGGATTCCCTAGATCTGAATTGTAGGCTTTAGTGACCAGCTCAACGTGGAGGCTGGGAACCAAACTCTAGGCCTTGTAAGACCAGTATGCACTGTTGGCTACTGAGCTCTCTCTCCAGTCCAGCTGCCTACCTTTTCCACAAATGATTTACAAGTGGAGCTAGGATACACACACAAGACAGAATTTGTTCTAGATCCAAATCTTTAAGTGCAAAGGCAGTCATTCACCCCTCATCAAAGAAGCTTCTTTTTGCAGCACAGAGACTGTTACAGAAAGCCACGCCTAGTCAAATGCAGATAACTGACTGTGGGATGCACAATCCCAATGGATACATCCACAGCATAACCCCCACACCTGAGGCGCAGGGAACACTGGAGAGAAGATGGAAAAATGGTAAGATGCAGAGGACCCAGACATCTGCTGCGAGACAGTGTCTTATGCATGGCAGGGAGGCTGTACCCACGAAATCTCAACAATATTGTTGCCTAAACAAGACCAGAAAAGTAATACCTGTTGGCAGTCAGTGCGGATGGGGGAAATCTCACAAGCCACCCATCCCCAGATGAAGAGCTATAATGGATGCTGGGGGGGGATCAGTCTTCTCAAGGGACAAACTCCTGATGGGTTATCCACTGCCAAGAGGTCAGCCATCAAAACAAACACAACACATGTGATCAATACTAAATGGTCTCAGCAGGCTTATTTACACGCACGCACACACACACACACACACACCACACCAATAATAAAGAAGAAGAGATCTTGAATTTGAGGGGGCAACAGGAGGAGTTGGAGGGCAAAGGAAGAGGTGGAAATGATGTAAATATCCTAGGGTCTTACGAAATTCTCAAAAAACATAAATTAAAAACGGAAAGTGTCATTACAAATGCAACACGTCTTTCTTTTCTTTGGCTCCTGAAGCTTTGCTCCATGTCTACCACAGATGGGATAAGCTCATAAAATCTGATAGGACCTGAGGTCTGGCTTTCATGCCAGATTCTTGTTCTACAACAAAGGTGAGCTATTTAGTCCACAGAAAGAGTCCCTGTGGTCTGCAAGGGCCAAACGCTCCTCAGTATCTATGCCTTCCTGACCACAGCATTTGGAAACAGGAAGGTTTCTTAGCATGACAGAAGAGACAGCTCATCCAATTCTTTACCACATCACAGGACCACACAAATTAGGGGGTACAAAATGAAGACCCCCCCCCCCTGCTCCAGTAACATACAACAGAATACACATGATGGATACCTGGTCATTCTTCCTATTCTGTATTCACTTTATTGACCATATCAGCTCCAGGTCATTCCATGGGCATAAAGGTGACACTAGACAGACCCAGATGCCCATAAAGAAGGTAGCCCAGCCTCTGAGTTCAACTAAGTCACTCTTTTCCCTTTACTTTGTGAGAAGCTCCAAACCATTCAAAGGCCTTATTAGAATTTCAAATGGAAAACTGACTACTTTGAGCGTTGTGAATCAACTACAAACGGCTTTTAAAATTGTGTCATGAGAACATACACTTGTAATTTTCTTCCTCCCTTTAAACAATATTGCTCTTTTTTTCCTCAAAGATTTATTTGTTAAGAAGCTGGTAGCAATTTATTTTTGCTGAGGGCATCAGTGTGATTTGGGGGAAGAATGTGGGGGTGGCAGGTAGCGAATCCTTGACCCAGGGTTAGCTAGCGCCTCCCAGCACTCTACCCGCCTATGGTGCGTGCCCTGTTCTTAATTAACTTCAATGCATTGATGATTTTTTTTTTTAATTCTTCATTTTCTTTTTTAAGAACTTGAAGTAAAAAACATCACTTACCTAGAACAACTTGCTTTTCAGGTGTTTCCAGTTCAGGAATCCAGGCCGGAAGTCCCAGACAGCCCCTGACAAGAACAGATGACTAGGCAGCCCCTCTTTCCTCTGATGGGGCCACTGGGTGGGAGAGCTCCTCCCAGCTCAGGAGTCTTCTGCCTACTCTGTTAGGATATCTTGTCGCTTTTGAGGGGTTCATTTTCCTGAAGACCTGGCAGGGTCATGGGACAGGGGCATTTTATTGTAGTTCCTGGTTTCTCTTTTCAAGTCCCTGGAAGTAAAGAAAGCTTCCTCAGTGTATTGAATTATTAAAGTAACTGGAGATAGAGAGAAGTTTCCAAATGCAAGAAGGTTTTTTTCTTCTTCCTGACCACCCACCCATCTATCCATCTGTCCATCCATCCATCTATCCATCCATTCATAAATTCATATATCTATGCAATTCATCTATATATCCATTTACCCCTGCAGCCAGCCATCCATTTTCTTCTGTAGTATAAAAAAAAGGCCCATATGGTGAGCAGAGATCATCTTCCATACTACTATGCAAAACAAGAGCATAGACAACTGGGGTATCATGGAGACTGCCTCCACCAGAAACCACCCACAGCAGCAGAAACTCTCTGAAATGGTCTTTCTTCTGCATAGAAGGCTTAATGCTAAAGACTACTAAAACACGTGAAAAGTAGGTTGAGAGATTAAAATTACCATCTCTATGCAACAACAATTAATGAGAAAAGAGGCCACGAATTTTAAAGGGAGCTAAGAGCGGTATATAGGAGGGTTTGAAGGGAGGAATGGGAAGGGGAAAATAATGTTATTATATTATAATCTCAAAAATAAAAGAAATAAAAATTAAAATTAGAATCTCAAACTTAATAAAGAGTTGTTCCTGGGTCTGGACAAAGGGGCCACCTGTCTGGCAGAAAGACTTAATCAAGATTAATTTAACAATTTCTTGATTTACAAAGTGTTACTAGGCATCATCTATAGGGAAAACGTGCATATACTGTCAAACTGGAAGTTCTCTGCCTACTTCCCCTTTAAGTTATGTAATTCTATCCTGGGCAAAATGCTTGAATGGCCAGGCAAAGGGTTAACCCCTAATTCCCCATAAGCATGATGCAGTAGATGATCCAAACACTGAGGAAAGATTTGGAGATGATGCCTATGAAGAAGGAAAAGCCTCTGACTATAGTAGTTAGAAATAGAGAAGACTGTCCCCTGCTGAGCCAGCTGAATTCTATGCTTCTGAGTAGGCTGTGAGCTCCATTATCTCCTTGGCCTCCAGTATCCCACCTAAGCTATATACTCCTGTGCTGATTGTAGAGGATTTTTATGGAGGAAGCTGATTGCTTTCCTTCACGGGATAGCATCCCTCTCAGACCAGAGCAATTAAGCAAGAGGTAATGAGAAAAGATCTCATTGGGACCTCCTGGCCCCAAGTAGGGAAGACAGTGAAATCCTTTTCTTCATTTCTTGGAGAGCCCGCCCCTGTCTTTGACTCCAGTGTTTGAGCTTTAAGGTTTCTTTCCACCCATGTGAGTCTATATTGCTCAGGAATGGTCCTGGAGAGGCTGTGAAACTGCTCTGAATCACAGTCAGTCACCTACAAAATTAGGCCTCATGGTGGTGACTCAGGAGAGAATTTGAGGACAACTCCCAACACACGGGCTAGCTCAGGACAGGCCCGTCTGTCTTGGCTTGTGGATCCCTTCCATCCCAGCTTCGTTCATTCAGAGAAGACTGACGTATGACCTAGCAGAGCAGTGCTTAAATTCCGTTGTTTAGTACGCCTTCTGGCCTTTGGTATGTACTGATGCTGTAGATGATGCCTGAACCATTTTGTTTTGTCACAAATTCTACCCACAGGAGACGTTTTCCTGTCCCCTCTTTAGGTAACTAGAAAAAAAATCCTTCCAAAAAGCTCTCCTTCCCTCACCCCAGCCTCTCTCTGCCTCCCGCCCTCCCTCCCTCCCTCCCTCCCGCCCTCCCTGCTCCTTATGTCCTCTCTCTTTCACCACCATCATTTAAAACATAATGTCCAGGCCTACAGAGATTACCTGCTGTCTAAGACATGCAATTACGATTCTTGCAGCGTATGGATGGCTTTCCTGGGCTCACCTACTTTCTACCTGGTACCCTTGAGCAACTTGGCCCTACTGTCAGTCATTTCTTCTCATGCCCCACCCCCATTCCTTATCCCTCCAATCTTGAGCTTGTTTTCCTATACCTTGGTATGATATCTTTCCTTCAGTAGAAGCACTATAAGCGATTTTTAGTGGCCTGTTCTTGCTCTGAACAATTAACCTGTGTAACTGAATGTGGTGTTTTGAATGAAAATGGCCCACAGGGAGTGACGCCATTAGGAGGTGTGGCCTTGTTGGAGTAGGTGTGGCTTTGTTGGATTAAATGTGCCACTGGGGTGGGCTTTGGGGTTTCAGAAGCTCAAGTCAAGCCCAGTGTCTCTCTCTCTCTTCCTGCTGACTGCTAATCTGGATGTAGAACTCACAGCTCCTTCTCCAGCACCATGTCTGCCTGCATGTCATCATTCCCACCATGCTTCCCTCCATGGAGATAATGGACTAACCTCTGAACTGTAAGCTGGCCCCAATTAAATGTTTCTGAATAAAGTTGCCGGGGTCATGGCATCTCTTCACAGCAACAGAAGTCCTGACTAAGACACTGAAACATGTCAGCAAGGCCTCATGTCAGGCACACCTGAACTCACCTATGATGAGAAGATAACCACCACCTCTATGGTGGGTGCTCCTCTTAGCCTGCCTGGCTAACTGAGCTAGTCAGTCATCACCCCACTTTGGGGTACTTCTTTCCTTCTCTCCCTCCTATATGCTCAGTTGAGAGGTACAAATGACATGGAGGAAAGATGAAAGAATGAATGAGTATTTAAAACATATAGAGTGAGCAAGCTACCATGAATAAGACCAGCAAAAGTATAAATATTAAAAAATTAAACGTGGAAAATGCCAGAGAATAATAGGATTCTTTGAACTCTTTTGCTTTGTTTTGGTTGTTTTTTTTTAATTTTTCTTTTTTGAGATAACTGTGGATCCACAAGCAACTAAAAAAATAATAATATAGAAAACTCCCATTACTTTGTATTAGTTACTTTTCTGTTACTGTAATAAAATTTTATAATCAAAAGTAATCAATAGAAGATAGTTTCTTTGGGTTTACAGTTTCAGATGGATAAGAGTCATGGCAGAGAGGTATGGAAGCAAGGTGCTGGAGCAGGAAGATCAGGGGTCACATGTCCATCCACATGCAGGAAGGAGAGAGTGAGCTGGAAATGGAGCCAGACTATGCAACCCCAAGGCTGACACACTTCCTCCAGCAAGGTTGCACCTCCTTAAAGGTACCAGAACCTCACCAAACAGAGCTACCACCTGGAGAGCAAGTGTTCAAATACATGAGCCTACAGAGGACATTTCTCATTCAAACCACAACATGCCTTTTACCTAGTTTCCTCTAAGGATATGAAACAGAATTTCAACTGAGAAGCAGGCATTGGTGAAGAAAGGTCAAGGTATAGCTCTGTCTCTCTTCCCATCTCTGAGTGTCCTTTCACAGGCATACCCACTTCCTCCATCCCAACTCTCTTCTTGATCCAAGGCTATTACCAACCTGTTTGGCATTTCAGTGACTTTGCCAGTTGAAGAAGATCATGTAATTAGAACCATAGCTATTGCTGAGTAGTGGTCCACATAGTGAATACACATAAGTCGACCAACCATTCATTTTTTTTAAGAGTATCTGGACTATTTACATCTTTGGGACTATTACAAACGAAAGTACCACAAGTATTCCTGCATAGGTTTGTGTGTGTGTGTAAGTTTTCATTCCTTTGGTGTGAAAGTCCAAGAATGCAGTTGCTAGGCTAGGTCTTATATGGGTGGTCACTGACTTACAGTGATTCAACTTGTGATTTTTCAACCTCACAATGGAGCTTTTTAAAAAACAATATACAGGCCGGGCGGGTGGTGGCGCACGCCTTTAATCCCAGCACTCGGGAGGCAGAGGCAGGCGGATCTCTGTGAGTTCGAGGCCAGCCTGGTCTACAAAGTGAGTACCAGGAAAGGCGCAAAGCTACACAGAGAAACCCTGTCTCGAAAAACCAAAAAAAAAAAAAAAAACAACAACAACAACAAAAAAACAATATACATTCAGTGGATATGAACTTTGAATTTTGATCTTTTCTTGGACTATTGCTGTAGTTTCATACAGTTGTGTGTTGATGGGAAGTAGTAATGAGAATCAGTCCCTTGTCAGTCATACAATTACAAGGGCGAGTCACACTCTACAGCATACTTTGTACTAAGTATGACACTCAGGAAGGATAGCTGTATTAAAAAGATTGTCTAAATATTGTACTAAATATATCTTCAAAGTATGTTATGCTGTTTTCTTTCTCTTCTTCCTGCTGCTGTTTCTCAGTTTTTTATTCTTTTTGTAAGACAAGGTTTCATAGAGCCTCAGGCTGGCCTTGAACTCACGATGTAGCCAAGGATGATCTTGAACTCCTGAGTCATTTCTTCTCAGCCTTTTAGTGCTGAGATAGCAAACAGATGTGACCACGCCCAGCTGATTTATGTCTTCAATTTAGGATGGATTCATGGGGAGGTAACCCACTGTCAACTGAGATGCATCTTGAATCACACGGTTTTCTGTCTTTAGTCCTCCAGTATCACTTTACAATCCCACCAGCAAAATCCAATTTGGCTGCTCTGCATTCTTCCCAGAATTTGGTATCACCGCAAATTTCATATTTTATCCATTCTAACATGTTTGTCGTGCTGGCTCATCACAGGTTTAATCTGTAGTTTCTGAACGGCTAATGACATTGAACGTATTTCTTCTATGTGCTTATCTGACATTTACACACCATCTTGGGTGAATTTCTGTCCATGTTATTTACCTATTTTCCACTTGACCTGCCTCGATGCTGCTGAGTTGTAAGAATTCCTTCTGTAGTCTGGGCACTGCTCCTCTGCTGAATATGTGGTTTGCAAATATTTTCTTCCAATCTGTGGGTGGTCTGTTCACTGTTCCATTAAAAGTTTTTGTAAAACAGTGCTGGATTTTGTTGAAGTCCAATTTAGCATTTCTGAAGATTTTTAAAAAATTAATGTGTATGTGTGTGAGTTTAGGTGAATGAATGTCACCCTTGTGCAAGTGCCCGCAGAGGCCAGAAGAGGGTGTCAGATTTCCAGAAGATAGAGTTACATGGGCGCTAGGAACCAAACTCAGGTCCCTTGCAAGTACTCAGAAATGCTGAACCATCTCTCCAGCCCTAATTTAGCAATTTTTACTTAAAAAACGAATCATGCTTTTGGCTTTATCTAAGACATCATTGGCTAGCTGTAGATCCTGGAGAGCCTTCCTTCTGAAAAGATTTTTCTAAGAAGTCTTTTTCAAGGTCTATGATGTATATTTGAACTCTGTAATGAACTTGGAATTCATTTGTCTATGCAAGCTGGACTTGGGCTGAGTTGTATTTTTGTTTGCCTATGGGTGCCCAACTGTGCCAGCAACACTGGCTGCAAGTCTGGCTCTCCTCCACTGAACTGCTTTTATACCTCTGTCACACTGGCTGCAAGTCAAAATCATTTGGAAATAGTCACAAAGGTCTGTTTCTGGGCTCTCTGTTCTTCCAAATCGATCTGTGTGACGACGGCTATGGTGTTGACTGCCACAGCTCTGTAGGAAGTCTTCAGATCCAGTGCCATGATGTCCTTTTGCCCCGTTCTTCTCCCTCAACATCACTAGAGTCGTTCTTTGTCTTTCCATGTGCATTTTAAAATACTGTTGCTTGAATTTGCAACAAACAAACAAGCAACCATGACTTCCTGGGGTTTTGACGGGAATAACCTTGAGCTTACATGCCTCTCGGAGGGGAGCTGGCATCTTCTCTAGCTGGTCTCGCCAATCCAGTGCATCTTGTCCGCAGAGTGCCTCTGAGTTCTCCCATAGCATCTTGTACCTCTCAGGGAGCAAGTCCTGCATACACCTTGGTCGACTGGCAGCCAAGTATTTCTTGCTTTTGGGTATCATAAATGACAGTGTGTTGTTAATTTTAGTTTTCCTTGGCATCATATAGACAGACAACTGATTTTGTTTATATTTTTCTTGTACTCCATGACAGTGATGAACTTGCTCATTCTAGGAGGTTTTATTACTATTATGTTTGGAAGTTCCAAGAACTCCTGTGCTGAGTGTCCTTCCTCCTTCCCCGCCTTCTCCTCCCTCCAATCCCTTCCTTTCCTCTTCCTTTCCACATCTTTCTTCTCCTTCCTCCCCTCTCTGATTTCCCATCCCCCTCCCCATCTTTCTTCTTCCTTCTTCTCTTCTTTCATTTCTTCTCTCCCTTCATCCTTTCCTTATTTCCTTCCCTTTCCCCTCAGCATGCCAACCAAGACTTTCAGGACTCTGTGGTTAGCATTATACAGGCTTCTATAACTGCTGTTTATGAAGTTAAGATTTTAATTTCCTTTTTCTAAGAGCTTTGTAAAGAATCATGGATGAGTACTAAATTCTGTTGAAAGACACTTTACAGCAATTGATAAGAGCATGTGACTCTTCTTTTTTAAGTTCTTTAATATAGTGGGTTATATTGGTTGCTCTTTAAATTTTAACCCATCTTGGGGTACTAGAATCAACCATTTGGTCACAGTATGTAATTCTTTTTATATGGTGATGGATGTTTTCTAACATGTGTTAAAGGTTCATAGGAATACCACCCACACTTCTTCTGGACCACCTGTGCTTCCCCTGCGCCACCTGCGCCTGCCCTGTGCCTGCCCTGCGCCGCCTGCCCTGCGCCTGCCCTGCGCCACCTGCACTTGTCCTGTGCCACCTGTGCTTGTCCTGTACCACCTGCGCCTGCCCTGTGCCACCTGCTCTTGTCCTGTGCCACCTGTGCTTGCCCTGTGCCACCTGCACTTCCCCTTACCACCCACACTTGCCCTGTTTCACCCGCACTTGCCCTGCTTTGGGGTTGTTCTTGCCTGTCTTCGATATCAGGACAATATTAGTGTCATAAAACAGAACAGGTTTCCTTGCTAGGTGAAACTGTGTAGGGTTGGTGTTGACTCTTCTCTAGACATTCACTAACTGCCCCCAGTGAGCAAGTCCCACGAGGGTCAGTGGCTTCTCTGTGATTCTTCAACACACATTCCATACCTTACCTCCCCAGTTCCCCCACAACTGGGCAAAGCCGAGTGCTTATAATCAACTACTTATTCCAGAATACAGTAGTCACCTTTGTACCTGTGGTGACTGTGTATGTGTATATTCCACCACCTCCAGTGGATGCCTGAAACATAACATATTAACAAACCCTATATATACTATCTTTTAGTTCCTAGGCATACATACCGACTACAAAACTTAGTTTATAAATTAGACATACTCAGGAATTAACAATACTAAAATAGAACAATAATGATGACATACTGAAACAAAGTTGCCAGCATTACTACTCTTGTGCTTTGGGGCAATAAGTAACTTGAGGGTTATTTGAACACAAGGATTTTAATACCACAACAGTCAATCTGATACTTCAAATGGCTATAAAATGGGTTAGCAGCATATACTGCCTGGATACTCTGCAAAGCAGGAGGATTCACATTGCTGATAGACCAGGGCAAGATGGTATAAGGTTTCACTACTCTCTGTAGAACACAACAAACTTAAAACATATTATTTATTTCTGCAACTTTTATCCAACTTCTTAGGATCACAATTAACTGAGAATAACCATAGCTGTAGCTAAGGAGGGATGGTTATACTCATAACTATTCTGCTTCCCGATTCTATCCTGACTGACATCTGCCGAACACCCAAAACATGCCAAGCATTCTACAGCTGTGAGCAATTCCACAAGGACCACCGGCCAGCCTGATTGTACAGAGACAGAACAGAAGAACGGAGATGTTGAGCGCGCTAGGAGCAGCCAGCACAGATCAGAAGCAAGACTCAACTACAGCTGAACCTCCTTCCTCTAGCTCCTGGAAATGCTTTCTCAGACACTCAGCTCCTCTTTTGGAGGAAAACAGGCTACGAGTCTCCGAGAACCGAGACACAGCACTGAGCCGAGTCTCACCTCTCTTGTCACATGTAACCTGTGCCTTTCCTTTTGTGTTTGCTTCCTCATCGGGGCCACCGGCCGTTCACTTATGTCTTAGTTTCTTTCCCCATTGCTGTGCTAAAACACCCTGACACAAGCAACTTCAGGGAAAGAGGGTTAATTCTGGCTCCCAGTTCCAGGGAGCAGTAAATCACAGTGGGGAAGTTGAGGCGGCAGGAGCTGGAAGCAGCTGCCGCACTGCCCCTGCAATCAGGACTCAGAGAGCGAGCACCCAACGCTTGTGCTCAGTTCATTTTCTCCTCTGTCTGCAGTCCAGGACTCCACACAGGAAAATGGCCCCCACACAGTTAAGGTAGTGTCACCGCTAGCTCCCGCTGTTATCTTGACACAGCCCAGAATCATCTGAGGGAATCTCATTTCAGGGATTGCCTAGCTCAGCTTAGCTTGTGGCCATGTCTGTAAGGACCTGTCTTGATTGAAGTGGGAGGGCCCAGTCCACTAAGGGCGGCACCATCCCTAGGGAGGTGAGTCTTGGCTACAGAAGAAAGCTAGCTAAGTACACTCGAGAACAAGCCAGCAAACATCACCCTTCCAGTTACTCCACGGTTCCTGCTTGAGCTCCTTTCCTCAATTCCCTCAGTGATGTGTTGTGAACTGGAAGTATAAGCTGAAACAAACCCATTCCTTCCCAAGTTACTTCACAGAAACAGGGAAGTAAACTAGAACAATGGGTCTTCCCATATCAATTAACCTAACTGAGGTAGTCCCGTTGAACCATTTTCAGAGGCTAACCTTAATCTAGATGATCTCTCACCTGTGTGCCTGGAGACACCCTTCCTAGGCAATTCTAGAGCCTGTCAAGTAGACGTTAGTACTATCCATCTCAGCCTCTTTTCCTTGTTTCATTCTTTGCCAGCTGGGGATTTTGCCTCTGGGCTTGCCTGTATCCCAGTCTCCCCTTACCCCTCACATCCCCATTCTTTTATACTGTTGGAAGGTAAGAAGTTCCAGGTAACGCATCTTCCTTAGGTTCATCAGCCCTCATGAGAGCAAACCACAGGCCTAGGACCAAGGGATCCTTGGATGGAGTGGACAGCATACCATACCAAACGCAAGGAGCTCCCACTGCTAAGAAAGCAGCTGCAGCCAGGGGTGCTGGGAACCACGCAGCTGCTGCATTACCTCCGGGAAAAGATGCTCTGTCACTGTGAGCAGTCTTCATATCATTCTGGTTCATTTTTGCCTACTCTGGGGTCAGTCATCAATTTATTAAAATATGTATTACAACTCAAGAAACAGTATTAATGCATAAATCATTTTGGGCACAGAAATGAACATTTAAGACAATGCATGCTAGACCTAGTCCATTCAGTATACCTGCCCCTGTTTTTTCTCTAAGTGCCTTTGCTTAGGAAAAGTCATCAAATATCATTAGAAATTAGTAATAATTTTAAAACGATCTTGAAGAATTTAAGGGAGAAGGGAAGAGAGGAGAGAGAAGAGAAGAAAGGAGAGAGAGAGAGAGAGAGAGAGAGAGAGAGAGAGAGAGAGAGAGGAGAGAGGGGAGAGAGAGAGACAAGAGAGAGACTCCAACAAGAGGAAGGGAGAAAGAGGAAGGTTAAGCTCAAAGGCAGAGAGAGCGAAATGGACCAGATTATACAAAATTAAAAAGCAAACACGGGCAGACAATTTGTGCGGAGTGATTGCAAGCAATTACAGTCTGGCTTTTCTGGAGGGGAGATGGGGGAGGGGTGGCTTCCGCTTAAAAGGAGACTTTATTCACCCTGATCAGCTTTGCTACCGTCCTCTTTTATTCTTGGATATCAATTTAAAGAAGAAGAAGGAGAAAAAAGAAGTCAGATGTAACGTGTTCACCCCCATGAATCCACCCCTGGGCAGAGAGTGAGAATTTAAGCTTCCAATCAGTTCTTTCTATAGCCCTGAAAACCAATTTGTTCATAAAGAATCAAATAAGGCAGGGGTGGGGGAGGGGAAAACACAACAAGAGCATGTGTTTCTTTTGGAGGAGAGCTTCAATTTTACTCTAATTGTCTAAAGACGGGGCTGCTTTGATCTGAAGAATTATCTTTGGGCCTCAAACGATGGCTGCTAATGTCACAGCTGTGCTGAGGCCTGGTCACACCGAGGAGCTTGGGGGTCCAACTCAGGCCCAGACCCGCCCCAGTTCCATCTCTCCTTATCTTTCCTTTGTCCAGATAGAAAAGTTTATTTGCTTCCCTGCCCCTAATCCCTGAAAGGCCACCACTCAGATGATTTTCCTCAGGTTCCTTTGTAGGCAGGGCTGTTGGGTAAGGGACATAATGGGGACTGTGAAGGCTAGGCAGGAGCAGGCAGTCTTATGGTTACAGAGCAGGCAGGGCTGGATGTGAATGACCCAAGAGGGCCAGTATCTCACTTGATCCACTGCTCTTGGCCTTGGGTACCGCCTCAGCTTGGGCCAGAGCATACCATAAACAGTCCTGATGCTTATGAGGACCACAGAGACTGCTTTCTGGCATTTTCTCTGACTACCATAGTCTGAGTGGCTACTCACCATCTCTCTAGGCCAGGCTATGATAAAACAGCAGGCAGCCCAGGATACAGAGCTAAGCAATTCATCTCTCAGAGAAGGAGAGGCAAGCGCAGAATCTGAAAGCTGAGTCTTTTTCAATGTTTTCCTTCTTGCATCTGAAAGGTGACCAGCAGGTCCCTTTCCCTCCCCATTGTGTGGGGTGGATCTGGTGCTCCTGGTATGGTTCCCTCTACACTGAACCTTGTATGTCTCACCTCAGAGCCTTGTGTTGTAATTTGGAAAACAAAATAAACACACACAAACACAAAACAAAACAAAACAAAAACCCCAAGTGGTATGAAATGTTGGGTTCTGGAAAAGAATATGTAGGTGGTAAATCACCAGGGATTAGTGTCAACAAGTCTACTTTCCAAAGTAGAAACTCACGTCATGTCTGACAGCATGAGATAGAAGGGCATCCTGACTATGCGCATCCTGCATCTCAAAGCTCTAGTCCCTTCCATACCCTCAAGGCATCCCTATCTTCATGGTCTAAGATGGCTGCCCCTGAATTCCAAGCAGCAAGAAGGGAAGAAGCAGCCGGGCGGTGGTGGCACACGCCTTTAATCCCAGCACTCGGGAGGCAGAGCCAGGCGGATCTCTGTGAGTTCAAGGCCAGCCTGGTCTACAAAGTGAGTTCCAGGAAAGGCGCAAAACTACAGAGAAACCCTGTCTCGAAAAACCAAAAAAAAAAAAAAAGAAGGGAAGAAGCTAAGAAGGACAGGAGCAGACACAGCTCAAGGCAAGTTCCTAGAAGTTGCTGTTCCTGCTTATCTGCCTGCTCCCATTTAGCGGCAAGGAAGAGTGGGCAAAGTTGCCATGAAGCACCCAATAATGAAAGTATTGCGTTGCTATGAGAGATGGAGAAGGAATATAGGAGACGTCAATATCTATCAAAAATGCCCTGATTACAAACCCATAGCTTCAACTTGGCCTGTCTTTCCATAGTGTCAGTTAAAACCTTACCAACAGACCTTGACAACAGTCTTCTCCTTCCTGGCTTGATCATATTGAGAGGAGGGGAAGGGAATTAAGGGTCTATGTGTCCGTATGTTAGACAGCAATTGACATCAACACCTCCGAGGTAAGAAAGGAAGGCCTCTTTAAACTCAAAGAACTGCTGAGGTCCTTATCTGTGGACCACTGTTCAAGTGTGTGAAGATACAGAGGAAAGGCCTCCATCTTTCCCATCACCCAGCCCCACTCCCTGATCAGATAAGAAAGTCCTTGGAAAAGACAGTACTTACCTGTGAGCCAGGTGGGTAAGAACAAGTCACCAAAGAAGCTACAAGTGAACGGCCAGGCAGAGAAAGAGACCAGTGGACCACCTCTCCGAGGTAGGTGGAAATGCATGGGAAGATGCCACAGGATAGTCAAGGGGAGGTGTCCAAAGTGGTACAGGACACGTGTACATAGATATGCTGTGGCCTCAGATCTACTGGAAAGATTGGAATATGCATTCTCCAGTTCTCCAAGGTTTAGTGAACCAATATCACCATGTTTCTAGGTACAAGTTCTCAGAGTTCACTGGCCACTGAAACCACCTAGGGATTTTGACAACATACTGACTCCTAATTTAACTTTCAGGTTTCATATCTCCAACACAATTGCTCCCTGTGTGCATAGAAGTTAGAGAATTGGTTCCCTAGAACCATGATTTTCCACCTTCAGTGTGTGTACACATCACCCTGAGAGTACGGAGCAATACTAATTCTTATTCATGAGGTCCAAGGTGGGACTTAAGAGTCATCTTAAAAGTTCCAGATGATGCCACTGATGTTCATTTGTGGGGTGGGGCACTTTGAAGAGAAATGCAATCCTTTCATGTTTCCCATGGATACCTGCGGCTCTGTCATCACAGAGACTCCACACGTTGTACCGGGTTAAAATTGTGCTATTGGCTGTGATAAGCAGCCATGTCACTTGCTTGGTTGGTCTACATCTGCCTTCACATTTGCGTGTAGTTCATTAAATGGATGATCTAGAATGGCCCACATCGAATCTAGCAGAATGCCAGACACCATGAGTGCTTCCTACAGCAAACTTTTACATTAATAATTAGTGCTAAGAAGCAAGTAGTTCCTACTAGTAAAAGTGACACAAGAAAACAGCAATAGCCCCACACAGCACCACTTCCACAGTTCCCACCTCCCCAAAATTATAGTTCTAAATGAGCTTCCAGAATCATGTTGTGACAGGTACAAACTCACACGCATTCACTTAGTAAGACATCTCTACAAAGCAAAATTCCTCCCTCCGCAGATACGTTTGCAGAGGTGGCACCCAGGAAATTAAATGTACAAGAATCATTAACATGGAAGTTGTGAGTTTAATTCCCTACAAGGGGTGCTGACAAACTGAGATTGTTTATCTATTTATCTCCATGGTTACATGGTTCCTCTGGAGTCTGATGCCTTTCTCAGAACTCAGAGTCTTTTGCTCCCTCCTTTGGATGAAGACCTACCCTTCTTGGCTTGCATCTTGAGGGTCCCATGCTCTCAGAAGCCAAAGAAACTGACACCCCAAGATCAACAAGACTCTACAGTGTGATTGCAGAGGACAAAATGAAGGCCTGCTTCAGAACATAATTTCTTTTTTGGCGGCAGATTCCTTCAGAACTTTTCCTTAGAGGAAGCAATGTAACACTTAATATCTAATGACACCTATTAAGGAATTCATTAAAGAAAACCCTGTAACAAGACATGTTATCACAGGCAACAATTAACAGGAATCTTGATTGCTCTTTGGGTGTGCGACTGGCGTGGTGTTTCCTTTTTTAACAGTGTCTCCACAAAATGGCATGTGGAGCAGAAAATTGTCTTTCTGAGGCACATCTGGTTGCTACTCGAGTGCTCCATGGAAGTTCAAAGAGTTAGGCCAAGAGGCTATTTCTGCCCTACATGTGTTAACATGAGCAAAACAGACCTCTGCTTCCCAGATCTCTTTAAGCCTCATTTATCTCTGCCCTCAAAGTGTCATTCTCTGTACTTTCGATGGACACGGGTAATAGTGGAGGAATGAGAGTTCATGACCCTTTAGGGACAGGATATTCTTGGAACTAGGTCAGAGGGAATTATAGGAGGAAGGTGTTTCTAGTAATCCCTTTTTGGGAGGCCTTCACATAAAGGACACTAGAGTAGCTCCATTCTCATCCCTTGTGGAAGTAGAGAATGAAAATGGAGTCTGTATCTTTAGGTCTAGTCTTGGCCTGGAAGACCCTAAGGCATTTAGAGACACCTGGAAGGACTGACATGTTAACTATGGGTAGTAGCTTGCTCCTTGGTGACAAGCCACCTACCTACCTTCTGATACTGCCAATGGGATGTCAGTGGATCCAATGCTCTTGCATCTTGTACTCTCATCCCTGAGTCTGGTGTGGACATTTACCTCTATAAGCAACTCAACCCTTCTAATCTTTGATTTTGCCTTAGAGACCCCCAGAATGGGGGGTTTAAATGAACATGTCCTTATTTGAGAAACGTAAGAGAAATTACCACAGGTCCTACAGACAAATGGGACACAAATCCAGGTTTTCTAACTCTCATTTTAGAGATCTCTTTTTAAAAGAGAGCAAAGGTCCATATGTGAAGACTCCAATACATATTTATATATGTATTGTTCAGATATATGTAAGCCATTTGAACTATCTCACCCATAGCTACACAATGTATAGTCATGGTTATCGGGCTTAGAGGGACTAGGAAATTAGTTTTCATAGGCCATTGCTCGTACTATAGATTTGGATGGAGTCACAAAGCTTCAGGTTTGCTACCAAAGCTCTATCACACTGATAGGGAACTATTTCTACCTGAGCTACCAAGAGGAGAAGCAGTGTTTTGAGTTGGGAAGCTCAGCACTGCTTGAGTTAGAAGTTTGTTATTCTGTTTGTCCTTCTACATTCTACCCTCTACCCATCTCCACCAAGCTGTGGGGGGTGACCCTCCTGAGGGAGACTGGCCTCTAAGACTGTATCTCCCTACTCATCTTCTGTTTCCCTTTAGGTGTGATCAATGAGAAAGGCCAGACAGAGGTTAGAGGTCAGGTTATTGGTAGCTTTGGTCCTTTCCTGCCTCATCTTGGTTTTGGCAGGAGCTATGTCCCATAGCCTATGGCGGCACAGCTCCTGATGGAGCATTCCTTTCCCATGACCACAGACCCTGTCATGACCCAGACACACAGCTCCCCATCCGGCCATGTCTATGTACTGAGGTACTCCATTCCTGTCAGTTCCCTTCACTCTTATATTACAAACAGTTTCATTATTGAACTCCTCATTAAAAGGAATACTTCATGTTAGCTTTTTGTTCTGTCAAAACCAGACTAGTACTGGGGACACCTGGAGGGATGTAGCTCGGCTGACTGAGTAGTCACTTCCATCTGAAGAGCGAGATGAGGAAATATGGAGCAAATATGTGGGTACCAGGAGCAGGTGGCAAGACCTGCCTTCTGAGCACATCATCTGGCTTGCTTTGGCTTGTCTCCTTTAAGCCAAATGTGGCCCCAGTAAACCCAGAGGCTCTCACTTCTAGTCTCACCACTGACATATGGATCCCATGATTCTCTCTCTTACTTGCCTGCTAAGAATAGTGTGCCGCTCCCTGCAATATCCAAACTCCCATCTCATGCGAAGTTGTCTTAAATGCTAAAACAAACACTAACTGCACTGGTTTCCCCATCTGTTTCTTTAACAAATGGGGGCTTAAGCCCACGGGGACGCTGCATGGGTCAGGGAAACATCAAATGAACACTTGTGAATAAAAACAAATGTTTCCGAAGATCGCAAGATATTTCAAACAGAGCACTCCATTGGCCTGGCTGCCTCCCTTCCGATGCCTGCACAAGATCCCGATGACAGCATTATTTGCTTGAATTGGATTTGTTTCTCTGTATAGAAACAACACACAAGGAACCTGGCATAGGAAACAGCTACTGGGTCCTGTATGACTTTCCAGGACACCGAGCCAGACAGGAATGAGACAAGAGCTGGAAACCATACCAAGGGAACTCACTCTTGAGGATCCACATTGCTGCTTTTCTTTTACTGTGAAAAATACCAAGATCAGAGCCAGCTCAGCAGACAAAAGTGCTTTCTATAAAGCCCAACAGCCTGAGTTCAATCCCTGGGACCCACGTGGGGGAAGACCCATGTGGTGGAAGGTGAGAACAGATTCCTGCAGGCTACAATGTGTTATGGCACAGGCATGCCCCTTGCATCACAAAATAAATGCAAAGATTTTATACACACACACACACACACACACACACACACACACACACACACACACACACACGGACTTGAATTGTGACATCATAACACTGGGCCAGGAAGAAGAAGAGAAGACAGAAGAAGGTGAGGAGGAGGCAGCCCAGTGATTGACCCCATTGTTGGGGTCAATTTGATGCAGTTAGAGAGCCTGGATTACCCACCCTGAGTAGGTGTCCCTGACATGACTACATGAATGGGCTCCTTAATCTCTCCAACCCACTTCCATCACCACTGTTGACTTTCTCATCCAGCCCAGGAACTAGACTGTGTATCAGTGTGTCTTACTCCATTTCACACATCTCCAGAGCCTAATCATATGCCTGGGAGCACATATGCGTGGGAGCACTAATGGAGTCAATCTGTGAATGGATAAGAGATGAACTGATGAACAGAAAAATGAACAATAGATAACATTGTCTCTCCATCTCACAGACTATTTCATTCAGAGTGTGGGGAGGAGGTGATTCCCACCAGAAGGATCTTCTTTTTGGGGGGTATTGGGTCATTTGTCCTTACTTTTCTTGGGGGTTCCCCATCGTCTTCCTCCCTCCCTCTGCCTGTCCTGCATGCTGATCTTTGCTTTTACTTTGTATCTCTTGGTGACTATTCCTCGGGTTTTAGTCCTGCTATCAGGGAGGCCAACATCACTTTTCACCTAAAGGGAGGTGTGTTTTTAAAATAACAGGGCTGCTAGAAATAATGAAACTATTGTAATATAAAATATTAACTTATTCAACAATATATGGACTTTGTTGATGGGCTTATAATTTTATTTAAAAGTTATTTTCAAAAATGAAATTCTTTCTACCAAACAAATGTAATATGCATTTGGGTCCATGGAAGCAAAATAAAAATAGTTTGCTAAATCATTTATCTATGGAACAACACCACTAATGGAACAATGATGTTCAGGACATATTCATATATTTTAATTTTTTTTAGCTATAGCCATATCTAATATTACTGTGTCATGGGCTTTTCCTTAAAAGTGTATTTTAATATGGATTTATTTTTTAATCTTTTTGTTTTGTGAAATTAGATGTATTCTTCTTCAAAGTTATGTTTTGAAGCTTTTAGAAGAATTGTAGAGAGAAAAGTACTAAAGTTCTATTTCATTGTTTAAAAATGTAGACATCTTCAGTGGAGTCTTACTATAAATTGTAATAATATTTTAAATTGAGAAAATACTTCCTCCAAAGTTACTGAAAATGTCACAAGTTTAATGCAAGTTCTACTAGAGCCTACCTCAATTCTCTACTTTCACATGAAAATATGCAAATGCTTGTGCTAAACTCTTCCCACCTTTCACTTTCCCAGTGCTGCGATCAAAGCCATGGCCTCCTGCACGCCAAACAGCTCTTGCAGGCTAGCTCCAGTATTTTCTGAGATTCTCTTGTTTTACCTACTGATTGCTTGGAAAGTTTTTTTTTGTTTTTGTTTTTTTGTGTTCAGGAAACCTCTTCAGTAAATTGTCTCTAAATTATATGTGATCTCAAACCCCAAGTCAGTTTTATTCCAACTAGAAAGAATATAACTATCTAAATCAAAAGAGAAAGATTCTTCCTACCAGTCATTTCTAAGACTCTCCCACTGGCTATTCCTAAGACTCTGACACTGGTCATCCCTAAGATTCTCCCACAGTCATCCCTAAGATTCTCCCGCAGTCATCCCTAAGATTCTCCCATTCCAAAGAGCAGTTGTAAATCTGAACCCAAAATTTTCCAAAATGTTCTGAAATCTCAAAACTTAATTTGTTTTGTTTTCTCCCTTTCTATTGTAGGGATAAATCTCATAATTTTCCTGTTTTTGAGCCTTGTTATTATTTTTAAAATTGAACCACCTAAACATTTTAAAGGTTTTTTTGAACACAATATCCTTTGGAGATTCTGATTAAATATATATAACTGGTAAAAAAAAAAAAAAAAAAAAACAGGCAAAATTTACAAGTCATCAAGAGAGGTTCAAGGCCACTTGTAGGACTTCAGGGCAGTTTACAAAGTAGTTTTTCCAGTGTGAGAAGTTCTCAGGAACCCCACTGAGGGGAAGTAGAAGAGAGAAGAGCCCATAGCCATTAGCTTTAAAAGTATTCAGTGTCAGCTTGATAACAAAAATGTTGGGACTCATATAAAACGGGTGGGTATTTAAAACACTCTAGTTTGCATTTTAACTGATCTGACATCAAATTTAAGGAAGGAAGGTCTTAACCCCAAACAAATTCTAAGTCTGATTCTGCTCCAGGGAGTACTTATCCTCATAGTGATATTCCTTTTCCCATCAACCATGCTCCACCAAAACTGAGATGTATCATCACCACAGGAGCATAATTGTGGTGTGTTCAAGGCAGCATCTTGCTAAGCAGCCCAGGCTAGCCCTGAATTCCAGCTCCTTCTGCCTCAGCCTCCCCAGTGCTGGCATTACAGGCATGCAACATTATACCAGGCAAATGTAAATTTGAAAACAGGCCTGATGGTGCAGGCCTGTAACCCCAGCTACTTTGGAAGCTGAGGCAGGAGAATGTCAACCTGGACTACACTACAGAGTGGGTTTAAGGCCAGCCTGGGCCAATTAGTAAAGTAAAAAGAAGCAAAAGAGTTGAGAGCTAGAGCACCTGCCTAGCAGGTGTGAGGCCCTGGGTTCAATCCCAAGCAAGAAAACAAACAAAACTAATAATTTTATCTTCAATATTAATAAGCATTATTTTAAAATCATTTAATTATTATTATTAAATTACTTAAAAATAAAAATACTTTTAAAATCAATATAAAAATGAGTATAAAAATTATTATAAAAAATGAGTAAAGCCATAAGTTCTGATGTTTCACTTTGGTAATAAACTTCAAGAAATTACCCTTTGCCTCACTGACAAAATAACACGCTTTGAACTATTTGTAGTTTTTCTTCTGCCTCACGTGCTGACACATTAGCTGCAAATCATCTCTGTTTTATAGATACTAAGGAAACTTTGAATAAAAAATGTAATTTTGGGGAAATATGTACCATATAAATAATAAGTGAGTAATAAATAGGGCTGGAGAGGTGGCTTTGTGGCTGAACATTCACTGCTCCGCAGAGGACCCGGTTCGGTTCCAGCTACTGCATCTGTAGCTTCACCTCCAAGGTATCTGATACACTCTCTGGTCTCCATGGTAATTGTACGCATGTACACACTCACATAAGTTTTTTGCAAAAAAAATCTTTAAATTGTACGTAATATAGAAAAAGAGTCATGATTTTCAGAGGATTCTGTGAAACCTCCTTCTGTAAGATTTGTGAGAATTCTTCATCTGTGGGAGACTGTTTGAGGAACAATTGCTGTTTTTTTTTCCCTTTCACGTTTTTTTTTTTGTTGTTGTTGTTTGTTTGTTTGTTTTTCCTAGTGCTAGCGATTGAACTCAGAGCCTTGGACATGGCAAGCACACTTTCTACCAGTGAAGCTATGCCCCCAGCTTATTGTTTTTCACATTAGGCTGCTGGTATTTTGTTTGCAAATTTTGCCTTATGCTTCTAATGTGATCATTTGCCACAGTGGATGGTTAGTGCTAGTAGATATTTTGGGCAAGTTATATGTTCCTGGACCTAAGAAAGAGGAAAATTCAAAAATTATTTGTGAAGCATTCACTAATGACCTTTGGATATAATAACTGCTAAAAAATGTTATTTTGAATTAAAAATTTTAACAAATACTACAATAAGTTACCCTGGATCCAGGTTGTATGGTCACTGACAAGGTTGATATTGCGTGAACATTCAGACTCGTTGGTGCTCTGTGGAGGGAGACCTAGCCTACACTTTTGGAATGGACTGATATTTTTCCCCACATGGACCTAAGTGTCTTCACAGTTCATGCTATACTTCTCAGACCCTAACATTGGCCACTACCCAGGTAGATAGTAGGGAGGTGATTTCAGCATCTCACCCGAGAGGTGTGATTACCCCTAAACTCAGTAGGCATCATCAGTAAGGATCTCTTGAGAAGGTCAAGAGTATCAATTCCCTTACGCCTAGAACAATGGTGTAAAAGGGGGCTAGGTCAGCCTTGGAGGATGTCACCATGAGTTAACAGAACCCCATTTGCCAAAGGCACAGCTCCCTCTCCTTGGCATGACACCCTGGCAGGAGAGCAGAAGAACCAAGGGAGTATTGGTGTTGTATGGCAGTCTCAATCAGAACCTTGCCGAGAGGGGTGGAGAGCTCAGGAACACGAGAAGATAAACAAAAGGTTGCATGTCTGGGAGAACAGAGACCCGGAAGATTCTCAAGGGTCCCTCCACAGCAGAATAAAAAGGGGCACACAACTGTTGCGGGGGGGGGGGGGGGGGGGGGGCTGAGCAGCCAAGCTGCAGAGTTGCCTGCAAGCTGTCACAGAGCTGCAGGGTGCAGCTTTCATGAGTCTCCTCTAGGGCTGGTGTGGACTTTCCCACAATGCACCACCCCTCCCCCTTTACTGGAACCCCTCACCCATTCTCCTGTTACTAAGCCCAACAAAAACGCATTGGTTGACCAAGTTGGATTTTTGCACAGTCATTGTTTTGGTCTGTTGTGGGTTTCCTTTCTGGGATGAATAGAGTGTGTGTGTGTGTGTGTGTGTGTGTGTGTGTGTTGCATGTTCCCAGGAAAGACACTAGCACATAATAATTAGCCAGTTGCATAATTTAATGCAATCATGACTAATGATACTGTTAAAAATAACAATCAAAACAATATCTCAGACAAATGCTGAGCTGGCAGACAAGAAGAGAGAGACATACATATATCAGGGTTCCATACCCTGCCCCCCATACATCATATATTTGGAATTTGGCTTTTATTTTCATTCAGATACATTTCTAATTTTTCTCATCTTTTTCTAAGAGTTTTCCTGTGTGCCCATCCCTCAGCTTCTTTGAAATCTGTTCTATTCAGGGACAGGTAAGATAACCCATGTGATGGACGGTGCCTGCAGGGTAAATGTACATCTCAAGATCCTGGTTGCAGACCACACCCCAGGTGAAATCCAAGCACCTATAAAAGATTGTAAAGGTCTGTGAAGTACCTGGCTCACACCGACACTTCCTGAGTTACACATGAAACAAAAATAGAAGAAGCTTGCTATGGATGCTTGTTCCGAAAAATAAATGAAGTCTGGGTTTCTGGGGAGCACGGAGCTGCCATGATTGCCAGCTGCAGACCTCCAGGCACAGTTGGGGAAAACAACTCTACACTTAGACTTTCACCCACATTCATTTGGAGAATTCTTGTTTCCCACCCCAGGTTTTATCTTCACTTTGACCTTGGACCCCAGATTTCTGCCACAAACCTTACAATATACCCATTTCCTTCTCCATGCATGGTGCTCTCCTGGCCTGAGGGTCTCTTCCCATTCTTGATACCCAGCCTGTCTATCCGCAAGGAATGTAATTTCGGCGTTACCTTCCCCTGGAAACCTCTCCCCATCTGCGCCTCAATACACCCCATGCTTCTCCATCTTGGCACTGTATGATACCTTGACTCCCTCCTTAAACCTGTGGTCAACAGGGGGGGGGGGCGACACTGTGTTTCAGGTGCTACCACACCTACTACATAGCATATAAAGAGACTATGGAGTGAAGAAATGGACTCATTTAAATGGGGGAGGATCCCCAAAAGACCTCAAGGGGACACCTGGCTGACCTCTCAAGGTGGAGGGCAAAAATGGGAGCGACACATTTTC
Organism: Peromyscus californicus insignis; assembly: GCF_007827085.1. Classification (NCBI taxonomy): domain Eukaryota; kingdom Metazoa; phylum Chordata; class Mammalia; order Rodentia; family Cricetidae; genus Peromyscus; species Peromyscus californicus. The sequence goes on from NW_026294606.1 coordinate 102,898,490, forward strand.
TGTCAGTGAGATAGGGTACATTATCCTATTATCCCTCCTTGGGGACTTGAGAGGACATGCCTATTAGTAACCTCAGTTTATAGCTGGGCAAATGGGGGCAGAGAGGGGTTAAGGCCTCAGGTCAACCCAGGATCAGAGATGGATCTGAGATTGGCCGTTCTTTCCAAGTCCTGCTACCTTACATCTTTACCCCCCCCCCCACCTCTTATTTTTCAGTAGAATCCAAGAAATCCTCTCTCTAGATTAAGTCATCCTGGCTCCAAATATCTGGAGCAGCTCCCCCACCTCCACCCCTCCCTTCAGCATTTGAAATGTTTTTAAGGGTTTATTTCAAACACCTTTTACTTTGAAAGAACTGTTCAAAACTTTCATTTCACTTTGTCCGTGTTTTTTGGTATCCGCCTCCGACTTCTAAACAGGTTTTATTTCTTCTCTATTAGTGACTGCCACCCACTTGCTGTTTAGAGGGAGCTGGCTTTATTTTCCTAGCTTTCATCTATTGAGATGGGTGAGATGAGACCTTTGGTAGTGAACCTCGTCTCCAGCTTCCTCCCTCACTGCCCCTATTTTTTAATTCTTCCTGTCACTGTTGAGGATGGGATGAAGGAAGGGAAATTTGCAAGGTGTTGACATGTCCCTTGGAGAAGCTGTGCCTTTGATCCCATGTGTGGGGAAGGACAGGCGGGCAGAGGGTAGACATGAGCCTTGAACGGGATGGTGTCCTGCTTCACTGCAGCAGGTTCCTATGGTCTTCTCCATGGCATCCTTCTCTGGAAATCGAATCTTAAAGTGGCAACGCCTGGGGATGTGGGCAGTAACGCCATGGCTGAGTCCACACCTTGACACTCAGGTCCACCCATTTTTGGTGGATCTGCACACTCCATCCCTTATGGGATTAGAATGACATACCAATATATAAATACATGATTAGCTCATTCTGCCCTTGAATATCAAGTTTAACAAATGAAACATCCTCCATCCATCACATTACATGAAGCTATTTCTTTCTAGGGAGAGTATGTGTGGCCAGCTGCAAGGTTGAGTCGAGGGTTGTCTACAACTCTTTCCTTTGTTACGCACCTTTCCTCATACCTTTAAGAACAAAGTTCAAAATGCGGGTGTTCTGCCGGCCGAGTTGAAGCTTTGCCCCTAGTCTTCCCCTTCCACATAGTAAATCATACATGCCATGATGTGTTGTCATGTGTGCACGCACACAGAGGAGAACCTTCGATATTATTCCACAGGCACCAGCTACCTTTTTTTTTTTTTTTTTTTAAAGACAAGGTCTCTTGCTCATCTGGAACTCACCAAGCAGGCTACACTGGCTAGTTAGGGATCCTCCTGCCTCCATCTATCCAGCGATGAGATTACAAATACATGCCACCATGTCTGCCTTTATTACATAGGTTCTGGAGGTTGAACCTGGGTCCTGGAGCTGTATCTTGCTAGAGGACTCTCTCTTTAGCCCTAGATCTCATCCATTTGTTATCTAAAATCAGGCCTATACTCCATGGCTTCCCAGGCCAGAAATGCGGGGCACCAGGATGCTTCAGTCCAAGGAAGGAGACAAAAGGTCTAAAGTTCTTTTCCCATGATGACTCCAGAGCCAATCAACTCCATTGCAGGGAACATTTGAGCAGCTTAAGAAAATGGAGCTGCAGTGTATGCCACAGTGAGTCACACAGTAAACGACTTTATCCATATATTTTTACATGCAGGTGTTTACTGAAGAGAATCATTGGTCTGGTTCGAGGCCCCTGGTCTCTGCTGCACCTTCGAGGCTGGGCCCTCACTGGAGCTCTTCCTGGACATCCCGCTGCTGCCCTGTGTAGTGGCTCACCGTGTCACACTGCAGCTTCCATGAAGAGGTTTTTCTGCTTCTTCACCCCTTTCCCCCCTCTTTTCTCTTAAATTTTATTTTAAGGTGGGGAAGGAGATGGGTGGGATCGGGAGGCATGATGTGAAAGAAATAAAGAATAAATAAAAAAGAAAGAAAGAAAAGAAAATGGAGCTGAGTACAGTGCTAGAGGACCTTTGACGTGCTGGAATATCCTTTGTAAATATCACTCTGTTTGGAGCCAGGAAAGTCACTCAGTGAAGGCATATATGAGGAGAAGTGATGGAGCGGACAGACAGAGGGAAGAGCATGGAAACTGGTGTTGGTACACAGGAGGTGGGGTGGGGGTTAGGGAGACCAGCAATGTCCATACCAAGCAGGGCTGCATATCCTGATACCCCAGTTTTGACTCCCACAACTGCAGACAAAAGGCAAGGCTTAGAAGAGAATATCTCACCTGCTTCCCATTGGGAATAATGATGTCTTCCACATCCCAAGACCCCTGCAACCCAAGGGGATTGTGGGGCACCAGTATCCCAGAGCAGACGTGAGAGAGGAAACACGTGGAAGTCTGAGATGCTTCCGCCCTTTGCCTGTCTTCTTTTACAGGACCGACTCCCCCATTAGCGTGGCCCAGCCCCTCCCCCACCCATCCAGCTTCCCAGAGCACCTCCTGTTTGGCCAGAGGCCTCAAGAAGCCCCTTCCCAGGCTGAGCAAGGGCTTTAGCCCCACACTAATTAGTAATGCAATCCCACAAAGAGTGAAGCTGCCTGCCACCTCCCCTCACTCATAGTGATTTATGTTCAATTTGTACAAATGGAGAAAATGAGATTTCAAATTTCAATGCCATTTCTGCAATGAGGTGATTAAAAGAGAGAGAGGCATCGCCCAGCACCGTATAGAATATCGATCCCTGCGCTATTTTCCTTCGCAATAACCATTAGCTCAGTATTATTTGCAAACCTCAAATGTGAACCTGGAGATGTAATTTACATCTGTGCCTCACTTATTTGCTTTAACAAAACAACACAAAAGCTTTGGGTCTTTCAATCTATCCATATTGTCAATAAAATTAGCAGCTTGAAGGGGAAAAATTATATTCAAAACCATAACTTCCCATTAACTACTGCAAGACACAACTCTCTGTGGCAAAAGAAAGGGCTTCCTGGCTAAGCCCTCTCTGCTCTTTTCTTCTCCCCAGCCCCACCCACCAGTCCCTCCTTCTGGAGGTTAAGATTCAACGAGAAAATTTAAAGTGAGACATCTCTGCTTCTGGATGCGGATCAATATGGGGGCCATCGACGGGCTGATCTTAAGAAGGGTGCCCCTCACAGTGCCACATGCTGGCACATGCCTGACCTAGAGGTGCCAGGATAGATTTGCACACATAGGCCCGTGGAGCGCTGGGCACAGACTCTCTGTAAGCCTTCCCCAGTTGAAGGCTGGAAGGGAGGGGGAGCCAGGGCAAGGACTGGAAGAAAAGAAAAGGAGGAGGAAGAGGAGGGGGGAGAAGGAAGGAAGAGGAGAAGGAGAGGTAATCAAGCTATAAAGGCACAGGGCTATGTTCCTGTAATTCAAGTGGCAGTTCCTTAGCCCCTGACTCTTAACAAATAGGCAAGGCAGCTTGGCTTTCTCCTTCCTTGTCTCTGTGAACCTGTCAGCTGTCTCCCACTCCCCACCAGACCCTGGAAGGCAAGAACAAGAAAGGGGGGGCTCAAGCTAATGACCCATAATTGCCATGATAGGGGGAGAGGGGCCAGGCAGCTGTTTTACATTCCTGGTATGTATAGTATGCAAATATCGACAGAGGCTCAACACAGTTTTGCTACTGCGGATCTGGAGGGTAACCAAATTAGCCTTTGGCAGCCATGGTAATTGGGAGGTGCTGTTCCCATTAGGGGTCTTGCAAATTATGAAGAAAAATGGACTGAGGGCTTTGTCACAAATAATAATACCAAGAAGAAAAGGGCAGGCGGCTGTCTTTTCTTTTCTTCTGCTACTCCTCACCCTCCGCCTTTATTTTTTTTTTTAATTTCTGCATTGTGTTGTTAATACCTCCCCATTTAGTAATAAGAAAACAGTCTGAGATCCCCTGTTAGACACACAGGGTGCACGGACTTGATTGCAAGTATGTCCATGTGGGGACAGAATATGAATGCCATGTTTGCAGGGGGCTCCAGGGTCAGGAGCTTTGCTGATGCATCACAGAGCCCAGGGTCTTCAGCTTTGACATGTGTTGCTGAGCTGAGGCCCTTGCTAGTGCCCAGAGCTCAGAGCCATCAGAGGAGATTCAGAATAGATGGGGTAGGGACCACTTTCTATCCAGGGAGGATCTAGTCCCTCAGTCAAGTGGACCTCTCCTGGTCTCAGCTGTCCCTTGTCTTCAGTGTCACTCACAAAGAGTCTAAACTTCTAGAGAGTTCTGGTGTTTTAATAATTCAGATGCCAGCTTGGACCCCTCCAATCAAATACATTAAATCCCGAACTCAGGCAGAAAAGATTTGGAACTTTTGCCCTGGGTGGTCCCATGAGATGCCCTAATTCCACGTCCCAGGGAGCTAGGTGACCAGATGGGCCACTGAAATATCAGATGACACTGAAATGAGCTCAGCCCTTTGTGTGACATGGGTGAGTGAAGGGGACTGGTCATCTTAGGGCCAAGGTTATCCCAAATGAGAGCCACAGTGTCACTGGGGATGAAGCTGTAATATATATGCCCAGGAGGGATGGTGGGCTGATCATTCAAAAGCAGTCCCCCACTGAAAACAATCTATTTTCAATTTCCCTGGGTTTTAGCTTATATTTGTCCTGCCAGAATAATACCTTCACTGAAAAAGTGCTCTCTGGAAACAAGGACTTTCATTTATGGTTCCCCCAGTTACTCTGCAGTAGCTCAGACATTGCTTTGCGCTTTACTTTAGACTGCCTAAGAATGTGCAATGTGAAAACACAGAAAGCAACAGGAACTTGCCTGTGGATAGCTTGACAGTTACAGCCTTCGACATATGGCTTCAAAACCAAGCTGCACATTTCCCACAAGGAAACAAACAAAAATAGGATTTTATTCCCTAAGGTTTGAAGTATCCTCAGAGACATGGTTACAAAAGGATGCTACCAGTTAGCTCCTCTGAATGGTAGAGAAAGAACAAATGGCTAGTTGCATATATTTAGAAAATTAAAACACAAGGAAGACTAAACAAAAACAGATCGGGACACAGTAAAACCCAAAGAAGGGCTACATATATAAAAGAGAAGAGAAGGGTGCTTATATAATATCACTAATGGATATTCTTGGGATTCGATGGGTGAGTGGAGAAGGTATCAGTGAAGACACCAATCTGTTTTCTTTCTGTAATGTGTAAAGCCCCACCCCCACCCCCCCCCCAACCCCCCCCCACCCCCACCCCCCGTGCCCTGCTGGTGTGACTGAAGTGTAGGGTAGAGTACCTTCCAGGCTCCAGGTCTGTGAAGGGAACCCCGTGAGTGAGGGCTGCAAGGGAAACCCAAGTCAGCTGTAGCATTACAGAGATTCCCCTTTCAATGAAATGCCACCTACTTCACAATGGTGTTTAGTTTTGAACTATCTAGAGAGCCCTTAGACAACATGGCCAGCAAGGATGGCAGTGTCCAGGCTCCTGAGCTCGCCTTCATCTCATTTCTCTCGTTCCTTCTCGGAGCTCTGGCCACCCTAAGCATCTTTCAGTGTCTTGAACCCAAGACGCTTTCTCTCATCTCTTACTCACATAAAATACTCATCCCTCTGCCCATCAAGATGTCCCTACATCGCCCTGAGCACCTGTGTGTGACACACACCCTCAGGCTGGCTCACCTTTGTTCTCTTTTTCAGGTCTCTGTTTACATGCTATTTCCTCTGGCAGCCTTCTAAGTCTGACCTCTAGGGTCCCCTCCTACATGCTCACAAAGCGCCCACTGTCAGAAAATTCTCACCCATCTAATCACATTTCCAAGGCTGTGAGCGCAGGAGCAGCAGGGGACACCTCTCCTTCAATCACCACTGTGTCTCTACTTGCCACCACAGTGCCTGGCACATCGTCGCTAAGCCATAAACATGTGGTGAACGAACACCATCTGGCGATCCAAAATTTAACTGAGTGCCTTCAGTGTGTTAACCGTACAACCCTCCCTCAAAACTGTTTTCCACTGGGGTATTTTGCTCACAACCCAGTGATTCCTTACCATGTAGACTACTAGGTATTCCAAATACCAAGTCATCTGGATAGTATTTATTTCATGGGCTTTCGGGATACAATTTGCATCACTCAGAATTTTCCTCATTTCAGACTACAGCTCTTCCTTATTTTCTTCCGTCCAGAAAATGGAATTTGTTTTCATCTTCAAATATTGCAGAGATACATACTTCAACATGCTGTGGTCAGCTCTGCACACTTCAGGATCTCAGGCTTTCCCCGTATAATTCAGAGTAAGGCCGCTTCTACTCACACAAGGAATTCACAAATAAACACCGAGGTAAATCCCTTCCACCGTAAGCTCCATTCAGTTCAGGTTACTAAGAATTCATATCTTGGGTATATATGTTTTAGGGCATAAAAAACTGCTTGGAAAAATAAGCTTGTAAAATGACATCAATAGCAGAAATGAAATGATGAGAAATGGTACTAGAATTGGGTTTGGTAGAAGAATGGTGTTTTTCGAGCTGAAATAGCTTGCTATTTAGACACAGCAAAGCGTTGACCTTGAGGAAATGGGAAGAGACTGTGAATAGGAACAGGGGCTAGAGTACAGGATTCTTGAGGAGAGGTTTATAAAAAGTTTAGTTTGAAAAAAAAAATCGTCATAGAGAGAGCCTTGTCTATCAAAGAGTTTGGTCAAAGGCTGGTAGTGTGGATGTGGCATTGGGGGCGGGGCAGTCCCTCAACTGTCTCCTGGGAGACATTTGAACAACCCTGGGAGGACTTTAGTTCAGATCTTATTGCAGAAATGGTCTGATCAGATCACATTTTTTTTCATATCCATGTGACTGCATCATCCCCTCCCACTTGGTCTGAACTTGGCCATGTGATTTGCTTTGGCCAATGGGACTTGACTTAGCAGGCAGGCAGGGCACACAGGTGGGAAAAGCACTTGTCTGGTGGACTTTGCTTTCTTGCTGCTTGTTGGGAATCCTTCCAACAACATAAAACGAAACACAACAAAGCAAAACCAAAACCCACGCTGTCTGGCATTTCTTAAAGTGAGAACTCACACGGAGGGAGAAGGAGGGGAGGTAGTGTTTGGCTGTATCCTAGCTGGCTCAGCTGAAGTCCCAGACATGGATGTGAGTGAGCTCACCAACACAAGGTAGAACCAAGATCAGCTACCTCAACTAAGTTCAGCTAAGATCATCCACCTAAAGAATAGTGAACCAATTATATCATTTTTAAATTTTAAACTTCCAATTTGGGGGACTTCATTATCTGGAGATAAAGAATTGTTACAAGTTCCCCAGAAGAGGAGGCTAGAAAAACTGAGGGAAAGCTGAAGTACCTCCGCTACCCTTGGAGGCTATCAGTTCCCAGCTGTAAGTCTGTTGGAGCAGGCAGAAGGCAGCAGTTAGGAGGAGCAGGAAAGATGCAGGGATATCCCACTGTAGTGATGAGAGGAGGGAGATGGACCAGTGCTGGTTGGAGTGGGGCTGGCGGGGTTGGGAGGAAGGCAGAAGAATGGAAAGAATAACAGAACTCCTAGTGAAAGATTGCCACAGCCAGTGGCAGGCTAGTGCCAGGCCAGCACCAGGCCAAAGTGGGAAGGCCACAGGGTAAAGAGACAAGGTGCTGGTATTGACATGGTTAGAGACAGATGCAAACCTCAGTACAATGCAAGAGGCAGTGTGGGTGAGGGTGGCATCTTGACGCAAGGTTCTCCATTCTAGGCAGTTGACTACAAAGTAGGGATGCATGGAATGCCTAGAGAATAAACCCACATGACAAGACAGACAGAACCCAGCAAAAGTGGTCGGCCAGCCTTCGCGCTGCTTCTGTTTTAACCTGCATCACCTCATCCTGGTTGAAGCTGTCTTGTCACACAGCCAAGGCAGGGCAGTGACTAAGTATCTGGTTTAGAACTACTTTCCAACTCACGAGTCCAGGCAACTGACTCCCAGCTTCCTCATCTGCTATCACGAGGATTAAAGAGAATCACACCAGTATTTAGCACAGTAGCTGATAGTACTCCTAAAAGTATTAGTTTGGGTTCACTTGTTTCTTATTGGGACAGGGTGTCACTCTGTAGCCCAGGCTGTCCTCAAAACTCATATTCCTTTGCTTCAACCTCTTGAGTGCTGAGATTCTAAGCACATGATACCGTGCCCAGCCAATTACTATTTTCAGTATTTAGTCATCCACATTTTCTTGTTTCTAAGATGTTCAAGTTTCTTGGATAATCAAGGATGACTTCACTATTTGAATATCAATACCTTTCTTGGTATCTAAACTATATTAATTAAGGAAAATGGCCTCTTGATCCCTGCATTTAAATCAGAGTGAGAGAAGACAGTTTTGTGCCTTCCTTATGTTTGAGATTCTAATTTATTCCTGATAAAAATCTATATGAACATTCAACTATATCCGATCTTTACGTCTACGTCTATCCCATCTGGCTAGCAAGTTCTCATTAAGATATGATTTAAGAACTGAAGTTCATTAAAAAGATCATTTTATGACAAAGTGACATGCATAACATAGGGATGATTCCCTATCTTCCTTCTCTCATCCCATTTAGGGCTCTTTCCATCTGTGTCCAGCATAATTTATAAAAGTACTGCGATTTGCCTGGAATAATTCAGCAATTAATATCATATGCTCTTGTTACTCAATACATCCAGTTCAAACTGCAGCAAATATCACTGCTAGAAATTCCCATCTATAACTTATGTTACTTTAAATAGTACTGCCTTGGCATTTTTTCTTCAATATTCAATTATAAAGGGAAATATTCATATATAATTTTTAGGCTTATAATAATAGATATCTACAACTGGTCAGGATACAGAGACTATGGAGTACTCAGCTCTAAGTGGGACATCTATATCATGCATGTCCCCAAGGCTCAGGGATCATCATGGAAGAGGAGGCAGAAAGATTTTAAGGGCAGGACGTAGTGGATGTCTGCAGTGAAATAACACATGCTAGACATGACTAGAGCACTGCACACGTGAGCTCACAATAGCTGTGACACATGTACAAGACCTGAGCAAGATCAAGCCAGACAGAATCCCAACACGGACAGGGGATGGAGTCATGGAGTCCCACCCTAACCCCAGTGAGGAGCGACTGCCAATTGATTTCTGTTGAGGAGGGAAAGTCAGTTGACTTCAGGGATGTGGCCCCGATAGGTGGATGGTCCTGTAGCTAAGCACAACCAGCACTAAATGGACTCAGTGGGTTGTAAAACAGAGCACACGGATTAGGAAGGGAAAAGTGATGGAGAGGCGTAGGTGGAATAAATGGAAGGGAGAGGAGAAGGGGTAGATTTGATCAGAACACATTCTATGCATATGTGAAATTCTCAATTAATAAAAATATATAAACCAAAAACTAAATATTAAGAAAATAAGCAACCCAATTTAAATGTCTCCCTTGAGATATTTTTCAATTTAATTTAATTTTTTTCTAGAGAATTTCATATACATATACAATGAAATATGATTATATCTACCCCCTACTTTTCCCTCCAATTCTCCCTGTATTTCCCCATTACACATCCTTCCAAGCTTCATATCCTTTTTTGTTGCTATAACTGACTTAGTCCAGTTAATGCTGCTCATACATGCATGGATATAGGGACATCCACTGGGCACTGGACACCTATCAGTGGGCCAGTGGGCACACCCTCAAAAAAAGAATGATTTTCCTCCACAGCCACTGTCTATTGACAATAGCTTCTCAGTATGGGGTGGGGTTTGGAGATTATCTACCCCACCTATGTTGCAGTTACTGAAATACTTAAGGAAGAGTACCATGGTGCCTTTATATTTTGCCTCTAACAGCTACCTTAATGGAAATACTAGCAACAGGCAAACTAAGAATTTTATCAAGAACCCTACTGCAGCTCAGAATGGAAGAATTCCATCTGCTGCCTCTAAGCACTGAGAACTCCAGCTTAAGAATCGTCTTATTAACTGCAGTACCCCACAAGCGTATTTTTTAAAGACAGGAAAACTTTAATATCACGGCTTTGTGAACTTTTGCCCAATACCTGTTGTAAAACTTTTTCGGCATGTAGGACAATTTTTCTAATTGTTCACATTAGTGAAATTTGTATTTTGTTTCAAGCAATGGAGAAATTCATTTCAACATATATATGACACGTCTGAAATAAAATTTGATTTGGGGTCCAGCCATCTAGCTCAGTGGGTAAAGGTGCTCGCACAGGCTTGACAACCCAGGTCCAGTATCTGGAGACCATGTTGAAGCACAGGAGAGAAAGACTGCACAAAGTTGTCCTCTGACCTCAATATATGCACCCCCACACTAATGACACACAGCAGTCCAAAAAACTGAATTGATCTGTTACATAGTTTTACCTTCATTGATGCAAGTCCCATTTAACAAATAATAAAAATAGAAAATAAGAAAATAAAAACCACCTGTCTATCAAAACTATAGAGGAGGCAGTTAGCTGATATTTCTTTGAATGAATATATCACAAAAGGTAAGCTTTTTTTTTTTTGGCATGACTAATATCCATGTCTTTATTCTTCCGCATGAGTTTTTATATATGGTCAAAGTCTGGTAAATTTTATACAAAGTTCCTATAATACAAAGCAGTTCTACTCTGGGGAAAATATCATTAAAATATTCTTTTGCAATCTGATTTCTAAGCAAATAAAATTTCTCAGTTAAAATAAAGCTGAGTTCTGTTGTGATAACAAATAAACCCCCAAATCTGTGTTTGTGCTTACAGGGGTAGCACTGAGTACTGATAGCAGGAATGCAGGCATACACAATATATTATATAATATTATATATATATATATATAAAAAATACATGCACTTATAGAGGGGTGAAAACAGGTTTATAGATACATGTGCTTATAGATAGTGATATGGATAAGAATGAAACTTGTTTGTTCTACATCCATGGTTTTCACCTAGAGGCAAAATTGCATTTGACAATGTCTGGAGATACTTTTGATTTTCACAGCTAGAGGTAAGGGGAGGAGTTTGCTTCTGGCACCTAGGGGGTAAAGGTCAGAAATGCTGCTAAGCATCCAATAATACATAAAACAGACCCCCCACCATCATGGATTATTGTCTGTAGTGCTGAGGTTGAGAATCTGGTCGACCAGATGGCCCAGGAAATGCCAATTGCCCATTGTGTCTACAGAGTTCCTTTGAGCAAAACAGCTAGACACAAATGCTTTCTCTCAGCTAGCATTTTGGCTTCTTTGCTTCCTTTATTGATAGTTCCCAACCCTGTAGATCTTACTTTAACCTCCTTGCCTACCATCTATCCATTGCCCATAAGCTCTCAATGTCTGGCTGGCCATCCATTACCTGAAACTTGCTCAAAGTGAAGTTCATTGTCATCCCCGACTCCCTATACCTACTTTCTTTCTGTCTTCTCTAACACCACTGACTGGTTTTTCTTTCCAGTCACCCAAGGCAGAAACTTTAAATGGATCACTTTCAGCTCCTCCACCCACTCCACAATACCACGTGCTATCCAATTATGGAGTTTTTAGGTCTAACGAGACTCGGAAATTTGAAATCTCTCTCCATCTTCTTGTTCTACTTTTGGGTCAAGATATTTTTATTGCAATTCACATATACTACTAATAATGTATAAATTGTTATTGCCCAGTCCCTCTCTGTGCCAGTCTACCCTTCATACCACTGCTATGAAAGCTGTATGGCAGAACAGAACAAGAGAAGGACTGGGATTAGGCAGGCTTATGTGAAAACTAGGGTCTTCCTCCATAACATGGGGACTATACCTTAACTTCTCTAAGCTACAAGTGTGACGTGGAGCTGAAAGCCTCTCCCTTATAAAATGGTTGTAAGGATTAAATGTTATACTAAATTTCCTGCTGCCACAGGGGCTCAGTAAGTCTTCCCACTATTTGTTGCCATTATTGGAATACCTTTAAAGTTGCCCTCAACTACATCAGTATAGAAGGATTAAGCTTTCATCGGCAAATGTGTTCAACTTTTCTTAATCTGCTTCTCAGGAACCACTGACTAGAAATTGTATTTGGTTACCAACCAGAGGAGCCTTATTTCCTTTTGTTGCCTCTCTTACCTGACTACCTAGTAGATGCTTAATAAATGCTCACGAAACAAGTGAATAATAAAATAAAATATTAAAGATCTTCAAAATAAACTAAACATTATAATAAAAGAAAAATGTTTTAGTGTGTGTTTAAGTTGGAACTCTTCCAGGTTTTAAGGGCCTCCCAGTTGAACAAAGCCTCTCTTCTTGAAGTCTCACTATAACCACCCCTGTCCCTAGAGCCAAGCCCTTCTCTCTGCTCTAGCTCTCCTGCCTCCCAAGTCCCCAATTGTTCTAGAGCTTTCAGTCCAGTCTGGTTCAAATAGACAGTATACCCTTTTCTTGCCAGGCTCCTATAGGGTTCACCGTTACTAACATTGCCCCCACCCACTACACACATCTGACATAGACAGATTTAGATTTGTAAACATCAGTTGAATTGACAAAAATTTCCCTATTTATTTCTAGAAACTTCTGTGACTACATGCCCAGCCACTTGTTCCACTTGTACACATAGCCTTCCATGTTCTGTGATATAATCTGCTGAGGTAAAGCCTTGTGCCTAGGAAAGCAGCATCCCAGTCTCGAGATTATTGGAGGAAAACAAAACCTTATCCAGCAGAAAGGGAAGCACTAAAGTCAGTAACAACCAGATGGAGCTGAAAATTGAGCAGAGTGACCACCTTTAGGAAGGCTAGCAGTTTAATGAGAATGGGGCTGGCTACCATGTTGGGGATGGATAGGTTCATGTGGTCCTCAGCTCCAGCAGCATAGCACATCACCTCTGACCCCTCAGAGTCAACCTGCTCCTTTGTTCAAAATCCCTCCCTCCATTCTGCCCAGGCAAATGCCTTACCATGGCAAAGACAAGGGACTGAGAAGTCATTGTTTGCACATTTGTGATGGACTGAGGAGTCGGTGCCCACTACACAGTGAATAACTTCACAAAAATATTAAATACATTCATAATGATATAAACATAGCATAACAGCCTCTCTGTGTCACCTGACACCCAGTTCTGAGACCTCAGGGGGGCCTGAAAGAGAGGATTAAGAACAAGTTGAATCAAGTGCATTCAGGACTTTGGGATCCACCTGGCTTTTGCAAATGGTCAGAATGCCTCCCTCTTTCTCACCTTGGACTGCTCTTCTGGAAAGCTGCAGACTTTCTCTAGCTCACCCTTGGTCTGCGTGCCTTCCTCCCAGAGCCTCCCTTGGGGCCTCTTGAAGCTGGCAGCCAAAGTCACTTCCCGGTAGGTGTAGTTGGCATGCCTGCAAGTGTACTTAAACCTTGTGTCTGATCAAGTTATGTGTATTGGATCTGAAACCAGTTAGTCAATTCGCTCAGGTCCCTAAGTGGCGATTTGTGGTAATGTCTACATCAATATGAACGGAGCGGTTTGCTGGCTGGTTTACGTAAAGCAAATGGCTACAGGAACAGAGGGGCAGCCTCCAGTGTTCTCTTTGCTAATGAAGAAATGATTAGAAAAGAAAGGAAACAGAAACAAAAAACGGGCATCTGTATCTGCATAAATACTTAGGTCCATTTTCTAAATAATATCAACTGACCTCTTTTCTCCCATGTTGCATTTCTTCCTTCCCAAAGACTATTTTTATTTATGCTTATAGAACCATTGATCTTATGCACCGATTCTGTGTCTATTAATCCACCCAAATCCAAGACCACATGGTTTTAAAGAGGGAAACTGGGATGCTAGCTAAAAACTCTGCTTGGAGTCTTCAGGAATGACTCAAATGAGAAAAAAAATATAGTGTTGAATACCATCTGTCATTATTCCTTTTTAATAAACATTTCCTATGTTGCCTAAGCAGGAAAAGAAAGAGGCAGTCTACAAGGGAATTTATTTAGTGTGTGTCTGCACAGTGGCTGTATCTCTTTACTACTGCACAGTATATTGTTTCTAATAATTGTGATGGATTGATACTTATGACTGGCTGGCAGAATTCCTTTAGCATGTTAAAATATTGCCTTTTATTCCGGGGTCTAATGCATAACCTGATGCTTCAGTTGGCTTCCAAATGTAATAAACAAACTTGAAAAGCAAGTATACCACCAGAAAAGGAAGGCACTGAGATAGGTTCCTCTTTCAATCGCTGCCCTCTACCAGCCAAGCAAACCACTTAGTGAGCCTACGCAGTAGCCCTGTCACACAGTCAAGTCTTCTAGGCGTGAGATACAAAGAAGGAATAGAAGCATGTAAAACACACTATGATCATCTTAGAAAAAAAAAGACTTCTGCTAAAATGGTGCATGAAATTCAACTGGTTCTGGCTGGTTGGTATATCCAGGGAGCCAAAAAAATTCCTAGCCTGTACCTGCAAAGGGTTTCCTTAAGTCTCCCTTCTGTCTTCAACTATTCACAACAAATTTAGTCCTCCCTTGAACTTCCACCTCTTACATCAATGCTCTGGTCCCTAAGATCTTCTGGAAATTTTCCTCTGAAAAGATAAGACCACTGCCTCTCACCCAGAAACTGTGCCCTGGCCCCTGACCAAAGGCAAGCAGAAGAGCTTAACAGCCAAGTCACTGCCCAGGGAACAAACACCCCATTTTTCCTTTCCCCCTCATCAAGCTTCATACTACAGGTCCCGTGAATTCTTTACTTAGCATTGTTTTCCTGCGTTTTCTTCTCCATTCCTTCCCATTGTTGGTTACATCACTTTCTATCACGGCCGTGCTGCAGAAACACAGGGCGCGATTTATGGAGCCTTAACATAAATATGATGCCAGACAGAAAGAGAGCGACATATTAGTTTAGAATTTGCAGACTCTCGCACACGGAGCACACATTGCTGATTTATGAAACTGAGATGGCCTGTAAATCCTGCAGGAAGGCACTGCATCCATAAACCCCCCAAGAGCTAGGCACAGAGCCCCCCTGAGCACAGTATCCTACTTGGAAACCCTTGGGCCCTAAACACAAAGGCACAATAAATGCTTAGCCTTTCATTTTTCTCAGGAACATACCCTTTAAAAATAGCTCCACCTGATATAGGAAGGTTTGATCTACATCCTGGTGAGGGGCTTGGAAAGAGGATTGGTCAGTTATCTGCCTCTTTGCTCTCACAGACAAGCCCTCCCCTTCCCTCTGCAGATCTCGACTCCAAGAGCTATCCTGTGTAAAGGACACTTCCTAAGAGCTCCCTTGCTAGCAGCTTCTGGTTGGGCTTGCGATACAACAGGAGGGTACCGGCAGGTGCTCTTAGGGTGGGAGGTAAATTCAGGTTGGTCATTTCCATCCTTCCTCAGCTCCTGTATCTCTGCTTGGGCAACTCCACCAGAAGCTACGGCTTCTCCTCCGCAATCCCTGATCGACAAGCAGCCTAACTGTATCCACTTCCATTTCCTCCAAGCAGACTGGCCTCTGGCCTTTGCCAGCCTCTTGTTCTCTCAGCATCTTGGGAGTCAGGCCTGACATAAATTACTTCTCACGTAAAGCACATAGGCTTTCTTTTCCTGCATGGGACCAGCCTACCTTCTCCAGCTGATCCCACAGAACAGAAACACAAATCTGCCCCCCCCCCCCAGCTCTGTCCAGTCCTCAGCCTCTTAGATCCAGCTGATAAATTCATTGCCTCTATGATTTTATATCTGTGCAATATGAAGAATGGCATGGATGCTGTAGAGATGGCTCAGCAGTTAAGATTGTTTGTTGTTCTTACAGAGGACCTGTGTTCAGTTCTTAGCACCTATATGATGCTTTACGACTGGCTGTACCCACAGTTTCAGAGGACCTGATGCCTTCTGCCTCCTCAGGTAATACACATTCATGCAGGCCAAATACTTGTACACATAAAGTAAAAATAAGTGAATCTTTTGTAAAAGGAGTATCATGGATTATACTTTCTGGTATTGGTATAAATATTGAGTTGTGATACCCCCCCCCCTTGTTCATTCTGTCTCCTAAGGTTTGGATCACCTTTTAAGAGTATATTAGAAGTGGCAGCTACTGTACCTACACCCACTAAATTTTTAAGATCATACGTAAAGGATAGGGATCTCACAATGTAAGAAATGACCATCTTCAAGTTAATTCATGTGACTGGAGGTCTGATCATTATTGATCACTTTTAGGAGACACTGACTGAGGGGGGAGCAGGGAGCACTGTGGAATGCTGGGTATGTTCAATATTTTGGTATGCATTTGGTTATAAGTATATAAAGTATTAGTAAACATTAACCTGGATTCTTCATACTCAAGACTTGTGCTGTTTACTATGCTTGCAAAAGGTTAATTTAAAAATAAAAGCAAAAATGGAGGCCAGAAAGTTGGCTCAACAGTTAAGAGCACTTGATATTCTTGCAGAGGACCTGGGTTCGATTCCTAGCACCCACATGGTGGCTCACACTCATCCATAACTCTAGTTCCAGGGGATTCAATGCCTCTTTCTTACTTCCAGAGGTACCAGGCATGTATATGATGCATAGACATAGATGCAAGAAAAACATACACACACATAAAATATAAATAAATATTAAAAAAATAAAAGTAAAGACAACTGATTTATAAAAGACCTGGAGTCTTGAGCCTGATATGTTAAAGAGAGTTTCCTTTATGGAAGAATGGTGGCTAGAGCATTTGTTTGTTTGCTGGTTTGTTTGTTTGGTGGTGTTGAGGATTGAACTCTGGGCTCCATGCTTGGAAAGCAAGCACTCCATCAACTAAACCATATCTGCAGCCTAGAGTATCTTTTAAAGGCTTAGCCCATACTTAGAATCCAGTGGTACATAGGGACCCTGCTGAAGACAATCAGTTCCCAGAATCCAGTGGTACATAGGGACCCTGCTGAAGACAATCAGTTCCCAGAATCCAGTGGTACATAGGGACCCTGCTGAAGACAATCAGTTCCCAGAATCCAGTGGTACATAGGGACCCTGCTGAAGACAATCAGTTCCCAGAATCCGATGGTACATAGGGACCCTGCTGAAGACAATCAGTTCCCACCATTTTCAATAGCTGGAGAATGAGTTCTGATGTGGGAGTTGGATCTGCACGGTGCTGGAAGATTCCATTACAGGGTGAATACACGAACTAAAAAGTGGGTACCAAAGTCACCCCTAATAACATCCTATTTCTCCCAAAACATATGAGCTACGTGTTTATAACCTGAAGCTGGGGCTGGGGTCATGACTGAACTATAAAACTAATTTATTGAAAGAATTATTTCTTCTGGCATTCTAACAAGAACATCAAGCCTGCAAATAGCATGTAGCTAAAGATAATCGAAGGCCTGCGGGGGAAACTGAGAGGGACCTTCTCAGTCCCTCATACCCATGACCTTTTCTGTTGGGTCACAGCCAAGAAAGAAAAACCAGAGCTACAGGCACGTCCATCCAAGCGACATTTCCTTGAGTGCCACCATGCCAGAGAGACAGGCACCTCCCTGTGGGTTGCAAATGAGTTTGCAGGACGGGGCATGAGTTAATTAACACGCTGGGTTTGGGGAAGTTGGTGACAAGCTGCCACTTTGCATTTGGCGGTTCCCTTTCCGAACAGGTGGCAACTGACTGACAGGCATGCTCTGACGTGGAGGGAGACATCTGTGGTTTTCAAACTACAGAATATTGGAGGTTTCCAAGTCACACTTCGGGAAAACAGCTGAACTGCCTTTGAGTTCTTCCTGTTACGGTACAAATGTGTCCCTGAGAGACAAACACACAGAGGTATAGCTTCCCTCCAGGACTGACTGAAACAAATTTGCAAAACCCCAGACAGGAACTTCATAAATGGAGGCTGCATTCTAACACCTCAGCAATTAAGAGAAGAAAACACAGAAGCAGGAAAAACAGACACAGGCTTATCACAAAAATGTACTTTAAATCAAATTGGCAATTTTTTTTGTTCCCTAGAGAAGTGCGCACACACACACACACACACACACACACACACACACACACACAAACACACACACACCCCACAATTTAGGTTTCTGGAATGGATCTGTTTCAGCATGAAATAAACCAACTGACTCAAAAGAAAAGCTATTCCTACAATCATAGAAAAAAAAATAGTTCATACAGACACTCTGTAACTCTAGGACATTTCATTAGCAGCTCCCTGCCCCAACCCTGTCCCTGAAACATACGGTGGGTGCTTATGATTTATGAGTCACCATCAATAATCAAAGCCATCGCTGGATTGAAACTGACAATCAGACTAGGTATCTAAATTAAACAGGAATATGAGTCTCTTTTGAAGGCTCCATCATACACAAAGAATTCCAGAAGAGATACCATGACATTTATTGAGAATACCTCAGAGCAGGGCTCAAACTGTGAACAGAATGGAAAAATGTCTCAAAGAGCTCTCAAAATTAATTAGAAAAATTAGAAGACGCTTGCAAGGAAAGCCACCGTGGGGTTGGGGGAGATGGATGCTCCAACGGTCAGCCTCATTTTGTTTGGATGCCAGTGCCAGAGTGAGGAGATGGAAGAGAGGACCAGGGGCTACTGCCACCTAGGAAGGGACTCTGAGGGGAGGTTTCCTTGTTATTATACGGGACTGAAGAGAGAAATGAAGAGCCATTTGATTTCTTTGAAAAGCTGGGCCTCCCTAAAGTAGCTTTTTCTGACTCTTTGCAGGCGAAGGCAAACTCAACCGAAAAATGGTGAAAGAATTTTAAAGTCCCTGCTTGGATATAAAAGGGCCAGAGATTAAGAAACCTACAGTTAGTTCTTTTGAATATAAATAGAAACTTCTAAAAGGCCATTAAGGAGAGGAGTTTGGAGGTTCACATTCGCCCCTTGGTTTCCTTTGAAGTCTTGTGTCCTCTGCCAGACAGACTTGCCAGGCAACATTATGTTGCTGACTCTGGAACATCTAATGACTAAGGGGATTGGTTAAAAATATGGAAAGCTTGCCATGACTAGATTCTCTTTTGAAGAAGTCCTCATGCTTTCTTTACAACTTAGAGCCCGAATCATTGACCAAAAACTCAGAGATGAACCCTGGTCACAAGGCAACCATAGATATGGGGCAATAGCCCATGAAGTGGCTTGGCCCAAGAAGCTTCACGTAGACTGTATAGTACAGTAACACTAGTTAGTGACCATTTAGGTCCTTCGGGCCTGCCATGTAGGTGCTGAGAACCATGCAGGCCACAAGGAGCAGAAAGCACATGGTACCCTGAGTCCTCAAGGGCAAGAGGGGAAAAGTATGGAGATGTGAGGCTGTAGGGGAGTCAGAGCAGATGCTTAGAAAGAGGCCAGAGAGCCTATTAGATACCCAGGCTTGAACTCGGTGGACCACATGTTAGAACAAAAATGAAAGGATCACTTGATCATGCCATGAGATAAGGATGGCTGCTAGCCCACTACAGCTACTTGACGTCCCTGTGACATTTTATTTGATGTCTGCTTGTGCACTGATAAGAATCTTCTCATTTCTCTGGTTACTGTGGAAATAGATTCCATCAAGGGAGAGAACTCAGAGCATCTTCTTGTCACCTGAAAGCAACTTTGTGACACAAAGCGACAAAGTTGTAGTCACCATGAGGAGCCCTGTCCATGATGCCTTCACTGCTGTACCATGGGGCCTCAGAGCAGGATGATCAAGCCCATTGTGTGTGTTTACTCCGAACGTTCAGCTCCCTTTCCAGATTTCCCAAGGGGTGGTGCAGACACCTTTAACCTGTGACCTGCAGGCGACCTGTGTCACAAGACAGCCATGAGTTTGGTGCAACAAAAAAATTATAAATTTTCCTGAAAGCATCTTCATATTCTATCTTGCGAACCTTTCAGCTTTGAGTGTTTTGTTTTTCTTTTTGCAATTAAATCATGGAGCTTTCAAGCATACACTTTGTAGATGACAACTCCATGTCCTGATGTCAAGAGGTTGGATACCTCTGCTGCACAGAGCTAGACGATGTACCCCTGGAATGGGAGCTGGCATTCAAGCAGAGTGCCTGTGGCCTGGGGACCATCACAGTTTCAGCTGCAGAATATTCGTAGCCGTGGTGATGAGTTAGTGGCTCTTGTCCTACCTGTACTTAGTTGATGTATGTCACCCTCTGGGGTCTATGTGTCTCAGTCACCAAAGTCAACAGCACTAGCAGTACAAGGTAAGCCTGGAGGGACTATTGTCCCTGAGGATCTCTATGGCCTTATGGCTACAGGTTTCCTTCAGGTCAAGACGTCACTATGCACATACACAGGCTCAGTATGAGCAATGCCATGTGAATCCTGTCTGTAGAATGCAGGTGGCTACACACATCTGCTTTTTGGTGGTGGTGGCTTCACAGTGGCCCCCTAGGCCACACATTCATTCTGCTCCAGTTCCTAAACAGGCTCCTGGGGCTTAAGATCAATGTGTCTTTTAGAGTGTTGGGATTTAACTGGGTGCACAGTTTCCTGAATGGGAATATGGGAAGCCATAGAAAGAGATTCTGTCCTTGATAATTAAAGATATCGAATGTATAAACTTACAACTACACAAAAAAAAACATCAGAAAAAAGTAAGAAGGAGGGTAGAAGTGTCCTCCTTTTGGGAAATGTAACCAACTGAATTGCCCAGTTTGAGACCAGTGTCAATGAATACATAACTTGCATTTCTTCGTAATGCTTTTGACACATTTCTTTGAAAAGTCAAATAAAAAATCCCAGTGGAACAAAGTATGGTTTATGTTCTCCAGAGGAATAAATGAAGGTGACAGTTGTTCATTTTTTCAGGAAGAGGAGGAGGAGGAGGAAGAGGAAGAAGAAGAGGAAGAAGAGGAAGAAGAAGAAGAAGAAGAAGAAGAAGAAGAAGAAGAAGAAGAAGAAGAAGAAGAAGAAGAAGAAGAACCCTTCTCTGCTGTGGAAACTGATTTTATTCTAGAGACAACAATGAACGGAGTCTATAGGAAAATATGCTTATTGTCTGAGTCAGTGGCAGAATTAATAAAAGTCTGATGAATAAATAAACAGAATGGAAAAAGCTGCTATGGTTTTCATAGCCAGCCTCTAATCATTTCTCATGTTACCCTCTCCTTCAGGTTGGTGCCCACCTTGACACCTCTGCCCACTCCCTCACTTTGGAAGGAAAGTCCTGTCTTAATCCCAACGTTTCATTTTAATAGTAATAGAGTAAACAATGGCAGATGACAAAATGAAGTAGACTAAAATGGAAGAATCCCCGTGAGTATCTGTGAAAGTGGAGAAAACAAATAGTTCACCCCCTCCGCTCATCTCCAAACTGCTGTTTTTATTTTATTTTCCTTCACCATCAGAGTCTAGCTGGGCTTCAAACCCAGTCTCTCCATTTTTTTTTCCTAGAACCAACCATATATTGAGTGTGCACAAAAACATGGCAGCTTTTTTTTTTTTTTAAAAGGTAATTATCAGAGGGAAGGAAAAAGAAAGAAAATAGAGATGGCACAAGGGAACCAGGCCAGACGAAGACAAAGCAAGGCGCTTAACCCACCTGGAGAGCAAATCGGACCAGCAAGGCGCTCTCAGCCAATCGCCGGAGTCTGCGGCGGGAAGAGAGTCGGCATGGGTTCATTTGGCCGAGGAGTGTGTTTCATAAACCTTACGGTGCAGCTATGAAAGCTATCAGGATCTTCCCACGTTTCCTGTCACTCCGTGGAGACTGGCTGCTGGAGTGGGGGGTGAGGGGGAGCCGTGGGGAGAGGAGGTGGAGGGGGAAGAGGGTGGTTAGGTGGCTGGAGGGAGAGCTGACACTGGTGGTGAGCAGAATCATGCAGGCATTTATTTTAAGTGCATATACAAAAGGAAAGGAGGGGGAGTTTAAAAAAAAAACACCCAGTGTATTCCTTTTGGGTCATGTGAGGGAGCCACTGGCAAAGATAATAATATATGAGGGAAGGAGAGAAGGAGAGAGACAGGGGCTGGGCAATAGGCTTTCTATTATCCTGGGTACGGTGAAGCTCACTGAGGCAGCTGGAAGATTAAATTAAATATTATATCTGCTGACCCTATTGCCATGGTTACCGGACAGCGGAAAATATTAATCAACCTAAGTCTTTTCAGATGAATGTGTGTGAAGAAATACAATAAATATAAATATATCTGTATGTTCCCCCTGCTCCGCTGGGTAGATGCGGAATGGCAGCAGGGTACAGCACCTGATGGAAGAAATAAACAAATGACAAACCCTGTCTGGTCCCTAAGAGGTGGATGACGACACTCCCAGGCAGCGGGGCCAGAGGCATGGGACTGAGCACTTCTCTCTCTCTCTCTCTCTCTCTCCTAGGCTTGTTCCTGTGACCCCCTTTCTGTGAACTATCCTCTCTGGCTTGAGTACACCATCAAACAGCTGTTTGCCTTTCCATTCCAAAGGACACCTGTCCTCTCTGTCCAGTCACTCATCTAAATGCCTGGACTAATTCTGACCTATGCTGAAGGAACAAGAAACAGGCATGAGACACACAGAAATGAAGTCAGAAGCCCAGAAACGCAGGACAAAACAAAACAAAACAAAACAAAAAAATGAAGCTATTCCAGCTGGTATTGTGATACGCCCAAATGCCCAACTCTTAATTGCTCCCCTGAGCTTACAAGAGAGCTTCAGCTCTCCGTCTGGTCACCTTAGACTCCAGGCTTCTGCCTGTCACATTACTTCCTAGAGCAGACAGGGTGTGATTGTCTTGCCTGCCTTCTAAAGGATTGTCACTGTTTCCAAGGTAGAAAACATGAGGTAGGAAATGGCAAAGCAGATCTGGGAACATAGATTAACACAAGTTGGTTCCCTAAGTCGAATCTTGCCTTCTCCACACATGAGCATGGGTGTGTGGCTCTTACACAGCTCTTTTCTTCCACGTTGCAGACTGAAATAATAGAACTCAGAGGTGAAAGGGACCGCGATAAGGTTCACTCATTTAGTTGTAGGCTGGGTCCTGAAGAACCTCAGAAGCTCTGGCCTGATTTGAGATGCCAAGGTTGCGTTTGTTTTCAGCGAGTGTTACTGGCTCTAAAACAGCCCTGGGTGCCCTTTGATCTACACCCTCTATGTCAAGATGCCTAAGAAATCCAATGGCGAGGCAATTCTGACTTCTCCTACCTCACTTCTCCACATTTTCCTGCCTCTATGCTCCTACCTGGCCTACCTAGCCCTGGCTTCCTGATTTCAATTCCTCTGTTGGTTATCCCCCTTCTTAGGTTAACAAAGAGTCCCAAGAAAATGCTCTGAAGTTTAGTACAGACCAGCTAGCAATGCCTATAGCTGTAACGTCCCAATGCTATGAGACCAAAGCAGATTTCTGGTATAGGTCTGAGCAGGATACCTCCTTGCCCAGAGACACAGGACTTCAAATGGCTTTTCTCTTAGTTAAGCCTTCACTCCACGGAGCCTTGACTGAGACCAATCGGCCTTCTCCTTCTGCTTAGGGGCAATTTTACACAGTAGGTGATATTAACTTGGTAGCTAAGTCCCCATGTGCAGCCACGGCAACCACAGGGTCCTTGCAGATGACAGGAGACAGCAGATTGTATGATCCTGTAAATTATTTCCCCATAGTAACAGCAAGATTACACACTTTAATATACATGCAGCCAGGGAGAGTTCTCTTTCTGGCCGAACCCAGGTGAATGTGTATTTTGTTTCTAGAAACCCATTCTAAACTGTGCAGTGTGTAACGGACAGCATTACCTATAGGGTCTAACATGACCCTCCTCATCTCCTCCTTCCATAGAATTACAAAGACAACGTGTCTTCCTCCAAAGGCATTCCCTTTGTCTCCAGGATTTCCGGTTATACCCTGACCCTCCCAGGACCTGTTTAATACCCATTCTGGTTTTAGAAAGCCTTTGTGTTCCAATGTCTGCATAAAGATTTTAAGACTTCTTTAGACAGCCACCACCAGATTCTGGCAGGTGTTTGATGAGGGTGTGTGTAAAAATGTGTCAGGAAAGTAGGTTTCAATAGGAAAACAAGGTGGAGTTGAAGGTCCAGGTTGTGTTGTGTTTACTGTTTACACCTCTGGACCCCAAGTCTATTGGCCATATAACTTGAAGTTCATTATTGAATGCTTTTAACTCCATAGTGACCCCTGGAGGAAGTGTCCACTCCAGAGGACACAGTGGAGAATGTACCAGATTCTCTACCAAAGAAAGCCTGAAATTTGTTCCTACCACTATTTAGTTATATGATTACAGAAAATTTAAATTTTCCTGATCCTTAGAGGCCTGGTTAATAATGTGAAATAATTACAGCATGCTTGTAAAATTTTTGTGAGATTGAATTATATTGATACCTGAATATAATAGATGTTCAGTCAGGCCCAAGGTGGGGGGGGCAGGGACAGGGGTGATAATGTGGTCGTTTGGAAAGTGCATAAGGTGGACACTGTGGTATTGACATGAAATGATTTCTCCCCAATATCTATTGATCCTCTTTGGAAATCAAAACCATCACAGGTCACTCAGCATGCCAAACAATATTGAATCAAAGCTTACAGAGAACTTTGTAAATATTTTTGCCTCTAGTTCAGAGAACTCTTTTCTCTAGGTCTTGACGTTCTCTGTGTTAGGGGTGAGGCGAGACATGAAGCCAACATGCTTAGGAGGAAATTTCTATTTTTTGTAAAATGTAATTACATGGCATGCATGCTATGGGCCATTTGTTTGCTCATCTTCATACATATTTTCCAGAAGAAAGGAAGAGAAAGAGGAAGAAGAGAAAGAGGGAGGGGGAGGGGGAAAGAACGATCAGTAAGAGGATAGGAAAAGAGGAACAGGAGGAAGAAGAGGAAGGAGGAGGGGAGGAAGAGGAAGGAGGAGGGGGAGGAAGAGGAGGGGAAGGAAGAAGAGGAGGGAGAAGAGGAGGAGGGGGAAGAGGAGGGGGGGAAGGTGAAAGAGGATGTAAGAAGAGGTAGGAGAGGAAAAAGACATACATCTGGGGGACATGTTTAAGTACAGCAGCATGAACTCCTGTGGGTGGAAGGACACTATGCTTCCGTCAGACACATGCCACTTTGTCCACTGTCCTTACAGGCACACGAGTCTGGCAAGCACAGAAACAAGGCTTTCTCTTTTCCACATGGAACCAGTGAAGGGGAATAGTGTGAGCTGAACTTTGTACAACCATGAACAATACTCAGTTCATTCTACACGATCCAACAAGTCACCATCAAAACCAGGCAAAACACAATACAGAAAGAATAGTATATACTGGAGCATGCATGTGCAGTAGGACTTTACTGTCCAGACATGAATGAAATCTGTGGCTCAGTGAGACACCAGTCTTAAATGACAAAAATAGAAGCAGTGTGTCTGTCCTCTTTTATCAAAGGAGCTATGTTCCTTTGACAATTCCACCAAAATTAGAACTGTGTGGAGGGTCTGCAATGCCTTTGAATAGATGTCAGGAAAAAGATAATCCTATACCAAACTTATAAAAGGCCCAGATATTAACATTCAGGGCAACTTCTAGATTCTTTGGTGGACAGATAAATCCAGAGTGATGGATCTGGTCCACCCCAAATGTCGTTTCATAGATTAAATGAGAGTATGCAAAGTTGATAATAGTCTATTAGGTGTTCTTCAGGTCTTCTTCCTCTGGCGTGGCTATGTTGATTTTGATGCTGCTGCTGCTCGTGGGAACATACTGGCTGGAATGATGACCTATTAGTTACCTGACTCACTACTGTGAGAGAATGTCTGACAAGAGCAACTTGAGGAAGGAAAGGCTTGCTTTAGCTCTCAGTTTGAGAGTACAGCCTGTAATGGCGGGGAAGGATGGAAGCAAGAGTGGTTCCAGCTGGGGTAGCAAGGATGTGAGGCACACGTCACACACGGCCACAGTCAGGAAGCAGAGAGAGAGAGGAAGTCAGTTTTTGCCAGGCTTGCCTGTTCCCTTTCCTGAGTTTAATTTAGTCTGGAGACCTAGCCTGTGGGAGAACATGACCTATACTCAAGGTCCATCTCTCTTCAGTCAGAACTTTCTGGAAACACTGCCAGAGACATACCCAGAGGTGTGTCTCCCAGGTGATTCCAAATCCAGTCAAGTCAACAATGCGAATCAACCATCACAGACAGCCACTAGAATAGAATGTTATCGTGTCAGGGCTCTACCCATTTAGTTTATTCTTTTTGAAATGTCCTTTCTAACCAAAGAACTTGCACGTACCTGAAAGAACCCAGATTTCAATGTTTTTGTAAATGATATAACTTTAATACTGTCCAGTCAATTCTTACCTCTTCTTTACATACCCCCTTCCCATCAGTAATCTACAAGTCGATTCCTATAATTGTCTAGGCCCATTTATAATAAAAGTCACACTGCACAATTTTGCAAAGTGTCAACTCTTTTAGCACTTTGCTTCTCCTAAGTGTCTGATGGCTTTGCTTTCTTCTTATGTTAAACGTGCCTAGCATGTCCATGCTAGACTTTCGTGTAAACTGCTCATTTTCTTTAGAGTCTGCTGCATGTGTGTGTGGGTGTGTGTGTGTTCTGAATATGTTAATGTGTGTGTCAATGCATGTGCATACATGTTCACGATAAAAGCCAGAGGACAACCTCAAGTGTTGTTCTTCATGAGTCATTCACTATGTTTTGAGACAGTATCTCATTGGCCTGGAACTCGAGCATACTAGAGCAACTGGCCAGTGAGCCCCAGACATGTGCCTTTACCCACCTCCCAGTATTGGATTTATGAGTGTGTGTCACCACACTGAGCCTTTTTCACCTGGGTTCTGAAGCTTGAACTCCAGTTCTTCAGGCTTTCAGGACATCTCCAGACTCTGTTTTCTTATCAGCATGGGGTGGTGGCATCCTTGTCTTTATGATCTAGACTATAACGTCACTTCTTCTCAGAAGACATTCCTGATCAACAAGGGTTGAGTGTCCCCTGGTCATTGGTCATCCTATCATTCTGCTTTTATTTCTCTTGCAGTGTGTATCATTATCTGACATTCCCCATGTTTGTTTCTTCATGGTCTTTTATATCCCATGGAAGCTAAGTTTTCTGACAGGAGGGACTGTCTTTGTTATTATTCTGCTTCACCCTCCATCCCTGGATACTAAGTAATAAGTACTTGATAAATTTATATTGAGAGATGAGTGCCATGATATACGCCTGTAATCCCAGCACATGAAGGCTGAGGCAAGAGGATCACAACTTTGAGGCCTGGGATACCTAGCAAGACTTTGTCTTAAATAACAAAACAAAAATAAGAAAAATATATTGAATGACCATCCTGACCCTAACTCATCCCATTGGTATTTATTCTGTCCCCCCACAGCATCTCTTTGGGCTTAAAATTGTGACACTATTTATATCATAGATTTCATAATCAAAGTCCCAAATAGGCCACAATATCTGAAGGGTGAAGATATAGTTTGTTTGCTTTGGCCTTGGCAGTCCAAAATTAAGAGAAGCACTTAAGGCCACCATGCGTTAATATACAGACAATGTCCTGAGAACTCCAAAACAAGCAACTTGCAGATAACTTCCTAAGATCTGTGCAGTCTCCAACCTGTTCAACCCCAGGTGGCAGTGGTTTACATTTCTGTTTCTCAGGAAGAAGAGTCAGGAAGAGTTCTTTTCCTTCATTTCTTTCTATGGGATTAAACTTGGTATGTTACAAGCTTACTCTGACCAACTTCTCCCTTACAAAGGCTCTTACAGGTAGATCTCAGTGGCATATTGTCTAGAGAAACCCCTGTGAACCACCTCTCTAACCTCACTGCCTATTCTTGGACTGCATGCAATGGCTAGTTTTTCATAGGCATGAACCACATTTTTGTATACACAGAAAGACAGTAACCTTTGACTTAGAGCATCATTCAACATCTAAGCGTGGCTATCTAGATGCTGGCCAAGTGGGAATGGAAGGTAATGGAAAGCTGCTTTTACTTGTTATAACCCAAGTGTATTAGAGCTTTCACTGCCTTGACAATGTCTGACACAGGCTTCTGAAGGAAGGATAAATTCATTTGGGCTCACGGCTTCAGAGGTTTTAGTCTGTTATGATAGGGATGGCATGGCAGAGAAGGGTAGCACACATCATGGTAACAAGAAGGAGAGAGGGGGCAGGATAGGAGAGATGAAGGTAGATAAAAGGGGGAAGAGGGGAGGGGAAAGAAAAAGAGAAGAGAGAGAGAGTCAGAGACTGAGAGCAAGGGGAAGGAGGGAAAGAGAGACAGGGAGAAAGGGGAAGGAGAGAGGGGAGAAGGGTGATAGAGACAGAGATACAGAGATAGAGAACGGATGGATGGATAGATAGATGATAGACTGATAGATGAGCTATAGATCGATAGATAGATAGATAGATAGATAGATAGATAGATAGATAGATAAACAGTGGCCAGTTCTAGCCCCATTTATCCTCTCTGTGCTCCAGTCCACAAGATAGTGCATGGCAGACCTTGCTTTAATTAATCTACTCTGGAAAGACCCTGGGCAATATACCCCAAAGTATGCTTTAGTGATTTCTAGCCTCTTTTCAATCTAATCAAGTGAACAATTACCCTTTGTTAGTCTGACAACTAAAAAAAAAAAATCCTTAAACCGCAGCACTCCATTTCTAAACCCCCCAGCCCCAAAAATCTCATGTTCATCTTATAATGCAGAAAAGCATTTGGTCTATTTCCGAGAATTCTATAGTTTTAACATTTCTTACATTGTCCAAATCACCAGGTTTCAAGTCTCCTGTGAGTCTCAAGGATAACATTTAGATGGGACAACCATGAAGTCAAATGAAGTTACAGACTTCCAAAACACAATGGCACAGAGTAAAGGTTCTCATTCCAAAAGAAGAAGAACAGGAGAATATAGCAAGGAAGGACTGGACCAAAGCAAGACTAAAGCTTAGCAAGGGGAACACTAAATCCCATGGCCCCATGTCCATCATCTGGAACATATGGTATCATGATGTGAACTCCAATGAGCCTGGGAACCACTGCCCTTGGGCCTTGCCATCTGCAATCCACATGACCCCTCTCCTAAATTCCCTCCACTGGCTGTGGCTGTCCTTGGCACATAGTGTCTTGTCCTTGTCCTTGTCTCCATGTTTCTGTCACTTCCAATATCCTAGCATTTTCATTGCAATGTGAGCTTTACCACTACAGCTTCATGAAATACTCTTTCAGGGGATGCCCATAGGGACTCTGATCCTGTCACCCACTGTATGGGCTCCGAAGTTTTCCTAGCAAATCTGGGTAGAAGCCAACATGACTCTTCCATTCTGCATACTAAAACACCCACTATCATGTGGATGACCCCAAAGCCTATCAACAGTTAAAGTGATAGCAAAGTCACTCGGGACCATGGTCAAATTGGCCTCTGACGACCCAGGTAGCTGAGCATAATAAAACAAATCTCCAAAACACCAGCATCATAAGCAGCTGTGTAAGCAGTGTGCAGAGTACCCCAATAGCAGTCTGTTCTCAATGGACTGTCTTTTTAATGAGTTTATACTTTCACACAATTAAAACTGCAGTGAGTGGAATCTCACTGACTTCTGACATTGTATCAAGGTATATTTGCCATTAGTCAATTCTTTTTCATCTTTTTCCAACCATGCCTCCTTTATCCTCAACTTCACATCCACTTCATGTTGCTCAAAATGTAAGCTTCTAAACCTTTCCTCTAATGTATTCACAATGATCGCTGGAAACCAGGCTAAAAGCAGCCAACCAGAACTATGCCAACACCTGAATACTGGGATACCTTGAAATTTATTCCATCAAATTAATTAAACTCAGATTACCACAAAGGTTTGCTGTAGACAAATTCTATGCCACACAAATTCTGTCACATGAATAGTCTCTGTTCATGTTCCTAGTTCAATCCTTGCTCCCATCTAAAACCTCATGACTACAAACTTCATCACCCACATTTCTGTTGGCATTCTAATCTTCTGCTGTCCCACCAGAACTGCCCACTAAGCTCTGCTAAGAGCATGCTGAGATTTCTTGAACTACACTCTAGACTTCTCCGTGCCGATGCTGGTTATCCCACTGCATCCAGGAAGTGAAGAGACGGGATGGCATCAAGAACCAGACATTCTTCAAGGACTCCCAGCCCTCGGGACCTAATTCCTCCAGCTAGGTCCCATCTCCCAAGGTTTCCAGAATCTCCTAAGGAGCACCACAAATAAGTCATCAAGGCTTTGAGGGACATTGCATATTCAACCAAAGCAGATGGTATTACTAATCCCTACTTTACATAGGAATGAATATACAAGAGGAAGATTAATATTGTTGGTACTTATTATTATTACTTTATACTTCTATTTCTAGGAATAGACACTGCTTAAGAAAAGAAAAACCTCAGCAGGCTAGGAATGTAGTTTATTTGGTAGAGTGCTTGCCTAACATGTCTGAAACCCTGGATTTTAAGCAGTGAATAAAAGCAACTATTGTAAGATGTGTCTATTATCCAAGTACCTAGGAAGTGGAGGCAGGAAGATCATCAGAAGTTTACAGTCAACCTTGGGTGTAATCAGTTTGAGGCCAGCCTGGCCAAATGAGACCCTGTTTAAACAAAGAACAAACTTTACATCTATCATTTATATAGCCATCAAAACCCCTATGAAATTGATACGGTTATTCCTGTTATACAGTAATTGATAGAAGCTTAAAGAAGAGGACCATGTGTGTTAGTCACCAAGTCACCTGGGTAAGTATACTAAGATCTGGAACAACCTCTCATTGAGTACTCTGTTTCCCTTGTTCTGTGCCTAGAAGTCCAAGGTGGAAGGCTGCTCAGGGTGGGCCAGGAAGTGGGTAATAATGCTGCAAGTGAGTGAATGGGTTGCGAAACTACCTATGTGTCTCATCTATGCCAGAAAGCTTGCTGTCTTAGCCTACCTCCCCTCTTCCTCTCTCCTGACAAGTGCCCACATATGCTGTGGGATGTCTTTCTGTATGCTGTGAATATGTGTTGCTCTGATTGGTTGATAAGTAAAGCTGCATTGGCCTATGGCAAGGCAGCTTAGTGGAAATCTGAGAAGATAGACAGAAAGAGAAAGGAGAGGTAGAGGAGACTCCAGCTGCTGCCAGGAGAAGTAAGATGTTAAAGTACCAGTAAGCCACAGCCATGTGGCAATTTATAGATTAATAGAAATGGGTTAAGTTATAGGAGCTAGCTAGCGAGAAGCCTGAGCCATTAGCCATACAGTTTGTAAGTAATATAAGCCTCTGTGTGTTTGCTTGTCTGAGCGGCTATGGGACTGGGCGGGACACAGGAAAACTCTGGCTACACATATATATGATGACAGACAAAATTTGACAATGGTTGAGCTGGCCTTACTAATTTACTATTTAATATTCTAGTTTCCTTGTCTTCTCATATCTAAAAACTCACATCTTGATAAGTAAAGGATGTTCTAGCACATATGTTATAAAATGTACATTCCACATGCTTTTCTGAGGCTCTTCTGTGCTTTCCCAGAATGCTTTGAATCTCATCAAGGCCCAGAAATGTACTTTCTGAGGGCCCCCCTTCCATGCCTTTATCTACATAACTTTCATTGACCTAAATCGGATTTGTGTGTGCAGAAGGGCACACACAATGGAGGCTCAGCAAGTCTTGTCATCTTTTTGTTCAACTTCCCAGGCTGCCAATTACCAGTTCTGTACACTCAGAGATGTGAAGGACACACCATGTTAAATTGGAGCAGAATGCACTGGCTAATGATAGCCAAGTCCAATATGTAAAGAGATTCCCAAGCAGCACAGATGGGGTGGAGGTCCAAAGCCAACAAGGCAAGGCTTCAACTAGCATAGAGAAGCAGAGGCTGAGAGAGGAGACAGAGGAAGACAGAAGAGAGGGTGCCAGATATGACAATATGCAGAAGAGGCTGGAAAATAATGTCTTGAATTGATCTATGGTAAAGAAGAACTTAGGGGTTATTTAAAATGTTATGGGAGAACCTGGGCCTCTGTTTAGAAGATATTTGAGATCTGACTTCTTTGATCATCTGGCCAGCTGTTTAAATGGAAGGATTGTATGGCCAGACTGATGAGTTGCATCATTCAAACAAGCCCACCTGAAAGATAGTATAGAGACAGTTAAAGCATTACCATCCCCGTATAAAAGCGAACATGATGCTTCCAGCAATTGTTTGCTATTCATGGACTAGAACACAAAGCTAAGTGATCCCTAGGAAATAAATTAACACTAAAAGACAGAAAGCGGGGAACACAGGTCAACACCTCTATTGCTAACTCTTCACCATTGTCCTGCCTGCTAAACCATGCACTCTTTCAAGAGTCTAATACTGTGACTTCTACAAATACATTTTGAAATGTTAAACAAGCTATGCCAAACCCCAGCATTAAGCACCATCACCCCTAGGAAAGAGAACCACATTAAATTGCTTCTTGCAGCTAGAGCTATCCAGAGAAAATTTAAACAAAAAGACCTTTACAACCAGGGCTTACATCCTATCACTATTGATGTCTATGGAATAGTACAGGTAGAAAATGCCAGAGTATGTGTATCTGTATATGCATACATGTATGCATACTTACAAACTAACTACTCACAAGAGATACACATGCACACTCACAAAATTAGGTTTTAGGGCCAGGAAGTGGTGGCACATGCCTTTAATCCTAGCACTCAGGAGGCAGAGGCAGGTGGATCTCTGTGAGTTCAAGGCCAGCCTGGGCTACAGAGAAAATTCCAGGACAGGCTCCAAAGCTACACAGAGAAATCCTGTCTTGAAACCCACTCTCAAATACTATGTTTTAGTTGTACCAATGATTATTGTATTTCCACTGTATGCAAATAACTGGATGCCCTATGTTGTGATACATGTCTTGTTACTGCAGTAGAATAGTGCTGGTAAGGTAGAGCATAAGGGCAAAAGGGCACAGTCTAGGAAGGCTACTAACCCCGTGGCAGCCGAGACAGAAGGAGACAGAGATAGAAATGTTAGATGGTAGAGGTAGAGAAAGAGATGGAGAGACTATCCTACGGACAAGGGGGAAAGATATATCATACAAGGGCAGGCCTACAATGACACACTTCTAGATATGTCTTTGAGAGTTTCCAGAAAGGGATAAATACCCCTTTAAATGTGGTGGGCACCGTAGAGTGGGCTGGATTACCAGTCTGAATTATAAAGGGGGGAAGGAGTAAGTGGGGTGAATACCAGTATTCACTCCTCTTTGCTCCCTAACTGCAGAAGAAATCTGACAAGCTGCCTCATCAACATGCCTTTTCCACCATGAGAAACTGTAGCTCCTCCAAGAATGAGCCCCCAATCCCCCTATCCTCCATTAAGATGCTCTCACTAGGTATTTGGTCACAGTAATGGGAGAAACATAGCCAATGTGCTGTCTTTCTTTCCTTCTTGCTTTTCTAGAGGGGGAAGATCTATTTTGGCTCATGGTTTCAGAGGGTCTGGTTCATCACGACAGACAGGTGTGACAGAGCTGAATAGTCACGGGCAGGGAATAGAGAAAGGAGACCACTGGTGATGATTGGCTGTCTCCCTGCTCTCACTGTCTGGATCCACAGCCCATAGGATGGTGCGGGCTGCATGCTGTGCACTCACAGATACGTTCAGTGGTGTCCTTCCCCAGTCTCCCAGCTTATTCCAAACCCAGTCATACTGGCAATGAAGACTGACCATCAGTATGAGACCCCAGATCTCTTTGAGAGAAGGTGAGAGAAAAGCTTGGTGTGCATGGCATGGGGGAAGGGCTCATCTCCTATTCATAATTGATAAGTTTTTATACTTGTCAAGTATTTATAGCTAACTGTCAAACCACCAGAAAAATCAGAAACAGAAGTAGCATACTATAAACTCTTCCTGCATTATTGGTATGAAACCCATTTTACCTCCTTATTTATCTAAAATTAAATACTCCACATTTTATGTGTCTTTCAAGACCTTTTTGTGAATTTTCACTTTATATCCCTTCATCTACATTTCTCTAAAATTAAATTATTTTCTTTTAAAAATGAAGAATACCTTTCTTATTAACTCCATTCTTTTTTTTTTTTTTTACCTTGAACCTATCATTGTGATATTAATAATGGCTGTCAACTTGACAGGGTCTAGAATCACCCTCGAGACAAGCCTCTAACACATCTGTGAGGTGTTATCCAGATACGTTAACTGGGGTGAGAAGACCCACCTTCACTATGGGTACAGTACTCTATGGGTCTTACACTGAATAAAGAGGAGAAAGTGAGCTAAGTATGAGCACTAATCACTTTCTGCTTGTGACTGTAGATGTGATGGAGCCTCAAGCTCCTGCTGCCGTGATCCCCCACCCACCATGAGAGACTGTATCCCTCAGACTGTGAGCCAAAACCATCCCTTCTCTTCTGCGGTTGCTTTTGCCAGGTGCCCTGTCCCAACAGCACAGGAAGTAACTGATAGAATGATTCTCATTCACAATTTGTTGTTGTTGTTGTTTTTTTTCCTTCAGATAGTTTTGGATTGTATCCCTTTGAACCTTAGAATTTCTTTCCCTTCCATTTTCCACTTCTCAAATTAGACCACCATTTTCTGCTCCTCATTCTTCCTTTCTCCTTTCCATTCTCATCTTTCTATTCCTACTTCTCCAGAGCTTCTCTTGCTGGGGACTTCAATGATGGAAGGTTCCAGAAGGCAGCCCCTAATACTTGTATTTTCACAGTCCTCCCACTAGTGTGAACTGAGGCAAAGTCAGCAATACATCAATGTCTACTTCTTTTACCAAGGATATTTACCACTAAGAAAAGATTTGAGTAATAATATGCTCATCTTTAGAGGGCATCTTTTTGCAACTGGTAAAGACCAAAGGCTATTTCTAGGAAATTTCTAGGAAATGAAGAAGATTTGCTAGCAGTGTGATTAGACTAGAAAACTGATGCTTTTTTAAGAAACCAAAGCAAATCACATAGTCGGAGATAAATGAACATATGCAAACATCTTCTGCCATTGGGGACTGGTTTGTGTGGGCACATTTTGTAAATTAGAGTTGATCTCATGCCAAGTACTTCTTCAAAGGCTCAGTATGGGATGGAAAACTGAAGTGTTCTTTTCAGGTAATGGGCTTCAAACCTCGGTGCCTTTCTATAATTGTTATATTTCATAATAATGTCTTATTCCAAAAATTCCATTTCTCAAAAATAACCACACATGGCACCAAATCTTGTACATCAGGCTCATAATTATCCAAACCAATATGTTCACCCAAGGTGAGGTCTAAAACCATAAAAACAGAGGCTAGGAAATCAACCCAAAGTTTTGCTAAATTTGTGTATCAAGCAAACTGAGTTTTCACTGTAACAAGAGATGAGTTTAGGGTAAACATTTTCTGTTCACAAATGTTGATCTGCTCCTTTCCATTGGTTTAGAAGAGAAACTGAGGCAGTTTTCAAAACTCCATCTGGTTTTCTCATCTCTTGGCCTCCTGTGCTAAGAGTCTACTGTTTCTGCTCATCATTTCTACAAACATCTGGTATCTAACACATGCTCATAATAGATGTGAAACAAATGTTTAGATCAT
This sequence comes from Peromyscus californicus insignis, assembly GCF_007827085.1. Taxonomy (NCBI): domain Eukaryota; kingdom Metazoa; phylum Chordata; class Mammalia; order Rodentia; family Cricetidae; genus Peromyscus; species Peromyscus californicus. The sequence goes on from NW_026294606.1 coordinate 102,933,974, forward strand.
GAACAAACCACATCTTCCAGAGTCAAATATAAATTTAGACCAAATCAACTTAATTTAACAAGTATTTATTCAGCATCTTCTATTTACAATTAAGGAAAAAATGATCATGAAGAAGACATAGTTGGGTTTTTCGTTTTGTTTTTGCTTTGGAAGAGTGCATCGGATAGTACAGTGAAAGGAAGGACAGAAAGGGAGACAGGGAGATGGCTCAGTGGTTAAGAGCACTGACTGCTTTTCCAGAGGACCCAGGTTTGATTCCCACATGGCAGCTCACAACTGTCTATAATCCCAAGATCTGACACCCTCACATAGACATACATGCGGGCAAAACACCAATGTAGAAAAAAGAGAAGGGAAAAAAAAGGACAGAAAGCCTGATAGACTAGGCTGATAATGAACACCTGTTGGTTCAAGCTAAAAATGCCCCTGAAGATACAAACATATCCAGTTAGAGGTCCAAACATATCCAGTAAGAGGTCCAACCTAACAGTTGAGGAAACTCAACCTGTGTGAAAAAATACCCTCTGTCCTTGTGACAACTCTAGAATACTGTATAAAACACCTCAAAATATTACAAAGGAAGAAATAAAAGTACAACAAATAGAGACAGAAGAATTCCAATGAGATACTTGCTTTTCAAAATATTAGAGAATCTTTGCCTTCAACCATTAACTTGAATGAGGTCTCATTATTGGCTGGTGTGTCGGTTGGTTGCCATCATACACTAGATTACAGTGAGGTTACTCAAGAAGACCTGCCACTTACTAGTTGAAAAACCTCATTAATAAAATACAAAGACTAACATCTTCCATAAAGAATGTTGTAGTATTTAGACTGGAGAGTAACATGTAGCTCAGTTCCATGAATGTGAACTGTCCTTAACAACACTAACAGTAATAATGACAAGCAGCCTAATGTGTCCTATGGAAATACTGCACCATATATGTGAGGGGTAAGTATAGTACAGGCCACTTCTTACAAACTGTGGGGTGGAGTGGGCATGGTATCTATGTTTCACACTGACCCCCACATTTAATCTGTTCCCAAGCCTCCTCTTCCACACTGCTCTCTTATGCCCTGGTAACTTTGAAAAAGTCACTGTGAGAAGACACAGTGGAAAGAAAAAAGAGCTGAGGAAACCCCAGGAAAATGTCCTCTCCTATTAACTGTGTCCTGGTGCAGCTCCAGCGGATGCTCATGCTGACTACTTCACTGCTGCTTTCCATAATGTCCTTAATTCTCCTGACAATAGTCATGGGTTCCCAGCTTCATCTCCTTGGAATTCCAAGTCTGCAAAGGCAACGTTTGCCATAATGAGAACCATCTCTCAAGCGCCTATGAAAAGGCCATGCTCCTCTCCTTTCTGCAAAAAGATATAACAAGTCTGCATGGAAGCCTTGGTTATCTAATGCTGCACATATGCTCTGGCTGTCAGTTAAATATGCTTTCACTTAGTGATTACAGGAAGAATTCCATATTAGTCGACCAGTGGTGTTAGGTACTGGAACATGGGTGTCTGTCATTTTATGCATAATAAAATCAAATTTTTTTTTAAAAAAAAGAAGTTGAGAAACATGAAGAATAAATCAAAAATTTATTGGGATCTTAAAAGGCCTTTCAAAGAGTCCAGACATAGATATAAGAAGTTAAAGGCACATCACAAAACTGGCTTGATTCAACCTTCCTCTAAGAATTGCTAGAGAGATGGAGTAAGTTCAACAAATGCTTATGCAATTGGTTTCTGATGCCACCCATTGGTGAAGATTTGATTTTGTAAGGTGTCTGGTCATCTCACTTGCAAGCAGGTCTGCAGAAGGGATTGGAGGAATCCCTTCACTGGATGAGTGTCTATCTCCTGGGGGCAGGGTACAAGAAAAGAGATAAAGAATGGGTACAGTCAAAGGACCCATCATCTGGAAGAACTGGCACAGTGGGTAAGAACCTGGGTCATCAAAGTCCACCTCCCTCACTGTAAAGCTGTGCCTGGTGTCTACCCTATTCCTCAAGGACTTCACGCTCTTTTGATTTTTCACCCTCCCTTCCATACTATGGGACTATATTACATGATCTCTTAAAGGATGACATGCGATTTACTAGGATTTGAAAACGTTTCCTTTCTTTTTTTGGAGGCAAAATTAACTTACATGCACATGAAAGAAGGTATTTACTTACACATTCTCAAAATACATCACTGGCAAAGTACAAGATCCTGTACCACTTCGGCCAGAGTTACTCCATGGCATCTGAACTGGTGACCAGATGTACCTTTGCTGTACACAGAACTCTGCTAATGGTGTATGTGCCACCTTAGAGGCAGATGGGGCATGATAGATGATATAATTGCTTGTTTCATGTACCCACACGTTTCTGTGAGTATGCTCCACACTCTGTAGCATTATTCCACAGACCCAGGTGGCAAAATAAGACCTGAAAAGGACAGTCACTATGATGTCTGTCATGTTTCACTTCGATTCATACAAGATCCCAGGGACGGGGGAAGAGCTGAGTCATTTCATGTGTATGTTCGAAAAGAAGTGAGACACAGAAGAAAGATTTCTCTTGTTAGAAACTTCCAGAACTTCACTTTTCCTCACATCACACACACCTCATGAAGAATGTGCTCCAACCTTTAACACAAACCTCAAAATTGGAAGAGTTATATGCATCATATTCAGACATTCTTCATTGAAAGCATGGAGGAGAGTTTGAAAAATGTGCACCATCTCATTGACTGTGCACAAAGAGAGGATAGGCTGATGATGGAGAGTTTGGTAGAAAGGCAGAGAAAACTTCTAACATCTCCATCATTGCATCTGAAAACTTCAGGTGCTTATCACTGGAGCTGCACAGTAGAGAAATGAGCCTCTGGCAGGGGATGAGTGACTGGCTGGTAGCAATACTTGTTTGAAAGGATGGGAGGCCGAGGGATTTGAATGGAGGGTTTTTTTCATCTGTCAACTAACTCCTTCTAGCAGCCAATTCAGGACAACTTTACAACCGCATATGCACAAAGTCCAAGCATTTCTGACCATTTTTCAAGAAACACGAACACATTCGTTTCTTGCTATTTGGCTCTCTCTCTCTGAGAATGACAGGCAGTCCTCTGGAATTACAGAACTGTCATGCTCGCAAGACGATGGACATAGCAAGTCCAACCCCTTCATTTAAAATTGATAGATGTTGATGTTTCTTGAGAACGGTGATTTGTTCAAAGTTGACACTGAGAGTTAAGATAGGTCCTGAGCATGGGAAGTGAGGCCTCAGACTCTCAGCTACGTGGACTTTCCATGAGGCAGAAAGGCAAAGTTCTGACTCACTTTCATGGCAGTTCCCTTCATATCAGCTCCCAGAGAACTAAGGAACCTTCTGGATTCTCGTATTTAGATCAATAAATGAATGAATAAGCGAATCCCACTACTCAACACATTGCTCTTTTCTTGAGTGAGGTACAAGCTATTCTACTTGGTAAGGTGAAGAATTCAAAGACGAAACCACAAAGATGAAACCTTGGCCTCCCATGCTCTCTCCACTAGGGACAACATTTTGCCATAACTCCCATTAGGGTTATCATGCATTCACCCTCTGCTTCCCCTAGCATTTGTGTTATCAGGAGGTTTTCCAAATCCATACGTGGTCTTCCCTAGATAGGCTAAGGACAGAAGAAATATTTGTACCATTTTACAGAAAGACAGAGGTCTGGGAAATTTAGGCAGTATCTTTTCTCTTTGCCCATTCCCTTCTGCCAACTACCCAATGTAGCCAACTTGGTCACACGAGAAGGACAGGATCCAAGTTCAAGAAGCAACTGGGACCAGCAGAAGCATTCATGCCATTAGACCCAGAGGGTGGGGGGGGGGGGGAATGCCTGCATGAGGCAAGCATTGTTCATCAATGCTACATAGACAACAAGTTGGAAGAAACAAAAACCAGCCTCAGTTGGCCAACACTCCTCTCTCTTCTACCCATCAGGGTCCTGTTGGTGATTTCTCTTTGAAATTTTGGCACACACATTTAGTAACACTGTCAAATTTTTACATACTAGTGGGACAAAAAAACAGAACAAGTCACAGACATCTCATCATGTGAATAAAACTTTGCACACAAAACCCAGTCATAGAGATTTGAAAAGAGCTGCATAGGAACTCACTGTTTGTTTCCTGGTTGTTAGTTAATGGGATGCACCTCCTTCTGAATTCTTCTGTGAGTGAACTCAACTGCAACGCTATGAACCAATGAGAAAGTTTATCTTGCAGGAAAGAGCTCTTCAAATTTGTTGACTTAGTTTGAAGATAAGCAATAGGAACTGGAGTTTGACTCAGTTGGTAAAGTGCTTGCCTTGCAAGCCTGAGGACCTGAGTTCAACCTCCAGCACTCACATAAAAAGGCACACGTTAGCACGTGTTTACAATCCCATCCCCGGGAAGATGGGAACAGCAGATCCATAGGGCTAACCTGCCAGCCAACTTCACCTAATGGGTGAAGCCCAGTGATCGACGTTATCTCAAGAGCATCACCAACAAAACAGACAAATGACTCCTGAGGAATGACATCCAAGGTTGTCCTCTAACATGCTCACATGCATGTCACACACATACACACACACACACACACACACACACACACACACACACAGATGAGTAAATAGAAGAGGAATGAGTAAACAATCTTCTACTGGACAAATAGTATTTTATTTCAAGTACAGATAACATCTGTCTTGGTATGAAGGTACAATTTTAGCTATACATTCACATGTCCCATGATACCACTAGGTCTAAATACACTATCATGAAAGGTAGAAAGGAGAAACATCCCCACCCTTGCCCATTTCTCTCAGGACCAGCAACCAATATCTCCCTGACCTCTTAGACAGACCCAGAACGGGTTTGTGCTTAATCACTTATACACAATACCCCCTCTGCAGACTTTTAATATTTCCAGTAATTTTTCTCTTATGAGTTTTGAGCTAACGTAATTCTCAAGACACTTCTCTTGTAAGCCTTACATCAGCAGAGGCGAGAGTAGCGTGCTCAGGGACAAAGCTCAGAAGCAGCACGAGACTCAAGATTTACCCTGAGCTCCTGGCTCTTGGTGGCCTTAATGACAGAGCTTTTAACTTTGTGAAATCCCTGCCTCTCAAACAAAGACGTGATTAAAAGATGGTGGGGGGAGGGGAAAGGAGTATAAAGATGGAGATGTACAGGAGGCCAGTTTGGTCCCTGTCCGACACACAATCCATTCCCGGCCAGGAAAATGATTGCTGTACAATGGCCAGCCCGGCCAGCCCAGGGCAGCTGTGTGATATAAATTGTCAGCAATGACCATAAGCACTCAGAGAAACAATTTAATTCCTCACTTCCGCCATCATGGGCTGATATATTCTTTCAAGGTCATTACCCAAGGCTAGAAGGGTCGCTTGATTAATGAGTGACAGGCCCAATGAGGGCCAGTGAGCTCCAGCAAGGCCTTATATTAATTAGACAGAAGCCCAGGAAAATAAATGCTCCATAGGAAGGAGGGGCCAAGCCTTGGGCAGAAGCTGTGACCTCGTCACCCCCCACCCCATTCACCCCACCAAAGATAACACCCTGACCTTGATCTTTAATGTTAGACTTTCACTTCATTTTAAAACCTATAAAATACAAAACGTAAACCAGGCTTCGTTTCATATTTAAAATGACCCAGGCCCTGGCCTCCACCATTCACACCCCCTTTGTCTTACCTTCTCTCACTTAGTTATTCTAATTTATTGGTTAATTCTGAGTGAGAATGAGAACCTCTTACCATGAACTTCACATCTCAAAAGCAGCTTAGACCATGCTGATCCAGCCAAGAGAAGCAGGGTAGGGGTGGGGGGTGGGGTGGGGGTGGGGTGTTGGTGATGCTTCAGTGTTTGAAGCCCAGTGGCTAATAACGCAGCAATTGCTCTTTAATAAAATGTCATTATCTTGCTTAAGGAGTTAAGGAGATTTGGCACTAACAGTGGGCTTGGAGGGCAAATGGCCATTCGGAGCAAAAGGGGCTTAAAGCTACCCTCTGCTCTTAGGCAGCACACTGTATCTCTTTGATTATATCCATCCAACAATCCTTGCTTAAAAAGACACAAAGGAATACATTCCTAAGGGATTTTAGGGAATTTGAAGCACATGTTCCCCATACATGAGACAACTGGATGCAAAGTGGGTTCATTCCCACCATCAAGCCAGAGTTTCCTTGAGTCTATAGACACACTCCTTACTTCTCCTCTAACCCTGCTGGGAAAGCAATCGCGCCATTGCAGGAGGCACCCAGAGCCAGGCTAGACATTTGTTTCATAGTCTCAGAAATCCATCACTATTTCACAGTGTTTGTGCTGCGAAGGCGAGAGGCTTGGGTGGCACTCAGGGAACAAAGGGTAGTTGCTAAAACTTCCCAGAAAGAGGCTATCCTCACCAAGGCATTCTCTTGAGGTGGAGACCAGAAATTTCACTTTGGAAGTAGGATACTTCTATGATTTCCTAGTTCACACCATCTTCTGACTCAACACTGTATGCACACACAGGCAAGAGACAGTTCCCAGATGGTCTTTCTGTGACCCTTGGGGACCCACTATGACTGACGGTGTCTGAGATAACCTATAATCATGCCAGGAAGTAGAGTCCGTATGCCATCTCTTTCTTTGGGTTTGAACAGGACTGAGTGAAACATTGTGATCGGCAGCATTCATTGAACATGGTGGAATGTCCTTTTGTAGTGAGGTTGCTAAAATGCTGTGACCTCCACAATCCTTGCTCTTGCATTCTTTCAGAGCTTTCACACAGAGGAGTAACCCGCCATGGTGTGTCTCCCTCTGGATCAGCCCACAAGGCCAGGCAGCTTTGACTTCAGAGGACCAGTGAGGAACTAGATAGAACATGCGACCCACCACTGGAAAACTTGGAAACAGATGTGCCCCACTCGTACTAGTGGTTTTTCTGTTGCTGTGATAAAACACCAAGACTATGGCAACTTAGGCAAGGAAGAATCTATTTGGGTTTGTGACTGCAAAGGGATAAAGCATCCACAAGGTAGAGAGAGTGACTCCACGTAAGGTGAGCCCATGAATTCTCAAGGCCCACCTCCAGTGATGTACTGCCTCCAGGAAGGCCATCCCTGCAAAACCTCCTCCCTAAACACCACCAAGTAGGGATCACATGTTCAAATGCCTGACCCTATGAGGGACATTTCTCATTTAAATCACCACTCAAGCCCTGAAACGACAGAAACTTCTGGGGGCCCCTTGCTTGCATCCTTATGAACTACTCAGAGGCACTGAGCTAAACTATACCCAAATTCCTCACCATGGGAAATTGAGCTTATACGTTTGATATTGGAGCTGTTGAATTATGGATTGATGGATATAATGAACACACTCACACCACTGACCTGACCAGTCCTCTCTGATGGTGTGCAGAACAATCCAAGGGCTTAGTTTCTATTTCTCCAAAATGGAAGTAGCCCCTTGGAGAGGGATGACAGTATGGGAGATAACTGCATGGATTTGGTTTTATTTGTTGGGTGGGAAATTCTAGGCATTGTCAGCATATGATGGGCAATGTGTTCTACCTTCTCGGATTTCTCAGTTTGGGAAGATGGAGGGTCATTATCAGGCATAGTTATTATAGTATACTTTACATCTCTGAGTCATCTGTCCTTGACAGATATCCATAGAAATACCAGCAACAAATTTGCAAAGATATCTTAGGCACTTATCCATCCATCCATTTCTCCACCCAACCATCCATTCTTTTATCTAGCCCTTCAGAAAAGATTTATTGAGCATACAAAAATAGCTTCATAAGAGATATAAAAACATATTCCATGTGGTTTATGTCTTTGAGGTGTTTGCAGTCGCAGCATGGATGATTATAGGTGAACAGTAATTCCTAGAATCTAAAGCAGGAGAGGACAAATGCCCCAAGAGTAGGGAAAGTACAAGAAAGTCAGAGAACACAGGGCCCTGCTTCGACTTAGGGGACCTTAAAGAACCGGCAAATACATTAACCCTAAGAAATGGACTAAGCACATATTCTTGTTCTCAAAGTAGTGATGATTTGTTGACCACAGCCTCTTGGATAGTCTGGATTTTATCAGTACCACAGCTTGTAGGTGCAGAATCCAAGAGAACTGGGGTCTGCATCCAGAAAGCAAAGGTATCAGGCACCACAGGACTCACATAGGACCTCAGCTTCCTTACCTTGGCTATATTACAGTGAAACTTTTCTAAACGTCAACATCCTGAATACAGAACAAGCAGCTGGCTGCCCAACCTTCTGAGGTGAGAGGAGCAAGGGATGGCTTCCCAGTTATGTATGTACCAGGCTCAGCAATCAATAAGCTAAGGTTTCCTTGAATGGTTAGGAGCAAAGTACAAGTAGGCAAAGAGCGAAGTCACACAGCATGAATGCATTATAGGTGTTGTGGAATATTTGTTTACACTGTGAAGATATGTCTTTGCCAAGGTGCCTTCTGATTGGTTTAATAAAGAGCTGAATGTCAATAGCTAGGCAGGAAGAGGTTAGGGTCTTCCGGGAACAGAGAGGACTCTGGGAAGAAGAAAGGTGGAGTCACCAGCTTGACATGGGAAGGAAACAGGAGGTACAAGATGGAAGAGAGTTAATGACCCATTGCAGAACATAGATAAATATAAATGGGTTAATTTAAGTTATAAAAGCTAGTTGAAACAAGCCTACACTAAAGGCTAAGCTTTCATAATTAATAAAGTCTCTAGAACATTATTTGGGAGTTGGCGGTACAGAGAAAGACTCATTACAATAGGAAAACAATACATTTGATGAGTGAGCAGCTTTACTCCAAAAGAAAGAAAAATGCAACTAGGGTCTTAATGTTCAAGTCATTGATCAGTCCTTTATTCCTCTTCTCTTTGTCTTTCTGCCTCTGTTTCTCTGTCTCCCTATCTCTATTTCATCTCTATAACTATCTCTCTGCCTTTCTGTATACAACTGTGTTTATACACATGTGTATTGGATGCTTGTGTATGTGTTCATGTATGTGCATGCATGTATCTATGCATATGTATGTAGAGGGCAGAGGTCAACACTAGGTATCTTCTATCACTCTCCACTATATTGTGTGTATATGTGTGTGCATGTGCACGTGTGTGTATACATGTGTGTGTAGGCACATGAGAAGACCAGAAGTTGATGTGGCAATATCTTCCTCAATCATTTCTCCACTATATATATATTTCCCCCCTGGAGCTGAGGACCGAACCCAGGGCCTTGTGCTTGCTAGGCAAGCACTCTACCACTGAGCTAAATCCCCAGCCCCATAAATATATTTTGAGACAGGGTCTCTCACTGAGCCTGGAGTTTACCATTTTGTCAGAATAGGTAGCCAGTGAAACCTCTGGATCTGTCTTTGTCCATCCTACAGTGCTGTGGTTACAGATATATACTATAATACATGTAGCCTTTACATGGGTGCTAACACTTGTATAGCAAGTACTTTACTCAATGAACAGTCTCCCTAGCCCCTCCACATTATTTTTTTTTTTTAAGACGGGGTCTCTCACTGAACCTGAAGTAGAGATTTTGACTTACCAATGCCAGCCCCAGGGATATTCCTATTTCAAGCCCCCATCCACAGTGCTAGAATTACAGGTATGTGCCATCATTCCTGTTTTTCTCATGTGTGCTGGGGATCCAAACAGGGGTCCTCATTCTTCTGTGACAAGTGCTTTACCACACAAGCCATTTCTACATCCCCAGTCTAGTATCTAACACTGTTACCCAGCCCCCTTGCCTGGGGGTGGCAATTCTGCCACTGGACAGAGCAGCTGTGAAGACTGCCCTGGTCAAGAGTTTACTAGTACTTTCAGATGAGCTAACAACAACTAGCCTGTGTAGCAGTGGCTCTTAACCTGTGGGTTGTGACCCCCTGGAGTTCAAGTGATCCTTTCACAGAGGTCACCTAAGACCATTGGAAAAGACAGATATTTACATTATGATTCAGAACAGTAGCAAATTTACTGTTATGAAGTTGCAACAAAATAATTTTATGGCTGGGGTCACTACAACATAAGGAACTGCATTAAAGGGTCACAGCATTAGGAACATTGAGAAACACTGCTGTATAGGAAAGAAGGAGAAAAAAATTCAAGGAGTTGGATGCCAAGGAAGGGAATTTGAAAAACAAAATGGATGAAAGCAAAACAAGAAAAAAACCTATCTTGACTCTTCTTGAGAATCCGATTCAGCAGATTTCGTTCATGAGATGGCTTCAAACAGGTTCCTGTGAAAATACATTTCACATGGTGCCTCTGCAGGCTACAGTGATACCACTCAGAGACAGAGCAGCCCATCCCCATAGATGTCGCTTTCTTGGAGCATGTTGAGTTTAGCTGGCTGGCCTGAAATCACTGTGACCAAAGACAACTATCCAGATGTCAAATGGAATACCCCTCAGAGTCTGCAGAAAGATCCTAGGAAGACACACCTCTGAAGAAGTCAATAACATGTGACCTAGATCATGAATCATGGGAAAATGATATCCCCATTCTAAACTTCTCAGTTCAAGCACGGGAAATAACTGGGGATGTTGTAGTAGTGGCAGGCACATTCCAATTGCTTTGTCTATTTCTTGGTAGCTTAATTAGGTGGTCTGGGGCTATGCGTGATGGGAAGCAGCAGTAGAAAGTTCCTAGAAAATAACTCCCTTGATATCTAAAATTCATCTCTATAAGGGAGTATATTTCTTCATAGAGTGTTGGATAGACTCCACTGTAGCTGGCAGTGCCAATATATTAACAGTGTCACGGGTTAAGCACCCTCTTTGGGCATGCCAAATGTGACCAGGACATCTAGATATGTGATTCCATGGCTGGAAACCTATTTCTCGTATAAAAGTCACCAAATTAGGCCTTCAAGTCTCCCCCACCAGAGTTGTGAATCTGTAGCATGGGTACAAGGCTGCCAGTACACACCAGTGTTGACCTAGAAACCACTTCTTGTTTATTTGTTTTGGTAAGAGGTACCAAGTTCTACAGTGTGACTTTTAACTCTTTTCTGTTTTCTAGAGACTTCCATTGATAAGATGATGTCATCTGAGATGCTAGCTTTTATGTGTTCGTTGTCTGGGTACTTTCCTCAGGGACCAGTGATACACTGGTTACTTACTATTATGTCCATATTATGATCTTCATGAAGTCAGGCCTGAATTTTATCCATCTCCATCAACCCCATGTATGGCTCAGATAACCAGGTGTGGACTTGAACTGAATCATTCAGGCTTCACATGTAGTTGGAATCATTATTGTTACATGTAAGGAATAAAACTAACATGATGTGAGCCTAAAAGTTGTTTCGGTGCTCCTGATCAGCAGGAAAGATGACACACAGGTTATAAGTTGCTCTACACCACAGACAGCAGAGAACTTTCATCATTAGACTAGTCCATATTTGTTGAAGGAACTTACCAAATGCACACAGCTTCTTTAAGATTGAAGATATTTTGCCTTTTCTAATGGGAATCTTTATTCCAGGTCTAATTGGTTTGGGGCTTAGGCTGACACAGTTCTGGCTACCTTTCATTGCCCTTTAGTGCTGCTAAAAATATACCAGATGCCTAATATGTCTAGATGGATCCTTTCCAACATCTCAGGTCAACATCACCTACTATTCAGATGCCTTTGCAGAACTTTCAATAATAAATCCTCCCTCAAGAAATACTGGCCCAGAAGTTATCTGTATGTTATACTTGAAAATTTTTATATAGGACTTTTTAAAAATTAAGGATATTGTCTTCAAAAGATCTGAATGTTGAAGCTCTAGGTAGATAAGTGTTTTAATGTTCACCATTATAAGTAAAAATTGCAGTTGTTCATGAGTTAACTTTAGAAGCATATCTCCTGGACTTAACAGAGTAGGCTCCTTGCCTGGATTTGAATTCTGATCCTCCACTAAACAGTTGTATTAGAGGGGCTACAGAGATAGCTCAGTGGTTAAGAATGCTCGCTGCTCTTCTATAGGACACAAGTCAGGTGACTGCCTGTAATTCTAGCTCCAGGATATCTGGTGCCTTCTTCTTTCCTCTGTAGGTATTCTTATACATATGGCATGAACACACACAGATACACACACACACACACAGAGAGGGGGGAGGGGGAGAGAATGGGGGAGAAATAATTAAATATTAAAAAATAGTTGGGTAGTCTTGGGCAAGTAATTTAACTTCTTGGTAAGTCTTCTCACTGTGATAGGAATACTAATTTATACTCAGATTGTGAACTGGACCTCAACTGAACAATTTTGACTGTTTGGCCATCAATGTATTTATCTATTCCATTTTCCACAACAAATTCCAAGATTGTCTCTTTCTCCATTAATCTCAAATCAATGCTTTCCATTTCATCTTAGCTCTCAGTTGGGATCCTGCTCTCTACTCAGCCAGGGAAAAAATATGAAGTGGATTTCCAAAGACTTTGCCTCTCACATCCAGCCAGCACCTACATTATCACATCTTCCTTCTTGTTATCACAGATAAATTAATTACACTCTTATCAAAAGCTCATCTCTTTGCTTCATTCTGGATCAAGTCATTCCTGATGGTCAAAGGTTGAATGATCCCCCTTTTTTCTTCTATATCATCAGTATTTTTATTTTTCTCTCTGTTCTGGATCATAGGCCTCATTCTCTTGAGTACCACAACTAATTTCATGACTTTAGATACCATCCATGTCCCAGAGATGTCATAATTTGTATCTCTAGCTCAGATTTCTTTTCCAAAAGTGAAACTTGAATAACTGAGGGGCAACTTGACATAATTCTTTGTTTTTTTCTTAGACATCTGAGTGTTAACTAAGCTTGGGCATTTTTCCAAGTCCGTCTAGTTTTTCACTTTTACCATGTCAACTGATGTTCATGCCATCCTTCCAATTACCCAGGACATAAACACCAGTGTTGTCCTCAAATTTATTCTTCTCTCTCTCTCTCTCTCTCTCTCTCTCTCTCTCTCTCTCTCTCTCTCTCTCTCTCTTGTTGCCTTTAGTTAGCCCATTGGGAATTTTTCTTGGCACTTTCTCAAAACCCGTAAAACATCTGACTACCAGCTATTTCTCATTGCACCTATCTGCTACCCTGGTAACACCAAAGCTACATTGGCTCCCACCTGGATAAGAGCTGAAGTCTTTTCCCTCTGAAGTCTATTCTCATCTAAGAATGCAGGGTGATCCTTTTGGAACCTAGAAACCATCATATTACAGTAGCTTACAGGGTGATCTACCACTCTCCCCCTCACCCTACATGACTTCCTATTTCTCGTCCCTTACCCATGAAGCTCAGCCATGGTGGTGTCCTCAGCTGCTTTGACACAATGAGCCTGTTTGTACATTGAAGCCATTGTACTTTGAGTTCTGTCTGGAGAACAGAGAAAACAACCTTGGGTCCACAAAGTCTTCATCAAATACCTTCTCCTTGAGTTCCACTTTGACCTTCTGTTGTTCTTTGTTTTGGCTCTTTTGGGGGGCCCGCCACCCAGCTCCCAAGTGAATCACACATGGAGGCTTATTCTTAATTATGAATGCCTTAGCTCACTTCTTTCCAGCCAGCTTTTCTTAACTTAAATTATTCTGTCTACCTTTTGTCTCTGGGTTTTTCCCATTCTCTTACTTCTGTAAATCTTACTCTTACTCCACAGCTTGCTGTGTAGCTGGCCCCTGGTGGCCTCCTCCTTCTCTGGCTACTTGAGCTTCTCCTCCCAGAGTTCTCCTTCTATATATACTCCCTGCCTGCCAGCCCCACCCATCATTTCTCCTGCCTTGCTATTGGCCCATTCTTTATTAGACCATCAGGTGTTTTAGGCAGGCACAATAACACAGCTTCACAGAGTTAAACAAATGCAACACAAACAAAAGTAGCACACCTTAAAATAATATTCTACTAAACCTTCCAGTTAAAGTTGCTATGATATGTGTCCAAGTAGGGACTTCTCAGTTCCCCCTATCCAATTCTGTCTGCCATACACTGCAATGTATACTTGAGGTTCAACCCCCTCAGATACACCATCAGCACCAAGGATTTCTGCTTGTCCACTGATATATCATGCTTATATAGAACCATATCTGTTATATATTAAACACTATAAATATCTGTTAAAGTTAACTCAGTTTGAAAGACAGGTGTCTGCAGATAACATGCAATCACATAGGTCACACTCTTAAAATCATACTTAATAACTATGGCTACGGCTCCCACCACTGTTATCATCATAGGCTCCAAACCAAAAAGGCCTCAGGACCTTTCCTGTGACATTTTGCAGTATAAAAATAAATATATACCAAATGAACAAGCTTTAAGAGATTTATTTCACTCAAAAGGAAGGTCTTTAGATCTGGGTAGGCATAGTCTAGTTCATGAGTGGTGATCTCCTTATCGATATTGATCCGTTAACCCTGCCACAAAGCGGAATGCTGTCATTGTTTTTGTTCGTTTGTTTACTCGGAGAGAGACCCAGGCCCCACTCTCATTCCCCATAGATAAGTGCGTGTGTTCTAACAGTTCGTACTCAGCTGGTGGTACTGTTTAAGGAGGTTAGGCACTTTTAGGGGGGTTCTGGGGGTAAGCTTGAGGTTTTATAGCCTGCTTCCACTTCCTGTTCTCTTTCTTCTTCCAGGCCAGTGATGCAATGTGAATGCCTGGCCTCACATCCTGCCTCTGTGCCGTCCCCACCATGATGGACTCCAGCCCTCTGACTGTGAGCTAAAATGATTCCTTTCTCTCTTAAGTTGCTTTGGGCAGAGAATGTCATAACAGTAACAGAGGAGAAACTCCTGAAGTGGGTAGAGGATATGTTGGTAGGTGTCTAATGATAAAGCAAGCAAACAAACAAACCAATAACCACTCTCTTACCCATCTACAGTGTTTGACAATTTCCACCATAGTTGGTTTCAAGGTTCTAACATGTCACTGACTGTATAGTTGAAGAGAAGTATGTAATAACACATCTCTATAAGATATGCATGATCAAAAGTATTAGTAACGGTAAAATATCTCAATCAGGAAGTGATTCATTTTATGATTATTATTCAATTACAAGTTTAATTCATAATGATGGTTGTATTTAACAACCTCCTTGCCAAAAACTGTAAACTGAACACTTTCTCAAGAATCTATGTGAGTGGGCATCAGCACACCTTTGGTGAAATCAGAATGGACATCTGTCTGAAGCAAGACGAGTCAGAGCCTGCTCCACAGAAGCATAGTGTCCACGCAGAGAGCCAGTCCTTCGTCTACTGAGATATGAAGTTGGGAGTGGTATGCAGCCGTCTTCCATTTGGACAATGCACCAGAAAAAGACAGCCTGCCGAGAAATAATAATGATCTCCAAAGAGGATCATCAACAAGAAACCAAGAAAGACTTCTGCCTCTGGTGCTGATCATCTTCCAGGTTCTGAATCCAGCTGTTCCAGATGCTTGGCCTTTGGGTTCCATATTCTCTCTATCCTTAAAACAAAATTTTCCATCAACATAGAGCTATGGGTGGTTTGGATGCAAGCGTGTGTCCTAAGGATATATTATTATTATGCTTTGTTGATTGGGGTTGGCCTGAGTTACACTGATCCAATCAGTCACACTGATTGCTTTATATTTGTTGGCAGGTAGAGATATCCTTAGGTGGAAAAGTGAATCACTGCACAGGAGTGCACCTCTATGAGATGAAAAGAATCCTTCAAACCATGAAGTTTACATCAGGAAAAATGGTTTTAAAAGTCTTTCACAAAATAGGAGTCTTAAATGAGTAAAAAGTAATAGACTATCTTCTTGGAGGTGGGGATGTTGGAAGTTGTTGTGCTTCTATTTACGAGGTCCAGTGGTATCTGAATGCACACTGTTGGTCAACAGCTGGTCTTCTTGTACCATTTTTGATTTACCTATGACTTTATGCCATCAAAGTCAATGTACCATAGAAAGGAAATGCTCATTCTCTCTTATAGTATAAAGGGGAACTTCATTAGAACTTAATCCAAAATATTTAGAAAGTCATGGACTTTGTGTATTAATAGTGTCTTAGTATATCTTAAACTATTGTATACTGCTACTCTATGTGCTATCTTCGGTGGTACCCAGGTCACATCTGGGAAACGTCAGAGCAGCCAGGCTTGATTCTGTAAAGCTGTCCCTGTCACTTAAGGTTTTCTCTGTGTCACTCCTGTGTCGCCCACAAGAGTGTAGATTTGTCAGAGGCTACATTTCTAGGCTCCGTGGTGGAAGAAACTAATCTGCTGTTATTAAAATGAGAGCAATACATGGTAGGCATACATTTCACCAAAGGATCTGTGTTTTATTATTTGGGAAGATGTATTTGCATAGGTTAATTCAATGACATTCTTTATTAAAAAAAAAAAAAAAACGAAAGACAGACAGAAACTGGCACAGTGAGCCGCAGCCAATCCTACCTTTCAGCTTCATGTTAATTTGCCTTAGGGTTGCTCTGACCTCAGCAGCCCAATGATACCAGCAATAAGCTATCTATTTCATCACATGCTGGGAGAAAAAGAGACCTGTCTCAGTCACAACCAATTGAATTTATCCTCTCAACACAGAGTGGCCAGGCCTAGGTAGACATGATGCTTCTTGATGATATTTATCTTCAAACCTCAGCAGCTGATGGCTCCCAGCTCAGCACCGAAAATAGTACCAACCAGCCCAAAGAGAAGGAAGCCTTTTCTTGTGTTTCAATTTCAGTTCTAAAGTCACATCTTACTGACTTCATGGTGATGGGGTGAGGCTGGGGAAGTGGGCAGTTCTAATAGCTTCAGAAATGGAGCACCTCTATATTTAATGAAAAGGCAATGTCTGAATGTCTGATGGTACTACAATTAGTCCAAGCCTCCTCTACTTCCAAAGGAGTTCATTCTTCTGGAGCTACATAGCCATCTGCTCTTGTTCCTTGATATAATGAAGGCATCAGAGCTGACCACCCTACTATGGCCTTGGTATTGTCAAAACATTGAAGACTTCCTCACCAAACAGTAGTGTCTTCAAATTGTATCAAGATGTTTGATACTTACTGGCAGATATTGGGAAAAGATGTTGCTTAATGTAATTTGTATCCTAATGTCCATAGTTCATATGTGGGTCTCACTTGCTTTATATGTTTTCTGGAACTATAGGGTGAGCTCAATTTAGTGATAGTTCCACACCCATGGATCTTTCAAAGGCAGTGTTGGTTTAACCAACTGAAAAGTATTTGGGAAGCGGGGGCAGGAGGGGGGTCCCACCTAGAGTCCATTCTCTGAGAGTACCAAGGGACAAGCATACTGATTAATTATTTTTGTACTCTGATTTTTATGTTCTGATTAAACTGTGAGGTCAGGGTCATTGAGAAAACTGACTCCACAAAATTATCCTCTGGCCTCCACATGGGCACTGTGGCATGTACACACAATACATATCACATCACACATATACTCGATGATGATGATGATGATGATGATGATGATGATGATGATGATGATAATGATGATGGTAAATAAAAACTGTGAAATATAAGAGGTAGGTAATCATAAGACCATTCTAGTTGGCTATGGTGGTGCACACCTACAACCCGAGAACTCTGAAGGCTGAGGTAAAGGGCTTAGAGTTTGAGGCCAACCTGGGTTACTTACCTAGACACTGTCTCAAAATGCAGAAAGAACATTTTGAGAATTGAACATGATCAGGATTTAGCTACATGACATATGGACCTTTCAAATGTATAACTGTTCCAAAAGCATTTTGTTCTCTTTTTTTCATGAAGCACCATAAAATGAGGCCTGGAAAAGTTTTATCTCTATCAGTATGTCCCCAGGTCTATCACCATCTGCTCACCTTATACTCTCTTCTGTTCCCTCTGATGAATAGGGTTTGGAAATAATTGTGTACAATTTTTTGTAGTTAAAAAGACTACCAGCTGGGCGGTGGTGGCGCACGCCTTTAATCCCAGCACTCGGGAGGCAGAGCCAGGCAGATCTCTGTGAGTTGGAGGCCAGCCTGGGCTACCAAGTGAGTTCCAGGAAAGGCGCAAAGCTACACAGAGAAACCCTGTCTCAAAAAACCAAAAAAAAAAAAAAAAAAAAAAAAAAAAAGACTACCAAAAAATGAGTGGAGGGAGTTACCCTCTATTTGCAACCAAACCCAAGGTCATCCCTCAAATCATCACAAAAGCATCTCATGACTAAACCCAAACCCCAAATCCTGGTGGTTTTTATATCAGCATACCTCTGTAAGAGAATCATGGACTGCTTCTCTTCTTGCCAGACAAGTAATTCTACCTCCCGGCAAAGAAAGACAGAAGATGAAATTCAGACAGCAATACTGGGAAAGTACGAACCACCCAATGTCATCATCTACCTCTCAAACATTCCTATTCCTCTTATAGCTCCTAACTCTACACTCCTGGCACATGTCAATCGGCTAACACAGGGGGACATGACGACATAAAATCACTGCACAGGCAAGGACTGAGGGTTTGACATTCTATGCGGAATCAGATGGAAAAAAAAATCACCAGGCACATCTGCCCATCCGAATCACTGGGCAAACTCCCATTGTTAATCAATGCATCTTCTCCTGTCTTGTTTTCAACCATCACCCTGACTTCACACTGCCATGCTCTGCAAACTGCACATAAGGTACTGGTCACCTCTGTAAGGGTGTTCATCAAACCCAACATCACTAACCAAGACATGTTATAAGAATCACTACCAGCAACCACAGATAAAGCATTGGACATATGCACATGGTCCCCTGAAAGAGTGAGACTCAAGATTCCATAAGACCATGGTATTCTAAATTCCCACTAAAACCAATAGCTTGCTCTCACAGATTTTTGCCTCTGTAAATTGGAAGAGTTGAGCAATAGCACCTAGGGGCTTGCAAGTCCTTCTCTTTGGGCCCTGTAAACCCATGTATCATGCACTTATCTCCACATTCTAGCTATGGTAGAGAGGAGTTTGCCAACATCTTAAATTCTGTTCTACATTGTTTGAGTTGAAACCCATTTCACAGCCCCATTTAGGATCTCTCATGTCCCTTCTTCCAGCCCCCAAGCCCAGAACATTCCCAAACATCCTTTTCCCAGACTGTTTCTTTTTATGCTTCCCTTCTTCATCTTCTCCTTTCCTCCTCCTCCCTTTTTTTTTCAAGGCCTTTGGCTTTATGGTTCTGTTTCTCACCTAATGCCAACTCTCCCCCTTACTTCTTTCCCTGTCTGTTTCTTTAAATCTCTAAACCACAAGCAGCAAGCAAGTAACACCATGGGTCAAGATATCAAAGCAGGAAACTTTTACAGGTCTCCTCGATGACATGGACCATAAAAGAAGGCAGCATACCAGCAGTATCACTGACCTTATTTGATGCTGTGCAGCAAAGAGAGACAGCTCCTCTGCTGCCTGCCCAAGTGGTCCAGGCTGCCGGTGTGTGAAGAGCGATGCTCTGTATCAACACCCAGCCAGGGGTTTCCTACACTCTTATGCCAAAGCTTTCCAAGTGTTTTCAGCAAGTAATACCCAAATAAACAGAAGGTTACTGAATACATTAAAGTCACTGCAGCAAGAAATTGCTTTCTGATGCCCAGTATGTACAGGCACACTGCTTTACTCCCTACATTCACATGTATAGATAACGGTAGGAATGCACAGCTGATGCTATGGCCAATGCAGACTCTGAGAGCAGAAGGCTATATATTCTGGGTATCATACCTGTCCTTCCTGGGCAGCTTGAAGCTGTGTGTTCCAGGGAGTAACACTGGGGTGATAAATATGAAGGCTGTTGTTATTATTTTTAACGTAGATGTGTGATTTGCTTTGATAATGATGTGGCTGTTCAGTGTCTTGGGTGATGAGCCCAAGGGGACAGGGTCTCTATGGCTCCAAGGGACAGTTGTATCCAACACCCTGTGGGCTGGTTGAGCCCCCAGGTACCTATGAGGCAAAACTGTATGCTATGTGTGTGAAATTCTCATCTCCATCCAATAGTGAAAACACTCTTACATCTAATTTCAGGGTAGACATGCTCTCTCACAGGAGAGAAATGGAGGAAATGCTTCTTTGAACTTCAGGATACCAAAGTCCTCAAGTTCTACTTTCTAATCCCATCAGTATTTCCTTAGGAAAAAATAAAGTCAGGTCACCCTGATATTCCCACTTTATCAGCGAAAAAAAGTATAAAAGTATAAATTATTTTACTGTCAGTAAAGGGGGAGGAGGAAGAAGAGAGTTACCTTGTTCTTAGGAGAAATCACATTGCCCGTCTCCCAAGAAATCACACACACTCACACACACCCATACACACACACACACACACACACACACACACACAATTATAAAGAAACATCATATTTTGTATCTCATTTACTGTTTTCCAGATCTGACACTGGAGTGTTGTAAGTATACATGTCTACTGTAACCAAGACCAGAAGCACCATAATCGTCCTTTTCCATAGTGGGCCCCCTACATAGAGAAACACACCGGCCAGCTTAGGCTGCCCCTGACCTGGCTGGGAGTCAACCTGAGCTCCTGGATGTGGGTATGAACTGTTTGGCCTATGCTTTGTAAACAGTCTTTGGATCCAGGTAAAGAGCATGTCTTTTCTGAGACAGAGGGTAGCAGTCGTCTCAAAGATCACATTTCCTCTATTCTCAGATTTGACAGCTCCGTCCCTGTCCACCTAGCAGTTAGCCAAAAGTGTCAGGTCAGCCTGACCTAGTGCCTCATTCTGCATGCCCAGCCTCCATCCACCTATACTCTGGAACACATTCCCATCTCTATAAATATTTATTCTGGGCTCAGCAAATTTATGTGAGATTTGATATGGTCTCCTCCTCCTCCTCCTTTTCCTCCTCCTCCTCCTCTTCCTCCTCCTCCTCCTCCCTACTCCATGAAGTATTAAAAACATGCAGTCAGAAACATAGTTAGAAATCTAATTCTTCTATTTATTTTGTAGATTAAATAAAGACTCTGAAAATGTCCTTTCACTCCAAGCTCAGAGAAGGTGTGAGAACCCAGCACATGGAGACTGATGCCTGGACCCTGCCATCCCCGATGCTCCTCAGACAATGGGTGCATAGAAAACTTTTGTGGTTCTACACACCCACCCCTCCTCTGTCTCCCTTCTCAGTCCTGTCTCCTGTTTCCCTGCCTGGAAGCTTATTATTATTATTATTATTATTATTATTATTATTATTGTTGTTGTTGTTGTTATTACTATTTTCTCTGTGGGTTCATACAAGTATCTATGTGTTTGTGTGTGTACACAGGTACATGTGTGACCAAAGAGGCTAAAAGTCAAAGTTAGTGTCTTACTCAACAGCACACCATCATATTTTTTGAGACAGGGTCTCTCCTTCAACCTCGAGTTCATTGGCTCATCTAGACGAGCAGGCCAGCAAGCCCCAGGAATCCCTCTATCTCCATCTCCCCGCTATGGGGTTACAAATGCACACCATTGCGGTCAGCTTTTTATATGGGTTCTAAGGCTAGAGCTCAGCCCTTCAAGCTTCCACAGCAAGTAAGTACTTTACCAACTCAGCCACCTCCTCATCCTATGGTGGTTCTTTTACTGTTAGGTAGCAAGGACACAGCTCTTCAAGTGAGACTAAATCCTGAGAAGGCAGGATGCTTCCTCTTCTACTCACTTCCCAGGGACTGAGCTCATGCACGAGCAGGCTCACTGCTGTGGCTGGACTAACTGACACAGGAGTGAAGGTGGAGGTCATCAAGAGCCACACCCACCCACCTGGGATGCTTCCTGGACAGGACCAGGTGAGATGCCACTTGGGTAGCAATGTGGGGAAAGGGATGCTGGTGTGAACAGAGCATGTGAAAACGGCAGCTGTCACCAGTTTGTTTGTTTTTGATTCATTTTTATTTTTATACCACTGAGCTGAGTAGTCAGGGCCATTGCGCCCCTTGAAGTGATGGAGTTTAGATGTCAAGGCTGAATTAGAAGACAGGAAGGAGCAGGGTCACCAGCACACAGTGCAACACCTCATTTTTTAGGGCCATAGACTATATCCAAAAACATTTGAATAAATCCTTTCATGACGATGGATTTTGAATTGATACCATTATCTTCAGTTGTTTGTAGGGGATGTCTGAAGGTAAGAGGAATCTGCCTAAGTTGTCAAACCTAAATAGTATATAGTATTTCTGTTTTTTTAAAGCAACTCAATTGAATTTGAATTTTAGATAAACAGTGCCTTTATTTAGTAGAAATGTATCCCATGCAGCATTTGGGATATACTCATAACCTAATTTGTTGTTTATCTAAAATTCAAATGTAACTGCCATCCTGTATTTTATCTAAGAATCTTAAGCCTTCAGATTCTCTCTCTCTCTCTCTCTCTCTCTCTCTCTCTCTCTCTCTCTCTCTCTCTCTCCCCCCCCCCTCCTCTGCGTGTGTGTGTGTGTGTGTGTGTGTGTGTGTGTGTGTGTGTGTGTGTGTGTGTAGTCAGGAAAGGGGTAAAACAATGTATCTTTATTCTCTTGTGTAAATTTTGGGGAAAATGCATGCCTGACCCATGACTCCTTGCTAGGATGGAAATATGGC
This sequence comes from Peromyscus californicus insignis, assembly GCF_007827085.1. Classification (NCBI taxonomy): domain Eukaryota; kingdom Metazoa; phylum Chordata; class Mammalia; order Rodentia; family Cricetidae; genus Peromyscus; species Peromyscus californicus. Next base: position 102,956,537 of record NW_026294606.1, read on the forward strand.
CACTGGAGAGACAATCAGATGAGCTTTGTAGTTTCTAGCCTTATGTTGCCAAGTGCCAGGGGACTACAGGGAAGGAGGGTTCTATACACAATGCTGAATTACCATGTTAGGAGGAGGCTCGGTCTGTTCAGGTGTGTTTTTCAACACGGCTCTTACCGAACTCACTCAGGTGATTAACATTCCTCAGCTGAGCTTTATAACTTCATTAGAATATTTCTCATCATAATTGAATAGGTAAAAATGCCTGGCTATTAAATACAAGCCTATCCCTCAGGATGACCAGATTATCACTTGAATTTAAAATCTTTCTGAATTTTTAATAGAGCATAACAAACAGGATTATTTATGCACTTTCTTCTAGGACCCTCCTTGCTGGGTCTACAATTATTTGGAAAACCTTTGGTTTCTGTGGGAGGGATTAAACCAGACTGAGCATCCCTGGTCCCTGTAAAACATTGAACCAACAAGTCTTTTTTCTTAAGGTCCAGCATTCTGGAAGGCACAGGCAGGGCTTGGCTCTGCACTTAGCACCTCCTGGTAATTAGCATCGAGGAAATGTGAGGGGCCCTGATATAAAGGGGAGCCGCTGAGAAGCCATAAAGCTGGCTGATGAGAAAGTCAAGTGGAGGCCTGCCTGGCTGAAACCTCTTCAATAGATCTGTAGTCTGGACTTGAACCCTGCCCTCTCACCTCAGGGTCCAATATTTCTTTCTTTTCCATTTTTTCCCCCTCCTGTTCAAATCCCCCTGCCCCCACTCCCCTTCTCCTTTCAGCTTCTCTCTGGAAGAGTGATGGATACAGACTGTAAATAAATGTGAATGACCCTTGTCTCCATAGCCTCACTTCCCCTTCTGCTGCAAAAGGGAACAGGGAGAGGGGGGAGGGGGAGAGGGAGGGGGGGAGAGGGGGAGAGAGAGAGAGAGAGAGAGAGAGAGAGAGAGAGAGAGAGAGAACTACAGACTTCCTCACAGGTAATTAAAGAGACTATTTTCAAGGTTGCATGGGCAAAAGACAATTCAGTCCTAATGAAGCATCGATCGACGGCACTAAGGTAGAAAGGAGCTGACATTCATTCAAAGGTACCTTTAACTGATGTAGCACACTGTACCAGGAATGATTCCTTCTCTGCTGTCATTCCCTGGGACCCGGGTTAGGGGGGGAAAACGGGGGCGGGGGAGGGAAAGTTTGCCTTAAATGTATTTTATTTCTGTGTTGCTGCAAATGCATGTGTCAGACTGTTTTCTTTCCTGCTTTAAAAAAAAAAAAATGGAATGTACTAAGGTACAATCTGTGTGGTCATATGGGAGTGGGCTTCCCCTGCTTAGGGTCAATTTTCTTCACTAGTCAGGTTTAAAAGCCCACCCATAATGTCTGCTGGTCCAGAATTCATGAGGTCAGTGATGGCCAAGCAGGGACTCCCCAGGAAGGTATGGGCACTATGGTCTGACTGGAAACTCGAACTGGTTTCATCCCACCAGTTTGGTGGTTCTCTGCCTTGTGCTGGTGTGTGCTGCACTGTGGAAAAACAGAAAGCCCATGGGAAGGAGGGACCGAGGAAGAGGACTAGTGGGGGTCAGTGTGAGATGGAGATGTGGTGGGACCAGGACCCAAAGTGCTTTGAAGAATGATGTCTATGACAACAGAACCAGCAAGATGGGTTTTCAGCGTCACCAATGAACCTCAAGCAAAGCCCCAGAATGAAGGTGGGACAGAGGAGACAGGTGTCCCGCCCGCCACCTGAGGGACACTTCCGCAAGCCTCCTGAGCTCTCAGGACAGGGTTTCTGGTTTTTCTCATGATCCCTAAAACTCTTTGTATTTGGACCCCTTTTGAATGGTGGAAAGAGTACACAAAAATGTTAGTCATGCCAAGAGATCAGGGTGGATGACAGGGGAGGAGAGACAGTATTGATTCCTAAAGTTGAGCATCGTTGGGGGAGGTTTTTGCTGCGGCTCCACTCCCTGGACTGCCTGTCTAGAGTCTCGGCATGCAACAATAGCAGGTCCCTTCAGAACCAGAAACACAAAAGGACTTTGCTGTGGTTCAGTCCCCACAGTGAGGCCCTTAGGAAGCTGAACACAGTCACTTTTCCTTCCCCTGATAAAAAATAAGCTAGAGAAGGGCGGGAGGACAGGAATTCTCCTGTACACCCCCCGCACAGATGGCCAGGGTAAAAGAAGCTGAAGAGAAGGGGCCTTTCTGACAGGGCATTTCAAATCACAGGCTCCTGCTCACATGTGCGGTCTTTTTTTCTTCTTCTTCTTCTCAGAATTTATCATTGTTTCTTGATTTGGCTCTTAATTTTGGTTTGGTTTTGGAAGGATAGGGTGGCAGGGTCTATCATTTAACTCGATAAATAGCATTAGCGCACCGCCTGGCTGCCTCCCCGCCCCTCTCCCTCCCTCTCCCTCTCTCTCTGTCTCCTATTTATTCATTTGTGTTTACATTTCTAAGACATCCCTTTAGCTGAAGGAGGACACTTCCCACATATTGCAGGATTGGCCATTAATGCAAACGGGTAATTTATCGGCTCGCACAGCTTCTGAAGTTGAATTTTGTAAAGAAAATCTGAGCTTAGCATTCTAGGGTTTATCGCATCCATATGGGTTTACTTTGTACTTTTTCCCCCTTTATCTTTGAAACAGTTCTTAACATTTCTATTTATCAATTTGATGAGATTTCACTGTGGTTTTGTTTATTTGCATAAACCAAAACCCAGGTCACGGCACAGAAGCACGGACTGTATGCAGAACACCTAGTGAACATTTTAAAAAGAACTTTCCCCCTAAACCTGGCTAAACTGGAGCCCCGCCGATCCTATCTGCATTAATTTGGCTGAACAACAAGATACTGCCGAGGACAAACGGAATACAGCAGTTTGGAGTTCCCAGAATTGGCCCAGCTCAGCCCGAACAATGGCTGCTTCCTATTCACCTTAACCCAGCTTTTCAGAGGAGCATCCCCAGAAACACAAAGCAGCAGCGGGAAATGGCAATTTTTATGAATCCTAATCAATCAAAGGGCTTATTAACTCAATGTGAAGCCAGATTAAAATCTTTAATTATAAATCGCGCTAAAAGGAAAAACAAAATGTACTTATGCTACATTGAAAATTCCGGATATTAACATAGTTGCTATTATCTCGCAATATTACCCCCCCCACCACCATCTCACCCCATCCTACAATAGCCTCATCTTTTTCTAGGACTAAAGAACAGGGCTCCACAACCCAAATCATCCCCCCATCACCGTCGATTTATTAAAATATATTCTTTTTCTCCCTCCTATGCATCCAATAGGTTGCTGGGAAGCTGTGTTGGTGTTAGAGGAAGGAGTATGAGAAATCCTGTTAGTCAGCACTGCACGGGGCAGACGGCTAGGGTTATGAGGGGATGCTGGGAGTGTTTGGGGGGTACGTGTTTATTAGAAGGGGCAGGTTTGTTGTCCAAGGGTTTGCAGGTTTTTTTTCCTCTTCAGTTTTTGGGGGGTAGGAGGAAGACAGCAATCAGATGGGGAGCATTTTTCACTAATGAAAGTGGCACGCATGTCTGTGCCCTTGGAAATGATTGACAGGAGTGGAGATTGCCAGCCCCAGGAAGGGTCCTCGCTTAGAGCCACCGTGTGTGAGAAACATCTCTGGGTGCTGCTCCGGCTGAGGCTGTTTCTGCAGCTTCTTGGTCTTCTTCGTTTTGGTCTTTTTTTTTTTTTTTAATCAGGCAGACATTTGGGAAATGACCACAGCAAATTTAATCACAGTTGGGGGGGGGGGGAGAGGAGAGGGGGGAGGGGGGAGAGACGGGAGGTACAGCAGAGACTGCGACTCACATGTTTTATTTATTTGTTCAGAGTCACGGCCATGCTATTGTGTGTCCCTCATTCTGTCATTTCAGGCCCCTCCGACCCACCCCCTACCCCTGTCCCCATTGTTAGTGCAAGAAGCAGAGATTATAACCACGTTTTATAATAATAACATATCCAACATTGCAAAAGCAGAAACCTCATCCTGAGAGGGGGGCCCCCTTTTTTTATATTGAAATGATAAAAAGAAAAGAAAAAGAAATCTTTCCATCCTAATGACAATGTAGGACGTACAGATTTGTTCTTTGTGTAAAAATCCAGTGATCTTTGTAGTGAGGGTGCACGCCCGATTTCCTCCCCTCCTGCACATCTGCTAGTATACTACCGTATTTTCATACTTACAAAGTGAGCCCCATGCCACCCAATTGCCTTTAAATTAAACAGGGAGAGACGGGAAGGAAGAAAGAAAACCGCACAATCAGAGCTAATAAAAAGAAAGTAATAACCCCGTTTAAATGAAATCCTACTTCATTTATTTTGTTCCAAGTTCAGACTTTCTTTCTTTGAGCCTCCTGAAATTTTCTCTTTCTTTGACTATTCCTCTGGTTTCTGGGACAAGGAATTCCCCTATGTCAGAACCAGGTCCCCTGAGAGCCTTATTGATTTCCTTCTGAACCTTAGGAGCAGGTTTTATGTCCATCCTCGGACAGTATTCGGGTTGGAGGGTCCACAGAGGTGGGCAGCTTTCATTGCTAATCTTGACGGTGAAGGATTTGGTTTTCCTACTACAAAGTGGAGGCTGTTGTCTTTTCATTCAAGCACAGCCCTGAAATGCCTTATTTAAATCCTGAATCAAGAAAGGGGCTTGTCCTTGATGGACGCAAACCATGTCTGCCCGGGTGGCAAGTCCTGGCTCCCTCCAGGCTGTGTGCTTCCCCCGAGGCACTTCAGATTGCTCTCCCACCAGATTCTTGTAGCTCCTGTTTCAAAATGCACTGAGAATGTGGCTTTCCTGATGATCCTGGAACTTGTGATCAGAGACACAATGCCCAGGGTTACTTGAAAAAAACTGAAGAACTTGATGTAGGAGCAAATAGTCACTCCAAATGCTGCTCTACTGTGAGAAAGCTCACACCTGCCCTCACTCACTTCAACAGAGAACTCTAACGCTTTTGCTCCTAATATGGAGAACGTCTGCTTGGTCCCATGCCTCCTTGATTTTTCTACCTTTCCTGACTTGGAATTTCATAATTATCTAAATGTACAGACACAGCCAGAAGCAAAGAATCGAGTAAAAGATCCCAAATCAGTGTTTATGGCTCAAGTGCACACGGAATCCATTTTGGCCAAAAAAAAAAAAAAAAAAAAAAAAAGCTTTCAAATTCTCCGAATTCCTCTAAATCCTTAACTGCTACACGGCTGTACTCCCCCTTTGAAGACAAGCGCTGGACCTAATAAACTAAATACTAGAGTCACAGACCCCGGCTTCTTCTGTTCTTGGCATAGCTTTTCATGAAATTCAAAAGGGCCCTTTTGTGCTTAACTGAGTTTTCATTTCATTGCTCTTAAATTTGTTAAGCTTGACTTTTGACACTTTGGGACTAATTCTTTTTAATATTTTCAGTGCAATTACATAATAAATAATTGTGCTCCCTGGAAGGGAGATGCTGATTTGTTACTAATGTTAATCTGTAAAAAACAAAATGTTCTCAGATTTTTTTTGTTTTTGTTTGTTTTTAGGATGTACATTTTTCCAAACATTGTCTTTAAGGTACTAATATTTTTGAAATAGCACAAACACACTATACACAATGTATTTACTCTGCTCCATTGAGAGGTGTAAACAAAATTTTAAAAAATGAATAAAGCCAAGAAGGAAAGTTAACTTGTGCAAATAATTGTGTGGAGAAGTGTTTCTGAACTGCTATGTAAATAAATTAGGCATAAAATGATCTGAAAACACCAGTCAATGATGAGTCTTTAACAAAAATATAACTATTTCACTCTTTTCTTGTTTACTACAGCAAATGAAAATTTTTGAGTCAAGACAGCTCTTAGTAGCCAAAACTATGAAAGCAAGTATTTGGCTGCAGAAAAGCAGATATGGAATTTAGTCACTTCTCAGAAATTACAAAAGGGACATTGAAAAATAGTTCAAAAGGTAGTACTTTGAAATGAGAATGTCTTTTGATATACTTTTTTTTCTTTTAAATATTCAGGCATATGTCTGCTTTTCATACAAGGAATGTGAATCTCAGTTTAACATTTTTTTTTGCTCTCCTGCCTGAAAGAAAATGATTTTTAAATTATTTAATGAAGAAATATTCCATTAAAAACAATAAGAAAAATCTCATTATTGTTAGACTGGGAAATAATCCTCAAACATTTTAATCCACTTATCGATTATTTCAAATAGATTTAAAATATTTTATCTATATTTTTATGTGCTTCATATTTCTTTCTTGGGTATTATTATAGGTTCCTGGCTTTCATTTTTAAGTCACGGAGTAAACAATGGTTATGAAGAGAAGAAAATATTTACAGTTTTCTGTCTTCTTTAGTTTTGTTTCAAATCCAAATACATAGGGGTGTATTTGGTTTAAATGGTTATTTTTGGAACCCTGCAGGAAATTGTCTCTCTCAAAAGCATTTCAAGGCTTTTTCTAAAGATTTTCCTAAAATATCATGTCATTTGGGTTCCTTTGTGAAAAATACAGTTTCTTAAAAACCTTACAATTTATATTTATTTTCAATGCATATATATGTATATATTCAAACAAAAAATTCCAATCCAGATGCAGAAAATGCCCTATATCTCCTTAACACCCACAGAGCTCATGCTTATAGGCTGTCTTATATATGAGCAGAAAATATTCACAATTCCACATTTCCCCCGCTGGATCACTCAAGCTCTACATTTGATATACTGCCTGATTTTTTTCCCTCCCATCAAAATTACATGAGAAGCAGAAAGCTGGAATCTGAGGCTCTACACAAACTGGGTGGGTCTACTCCTTCCCCTGTCTTTTCTCCGTGTCAGCCTCTATGTGTAGATAAAACAATTTATCTTTATCATTTTCTAGCTGGTCAGACGGGTGAGGGGCTGGGAGGCACACAAGGTGGAGGGGTGAGGGAAGGGGTGACGGTTTCACTTGTTGTCAGGAGGCATTGATCAGCAGGCTGTCTGCTGGTCTCCGAGGTGAAGGAAGTCCCCCAGGAGCACTTCGGGGATGGGCTGTGTCAGGGTAAAGCTGTATGAAGTCATGCCCAAATGACGGCTCATTGAGGGAAACGGGTATTGGCGTCCGAATCATTCTGCAACACCCTCAGTAACACTTAAACCAGTCCACTCCGTTAATGTCAGGTCACGAGGGAGACATTTAGCCTCTTCTGCTGACCATTAGACCCTTTGATGGAGTGGACAATGAACTAGATAGGACAAGCTGGACCCTGCTCTGGAGCCTGCCTCTGTTGACAGCAGGCCTCCAACCCAGTTGCCTTTCAAAGAACACAAGGGGTCCCTGTGGCCAGGGCCTCTAGGGAGTCTGTCCCCTTTACACCAAGCAAGATAAAGTATAGCTAAAACTACTTTTAAGGTTACAGCATCCAAAAGTGACAACAAGCCACCAGGACCCTTCCCAAAGTTTTGCCACAATGAGGGGCACAAGCAAATTGTAGACGACGAGGTCCAGTTCCACCATTTTGTAATTTTTTTTCTTGCTTGGCTTCTTCTCTTTCTTCCAAGCACCGTTTCTATAGTGCAGGTATTTCAAAACATGTCTGTTACACCTTCAGCGGCAGAGAACAAAAAGAATTCCTTATTGTTTCCCAGTAAAGTGGAGAAGAACTCTTACAAAGCGAAAGCTGGGGAGAACCATGTTTCTCAGGCACCATTCTGAAGGGGAAGCGTTTTATTCAGGATTGGCAAATATCAAATCTATCTATATATTTGGGAGGGGGTGATGAGGGGCGGAGGCCAAAGCTAATTGCATTTCCCATTGATAGGGGCATTAACCTAAAATCAACTTGAGCTCGAAAATGAATCTGAAGCACAAACTAACAGAAGCCGGGTCTTTGTTAGCATTGCAAGGGTGAATTAATAATCATTATTGCTGCTATTTAAACAAATTACACCCAAATCTCCTGTTACACAAGACATGGCTACTGTTTACTTTTTTCCTGCTTTCCCGCCAGCCACGGGGCCCGCAGTTGCACAGAGCAGCTTTTCTGTGCTTATGCTTGTTCTTTCCCTACTTTTCACAACTCCTCTGGGTCCCTCCTGAGACTTCTCTGCACTGGAAGGGGAAAAGAAAGGGGATATTTAAGACACCCCCAACACACACGCATGCACGTGCTCCACACCTTGCATTCTTTGGACAACTACTATCATTAAATACATAATTAAGTTTTTTTCTTTTTTCAAGTTGGCACAAATGGACTAATTTGACCAAATCACGCATCTATTTTTATCTTAAAAGTAAAAATCTAATTAAAAGGACAGAGTGGTCCCTGAAGTGCTTAGTGACCCTTCTAAACACTGAGGAAGCAGATGCGAGATATGTTTAACCAAGGGTGAGGGAGGCGGGGTAGATGTCAGGTTCTTATTGTCTCCTCTGCATTATCCAAACCTCAGAGACTTTTCCAGAGTTCATGGGCTTTGTCTCCTAATGTGTTTGAAAGCTTTAGTGCTTGCTAAAATTCAGAATTCTTTCTGCTAAAAATGAGTCGGTTTATCAAACCATGCAGATTACATCTCATTTTCAAATCGATTTAAGCACTGTTTCATTCTGGAGAAATTGGATACATTACAACACCCACCCACACCCTGCTCTGTCACGTTCTGTTCCCAGAGCTGAGATTTTTGTGAATTCAGAGACTTCGAATGATCCGGGAGGGGGTGTGTGCATAAATCAGTGTACTTGCTAGAAGTAACACAATCACTTCTTTTCTTTATACTTTTATTTTTATCTACTGCTTAGAGATGGGAAAGGGTATCTCACTGTACAGCCTAGACTGGCTTCAGATGAATTCCTGGCTCAAGCAATCCTCCTGCCTCAGCCACCTAAATAGCCAGGGCTACAGGCATGAGTCACTATGGCCAGCCATTTTCTTCTTTTCCTTTCTTTTTTTCCCTCAATGTGTAATTGACATTTTCTTCTATCCTGTATTCCTATTTACAACTATCATCAACATTGGTTAATTCCATCTTGTTGAAGGCACATAAATAATCCCACTATAGATGTCTACCAGCATATAGATGTCTACCAGTGTATGAATGTGCTTATTGTGGGGCATGTGCTGGATGGGATGATGGGAAAGCAACCGAGGAAGCAGGAGGAAAAGAACACAAAGACAAGCATCTTTTGCCCATCCAAATAGACTTCTAGCTGGACCTTAACTCAAGAAATAAAGTGCATTAATCTGATACTTCTAATGGGCAATCTGGGTTTTTAGCAGGAGAAATGACCAAAGGGAAATGACCTCATTGCCAAGAACTTTCTTTCTTTACCATGCTTCCAGTAATTTCCCCCACCTCTTCCTTTTAATTTGCAAAACCAAGCAAATGTACAATTAAGACATATCTATTGACTATATCCTACGCATGTTTTTAGCACCGAGTGCAAGCACGCCATTAGGTCATTGAACAGTTCCCTCTACAATCAACACTAACACTGCCATGGCAGGCAGAAATGATCTGACAGTAAATTTCCAGGGCACAAGCTGAAAAGGGCATAAGACATGAGATCTGCTAATGTCATGAAGTCAACTTGACTTTTTTTATACAAGCAGCTGCAATTCCACATTAACAATGCATTTCCTCAGCACAGATCAAATTCTCACAGCAAAACCAAGAGAAGTAGAACGGGTTCCACACGACTGCAGCAGCGTCTTGGGTGTTTTTCTGAGAACTGCGAGACTGGGATTCTCAGAACTTGGTACTCTGAGGATGTGAGTAAAACAGAGTGGAAGGCATTTTGTTCAGGAGCAAAAGAACATCAGATACCTGCTCATCATGCTGCGTTTATGTCCCCTTTTATATGATTGATCCTTCTGCCCAAGAGATTCTTAGAACATCAAGTACCAGTCAACACAGACAATTGAAGGCAACTAATTCTCAGCTTCACTCCCTGCCCTTAGCAGCCAAGATTCCTCTTTAGAGTTCCCTTCACACCACAGCCTCCATATTCTAGGGAAACGTTATCCTCCGTGGACCTTCGTTACAAGTCTTCACTATCCTTACCACATTGCCTGCAGACCTGACCCAAAGGTTAAAGAGCTAGGGACTGTCAGCCCATTGGCTCCAATAGCACATTAAACCCACTGCTTCCTGATGAAACAATGCCTCTAAATGCTCTAAACTGATCCTTGGGAGTTGGAAGCTTCTAGCTTCTTTTTTCTTCAACATAGAGTTGGTGACAGTTATTTGTACTATTGGATTTGGTTTTGGAGTTCATCTTGATTGCAATGAATTTTAAAGATTTGCTTTTAGAGTGTGTGTGTGTGTGTGTGTGTGTGTGTGTGTGTGTGTGTGTGTGTGTGTGTGTTTGAGTGCACACACACAAATATGTGTGTATGCCACTTGTGTGTGGATGCACTCTGAGACCAGTAGAGGGTGTTGGGTCCCCTGGAGCTGGAGTCAAGGGCAGTTATGAGCTGACTGACATGAAGGTAGGAGCTTCACTGGACAGACTTCTGATCCTCTGGAAGAGCAGCAAGTGCTCTTCACCGACAAGCCATTTCCCCAGCCCCTACATCACGACACATTTCAAAATGGCTTATTGAAGTTCATCATTCTCTAAGCTGCGGGTCACAACAGGTCACTAGAGGTCACAAGAAGGTCAATAATTCCCAAAAAGAAACAGTATCATGTATTAAATCTTTTATAATATGCATAATATAATATGAAATGTATTATTATTATACATATATATGCATATAGTCTATAGTTTCAGTATTATCATTAGGCATTTGAGTACCTATGGCCTTAATACATGACATCCACCAGTTACTGGCCCCATTTATGATGACCAAGGTATTCAGACCAGGGTTCTGATGTCATCTTTGAATCAGTCTCTGTTCCTTGTGGTATAAACAATGCAAGTCTGGTATATCAGGACCATTTTCCAATATAGTTCAAACCAGTGGTCATCTCCCATGTCATTGGCGATAGCTTCTTTATATTTAATTGACAGCTCTAGGAGTCTACCAGATGCTGCACAGCCTGATCACATTCATCTGTTAATGATGACAGAGAAAACTCTAAACTTGAGTTCCACATCGCATCAGGCAGAACAGAGGACCCCCACCTGACCAGATGGCAGAGCAGACCCCAACTCTGCCATCACTAAAGAAGCGGAAGGCGGGGACACAGGCTTTATACTGCTTCTAGAGGGCAGGGTTCCTGCCTCTCCAACACTGAGGGTCTAGGGAGAACCGGACTGTCTCTTTTCATGGTCACTGAAATGCTCAATGGGCATTCTCAGGAGAACTAGGGCAGGTGATGAGGAAGGACATGATAAATGGGGGCCCGTGTGTCACACAGTTGTTTGAAGCAAACCAAGTCTGAAGCAAGGCACCAGGAGTCTCCGGGAAGGGGAAATGCATGCAGGCAACAGGGAGTTAAGTAAATAATTTTTTTTCTTTTCTTTGTCGATGTGTTTAGTTCTCTTCCTGCCAAGATTCATCTCACTCTGCTATCTTGTGAGAGACACATATGGCGTGGTGAAATTGCCATCCAAGAAAGCATGTCCCAGCCTGTTGAGACATCATCAAATAAGATTAAAGCAAAGTAAAAATAAAAAGATAGAACGATTTTTCCCCCTTTTCCTTGTACAGAGAACATCTGATGAAAGCCACGGAGGTACTTGAATTGCCTCTGAAGATTCTGTAGCCATTTCTATGGGGTGGTTAAGAAAAAGCCAGGAATAACATGACAAATTCTTTTCTTTCTCCAAGTTTGTGTTGGGAGGGGTGTGTGCTTTATAATAAACCAGATAAATATGATAGAACAAATATTGCTTTGGGCACTTCGGCTACAAATTGTGCCAAAATGTGCTATGAACAGACCTCAGTCTCCATGTTCCCTCCTCCTCTCCATCACTGACCCTTTCTGTGATGATGCAGAATAAAGCTTCTGTTTAAAAAATATATGCACATATATAATATGTCTATATTTTAATATGTTATTTTAGATATTGTATTGAGATTCATTTTATGACTGATGGTACTATTTCTTGCTTTACAGATTTCCACCTATAAAAGACTGGGTTTTCATTTCGTTTGCTCAGCGGTCAGATTTTTCTCCTGTGGCTGACATCACAGGGCAGGAGAGAGGAAGGTGATTGCTTTGGCTGCCCAGCATCCCTGAGTACCACAACTCACAGGAGAGTGTGTGTCTGTGCAGGCACAGGCTCTCTGTCTGCATCAGCTGTACACAGTAAGCCAATGTCCAGCCAATAAGGGGATCAAGGCTGTGTCCTTTCCCAAAGGTCTCATTCCCTGGTGGTACAATTGTGAGTCAGATTAATACTGTGGCCACCTCTGCCAGGGAGCATCTTCTGTATCCAGATTTCTCCCAAAGTAGACTGCTAACAACAACATCCAACCTCTTTCCCTGTTCCCTTGCAAAACATGTTGATGGTCTGGGGGAGATGGTATGAAATAGTTGGCTTTATTGGAGCCAGCTTAGAGATGCTCAGTGCTCACATGAATGCCTGCAAACCCAGCACCCAGAAGGCAGAAACAAAGAGGTATGGGGCACACTTGCCCATTGGACTATCTGATGTCAGTTGTTCACCAAGACTCTGCCTTGAGAAAGAGGCAAGCCATCAAGGAAGATATTTGGTGTCAACCTCTGGTCTCCACACACACATGTGCCCACAAAAAAAAAAAAAAAAAAAAAAAAAAAAAAATGAAGAGGAGGAGGGGGAAAAAGGAGAAGAAGGAAAAGAACAGCAACAATGATGATAACAACCTGTTGGTTCTGGGAGAATTTGTGAGCAGGGAGGGGGCAGGTTTTTTGTCTCCCCCCCCTTGGAACATAGGAACACTTCCTGCTTCTTGGGGGCTTTCTTCCTCTCCCTTTGCTTTCCCCAGTGGGGTTTCAGGAGGTCCTCTGAAGTCTTTGAAAGGCAGCAGTCCTGAGGTAAACAATACCACACTTTACACAGAGGGGCCCCAAAGCCAGGCTTTGAAATTAAAATAAATTTTCCTAAAGTATTTGGAGAGGGTGAGTGGAGGGCAGTGGAAGACAAGCCTGCCTGGTTCTCAAATGCAAACACCCTGTCATTCTGTGCTATGTGAAGTTGGTCTGTGTCCAAAACAGAAAGGAAGGAGCCTGTGCATTTGTTTGCAAATGGTTCTAGGTGAGGAGGTAGGGGTGTGGAAGGTCTTGTTTTGGATGTGTGGCTTTAATTGGACCTCAGGAAAAACAGCAATGCATCAGTAGAAGAGATTATCACTGTCCTTAATAAGCTTCGTTGGCTTTCATAACAGTCATGGCCTAAAATGAGGCACACAGAGCCCAGAGACAATCCTCCCCATAGCCTGGAGCAAAGATTAAAGAGACAGGGATCCTAGGGAGGGGCAGCCGGAACGGGGGAGGGGGTGGCCTAAGAAACGGGGGCTAATGTAAAACCGTTTCTATACTAACCTCCTTCCCCTCTGAGAGTGGTCCAGTTCTGATTCCAAATACAAATTATCTCCAATTACTTCAAAAGAGGCAGTCGGAGGGCTGTCACTTAACTTTCACCATCTGTTTGCCTCAAAAAAAGCTGCCACGTTGACCTCAACTTTCCCTCTGAGCTCCGGTAGACACAGACATAGACTATAGGGGCTTGCTGTTCTCTGGAGAAAACCCTCCTGGGGTTTTATGGGTGTATGGTGGGGGTGGGGAGCGGCAAGCAAAGACAGGAAAGGTGACACATAGGGTCCAAAAGAAACAGTGACTTGACTTGAGTTGGGCTGGTGTCTGGTGTGGGTGGCCGAGGTCACCTCACCCGCCCTCCCCGCCACCACGCGGCCCCCCCTTCCTGCTGAGAGTCTATTTCTGGATACCGGGTTTTCAAGCAGCAAGGCATCAGGAAGGCCTAAGAAGGATGGGGGAGAACAGAGGGCCCCGGGATGAATGAGCAGTATGTACAAGAATCCACAGCAGGCATGACACTGCCACCAGGTCAAAAGCAGTGGCGGGCCACCCAACCAAAACACAGATGTGATAGGATTGGCTAGAAGATCCAGAACATCCACAAAGTCTGCCTAGCACAGCTAAAGGCAGCTGGGAATGGAGGACAAGCAGGGCTCCAGGAAAACACCCTGTGTTAAGTGCTGCACTGGTCTACTCGGGGGAGGGGTCAGCCTGCTGTACCAGCACCACCAAACCACACCATTAAGGATGGCTGTTGGAGACCAAAGTCATTCTGCAGTCTGTATGGAACCCCAACATCTTGGTGTACCTCAAGGTCGTTTTAACTAGGAAAACAAAAAATTCATGGCCCTGAAGTGAGCCTTCATCGGCTCTTCTTCCTCCAGCAAATAACAGACAGAAGAGGGAACACCAGATTACCAAGCTGTCCCAGAACAAAGACAGAAGGACAGCAAGGACAGCGACTCCCCACAAGCCCCGCTGAAATAATAGGGTGCAAATTTCTAAATGTCTTGCATTTTATGGGAGATTTCTAGGGCTTCTACCCAGGTACATTATATGATTTCCACTCCCTCTGATCTTTATTTTCCATTTTACAGCCCACTGAATAACAGGTTTCTTCAAGAGAGAAAGAAAGAAAGCAGATCCCCTATAAACAGGGACGACATTGCCTCATAAATAGTCCATGTGCTCTGAGTGCAAAGGCACCTGGAACTTTCTAAAGAAAAGCACCCCAAACACCAGGGCCGTGAGGCAGCGGGGTAATTCTTCCCCTGGTCAAAGGACATGGAAACAAGAGATTTTGTTTTACATTTTTAATCCCATGTCTGGGGTGGTTGGCCTTCTTTGTCTCATTGGGAAAGCAGATGGAGCATAGAGACAAGTTGATAAAATCTGGACAGCTTTGCCACTGGGAGCGACAAGTATCATCAGAAAGACAAGGGTGAAGGGCTGGAGAGACGGCTCAGAGATTAAGAGCGCTTGCTGCTCCATCACCTGGACCAGAATTTGAATCCCAGTCCCCACGTCAGGCAGCTCACAAATTCCTGCCAGGCCAGCTCCAAGAGATCTGAAGCCACCTTCTGGAAACCATCGGCACCTGCACACATGTGCACATACAATCACACACATACATGTGCATATATACATCTGCTAAAACAAATACATTTACTTTTAAGTAAGAAAGACAAGGGCAGCTAGCTATAAAGGAGTGAATGGTGGCAGGAGGGACTGCTGTGAGGAGTGAGACCAAAATCTCTAAGAGTGAACCCTCCATTGGCCAACCTTCCCACAATACCCACAAGAGAGAAGTTGATTTTTGTCTTCCCGCCCTCTTTTCTGCCTCTTTTATCCCCTAGCTCCAATTTCAAGGGCTCTGTTGGCAGTCTGCCGATGAATTCTGAATCTGGTGGCTAGAGGTAGCCATGTGACACCAGCTTTGATGGAACCATATTCCTTCAGGTCTTCTCTCAAGTCTGTGTCTTTGCAAGTTCAACTTAGGAGCCAGTGGGACACATGTTGAGATGTCAGAGACAGAGAAAATGCAGATGAAGAGGTCATTTAAGGAGCTACTTCTGCCTGGCCTCTTTCTCCCTGTCTATGGCTCCTTGCTGGATGGCATTGATGCTCCATGTGTGAAACAAATAGAGAGAGACAGACAGCATGGCAGGACTTTTCAGAATAAAAAGGTCTCCGGCAGACCAGCCTCTGTCTCATCCCTCTCTTGGCAATTGTGCCCTCCAGGGGAAGGGGTGAGATGATGACTCATCTGCCTTATCTGGATCTGAGTCTTTAACCATCCTGAGTTGGAGACCGGGTCCAGGAGCAGACTTCTTCTCAGGAAAGGATGCTATGTTCATAAGACAAATACCAGCTCTTCTTCCCGGATGGGTGTTATTAAAAGCTGGATTTAATAGAAGAATTAAAAAGGCACATTTCACTTGACATTTCATCCACTGAGGACCTGAGGGTGGAATCTCCAGTG
This sequence comes from Peromyscus californicus insignis, assembly GCF_007827085.1. Classification (NCBI taxonomy): domain Eukaryota; kingdom Metazoa; phylum Chordata; class Mammalia; order Rodentia; family Cricetidae; genus Peromyscus; species Peromyscus californicus. Next base: position 102,972,463 of record NW_026294606.1, read on the forward strand.
CCATTCTGATCGGCAGATTGTAGGTTTCGTTGTCTTGGCTTTCCTTGTTTTCCCATGGCTGTTTATTGTAAAAAGAAGTTACAGTGTGCTAATGCTTTCTCAGTCGTGAGAATCTTTCCTAGGCCTATTTCAGGACCACAGATATGCAAAAGATTTTATTTATTCTTTCTAGGTGAATAGCATACCAAAACTTGAGGTGTCAACCAAAACAAGCAGAACCTGGATGAGATCCATCCATGCTGGACTGGCTACAAAGCCTCTTTGACATTAATGCTACTTAAAGGTGGGCTTGGTAGTGCAGGCCTGTTATCCCAGCTGCTTGGGTGGCTGATGCAGGAAGAGCACAGCCTCAGGGCCTGCCTGGGCCACAGAATGAGTTCAAGACCAGCCTGGGCTATGGGTGAACTCAAGGTCATCCTGGGCTACAGAGTGAGACCTTGTCTCAAAAGAAAAAAGAGGGCTGGGAATATATTCAGTAACAAAGCATTTGTGATGCCCTAGGTTCAGTCCTCAGTATACGTGGAGAAAAATAATCTCTGCTGTTTAATTGCGAAGCCAATGGCAGAATGGTGTTTTAAATGCATGTTCTATGCCAACATTCCCAGTGAACCTTGCTTATTCTCTGTTTTTGGCCCTGGACTTCTTTTCTTATGTTACTCCATCAAGTCTGTACTTCATAAAGCCTGAATCACCAGCTTAATTGCTAGGCAGGTTTGGAGTGGGTCCAAGTTAAAATGATGGAATCCTCACGGAAGTTAAGTTCCAGGCACTGAGGCCAGGGCTCTAGTGAGGGATTCAGTAGTCTCTGAAGGCTGCCAAGGTGAACAGCCCAGGAAGCCCATGGGTACCCCATCTGTGATTTAACAGCAAGATCTCCATACCCAGGAGATGGGAAGATATGGCATCCATGCTCTGTGATGTAACCTCTGACATTTTTTTCTCTCTGTAAGTTATTTTTATGTCTAGGTCATCAGGTCTGAGAGGTGGCACATATGCCTTATTTTAATGGTAGGAAATCATTAGAGAAAAGAGGCAGAGTAATCTATACTGATCCCTAATTATGACTCTCTGATACTCCAGAACTAGTATATGCAGAGACAATATAATAAGACACCTAGTGTGCACGTGCTCCCTATCTGGGCTGGGGCTGTGGGAGAGGTCAGAGGTGGGAAGACAAATATGAACAACATATAATGGGGCTGGTGAGATGGCTCAGTGGGTAGAGATGTTTGCAGCAAAGTCCAACTACCTAACCCATGCTGGAAAGAGAAAGAGTCCCCAAAGTGATCTCCTAACTTCAGTGTGCAGGCCGTATTACAGTGTACCCACCCTCACACATACCACACGCATACAGACACAGACACACACAACAATAATAATAAAGCTGAAAAAAAGAACAGTGTATAATGATTCATAGGCACGTAGATGCCATAGTGAAGCTCACTGCTTGGTATGCTGACTTCAAAAGGTAATTTTTAAAAATGTGTTTATCACCTGAGAGCTCAAACTTAAGTGGGTGTTCGGTATTTGTATTGCTAAACCTGACAACCCCGTGATAGACTCAAGCTAATGTGATTTTCAGAGGCAGGGTGGTCAAGTTTTAGAGCTTTCTAGAAACAAGATCTCAAGCATAGAACACGTTCCATTTTTTTAAAATATGTGATAGGAGCTATGTATTAAGGTCATTCTTTTTTATTGTATTTATGTGTATATGTTTGCTTGCAGGAATGAGTTTGTGTACCATGTGCATGTAGTGCTAGGCAGGCCAGAAGAGGGCATCAGATGCCCTGGAACTGGAGTTACAGATGGTTGTGAGGTGCCTAAGGTAGGAGTTAGGAACTGAACCTGGGTCCCCTTGCAAGAGCAAAGTGCTTTTAACCACCGAGCCATCTCTCTGGTCCCTGACATTAGGGTTATTCTTAATGAAATATTTTAATTTGATAACTGCCTTTGCAACAAAGATTCAGTTTATACCTTATTTTCTGTATGTATAATTATCTAAATATCCAAGAATGAAGGAAGGCCTTGGCAAGGATGGGCAGACTGCCAAATGTCAAGCACATGTATATTGAAGTCCGTTTCCAAACCCTTACAGAAGTGCAGGTACTTTGGTTAACAAATCTCCCATCCATTTCACAGGCCATACTTAGAAAATGAGGGTAATTGTAATGAGAACCGAAAATTTATCCCAACCAGGTGAAACTATCCCCAGATTGAAACGTAGTAAATTCTAAATAATCAGGGCTAATTATTCTATTTTAATCACAACACTAATTTGCCCTTGATTTCTCCTCTTTTCCCTTCAGTTTCCCCAACTTCAGTGGCCCCAGGCCTCCATGGTATGTTTGGTCCATGTCTGGGAAACTTTGGATTAACCTTGTTTATACCAGGTGCAGGTTACACTTGCATCTCAACAACAAATCCCTTCAATGTCCTTGAACCGCCACAGTGAAGACCTGCAATGTCCATGAATTCCTCACTTAGGAAGAAAGTGCCCAAATAAACAAATATTAGGTAAACTAAGAGGTCAAGGTTAAAATCCACATGACAACACTTCCATTAAGAGTGGACACTTTCTGTGTGTATGTGTATGGGGTGTGTGTGGTGTATGTGTGCCTGTGCATGTGTGCATGTGAACACATGCGCAGAGGTCGGAAGAAGTCAGTTTATTATTTATTTCTCCACCTTACTCATTGGAGACACGGTCTCTTACTAAAACTCTTCCAGCTTTCCAGATGGACAGACAAGCTGGCCAGTGAGCCTCAGTGATCTTCATGTCCCCCTCCAGTCCCAGTACTCGGGTTACAGGCCTGGGTGGCAGCATCTAGCTCTAATGTGAGTACTGTGGATCTGAACTCAGGCCCTCAAGCCTGCACAGCAGCCACACTTGTCCACCTTACCAGCCTAAAGATGGAACACATTTAAAAAAAAAATATGGAGTTGGGATAGGTTTTTAACCTCCTCCTTCAAAGACAGTGTGGTCCATTCTCCTGCTTGAGACAGAGCTGTTGGGACTTGGAGACTGGTTTAGGGGCTGAATATTTCATACGATCTGCAGAGATAGCGCCTCTCTTAGGAATTTCTCTGTAATAGTCACTATAATATAATAGGGTGGAAGCTGTGTCCTGTAGTCTGAACAGCAAAGTGCCACCATGGGACGAATCCAAGGGGAGGGTGGGAGAAGCGTCTTTGTTCATGTGTCTTTCAGAGAGGAGCGAGGACACCTCTATTTATAAGAATACTTTTAAAGTGACAAATGAGGTCAACAAACATAATTAGTGAGAAAAGGAGGGAGAGGAAGAGGAGTGAGGATGAGAAGAAGGCAAATTAGTGTTCGTGTTTGTGAGAGTTTTGCCATGAAACCATTCCTGTTCATCAGTGGTGAGATACAAACCATGTTATCAAGACTGTTAAGGAAATGGATTGCTGCTACGTAATGCTTCAGAATTTGCTCCCTTGCCAAGCTACCACATCATTATAAGAATAATGGGAAAGCCTTGCCCCAGTAGAGGAGACCTCAGCTTGAAACACAGAGAACCATTGAGTCCCACCTCTCATGACAGTGGTTCAGAATCTTGCTCTGGAAATTTTCAATGAATAGCAGTACCCAGAGCTTTTAAAATGGAGATAAAATCCAAGGCTCGGTCAGTGGAGGATCATGGAACATGATCCATTTGGGGGAGGAGCTCCAAATAGGCAGTGTTTAAGATTTAACCTTCACATGTAAAATCTCACATAAGACGATCTCCAGGTCTGAGGGTTGTGACTGGTGCCTGCTTGGCTTCATGTTGAGCGAGATAGCAATAATCTAAGTGTAGATCAGCACCTACCCTGCTCACTCACTCATGTTCCCACCCCTGCCCTTCTACCCATCCATACACATCATATCCAAGTGCTGGTTCCTAGTATAGTTTCTTTTCTTTGAAAATTTTTTTTATTATATTTATTATTTATTATATTTATTTATGTGGGTTCACAGGTGCCAGGGCATGAATGTAAAGGTCAAAGAGCATCCCGTGGGAGCTAGTTTTCCTCCTTTTACCGTGTGGGTCCTGGGGATTGAACTCAGGTCACCAGGCTCAGAAATAAGAGCCTTTACCTGCTGAGCAATCTTAATGGTGTGGCCTTTGTCCTTTCTTTTCTCCTCCACTCCCTGATGCAGAGCCTCATGTAGCCCAAGCTGGCTTATAACTCACTGTGTAGCCAAGGATAACCTTGAATTTCCGATCCTCCAGCTTCCATCTTTGAAGGTCTGAGATGGTAGGTATGTATCTCCACGCCTGGTTTATGAAATGTTGGAATTTAACCTAGAACTTTGTACATGCTATACAAGCTCTTTACCAACTAAGGGGACATCTCCAATCCAGGATGCTCTATTTTTTGAAGCCAAGGTTTTGTTTTGTTTGTTAAAGAAAAAAAAATAAGTTTTTAAAATAGTCACTATTCTAAAAGAGTTTATAGTTCAAGTGGAAAAAAAATAACCACAGGGAAAATAATTTATACTGTACAGCTGAGCCTAAGCTAAGCCCTCAAGTGACTCAGAACATTTCTGTGAATTTTTTCAAAATAAAGAAACAAGTACGTAAGATTATTCTAAAATTGTGAGGCTTGGATGATGGCTCCACAGGTAGAAACACCTATCATTCTAAAATTGTGGGGCTGGGGTGATGCCTTAGCAGATAGGAACACTTGCTGTCAAAGCATGAGGTCCCGAATTCAAGTCCTTAGCAGTAGGGAGGAGGAGGAGACAGGAGGATCCCTGGAGTTGGCTGGTCACCCAGTTTGGCCTAATTAGTGAACTCTCCGTCTCACAGAAGGTGGGTGAACAGTCTGTCTCATGCTGACACCCAAGCTTCCCTCTGGCCTCCATGTGCACGTGGGCACACATACAAGTACATCCACACACACATGAAGGTACACACATGCATTAACAAAGGTTTCATTAACAAAAGTTGGTGTGAACTGTGGTTCATAGCCAAAAAAACATGAACAGACCTAAGGCAAAATCCAATGCAACTTGTTTGTAAGTCGGAGTGTGATTCTGTAACTAGCACAGGGCCAAAACTAGAGTGAGGCCAGGATGGTCTTCCTGAATTGTCCCAAGGTCCCATTCAGATGTCTAGAAGACCTTTGACCTCTGGGTTTTAGAAGACCTTTGACCTCTGGGTTTCCTTTAACTTTCTTTCCATCCTGAACCTGTAGGAAACAGGCTTGACTATGTATCACAAGGCATGTTCTCACTATTTATAAGAACCTGGCTTTCCTCAGCTAATGGCTTTGTGCCTGCAAGTCCCCCACCCCACTCAGTAGTTTTAATACTATGCCTCTATCCAACTCCTTGGCTTAGATGTGTGTTTTCTTTCCAAGATGGCAGCTCTGCCTCATCTCCACTATCAACTGTTGGAAGTGGGGCTCATTTCCTGGACCATAAAATTGGGTTGCATATCCTACCGAGATAGGAGATCTGATGTCAGCACACCAGATTACAGTTCAGGCCATGGTCCTGAGACTCTGGCTCCTCTCTTGTCTCCTTTCTACCCAATTCCCGTTCTGTAAAAGCTAGGGCCATAAAGCAGTCCCAACATATCACTGTCCTCCACTGGGCTTTCCTGGCAGCCTCTGACATTAGCTCTCAATGAACTTGGTTTCCTAACCTTATCCAGTCTTAATCCTCATAGATTTAACATTATACTACTGAGAACTCTCTTTCCCTGTGGCCAAACCTGCTTGAGTTATCAGAATTAGACAGTAGTTTCCCCAAAACTGTTTTCTCCACATTATGGCCTTCAATGCTGGTTGCTAAGCAATGGATTAAGCCAGGAGCAGCAACTTGGACACAAGATGGCGGTAGGGAGTGAAAAAACTAGTTGTGGCCCTTTCTCCCTACAGTTTAGCTCAAACCTATCAGTTTAACAAATCATTTTAAAAGATATGAACTGATGAACTGAGCTACTTCTCAACTCAGGGAACAATACATTTCTCTCAACTAAAGAGAATAAGTTTTCCCTGGGTTCAGTGGCCTGTCCAAGATCACTCAAGGCCATCCAGGTACCTCTTTCAAGCATAGATTAGCTCACTTTTTTAACCCTACCTCACAAGTTAGTCCTTTTAATATAAGAAATAACATCTATAACACACACACACACACACACACACACACACTCTCTCTCTCTCCAAGTCTCAGGGTTATCATAGGAGAAAGGTGGAAAGATTGTAAGCACCTGAGGTCAAGGGGAACAGGGCCAAACAGTAGCTTCTGGGTATGAAAGGACCAGAGCACTAGTGAACTCGTACCAGGTATGACTGCCTGCACAAGATCTGCACAAGATCAAGCCAGTCAGCATTCCAGCATGGACTCCCCACCCCTAGCTGAGGGTCTATTAACAGTTCATGGCTTTGGGGGAGAGAAAGTCAGTTTTCTTTAAAGGTATGGTCCCTGGTGTGTTGACCATGCTCCAGTGGATGCCCACACCCGTGAGAACACAGGCAGCATAAACTGGACTTCAGTAAACTAAACAAATACAAAAAGAAGTTGGGAGGAAATCACGGGGTAGCAGTGGATGTGGGAATAGGGGGGGATGAATATAATCAAAATACATTATATTCATTCTCAAGGAATTAATACATAAAGAATCTTTTTTTTTTTTTTTGAAATTGATAAATATCTGCCAGGGTAAGGTAGAAAGTTTAGATGCACCAACACATGAGAATTCTAAGGTCAGGAGCATGATGGTACCTGTAGTTCTCTATGTTTGCAGGAAGTCTTTGACCATATTCTAGGGCATACAAGTAACACATATTCCTAAAGTTGCTTTGGTCCTTGGGAGAAAACATATGCTCCTATTTCAATAGATGATCATTTGTCTAGGCTTCTTGCTCAGTGTGAAACCATGGTGATACTAGCCCAATACTGACCCAAGGCTCCAAATGCCCTTTTCTGGACCTGTTTTCTGAATCTCAGGGTATAGAAGGGCAATGCTAAGAGGCTTCAGATCCTGCAAATGCCCTGATAGCCATGTGCCTCACATATCTGACCAACAAGCTATTCACAAATCACAGTGAGATTTACTTCACCAACAAAGGGTCTTCTCTTGTTAGGATGAAAACACTCAATATGAGTACTGCATTTCTGGGATTAGTCATTTTCTGAACTGCCATAATGACCTTCCATAAACACAAGCACTCAAAATAACAAAACATATTGTCTTTCAGTATGGAAAGCCAGATCGTCTTAAATTAAGGGGTCATCAGGATCTGTTCCTCCTGGTTTTCCAAGGGACAATTCACTCCAGGCCTTTTTCCCAGCTTGCAGCAAGTCTGGTAGTCTATGCCATTGCTGACTTACCATCTTATTTCTCATCTCTACCCCTGCCTTCACATGGCTTTGTCTTGTGTCTGAGTGTCTCGAGTCTCCCCTTCTTTCTTTCTTTTTTTAGTTAAGGGTTTATTTTTATTTGTATGTGCATGTACCTGTGTCTATGTATGTACACACGTACCTGTGTGTGTGTTGTGTGTGTGTGTATACGTGTATATGCGTAAGGATGCCAGAAGAGGGCATAAGATCACCTGGAGTTGGAACTACAGGGGGTTGTGAGCCTCCAATATGGGTACTAAGAACTGAACTCTTCTGGAAGAGGTCCAAGTGCTCTTCACCAATGAGCCATCTCTCCAGTCCCCTCTTCCTTATAAGGACCATAGCCACTGGATTTAAGGCTCACTTTAAATCCAAGGTGACTTCACCTTGAGATCCTCAAGGGATTTCTTCTACAAAGATCGACTTTTCCAAGTAAGGTCGAATTCTGGGTTTCCAGTAGACATGGAAGAGGGTGTGGGGGGCGGGGGAGAACCACTCAATTCCAAGTACTCTCGGCATTCTTACAACTAATTCTTTCTTTGAACGAATTCTCCATGTGAAGTTGAACTTAGAAGCTTCTTGGGCCATCTAAAGCGAGCACCTGTCAGTGTCTCCCCCAGTGGAGTCCCTCATTCATCCTCCTAGGGACCACCTGGACAGAATGAGCCATCGTCACCCACATTGTTTTAAGGAGAACACTTCCCATTGGCAGTGTTGCGGGGACACTGTCTGCCCTCTGTCCTTTCAGACCCCATAATACATGCCAAAGTCCTGTGGAAGACAGTGCCCTTCAAAGTTGGGAAGGATGTTTATCAGGCTCCACTCATGTGTTCTTCGCTGATTCCAGGTCTGTGCTCGTATGTCCTTTAAGAGGCCTTTTATATAAGATATGATTCACATGTCATTTTCACAGCAACAGGCCATATGATGTTGTAGGCCTTGGAATTTGGCAGTAACAAGCTTCAAACAGAGCAAAATAATTGTTTTGGTGAGAAATGCTATTTGAAGACCCCCACCCCCTGAACCAAATAAAGAGATTAAAAATGAACCCACATTGAATCTAAACCAATGTCCTGAGCAATATGTAGTTCTTTTTCTTCAGACAGAAAACAAACCACCTTTTTCCTTGGGAAGAAAAAAGAAATAAAGCTCAATATTGATGTTCTCCAACAAACTCCATTAGGAAAGAAAGGTGGACACTCACAACACATAGAGAGAACTCTAGAAAATAATGAGTTTGGTTCCTCCCAGCAACTGGAAGGAAATTTCATAGCAAGCCCCCACACCTTTTTTTCAGTTACCAAATTCTTTTATGTTTCTTTTCTGAGAACAGTGACTTTATAGGTTATTAAACAACTATTAAAAACATAACTGAGCAGACCCCAAAGCACAGGTCTTTTTCCTTTGATTTTGTTTCCCCCTCCTAGTTTTTGGGAAATGGTTTTGAGACTTGGAATAGTTTTGTTAAGGTCTTTGAGGGCATTTAAATAGTTTTTGTGTTTTTAGCATGGTTCAAAACAGGCAGCTAGAAGAAATCTGCCTTGCATCAGCACACCTGCTGGGCCAAACGAGAATATCCATCACACCAAAGGGTGCACCTCATTTGCCATACACACCTGAAAGCAAAGTTACCTGGCTGGCCGTTTGACTGGCTTTTCTCCACATTCATGGAACTTAATTTTGCATGTTTTTCCTTCCTCCCCATCTTTGTACAGGAAAGAATAAAAGCAGTGTGAGAAAAGGAAGGGAGGACATGTTTTCCAACTTGGGGAAGTACACAGGAGTCCCCAAGCCTGGTTGACGAATGACAGCTTTCTAGCCACAGCATCCAACTGGCCTTAGGACTTAAGGATCACATTTGTTTGCGTGCAAATGTCTTTGCTGGTAAAACTAGCAAAGGAAAGGCAAGGCCAATTGCATGGGAAATTGTTATCTCCTTCCTGGCCTCAGGTCTCGACTGCTGTAGGACTCTAGCACACCACACGGCTAAGCTTCCAGTTGAAAGGCTTCCAGGTAATCAGATGCCAAAATGTCCTGTGCCTTGGCCACCTGAACCTCACAGCCCAACTTCTCCAACCCTAGTAGTGTGTCTGCTTCATGAGGGTCATGGGCTGTTTCAATTAATTCCCCCTCTAAGGACTCAACTTGGTTCTCTAGGAGGGAAGGGTAAGTGAAGGGAGTAAGGTAGGGACCCAAAGCTTGCTGTCCTACCCTGTCCTGCCCACCCCCATCACTGAGGCCTCTTTTCCCAAGTGACTTGGAGATAAAGGAGATGCACTGGGCAGGAGCACAGAATCCCTTCCAGGCAGAATCTTGATGCTATCTTGCCACTGTTCCAGATCTGAGTCTGTGAGTCCAGTGGGTTGTGGATTCTAGGATAGTGAGTAATAAGCCCTGATATGAAAAACAGAATGCAGAAAACAAATTAGCATTTTGAAAAATAAAAAGCCTGGCTTTTAATCCTATTAAGATCTCCTGGCTGCGTCCCACCCACTGCCCCCGCCCCATCCCTAAAATCTGTGAGAGAGATACTGATGTGGCCATTAACATAAATGCTGAAATCAGCATTTCCTTTGAAAGAAGTTGTTAATATTTGGAAATGGTCGGATTTCCAATCCAAGCTTTGATTGTTATTCTATACTAGCCAGCAAGTGCCAAGGTCACAGGGAGATTCACCTGCAGACAGAGCTTAAATGAATCCACTCGGCCACAATGCATGTATAATTTAACATCCACCTCTCCGAGTACTTCCATGCATTCCTAAAAAAATATTTTATTACAATAACAAATTGGTTTCAAAATCATGCATTATGTATTCTGAAATTAGGTCTGCCGGCAAAACCTGGGTGTACAAACACACACACATCCCTCCGCCAGGCTGAGCCAGCACCCAGATGCCATTGGTATTAGGGTGGGGCTTGAAAGGAAGTTTGTTCCTCAAGGAACTAACCTCTCTTTTGATCTTACTATGCATATTTGGAAGGAAAAGAGCAAACTGATCCTGTGCTATACACAGTAGCAACCCTGGGCTCTCCTCCCAGCGCCTGCATGAGGAGTCAGGGTGCATTCCTAGGCAGGAGTGTCCTGAAGAGGAAGGCTTGCCAAGGCAGTTCTCCAAGCTTTCCTTAAACCATGCTTATTCCTTGAATTCTAAACATCCTCTCCTGTGATCTGGCACTTTCCACGTGTATATTATACAAGCACCAAACTTCCACAAAGCCTCTTTGAAACATTAATGGTATCAAAGCCATGCTTAACTTTGTGTTCAGACACAAACTAGCCCTCCCATTAACTCACATCACAATGATCCCCTCAAAGCTAAGGTATTCAGAAAAATCCTTGGATCTGTGGCCCCCACCTAACTCAGGGAGCAGACTCCTAAGTGGCGTTCCTTCCTGCTTCCTGACTGTCACCTGGCATTAATCAAGTTAGTGCAGGTTAACGAGAGTGACTTGCTCTTCTTGTGTACAATAAACACAGTTCTCAAGGCATTTGCTTGTGAACATTGAAGGTTGAAATGCTTGACTCTCTTCAGATGCTCTGATCTCACGACACATGTACCACATCACCAAATGTCATCAGTGGATTCTAAGAAGGCTAAGGGCTCCTTGGTAAGGAAGGTGTTTGATTTTAAATATGCAAGAAAGAAACTCAGTTAAGTCATTGCTAAGCTTCCAAAGTTTCTTAGACGTGAATTTGACCTCTTTATATGGAAAGAAAGAAATACCGAGTTTATTTCAATAGGGAATTGGTTTTTCATTAACTTGCAAAGCTAAACGTCATAAACATGGTCCTTTCAGAGCTACTAACTTTTGAATAAAACAACAAAATTCTCAAGGGACCTACTTACAAATCTCTTTAAATTAAAATCCATCTAATTTTTATTACAGGACAACACTGTGACCAGTTTCGTATTTTTAAAGCAATGCTCTACCTGAAAGTCTTTAATTCCCTGACAAGAGCTTTCCATAAGAATATGAGGAAAATTTAAAGCTACCACCCCTTTTCCTCAAAAATAAAAGTCTGCAAACACTGTATTAAGAAACCATTCCTCTTTAATTTTGTTTTGATGTCGTGATATGACTAGATGTATAGTTTTCTATAGCTAATTTATGAGGAATAATTTTCTCTAATCTAATCAGTAATATCTAAAAATGAGGATGGTAACAGCACCATTTCTGATTTCTTTTGTATTGTAATTTAGTCTGACATGGTAAAGCTCTGCTTTTCAGAAGAACAATTAAGAAATTGTTGATAGAAATTAAGTATTACTGGCAATTGGAAATGCATTTATTTCCTGCTTGCTACATCTGGAAATACTACTCCTACCTCCCATCAAAGATGAGCTCAGCTAAAACAGTGAAGTAAAAATGAACTAAAAAGCTTCATCCTTGTACTAAGTAAGATGATTTATATAAGTACCCACCAAGTTCTAGAGTATGCATATAAATATCTGTATGCTTATGTGCATATGTATGTGTATGTGCGTGCGTGTGTGTGTGTGTGTGTGTGTGTGTGTGTGTGTGTGTGTGTGTGTGTGTGTGAGTATGCATGCCTCTAAAAATGCTTTAAGTTGAAATGTGCACACTAAATGATTAAACTCTCTCCTGGTTGGGTGGCTAAAGAGCTATAGCCTTTGTTTTAGCTGTGGGCTAATTTCATCTGAATGCAAACTACTCTTTTATTTGTTATTAAAGGCAGCTCACATCTTGCCTTTGCTGTGTAGGAATTAGGCTACCATATGCTACTTAGGAAACTATTAAGGTAAGAATTAAAAATGGCAAGCAAATAAATAAAAAGCCTTTGGTAATAATTACATGTCATTCTCACACAGTGCAACAAACGGTTGCACAGCTAACTTTTCTAATACCGACGTGACAATATTATAATGTGTTATTTTACAGCCCAAATGAAAAGGTGGTCCCAAGCTCCTTTTGAATTGTGACAGGAACATTCCAAGTTGGGTATAAAGTAGCATCCCCATAACCACACATGTAAGTACAGAAACTCGGGCATGGTAAAATACAGAAATGCATGTATGTTTGAATATTAAATCATTGAATGGGATTAAATACAATTAAAAATAAACCAGAAGTTGCCAAGGAAAAAAGTCCAGAGTCAAATGCTTTTGGATTCCATCTTAATTATCCTGCCTACCCATGCAAAATTTGAGAATCGTTTCCTATTGCCACTTTAAAAAGAAAAGCCCGTGGTGAATAGCAAATCATGCTTGAATATTTTTAAAAGAGATTTTACTATTTTTAATTGTGTGTTTGTGTGCACATGCGCATGCATGTGCAAAATGTATGTATACACAAGTACAGTTGGTGGTGGAGGTGCCCTATTACCTAGAGTTGGAGTTACAAGCCAGTTGTGAGCCACTCAACAGAGGTGCTGGGAGTCCTCTGCCGGAGCAGAGCATCGTCTTAACCACTGAGCCATCTCTCCAGTCTCAAATTGCCTTTGAACCAAAATATTCTTTTTCAAAGAATTTCTTTTTTATGGCTGAATTTTCAGAATCACACTGATACAAAAAGATAACACGGTCAACGTGCTTTGGTTCAGGGTTGTTTGATTAAGAGTGTGCCACTGACTCCAGGAGTCTCTATCAATTCGGTATCTCAAGTTCTGTCCCCAACCTGGCCATTTGCCAGAGAATGTCACTTTCTGGAGGACTACATAAGAACACTTTCTACACACTGCTTAGATTCAAGCTCATGGACTCAGAGCGAGAACTCTTAGGAATCTTAAACTTGGTGTCTTACAGAAAGGAACTGGAGGGATTTGGAGGAGACTGCAGCTGTCTTGAGCCTCCCTTCCCCCGTAGGTCTATTGATGCTTGGTCTATCAGACAATTGCAACAGTAAACTGCAGTGTGTCCTGGGGGCTGCTCTATAAGAATGAAATCGGAAGCCTGTCTGTCAGCGGAATGTGGAACCAAAAGCCCACACCATGGGGTTCAGTGCCTTGTGCCTGGCTGTATTCACAGGCCAGGCAGATGGATGTGTGGCCTCTCACAAAGCCAAGAGATGGGCATTTCAAAAATAAAATCATCTCCCAATTACAGGAAACCCTTCTTCCCTGGGATCCCAAAGCACTCTATCAACCTAAATTGGAATTCTGTCTTCTGAGCTGCCTTCCATGCAGCCACTCCACTATAAATTGGATCAAATGCTCTCAGATTAATTCCTGCAAACCTATATTCATCTTTGTATATCTTTATTACAAAACTAGCCACAAGACTGCTCTACAATTTTCATTACCAGAACAGCTTTCGGAGCTGGATTATGCCATGGTTTATCCCTCCGTGACCCCAAACCATCTTGTTAGCCCCATTATTGTATATTCATACAACACACCTGAGCCCAAGATAATAAGAGAGTTATGGTGAGCGGGAGGAAGGAGCACATCTTATTGCATTTTATGCATTGCTATTCTGCAAGGATATTTAACCTACTGCAGGCACCTCTGAAGTCTGTGCCTCTCTGCCGTGCTCTGGCTTACACCCTAACACCAAAGACCCTCAGGATTTCCCCTTGCTGAGAAGGGTAGGGCAGGGAATCTGGAGAGAACCACAGCTTCTCAGAGGTGCTCAGACTCTATCTCTTCCTGGCTGATGTAGTTTAAGTGATGCAGGCTCTGAGTGGGACACCAAGAGAAGCCACAGCCCAGAGGATACTTGTCCCTTCACAGAAAAACAGCAGAACTGCTTCCTGGAAAAGGAAAATGGAGCTCTCATCCGAATGGAAGGTGGAGCAGGGGCTGGTCCCCAGTCTTAGGTGTGGCTGTATGTGACTTAAAATGCTTGTTTTGTGCAACACAAACACAGTGAACACAGAATTTGAGTCATGACTGCTCTGGAAGGGAAAAGGAGGCACAGGAAGTAAAGGAACACTATACAGGGGGATTTAAGTTTTTACATAGGGTATTAAGCTTAATGGTCTTTTTATTATTAACAGAAAAAGAGAATATAAAGCTTCAAATGGACCCATGAAGAGAGAATCATGTACCAAGGGCTATTACTAATCCCTGTCTGAACATCTGCTGACCTTAAATCCACAAGAAGAATATACTTAGTGATTTGAAACAAACAAAATGTTTATTTTGGTCAAGTGTGCCTAAGATGAAGTTCTCAGAAAACCGTGGTAGCAAAATTTGATGATGGTTATGATCTATTAGAATATATTTACCTATATTAATAATATAGATATTACATGTAACTCTAGATGTAATTCTTGTGTTTAAATTACATGGCTTACTCTGCATCAATTAAGTTATCTCTTTTTTATATATATGTACATATATGTATATATAAACTATGCACATGTCCATAAGCATAATGATGACATATAATTCTATAACTTATACAAATATTTATATGTGAATGATATATTGCATTTACATGTATGTATTATATAGATAGACTATTCAGGAAGGTTTTTATCTCTTCCCTCTGCAGAGCTGTGCTGTTCCCCAGTAGGTCAGCACACAGCAGCTCTCTAGCCCACTAGCCTCTCTGCTCCTGTCCCCCGTTCCCTCTCGCCCAACTATTTGCTCTTCTGTCTTTCCTGACTTTTGAAATAATGTCAGCTTGGTTCTTAAAACAAGAGCCACCCAGGGAAACAATAATCCATTATTTCTCCATTCTGGGGAAATTTTGAGACTTCTGTTTGCTTTTCTTTCTCTGGTAAACATGATGCCACAGTTACCATGACTTATACAGAGATGTGAAAAACAGATACTGTCATTATTGGATGGACATAGTTTTTCTCTCTTTAAAATGATCACCTCTTATTTGGGCCATGTGATGCATGCCTATAATATCAGCACTGAGGAGGCTAAGGCAGGAGGGTCCATGTGAGTTCAAGGACAGCATGAGCTACTCGGTGAGTTCTTGGATAGCCTGAGCTACACACTCAGGGCAGGGGAGGCTCTTTTTTTCTATTGCTTAAAAAACACATAAACAGCAACCCAGAGAGGGCCTGCACCTCCCTTGGCCTCAGGGCCTAAAGTCCTCTCAAGAAGTGGCCCAGGCATCTGGTGCCTGGTGAATATGCAGAACCAGAGGCCCTATCAATAATAATAATAATAATAATAATAATAATAATAATAATAATAATAATACATCAGAACAGATTTGTCAGTAAGATCTCAGGCCATTTTTGTAAACTCCAACACATGGAAGCCCAAGGTTGGGGCACTTTTAATGACCTATTTCTGAACCTACTTTAAGCTACAAACCAATGTTCTTTGGGATGAAGACATGGTCATCAAGCTTTGGCCCTGTGGATTCTGACCATGCCACTGATGATGGATAAGTAGATGTCTTAGTTAGTGTTGCTGTTGCTGTGATGCAACCATGACCAAAAACAACTTGGGGAGGAAAGGGTTTGTTTCACTCACAGATCCATGTATCAGTTCATCATTGAAATCTGTGAGGGCGGGAACTCAAGCAGGGCAGGAACCTGGAGGCGGGAGCTGATGCAGAAGCCATAGAAGGGTGCTGCTTACTGGCTTGCTCATCATGGTTTCCTCAGCCTGCGTTCTTATAGAACCCAGGACCACCAGCCCAGGGATGGCACCACCTACCATGGACTCCCCCCCCTCCCCCATCAATCGGTAATTGAGAAAACATCCTACAGGCTTGCCTATAGCCCAATCTCATGGAGGCATTTTTCTCAGTTGAGGTTCCCGTCTCTCAAATGATGACGTCACGATGACGTAAAACTAGCTAGCACAGTGGCGATCTTGTGGGGCATTTACCCACCAACCCCACAGTTCCCCAGAGTTTTCTTGAGTATGAGCAGCAGGAAATATTAGATAGAAGGATTTATTGAGGAGAATCTTGCGTAGATAAGCAGATAGAAAACAAAGGATAGCCTCGAGAGGGCCTGGAACCTATTCCAACGGGCCCGACTGTCTCTGCCCCAGAGTATTTATAGAGACGCCAAGGGGTGGAGCAAATGACCTCCTCCCCCAGCACAGCCAAGTGCAGACTATCTCAGACACCTGCACTCAGGTCCGTGGCCCTAATCATCCTCTATTCGGACCTGCTGGGTAAAGCCCCAAGGAACCTGAAAACAGGCTCCCACATGATCTCATGGAGCTCTCTTCCTGTTGTCATCTTTCTGCCAGGATCACAGCAGTATCTCCGGCTGAGAGCCAAGATTTCTCCACCAGCAGCCTGTCTCCTTAAACTCACTTAGCTCTGTGTCCGCTAGGCAATCACAAGCCACGCTAATTTCTAGGCCTTCCCTTCCACTCAGTCACACTCCCTGCAAACTTCTTTCAGGTGGCCCCAAAGACCACCAGCTCTCCTGAGTCTTCACCGCTAGCCTCATCCTGCCTGCCCACTCCTTTGTCCTACTCAGCATCTATCCTTCTTTATGAGTTTAATCTCAAAGCTTCTACTTTGCAGTACTGACATACAGTTTTATTTAGATCTGTGTGTGCACACGTATGTAAGCACACACAAGTGCACCATGACACACAGGTGGGCAGTCAGAGGACAACTTAGAGGAGTTAGTTCCTCCCTCTGTGTGCACACCAGGGGGTCAGATTCAGGACATAAGTTGTTGTAGGAGCTTTTTTACTGGCTCAGCCATCTCACCAGCCTTGACGTACTTGTTTAAATGACACTCAGACAGTTTTGGCCCATATTATTATTTTGAAAAACAAAACTACAAGTGTCCTTAGTCTCACTCTTCCCAGTCCCCCTTTTCCATGTTACAAACACCATTACCTACTCTGTGGCCTGCTTGACACTCGGATCCCTTTTATAGTGCCAGGGAAAAGGGGAAAGAACTTCAAGACACATTCAGGGTTCCAGCTATTTCACACTCCCAAGAAAGCCAGAGAAAGTGACAGGGTCCCAGACATATTTGAAAACCAGGGTTTGGTCCACAGAACTCTGCCCGTGGCCTTGGGATCTCCCTGCTCTAGCACACAGCAGTCATTTGCTGTCTGTTTCATAGTTCTTCTGTATGTTGATCGCTTTTGATTCATTGCACAACACGGAGTCCATGGGAACAAGTCATTTTTCAAGTGAACGGGTGTACAATGAAATTAGACCCAAGTTTTGTAAATTTGCAGGCTGGAAAAAATCCACAGGGGACCAACAGGAAGAGGACCCACGGTACAGAAATACGGAGACAACATCCGAAGTCTGACTTCCATGGAGATGTGTTATTTCCCACGTATACAGAAGGGTTGGTGGGGGAGCTCTGCTCCTCTCCCTCCCAATTCTATTCATACCATACCCACCCCTTGAGCGTTTTCTGTCTTGCCCTTGCTCTGGACCAGGGTCTTGTCATATCTCACTCATGCCATGGGGATCTTGGGTTCATCGGGCAGAGAGCCATGTGACCTCAGGCCGAGTGAGTGTATGTCACTAGAGATGCAGCTTGCCACTCAATTCCTCTAAGCCTTGACCGGTTCAGACCTCCATGATTGCGCTCCTCTTCTGCTCCCTGGGCAGACTATGGCAGGCTTTACCCTGGGGCATATGCACACGAGACACATTTTCAGGGTGAATGAAAGGCAAGCCCTTCTTCCTCCCCTCTCCATTTCCTTGTGTCCTCCTCATCCGCCTCTTGTTATTTCTCCCTGGCATTTTTTCTTGACCATGTCTCCCAATTTCTCTAATTCTTTTATGTTGACACAACCACAAGTCTCCTCAAACGACCATGACACCTATTGGAAAGAAAAAAAATACCTCTAGTGGGCTATTTCGTTTTACCTTTGTTCAAAAGCAGTTCCCATTTGAGCAGTGACAGCTAGGACTCTGTAATCTATACATACACTTTAATCCTTCAAAGAACCAGCAGGGCCTGCATCAATCAAGAGCCTTCATCAACTTGTAAAAACAATATTTTGATTCAATCAGATTCAAAGCCCTGAAATTCTCAGCTAATTAATGCAAGGTCACTCGAGGGCTGTGCAATGGTGGCAGGAACAATGGTCAAATATTTACCCTGGGCACACACACACACACATGCACGCGCTTGTATCACCAGAGGACCAGAGTGATGGTCAAGAATAGAAAATCTACCTCTGGCCACTACAGAATTCATGTGGATCAAGTATTGAGGTAATTATTGGAGGAAGGAACAGGGACACATGAGTTTTTCATCATCAGGGAAATATAATGAGTAGACAAACTGCCAACACCCTGTTGATGATACAAACATTCCAAAGCATCACCAGAAGACAGCCATTCTGAGCGACCCCTCCAGAAGACTCGGAATAAATGGCAGTTTAAATTTTCATAAGTCAGCCAGTCCACAACATCTTTTATTTAAGTATAGATTCTAATACATTTGTTTTGGTTTGCATGTGGAAACGTTTTGAGACTTGGTGTATTTGTGGAAGACAGGATATAGAAACACTTGGAAGTTGTTCTGTATATGCTTACATCTATAGGTAGCTTCTGAATATTTTCATACTTTCCTTGCATACAAAACCATACGTGATTCACTCATTCAAACACAGAAAGGGAAAGCATCAGGATGCCTCATTACTGATGAAGATGGCAATTCATTTCCCTTTCTTAAAGTGTAGGACATGGACAGGCTATCTGAAAGCAAATTCCCAGAGAACTGTATCTTGGTTTCTTCTTTGTCTTTCCTTACTTCGACACCTGTAACCCCTTTAAAAATGATGCACCCTGATTTGGGTTGTGATATTATACTGGCTACTCCTGTAAGATGTTACTATGGGAAGATACAGATTGAGTACAAACTGTCTCTCACAGGGTCATTGGTTTGAACACTTGGTCCCCAGCTGGTACTGCTACTTTGCAAGGTTGTAAAACCTCACTAGAGAAGGTCACTGAAGGAGGGCTTTGAGGATTTCTAGCCCAGACTTACTTTCTGGCCCCTTTCTGTTTCCTGTTCCACCAGAATCTGAGAGGTGAACAGCACGGCTGGCGTGCTTTCTCTCCATGGTGGGCTGTATCCCCTCACACTGTGAGCCCAAACAAGCCCTCCCTCGTCAAGCTGCTTCTTGACAGGTATTCAGTCATAGCAACACGGACTGAGGAATCGCCTGGTATATCCATGGTATTTCTTACAAATTCATTTGAGTCTACAATTATCTCAAAATACAAAGTTATATTTTAAAAAGCCATAAAACAAAAAGCTATACAGTAAACTTAGAATTGGTCAGGGCTCTTGTTATATTAATGCTAATTCGATTCACATATCTGCCCTCTGCCACCCCCACCCCCTCCACCCCCCACCCCCCTCCACCCCTGCATCTACAAATCTACAAAGAGGATTTTGGAAACAGCTTTCTCTTTCCTTAAGATTCAGAGTGGGTGGGGTGGGGGAGGGAAGGGAGGTGGTAAGTAAAACTTAGCAAGATAGGACCAGGAAGACAACAGTGGCAACCATGGGGTCACCAACCACTTTCTGAATGGACTTACGGCCTGCTTCACAGGAGGAAGCACACGGCTGATTCTGTAAATCCAGCCAAGAACCCATGGTAAGGAAGCTCACAGGCCCCAGGGGGGAACCTGCTACTTCTGCTTTGCTAAGTGAACACAATGTAAAAGTGCAATCTAAATCTGTATCTCTGGGCCTAGAGACTGGCGCAGTGCTCAGACTTCCTCCAAGGACTTCCTTTTTGTACTGGTTGGTAATGAGTAGAGAAACTCACAACCGGTCCACCACGTGTGCGGAGGAAGTGTCAGTGGAGTGCTCAGACACAGTGAGGACAGCGGCAGTATCCCTCACCATGCAAGGCTCAGGGGTCATCCTAGAGGAGAGGCCAGAAAGACTGTGAGAGTCAGATGGCGAAGGTGCCCAGACGGAAATAGTGTCTTCTGGGTATGATGGGACTCATGAACTCACACCAGCTGCGGTTGTCTGCATACCAGCAAGCCAATGAACATTCCAGCACAGCAGGTGGAGAGACTTTCAAGCCTCCAACCCATAACCGAGGAGCTTGTGACAGCCGGTGGCTTCTCAGGGAGGCAGAGCCCATTTTTCTTAAAGGATCTCGTCACTGATATGTTGACCACACACCAGTGGATAGCCACACATCCTTGAATACATGGAAAGCACACACTGGACTCAGTGAGTTATTTTTTAAAAAGAAGTCAGGAAGCTGGGAAAGGTTTGGGGGGGGTGGTAGTGGTTGGGGATGGATCCACACGGAGTTAGGTGAGGAGTGTGGGGTGAATAAGATCAAAATACAGTGTATGAAAGTATCAAAGAATTAATTGAAATATTACATTTTTAAAATATTGGGGGTCTGAGTGTACTTTGGCCTTTAGAGTACTTTCAAGTACTTTTTCTGCTTTAAGGAGGGAAACTTTACATGTCTATGTCTTGAAAAAAATTCATTTTGCAAAAGATGGTTAGCCACAGGCCTCTTCGTATTCATTCTATTTTTGTATTTATCTTTCGATGAATTTTATTAATTGTATAAAGATTAGCAAAGTTATCTGTATGGAGGAAATAAAGTGGCTGCACTCATGTCCCAGGTCAAATATCAAACCTACTCAAAATTAAAGTGTATGGTCACTTCAGTAATTCTTGACATGGTGGGAATGCTTTGTGGAGCATTAACTATCCATGACTAACCATGACCAGGGCATATTAAGCAGAAAAGTAGCATCTGAGGATGCAGATCACAAGTTTTCTGATGACTGAGCATTCTGACTGACATCAGTCACTGGGCCCAAACTGTCAAGCAGTGGAGGAGTCACCTGTGCTAGACTAAATGGACACTGTGTTCTCCTCAAACTCATCGCACAAATATGAAAACCCTTGGAATAACAGGGTGCTGCCAAGGTTATTTTTTTCTCAGTGTTGAAAGCTGGTCTACCTGGGGCTGCTTGATAAAACATTCTGACTGAATTAAATAAGTACTTCTGTCAGACAACCAATTTGATTGATTTTTTTCCCTACTGTATGTACTAACTGGTTATTTTGACTTTTTAAAAAATCAGCATTTAAAATGTTTACAAAAATCATAAATTTGCGTGATTTTAGCACCAAAAACATCCTTAAGAAATTGCCAAGGTTGTCCCCAAAGCTGCACAGGTGTTAAGTGAGAAGAATCAGGGAAAGAATCACTGCATTAAATAAGTTTGGGAAACACTGACCCGAGGAGAGAGGTGTAATGGTTTCATTGCTTCCTAGCTTGCTACAGAATTTCCTAAAGGCTGTAAAATGCTAGTACTCACCATTATCCAAAAGGATGGAAGTGTAACATCCACCCACAGTTATATTGAACATAGAAGCTCCCTCCCCTACCTCCTCTAGACCAGAACTCCAGGTAACAAGTTTGGAAACGCTATGATATAGGATGAAGCGTATAGACAGAGAAACAAATATGCAAGTAAGTAATATGTTTTGTTTAGAATGCTCTGGGTGCATGGAGTGAGAAATTGAACTCGAGCCTATCCATTCCTACCCTTGTCCTCTGGAATAAATCACAACATACTCACATTTCTTGTGTTCATCAAAGTTTGTCAGCATACTCAAAAGACCAGCGTCTATATATTCACATCATAGATTCTGTATCCTTCAAGTTTGCCTTACCTAGCCCTGTCTTCTGATGTTTATGTAATACCTAATTTAAATGTCTTGATAATATGGGTGTCTTGATAAAATATTCCCTATGGATGATTTATAAAATATACATGTCACAAAGACTAAATGAGAACATCCTGTCTTTAGCATTATGAAATATAAAAGATACTATTTCATCAAGGGTCTTAAAACAATGATCATCTAATTTATAATTTCTTCCCTATGTATTAGGTAGCATTCCTTTGCATAAGATAATTTTTCCCATACATTACATGTTCACTTACATAAAGAGGACTTTATTACCTTCAAACAGATCCCAAGGATGCACTGGAAGTGTTTAAGTTGTGGAAGTGAGTTTTTAAAGTGTTATATTCCTATGGGTATTAATTCTAGCATAAGAACTACAAAGAGTTAAAGTGTGCTTTCTCATCAATGCCAGTAATCAATTATGTAAACTTTGAACAAGTTTCCCATACACTATATATGTTTCCTCTGCTTTTTAAGTCCACACTGTTGTTGCTGGAACCACGCTTTTTTTCAAAATAGTAATAATAATAATAACACAATTGTTCTATGAAACAAGTTATCAGTTTAGACAATGACTAGGATCTAGCAGACAAATGTAATCACAGCACAGTGTAGAAAACAGGCAAAGAACAACAGTGTAAGTGACCTATAAGTGAGAATTTTCCCAAAGAAGTTCTGGAGAAGCCTCAAGACCCTGGCAGTATAAAAGACGAGGCTACACGAAATGGGATCCCTGTGACTGTGGTCTTCTCATTAGCTTTGATTCAGTCTTTGAGTTATACTTGACCTTCAAAACGCAAAGTTCTTGTGTAATTTACTCCTTAAAATCTCCACGTGGACAAACAGCTCATTCTTACAAAATTTCAGTGCTCTTTGACATCAGTAAAGGAAGACAGGAACTTGAACCTGTATCTAATGATCATTTGTTATTCAGGTTCCCCATCCCGATCCAGCTCCTGCCTTGGGGTGATGTTCAGTACTGAACTCTGAGTCTCTACTCACTGTTGTATTTGTTTAACAGAACATGTGGCATGTTGCTAATCCAAGTATAAAAGCCTCTGGGGCTCATTTCTTATACTTAGGACACAGATAAACCACAACTGTGGCCTGGTGGGGAGTGTGTACAAGCCGTGGCCCTCCTAGAAGGACCTGACAGGATCACAGACAATATCAGAGAAAATATTTGTGACTATCTCCAGGCTCCCCTGGATTCTCCTCATTCCGCTACCATACTCACAGTCTACTCTACCACAGAATGTGAGTGTGTGACATCTGGTCCAACTGAAGTCATCCCATTGGAACAAACTTAGAAAATCCGGATTAACTTAATAGTGGTTTTAAAATCTACAACTGATCTGACAAGGAGAAAGGGGTATTAGAAAAAAATATATTGAAGACTAGAGAGATAACCATGAGCTGCCACTGTGGATAGTGTAGTGGGGACGGGGGAAGTGTCTCACAGTTAGGACTCTGGTGTGTTGGATTTTAATGGTCAAGTAGAGACAGGAAACAACTTTGAAGGTCCATCATGCTAGAGAGTTAAAATAACCCTCATGTAATTTGTGGACCTCAGACAGCTCATCCTTGGTGACAACCAGAGTACAATGAAATTTTACCATCCTTGAATAAGGAGATAATAAAATTTATCTGTACCTGGGAGTTGGACAGGAAAATAAATTGCAGTTGTATAGGAAGACCAAATCATAGAAATGGATGTACTACAACATCCTTTCAGACAGACATGCTCCAGTCCAGTCCATAGACACCCCCCCAAAAATAATCAACCAAAATTTATAGTTTGACAAGAAAAGTCATCTACTTTGAAGAAGAATTAGCAAATCCCATTAAACAGAAAATTAAGAACTTCCAAAACGGCTAAAAAGAATCCAATTCTGATTAGATTCTGATAGAGACTGGACAGGTATCGATACAAAATGATTAAAGACACACAGGAAAGACTATAAAATACAAAGAAAGAATAATTCACCATGAAACATGAGCAGGCAATGCAAAGCAAAATAAATACAATATTTTTAAATCAGAAAAACCATAGCTCTGACATTGAAATATAAATATGTCAAAAGCAGGCTAAAGTGTAAGTAGGTTGACAACAGAAGAGCTGGCGAACCGGAAGAGACAGCCAAAGGACCTACCTGGTCAAGAGCATTGTGCATGCGTCTGTTACATTTGCGTCCCAATGACAGCAAGACCTGGCAGGATCAACTTGAGAAGGAAAAGATCTATTTTGCACCCCAAATTCAGTGTTTCAAGCCATCATAGCAGGGAGGGCACAGTGGCGGAGATGACTTCATCTATGACAGTAGTACTCGTGGCAGTGTGTTCACATGGCAAGGACCAGGAAGTAGAGAACCCAGGCCAGAACCAGAGCACACAAGACCTCAAAGTCCAGCTCTCTAATGATCTACTTACATCACCTGAGCTTCAGATGCAAAAGGTTCTACAGCTTCTCCAAATGTCAACAGCCACTGAGGAACAAGTGCCCAAAGTGTGAGCCTGTGGGCAACATTTCAGTTTCAAATCATGACATTGCATCCCTGGATGTCAAATCATGACATTGCACAAAGGCTCAGGGCTACTCTGAAATACATTTAGTTCAATTATAAAATTCCCCTCATCTCAAGTTTTATTACCATTCAAGGGTCCTTGCAGGGACTCCAGGCATACTCTTAGCTCAGCCAATGTAAATCAAGAAGAAAGTTTACACGTCAAATATATAGTAGTATAGAATAAACATTCTCGTTCCAAAGAGGAAAACAAGAGGAGACCAAGGAGAGATTGGATTAAAGCAAGATGCAAACCCAGAAAGGCAAAACCCAAATCCTGTGGCATCATGCCCTGTGTCCAGGAACATGTACATGGTATAAGCTCTGACGGGCTTGAGAACCGTAAACTCTGTGGTTCTGCCATTTACTGCCTATGTGCCCACTTTCTAGGGCTAGCTTTGCATGGTGGCTACAGCTTTCCTTGGCAGAAACCTGCACTCTATCTTCCTGAGCACCCCAGAGTCTCAGACACATGTGACTGAGGTTTTACCTTACGTCCCTCCCAGTTTCCAGGTTCTGTGAACAGTCACCCATGCTGGATGGGCTTTCAGGGATGAATTATCTCAGTCATTTCTTCTCTCAGAAGTGACCCCAATAAACTCATTGGCTGACCTCGTTGGACTTTGGTGGTACCCTTCCTTTGGTCTGTCACTGGTCTCCTATCTGGGGTGAGGAGTTTGTGCACATCTTTCCAGGAACAGTGTCCTACACCAGTACATTTGAAAACTTAGAGATAACTATACCAAGTACTCTCTCCACTGTAACTTACTAAAAAATGAACCAAAATAAAAAGCTAAATAGTCCTAAAACATCAAAAATAGAAATAATAATTGAATCAGTAATAAAAAAAAAATCTCCTCTTAAGGCAAACTGAAGCCTCCAATGCCTTATCAATGAGTTTTACCAAATAACCAGGAAACAAATAATTTAGTATCATATCAACTATTCTAAAATACAAAGAAAGAAAACAGACCCTGCTTAGTATTATAAAGAAGTTGATGCCAAACCGTGATCAGAACATTATGACAAAGTAAAAATAACAGAAAACATCATCACTGAAAAAAAGATGCATAATTCTATATAAAGTGCTAGTTAGCCAAACCAAGTAGTATATAAAAATGATAAAAGGAAATTACTATTTAATTCACACTGATAGTCTAAAAAGTTGTATAATTTACTCAGTAGATTAAAAATAGAAATTAATTCAACATTTATTAAACATCCTTTGGTTGATAAAAGGCATTTGCCTTTAGCACACTTCCCAACAAAGGTGAAATCCTGAAAACTTCCCATTGGAAATCAGGAGGTAAGGAAGCTTGCCCTCTGCTGCTACTCATAGTCATCACTACATTGGAGGACACTGTTGGTACAAGAAAAGAATAAAAGATATAATGATTGTTGAGCCAAAAAAATCCCTGTGGTCATGAAGATAAAAAAATGAAACTTGGAGTTCGAGGCCAGTCTAGTCTACAAAGAGAGTTCCAGGACAGCCAGGGCTACAGAGAAATCCTATCTTGAAAAAAAAATGAAACTCAAAATAGAAATTATTAGAGTTCAAAAGATAGTGATATAAAGTTATGCTAGAGCAAAGCACAGAAAACAGTTGTATTTCCATATAATTCAGCTAAAAGTTATTATTTGAGCAAAATTAACACTCAAAAGTTACCAGTGAGAGAGAGAATAAGTCAGATGTAGTACATACAGCTGCAGTCAAAAAGCTAGGCAGGAGAATCTCTGGAGTTGAGGCCAGCCTAAGATACAGAATAAAACCTTGTCTTAAAGTAAAATGATAATATAAAAAATAGAACAAAAACACAAAGCATTTAATAACACAAGTGGACGCTTGTTGAACTAAGTGAAAAGACCTAACTCAATAAATAGAAAACCGTGCGACATTTGGAGATGGGAAGGCTCAACAGCACAAACAGAACAAAAACAAAAACAAACAAACTAATCAGCTATTTCCCAGTGGAACTACAGATTCCAGGCAACCTCAATGGAAAGAAATCTCATCCAACAGGGATTTATTAGCAGAATTAACAATAACTCATACAGAATTAAGAGACATAACTTGCCTTAACAGATTTTTTTTAAATAAAGTCTTACTAATATAGAGTTAGGTTAGAAGATAGGTTGGCCAAGTGAACAAAGCTGGGATCAGAAAGTTCTAGATGTATGACAGACATAATATTGCCTAACTAGTGCCAAGGGAGCAAGTTTTCAACAAATAGTGTTGGGAACATTGGCTACCCCTGTGGCTTCAGATGAAACAGGAGTCTGTACCCAAACCATAAACAACTAGTAATTTTTAAAGATAGCCTAAAATCAGTAATAAAAATGAAACATTTTATTCTTAGAAACAACAGCATTTTTCAGTATTTCACATTTGAAAAGAAATCATAAGGAAACCAGAAATATTTAGTGATAAATGATATGCTATGTCATATCAACATCTACAGAATATATGTGTACCAATAATCTATGGAATGAAGCCAGACTAAAAACATTCATAACCTCCATTCTGTATATTTGTATAAGGAAAGGCAGAAGAGGAATGATTTGAACATCCAGATCAGGAACTTAGAATAAGAACTGGAAGAGAAGTAAAAGATGGCCCCCATAACATATAACATAATCTTGGTTATAATTTTAGTTCTTCATAGCTCTGGGGTCCAGAAGTTTGGCCTTAAATCAAGGTATAGGTATTTGTAGTGGCTCTTTGGGGGGCTTTGGAAAATCTCTTTCATACGCTGCCTTGCTCATGTTGGATCATGCATTACCAAGTCCTCTAGCTTGCTGTATAGCACCTGAGTATCTACCTCCACCCTCACATGGCTTTTCTGCATGCCTCAAATCTCCCTCAATTTTCTTTCAGTGGACACTGAAGTTGTCATTGAATTTAGAGGCTACCAGTCTGCTCAGAACCCAGGATGGTCTCATTACAAGATCTTCAACTTAAATACATTGGGAAGGTCTCTATTTCACAACAAGGTCATGTTGACTGGATCCTGGTATTATGGTTTGAATATAACCTTTGGGAACTCTGATTAATTCAAAATGGATGTTAGTGAATCATACAACTGTCCTCTGCGTACCTTTCCCTAAGACCAGCACCTTCACAAAAACAGATGAGCTACAGGCATGGGGAAGCCGAGGGGACAGACTGTCACCTGCAGCAGACACTGCTGTTTTCTAGAGCATAGACCCACCCAGAATGACAGATAAATGGCTGCAAGTAATGAAGACATCCAGTACTTTTACCAGGTATAAAATCAACTCAGAAAAATCAATGGTATTTCTTACTGACAACCAACAAGGATATAGAACAGAAAACATGATGCCATTCACAATAGCCCCCCCAAACTAAAACATACCAAATAACAAACCTGACAAAAAGACCAGGTCCTAAGTAAACGTGGAAATTATTCAATCGCATTAAAGGATATCAGGCAGATCTGAATAAAAGAGGCATTCTATCTATGGATATAATAATTGAATATCATTAAGGTATCAGCTGCCCCAAATTAGTCTGAAAAGTCCCTTAATTTCAATTAAAATTGTAACAGGATTTTTTTAAAAGGCATCAATATAACTAGACTCATTTTTATCAAAATACATATTTTATATAAATATGAGAGTCCTACACATATCAAGATACAACATGCACAGATACATGGTCTAGGACTGAAGTTGGTGTGGCTTGTTACCAGAATAGCGAAACCAACCAGTAGAAGAGCTGCGTGGCTTCCTAAATGGCTTGCAGACATTAGTTCAGTGGAAGAAGAGAAAAGTCATGTGCATCCCTATGTCATACTGTATTTCAGCGTGGACCAAAAATTACAGAATGAGAGAAGGATGGCCAAAAGAAAAAAAGGAGCAAGGAAGAATGTAATGTCAGGGAAAAGGGAAGGAAATCATAAGCAGAAAAAAACAAAAGCTATTTGCAAAGTCTAAAACCAAACAGATTTGATACGAAGATGATGTCATGAACAGCACAACGTGGAAAATGATAGAAACCAGCAGGGGGACATACAGACAACGGATTCGAGTAGGCAATTCAAAGAGATGAAGAACTTGAATGTTAGCAGGCTTATGGTCCTGGTTGGCTTCCCACTGCTGTGATAAGCACCGTAAACAAAGGCTACCTGAGGAGGAAAGGGCTTATTGCATCTTTCAGCTCACAGCCCATCATGAAGAGAAGTCAGGCAGAAACTCCAGGCAGAAGAACTGAAGCAGAGGCCCTGTAGGAACATTTCTTATTGGTTTGCTTCCTCTGACTTACTCAGCCACCTCTCTTATAGAGAACCTAAGCCCACTTGCCTAGGGATGACACAGCCCACAGTGGACTTGGTTCTCTTACATCAATTATCATTAATAAAACACCACCAGCCAATCTCTTTTGGACAATTCTTCAGTTGAGGATCCCTCATCCCAGGTGACTGTAAATTTGTATCAAGTTGACAGCTGAAGCTAACTATGATACATACGAAGATAAAATCTTACTACTAATAAAGAAATGGAGTTTTCAAACAACACCGGGATATCTTTTACACCTATCACGGGGCAAATGTGAGCAAGTCCAGTAATAAGAACTGGCAAGAACAGGCCCTCACTTATGTACGGTGGGAGCACTAATTGGAGGACCCTACTGAAATATCTGAAGACCATTTTGGCTGTTAGCATTCTTGTAATCTATGGGTATGGGTCAGCGGTTCCATGTCTCTGTAATACCCCAGAGAAGCTCCTGCACAGTCCCCCAGGGAGCACGGCTGCTGTGCAAGCAGGAGGCAACACTCAGGACATTCCTACTTCAAGTAATGGAGCTCATTATCTCCCTTCCACACACATAAATAACCACCCCCACCCTGTGTCCCTCTTTCTGTCAACATCACCAGTTACCTAAGCTAAAGATTGCTTACCTGACCATTAATCATCTTAGTTATTTCTGCCTCCACTCTGCTCTTCCAGGTCAGTACATCCCATGGGCTGGATAATGGCCTCCCGTGGCCTCCAGCAAAGGGTACCAAGGACTTCTTGGTCATTAAACCCAATGGACAATGTTCAGTCCTTAGCCTACTTGACCTCTCACCTCCAACATAAAAATCCACAACTCTCAAAACATCATTCCTTTCTACACTATTACACCATTCTCTTCCATTCATCCTATTTCCTGGTCACATTCTGTGCTCTCTTTGGCCTGCCATTCCTTAATCGCCTTTGCTGGCTTCTGGCCAAGGTCTTCTTCCATTTTGATTCCATCCACACTTCCTGGGTGATAGCATCTACTCTCCTACTCTTCAATTACAGCTAATACGCTGATGGCTTGACACTTATCTGATTCCAGATATCTTGACTGATACCCAAATTTATCTCTCTTTATTGGATATATCTTTTTAAATATCTCCTCAGAGCTTCAAATTCATTTAAACTGCATCTAGCATCTCCCCTAACCCCAGCGCCTATCTTCGCCCTCCAATCATTACTTCACTAAACGATGCATTTCATTACCTGTGCCTGAGGGTCATTTGTGGTACCTTCCTCTTCCTCCTAGCAACATTTCTTCTCCATTCTCTAATCCCTTTGGATGATTTCTCCCAGAAGATCTCCAATCAAATTTCTATGTTCTGTCCCCACTGTCCATGGTTATATATAGCAAGGCATCCCCAATCATTTTCTAATCTGTTCCCAGCCAAAGGGTCAGAGAGGGTCTTTCTGAACTGCAGCTCTACCTGAAACATTGTTTCCATGACAGAGTTCCTGTCTTTTGTCCTGCTTCATTTCTGACCCCTCCCCATCTCTTTCTGTGCTGTGCTGAGAATCTCTGACCAGCCCCTCACTTCATGTGGGAAAGAGCCCTCAGTTTCTGCTGATGGCTTTATGAGCCAATTTCCTCAATGCTGTGACCAGACACCTGCCAAGGAGCAACTGAGGAGGAGAGAGATTTATTTGGCTCACAGTATTCAACCTACTACATTAGAGAAAGCAGGGCAGCAGGTATGGCTTGCAGCTGGACAGTGGGAGACCACCTCCTCACATCTGGGTGCATCAAGAATCAGAGACATGGGGATGCTGGCACCCAGTAGAGTTTCTACTTGGATGATTTGTTCTGGGCCTGCAGCCACTGGGAGAGTGCCATCCATGTTTAGGGTATGTTTTTTCTCGCTAAACCTCTCTTGAAAACACTTTCATCGACATTTTAAGTGACCCTGAATCTAGTCAAGTTGACATTGAAGATTAACCATCACATGGCCACAGCCCCTAAGTCTTAAAGCATGCTACCCTTATCACCCTCCTTTTCTTCGCACTGTAACTCTGGTGTCACTCTTTTAAAAATGTTTCCCATTGTTATGTTGAGCATTTCTCTGCAATTCTCCTTGTCCCTACATGACAGTTCATCACAACAGTTAAATGTTATCATCTATGTCTTATGAAGAACATTAAATTCCAAGTGGAAGAGAACAGCCCAGCAGATCTTCTGATCTACTAGAATCCTCGGTATCTAGGAGACAGTGCACATATGTGTAGCATATAATTAATGAATGAATGCAGTCTTCATACTTCTATCATTGATTCTACTTAAAACATAAAGCTCAGCATATCACGTTCCTTTGAAAACTTCGGTTACTATGCTGAACAGAGGGCAAACATTCTAGCTGGGCATTCATGGTCTTCTTGATCTGCCCTGTGATTTTCTGGCTGTTGCCCTCAGTGCACATTTTATTCTCTAAACATCTTGTATTTCATGTGGATTTGCTTCATTGATTTTCACCACCATGTCCTAGCTCAGGCTGCTTATCATATGCTCTCAGTACGTTCTTTCTATACATCTTGGCCCTACCTCTTACCCTAAACCCAACAACTATGACACCTATTCCATAGAAGTTTCTCCTGAGGGCTTCCTATCACATTGAGAGGAAACTCCTGGAGCCTTGGCTTCTAGTGCAGCTCAGAAACAGAGTGCAGAATATTGACGGAAAGACAGGTCCTTAAGAATTTCCCTGTAAATGACTCCACGAACCTCAAAAAAGTCATTGATATATATCTACCTTCACTTTCTCATGTTTACTCTTCACCAAGTGCTGCCCAACTCCAGACAACTTTGCGGGTCCATCCAAGCTAAGCCATATCATGTCTACCACCCAAATCCCACACCACATCACTTTTATATCACTGGCCAAGAATAGGAGATGCAAACAACTATTCTAATCATTAGCTCACATCAACTGTCAGTACCTGAACTGGGCCCCATATAAGACTGGTTTTAACAACATTCAGCCAAGGAAGGAGGAAAGGCTCACAGGGCCCTACTCTTCACCTCTGAACAATTGGCGATTGGTAGATATAGGGAAAGATTTCACCATCTTTCATTGTGTGCCCCTACTGAGCCTACCCAGCTCCAATGTGTAGCTCCAAACCCACAGTCAGATGGCCTTGGTGAATCTTGGTGGGTCACAAAACAAAGAATTTCTTTTTTTTTTTTTTTGGTTTTTCGAGACAGGGTTTCTCTGTGTAGCTTTTGCGCCTTTCCTGGAACTCACTTAGTAGCCCAGGCTGGCCTCGAACTCACAGAGATCCGCCTGGCTCTGCCTCCCGAGTGCTGGGATTAAAGGCATGCGCCACCAACCGCGCGGCCAAAGAATTTCTAACTGTATACCTCAATGCTTTAAGATGTGAAGGTATCTTGAAAGTAATATCAAGTAAATAGAGAGCAAATTACCAAGACAAATGGCATCATCATATTTAAAACATAGAGCAAAGACTAGTAGAATAAACATCTGGGTATAATAACAGTGTGACAGGCTTAGGGGGAAAAGAACTTTGGTGAGAGGGAAGGGAAGGGGAGCAGAGACATGATTTCTTTGCAGAGTTAAGCAAGTATTAGTTCAAAGCAATATAAAATGATTCCACCTTGAAGACACATGCTGCAGGGGCTGGAGAGATGGCTCAGTGGTTAAGAGCACCAGCTGCTCTTCCAAAGGACCTGCCTTAGATTCCCAGCACCCACATGGCAGCTACATTGTAACTTCAGCCCCAGGGACTCTGATGTCCTCTTCTGGCCTCCATAGATACCAGGCATGCATGTGGTTCACAGACATACATGCAGCCAAAACACCCATACACATAAAAAAATAAGTCATAAAGAAAGAAAAGAGATTAAAAAAACCTGTGTGGCAGGTTTCAAAATTCAAAATATTTTATTCTAAAACAATGTTTTACTTATTTAATCTGGGAAGGCATAAGAAGTTGAATCACAGAGAAAAATCCACTTCAAGAGATGTCCAGACTATGAATATGACAAAAATAGGAGCTGATAGTTTTCCATGAACATGATTTGATAGCTACGGGATGTAAACACCTCTCTACTATGAACAGGTCTCACAGCCCTGGGCAGGGGTGGGAAGATGGGGGATGACCAAAACCTTTTCCTTGATCTCTTCTTTTACATAGCCCCCTCCCCTGAAAAAAAAAAAAAGATATGCTTCCAGGAAGAACTTCTATTGCTTATTTAAACCTTTCCCCTAGGATTACTCTAAGATTACTAATTTCAACTGCTTCCACCAGTTACCTTTACTCTCCCTAGAAAATTAATTTACAAATATCACCATCTGATGGCCATAGATAACATGTAAGTCAATAGGAAAAAAGATAAATACTGCAATAAAAAATGGGTGGGAAGGAGGACATGAATGGATAGCTCTCAAAGGTAACCCAACTGGTTGATAAATCCATAAAATTAAATATAATTAAAACACTGATGTTATTTAATCAGATTGTCAAAGATTAAAAATAAAAGAATATTGAAAGCCAATGAGATGTACTCTTATAGAGAGCTAATAAAAAATATGAATTGATTCAGACTTCAGGGAACTTGAAAAGGGATTTTATCCAAGGAAAACAAAATCCCAGCATTGCATCAAAGCATTATTTACTACAATAAATGGACAAACTAAGGTAAGTTACACGGCCAGTTCTAGGAGAATGAATGGCATACATTAATATGAATTGTGTTATCAAAATTGAAATGGATTATTTTGTCATCAATATAATTATTAAAAGTTTAGTCAGGGATGGAAAGATAACACAGCAGTTAAAAGTGTTTACTACTCTCGAAGAGGAACCAAGTTTGGACCCTGCCCCTACAGAATGGCCCACAACCATCTGTAGCTCCTGTTCTCAGTGATCCGACATCCACTTCTGGCATCTATGGGTACTGCATGCATGTGGTTTACATACACACGTGTAGGCTCAAACTTAGGCACATAAAGTTTTAAAAGTGTGGTCAGTCACTCAAACAGTTTCAGGCAGGTTTTTAAAAAAAAAGTATCTCATGCCATAACTGAACAGTAGGCTAGTATAATCTCAATATTGTTTAAAATTATCTGTAATATATATACATGTTTATTACATACAAATAGCATTACATATTATATGTAAAGAAACAGAAAACAAGAATAATAGATACATTGAAATGGTACTTATAGTGGCTTTGGGCAGAAAGACGATGCAAGTGTGTGTGTGTGTGTGTGTGTGTGTGTGTGTGTGTGTGTGTGTGTGTGTATGTACGTATTTGTATGTGTGTACGTGTCTGTGTCTGTGTGTATGCACGTGTCAGGGGACCTTGGGTATCCCACTCTAACACTTCTTGGTTTGTTTCCTTGAGAGAGGGTCTCCCACTGAGCCTGGAGCAAGGCAGCCAGCAAGGCCCTCAACAGGAGTGCACAACCACATCTGGCATTTTATGTGGGTATCAGGATTCAAACCCGGGGCCTCGTGCTTTTACAGCAAGCCCCTTTACCAACTGAGCCATCTCCCCAGCCTCCTCTTTCCCTCCAGGTTTGCTGTATTTGGTTACTTGTTATCATCGGTGAATAGAATCTCAAATGAACACCATGTTTCAAAGAGGAGGGAAAAACACTCACTTAGGTGATCATAAACTGAGCAGAATGTTGCCGACCATGTTGGAGGCACCTGATCAGTAAGGGGCCTAGAAAACATCTGGGCAAGCAGGAGTCAGCTGGGTGTGGTCTGATCTTGATGGGGAGGGCAGAAAGAATGCCTGACTCCAATGTGTCCTATGACACACCAACATTAGTCACTGGAACTGGACATTTTTTTCAAAGTTGTTTTTGTTTTATTTAATTTTTAAATAATGTCATATATGAGTACCATTATACACATCATTTTACTCCTCCATCTTTCCCCTCTAATGATTCCTATCCCCAATCCTTTTTTTAATATTTCATTTTTTATTTATTAATTAAAATCTTTCATTTATTTTACATCCCATCCACAGTTTCCCCTCCTTCCTCTCCTCCTGTTCCCTGCCCCCCACCTCCCGTCTACTCCCCCCTTACCCACTCCTCCTCTGTCTCCATTCAGAAAGGGGCAGGCCTCCCATGGGCATTAACATGGCACATCAAGTTGAGGCAGGACCAAGCTCCTCCCCCTGCATCAAGGCTGGGCGAGGCAACCCAGCATGGGGAATAGGTTCCCAAAAGCCAACTCAAGCTCCAGGGTCAGGTCTTGATCCCACTGCTAGGAGCCCCACAAACAGACCAAGTTACACAACCATCACACACATGTAGAGGGCTTAGGTCAATCCCATGCAGGCTCCCCAGCTGTTGGTCCAGAGTCCGTGAGCTCCCACGAGCCCATAACTGGACAGTTTTAAAGTCCTCTGCCAGGGTAGGCTGAGAGAAGTCCATCTTCCAACTGTCTCATATTCTTTTTTAAAAAAAAAAGTCAAGTTGCTTTGTGTAGCTTTGCGGACTCAGTTTTCTCCTGCATGGAAGAAGAAATTGCTGTCTCTGCTCTGACTTCCTCACAGGGCCCTGGCTCAGCTTTAAACCTTGTCTGAACTCTGCTGGGACTAAAAATATAAACATGAAATAAAAAAAGGAATCAGTGGTTTAGGCTGAGGAGCATCCAAGAGAAGAACTTCATCTCAGGAAGCACCTTCCAGTGACAGATGTGGGCACTCCAACAGTTTTAAGCCACTCAAAACAGAACCACATCTAGACAAAAGTCAGAGAAGCAAACAAGATAAAAAGAAATCCAATGGAAACTGGAGAGAGAAGGAAATGAAAGGTGATCACCAGGTTTTTGGTTTTAAGTATGTAAGAAAAAGCTTTGTCTCTGGCGTCCTGAAAACAATTTCGGGCCGGAAACCAGACACTATGGTTGGGTTGCCTCTCCACTCCATCGCTGTGTCTAACCTGAGCCTCAAATTGGGTCAGGATTCCAGGCATAACTGGCATATTTGAGTCTGTCTGGGTAAGCTGAATGGTCAAATAGTATTAACCAAATTCCTACAGAGAGTGTGAAAGGAGCTAGGAAAGGGAAGGAGAGAGCTGATGCCTTCATTATGGGGGTCAAAAGGCTAATGTAGTGGTGGTGGAGGAAGGGTTCAGGGTGGGACAGGGAGGAAGGGTGGACTCGGAATATAGAAAGAGGGGCTGTATAGGGTGGGAGCAGTAAACAGTCTTTTAAAGGGCCAGATGGTAAACATGCTGAACTTGGCGATCAAGAGGTAAAACCGGTTGTTATACGGATACTTATGAAACCATTTAAAATGTAGAAACCATTCTTAGCTCACAGAGTCTATTAAAAAAAACAAAAAAACAGACTGGTCTTGGTTCTAGTTAGCTGCTATCTGAGAGAGCATAAAGTCTTGGGCTAAGAGGAAAGAGGTCTGGGAGCCCTGGGGAGATGGCGGCGGGGCGGGGGGGGGGGGGGGGGGGGGCTAGATTGATAAAATGCTTGGCCACATGCTTACCATCACGCTCAAAAATCTCAAGGCTGGAGAGAGAGGGAGGTGGAACCTTGAAGCTCACTAGTCAGCCAGCTTAGCTAAAGTGGTGAGCTCCAGGTTCAGTGAGAGACCCTGACTCAAAAAAAAAAAAAAAAAAAGAGGAGAGAGAGAGGAAGAAAGACATCATCAGCCTCAGGCCTCCACAGGCAGTACCCACAGATGCATGCATACTCCTCACACAAACATGTCCACACACAAAGAGCAAGGGAGCCTCAGTTCCACTTTCTTTCTAGGTGATTTTAATCAAATCAGTTCTTTATCTACAAAATGGGTAAGATGTTTTCCACCTATAATTATACAGCACCACAGATGACAAATGTCCCGTGAAAAAGTAAGCATGAAAGAAGCAATGGGTTGCACTGTGGCACTGCTCTTTATAGTCAAGTTTCACCAGGACAGCCCTCCCTGATTCATCTCAAACGGGCATGAGCACTGGCTTACATTAAGAGTGAGGTTAGGCCATGCTTCATCAAGATGGCATGGGGAACTGCACTGTGGTCCCCACTTAAAATGGAGAAAACCCATTTTTAACCTGGTGGGTGGAGACAGGCAGATCTGGGGTGGGGACTGCTAGCTAGCTAGTCTAGATGAAACAGTGAGATCCAGGTTCAGTGAGAGAGCCTGTCTCAAAAATAAAGTGGAGAGTGACAGAGGAAGACATCCAATGTCAGATTCTCCCCTAACACTCGCACGTGAGCATGCACACACATAATATTTTGTTTTAAAGAGCGGAGATTGGAGATATGAAAAATGTGTAGGAACTGGCCTTAGGGCCCAGAAAAACCTTGTGTCCAAGATCTTCACACATCCCACCAGTTTTCCTATGTTTTTAGTTTTGGAATCTGACCTATTTTCAATCTAAAAGATCATGGCACAAACCTCCCCCAGGGTGACAGAGTTATGCTGGAAATTGTATCTTGAACTTGGCCTAGTGTTGCACACAGTAAGCACTAACACTGTGTGTGTGCACTTAGTAGGCACTAACAAACACCATGTGTGTTCGGCCTGGGTGGACTTTATGCTTTAATGAACAAATGTAGACCCATTGAAAGCCCTCATTGCTGATCCACGAAGATTATTAGAAAGTGGAAAACAGAGCAAGATTAGGATTTTTTTCTCATTTTTATAAAAAATCCTGAGAGCTCAGTATTTGTTAATATTAATATTCCAAAGCAAACAACAGCATGCTTTTTGAAGGCAAAGGGTTTCCTTTTGGCCTTTCCTTGTTGGAAGCACCAGGATATTAACACAGGACTGTATACATGGCCGCTCCTTCCCAATGGGTCTAAGCATTACCTGGAAAAGGACGTAGTTGGTGGCACATCAGCTTTGGCTTACCCCACGTCTTGTTTGATGAAACTTGCTTCCAGATTTCATAAGAATCACAAGGTTATTTTGCAAAGACAACAAATAAAACCCTTCACATGAACACAGTGGGCAGTCTGGTCCTTTTACAATGGGCAGTCTGGTTTTGAAACTATCCTGTAGAAAACATAAGGGGATGTAGCAAGTGTGTGTCCTCTTTACTCTATCCCGTAGGTTCTAGCATCTGTTGGCTTTCTCTTTCTCACTCACACATGCCTACATCTGCACACGCCATCTGCAGCAGTAGGCACCTGACCTTCAGGCACTCACAAACCTCTCTGCAATCTTTACAAAGGACACCAGTCCCTCCTCTGTTCCAGTCTCCATTGGTAGGAGCTGAACCCTTTCCCTCTAAAAGCAGACACTGGAAACAGCTTACCAGGCTTGTACAAGCTCTGACTTAAGGGCATTTCAGAAGTGGATGGCACTCAAGGACAGCCGCCAGGTACCCAACCATCACCCCCACCCCCTGCCACCTGACTTCCTCATTACATCAACCCACTTATGTACCACAGCCTCTTCCAGAACTAACACATGCCGCACGTGCTGTTTACTCTCTACCCCTGTAAACTAAATGATCAAGTTGAATTTGAACATCTGACTTTACCTCTATGTGGAGATATAAAAGGATCAAGTTCAAGCCCTCCATTGCTGGTCCCTGAGAGGAGCAGAGGGAATGGAGGGGGCTACAGACAGCCAAGGAGCGGAGGGAATGGAGGGGGCTACAGACAGCCAAGGAGCGGAGGGAATGGAGGGGGCTACAGCCAGCCAAGGAGCGGAGGGAATGGAGGGGGCTACAGACAGCCAAGGAGGGAGTTTCCCTTCGGAGTTCTCCATTCCCAGGGGTCCAGGCTGAGAGCATGCATATTTTTATTTTCAAAATAA
This sequence comes from Peromyscus californicus insignis, assembly GCF_007827085.1. Lineage (NCBI taxonomy): Eukaryota > Metazoa > Chordata > Mammalia > Rodentia > Cricetidae > Peromyscus > Peromyscus californicus. The sequence goes on from NW_026294606.1 coordinate 103,011,010, forward strand.
AACTTCAAAAACAGAAAGGACACCAGGGACTATTTAAAAGCATGGGGGAATGGCCAGGAAAAGATGGAAGGAAGAAAAAGAAAAGAGGGAGGAGAGAAGATAGGGAGGAAGGGAAATCATTAAAAAGCAGTGTTCTCCTTGACGCCTACTTAGAAACCCTGTGAGTCCATGAGTCCAGCTGTTCCAAACCCAATAAAAGCGAAGCCTAATAGCAGTCTAGTCTACTGCAGAACAAGGGGACGTGTATGTATGTACGTGTATGTATGTGTGTATATGTATGTATGTATATGCATTTGTGTATGTATATGCATGTATATCCAAAGGATTGTCCCCAGCCGAGGTCTGAGGCCTTATCCCAGGACGCTGACAACGGAGAAATTTGGGGACAGCCTCTCCTTGCTCTCTCTGTCACATCTGCCAGCTGCAGCACTAACAGGGACCGAACAGCGGAACCACCAGCTCCAGCTGTCACCTCTGGCCTAGGTCTCAGGAATCCGGTGAAAACCTTTTGCTTCTTTGTTGGTTTGGTTTTGTTATTTGGGAGTTCATGTCTTGTGAAGAGTAGAAGCAGTCTACTTCCGAGGGGTCCATTGCTGCTCACAAGTCCGCTGGTTCTTCCCATGTGGGCAGGACAGTCATTTCTTCACTCAGCAAGCTTGTTTCTGAGCGCAGACTGTACCAGAATGGATAGGACATAGAAGTAACCGAGAAAAAGGTCATTGATTCTGGGGGTTTTCATTTCCCCTTGAAATGGACATGCAGAAAAACAAATTTATTTGTCTCTAATAGTGTAGGTGTCTACAAGGAGACTCATTTTCCATCAAATGGTACATGTCAGAACATACTCCTCAATAATAATAATAATAGCAACTCCAACTCCACGTGACTCAATGCTGTCTCCTGGCCTCTGCAGGCACTGCACTCACATGGCACATATACAAAGAAGCACGCACGCACACACACACACACACACACACACTAGCGTAAATAAATTTTGAAACAATAGTTTCATTCTGATTTTATTAATTTTTCACATAAAATCTAAATTTTTATATAACATATTAAAGTTAAAAATGTAAATAAAATGAACTGGATGAAATGTAATTTCAGAAGCATAAGGTGGTAGTTAGCATCACTTCCAGGTGATGGAAAAGTGAAAAACATTCCAAAATTATCCAGTGATGGTCTAATTAGAAAGTTTTGGTAACTGTGTACAAACAAAGCCAGGATTCTCAATTACATTTCATTTGAAGTGGCATGCCACTGTGGTATTTTGCTTAATGATCATATATTTTATTCTTTAAAACCAGCTTAATAGTTTATGGTCGTTTCTTACATCTTCTACCACCTACTTTTATTGTTTTGAAAATATGGAAAATATAGTTTTAAAATGTGGATGGTTTTCTTTCTAAGTGTTTCACAGTCTCCACGTCACGAAGTTGGACAAACTCATCTTCCCAGCCCGTCTCTGGGCTGTATTAGAAACTGTCAAACAATTCCATTAACAACCGCACAAAGACAGCAATTGAATGTAATGTGTACCTTTTTTTTTTTTTTTAGCTTATACACCAAGTTGGATTTAGATTTGTAAATATTTAAGATAAATGACATCAATCACTAACTATACATGGTAGAGAATTTTTGGAAACTAAAGGAAATTAAAAACTGGGTTTGCATGAAGAAGTAATCTGGGGAGAAATTCCTACTGACTGAAGCTTTTGGACACTTGCAGTATTTTTTTAAGGGAAATGCAGTGTTTTAAAATTTTAATTTAGTTCAAGAAGACTCACCCCAACCCCCAAAGCTGTGGTATTGCAGGGAAACCTCATGAGGCAAGCTCCAGTCCCGAGCAAACAAAGCCGCTGCATTGATAAACCCTTAAAAAAAGGGTTTCTAATGCGAGAATTGCCGTGACCTTAACTCTAGAGGTGCAAATACGGGGCTGTAATAGGAAAATTATGCATTAAAACGAACGGGGCTCTCACAATGCTTTTAGATTTCCATTTGATCATGTTTCCCAGCTTTTCTACGTTCAAGCAATAAATGATCATATACAGTTAAACAAAAAGGAAGCTTTTATTTCCTCAGAACAATTAAACTGGGCAAATCGTAGGCTCTGTAAATTATATTGCAATAAAGTGATTTCCAAACAAAATGACGGAACAGCCAGGAGTGTGTGAGGAGCACCCTGCCACTGACTAGTGAATAAGGACAAAGCAGCTCTAACATCTGTAAAACTGTTAACAAAATTACCTACATTCTAAAAGCAAAGCATCATGCTCTACATGTCGTGTGATTTGCCTTGATAGAACACTCCCAAGTTAAAAAAAATTCATTTGTACTTATTTTCTAAAGCTTATAAAGGGAATACAGGGATCCTACATCTGAATTTGAAGAAAAAGAAGAAGTGGTGGGGGGGGGGGGTAGAGAGGGAGAGGAGGAAGGAACATTCCCAACTGAAGATTCAAAGAAAAGTTGGCAAGAAGGAATGTGAGTTCAGAGAAATAATAAACAGGAAAGAAAGACTTAAAGAGATGATGAAATATTGTCCATGAAGCTCCCAGCATTTTATTGCTCTGAGAGGGAAAATTGTGAGCTGGAAATTCTTTGAAATTAAAGGTTAGTAGGAACTGAAATGGAAGATTTAATTCTCTGAGAATTTGCTAAAGAGAAGAATCAGGTACTGCATTTTCATTCATATATTCTTAAGGAATTATTTATATACATTTATTTATTGGTGGAGGCGCGTGCTATAGTATGTGAGTGTCCACAGGACAACTCAAGGGAGCTGGTTCTCATCTACCACAGAGGTCCCAAGGATTGAACTCACTGGGGCAGGCTTGGCAGCAAGTGCCTTTGCCTGAGGAGCCTTCTTACCAGCCCTCCATTTATATGTGTGACAAATTACAGTTAAAGTCTAGATTTCAGGAGATTAGGACTGCTCTTCAAGTCCACAGGAATCCAAATCCGTGCTTTCCCAACTGCCTGTGGGTCCAGAGAACCACAGCAAAATCTGCCATCACCGTGGGGCTCATGCTGAGGCCCCTGTGAGGCATCAGGCACCAGGGTTTTTCATATGCTTTGCTCCACTCTGGGTCTTTCCTAGTGCTCCAAAGAGTGACAACCATCAGGATAAAGCAATAATAGAAAAAAGCAGCTCCTTAGAGGAAGAAGCCACTGTGCTTCCGGTGTTTGCTTTTTCTCCTTCCCCTGGGAATTCCGAGACTCACAGTAACAGTGCACTTAACTCGGAAACTGGTGTAACTTTCTAGAGGCAGGGGGGCTGGGATTTGTTTTTTTTTAAAAGGTGACTGACTGTCCACTGGGCGGTGGTGGTGCACGCCTTTAATCCCAGCACTTGAGAGGCAGAGGCAAGCGGATCTCTGTAAATTCGAGGCTAGCCTGGGCTACAGAGTGAGTTCCAGGAAAGGCACAAAACTACACAGAGAAATCCTGTCTCGAAAAAAACCAAAAAAAAAAAAAAAAAAAAAAAAAAAAAAAAAAAGTGACTTTTTTAGTCATAGGAGAGTCAGGTTTGTGGAAATGACCTGGGTGTAGGCAAGGTGAGACATTGATCCATCCTGAAAATAGCGCAACAGGACCATATGCTATCCAAAAGGTGGTCACACCTACTGTGAAATGTTTCTGGAGGGGCCCTTTCTGTGCAGATTTCAGCTTGTTTATCCCGGTGTGGTGTTCAGGACTAATGTCTGCATATAGGTTTCTGAGGAACAGTAGTGTGTAAACAAACGGAAGTTACTGGTCTTGCAGAAACAGTGAGGGAGGGGATGGACAAAATATTACTAAAGTAGGAACCAAATCTAAACCCTAGGGTCTGGGGGTAGGATAACTCAATGGTAGAGAACTTGCCTAGTAAAGGCTCTGTGTTTGATTCCACTGTGTACAACCTGCATGTGCACGCCTGTGCACTCCCTCTCTCTCTCTCTCTCTCTCTCTCTCTCTCTCTCTCTCTCTCTCCACACACACACACACACACACACACACACACACACACACACACACCCTAATCCCCTTGACACCCATACTACTATTCTCAATTAGAACTCATCTTCTCATCCAAAGATCATGTGATGCAACAAGAGTGGACCTTTTCCTGTCTCTACCTTACACTGCTTAGAGTACAGGGTAAAACTGGAAGGTTTTCTTTACACTTTCAGTGGCATTTCCATGGTAGTGAATCACACTGCCAGACAAAAGGAAGGAAAAGAAGAGGTGCACATGGGGGTGGCGGGGGGTGGGGGTGGGAGAGGATGCAATGCAATGTGAATGGATGAAAAGTAAAATTATTAAGAGCCTTGTTTTCTCCCAGTCAGCATCTCTGGTGGGCAGTCAGCCATACCATTCATTCGGTCCCTCACTGAGACAGAGTCTGAAGCTGTAGCCAGTACTAGCCTCAAATTCACCACAACACTCTTGTCTCAGCCTCCGAAACTGGGAGTACAGGTATGAATTACCACATCAGGGTTATGCATCCATCTAAAAATGAAGATCCGGGCCAAGTGTAGTGATACACACCAATCCTATATTAATGCGAGGCAGGGTGAAATAGGAGGGCCAGGAATGGGAGGTCGGCCTGGATTACATAGTGAGACCCTGCCTCAAAACAAAAAACAACAACAAAAACACTACACATTAACAGATAAATATTCAGGGTCTTATATGCTGCATGAACAACTTAGTTTTCAAATAGTCTTCCCAGGAGTGTGATGGTAGGATGAAGGCCCTCCTCCTATTCTGAACATTCCATTTCTTTCTCATATTAGGCTTGAAAAGCTATAAACACCACTTTCCCCTTTCCCTCCTTTCCCTGGGTAAAAGCGGAAAATGTCACTTAAATTCTGGAGATTCATCTGAGAGAAAACTAAGAGAGGAGAATCATGGTTTGCCTTTCATTGTTCCCTCTTAGGACTGAAGACAGGGACAGACTCCAGACCCTACTCCTTGGATGCATGGGAGAAAGGCTGGGCAGTATGGCCTCTTCTTTAGGGCTAGGCAGCATAGCTGACATGTCTTAGCAGTGAAAATGGTCTGAGCAAGGGCATTTTTCCTTTCCCTCTGAAAGAAACCCCTCCTTTGTACAAGCTCAACAAGGTGCTTGAAGAGGGGAAACTACAAAAAAGAAAAATGCCCGACACAAGGAGGTGCCCATTTCAAGGAGCAGGCAGAGAGAGCTAAGAAGGAACAGTGAACATGTGATGATCCATGTCCCAAGACAAGTAGGACCATAGCCAATGATGATGAAACAGGACTGGTCAGTGACCAAGTGTCTCAAAACGACAGAGAAATCAGACCTGTGACTGAATTCTGTTGGAGAAAGTTCAGGGGAGGAGGAGGAAGAGGAGGAAGTGGAAGAGAAGGAGGAGGGAGAGGGAGAGGAGCAAGAGGAGGTGTGCTGTGGATATCGCGCTGTATGCTGTGAATGTGTTGCTCTGATTTGGTTGATAAATAAAATTCTGATTGGCCAGTAGCCAGGCAGGAAGTATAGTAAAGGCGGGATAAACAGAGAGAATTCTGGGAACAGGAAGGCTGAGTCAGAAGACACTGCCAGCTGTCGCTGCCATGAGAAGCAAGGTGTAAGGATACTGGTAAGCCACAAGCCATGTGGCAAGGTATAGATTTACCGAAATGGGTTAATTTAAGATATAAGAACTAGATAACAAGAAGCCTGCCACGGCCAAACAGTTTATAATTGACATTAGCCTCTGTGTGTTTACTTGGGTTTGAGCAGCTTCAGGCCCGAGCAGGGCTGGAGAAAACTCCAGCTACAGAGGAGGAATTATTTAAAGCTGGGAGCTGTGACAGATGCCTATAATCCCAACACATGGGAGACTGAAGAGAAGGCCCTCCACTCCCTCTCAAAAACAGAAGAAAAGAAAAAAAAAAAGATGTTTCTGAATCTGAAACACAAGTATAAACTAGTGCTTTGTGGCTGAGGTGCGTCTCTCAAGGCATCTGGTAACAGGTATGGGCAGTCACCTACAGGTCCCTTAAGCATAAACTCCATCTACCAGTGACTTAGACTCCAGGGCAGACACTGTCCACCTACAACCACCTCAGTCACAGGCTTCCTCCAAATCACGAACTAAATAGAGCTCAGCAGATGGAACTAAAATGCAGCCTTCAATTCTAAATACTCGGTAGATAATTCAGACTGTCCTGGAGCCACGTCTGGGTCTTCCACTGTTTTTACGTGGATCTCATTGTCTGTTGCTTGGCTTGAGCACAGACGGTACACCACACAGACACAGAGCAGGGACTGACAGTCGTGGAAACACCTCCGGACCCTGTAGACACAAATAAAAGACCCTGGCAGAACCGACTGGAGTCGTCCACACGGCTTCTGTGATGTCAGAGCTCATGAGCGGCCTCGCTTATGTATCTTGAAACTCACAGTCTTGAAAAGCTGAAGCTTCAAGTGGTTTTGTGGCAAGGTGCAGGGGAGACATGAAAGCGACATGAAATTTTTAAATGCAATTATTTTCGATTAGAATATTTGGATGGAAAGATCTGGAGGGTATTGTTTTTGATAAGACATCCCCACTTGACAAGAGCTGTCATCACTTGAGGGCTCTCCGTTGTCAACCCAAGATGAAAGGACCGTCAGGAAGAATTAACTTCAGCTTTTAAATAGTTTGAAAATGTCACTGAGGTCAGGGGAGATCTATTTCTTTCTCTGGTATATTTACCTGATGAGCTTTGGGGTAACAATGCAATTTAACTTCCTTTTTTTTTTTGGTCCATTTGGGCTGGACTAGAGTCATGGTGTCTGATCTCAGGTTAATGACAACTGACAAGGAAACATTATGATTGGCTGTGGTTTGTGTCAATCACTGCTCTTTAAGGTCTAAGCAGGACAAACCAGACCTTCTAACAGCAATAACTGGCAACAATGGGGGAGGGTACTGTTGGGTTTCCTTGGGCATTTTCTGTAGCCGTTTATTTGGTTTTCAGTTACATTGGAACCAAGTAAAAAGCTTTTATATCTCCTGCCTCTTTAGCACACCTATTATTCCCATTTTTTCTATATTACTCAACAGTCATTGCAAAATCCAACACATCCACACACGTGCACGCATACACATGGAATGCAAATATTGGTTTGTTTAAAAAAAAATGAGAGAGGAGAAAAAGAAGCTCCTGGTGTTATTTATGATAACAGTAGTGAATTTTTTTTTTCCCAAAGACACATCTGATTTAATCCGAGGTGGAAGCTCGGTTTCATTTTAAACAACACGAGGCTTGAAGGAGATTTCATGTTTCTAATGCACAATTCCTCCTTCTAAAGAGGAAAGCAATACGTTGGAGCAAGTTCAAGTGCTATTGTAGAAAGCTAATTCCCCCTTCGCACACGCGGTTCTGAGAGAAAGGTCAAGTTTGCTGTCACTTCTTTCTAACTGATGCTCTGAGTCTGTGTGCACTGAGCATGCTGTATTTAAAAGACGCCGCGCACTCGGCCATTTTCTGCATCAACTGTATTACTCATAAACCCTCCATCTTGAGCTGAGATGAGGGATTACGCAGAGATGAGTTTGTACACAGCAAATGCCCAGAGAAGGTTTTTCTGTTCAAAACCAGACTCTTGTTTCCTCACCAGTTTAAAATGTAAGTAACTCTTACAAGCAGGAAGAATGGGGAGGGGGGCTCCCTCGCATCCATTGTAATTTATAGGGCAGGCTGCTCATAACATGGGAATTTAGTGACCTGGCCTGACAGACCAAGCAGGCAGCTGAGTCCTGATCACTCCCTGATAATAAAGGGAGGGAAATAGCAAAGGACAAATCAGAGGCACTGAATAGTGAAGACAGACACACACGATGTGGGTTCTTCTTGAAGAAGCTGCTAAAAGGCACACTGGCAACCATAGTGTAGGTAGGCACCTCTGCATACACAATGGGATCATTTACAATCTTGACAAAATAGTGCTCTACAGTTACGCTGGCTAATGTTTTGTCAACTAGACACAAACCCAGACATACCTGGGAAAAAGGGATCTCAACTGGGAAAATCATTTTATAATATTGGCCTATAAGTCTATAGGGCATTTTCTTAATTAGTGATCCATGTGAGAGGGCCTAACCCATTGTGGGTGGTGCTACCCCTGAGCAGGTGGTCCTGCAGCATAGAAGAAAGCCAGGAGGAAGAAGGCAAAAATTAGTCAAATTATTAGTCAAATGCATTATGTTCATGAGGACTGATTTTGCAAGAAAATGATGGCAAGCAAACTTGACCAATGGGAAATTATGTATTATAAAAGAGCAGACCATAATGGAGACACCCAAATGCTCACAGTCCTGAAAGGAACCTCATTCAAATCCCCAGAATTGTTCCTAGAATGGCAGCACTTCCTCTCAGCTACCCAAATGCCACCCTCTATTCACGGAGTCTCACTAGAGGGTCTTAGAGAATGACCTGTCACCCCCCTTAGACTCCCAAGGCCATGCTACCTGTGAAGTCCTCATGGCTCTGCATATGGGCCCATAGGTAACGCAGCCACTGCTTTGAAGTTCTGTCAACTCAATCATAATGGAAAATCCATGAACCTATTCCTGGAAGTGAGTTAGGTACAAGTGGTCATAGCAGAGCCATCTGGAATCCACACTTGCTGTGAATAGTGCTTGTGATTAGAATATTCACCATTCCAGGTGTCGCTACATTTCAGAGTTTTCCAAGACTCGTCTTAGAAGCAAGGTGGCCATCGCTGTCCACTGATGTCAGCTTGTCATCAGCCCATCTAGGATTAGAAATCTCTTTTTGTGTTGTTGGTTGTGTTTTGTTTTGTTTTGAGACAGGGTTTCTCTATGTAGCCCTGGCTATCCTAGAACTTGCTCTGTAGACCAGGCTGGCCTCAAATTCAGAGATCAGCCTGCCTCTCTCTGCCTCCTGAGGGCTGGGGCCTCATCGTGATCAGGAACATATGTGGGCTCTGCCACTATGATCCATGCACTTGGCCAGGGTGTTTATAGTTTATGTGCAACTTTTTTTAGAAATCATAAGCCTAGAATAAATTATTCTATGTTGTCAGGATAGAACCTGCTCAGAAAACTTCTGTAACTGACATGAATTTCCACAGTTCATTGTGACAGTTAGTACTCAAAACCCTGTGTCATGTTAGACACCCTCCAGGATGATTAAAGGGCCAAGAAGCACCTTTGGCCTACATGTGGCTTTTAAAACATACACTGCTGCAATTCTACCTCCCATTTTGTGCCCCAAACCAACTCCTGCTGAAAAGAAGGAATCTCCATGTTCAGAAGGTACCACAGGCTCTGCTCACCTTTAGAAGTGACACAGTAGCCACACCTCCATCCTGGCCTTGAAGAGGCCATGGAACACCAGTATGTCTTTAGTGGTGACTGACTTAGCCTTGGACACCCATTCATTCTCTGTTGTTCTCCCTCAGCAGCTTAGAAGATCATATTTTCTGAAACAGAATGCTGGCCTAGTGTGTGACAGATGGGGTGAGGGGAGATGGGTTATGGCAGGTCACAGTGGAATAGGTGGGTAGTTGAGAGGCTGTTCATGCTGGGGGGTCTACATTTTAAATCGAAAATGTCTATGAAAACACTAACCTATGCCCTTTTCAGGTGTGTTAAAGATAGGAAGACAAGGAAAATGAAACACAAAATCCACCTTATGGAAAGATTCAAGACAAGGACAAAGCTATGGAAATTATTAATGAGCTCTACAGAAAAAGAGATGAGCAAGTCTATCAAGCTATCCACTGCTGTGGGATGGTCTGTATGTCAAATTGCTCTGATTGGTCAATAAATAAAACACTGATTGGCCAGTGGCCAGGCAGGATAAGGAGAGAGGAGAATTCTGGGAAGTGGAAGGCTGAGTGGAAGAGACACTGCCAGCCGCCGCCCTGACAAGCAGCATATGAAGACGCCGGTAAGCCACGAGCCACGTGGCAAGGTATAGATTTACAGAAATGGATTAATTTAAGATATAAGAACAGTTAGCAAGAAGCCTGCCACGGCCATACAGTTTGTAAGCAATATGAGTCTCTGTGTTTACTTGGTTGGGTCTGAGCGGCTGTGGGACTGGCGGGTGACAGAGATTTGTCCTGACTGTGGGCAAGGCAGGAAAACTCAAGCTACAATCCACAGTTCTGTCAACAGTGTTACTGACTTTGAACCCAGAGAATCGACTTCTCCCATTGCCTCAAATGGTTGCCTCATGGTTTTGGTCCCCAGCTTCCCTCTGCAATTTTATTTCTGATTCTTCCTGATATCCAGCCTCAGCTGAAGACCACAGGTCATTTCCACCTACACCCTCATTTGTGTTTCCACCAGGAAGGGTCATGTATGTTTCTTGCCTGCTTAAAGCCAACCTTTCGCTCCACCTACAAACTATCAATGCACCTCGAAGTTTTCTGAGCACCCACAAGACTTTCTGTCTCATATTTTAAATTTCCATCATATAATGCCTTATAAATGTTATGTTAGCTGTTTCTCTAAATTTAGGGCCATTTTTAAAAATTTCTTCTATGCATCCTAAATCTCTAAACTAAATCCCTAATTTAGATAGGCTTGAATAAATAGTCATTACTCACTTAATTATGCTAACCTATAGACTAGTTTTAAAGATCCAGGCCTATACCTCATTGGACAGGCTGGGACACCCAGGATCCTAGACAGAGTTAAAGAAGAAAGCTGTATTTAGTGGCATCTAAAGAACTAAGCCTATAGGAAGTCTATCTGCTTCTCGGGTGGGGACTTATAAATGGGTTACTGAGATCCAATGTCATGGAAACAAAACAAAAACAACCCAATGATTTTGATGGCTTTTCTCTTGGGTATCATCATCTGCCACTTATTAGCTCCAACCCTCTTCACCAAATTGTCTGTTTGCTTTACAGCAACCTGGAAGCTTCCATACCTGCCAAGAATGGAGGTATGGAATGTGTTAGCAATAATGGCTCCCAGTCAGCACAGCCTCTGCTATGAATGAAGGGAATCTGACCAGAATGGCGGGTGGGGTGCTGGCTCCTGCCATCTTCTGAAAGCCTGCCTTTCTGCCAGTGTGCCTTGTGGATGGAAGGCAGGCAAGCTCCATCGTTATTTCTTAATTTCCCTTTATTCTGCTTTTGATAATATCTGCAACGACTACATGGGATCATCATTCAATACTCTAAAACTGGCCGCAACTTAAGAGCAAACACGTTGCAACATCTCAACACTTAGAAACAGTGGATGAGTGGGAGAGGTGAGGGGAGCTAAACCAGGGGTTTCTATGAGGCACAATTTGGTGGGAATCCCAGCCAGGCTTTTAAATGTCTTTCAGCAAATTGCTACATCTCTCTGTACCTTGATCTCTTTACAGAAAAAGAAAAAAATGGATCATGGTAGCCATCTTATAGGGGCTGTGATTAGTAAATGGATGCTGAGTTTTATTTGTCTAGCACAAAGGACCATCATGAAGGAAAGAAGGGACACCGGGGAAGGGAATTGGAAAAGGGATCCTGTTTCCATGTGGCCATTTGGCTTCTTATTTCTCCTTCTGGAATACTGACTTCTAGAATATCGTCTCCCTTCTACAGGCAGCTTTAGCTGCGATTCTTCCCCATTTAGACATGCCAGGCTGCCCAAGTTCTAGGTCTCGACAAAGCTCTGCTGGATAAAACAAATATTTCATTAACAATCTGTCCCCAGGTGCTACAGATGTTCCACCTGAAATGAAAGTAGAAATTCATATGGTCTCACCCTCCAGCAGTCTCATTCTCTGGCAAAATAGAGGTTTAATTAAGGTCAAATCTCCCAAGCCATAGCACAGGATGAATTTAGGTCAGTTCAAACAGGTATTCTAGTTAATTTGTTCTAAATGGTTGTGTTTATATGGTGAGGGAAGGGAAAGGCCTTTTAAAAATGGAGGCTCCTGGCTGGTAGAGAACAGAGGAGAAGCAGCAGTAGCCGAAGATCTTCACACATGGAACTCACATCACAGCAACACAATTTCCACAAATTAGGGGAAAGAAATGTCTGTGCAGTTTCCTCCTTGGACTGGGGACTGAACCCCAGGGCCTTGCATTTTCCAGATATCGGCCCTGCCAATAAGCTACAGCCCAAGGCTGCTTTCATCTATTTATTTGTTTGTGTGTTTATTTATTTTGCAACAATGTCTCCCTAAGTGGTACAGGTTAGGCTTTGAACTCACTACACAGCCCAAGCAAGCATGAACCTGCAATCTTCCTGGCTCATCCTCCTGATCAGCTGTGATTGTAGACATGCACCACCATGCCTGCCAGTCAGGTCTGTATAATGTTCAATGATAGATCAAGCAACTGTGAAAACAAATTATTAGTATGTTCTTGGTGATACCAAGAAAGAGTTGAATCAATGTGAGGACCCGGCTGGAAATCTGCTGACAATGTTGTTTCCACAGCACCATAAAAAGTAGATCCACAAACCAGAGAATCAGACAGGGAGCATGATAGGAGGACTTGAAGTGTTGTAAGAGGGACTGGAAAGATGGTTCAGTGGTTAAGAGCGCTTTTCTTATGAAAGACCTGAGTCCAGTTCCCAGCACCCACACTGAATGGCTCACAATCACTTATAACACCAGCCCTAGGCGATCTGATGCCCTCTTCTGGCCTCTGGAGGTACATACACAGAAATGTGCATAAACTCACACAGACAGAAACAAACAAAAATAAATTTAAAATAAATAAATAAATGTCACTTGAGCAGAGTGCTGCCTTCGGCACACATGAATAGAGAAGACTAGAGAAGAGCTGCACTCTGTGGGAGAGGACAGACAAACATACCGCTTCCCTGGACTCACGTTCTTGTCTGGTTATTTTCCTCCTCTGTGTTTTTCTCTCCCGTTTACCTTACACTTTTTGCTTAGCTATCCAATCACTTCCCTCAAGAGGCCTCTTACGAGTTTGAGATGTTGGGCCAGTGAACTGGCTCAGTGGCTAAAAGCTCTTGCCAGCAAGTCTGACAATCCAAGTTTGATTCCCGGGACCTGGACCTGCATGATGGAAAGGAGTCCCAAGAGCTGTTCACTGACCTCCACATGTGCATGATGGCACACATGCCTCCACCCACACACGCACACAAAATAGATGAATAAATAGTGTATTAAGGTATTTAAAGATTTGAAATGTCCCTTTCACGCTAAACCTCCCATGTGCTGTTTCTACCTACTGGGTGTGTTTATAAACAGAGCCTGGACATCCCACATTCCTTTCTGTAGAGAGTCCAGCCAGCTGTCCAAGAACAGATGGCACCCGCTCTCTCTCTGGAACCCTCCATGACTCTTGGAAACTCTGTGGGCTCCATGCAAGCCAGGTCCCGGAAGCCCAAGGTTCATGCTCATCGTCGCCACCCAACAGACATATTTACTCTTAAACATAATGTCCATTGTCCACTCTAGTTCCCACCAGTGATAAGTGCTGTTTTTATCTAGGTCCAAAACGGCAAAGACAGTGGATAACAAAACCAGTTGCCTAATTGTCCAATCCAGAAGGGCACATTGCATTTTTAAAGTGCGACATATTTTTCCCATCTATTAAAATTGGGAATATTAAACTTAAAGACTGTTTCTAGCTTCTGTTCGTGACAGGCAGAGCTCCCTAAGGGGTGGCTGCCTTCAAAGACAGGTAAATGAGGGCCCATATAAAACAGCCACGTATTGATGTTGTAGTAAAATTCCAGAAAAATACATTGGCAGACAAGTAAATTTGTCACTAATAATTTAATGTAATTTCCCTAAAATGGAGGTAATAGGTATTCGGGGAATACACCCCCAGGGTTTACATCAAATGTGCGTGTGGAAAATGGTGAAATAATATTTTTTTAAGCGTAGATGCTTTGTCTGACATGTTGGTTTATGGTGAAATTATTCTTCCAAAATGAAATTGGGGTGGAGGGAACTCAAAGTCCCCAGTCCGTTGTATCCTTCCGCTTCCCAGTTTTTCCTGGTGGTGGCAGTTGAGAAGCGATGACTGACTGGAAGCTAGGGACATTTGTTTACATTTTATTTCCCCCTTAAAATGATGTACTACAATTACCAAATATTAATGAACCAATCATGTAGCAAATAGTATTTCCCGTGTCACTCTGAGTTATAGAATCTAATATTGGGCTCATTTGAAACATTCCAAAGTTGCATATTTTTCCCCCTTTGCAAAGTGACAGCTCAAATTGTGTTTAGTTGCATTCATCCAACCACGAGCAAATCAAGTATAAAAATTTCATTTTGTCTAAGTGTTAATGCAATTTTTTTTAAGCTCATATCCCAGGATGGCTCACTTTGTGCCAAGCAAGATGGTATTAGATGCTGCTTATACACTATTATCAATTATATTACATGGTCTGAGAAAATTTTAAAACAGGACTGGGCTAAGACCTAAGTCATGAAATTCCAAGAAAGGGAAAAACACAAAGCAAGAAGAGAAAAAAAAAAAGCATCAATTTCTTAGCTGTTCCTAGGGCTTCAGTGTTTATGTTTATATTACAAATAGGCTGATTTCCAACTATAAATCTGAATGTCATTGCTGTTATGGTGGGCTTTAATATGAAAAAAGACCTGCAGTGTGCAGAGGTAATAAGGAAGGACGCAGCTGCCATACACTCAGCTGCTGCATGGAAGAACCTGAGACCCAGGGTCGGGGGCAGAAGGGAGGAGAAGATGTGAACGACAGACGGAGAAAAAGCTGCCCTGAGGTAGAACCATCCAAAGGGTGAATTAATATCAATGTCAAAATTCTAGAATGTCCATCATTTTTCTCCAGAATATTGACAGAGTGAAATGAATTCAGGAGACAATAAAGAATCTATCCCCCAGAAGAAAAAAAAAAAAAAAGAAAAGAAAGAAAGCCGGCAAACACACAGACTTCAGACGCATATCTCATCAAGCTAAATATGACTAGCCGGGAAGAGCCGCATCCAATTTTGTAGGCGGCCACCATAAGACACCCCTCCCTGTTCAAGGGGTCCCGTGTTTCCTTGATTTCTCACTCCAGGTATTAAGGTCAACTGCCACCTCGTATTCAGAGATGTTTCTTTCTCCTGCACATCTAGCCTCCCATCTGCTTCCACTCGCAGGACAGATGGAGGTGTAGAAATGAATGCTAAAAGAGAAAGAAAAATCCAAAGCATCAACTATGGCTCCATCTCCATGGGCTCAGGCCACAGGAAAAAAAAATGTATCTTTCTATTGCCGCATTTCCAGTGAAAGTTCTACATCCTCTGCCAGGCAGAGCTAGTGATTTTTTTATTTTAGGTATCTATGAAAAATGTCTGGATTCTGAAGTCATCTGAATACACTATAGCTGTGGAACTATGAAAGACGCGTGCTGTACCGTTTATTTACTCAACTTAGCCACAGCTAGATCTGCACCATTTGAGTTTATAAATCAAGCATGGAAAGTGTGCTAGATTTTTGGAAAACTGCTGTTTGTACAAAGCTGGCTATGTTTTCTGATAATTCAGAATAATATTTGAAAAACCC
The DNA here is from genome assembly GCF_007827085.1 of Peromyscus californicus insignis. Classification (NCBI taxonomy): domain Eukaryota; kingdom Metazoa; phylum Chordata; class Mammalia; order Rodentia; family Cricetidae; genus Peromyscus; species Peromyscus californicus. Next base: position 103,026,490 of record NW_026294606.1, read on the forward strand.
TCTTCATCAGCGAGCAGGCACACGCCTCCCAGTAAGACTGCAGCTCACACCTGCCTCACTGGACATGTCTACACTTCATAAAGTTTAAATGTAATAGATGTAACTTGAATTTGCTTTCAGGTTCAGGATTCTGGTTTAAGAGTCTGTGAGAGAATTAAGCACTGCCCCTTCAAGGCATCCAGTAGGTGTGTAATGAATTTACTTTCTTATTATGGTATCTAGAATGTACTAGTCACGTCTACATTTGGGGAGATGGAGAAACAGCCTGGCATCATTTCCCAAGTTTTCATAGTGCAGATAAGAACCTCCAATTGAAAAAGATCTGCAAGCCTGATGAGCCAAAGGAGAATGTATGGAACCCAGGAGGGCCTGTTCAAATGCAGACTGTGATTGGGTGGGGTCAGGGTGGGGCCCAGGATTCTATATTTCCAATCAACTCAGTGATGCTCAGAGCTCATGATCCTGAAACCACTGGGCAGCAAAGTTCTCAGAGCTTCCCCCCTCTTCAGGCTATGAACATGTAAAGGATGCTAGCAGAGTGCTAAGTGATGTATGTGGCAGGTTCACCTAGGATGGGCTCAGTTGAAGAGGAAGCAATGGACAACAAAGTCATAAAGGAAAAATATCCAGACCTCAATGGCCTTGAACTTATTTCTTTGTCCAACAAGTTTTTACCTCTACATGAAAATCTTCATAGGACAGTTCAGGCACCCTCTCAACTATTGCCGGTAGTCTAAGGTAGGGTCATCCTTGTGGATTCCTGGGAACTTCCCTAGCACCCTGTTTCTTCATTTATCATGGTATCTCTTTCCTTGCTCTCCCACTCTGTCCCTGTTCCAACTCGAACCTCCCATTCCCTTATATTCTCATCCCCCATCCCTTGCCCTTCATTATCCCCTCACCCCCAGTTTGCTCATGTAGATCTCATCTATTTCTCCTTCACTGGGAGATTCATGTTCCTTCCTAGGGTCCTTCCTTCTAGCTAGCCTCCCTGGAGCTGTGGATTGCAATCTGCTTATCCCTTTGCTTTACATCTAGTATCCACTTATACTGGCCTACTCCAGTGATCAGATGGCTGAATACCCTAACTGTCATCATAGAGCCTTCATCCAATGACTGATAGAAGCAGATGCAGAGATCCACAGCTGGGTGCCAGGCTGAGCTCCAAGAGTCCAATTACTGAGAGAGAGGAGGGATTCTATGAGCAAGGGACATCAAGATCATGATGAGAAAATGTACAGAGATGACTAGCCAAACTAGTGGAAATGCATGAACTGTGGACCAATAGCTGAGGAGCCCCATGGTACTGGACTAGACCCTCTGGATAGGTGAGACAGTTGTTTAGCTTGAACTGTTTAGGGGGCCCCCAGGCAGTGGGATCGGGACCCATCCCTGGTGCATGAGCCGGCTTTTTGGAGCCTATTGCCTTAGGTGGGACACTTTGCACAACCTCGGTGTAGGGTGGAGGGGCTTGGACCTGCCTCAGCTGAGTGCCAGGCTCTGCCGACTCCCCATGGGAGTTGCCTTGGAGGAGGTGGGAATGGGGGTGTATTGGGGGAGAAGGCTGGGGGTGAGAGGAGGGAGGTGAGGGGAATCCGTGGTTGGTATGTAAAATGAATAGAAAATCTCTTAATAATAATAAAAAAGAAAATCTTCATAGGAAATGTGCAGCCATATTTTCAAACCTGAAATTGGAATATATATTCTAATTTGAAAATCTGTTTATAGGAAGAGATTTTTAAGTATAAAATTATACACATGTGTATATATATAAAACAATTATATATATATATATATATATATATATATATATATATATATATATAACAATTAAAGAAAAGAGGCCATGAATTTGAGAGAGAGCAAGAAGGCTTTAATGAGAGGGGTTGGAGGGAGGAAAGGAAAGGAGGAAATTATATAATTACATCTTAATTTCAAAAAATAAAAATAATTTAAAAGGCATAAAAATGAAATTACATTCAGACACTGATATGATCCATGATGCTCATTAACGAACAGTAAGTCACATGAGCTGGAGCCATCTAGAAGACCTAGCTGATGTGATCACCAAGGGACAGTTGGGGCCCTCTGCTTCCAATGCTGTTTGCACTAGCATTCACCCCTCCCTTCCAACTGCTAAACACTCCTCACCTTTTGTGTGTGCATATTTGTGTATGTGTGAGGGTGTGCCTGCATATGTGTACACATGCATGTGAAAGCCAGATGTCAACAATGAACGTTTTCCTTCTCCATTGACACTAAAAGGAAAACATCCACTACTGTGATCAACTGTTTTGAGATAGGGTCTATGTGTGCATGTGCATGTGTGTTTCATTTTTTTAATATGGAAGTATTATATTTAATTTTTTATTATTTTCATTGAGATTATAATAGAGAACATTTCCCCCTTCTCTTTCTTCCATTCAAGCCCTCCTATATATTCTTCCTTGTTCTCAGCAGTCTTTTGCTACTTATATTTCTTTGTATGTTTTTTTTTTAATTTTTTTCTCAGGGCTGGAAAGATGGCTCAGTGGTAAAGAGCACTTATTGCTCTTGCAGAGGGCCAAAGCTCAGTTCCTAGTATCAAAGTCAGGTGATCAACACTGCCTGTGATTCCAGCTCCAGGGAATCTGACTTCTCTGGTCTCTGTGAGCATCTGGACTCATGTGAACATACCCATATGTACACACACACACACACACACACACACAGTTAACAACAATAAAAATAAACCTTAAAAGTTGGTTTCAACAGCTTTAAAATGATAGTCCCCGGGGTTCAAAGTATGGATCTATTTACAGGAGAAAAAACAAAACAAAACGTTTCCATATGTATATTTTTCAAACTTGAAAAAAATAATTTGCTGGACAATGATCCAGCCCAGCCCAGCAGACCTTGTGTTCGGCCCTACGCAAGTTTTCAGTACCAGAAAACAGGGACCAGAGGGAGAGGAGAGAAAAGAGGAGCCATGTAGGTACTGAGAATTAAATTTTCTTAATTCTTAATTCTCTGTGTCCTCTACTGTACCATGCCCTAGACCTGACTTGACCATGTAGATACACAGTAAATGATGACTCATTTTGATGCCATTTATAGCTTCAGAGAGCACAAGAGTCTATTTGAATTGTTCTGATTCATACCAGTAAGCCTCTGAATACCTTGCTTCATGGTGTCTCTCAGACTGCTTTCAATTGCATTCATGTCCCTTAAGCAGGAATCCTGGAGAAACAAACCTTTTAAAATGTGCCTCCAGCCCTCTCTGAGATATATAGAATCCTACCAGGGACCCAAGGGGCAGAGTACCGGGCTCAACCCAATAGATATATGAATGACCGCCAAGCTGGCCTTTGGAAGAAAGGGATGTGTGGCTGTATAAATCCTGATGCAGAAGGCCAATGAATCGCCAGTGCACACACAACCCCATACCTGCTGTCACACACTGTAATAAACCCCCGCTGGTGTTCCTGTAACAAAGTTGATCCCAAAGGATAGGAAGCAGTGATGGGGGCTATAAATCTAGTCCAATTCCCCCCACCTCCCACGTGGCGTGTGTGTGTGTGTGTGTGTGTGTGTGTGTGTGTGTGTGTGTGTGTGTGTGCACAAACAAGGCTGCTGATACATAAATACAGAGCAAGGTGCAATCCATCTCCCAGCACACTCTGCTTCCTTTCCTGCTCTGTATGTTGCCTGAGATTTCATGCAGCAATCAGGACTGCGATCGCCCAGCCCTTTGTTCAGAGGGAATAACCAGGCAGTCAGACTCCAGCAGATCTGGACATTTTCTTTTTCTTCCTTCCTTCCTTCCCTCCTTCCAGAGGGGGGGGGCGGGAGGGAGGGAAGGAGAGAAGGAGGGGTGTGGGGTGAGTCATGGAAGATCCTTCAAATTGCACTGATGCTTAAGATTCCTATTATAAGCAGGTCCACCTTGACACCCAAATCAAAATTTCATTTATGATACTGTGGACTTAATATGAAGAAAGACCCAGTGATTTTCAAGGTCCCAAAGAAAGACACGCCTGCCAGAGGAAGACATGGAGACTGGGGGAGGTACCAGAAGACAAAAAGCAAGCCCCTCAAATGATCAATTGATATGAAATCAAGAAGAAAGGAAAAGGGGGGTGGGGCACCCACAGCATCCCTACAACTCCTGCGTTCAAGAAGCCCATCAAGAGGTGGATTCAAGTTATCCTAAAAGCCCTAATGCTTTCCTTCCCTGACTCAGAAATTCTACTGGTTAAGAAATAGGACGGGGCGAACTAAAGGACCCAGGCGTTGAGACAGGTGGCGAAATTTGAGGTGGTTTGAATTGATAGTCTTTTTTTTTTTCTCCAACTGCACAAAAAAAAGAGGTAATGGAGAAAATGCTTGGGCTTTTAAGCAGCCTCTTGATGTAAATGAAAAATAAAAACCACAACAACTTTTATTTCTTCGTAGCATTTGGCTAATGAGTTACTAAAACCATCCCTGGCCCATCCATCATTTCGATTGCAGAGACTCAGGCTCGCTCTTTCTCTAATTGGTCTAGACAGGTGTCATGATATTTCAGCACACTGGGAAAAAAAATTCAGAGATTCTCTTCTGTGAGACTGAGAGGTAGACACCTTGGAAAATGTTAGCCTCGTTTCAACCTTCTCAGAGGTAGTTTACATTTAACAAGAAAACCCAGACAAATCAAAATCTCCCAACTTAACTCCACCTCCAAAAACAAAACAAAAGCCCTTAATGGAGTCCAGAGAAAGTTGGAAATGAATGTCACCATTTGGAGGGGAAGACCCTGTCCTGGAAATAGCAGGTTTTACTTGAGGAGTTCACAGCCCTGATTGTGTGTTCTGTATCAACAGCCAGCAAAATCTAATACGGAATCGCTAAGTGTCAGTTTCAGTTTATGAAGAGATTAAAGACTATTTTATATTAGTGAAAGATTTCAAGGCCACTTTTTATCTTTTAAAGGATGTCACCAGACCCTGGGCTATTAAAACAGAAAGGAGACTGACCAGCACCAGAGTCTGAGGAGTGGCTGGGCTACGATTTTATACCAGGAGCAATGACAGCTTGTGGAGGATTTTAAAAGTTGTGTTCCAACCAGACAGTGACATAGGCAATCTGGAAAGATCCCCTGGTAGTTGGCTGTTCATTCATAAACTCATAGAAAAGTTGGTATGCCCAATCTGGATAGGGACACAGTAGCAATTCAACTTTTAATTTCCTGGCTGTTATCAAGTGGTACCACAGTCCTCAAGCTTTTTAAATATATTTTTTTAGAAACATAATTTCTTTGCAAGAAATAATGGCTGCAATACAGAAAGAGTCCCCTGAGAAAGAAAGGATAATGTGTGTCTATTCTTGTCTTCCTTTGTCTAAAGAGCCCCATTGGCTGCTGCGGGTTGTGTGGTCTGGTATCAGGGATTTCCCTGAATATAATGTCAGTATTCCTCAAGGTGGAGCAGAGGTGAAATATCAGAAGGGCAAGTTCTGAGATGCAGGCACTGGGTCCTTAATTCTCATCATTGTCAAGAAAGCCAGAGGAACTAGGAGTTAGATCTTGTTAGATGTGGATTTTTACATGTGAGTTTCATACACATACCCAAGCATCAGTATGCAAAAGATTTGAAAGCCACGTGGCCCACAGACACCAGGTGTCCTCTGTGAGTATTAATTCCTCCTATGAATGTCTGCAAAAATGTGTATTTTCTTTAAGAACTCGGGATGGGGAATTCAAAGCTTCAAATTTCAAGAAAAAATATGGTATGGAAATGCCATCTTCCAGCTAGCAGCTTCGGTAACTGGCAACATTTAGTCTCTAAGTGTCTAACTTCAGCTATGTGTAATTCAAAAGATTCTCTCTCTCTCTCTCTCTCTCTCTCTCTCTCTCTCTCTCTCTCTCTCTCTCTCTCTGTGTGTGTGTGTGTGTGTGTGTGTGTGTGTGTGTGTGTGTGTTTCAAACTCACACGGAGTCCAGAATAGAGGACAAGAAGCTGTCTGTGGTGTAAGAAGCACAAGACCTATTCCTTTTTTTGTTTCTGTTTTTGTTTTTCTGTAATAAAACATTTTGCATCTCCAATCAGACACAAGTCTTATCTTTTTATAAAGCAAGGAAACATTTTCCTCAAAATGTCAATCTAATTTTAAAAAAGATTAAAAAGAGATAGAAAGAAAACGGCTCCAGGACAGACTTCCAATGGGACGGGAAATGTTTACACTAGAGTGCCTGCAAACAGAATAGAAGGAGCCACACACTTCCTTAATTAGCAAATAGAACAGGTTCTGTGTTCTTAGAAGGGGAGGGGTAGGCAGGGAAGTAAAGAAAGGCAGAAGAAGTGGCTGCTGCTTTGAAAATGTTTACGTTCAGTTGGTAGCAGAAGGCACAAGTGACTGCCACACAGTGAAAATTCAGCCTGTTTCAAAGTCAAGCAGTGGCAGAAAATGAGATGGCTCTGGTCTCCACATGAGGACTTAGTGTCCTGGAGGCAATAGATGAGTCAACAAGATGCAAGACAGATAGGTTTGCTGTGCTTTAGTTTCTGCATTTTAGAAAGCATCTGAAACAAAGAGACAGCAAATAAGTGCATTTCTACAACTGTGGCTGGGAAGTGACCTACAGGATAAGACCCACTTGAAAGTGATAGGGACCGTGAGTAACCAAACTTAGGAAATACCTTCAGACCTGCAAGGGACTTCGGAAATATTAAGCAAATAAAACTTCTAGTCAGATTTTGTCACCTGCCCAATTAATAAATGGTTTAGAAGAGCTGGTCCAGCCCAGGTCCAGAGATGCAGGAGGAGGAAAAGGATGGGGAGGAGAATGCTCTCCAAAGCCTCTCTGTGTCACAGAAAGAGTTCATTTAACAAGGAGAGAGATGTCACATTGTTCAATGCTGGTAGCTGTGACTGAGGCAGGGGTGACTAGGGCCTTTCTTCAAACCCTGGCAGCTACCATTAAGGCCTATAAAATAGCTTTTGACCTCAATTCCACTGCTCTGAATCTCCTCTTGGAAGAAGTTTGCACAGAAACTGACACTTAAGAGCAGTGGTGTTTAATAAAGCCTCATTCATTAGTAAAATATTTAAAATGCCCAATAAGTACAACAAAGAAGGATTGGTGCAAGAATCATAAAACGTATAGAAGAGAGACTGTTATGAAGTGATTAAAATAATATCTCTGACATTTGTATATACAAAAACATCAAAACTGGTTGCTGTGTGATCAAAGCAGGATACCAAGTTCTAGCCATATATATGTGTATACAGACATGTATACTCAGAGAGATACCATTATACACTTGTACGCTATACAATGTCAGTAGCATGAAAAGGACTGTGATATGATCTCTGTAACATGAAATTTGGAGATTTACATGCCCCCACCAGAGGACACATGTAAACAGTTATTCTTTTCCCTTCTGGAAAGGGGCAAGAGCTAGCCTCTTCCTTAGAAAAGGTTTTACTTCCAAGTAATTGATATAAAGAGTTGGCTGAAGTTGAGAAATGGGTGTAGACTCTTCTTTTGAGGGGAAAATGGAAGGCGTAGGGACAGAGAAGACAACTCAACACTTTCATTCATATATAGTTCAGTATGGAAGCTTTAATTCCATCAGCATGAGTAGCTTGTGTATTTACTCAGATGTTTTATAGATATGGTTCTTGCAAAGTAGAAATAATATATTCACAGAATTTCATACCAGCAGATTATCCTAACTCATTTTGCATACACAGACCCTACAAGTAAAGCAACACACACAGGAGGCTGGAGAGGACTTGGCAGTTAACAGTACTTGGCTGCTCTTGCAGAGGACCTGGGTTTGGTTCTCTACCCACGTGGCAGCTCACAACCACATGTATCTCCAGTTCCAGGGCATCTGATACCCTCTTCTGGCTTTCTTGGGCATCAGGTATGAATGTGCTATACAGGCAAAACATTGATATGTATAAAATTAAAGTTAAAAACATTTTAAAAAGGCATTTGGATAGGTTCTCCATGTTACCCATGGAGGCCACTCACCAATGACTCCCAATATCTGTGCATCCTGGGCCATCACTAGGGACCTTCTCAGAAGAATCAAGCCCTACCAAGCCACGGATGGAGACACTTTTTTAAGCCTAAAGGTATAAGCTCGGGTCCCTGTAAACCTGAGCAGTAATACTAAGGATGTAGTTTCTGCTTTCCCAAGTCATTTCCTTTACAATAGGGAAAGTAACTGCATTAAAACTCAGCTTTATATAAAAACAATAATTTGAGATGATGGGCAGCGGAGGCAGAGGTGGAAGAAACACTCAGATTTGCAAACGATGCTATTTTAGTATTTTAGTCCTGGGTAATCTTGTCAAAGTTTCTTCACAAAAAATAAATTCAGGCCAAGGTCTTCATGGAGTATACTTAGAAAGAGAAATGCGGCAACTCCCTGTAATGGTGGGAATGCATACACGTGGAGTTCTAGCAAAGCGCTACTCAATGCACTACTGCTGATGCTCCTTCACTCAGAACACGGTATATGAGGCACCTTCCATGGGTGCGAAGAGCTGCATGTTAGACTCCTCAAACCAAGAAGTGCACCTTTGAAACAGCACACACACACACACACACACACACACACACACACACACACACACAGAGAGAGAGAGAGAGAGAGAGAGAGAGAGAGAGAGAGAGAGAGAGAGAGAGAGAATGTGAAAGCATACTCAGCCCAGTGTCCTGCTAAATTGTACAAGGGAGAACTGGGGACATAACTCGCTAGTAGAGGGCTTGCCTAGAGCATGTACAAGATCCTAGATTCAACCCCCAGCACCCTCAGAGAAATCGTGTGAGGGGGGCTGATGGCCAAGCTCACAGCAGACTTGCAATGGGGACAGGAGATGAAACCAATCTTGCTTTTCTCTTACTTCCAAACAGTCCCCTCTGAATTTTCCTTTCCAAAGGTGAACTTTCTCCCTCTCCCTCTCCCTCTCATCTAAACTGTCTCCCGAAGACCACAGGCTAGAAGGCCACTCCCATGAGCTACCTGTCCACATCAACTACCCCTCTCCTTCTTCATCTAGCTCTTCCATGGATAATGTTGATTAGTTACTGCCTTTGACTTACTTCCCACTGAAACTACCTGTCTAGGGCATGTCCTCCATTTTTTCTTTGGCATTAGGGGTAGAATGAGATAGGAATACTTCTAAACATCCATTGAAAACAAGGAACAGCAGAAGATTAGCTAGAAAATTGGGGGCAAAACATGAAGCAGCAGGGAGGGCTATCCAGGAAGCTACTAAGATGTAGGCAGATACTGTGGTCATGATGGTGAAGCTCTGGTCTAGAAATGGGTGAAACAATGGAACAACATAAGAAGAAAAGATGTAGCCTCAAATGTGTATAATTTAAGGTCTCAAATCAATAGCAGATGTGCTAAAATTAAATAAGCACATGGTAGTTAGTTACTATTGAGGGAAAATGAGGTTAAAGCTATGTTTTATCTTTTCAAAAGATACATTGGAACCTATGTCTAAGCCTGTGTTTCATGTTAAAGCAGGATAGTGGGGACATGGGGAGCTATCATACAGTACATTTGAAACATCTGAAATGTACTGTTACTTCAAAATTTAAAAAACCTAGATTTTATGAATTGAGAGAATTTGTAGACTGGCTTAAGATGTAAAATTGAGACATGAAAAGACACTAAGAACAAATCAAAAGTCAATCTTGCATACTGTCTGTCTTAAGGTTTCTATTGCTGTGATGAAACACCATGACCAAAAAGCAAGTTGGGGAAGAAAAGGTTTATTTGGCTTACTCTTCCACATTGTTGTTCACCACTGAAGGAAGTCAGGACAGGAACTCATCAGGGCAGGATCCTGGATACAGGAGCTGATGCAGAGGCCATGGAGGGTGCTGCTTCCTGGCTTGCTTCACATAGCTTACTCAGCCTGGTTTCTTATAAAAAGCAGGACCACTAGCCCAGGGATGGCACCACCCCCCTGCTGTTGATCACTAATTGAGAAACTGCCTTGCAGTTGGATCTCACAGAGGCATTTCCTCAACTGAGGCTCCTTTGTCTCTGATGACTCTAGCTTGTGTCAAGTTGACACACAAAACCAGCCAGTACACTATCTATAAGACAAAAGACTACAACACAGAAATAACATTTCAAAACAGTATAAAATGGTGAATAAATAACTAGAAATAAAACAAATAATTGGTTTAGGCAGTTTGATGAGGAGAAAATGTCAATGAAACAATTGGGAAACATGAAACTACTTTCAGCTCCTTTGATAAACACAGGCTTTGACAGTAAAACAATGATGTGTCATTTTTGGTATTTTTTTTATAAAGAGTTAAAACCTAGTTGTCAGATAGGGTCCAGGGAAAAAGATATTCTCATGGGCCCCCATATTTTATGATATAAAGTTGTGGGTTACATATGGAGAGACATAAGTCAGTGTCCTTCAACAGTCATTAATGAGCTAGATCTGATGAGTCACTTGCAAGGGCTGAGCCAGGAGCATCTTCAGTTTGAGGTCAGCCTGGGCTACATAGTAAGAGCCATCTTGAAAATAAAAAAAGTGAAGAAAAGATTGCCCTCTTAGAGAACTTTATTCTACAGATAATCACAAAACAAACTGTAAATAGGAAGCCTAGGGAGGTAGCTCAGTGGGCAAGAGTGTTTGCGTCCCAAGCAGGAGGACCTGAGTTCGAGTCTCCAGTACCCACTTAGAGCATGCACACAGGCACATGCTAATGTTCAATGACAGGTTTCCTTTTTCACACTTGAGATAAACAGAATTTTTTTTTAGCAAGTAAACATTAAAAGTACTCTGTGAAGAGTGGAATATTGAAGAGGCTTACCAAAAACACCAGATAAAACAATGCAAGTACCTCAAGCTGTTCTTGTGATTATTTGATATGTATGGCCTGAGTTATTTTCATCTGCACTTTGGCCCTAGGTCTTTAAGTGAGCTCAAATGGCCAAATTCTTGAAGAGGTCTATTCTGTAGAATAGTGAGCGTTACCCAGAATTGATCTTTAATACACATTTGTGAAGTTAATCTGTTATAGCACGTGTTACGTATCATTCTGTTGCAGCTGGCCCAAGGTCTGTGGCCCTCAGAAGAACATGGCTCTCTGAAAGCAGACACACATGTAATTTCCCCTTCCTGGATCCCACTCTAAAGCACAGGACACGTACAAAGTCTTGTCGAATGAATAAACAACCTGAAAGGCCAATAGATCACTTCAGAAATGGGTGGTTACACACACGTTCCCAAACACTAGCCCAAAGTTATAGGTGTCTAAAATCACCTCAAGGGTGTGGGTTTGATGTCTGCTGACAGTGACAGAGGCTTCTGAAGAGAAAAGAGGGAAATGGAGGAAAACTTGTGTGTTAGCAATTTCTTCCAGGCACATAAGTGGTTGTCTGTGGTTTGACCATAAGAAATCACACCACATCAAAAACAAGGAGACAAAGTCTGTGCCATGGTTCTCTGCAGACAGATGGTGGAGAAACATTATTATACTCCCCTTTCTCCACTTTCTTCACATCTAAGCACTGGTCATGGAACATTCTAGAACCATTATCCATAGCCTATTCATCCCACAGCCATGCTGGCTGCTATTACCCTGGACCAATCTGCAGGTACCAGCTCCCCTGCTCAGACATTCCACTATCGCATGTTGTCTCCTTGATTTTCTTCATACTGTGTATGCAACAGAAGCCATTAATATGTTTTGGAGAAGATAAACCCATTTGTCCACAAACAGAAAACTCCAAGCCAAGACTCTCTAAACCCCGGGTTTACAGCAGCCCCAGGGGACTCTCCCGTCGCTGAGCATTTCTTCATTGGCATGCTCTTGAGAGCATCATGGTTTAATCATCTCCCTTCCTGAAAGTTAATATTAAAACAGGAACATGCCACCTTACTGGGCTGTGTGTGGAACAGTGGCGAGGACAGAATGAGAAATGAGGATTTTTCTCTCCTCTGAAGGCACGAGCTTTCCCTGTACAAATCCAACTGCATTAGAAGCAGGTGTGAAAGCCAAGTCTCACAGACTTCTAGTTAAACACAGCAGAATAAACATATGTTTGTCTCTGCTTCCTCTTCGGATCCCACCAAAGCAATCAGCATGAAAAGGAAGAAGAAAGGAATCACAGTAATAAAAGGATTTATTTAAAGATAAAACCCACAAGGAGAAGGAAAGTGTAAGAGAAAGGAAACCAGGAGAAATGTATAGAGATCTTTGGAAGAAATGAAGGCAAGAAGGGAGGAGACCCCACCTTGGGAGAGCACCCCAAGCTTAAGCAGATCTCTGTAGAGAGGTGAGTGGGTTCTCCTCACAGAATCCCCAAAAGGCTAAGAAGAGAAGCTGGGACAGTCACTGAGTGGGTAGAGCACTTGCTCTGTAAACATGAAGACCTGAGTTCAAATTCCTAGCACCCGTGTGAATGGCTGAGTGGTCATAGGCGCCTATAAACTCAGCACTGTGAAGGGAGCAGGTGAGACAGGAGGGTCCCTGGGGCTAGGTGGCCACCAGCCAAGCTCCACGTTCACTGAGAAACCCTGACTCAAAATCATAAAGGGACAGCTGACAGCCTCTTCTAGTTTCTCTTTCTCCCTTTCCCTTACCCTCTCCCTCTCCCTCTCTTTCTCGTGTGTGTGTGTGTGTGTGCGCGCGCGTATGCATGTAACTGCACATAGACCACACACAGATACAAACATACCCACACATGCAAGAAAAAAAATAGTCTGAAAATAGGAGGGGCTGTGGAAGTTTGTGGGAGGAGTTGTTGAAATTCCAGATGTTCTGCTTAGGTTCTGGATGACACATGGTTTATCACAAGGACTGTTCTCCTTGAGGTGGTCCAAGATCCTAAAAGGACAGAACATTAGTAAGCCAGAGTTTGCAAACTGTACAGTGCTGTTCGCAAGGCTAGACATCAAAGGGATTTTTCCCTAGGGAAAACCAACATCTGCCCTAAAGTCCCCCAGTAAAAACTCCAGCCCCCTGCACCGCCCGACAGAAAGCCAAGCCAGCCAGTTGGCTTCCAGTGCCTCACTCTTGAGTGAGGAGTCACTCCTTGAGCATAGGAGTCAAAGAACATCAGGCATATGGAGACAGCTGAATGATGGGGGTGGGGGACAGGGAATGACCTCAAAGGAAATAGATTCATTCAGCAAGAACAGAATCCTATAGACAAAGAAACACTCCCAACACTGGAATCTGTGTTAGCAGAATTGTAAAAATATATCAGGAGCTGGAAAGATGGCTCAATGATTAAGAGTATGTATTATGTTTGGAGGACCTGAGTACAGTTCCTAGTACTCACACTAGGCAGCTCACAGCAACCTATAACTCTGTAACTCCAGCGCATCCTACGCCCTCTTCTGGCCTCTGGGGGAACCTACACAAACACACACACACACACACACACACACACACACACACAGTGGATAAATAAACATAAAAGTTTTCTTTGAAAATGAAATAGTAAAAGACAAAACTGAAGAAAATAAATGCACTTGAAAGAATGAAATGGCAATAGAGGAGAAGAATTGGGGACTATACCCAGTTACTCTGACGGTGAGTAACAAAAACTTACATGAAAGAAAAAGGATAACATAGGTACAGAAATTACCCCAGATAAATTCCAGAAAAATTTCTCAAACCAGAAGATATAAAATCTCCATATTAAAACATTCCAAATGGGTATCCAGCTAAGTGAAGGCAAACAGACCGTTCAGGCACACCTCTGCACAACCACAAAATATTGGGAAAAACAGAAGAGTCTAGATGTTTCCTGAATGAAGAAGGCTCATAAGAAAGCAACTGGAAAGAGAATGGTTTCCCTTCTCTCAGCAGCAAGAATGTAAACTAGGAAACAGGCCTGTGCCTTCAACAGTCTGAGACAAAATCATTTTCAGATGCTATACCAAAGTAACAATCAAGCATCAGGTGCAATAGTGAGGTTTTCAGGTATTTAAGTGCTCAAAACACTTATCTTCCTATACATTTTTGTTTCTGAGGAATATACCTATGAAGTACTCTAAAAAAAAAAAAAATGACGGGGAAAACTAAGAATGCAGATAACCTGAAATCCAGGAAAATTACAAAAAAAAAAAAAAATCAAGAAAAAAACAATCAAGAAGAGGGACTGGTAACTATTCTTATTTATGTGTAGATCTGTGTGTGTGCATGTGAGTGCAAATGCCCAGGGAGACCAGCAAAGGCGATTGGATACCCTGGAATTGGAGTCGCAGGCAGTTGTGAGTCACCCAAAGTGTATGGTGCTGGGAACTGAACCCGGTCATCTGCAAAATCAGCAAGCTCCCTTAACTGCTAAGCCATCTCTCCAGCCCAAGGATAGGACTTTAAAAAAAATAAATGGAGAACCAAAAGGAGGAATCTTGATCAGGTCTGTAAGGTAACAGCCCACAGGGGAGTGGGCATGTGTGTACAGGTCAGGACTCAGGAGGACCACACATCATCTGTAACCTGGCAGGCATGACTAGCTGGCGGATTTCATTGGGGAAAGGGTTAGAGCATCACTAAGAGAATTAAGTAAATGAAGATAAATGTTTTAAAGAACAGTAATATAACTTCCTTGAATATATTATCCTAGCATAGATATACACCTTAATGCCAGTTTAGGGATGAAAGATGAAGAAATGAAGGATGATGGACATGAGTGGGATCTGCACTCATTGGAATGGAAGCCCATTGATGGCGTCTCATACAGATCAACTGAGAAACAATGGACCAGATAGGTAAGTGAAAGGGGAACAGCTTCCTTTGGGCATCAGGATCAGGGTGGAAGGTAGACTGGGGGAAGTGCTGTTTATGTTCATAAGCTTTCCACATTAGTTGATTTTTGAAAAGGCTGCGCATCTATTACTTTACAAAAATAAAGCCACCATATGCATGTGATTAGTTTACAGACATCAAAGTCTGTAAATAAACACGTGTCTGCCTGCGAGCCGGACTTTTCGATTTCCCAGATGTATATGCAGGAGTGGGAGTCAGGTTGGTTCTGGGCTGGGATGGAGAGGGCGGTCCACAGGCAGAGAAAGCCGCGTTCAAGGCAGTGTCAAGGAATCCTCCCAACTCATTTGTTCCTCCTCTTCAAGGCTCCTGCTTAAGTAGGGAAGGTGATCCTTGGGCCTGAGTGGCCTCAGGTCACTCTGATTCGTGAACTCAGAGCTATTTCAACTCTTTCATGAAAGCAGCCAGATCGCAAGGCAGCACCGCTCTCTCAGTTCCTAAGACAGCCCACCAGCCTATTCCTACCCCACGTACACTCTTGTCTGCAGCTCGGGGCCAAGTGTTTGAAAGACACCAGCACCTATCCCTGCCGTTTTCCTGGGTCCCCCCTTCCTTAGATCCCTCCCGGCTTCACTCCTACCTCTAAGGGGTCACTCCCCTGCCTTGCAGTGTGCGCACTCTATTGTCTCGTTCATATTGATAAGCTGGGTGGCTGCCACTTGGAGATGGGATGGCTAGCTAGCCGTCCACAGAAGGGTGTGTGAGGAGATGATCCATGGCTCTACTCCCACACTCAAAAAGCAATTTTGTAGAGTGTGTATCGAAGACAGACACCTCTGTTAGCATCCACACCAACATTTCTATATACCAAAACGTAAAACAGCATATAAAACCGTAGTGCACACATCACTGGTGCTATTCCTTTATGAGTCAATGTGTCATATAAACACTTACACATACTGCCCCCACCAGCTATATGAAATGTGGGGCATGTGTGTACACTTTCTCACAGGCACCCTAGAATCCAGCAGCCCGAACAGACGCTGTTTTTCCTTCCTGACAAACGGCCATGAAATAAGAGGCTGACATCTGCCTGTGCAGGTCATTCACGTCAGCCTGCTACATGTCAGAATTCAAACTGCTCCATCCATCAACGGCAGACCCAAAATTAACGTAGCTTGGAAACTCTGCAGCAGGGCAGCAACAGCCCAATTCAGAGCTGACCTTCGAGGAATGGTGGGGTCCAATGGAAAATTATTTCATGGCCCGCGCCGAAGCCAACAATACAATTTGAAGAGATTTTTCAGTTAAATTAATTTTAAAGAAAAATTCCCCTGTGTAGCAGTTTAACTCTTAAGGTCACACAGAGGAATGAGAAGTAGAGACATTTACTATTGGAAAGCTCTGCTGGTACCTTTGTAACAGAACTAAAAATGGTATTTTAGGCAAAACACCTACAAGTTCTTTGTACTAGTAAGAAAGCGGCAAGTTTTTCTTGATGTGAAGAAGCCATCCGGTGATCTTGGTCCTTCAAAGAAGTTGTTTTGCAAATAGGTATTAGCTAAAATCATAAACAGGGCCTGGAGGTGGGTGCCTATAACACCCGCCTTCTGGAGGTAGGGACAGGAAGATCCAGAGTTCAGTCTACATAGCAAGTTCAAGGCCAGCCTAAGACATATGAGAGAGACCTTGTCTCAAAAAAAAAAAAGTAAGTCAAATTTTAAATGGCATCAGCCTTTCACGAATACAAATACAAGTGGCCCCTTTTTAGAGTTGGTTTTAGGTGATGGCCTTCCACTGATCAATTCTAACAACACTTATATTTGAAATTTTGTAACAAATACACAAAGATGACCACCAACTTAAGTGAACCAAAATCTGATGGGTATAATTATTTTCCCTCCTGCTTTGACTAGGTGTGTCGCAAAGCACAGGTTTAACTCTATTCACTTGTAGCCATGATACAATGAACTATGCTTTAAACTCATTAAGAAAGAGTTGGGGTTTTCCCTAGCTGGAGAACACTGTTGCTGTGTCCTGTCTCAGTAAATCCAGTGTTTCTGTTAATAGGAGGGTGATGGTGACACCATAGTGATGACCATACACCAGTGATGGATGGCCTTAAAGCCTGCCACTGTCATGGGATGTGCAGAAGCCAGCCCCCACCACTCTATGGATAGGAGTTTAAAAGGTGAGGGACTCCTCCACATACCAAATGAATAGTAGCACTGTGGCTTTCTTCTTTGAACAAAATTCCATCCCCAAGACTTTATTCCTAAGAAACAAACGAACAAGGGACAATTTTGTATTATAGAGAAAAAAAATTAGAGTGTAACCTTCCAAAGTTAGTAAGCTAAGGAGGAGAGTGTGTCTTCACAATGGACATCTGTTGACTGACAGGAAAAAGACAGCTATAAAATCTAAAGCTATTAAAGAGACAGCCATCCATAATCTAAGACATGTGGCCATAGTAGTAGACACACGAAAACCTGTGACCTATACCATCTCTCATGGAAAATCAAGAGGATGACAACTTAACTGAGCCATCACTCCAAAAGGCTGGAAAGTGACGTTACCAGTCCATCCAAAGAAGGCAGAGATGGCTGGAGCAGAGACCAAAACATTTTACAAACGGAATGGAAAGATCTCAGAAAACAGACAAATACCTGCCAAAAATAAAATAAAAATAAAAAGACTATTAGGTACTAAAAGGGAGACTTATCCCTGTAAATGCAGAAGCCAAAATGGGGTGATATTTACAATTAATCTGAAAACAGAAACTGCGGGAATGCAAGCTGACCAAACTCAAACCCTGGGGGGAAATAAGCCACTTTCTAAGAAAATATATACATTTCCAGTTAGCTGAAAAGGAAACTGAACAAAAGAATCTGAATAGACAATAACCACACTAGAAACAAAAATATTTGACCCAGACCCCTGAATGCCTCAGGCCCAAGCAAATCTGAGTTTGAGCTAATCCCAGGGGGATTGTGGAAAGGATCATCTAAACTGTGGAGAGACGATGCTGTCAATAATTAAGCTGGGGCAAGATGAGACAGGAACTGCTCGTGGAAAATCAGAACAAAAGTCTACACTGGCTGTGCCCAAGGTTGTACTTCTCAAGGGTACATCTTTCCAAAGTTCTGGAGTCGGCATCAGAGCTGACGGCAGGTTTTCCACTCCACAGACAAGAAATGCAGAAGAGAAAAAAAAAAAAGGAACAAGAAAAAAACAAAACAAACAAAATTCCAAAACTCTGTGGCCAGAGACACATTTTCCTACAATAAACAGTAAATAAACCAAATGTGTGTATTTGTACACACTCCCAAACATCACCGATGAATCAGCAAGAAAGAATCCAACTGAATAAATGGTCAAAAGATGATTAAAAAATCAACTTACATAATAAATATGAAGACATCATAAACATAAGAAAAATACAATCAACCCCACTAGTAATGATGGACAAAAATATAAAAGTGTTCGTATTTTAGCCTATCTGATTGAAAAAAGTTACTCAGATTAAATGGCAAAACTAGCAGTCTTGCATACACTCTTGGCAAGAATGTAAAGCAGCGCTCCCTTCTGGAGGGCAATCTGCCAGTCCCTTAGCAGAATTTTAGGGCTGGGGAGATGGCTCAGTGTATAAAGTGCCTGTCATGCAAGCATGAGGACCAGAGTTTGAATCCCCAACACCCACGTAAAAAGCCAACCTTCCCAAGTCACAGTTATGCACATGGACACACCTGTACCTACACACATGACCATGCGAACATTTAAACGTACAAATCCTTTGATAGAATATGTTCCCTGCTGGAAATGTATACTCAGAGAAGCTTGATCAAGGGCACAAAGATAACAAAGATGACCCTTGAGGGTCCTCCAGGCTGTGATGCTGTAATAGTGACATACTACTGGAGACAAACCGATCATTGTTCAATGCTGGACTCAACTGACCTGAAAAGGGTTAGGGTCAACCAACAGTGTTAAGATCATGTAGAGGGCTCACCAATGCAATTTCTTATATAAGATTTCCATGGTTGTTTATGACCCTTTGATTAGAAATCTACCATCAACTCTCTGAGTCTGTAAGGTCCCTAGCCGTGAATGCAGGCAAGGGTTTGCGAGAAACACTCTGAGTTAACAGGATCCTGTGCTGACCGTGTGCAGACTGTTCCCATTATCATGCCCTCGGCAGGCTCCTGTAACACTCTCTGCATAGCTCTGAAACACTGGGTTAACTGTAATAAATTACCTGGAGGTTTATGTTTAAATATGTGTAAGGAGGGCTGTGGCTGATACAAAATACTACCCCATTTAATATAGGACTCTAACATTTGTAGATTTTAGTATTCATACTTGGGTAGGGGCTGGGAGAGTTTGTAGTCCCCAAACTGTGGATACTAAGGACCAAATGGATTAACCTTTTTGTACCAATCAGCTTTTGCCTCCGAAGTTATTTCCACTCTTGACATGAGTTAACTTTGCATCTCAGTATTTTCTTCCTCCCCTTCTCCTCCTCTTCCTCTTCCTCCTCCTGTCTATCTTCCCAGACCTTCCTTTTCTTCTTTTGGAGAGGGGCTCTCATTATGTAGCTCAGGCTGGCTTTAATTTTATGATCCTCAAGCCCCGGAGGTCCCCAGTGCAGGGACCACAAGTATAGACCACCACCAACCATCTCTTTTCAATAGTGCGATTGTCAAATGAAGCACGGAAACATGGTCTAATTTTCCTGGGTTTTTAGGGAACGGTTAAGTTCCCCAGATGTGAATAACTTTGCATTCATATATCAGAGTGATCACTTTTATGTTATAGACTTTGAAATAACTACTATGCTCAGCATAGAAAGAACAACAGGAACAAAATGCCACACTAGCCTTAACCCCATGAGCCCAAGCTTTCTGTGTTAGCTATCGTAACTACTTCGGCTGCTGGAAAAACCGGCATCTCCATGTTCCACAGGTGAATGGTGAGTACTGCATAATGTTAGAGAACAGTATGGAAAAACAAGACATGCTGTTCGTTCTCTCTCTCTCTCTCTCTCTCTCTCTCTCTCTCTCTCTCTCTCTCCAAAGTGAAGACTGTAATATCTCATAAAAGGCATCTAGTCTGGTTTCCTGTTGCTTCCCGGGTTTGGTCCCAATGCACACTGTTCAGTGTATAATCATTATTCTCACACGTGATCCAACATGGCCCAAACCAGCCATGAACCAGCAGGCATGACATAACTCCTTTTGAGAGCATACTGCAAATATAGAGTGTGTGTGAAGCACCCAGAAGGGCTTGTAAGGGACTATCTCCAGATAAGATCTCACATGCCATCTGATCATTTGTGTTTCCTGATTTCCACAATGAGTGTGTGTGAGTTTTATATTAAAAATAATAGCCTGTAATGTTTACTTGTGGAGTGTCGGAATCTGCTAAAGTTTGTGCACTGAATGTCCTTGCCAGCCAGCTGGCTGGAGTCCCGGCCTTGTGCAAGCTTTATAAGCTCTGTACGACTAAACATGACCTCAGCCCATCCCATAGCTTCTTTGTAACATCTATATAACATAAGTAACCTTTCCTACTGGTCAGTACTCAAATGTCTTAAGTCTGAGGTAAGGAGCTTAGCAAGCTGCAGAAAGACCAGCCCATGCCCGGTGAGATCACATGGAATCCAAACTCCAAGGCAGGGAGGCACACATGCAAAAAGGCATGGTAAACAAACCTGAACCGAGAAGACATGTGCACTGGTGCCATGTGCAAGCTAGGATTATACACAAAGGTGGGTTTGAGTCACAGCTCTATGACTTGAAAAAGTTCTAATAACTGACTGCCTATCTGGACCTTGGCACACTTATCTTTAGAAAGGGGGCAACTGTATCAGCTTATTATTATCACAATGACTATAGTTGCTACAAAGATGGAGGCAGGATCTAAAAGTGATGGGTGCAAAGTTTCTGTCTTTGGTCTAGATGTTCTCCTTAAGTTGGACAGTAGAATTGACTACTCATGTCAATAATGGTGGCTGAAATAATCATCTCTTCAAAATTTAGGTTTGGAACAGATGCAGCGGCGCACACCTATAATCCCAACATTTGGGAGGCTGAGGCAGGAGGTTCCCACATTTGAGGTAGCCTGAGCTACAGGGCAAGACTCCGCCTCAAAGTCAAAACAAAACAAACAAGCAAGCAAATGCTCAAAGAGATTATGACGCATCTCAGTGACAGAGCCCTTGGCCAGCACGTGTGTAAGGCCCTGGGGTCCAGACCCAGCATCAATCTATCACACAATTTATCAATACTTTTAAAAGAAAATTAAAACACCAATTTAGAAATTTCACTGTCTTGGAACATGGTGGGATAGGAAGGTTTGGGCCAACGCTTCCAATAAAAATATCACAATTGATACTGGACTACCTTATATCTAGGGTGACATCATGGGAACAAGGTGCAACTTCTGAGGGGAAGTCAAGAAGGAAAATGGAGAGAAATGGGTAGGAGTACATCTTTGAAAAGAAAATAACAGAATGTTCTGGAAGTGATCAAAGACAACAGTCCACAGGCTCAAGGTGTTTCCACCCCAAGCAAATAAAAAAAAAAAGCACAAACTTTAAAATATAGTAGACATTGGGGTTCCGTTCCCAGGATCCATGTAGAGCAGCTCACAACTGCCTATAAATTCAGGTCGAGGGATCTAATGCCTTCTTTTGTCCTTTGCAGGAACCTGTATACACCTGGTATATGAGAGTACTTACAGAGAGAGAGAGAGAGAGAGAGAGAGAGAGAGAGAGAGAGAGAGAGCGCTAAAATAATCTTTATAAAAGAAAAATCTGCAATGCTAGAGATTTAATTCATATTTGTCTGGCTCATTAATGGATAAACAGGAAAAGTCAAAGGGAATACAGAAAATTTCAATAATATGAGTAACAAATGTGACCTAATAACCAAACATGGGACACCATATTCAACAACCACATGGCTGTGTCTTCTCATGCCCACATGGAGCCTGTACATTCCTCCCATGTGTTAATCCCTAAGGCAAGCCACCAACAACTTTTACCAGCTGAAGCTGGATTGAGTACTTTCCTGATCAGACATTCCAGACCCCAGCAGAAATCACTATATACAGGACGAACTAGAAGACAAGTTTGGAAATGAGAGAAATGGGATTTAAATTAGCCATGGTTCCAGGGAGGAATCCCCCAGAGATGACACAAGATGCCAAGTGGTGAAGATTATATCCAAACTGTGAGATGTGGCTGAGTCAAGCATGATTGCAGGCGAGTTGGAAAAGTTCTGGAAGGTGATGATTAACTTCCTATGCCTAGAATGTATAAAATAACAAAACCCCAAACCAAACAGGAGTGAAGGCCAATGGAAGACAATCATGAGTATATTGACTAGACTGGAGGGAATAAAAAAAGAGTGAAAAACGAAAGCTAGCTCTCTGAGTGGAAAGACAAAAATCATCAAGCACTTAGAGAAACACTAAGAAAAAGGAAAAGGCACTAAAAACGGCATTAACGACGAACTATGATCTGCAGTGGTGTCTCGGAATGCCCCAAAAGCATGAGGGCCTGAGCTCTGATGCCCAGAATCCACGAAAAGCTGGATGTGTCGTCATCTATCTGTAATCACATCACTCCTCCAAAGAGATGGGAGGCAGGGACGGGGCGCTCTCTGGAATCATGCCAGGCAGCTGGCGCAGTGTACAGTGCGTTTGACGAGAAGAGGACATGTCTCCAGCCAAGTGGACAGTGGGGCTCAGCGCTGGAGGGCTGGCCTTTCATGTAACATGTGTGCGATGGCATGAGAACACATGTACAAAGTTAAAAGAGAAAAACAAAAATGCAATATTCGTTACAATCATTGAAAAGATGAAAGAGAATGTTACAAAAAAAAACCCTATCTCATTACAGTTAGATATCTTGATAATAACAGATACAAAATTATACAAAACAGAAATGTTGACTATATTAACCAAATATGTTGATAGTCTAATAACTATCAGGATAACTTAAGCAGTATTAAATGTTTTCCACAAATAAAAAAGTTTACTCTCTGATCATGTCACCAGTGAGTTCTGTAACATGCTCAAGAACAAAACAAAACCCAACAATCTTAGAAAAATTAACTCCCAAACCAGAAAAACAGAAAGAAATCTTTATGAGGCTAACTTCATTTGATTCCAAATTCTCATCCTGATACACACACAGTAAAATTACAGCTTGATGTCATTCATGAAGAAAAAAATTATAGAAGTCTTAAGGGAAATTGTTACCTAAATGATTCCAGCAATATATAAATGATAACGTATTAATAGGAACTTGGATTGTATACAAGGAACATATAGTAAATTTAATACCAGTAAACAATGTGTTTTAGCAGGCTTGTAGATTAAATGGGAGAAATGGACATTTCAATTTAATGTAAAACACTGAGATGAATTTAAGAGCTCATTTATACTAAAGAGATATTTTAGCAGATCTTCATAATTGAAAAGATTATTTTTTAATCTGAAATAGTTTTCTCTAACCAACCCTCCAAACTGAAGCAATCATCATATTTAACATTAAGATGGTGAGTATTTTCCCCTTAAAAACAGAATAAAAAGTATGAACATTCATTGTACCTTCTACTCAACATTACTCTAGAGGTCACAGCCAGTATATTAGGGCAAAGAAAAAGAAAAAATATAAAGAAGAGGCTAGAGAGTCAGTTCAGTGGTAAAGAGCACTTGCTGCTCTTCCAGAGGACCTGAGTTCAGTTCCCAGAACCATGTAGGGCAGTGCACAGCAGCCTGTAACTCCAGCTCCAGGGGATCTGATGCCCTCTTCTGGCCTCCACAGGAACCTGCACTTACAGGCATATACCACACACAGACACACAACATACACAAAATGAAGGTAAAAGAAATCTTTTTAAAAGAATATACAAGAACTAGAGGGGCTGGGGAGATAGCTCAGTGTTAAGAACACTTACTGCTCTTACAGGGGACCCAGGTTTTGTTCCCAGCACCCACAGGGTGGCTCACAATCATCCATAACTCCAGCTCCAAAGAATCCAATACCTCTTCTCCCTCTGTGTGCTCCTACACACAGACACACAGACACAGACACACACACACACACACACACACACACACACACACATGCATGGTACATACACAAATAAAATAAATACAAAACTATTTTTAAGAACTAGAAAGAAACTTATTCCCATAGGTGTACCAGTGGACATCTTAAAAATCCAGAATAATCTACTGACAAATTATTACAACAGAAGATTCCACTGATCTCATGGCATAAGAAACCAACATTCAGACATCAATTCTGTTTTCATACATGAACCACAGCTAGTTAGAAAAACTTTAAAGGATCTCAGTAGCATCACTGTTAAACAACAATAAACCTAACAGAAACATACTTCAAAATATGGAGGAAAGGCCATCATTTTGCAGATAAAGTAAAAATGAAAAAGCTACCATTACTAGACTGGCCAATATTTGAAAGTCTGGTATCACCAAATATTGAGGAAGTTGTTGAGAAATAAGAATTCAGAACACCCTGGTTAGAGTGTAGAATGCAGAGATCACTGTAAAATTCATTTGACACTGAACCGTCAGGCCAAAGATCATATCAAAATCCATTATTACTTTCTCTGGAAACACACACCCTGAAAAGTCATTACACAATTGCATCAAAATATATGCACATTACAGAAACTTTTTTTTTTCAATAGCCTCAACTAGAAACAACTCAAATGCCCATAGAGAATAGAACAGATAACTGAATGGTGGCATAATTACATGGTAGAATATTATGTAACAATAGCAAAGAGTGAATAATAGTTATGTGGTCACTTAAGTCAGAGGCTGGCCAACAATGGCAGCAACTATGTCCTGGTACTGTCTGTAAAGTTTTACTGGATGACACTGTGACCTTCTACCTATGCATCATTCTTACAGCTTTCACACCACAATGACAGAACTTTTAACAGAAAGCACATGCCCTGAAAAACCAAGAACTTTTCATTTCACTAGCTGACCTAATGAAATAAGATATCAACTTTCATCAGAAATCAACCTTAGAGGCACAATGTTGATCCCTAGAAACATAGCTGATGAATGTATATCAAAATAGTTTATATTATAGAATGCTAACAACATGGCAGACTTCTATTGTTCTGAGAGGCACATACACGAGGCAAGTGTTTAAACAGTGACATCAGATGGCCACAGATCTCTGGTGTAATGGAAATGCTAGACTGGAGAGGAGACTGTGGGGGACTTCTGGGAGGCAGCAAGGCTCCCTCATACATGTGGTAGAGACCCAGGAGTGTGGCTTGCCCAGTGACTTGAGGAAGGGTGTGTGTATGTGAGCATGTAGTGTGGGATTCCCTGGGGTATGCTAAATTTCATTCTAAAGAGATAGTAAACCAAGAAGATGAGCCCTGGCACTTCCTAGTGATGACTTCAAGTCACAATTTAAAGCAAGGTGTTCTAACAATATTCAAAGGCAGCTGAAAGAGTTGGAGAACCATACACAGTTTTGAAACATAGTAGACACAAGTTTTATCCTCCTGAAGTTCAGAAAGGATTTCTATCAAAATGTTATAAACAATCAGCATGAAAACACCATTTCTAGAGTTTCAGCCATACAACACAATATTGCTTTTTTGTTATTGCTGTTTTGGTATTACTGTTGTTGTTGCTGTTTCCTGATGGAAATGGAAGACCCAGGACAGAATAGCGGTAAGCACAGCTCCACAGAGTGTTAGCTTGGGACTTGATCTTACACAAAACAGCTTTAGGTAAGTTTTCCTTTGCAGAAGTAATGTGGTGTTTTCTTTGGTAGCTGGTGTTTCTAAACAGAATACAAATCTTGAAATCAGTTCCAACTGTTGTTCTAAGGCATAACTCCTACACCACAGAACACACACCTAAAACGTCAACTCTGTGGACTTCGGTGGATTAATTCCAACCATCACCACAATCAGTGTTAGAAGATTTTCTCATCTCTGGAGAAACCCAGAACCCTAAAGCTACAGTCTGTAGAAACCTGCCTCGTCTCCATGAAATTGTATGATATATTCTCTTTGGGATGTGGTTTCTTTGACTAGTCATGATGATTCTGAGGACCATCCATGTTATATTACATATCAGGATGCCACTCACTTTCATGGTTGTATACTATTTCATTTTATGGATGTACCACAGTTTCTTTTTCCATTAGGCATCTGATTATCTCTCAATTTCAGCTGGTATGAATGCTGCTGCTTTAAAGATCTGCGTGTAACTTATAGAAAGAAATGCTCTTTTTCTGTGGGATGTATATATGCTGCCTCTGTGGGGCATATGCCACTAAGCTGAATTAGTCTGAACACTTTTTTTTTTTTTTTTTTTTTTGGTTTTTCGAGACAGGGTTTCTCTGTGTAGCTTTGCGCCTTTCCTGGGACTCACTTGGTAGCCCAGGCTGGCCTCGAACTCACAGAGATCCGCCTGGCTCTGCCTCCCGAGTGTTGGGATTAAAGGCGTGCGCCACCACCGCCCGGCTCGAGTCTGAACACTTTAATATTTGCTTCATTCCTATGACAATATAATTTCGAAAGCACAGTTCTCCTCTGCTGTTTTGGGGAACAGAATCTGTGAATAGAGTCAGTTTTCTAGTGCTGAGTAGAGTATCACTGAGACAGACGTATAACTTACCCTGAAGATACAATATTACAATTAACTTCATGTTTATCCTTCTGACTAACATAATTAAATTTGTTCAACTAGAGCTAGTGAGTTTCAGGGAATCCTAGTCTTTAACATCATAGTTCCTAGTCCTTGAGAATTTTCCAAACTAGAATGAAATTCCTTCTGGCTTTCTTTACTTAAGAGCCCGTTTATGAACTATCATGTAATCAGAACCCAACTAAGTAAGTCCAAACACATTATTGTATTTTAACCATACCAGACCTAACACAATCCGAAAGCATGCTTTTGAAAGCAGCCTAAGATGAACTGGCAATTTGCAAATTTAGCAGGGCGCTCACTCTAAACTAAGAGTAAAAAAAAAAAAAAAAAAAAAAAAAAGAAGATTCCAGAAAACGGCACTTCTTTCCCAGATTTATTTGCATAACCATGTAACAAATGAAACACTGAATTGTAGCATCACCAGTCTGTTCCACAATGCTAGAGAGGGAAAAAAAAATGGGAAATGCTATGAACCAGTTTCCTCAACAGAGCTGTCCACCTGCCCCAGCTCTCCTCCCAACTTCAAAAGATAGAAGACAGAACTGAAAGGGAATGGTCGGATGGAGATGCACCCAGCTTGCACAAAGCCCTGGGTTCGACTCCCACCCACCCCCAAGACCAAACATGAGGATGAGGACGTGGAAGAATTGAGACCCCTCTCTACTGTTTCCCCAAATACACATTTTTATAATGAGCCGTTTCCTCTTACATAATCAGAGTGAAAAAGAAAGCATCAAGGAGGGGAGTGAGGCTGAGGAAATGAGGGGATGAAGAGGTGGGGGAGTTAAGGGAGAAGCGAGAGATGCGAAACTAAGTAGTGAGAAGAAAAAACGGCAGGAGGAGGTTAGGTCTGCAGTCATTCACGATAAGGAAGTCACTCACGCATTCACTGGCCTACTGGGTGCACCTTTGTGGGTATGGAAGGGACAAAACCCCAGAGGGCTCACAGCACAAAAACAAAGTAACAACCTGAGCCCCCCCTTCTCTCCCCCCCCCCAAGACCAGTGAGTCCCGGTGCTTGGCAAGACCTTCCGGCAGCCCAGCATGGGGGCAGGGCCCCACCTGTCCACTGGGGCCACTGGGACAAGAAGGACTCTACAGCCAAGTCAAAGAAAAGCAGCGCCCCCAGGTTTCGTGAAACCTTACTTTTGTTTCATGTGTTGAAAACTGCCAGGTTTGGTTGATGCTGGTACGGGCTGGCTCTGGGAGGGACAACGGCTTTTTCTAGCGAAGAGAAAGTGGGTAGGAGGGGTCATTCGGCAGCGTTGTCATGGGAGGTCCCAGGGACGTACCTATACCCAAGCCCATAATGTCCCCAGAGATGGAGTGGAGGCTCTCTGAACTGCCACCCCCAGGTAGTACCCTATAAACGACTTCATTAAGAACCCAAAGGACGGGCAAACAAGCCTTCCGCAGCACTTCTGGGCCCCAAAGGACACGTCAGAATGTAACGGCTTTTGTTTGTGGTTCATGCCCCTTTGTGTACACGCATCTGGGCATGTATTGTGTAACAGGCATTTAAAAAAAAAAAGTGACACACGGTTCCAAAATACTTAATGCGAGTTTCCCTATTAGTAGCAAGTAGGGTTGCTGAGGCTTAGGAAAGCCATTTAATAAAAATAGAGGCACCCAAATGAAGAGGGATTGAAAAAAAGATGTAGATTGATGGAGCTGGGTTGGTCACTGTAATTACTGAAGGTGTATCATTTCCTAAGCTCTTTGCATTAAGTGTATGCTGTACATTTATCAGACATAATTAGCACTTTAGGTGACAATGATTTGATTTCTTTCCTTGTAATAAAAGCTCTCTGTGTTGGCGTATACATTCGGAAAGGGAAATTGAATACTGTTGCTGTTTATTCCCCTGAGGCAAAATTTAGGACGGAGCCAGGGAGGGGGGCATGGGAAGAGGGCTTACAGAACAGCTCTTTGTGAATTTTGCAAACAGAAAAAGTAAAATAGTTTGATAAAAAGCTTTTAAGGTTCACAGTCAAGTGCATGCTGTGTTTGAAAGCGAAGGAGGGCCACGGAAGGTTCCTCTACTTTCAAAGTCGGCATTTAACTTTCCTTCCGACGAGCATCAGGCCATGCTGCATTGATTCAGAGGCAAAACTACAAAACTGGATGCATTTAAATGATCAGGCACGAACTAGAAGTATGTACTACCTTCTCGGAGTGGACTGGAGAAAACAGTTTTGAAAATTCTTCCACATAAACACAGTCCTTCTGGATCCCTCACAATTAAGGACCACATTAATCCCTATATTTTTTGGTGGATTTAAGCATTTATATAAATGTTAATTTATGTGTATATGTATGTACGTATATATGAGAACACACAGGCAGCAAGTGTCCTGTACATGGCTCACAGAGATGCCGTGTCCTTGTATCTGAGGCCCCACTGGAAACGCTTTGAAAACTTCTGCTTCTGCGTGTAAATCTTGACAATCCATTTTCTTCTCTTCTTCGTTAAAAAGTTTTTTTTTTTTAAAGTGACACGTGGTAGTTGACTCCTTTGATTATTCAAATTAATTAGAAACGAATTCATGCAAATGAATAACTTTAAAGCACATAGTATGTAATTAGCTACAATACAGACCTTCCCATGTATGTTGAACTCATAGACTTTCTGCTTAACCTCAACTCCCGGTGCAGACAGATTCAAATTCATTGCAAGGGGTCCCACAGCCAATTTTCTATCCTAATGATTCTCAACTTTGCCTAGTATCTAAACAAAGACTAAAGGAAAGATACTGAAATTGCCTGTTACACACATCTTCTAAGGACCTTCACTTTGCTGATTCTGAAATGTATGCAGATGTCTCAGTGGCCTTAGTATTAATTTTTGTAAAGAAAGAGTCCTGCTGTATATGTGAGTTGCTACCTAGGAAACGAATATAAGTCAAAACCGCACAATGAAAGTCTGTGAAAAATCAGTATGGAGAATAGATTGTTGTGTAAACATGCTTTGCCTATACTGAAAAAAAAAGAAAAAGAAAAAAGAAAAAAGGAATAAGAGAGAAAAATTAAGAATTAATTGTTTGGGGATGGCCTAGAGTCAATTCAATCTAATTCAGAGGTCTCTAAGCACCATCTAAAGTCTGCAGCAGCTGGATGCATGACATTCTTCCAACAATAACTTAGTCTAAACAACAACTTGATAAAGAACAGGTGACATCTTGGTGACACTTTAAAAAAATATCTCTTTGCTTAATTTTTCACTTGATCCAGGTGGAGGTTAAGGGACTCACACAACAAAAACAGTGACACCAAAACCAGTATTTACCCCCAACATTGTTCTCTTAGTGCAAGAGTTTGTCTCGAACACAAACTCGGTTTCTGCAAGTCTGTTCCCCCAGCCTCGGTTTCGTCAGCTTGTCTGAGGTCTGAGAGGAGAAAGGGATAGAAAATGAAAAAAGACAAGAGAATCTTCTCCCTCCAGAACTCGGTGTTGGCAGGCGCCGGAGCGCTGCGGCAGGTGACACCAGCATGCCCGGCAAGCCACCTCTGACGGTGCACTTATGACGGCAAAGAGTCACATTAAAGCTAGGCTAGCACAAAGCCACTGGATCACCTGGTCCAGGAACAGCCGGTGCTAACAGGCCACAGCCAAGCATCATTACTTCGGTATAAAACTCTCACTAGAATTCCTCTTTATGTAAAATCTTCTATGAGTGAGAAGACGACGTATTCTCCCCTGATAAAATAGCAAATGAAATACCTATGACCCGGGATTGTTCAAACCCTTCTATTATTTCTCATCAGATAGACACCATTTGCCTTTCGTGAGACACAGGCACACACATGCATATACACACAGGATGCCACAAAGCCCCTTTCTCCCACATTGCCCCCCCCCACCACAACAGGAGAACGGGAGAGAACGTCATGTCAAAAACCCTCACTTTAGAACAATAAATAAATAAACCAGCCACAGCCTTCCGGAGGCTAGCCAACTCTAGCATAAGTAATCCAAGAGGCTGAAAGATGCCAGATAAATTTGATTACTATAAAAGATGGGAACATGTTTCTTTCCTTTGAGAATTCACAAAAAGGGTCAAAAACAAAGCGACGCTGAGAGCGAACAATTTCATTTCGCCTGCAATTCAGGGCGAAAATTCAAAGGCAATTTTGCAGGAACATTTTATCACAATTTTATAGACCCTCATTTCCTGCACACATCACAATCTTTAATTTCTGAAAGAGGAACGCAAGGAAAGGGGGAAGTGGGCGGGGGAGAGGGGGGAGAGGCTGGGAGCAGCCGCGTGGGGCTTTTTCTTCTTTCTCTTTAAGATATAAATGCAGATATTTATAAAGCAGTGAGGGATTTGTAAATCTTTCTTCGGAGCTGAACCTACCACTGAGGCTGTGATTTGCTAAAAGCTGCTATAGGCATACTCCAAAATACAGCAGGGCCATCCCGCCCCTTCCAACACAATCAAAAATAACCGAGGTGGGGAGGCATGGAGAGAAAGCCATTCTGATTAGTTTTGTCTTGACAGACATAAGAGTTGGGAAAAGCTGCTTTTGTTTTACACCATTTCTCTGAATCGCTCTCTCTCTTTCTCTCTCTCTCACACACACATACACACACACACACACACGATTCATATATATATATGTAATTATATATATTCATACACACAAATATATTTTTATGTAAATATATCATATATAAACATAAAATATTGATAAATATATCTATTTATAATTTTATTTATTTATTATTTATTTATTTATATATCCCTCTTTCCAAATATACATACCAAAAAATGGAAACTCAATGCCTCGTCTACCATCTTTAGGACTGACTCTCGTTTTGCAGGAACATTGCTGTAGTTTGCTGAAGAGTCCAGTGGTCTTTCAGAAGGTCACAGTCTGAAGACAGATGCAACAGACTTCGATGCAGAGCTCCTGGGCTACTGGTGCTCCTTACACCCTGAGGTCTTGCCTGGTGTAATTAAGGTAAAGTTCACTGGAAGCACAAAGCTGTGCTTTCCGGCACTAATTTGGCCAGTGACTTCTTGTGCATTTTCAGTGGAAGCCACAAACCCTTTCTCTTTTCCTAATGGGAATAAGAAATAAAAGATGCGTTGCTTTTGCATGATTGTAAGGACAAAGGATATGGATGAGGATTTGAACATACTTCGCTCTTGTCCTTTAGTTTGGTGTATCCCAAGGGCATGACCACAGCTGAGATGGGAGATGATAATTATTTACTCAAGAGGGAATGAATGCCTTTTGGAAAATGTAAGGTATGAAAATCAGAGTAAAACTTTAATAGTAAGTATCAAAGCAAAATGCATATGGTACAGTGCAAAAACAAACCAACAAAAAACTATGTAGTCCTCGACAGGAAAAGAATGGCATCATACAAGGGCAGGCTTTTTTCTTCTCAGTAGGGTGACACCTCTACTGAGCACTTGTTTGAAGGAACTGCCACTTTGCTTCAACCCAACCAAAACCAACAACAAACAAGCAAACAGTGTCTTACAGAGGAAATGCTTGAAAGGATATTGTCTTCTCTCACAGATCTTAGTGCCTAACGTAAGAGATAAAAAAGACTCAGAGTGTGGAACCAGCAAGATGGCACAGTGGCTAAAGGCTCTTGCTGTCAAACCTGACAATATTGGTTCAAGCCCTGGGACTCACATGATTGATAGGGAGAAGTGATTTCTGCAAGTGGTCTTCTAATCTCTACATGCACATCATGGCACATGCCTTTCATCCTACTCTCTCTCTCTCTCTCTCTCTCTCTCTCTCTCTCTCTCTCTCACCTCAAATGATGACAAATGCTGGTATGGTATTGAGAAAGGAAAACATTTATTGTGAGGTTTTTCAAAAGGCTCAAAATAGCTGTACTATATGACCCAGCTATACCACTCTTGGGCTTATACTTAAAGGACTGTATCCTATTATAGAGATGCCTACTCAGCCATGTTCACTGATACTCTATTTTTAAAAAAGCCAGGAAATGGAAACAGCCTAGATGTTCAAAAAAGGATGAATGGATAGTGAATATGTGGTATATTTATACAATGGAATATTATTCAACTTTTAAGACAAACAAAATTATTAAATTTGCAAGTAGGTGGAAAGAGCTGGAAACAATCATTCCGAGTGAGGTAAGCCAGAAAGAAAAAGGTCAAGTTTCCCCCGTCTGTGGATGTTACCTTTGACTCCAGATAGAGATGCTCAATTTGGAATACATAGAGAGTCAGAAAATTACTAAGAGGCCATTGGGGAGGGCTTTCAAGGCAGGGGAGATAGAACTCAGTAGCATAAAGTGTTCAAGGGAAATGAAGGAACAGGAATGATTAATAAATGGCGTGGGGGACGGGAGTGCAGAAGAGGAGTTGAATATGGGATGATAACCAACACTAAAGACCTTTTTAAAAGTCATATGGAAACACACTACTGTAGAAGCTTCCTAAAATACACACACACACACACACACACACACACACACACACACACACACACACAGAGAGAGAGAGAGAGAGTTTAAGTGGGGTTACCATCTAATACGGCAACAATGCCCCTACTAGAAACCAGGGACTAACAAATAAAACTCCAGTGTCATGAATGGGCTACCTCTTTTGGAATTGTTGGAGGTTCATATCCCAAAAGAATTCCAGGCTATTAACAGTGCTCTTGGCTACCCTCTAAAACTTGATGGTAAAATACTTTGTCTGAAGACATCACTCACTTGAGTCATAGAATGTGGAAAGATCAAGCTGGGGCTCACTTGGAAGCTCCATCCCCACTGGCTAGCTCTCATAGTACTGGAAAGTGCTATGACACCACCAGAAGAGAAACAGAATCATAGATCTTATCTAGCTGTGAACCCTGGGAGCTGCAGTAACAACCTGTCTGGAAAGACATGCCAACTGGCACAACAGTGGTACTAATTTCCTGGGAGTAACCGTCTACTTTCTTATTGGATTTAAGGCCCACTCCGTAAGTGGATACCCACATCTGACATCATCAGAACCAGAGACCTGTGACTAGACAAGTCATAGGCCCTGAAGGAGAATCTACTGCTATTAACTCTGCTACATGAGCACAGTATTAAACAGCCTCCTAGTGATTTATCATTATACCTGTAGACTAGAGCATCTCTCAACCCTTATCTGAGAAGCTGCTCTTTGTACTCAGTAGCGATTAACACAAAGACCCACAACTGGTCAAAGTGCAGAGAATAAGAGATTGTGGAATGCTCAGCCTTGATAGAATAGCTAGATCACATGCCCCTATTCCCAGGGCTCAGAAACCACTGTGAAAGAGGGGGAAGAAGATTGTAAGAGCCAGAGGCAGTGGACGACTGCAAGGTGTTTAAACAATCTCTAATCCTGTAAAGAAGTGACCCCACCCCGCCTCCAGTTGGTGGCGCTGTTAGGGGAGGAAATAGAATCTTTGGCAGGTGGAGCCTGTTGAAGGAAATACGTTACTGGGGAATGGATTTTGAAGGTATGTGCCATGAAAGCAGGTGCCTTGAGGCCAGAGGAGGAAGATCTCATAGAGCTGGAGTTGCAGATGGTTGTGAGCTGCCTGCCATGGGTGCTGGAAACCAAACTGGGGTCCTGTGGAAGAGCACTATGCATTCTTAACAACTGGGCCATCTCTGCAGCCCCTCATCTACTCATTTTTATTTCTTGGGGATTGTGTTCTCTCTGTTGGGTCTACTGGAAGAAATTGACTCCTATTTACCACCCTCTGAGCTACTGTGGGTCTCTAGCTATTCTGTGATACAAGTACTCATCACGTTCAAGGACAAACACAAGAGCCACAAGTATCCAGGAAGACAAAGCCATGTACAACTATAGCAAGTTCTCATATACCTAGATAATAGGTGCACATAAAGAACGCCACTTACCTTAAAAAGTTTCTAGTGGAGGTCTAGCTTAGATGAATTCAACTGGAGGAATCTGCACCTGACTTCTACTCTCAAGAGTCTTTTAAAGGGAAGAAGATATCACCAATACACACCTGGTGAGTTAGTCCTCCCACCTGATCAAGAGTCTTGGAAAGCTTGAATGGTTTTAAGATGCAAATGGCATATCCGTTAAAGAAGGAAGCTCCTCCGAGACGGTTAGAAATTGTAAGGTGTATTCCATTAAGGCCAGAGGGAGTAGATATATGCAGCAAAGCAGTGGGGTTTTTTGTTTTGTTTTGTTTTTGTTAGACATGTCAGAACCATTGCACACATGAGCTCACAATGACTGTGACGCATGCACAAGACTTGTGCAAGATCAAGCCAGCCAACGCCCCAACATGGATGGAGGAGGGGACTCATGAAGTCCCAACCCTAACTGAAGAAGCTATTGGCAATTGGTTGATGGGGGTGGGTGGGAG
This sequence comes from Peromyscus californicus insignis, assembly GCF_007827085.1. Classification (NCBI taxonomy): domain Eukaryota; kingdom Metazoa; phylum Chordata; class Mammalia; order Rodentia; family Cricetidae; genus Peromyscus; species Peromyscus californicus. The sequence continues at coordinate 103,061,300 of NW_026294606.1, forward strand.
TCAGTTTATTTCATGGATGCAGCCCCTGATAGGCTGTACATGTTCCAGCAGATGCTCTACACCCATGTACATATAGGTAGCACTAAGTGAACTCAATGGTTTTTTAAAGGAGTACATGAAGTTGGAAGGGAAATGTACTGAGAGAGGATAGGGAAGAAACTGGAGGGGAGGGAAAGAGGTGGATTTGATCAAAAAATATGATATGTGTGTATGAAATTCTCAACCAATAAGAAAAAAGAGCTGGGCGGTGGTGGCACACGCCTTTAATCCCAGCACTCGGGAGGCAGAGCCAGGCGGATCTCTGTGAGTTCGAGGCCAGCCTGGGCTACCAAGTGAGTTCCAGGGAAGGCGCAAAGCTACACAGAGAAATCCTGTCTCGAAAAAACCAAAAAAAAAAAGAAAAGAAAAGAAAAGAAAAAGAAAAAGAAAAAAGAGCTTTAAAAAAACCATCTTTACCATGAGGCACTAAGGAAGTGAAGGGTACTGCTTGCATGCTTTTTCTGCTTGTCCTCACTAGCTGTACAGAAAGGCAGGCGTTAACTATGCTCCCTCCCCTCAGTTTCCCTGAATCTGCTTTCTGATTTCTCAAATAGCATCCCTGTGCTCGTGAGACTGACCGGATGATGGGAACGTCCCAGCCAAACCCAAACAGCTTTGCTGGGGTCGATTTTTAAATCTCAGAAAATCGCCGTGTATACTTTTATTTAAAACTGTGATCTAGAGCTAAGCTGCTGTACTTGACTGTGTGCCTTTAACCTAGGGAACTTGCCAAAAAATAGTATTGAGGCCAACAGCTTAATAAGTTTTATAGAAGATTAAATATTTATATGAATAAAAATAGCACCTGCAGCGACACCAGGAAGGATAAAATTACAAGGGCTATGAAATCTTCATGCTTCAGGGCATAAATTGCTTACCAGCTGGATGAGGCAGTTTCCCTCGTGAAACAACACTTCACGGCTACCTATGTCCTCCCAAGAAGCGTCTTGAACTTGACCACTTTGAGGAGCAAAACTATAGTGGAGAGACTATTAAGCTGTTGGTTTGTATCCAGTTCAAGTCTGACCAGACTTTAGCAACTGACAGGATAACATACCCACCCCAAATACAAATACAAGGAGCAGCTTCATTCAAAGGGAGCGAGATAAGATGGAATAAAACAATCCCTCAAACAGGATTGGAGAGATGGCTCAGTCATTCAAAAGACTAGCCAGTCTTCCAGGGGACCCACGTTTGGTTCTCAGCATCCATACTGGGCAACTCACAACTGTGTGTAACTCTAACTCCAGGGGATATGACACCCTCTCCGACCTCTGTGGGCAGATGCACATGCATAGCACACATGCAAAGATATATAAGCATATACATAAATAAAAACAAAGCAGAAATAATTCAAGGGCTCTGGAGGGGAAGGGGTTTCTAACATATCCTCTCCTTTGTCTCCGTCTCCATCTCCCACCTCTCTCTCTCTCTCTCTCTCTCTCTCTCTCTCTCTCTCTCTCTCTCTCTCCGTGTGTGTGTGTGTGTGTGTGTGTGTGTGTGTGTGTGTGTGTGTGTGTGTGTGAGATGGTGGACTGGCCAGTGAGTCCCAGGGATCCTCCTGGAACCTCCCGCCCAGCACTGGGATCACAGACATATGACTCATAGTGTTTTAATTTTTTTTCCCTATAATTTCTAGGGCATCGAACTCAGGTCCTGATGCTTGCAAAGCAACCAGTCTGTTAACTGAGCCATCTTCCCTGCCTGGGTTCTGAACCTTAACAGTCATATGGACTTTGTGCTGAAGATTTCAAATCTTAAGGCCACTTAAGACAAATAGAACAAAGACCATCAATGAACTACTTGGAAAACCTTGTTTTCTTAATATTTCCACAAAGCAGAAACAGCTCATGAAGGTTATCAATAAGACCTGTTCTTGTAGCCCTGCTAAAGTGAAGGCCATTTGCTCTTAGCAAGAGACACAGTGGGGAAGCCCAAGGCATTAGGGGGATAAAATAGAAAAAAACTAAGACAACACACAAACCCACTTTTAGGGCACAGATTTCACTGTACCCAGCGCCAAAGTAGACAGTTACATTTGCAAATGACTCCTTTGTCCTTACAGATGATGGGTCTCACAGTAAGCCTCTGCCAGTCAATCCAGTTTATAAATTAAATATTCCACAAAGTAAAGAGCACCATCCACCCCGGCAAGGGATACTGATAAGGTTAATGATGGTTGGCTTTTGTTGAAAATTCCCTTGACTTTGCAAGTTTAGATAATGCATTGTGAATACTTACTCCACAGTTCCTAAAAGGGCAAGGTGTTCAGCTGTGTAATTAGCTGCTTTCTACAGAAGAGTTATTTGAGAAACAGCTCTGGGACCCGGGAGGATGATCCAGTTCAAACCATATAAGGAAGCACATGACGGGTGGCCCTCCAAATGGGTGGCCCTCCAAATGGGTGGCCCTCTAAATGACTCAGTGAACAAAGACCTCTGTGGATTTTAATAACGCCAATCCATTTATGAACCATAAACCAAATGGGAACACTCTAGTACCCCCAAAATTTCCGAGATTTCTGGGGAGAGTGCTCCATCACAGTGGCACAAGCTCAGTGAGGATTAACCACACTTGTTCGTGTTTTAACAACAATAACAGAAAGGTTTCTGCCTCCTCAGATAGACATCAGCTGGCGCCAGCGAAAGTACCCCGGGAAGAAGGAGCAGAAGAAAAGCCAACATCAGGGCCTACCGGGGAGATCTTTTAGAAGACAGAACTCCACACAGAGAAGGTGGGAGCATGGATGAGCGGACACATGCAGACCTTTATACCGGAACCATCACCACCTCAGCCTAAGAGACAGCCATACATGCCTGGTACGGACAGGAACTGTTTCTTGTTATTTTTAGCAAACCTTTAATTTAATGCATCTTTTCTTTGCTGAAAAGGAAATGGTGAAATTAATAAATTGGGTTTCTTTCTAGCCTGGCAGGCTGCCTGTGGTGAAACGTAAACACATGTACATGGGAGCTGGGATTAGCATTTACTGAGGAAAACGAGTAGTCAATATTTTAATGAGCAAGTCTAAGAAAGCAATAGCATGAAGCATGCTCTGGTGTCACCAGGGAGCTTTTTAAGTTAAGCCAACTAGTTCCAAATTACTACTTTGCTCGGCTTTTCTTTAAGGGAAGTTTTGACTTACTTATGGAAAAAAATACAACTGTGGCATTTAGTTTTAAATATCATAAAATAGCTGTAATAGTTCCCTCTATAAATATATACATTAACCTACACATGTCGCTCTCATTACATACATATGGAAAGGAAGGGCGGCCATACCATTCTCCAGTCAAATGGCACATTTCACAGTGTCATCTGTCCATATTTGACAAAGATAGAAATACCAACAGAAGGAGACTGATAGGACCTAAAAATGAAGGGTAGAATTGAGGAGATAAAATTACATGAAAGCAACATAGATTATGAAAATCGATACTAGCTTAAAGATGGAGTCGTGCATGAGGGAAAGATTGAGGTAGCCCATCAGATCAATTAGAAAAACACTACCCAGCATGTATTTTCTACTCTGACATTCCTTGGAAGCTTATTTCTGTCTTGCAGACAGAATTCAACAAGAACCAGGGAATGAGAAGGGACTAGAACATTCTGAGAACAAGAGAAATGTAATGAGCTTGCGAGACAAACAGAAGACCTCAAATATCATCAGTCACCCTCAAATGAAATAAAATGACCTTAAGCTTTAAGAGTTCTGTGTTGACATTTCTGAACTTCAGGGTAGTGAACAGGATGAGCCAGTTTTAAAACACACATTGAAACAGCGTTTCCTGTACTCCCATGAATACTCTCAAGAATGCTTCATGTCTGGCAAATATTTAAGCATCTGTATGTGCTTCGGTTGGCCAAATTATACCTACCCTTACAAACACAGAAACCATGTCAAATGAGAGGTAAGAACAAGAAACAGTAAAATAGAAAAATCAATATCGTGAGCCAAACGGGACAGAGCATCATTGTCAGCCCAGTGCCCGGAAGCTGGAGGCGAGATTGGGAGTTTCAGACCAGCCTGGGCTATGTTGAAAAGCCTTGGCCAAAGTGATACTTAATGCAAGTATTCAAGCAGATGAATAGTAAATAAGAAAACATGGGATGAGATAGAATCAAAATGGCAAGAGGGTACATGGTGTATCTGATCAACACTCCATATCTAGGACCCAGTAAGGAATGTAAGGTCACATCGCCTTTTATACTTCGCATTTTGACGGAGATGAAGTGTCTATCCAGGCTGGAAAAACTCCCTCTTATGCATGAATACTGGAAGGAACATTCAAAAATATTCAAAGCACCATTATGGAGAGGGGGTAGGAATATAGCTCAAATGGGAGAGCTCAGCATACATAAAGTCACAGAAGCTCTGTAGAAGCTGGGCCTGATGGTGCAAGCCTGTAGAAGTGGGCAAATCAGAAGTTCAAGGTCACCCTCAGTAAGTTTGAGGTCAGCCTGGACTATATGATATGAGAACCTATCTCAAAAAACAATGGTTATAAGATAAAAAAAAAATTAGCTTCAATTTAATAAATAGATTTTAAAATGCAATGTTTCATACACAAGCCAACTGTACAGCAATAGAAAGGACAAGAACGTATGCAAATGTGACAGTATAGGTGGATCTTAGAAGCAATGTTGAGTGCAAGTTCATCATGTCATATTTATCAACCTACACTCAGTATGACATAGTTTTGTAATAGTTGAAGTTTAAAATATCTGAACAATATACTGCTTAATTAAACATACCTAAAAAATTAAATAGTATTTTGAAATGCAAAGGTCCCAAAGGACAAGATTCTGAATACTGACCATCTCCTAGAGAGAAAATGATGGAGAGGCTGGACCTAGAAGATACACAGGGCATGTGCCATGGACTTGTAATCCTATTGTTCAACCAAGTTAATATGTTTGTGGCACTTGTTTCATTATTATACCCCATAAATGGCATCCCCAGCTTATATTTCATTCTGTATATATACAGTATTCCTGATTTTTTAAAAAATGTTTGCAAAGAAGTCATACAACCATGAAGACAGAGAAAATAGGGAAGGGCCTTGTACTCCTGTTTAAATCTTCTACAACCACCACTATGAGGGAGACTCCTGGCTTGTCAATCCAGGAGATAAGCAGCCGAGCAGCTAAGGGCTATCTCCAGTGAAGCTGGAATCTTTACCACAGAACTCTCTCTACTAACCTACTAGACATCTGCTCAGAAACAGTGACTATAGAGAAAAGGGAGGGGAGAGACCATATTGTCTCTCAAGGAAATCACCTCAAAATTGAAGTGCTGAACTGAACCCTGGGCAGAAGAGAGGACAAAAGTGCATGCTGGGAACTGGAGTTTTCATGGCCTTCCGTAGACCAGAGACTAAGACTACAGGGGTTAGTGAAGCTCCTTGAAAAATAGGAAGTGAAAGATAGATAGATCCATCTTCCAAAGTCGGACCCCAAAAGGGCAGGTGGCTGTCGGCTGAGGGGACACGGTAAGAGGCAACTTCTCCATTTAAAGTCCAGAGTCTATCTCTCTACCTCTCAAATCTGGGATGGTCATTCATGTGACACTCTGGCCCACAGAATCTTAGCAAAACGTTGAATCAGGCTTGAAAAGTGCTTGTGTCCTGGGGTTGGCCCCTCTCGATGATTTAAGTGTGATTCTGATATCAGGCACATACATGAAAGCATCAGAAAAAAAAAATGTCCCCAGTTGATTTGGAAGCTAACTGCTGTCATAGAAATCAGACAAGTGCATATACACGCACACATATACATGCACACACACTTACACACACCCCACATACACATGTGCATGCACACACACATACAAACCACAGACACATTCTCGTGCACATGTACTCACACACCCTATTCCCATACACACACATCTATGTACACACACACACACACACACACACACACGTCACATGTAAGCCTTACAGAAGATCCTACTAGCCAGCTAAGGCCAGCCTGAGGAGCAAACATGTTAACTCTGAAAGGACCTCTTCTGGAAGGAGAACAATTAATCACAAAAGCGCACTGCTCATTGAGAGAAGGCACGTGTTCTTATAAATCAGAGTTAAAAAAACGGTAACAACGAATTCATAAAAGATTTTAACTCCCTCACAGTTGATCAAGGAGCCAGAGGTACATCAGGAAGCATGACCCAAAGGAGCATGATAAAGGAATGAATAAATTCCCCTCTTCATAGCAAGCAACCTTTCTTTCCAATGGCCATGGACTCCTTCCCTATTCTATCCCCTCAAAGGAAAATGTCAATAAAATTAAACTTAAAGTCATGTATGTCTAAAGTGATTAAGTAAAAGTAATAGTAACACAAATAGAACTTTCAAATTTCACCTTTTAAAATTTAAGATGACTCTTAGAAAATAATTTGGGATTATGAAAGATAAAAAAAAAAACACCACCTCAGGTTCATATTACACAATGTAAAACTGAGAACACAACACATAGAAAATTGTATGGCACCAAGTGAAGTGGGAACCATGTGAAAATTTATAGCTTTACATATTTTCATTAGTAAACAGAAAGAAATAAAATGTAAATGAATTAAACACGCAACTTAAGAACCCAGCAAGGAAAAATAAAACCTAAGCTAAAAGAAAGAGATCTCAAGGGCTGATTCTTCTTAATGATCCACGACATTCACGATCAAGGAAAAGACGACCCATGAAGTGATTCAACACTAGCTGCACAGAATCACGTTGTAAACTCACATGTGGTGGAGACAGTGTTCACAAATGTAAACTCCAGATGAACTGGTATTTCAACAGAAGACTATAAATTTACTAAAATTAACTCAAACAGAGTTAAAAAAAAAAACAGGAACATATAGAAATCTTGAATGAAAATTAGAGGGTTCAAATACCTCACTGCCCCTCAGTGAGACAGTTCACACACTAATTCTCTCCTTCTCTCCCATCTAAAGAAGAGGAGTGGTCACTCCATGCTATGTGACCTGCTCCAGAGTCGGGAAGAGATGAAACAGTCTTTATTAGTCAATAATATGAGGCCACTGTTATTCTTGACCAGAAAATTAATAATAAAAATACAATTACACAAGTATAATGATAATGTTCAGAAACCCTAAGTAAAATAAGCTCATGTCTTAGGGAGGTATAGTCCAGGATGCAAAGATGAATTCATGTTGGAATGAATTCACACACTACAAATGGAAATGCACACTTGTTCTCTAATGGAATGATTTCATACCACAAAGACAACAATTCCAATCCCATAATTTACAGATACAACTCAGTCATCATCCAAATCCAACACGGAAAAACAAATACAATTGTCAGAAAATATTGAAAAAGAAAACAGACACGTTGGGCATAACAGGAATAAACAGCAAAATTACTATCAGCACATGAGCATGACAATACTGAGACAAAATATTTGCAGTAGCAGAATTAGAAAAAAATAAACATATACTAGCCAATGATAAAAAACAGGAAGATTGTGTGCTATGTTCACATATGGACAATATATGATGATTCAAGTTTACAGTGGAGAAAACCAAGGGAAGAAATCAAGCCCTATCTGTAATTAAGAATAAAAAATTTAGAAAGTAAATTTATAGGATTAGGAGGAGGAGGAGGAGGAAGAAGAAGACAACGACGACGACTACTACTACTATTATCTAATAACAGAAGGAGCAATGCTTTCAAGGACAGATACCAAATGTTAACAAGGGCATTTTCCCAGCATGGAATTAAATCATTTCTACTTTTGCTATTTGCATTCTTCATTATTTTCAACATTTTTCAAAAATGAAAGTGCTGATGTTGTCTTTATTAAAAATATTTTTGAGAAGCTGATTCCTCTGCCGTGCAGTATATATTCATTCACATATGCATGTACAGCACTGAAATTCATTGGAAGCATATATAAAGGAAATCTGAGCAGTGTGCCAATGGCAAGCACATGAATGTGACTCACCAAAAAATGATTGTATGTCTGAAGGAAATATTAAAATGAATAGCTCAGCACTGCAGTGATTGCACAGAACTGTATCTATTCGCTCTGTGCACTGGGCAGGAATTTTTCATTTCATACATCATTTACAGCTTGCTGCAATGATTCTGCAAGATCAGTCCATACCATTAGCACACACAAAGAGAAACACCCAGAATTCTCCCTGCTAGAAAATCCAAGTGTTTGAGAGGTTCACTATGTAAAAGGTTCACACTGTCTGAACCAAGGCTGCTCTGCCCACCAGGATGAAAAGCAGCAGGTGACAATAAACAGAGACCAACTATCTGAGGTCAAGCATGGGACTCTTCCACATCTACCATCCAAGCATGCCTTGTGCCTGTAGCCACACTTACTTTCCAAAGCTATTTAGACTAGATGAAAACAAAATGATCAAAGGCATGAGACAATCTCACCAAAGGGGAATGTTTTCGTGAATGGGAACCAGCTCTACTTTCTAAAATATGCTATCAAGGCATCGGATAGCAAGCCTGTGGGCTACTCAGCACTTCATCAAAATGATTATCTTCTGCATCTGCCACCGGACCCTGGTCCCTGATCTTTCTTAAGTGTTGCCATTTTCAAATGACCACGTGGAAAGTTTATACCAAAACACTGCGAAATTCTGTCTTGCATATTTCAGGCCACTGGATGGTGAAATGCTTCCAGAGTCCACAGCTCTATGAACACTCTCTTCCTCTAGGATAGTCAAGAGGCTCAGAAAAAGCAACTGTCAACCAACTTCTGTCTCCAAGAAACCTTGACATTCCAAAGCTCCCTGCTTCCCACCAAGAAAAACTCACATCTCCATTTGCTGGTGAGTGGACCTACAATATCCTTATCCACCTACAGACACAGAAATGACCCCAACAAATGACACCCAAGCCACTATCCTTGGAATTTATCATTGTGTTTCATTCTGGATTTAGAACCATGAGTGTCTAGACTTACATTACATCTAAACAAGGAATGTAACTTTAAACCATCTACAGGCACTCACCCAGACCAGCCATAAGTATACACCAAAATGATCCAAGCATGTGTCTTAGAAGGTCAGCACCTTCCTTAGAAGCTGCCCCTTGATCCCACTTTCATATGGCAACAATCTTTAGCAACTAGATTCACTTATCCAGAACCAAACATTAGCCAGTAGGTACATTATTTACTCTGTAATAGACGCCTAATGGCCAAAGTCAAATTCATGGCAGAGTATTGGAGCAAGAGAGATCTAGGTGTTTTCAAAGCAAATCCATTCAAGTTCAAGTTGCTCATTTTTATGTCACATGTATTCCAAATCATTATGTCTAAGAAATCTGACAGGAACACGTGCTCCTAGCTTCAAGCAATCTTGAACTTTGGATAAAACAAAGCACTCAGAGGAGGTGCCCTGATCATTTCTGGGACACCCCAACTGGGATGTGTCTACATACCAAGGTCAGAGGTCTTCTTTGATCTATTTCTCTTTTGGTCTCAGAAGAGTTCAAAACATTCCAGAAGCCTGCAAATATGAAAAAAAAAAAGTTTGGTTTCAGGAAAAGATCTAGAAAGTAGGAATCAAAGTCATTTGTGGAAGTTGAAAGCATATATGCTTGGCTAAAAATGAGGCCTATCTGGGGTTGTAGAACATGGTCAAAAATCTTCAAAGCCATGGGTGTGATGGTTGTAATGAACACAGAAGGCACTTCAGCTAAGAGAGAAAGCATATCTTCCAGTTGCAGAGAAAGCCTATGCCCTCCCTTCCCAAGGAGGAGAAGGAAGACGGTAGGAGATGCATACTTTCATTAAACAATTAGTTTCCATCTGTGGATACATTTTGATTCATTGCCAATACAATCTGAGAAAAGATGGGAGGGAATTTGTAATTTTTCTTACTGGTTTCCATGTAGGAAGAAAATAAAAGGGATTTTCTTCACCCATAATAGAAAACAAAATTCTAACTTAAGGATAAAGCTCTGGCAGGAGTCCATGGTGAAAATAGCCTCATACACACACACACACACACACACACACACACACACACACACACACACACACACACACACACGTAGGATAAAAAGCCAAACCTTAGGCTATATTTTGGAAAAAGGCCCCAAGTGTGAGTCACAGACATACCTAACATGTGTACTTAATGGTGACACAGAGATAACGCCTTCTTAATGGTGACACAGAGATAACGCCTTCTTAATGGTGACACAGAGATAATCTTAGCAGCTGAAGCTGTCCTTCCTTCCTCAACAGCACTGGGGTGGCAGTATCAGACGGCTCTCAGGTAAGAGAAAATTGATGCATGGAGTGAGTGCCGAAGAGGAAATCCAAAGTCCAGAAGCTAACAGGAAGAGCACAGGCCCAAATTATTTAGAAAAAAAATTCAGTAATGCTGCCCAGTGTAAGAATTAATCACTCATTTAGTCAAAGGGGAGAACAACCTACTTATTTATGATTTATTTTTAAGTGCAGAAGTGAAAGTCAAGACACCCAAAGGGTGATTTCCAGAAGCACTTGCTATTCTGATCCCCAGGGGATAATAGCTATAGAAATGAAGGGATTGGAGGGACAGCTGTGGCCGCAGAGGGGAGCTGCTCTGGAGGAGTGTGGTAAACAGACCGATCTGGTCGCCCTCTGCTCTGCAAGACAGACTTAAGAAGGACTATCTCAAGCCACAGTCTGAAGAAATGCACAGAGTCAATTATAAAAGTCAAGCATGAGCCTTAACTGTTTCATTAACATTGCAGCTACCAGAAATAGAGAAAGTTGGAGGTTAAAGGGGGTGAGAATGACCAAAACCAGGAAGAAAGAGCCAGAAATCGATGATAGAACTTAATTCAGAACAGTCTCAAGTCTTGATGGCTGCAGTTGGCGTTGCTAAGCCACTTACAAGATAAAAACCCTCTCTCTCTGAGCTGAGCCTAGTATTGCCCAATGTAGGTTCTTTAAGATAGGAAGTACCTTAGACAGGTAACCGATCCTCGTCCCCAAACTCAATATCCAATCCTCCCTGTGTGTACAAACCACACTTCAAACTCAAGGTACTTTTATGCATAAGGCCCCAGGAATGGTGCTTTGAAGAATGATTATGTAAAACATAGTAGTTGCTTAGAAGAAAATTCAACTCCACTTCCTTTGAAATAATCACAAGGAATGCCGTTATTTATACAGCCTGCAAACCTACCCATTGCACACTGCTTTAAGAAAAAGTAAATGACAACTGTAAGATTATTTTTTCAGAGATAGACTATACACACCAGAGACTCCTGGCATGCATGCACACACAGCTGTCTTTCATTATATTTTTGTCTAGTAAACAAACGCTGTTCATTCAAGTAATGCCGCTGTATTTTGAAACCACCCTTAACGTGAATTGTGGGGTGAGTACTGCACCATCATGCCACTTATAGAATGCTAAACTAGTCCAAAGTCCACTCCCTTTCCTCTCAGACCTCCAGAGATTAAGATCAGGAAGACTGGAGCATCAGGGTTTTAGAGTGACCCCCTAACAAACAGTCTCTTTGGACTCTCATGCCCCAAGAGGATCATCTGGCTACGTAGACACAACATGATTTGACAAGTCCACACTGTCACAAAGTCCCCGAGTAATCTTACAATCCCTAAATCAAATCAGAATCTGCAAGAAACCAACGAGGTATCTATGCAACATTTTCCAAGAATGATAAGGGAGCCACCAACGTAGAAGACATAGAAAGAGGAAACAGTGGCATGCGCTAACCCTCAGCATGGTTAGAACCAGAGCTACTTACAACCCCAACTCAACCCTGTCTTCTTGGTGGTAAAGCAGAGGCTTTGTTTCAACAGACCTTTATCTACAAAAGCAGGAAGGAAGTCAGGATTAGCTCGTGGGCTGTAATTTACTGATCCACACCTTGGAAGTTCACCAACAGTAGTGATTATTAACTTTCAGTATGGCTTACATATATTTGGGCACATATGACAACATGAATTAGAATCCAGGGACAAAAGAAAACTGTCAGGAGAATAAGATGGAAGATGGTCCAGTTCCTTGATGCCTCTGGGTATCGTAGAGGTCAAAGTAAAGAGGATCAACTATATGCTGGATTGTGACAGACATCCAATACCTATTCTTTATAATAGTTTAGGTTATGTGGCAAAGGGGAACTTAATATGTAATCAGCTAAAGTTACAATAAGATTGTCTCAGGTTTGTGAAAAACTCCCATTGTCTTTTAGAAATAAAACACTGTGATCTGACCCAGGGACTCACTATGAAGTCCAGGCTGACTACACCAAAGACGGCCCTGCCTCGGTCTCCCGAGTGGCCCTGGCACAGCGGGCACCACCCCCGGCTCATTAAATAGTGGAATCAATAGGTCTTGGTGGTTGATGAGTTAACATAAGCTAACACAAGCGAGGCTCCTGGGTTTACTTTATATATGAAAGGAGGTCTCTAATGTATGAAATAATCTACCTTCCCCAAGAAAACGTCTAAAAAGAGCCCCTCCAAGCAGAAGGAGACCACATACCCTTACCACTTACAACACCCTAGAGAAGTAGCCACATGGTCCCACAGACTGACCCCAGGGGCTGCTTTTATAGCTAGTCAGAGCTGCACGACCACGGTCTGAGAGACCACTCGAGGCACATCAGCTAATCCAGCAAGAGTTGAAGCAGGCCAGGCTCAGTTCAGAAGCCTCCTTTGCTCTGCGAGAAAAGGATCTCCCCCCCAACTTACTCAGCATCTAAATAGCTGCTTGTCTTAGACAAAGAGTTAAGGGGACCTGAGTCAGAGGGCCATGGCTCACAGCATAGCATCTCCTAGAGGGCCTAGAAATAAGCTTTGCAAAGGAAACCTGGTAGTGATTGCCATGGTTTTTATGAAAATTAAAACCCCAGGAAACTTTGTTAAATTTCACATATTCCTTTGCAAAGCTTATCCACAACCAGAGACACATGGTGCTTAAGAAGCATAAAGGAGCCAGGCAGTGGTGGCGCATGTCTTTAATCCCAGCACTCGGGAGGCAGAGGCAGGTGGATCTCTGTGAGTTCAAGGCCAGCCTTGTCTACAGAGTGAGTTCCAAGACAGCCAGGGCTGTTACACAGAGAAACACTGTCTTAAAAAAATATAAGGAAAAAAAAAAAAGAAGCATAAAGGAGATTTTTATATGCACAGGGACCAGTCCAGGCTCTGTTTGCACACTTTGTGATAGGCATTAAGCTTTCTGTGACCCCAGACTAAAACCATATAACCCCAAAGTAGTCTGCCTGAAGTAAGAAACACACTTCAAATTAATTGGGGGTTGTTGGACTTCTGAGCTGGAAATGCCTCAGCAGGTGTTTAAAAACTTTCAATCTATGCCTCGCCACCATAAACTTGAAACCATGTTTCACACATTGGGAATTGTTTTTAAAAAATGGTCATAATGATTTGTCTCACACCTTTGCAATTTGACCTTGAAGCTCCCCAACTAGGAGTGGTGTTTTTTTTTCCTCTACCTTTCAACTTGGTCATGGTTATGTTATTCACTTTGGTCAACTGAACATTAACCAACCTAATGCAAGATGGGGCTTGAAAAGCACTTGGGGACTAGGACATTCCCTCTATGGGCTACTTTTGGAATCCTGACCCCTATCATGTGACTAAACCCTACTGGACGCCAGAGACATAGAGCTCAGACCACCACTATCCCCATCATCAGACTTTTGTCCTTACCACAGCCACTCAGTTATGAAGGTTATATATAGCGCCGCCCACATAACCCAAAACCAAAGACTGGTGAGCAGTAGAGAAAATGGCTCAGGTGGTAAAAATGCTTATGGCAAAAAATGTCAAGACCTGTGTTTGATCCTGCAGGACTCATGTACAAAAGCTGAGCATGGTAGGTAGTATATATCTATATATAATCCCAGGGTTGGGAGACAGAGACAGAAGGATCCCTGGGGCTTGCTGAAAAATCAATGAGCTCTAAGTTCAGTGAGAGACTATGCTTCAGTGTGTGTGTGTGTGTGTGTGTGTGTGTGTGTGTGTGTGTGTGTGTGTGTGTGTGTGTGTGCGTGCGCGCATATATACATGCGAGAAGCAATTGAGGAAGAAACTCAACATCAATTTCTGGCCTTCACAGACAAGTGCATACCTGTGCACATAGGTGCATTCACACATGACTATGTACACAGAGACTTACACACACGCATGCACGCACACAAGGTAGATGAACAAATTAAATAATAGTCTTTGGCTTCTGGAGTTTGAATGGTATATTATCCACCAATGTGTCAATAGTCTATGGCACACATACCTAATGCCCAATCCCTGGATGAGGTAGAATATATTAAAGTAAACACTCATCCACAGGGATGAAGAATGGTTCATCTGCTCACCAACACAGGCTGTGCAGGCTCTCTGGGTTATCAAAACTAAACTGCAATGTGTTCTCCCTGTTGTTTCTGTTCCTAGTGTATCAGCTTCAGTAGAAACAAGTATGCCTTAAACAAGACAAGAAGCCCTGCTGCTGTGGTCGCCTGCTGTGGTCTAGGAATCAGAGCAAAGTTTCTGGGAAATCACCACACCAGAAAAGCTCCCTGGTCTTCATCTACAACTCAGCTTTTAGAAAGCTGTGAGACTAGATAAGAAACAAGTATTGTAGTACATCAACACATGGCCAACTGAACTCCAAGACTGTTAACTATTTCTGTCCAGGAAAGAAAGCTGCCTGCGGTGTGGAAGTCTAGAAGCTCCACAGGGTTTATACTGGGACACTCATAGATTCCAATTCTGGTGCTGGTATTGAATAGCTAGAGAAGATGGGTTAAAAAATAGTGAGATCCATTAAGTGTTTATTATGCATCCAATGTGGTGCCTAATAATCACTAGCCCAGAATCTTTACAATAACTTTATGGGGCAGGTTCTGTAAATAGTCTCACCTTTACACAACACTTAGGATAACTCAGTGAGTTTCCAAAACAATAGACCTAGTATGTGGTGGAGTCTACATCTGATCTAGGCAGGATGACTGAGAGGCACATTCTCCAGTATTTTAGGAAACTGTCACTCAAGGTATTTGACCTGTGTGACATAGCTATGTGTTTGTTTGTTTGTTTGTTTAATTTTGAGCTCTTGACCCATTGATTTAGTCATGCAAAGAGTAGTTAAGGAATACCTTTTACATGGGCTGGGTAGGTGCCTCAGTAGTAAAGTGTGTACTCAGCATATGCAATATCCAGAGTTCAATCCCCAGTACTGGGGAAAGGAGGAGGGGAGGGAAAATACCTATTATATACAAAGGATTTAAGACTTGAAGATCAATGGTGAGGTAGACCCTGCCTCATTAAGCATTTCAGATTTAACAGGGAAAGAAGATTAGAACCAAGTGACTCAGTTTCTCCCTGTGTCAGCATAGGGTGCCTTACTTTCCAATCAGCCATTCCTACTGTATGACCTGAGTCTCTCCTTTGTCTGCATTCCTTTTCCAGGACTCTGGTGTATGTGAACTATATCCCCAAATTATTGGCTACATCTCCCTCCCAGAGTATAAATGAATCCTCCGCTTTAGTGTGTCCCAGAGTTAGATGCTCATCCATGATGGATGGATGGTAGCAGCAGACAGTGTAAGGCAAGTTAGAGTGGAGAGGAGGAAGAATGCTCTCCGGAGTCTTGAAGGGTTTCCTTTTTATTAGAAACCAGTGCAAACTTCATGGAGGAAACAAGCGAGGGAACTCCAGCAATCAGGCTGCAAGCCATCTCATATCACTTTTATTTGAATGGATCGGGCCAGATGTACACTCAGTCCCAGCTCCACAGGACTTCTATTTCATTCTTAGTTATAGTCTTTCTAGGGACTGGGGAGAAGACAGGAGGCAATTCAGGCTAGCTTAAAGGAAGTAACTGGTTTCTAAGAGTCAGGAAGTTTAAACACAGTAATGAAGGTCACCTGTGTATATTTTTTTAATTGCAAATGATTATTCAGAAAAAAGTAATTACTGCCGTTTCCCAGTGGAATTATGATATCTTTATCCAAGGAGATATACTCTGGGCTCTAACCATTCATGTTCTCAGTGGAACACGTGACTCCTCTGATTTTCAAAAGGGGGCATCAAAGAAAATATGCCATTTCACGTTGAAAGTGCAGATACCTAACTGTCTAATTACTCTTGCCATGAAAGAAAGTAAGTTAGCATTGGACTTGAGCAGAAAGGAGAGCTGATGAAACTCCGGATGGCGGGGGAGTGTTGTGAATTGTGTAAAGAGTTTTGAACTATATGCCATTTTATTTTGGCCTGCTAACAATGAGATCCCCCAACGTGTGAAATTAGACCCTCGGCAGAAACAAAAGAGGACTGAGGATGAGTGCCAAGCTGTTCGGCAAGAGACTGGGAGAAATTTGGCAACAGCCTCAATCCTCCTGAGGACTCCGTGGGTCCAAGAAAGTAAAGTTAGCACAAATCACTCGGCAGCCGTAGAGTGAGAAGGGCTTCTCAGAGGACGGAGAGCCCTTGAGCTCCATCAGCTTATAATAAATTGCATTTCAGAAGTAGCACTTTTCAGAGATAATATATAAATATTTTAAGTAGAGAAGTAGAGGTGTGGGCTACTTTTTCTGTAGTGTGTCCAGAAAATCTGCGCGCACACATCAAGCTCTGCATCTAGGGATGGTTCTTTGTTGTGGTGCCTGCATTTTTAAACAACGTGCCTGACCTATTTGGGAATTAATAGAAGTAAGGGGAGCCAATGTGCTGTTTATTATTTATAGCAGATTCACTTTGGATTAGGGCTTTTTAAGATGTTTGGGTCTAGGCTCCATCCAGATGTGTTGCTAAGCAGCTCCTAGCAGGCAAGAATATGGACCAAGTGACAACCTGCACCATTAAGGTGACATCAAAGTCAACTCCTTTCCTTCTCCTAAAGGCCGTAAGAAAGTAGGGGAGAACAGCTCTGTGCTGGTCTTTGTCATCCCATAAAGAGAATCTCTGCAGGTCAATGTAGAAGGCCTCTCCCTTCAATTAGGGTCCCAGTGGCAAAACAAAATATCAAATGTCTAGCTTCCATTCATAAGATTTTCTTAGAAATCTTCTGCTTCTCTTACAGTGTCTAAAGAAAGCCATTCATGAGCCTGTGTGTCTCCCTGTGGACTATGAAACACTTACCAATGACTCCTGCACAAGAAGAAATGGAAGAACATGATAAAGGATCAAAACCCAAAACTGATTAAGCCTGTCATGGTGTGATTTGGAACAAGGATGTCTTTAGTTCTCCAGACTTAAATAACCATGAGGTTTGAGCTTCGCTTTCTTTTTATAGATTTTTTTTTTTAAAGTATTTTTTACAGATTTTTCAAGTTGAATGGTTTGGAGGGGGAGAGTGCAAGAAGGTCACTCTGAGCATCTTCTGGTCTTTGGAGTCTCTGTGCAGAGAATATGAACTTTCATTAGTGAAAACTCCCTAGCTCCCCAGCTTCTCTCTTACTTCTTGTTCATTATTGGAAGGAGTACTGGAAGCTTTTCAAAACACAAAGTCAGCTTGACGGTGACAGATAGAAAGCAATGGACCATTCACTGACCAACAGGGAAAAAGATGATCATGACGGACCCAAGAACTCAAGAAGCTGGAGCTACTGAAGGCCATGTGGGCCACTGTAGGGTTGAGACAACTCGCACAGGTGCTTGGCTGCATCTCTTGACTATAAAGCTGTTTGTACACGGAAGTGCACGAGCCAGCTGGTTAAGGAAGATCACCTCCCCCTGTCTCCAAGGATTGGTCGATCAGTACATCCTTTTCAGAAGTGCTTTTAGACAAATATTTGCATGCTACTGCCTTTGTGCTTGAAAATAATGACCCCAATACACCCAACTGGCTGATACTAATGTTTAATACTTAAGAAAAAGTCACTCCATTTATTTCCTATCACTTTTTAAAATCTCCCGTGTTAGGCTTGATAAAACCGGTTCTATGACATCAAATGGTTCTATGTGCCCAAGACCACAGCACGTACATCATCTAGGCTTCAAGCCCAGGTTTTCTGGCTCTGGTCCAAGTCTCTTTGTAGAAGGGCAAGAGAGTAGGAAAGATGGGGTTGTAGCTGGGGTCTAAACCTCATCCCACTTATTAGTAGGTTTGTAACTTTATATGCATCTTTGATTTCTTATAGCAGCTTCTTTTATCTACAAAGTCAGGATCATCCATCTACCCCCTGCTTGCAGGGCCTCGGTCACAGCAGGGCTTAATTAGTGAGTGATTCTTCTTCCTATTCCCAACTCTGCAATGTCTATTTGTCTTAGGACCTTGACTGCCTTCTGCCCAACTCATCTGCTCAAATCCAAGCTCTCATGAAAGTAATTAATAGGATAAGTGATCGGACTAACCCCACAGACAACACCCAGGAGAGGGTGTTGTCTGTGGGGTTAGTCCGATCACTTTACTTAGGCTTGGTTTGGCAGGATTCTGGGCATCCCTGAAAGAAAATTCTGCAACAGTGATAACAAAAGTTGTTCCTTTACAGACTTCTGGGTAAATGAGAAATTGTGGTTCAAACCTACTGGGGACATTGGGAGTAACATATTAGTCCAAACAAAGGAAAATGAAGGCACGTCTCTGAAACTTTTATTGGCTGTTGGATGAAGGCTACATCTAGTGACATCAAGACTGGAAAGTCTGGCTTGTTACACACAGCCATGTAAAACATGCAGCCAGACAAAGCCAAATACTGTGGATTACAGCTGTTCACAGCAATGTTCAGTATAGAGACATGGGTACACATAAGATATGGGTGACAAAGCATTCAGGGTTGCCATGGTGACCGATGTGGCTTTCAACTTAAAGAGGCTGCTTAATAAATAGCACCTTGTGATTCTTTCTAAAGCAGACACTGCAACACTTGCTACTTCTGGAGGCTCTTGGGATTAACATTAGCTAAGGAAATGGGCTCTTGGGTCAAGAATTCTACATGGAAATGACATCAGCAGAAGCTCCATCACCCATTAACCTGAGAAGTGCTTCATAAGATGTAGTTGTTAAGACACATCAACAGGAACAGAATGCAGATGTGGCTTAGCTACAGTCATTGCTACCGTGGTGTGCCTTTGTGTATGGTGTCAACTCAACCAGACATGTTAAATGTGTCAATGCCACAAGCGGCAGTCAGATGTCTTCTTCTAATCACCTTCGTTCTCCCACAAGACTATACAAAATCCTTTATTAATTTCCACTTTGCTGTGTTTCTGCCTTTCATTACTGAGCCTTTCCAGAGACTTCTGGAAAGTGAGAAGAACATTTAAATGATAGATATAGATAGATAGATAGATAGATAGATAGATAGATAGATAGATAGATAGATAGATAGATATTTTGGAATAGGGTCTCACTGTAGCCCAGGCTTGCCCAGCAATCACTGTGTAGATCACACTAGTCTCAAGCTAGATATAACCCTCATGTCCCAGCCTCCATAGTGCTAGGATCACAGGCTTGAGCCACCAGGCCTAGCTCTAACAAAGATTCTGAAGAAAGGCACAAAAAATGCTTAAATTACACAGTAATCAATAGTAACTGCTATATATAACATGCAGCAACTAATTCTAATACTTGTGTATGTAGACCATCAAAAGGGGATACATTTGAGAATTAATGTAGGTGGAGAAAATAAGAAAAAATCATGCAGAAGGAAAAAAGAAAGGTCTTAACTATTTTTAATATTGAAAGTGATCTGAGGGAAAATTAATTAACCAGTTTTGAAGAATAGGCAGCTCTTACTTATAACTATTAAATGTAGAATCAATAAGTATGTTCTGTTTCCTTTTCTGCTGCTGTGATAAAAGATTCTGACTGAGAGCAGCTTGTGGAGGAGAGAGTTTATTTACACTTCCAGGTCAGAGTCCATCATTGACAGAAGTCAAGGAGGGAAATCAAGCAGGAACTTTAAGCAGAAATCACAGAGATCACTGCTTACTGGGTCCTGCAGGCTCATGGTCAGCTAAATTTGTTATATAGCCCAGGAACACGTGCGTAGGGATGGTACTGACCACAGTGGCCTGAGCTTTCCTACATCAATTAACCATCAAGGCAAACCCCCACAAATATGCCCACACAAATTGATAAGCTCTCAACTGAGACTCCACTCTCAGGTGACACTAGGCTATGTCAAGTTGACAATTAAGGATAATCAGGCTGAAGAATGGACAGGAAATTGCAATTCAATTTTCACAGCAAGAGCTGTTGCAGGTAGACCTACCAATGGATGTTAACGTTTATTGAAGCTGAGAAGAAGCAGGAATTCCACTTCATCTCCAGGAAGTTCATCTCTACACCAGTGAGGGAAAACCAGCAACTGTTCAGAGAAGAAAAGCTGCAGCCATCTTCCTAGCCTAGTGACCAAGGGTGATGTCACCAGGAACCATAACATGATGCCTTCCTAGCATAGTGACCAAGGGTGACGTCACCAGGAACCATAACATGATGCCTTCCTAGCCTAGTGACCAAGGGTGACGTCACTGGGAATAAGACACACAGATCATAACATGATTGCATGAGAAAGGTGCAGCCTGTCTATGATATTCCCCAAATCATACACCCTTGATCTAACCATGGAAAAAAGGAGAGTCAATCCATAAACTAACTGACCTGTACTATTCAAAACTGTCAAGGTCACAGAAATGGAAGACAGACTGAAAAGCAATGAGGTATGACAAGTAAATGCAGCGTAGGTTTAGGACAGAGTTCTTCAGTCACAAGAAGGATTTAATCTTGCTCCACTTCATCTCATCAGTGTTGGCAGAGAGAGAGTTTTCAAGCAGTGGCGGAAGAGTAGATGAGAAGCTCTGTAGCATAGCCATTTCTCCCCAAGTCTCAATTATTTGAAAAGAAAAAAAAACTTGTGAGAGTCTAAGAGTAAATGAGAGGTTAACATACTTCACATGCATGAAAGACCAACATTTTATAGGCTCCCTTCAGAATTAGTCATTTCATTTAGGGCAAAATGTAGATGGCCAAGTATTGTTGTTTTGTTATTATTAAAGGCCCTTGATAAAAATTTTCTATCAAAATATGTCATGCTCCATAATTACAAGTAAACAAAGACTTCAACACATATGAAGTACTTACTGTTTACCCAACACCTTACTGAGTTTGTTACATGTGTTAACTTGAGAAATAGTTGAAGTACTTCAGAAGGTCATGCTGCTAGCTTGTGCTTTTAACCACTACTGAGCCAACCAGAGAACAAGGCAGGGAGGCCACCATACCATATTCTGAGCCAACCAGAGAACAAGGCAGGGGTGCCATACCATATTCTGAACCAACCAGAGAACAAGGCAAGGGGTGCCATACCATATTCTGAGCCAACCAGAGAACAAGGCCAGGACCACCATACCATATTCATCTTGCCTGAAGTTTGGAAGATGAAGAAAGAAAACAGAATAAGAAATCTTGGATTATGATAGAAATGATATTCAAAAGGACATTGTTAAATATCATGGGTTAAATATTAGTCAAATGTCTCTTGGGGAATGGAAGTTACTCAACTGGTAGAATGCTTGCCTAGCATCCACAAAGACCTGGGTTCCATCTCTAGCACCACATACCCTGGGCACAGAGGCCCAGACCTATAATCCCAGCACTTGAGAAGACCAGCAAGTCATGATATCTTTGGCTACAGTAAGTTCAAAGCCAGCCTTGAACAAAGGAGACTTTATCTCAAAAAGAAAAATCTGTTTTCTGAAAAATAGATGTCACTGGCTTCAGTTCTCTGAAGTTAGCAGATATATTTTAAGACATAAAAAGGGCAAAATGCTTATGAGATCAGAGATATATACAACTTAAAAGATCTTTGCAAGGCATGATGAACTTTTATATAGCCTTGCATTTAGATAATTCCTCACACATCTGTTATTTAGTCAATGAATACTACCAATGTCTGCTACTGAAGAAAACATTTAGAGAAAATGGAAAATACATGTTTTCTTAATATACCTCAAGTTTATCATGTAAAAACACACACACACACACACACACACACACACACACTCACACTCACACTCACACTCACACACACACTCACACACACACACACTCACTCACTCTTAACCCACAGACCAGGTGTTGAGTAAGGAAACTGTTGGAGACTACTAGATAAACAGATATTTACATCATTTCCAATCAATTATTTAAAACACATGCCATTAAAAGTTTATTAGCTTGATTATTTTTAAGGAACTACTACCAAACTCATTAAAGCAATCAAGGTTCTAGGGATTCAATTAAAACATAACAATAAGTGAACAATTTGAATTACAATAAATGCAAGAATCTTATCACCAGTACAAGATGTACTCTTTTTTAATAACTCAACTGTTTAATCTCTCTGCTCAAAACACCCACTGAATTGGACTTATCATGAAATAAATCTTTGGTCAAAATTAGTTTTATAAAATCGCTGACTTCATATACTGAAAGCTTGTAAAAAAAAAAAAAAGTCTTTCTTTTCTTTTTCTTAAAGCCAAGAATTCCATTGTTTTTCTTTGAATTCTACCATGACTTTTTATGTCATGAAATCTGAACAATTCATTCTCCACACTCCCCCTTCTGGTTTTGTGTATTTGTATATCCATGGCTCTGTATTCAGATAGAGCCACCCAGGGGAGATACAGAAGCGTAGGCTCAAAGGAAGACAATAAAAATACCAGAGGTCCACCTTCACGGACATAGCCTCAATGATAAACAAAACACAAGAAATCACCTATTATTATAGAACCAATCATAGAACCAATCAATCAAGTTTTATTACAGTGATTAGCCAGGCAACATCGCTTCAATTTGGGCAGCTTTTAGCAAATTGGCAAATGTTTGCAAATACATACACGAATGTGCAAAAATATAACACATGGAAGTTTTGAATCATATTTCTCCAGTCTACAAAAGTGCTTTTGATATCAAACTCAACATTCCTATGTCCTGCCTTAGCCTCAAAAGAAAATTCTAGTTAAAATGAAAAACCCCTGAAATACAGGATGGATCATGGAGGTGCTTGCAGAAGGCAGCCCACGATTGTTCTGCGCTGTAATGCAATCTATTCCAGAATAATTTTTCTTTTTATTATTTCATTAAGTTGTATCTCACTAAAGTTCCTCTTAGGATCTCTCGGCAGCACCAAATTTTTCATTGAGAAAACGATAAATCACGGGCCTAAATTACAATTTAATTATAAACGCCTTTGCCTTCTAATGCTGCCTGGGACCTTTTACCCTGCTCCATAATTCTAAAAAATGACCCCTGTCATAATTTCCTTCACTAGAATAATATGGAGAGATCTAATCCTGAATCCTGCTGTCTTATAATTTAATATAAGAGGTAATTATTATTCAAAAGATAATGTTGCAGATATTGAAAATATTCTGAAGTTTGAGTCTAGGGGAAAAAAAAAAGAAAGCTTAGGTGCGTAGAAGCTTCTTATCACCTCGCCTATCAAGAGAAGCAACGGGAAGACGCCAAAGGGTTTTTAATGAAACAATATTAGAATCCATATATGTACCGCTGGTGTTTTGTACTGTGTGAGATGCATCTCTATAGTCTTTAAAACACAATGAGGAACAGAATGCCTCATTTCCAAAACCAAGGATGCCTGAAGTAGCAACTGTGTTGAGTTGAGAGTGTACAAATGACACTGTGGGTGATAAAACTTCACCCCTTCTCTTCACGTGGGTGAAGGGAAGATTTGGGAGGTGACAAGCTGCAGAGCAAGGGAGAATGGACCATGCAGCCTGGGCACCTAGATCCAGGCTGAAATGTTATGGTATACCAAAGAGAAGGCGTTCCCTGCGGGCTGAGGCATCAGCCTTTTCATTGGCAACATTGGCACAGCTAGGAGGAGATATGTGCACCTTTGGGCTGCCTGGGATGTGTCAAAACCGTGGTGAAGGGCAGGACTGACCCGTGCATTCCAGGATTTACAAACAAAGTAAAACAACAAAACCCAGGCAAATCAAGAGTGAAGAACAGACACCTGGCAGCCTGCCACGGTGCCCTTAAACTCAGCCATCAGCTCTGTAAGTCCATTGGTGGCAATCTGAACACACCCGCCAATCAGAGCTTTCCCACTGTACAAGTAGCTGCCCATTCCCAGTGACCATCAAGGCAACAGAGAGAAGTCAGTACACCGGAGGGATAGTCTTTGTTACGAGGAGGTGGGAAAAAAATGGATCAGCACAGAATGTGGGCCTGGGATCTGTGAGGCAACGTGACAGTGGAAAACCAATGGAATTTTCATCACCTTTTCACACAAAAGGGGAACAAGACCATTGCTTCTAAATGACAAATGCTCTTGAGATCGTCTATCCAAAATCTGACGTCATTCTGCCAAATGGCATGAAATAGAGAGTCCTCTTTCTTCCTGCTTCCACCCAAAATTCAAATGATGGCAAAATGAACCATCACAGCTAAAAGCATAGGGGAGAAGACATGACATCTCAGAGATCACCCAGTAGAGGTGGTGATGGGAGGTGTGGTGGAGAGGGTGGAGAAGGATACAGTGCTAAGGACGAACAGGACACAAAAGAATGATTACCACCCCTTACCTCCCAATCTCAGACTCTTCACAAAACCCCTCTGCGGCTCAATAAACATCAGACTCAACAGTATGCACACACCGCTTTACGGTCTCTTTTGTTTTGTTTTGGTTTTGTCCTAGAAGCAGCTCATTTAAGATGCAATAAATCGGAAGGGTGTGCCCCCCCCAATCCCTCCATAAATCTCAGGACAGTGCAAATGAAGTAAGTCTCATTATGGACAGAAAGAAAGGGCCTCTCCAGGACATCTCAGACTACCATTAAAGCAATCATTAAAAATAACAACCCACCTAAGGGGAGGGTGTGTGTGTGTGTGTGTATATATATATATATATATATATATATATATATATATATATCACAAAATATATAGATATTAGCCAATACTATTAAAATAGGTTTTCTAGTTTCAAATAAGAATTGAAATCCAAAATGCAAGAGAAAACAGAACAATTGATGCGGGGAGAGGAAGGGGCAGTCTTATAGAAACAGTCTGTAATTTCCTGCAGTACCAGCGGAGAGAGCCATGAAACGGTACCCATAACGATCCAGCAATAAAGAAGTGTGCAGAGATCGGGAGACTGTGCCTACCTGAATTGTTTGAGAAGTGAGAAATATTTAAGAGTCCTGGGAGGTTCTCAGCAGACAACAGACAAGACTTTCCAATAACTAAACAGAAGTACATTAAGGTGGACTCAGGGGTAGATGGAAAGAAAGCACAGATAGGCAATACAGGTTTAAGATCCACTAAAAAAAAAATTGTCTGCCTTCGTGTGGTATGTTTTCAAGGGATCTCAGTTGTAATGATGTGGGGTGAGTTAAAAGTAGGAAAACTGAAAGCCACGGGGAACGGGAACAGGAGGCTGCCCATAACCTAGCCTGTTCTACCCATGTGGCTGGCTCTGATCATGCCTGTGGATGTTGGAAATCGCTTTGTGGAATGAAGATCACACTCTCATGTAGGAGCTACCTAAAAATGGAAGTTTGTTTCCTAGTAGACATGAAGATGAATCAGAAATTATACAGTTTCATATTATATAATTCTAGGTAGAAAAAGCAGGACTCTGCTCACTCACACTCTATGATTTTTCTATATGAAAAAGAATTAAACAGTGAGATATGGTGGTACAGGCTTATAATCCCAGCACTCGGGACATCAAGGCTGGGAGATCACAAGTTCTAGGCCAGCCTCAGCTACATAGTGAGTTCAAGGAGATACATAGCTAGACTTCATCTCCAAAGACTAAACAAAAAAATGTAATTAATCATTCAATCACAACCGTCATGCAGTTGTGGGCGACTTTCGCCTGTTATTGTAGTGTTACAGGGATGGGAGCCTCTAGGCCCTGAAAAGGGCAGCATGTTTTGTTCACCATACCCACTGTTCTTCAAGAAAGAGACAGGAAGTAGTGAGCTGGAGAGGTGGCTAAGCAAGTAAGAGGGTCTGATCTTACGCCCACATCAAGTGGCTCACAACCTCCTCTAATTCCCACTCCAGAAGGGCCAATGTACAGGAATGAAGGTAAATCTCAGAAGACAGGAAACTGCTCACAGGCTACTCTCAAACAGAAGAATACAGGTGATTTAAAAATAATAATAAAGTAAGCCTGGGGGTGTAGCTCCGTCGACAGAGTGCTTACCTAGCACAAATAAACCTTGGGTTCCATCCCCCAAACCACAAACATCAGGCATATTGGGGTACACCTATAATCCCATCACTCAGGAGGCAGGAGGATCAAGAACTCAAAGTCATTCACAGTGACATAACAAATTTGAGGGCAGCCTGAGCTATGTGAGACTTTTCCTGGGTTTAATTAAAACATGAACAAAATAAAATAACAAGAAATAAAATAAGATTGAAAGCCAAGTGTTCTAGAGTTCCGATGACAATACTTCCTAGACAGGAGGAACTGGGCAGCCCACCCCCAGCTCTGCCACCCCTGTGTGCAATGTATTTGAGGTTCTTGTGCTGTGGGATGTTCTGTATGGCAAATGTGTTGCTGATTAGTTAATAAATAAAACACTGATTGGCCATTGGCTAGGCAGGAAGTGTAGGCAGGACAAGAAGGAGAATAAAGCTGGGAAGTGGAAGGCTGAGTCTGAGAGACACTGCCAGCCACCATGATGAGAAACAGCATGTGAAGATGCCAGTAAGCCATGAGCCACGTGGCAAGGTATAGATTAATGGAGATGGATTAATTTGAGCTGTAGGAACAGTTAGCAAGAAGCCTGCCACGGCCATACAGTTTGTAACCAATATAAGTCTCTGTGTTTACTTGGTCGGGTCTGAGGGGCTGTGGGACTGGCAGGTGAGAGAGTTTGTCTTGACTGTGGGCCAGGCAGGAAAACTCTAGCTACATTCTTGCCTTGTTATTTCTTCTTACCTGGAAGAAGGGCCTCCTGGTGCTTGCCTTAGTCACCTCGTCAAAGTTTTAATTGTAAGTCTTTTGTTTTAGGACGAACCTCACTGGTAAGAGAGCAAGCTAGGAAGACAAAGAGGAGGAGAGGGACCAAGAGGCTTTGCCTCACAGGATACCCCTGGGGACCCGTAGAGAATGCCACCTCAGAGCCACCCCACCTGAGACATGAAGGACTAAAACTCTATATTCTACCTCAGCAGCACAATGGTACACTCTGTGTGTGTGTGTGTATGTGTGTGTGTGTGTGTGTGTGTGTGTGTGTGTGTAGTATGCGTGCATGCATATGTATTTATGTTTGCATGCCTCTGTGTGTGTGTGTGTAGTGTGCATGCATACATATGTATTGATGTTTGCATGCCTCTGTGTGTGTGTATGTAGTGTGCATGCATGCATATGTATTTATGTTTACACGTCTCTGTGTGTGTATGCATGTGTGTTTGTGTGTGCAGGGGGGCATGTGCACATGTGGTGGTGGTGGTGGTGGTGGTGGTGGTGGGGTGCCTGGGGCTTACTGATTTGTCTAGGCTAGCCATTAAGCCAGTAGATGGTATCCACCTGCAGCGCTGGGACGATAGTTGTGAGCCACCCTCCCCACCTTTCTAGTGTGAGTACTGGGGATCAAGCTCAGGTCCTCATGTGTACACAGCAAGCATGTTACCAACTGAGTCAATCTCTCCACACCAGTTCAGAGAGGAGGAGGACAGCAGAGGCATACTTAAGGGCATTTGCCCAGATCTGTAGTCTAAGGACTCCCATCATGGATGACTTCAAGCTACCAACAGCACAGTGCTAGACATAAAGGACTTAGGAAGAGAACCCAAACATCACTAAATGTACACATTTAACCAAAAGACAGACAAACACAAAGACATAATCTCAAGACAAGAGCACAGAGAATAGGAAACTGTAGCAATATAATTAGGAAGTGGTTGTCCATTACCTTTGCTTTTCATATAATTTATTTAATTGCATGCAATCTAATTTTTAATAACAGCTATGTTAAACAGCCAACACACAAAATCCCTGCAACGTTAACAATCAGCTCTGTAAGGCAACACAAGGCAGTTTCAAACTCCCAGGCAGAAATTCCACTCAGTCACTGACTGAAGGATCTCTCCAATGGGAAGTGAACGGGAAACTTCTGATCTGGGGTAGGTAATAAAGCAAACCCCAAGGCCAGAGGAATTGTGCCATCATGTGGACACTGGGCCTGTCCAGCCTGAAGCTGCGTTATAGGTGAGAGGGCCCAAGAGGGCTCCCCCAGAACATGCTGCTCCTTTGAATACAAGGCTGGCTATGTTTCCTGACAGGCTAGTTCTTGCTGACTTGTGGTGGCATTGCTGCTCATTAACTTGAGTGACTGAATTCTTCACTAGCCATTCTGCTCCTCCCTGTCTCCTGAACCCACATTCACTGTGTCCCACTTTGAATATTAAGACTGAATGCAGGCTGAACAACCCCAGCCCCGCCCCTGTCTCCACGCCACAAACCATTACTCCGTCCATCTTTCTGTTTAAGGAACTATTGCTTCCCTACCCAGCTTGCTTACTTCCTGCTCTCTGGAACTCTTATGGTATCGACTGTCCTCTGCACCCAGCTCTGAAGACAGCTTTCTAGATTGCCTGCCAAGTTCCATTCATGGTGGGATGCTCTAGACTCTTGTCTAGATTCTTCTCAGTACTTCCAGAGCCAGCCCTCATCTTTGACTCTCCTCTGGTTTGAAGCACCAGAAACTGCTTCTGGGCTAATCACCTACCCCTGTCTTAAAGAGCATGGCTGACCTCAACAGAAAGTTCGAGTCCTCCTGGGAATGAGCCCAGTTTCACTCTGCAGCCCAACCCGCCAGCTCCCGTACAACCTGGATGATCTAATGAATGAAACTATATGCTCGTCCCTCACAATGTCTTATTTTTACTCATCTGTATTTTTCCTCAAAGTACCTTCTCCATCCTTCCAAAAGCAACCTCAGTCTGTCCTGTCAATGTGCTATTCCTCCCTGAAACCCAGACTCCCCGTTCTACACTGTAGCAGCTCTGTCCTGCTGGTTCATGGCGCTCCTGCCAACTGGAGCTTGACTTGCTTTCCCTGCTCTCATCTGGCTTATTCTAACCTCCTCCCTCAGGCACCTGGCAGTGCAGTGCACACAGCTGGACTTTAATGCTTGCTCAATTGATGCTCAGCCCATTTCAGTCCAAATAAGACAATCCAGATTGGAAGTCTAAAACCTAGTTGTGTTACAGCACATGGTGTATTGAATTGGTCAGAGATTTCAAACAAAAACATTAATTCAACTTGTCTGAATGGTCAGCTGACTTTTAAAAATGCTTTCTGTCTACCTTTCTTGATATTTGATTTTTTCCCCCTTGGGACTGAACTTACATCATACCATTCAGAGAGACACCTGTGCATGGAGCCAATTAAGTATGCTTCCCTGTTCTGACAGGGTGGTCATGGACGTGCTGAGGAAACAGACTTTCAGATGCTCTGTAGTAAAGTCCCAAGAACGTCAGCAAGGGGATGCTTTTCAAGTGGTAGCCAAGTGCGCTGCCTGGCCCACTGTTCTAACAAAATACATGAGACAGCCTAGGGTCAGAGGGCCTGCTCTGTCCCACACAACAGTAAGCGGATGGCAGAGCCGCTCACACTGTGTTAGAAGGGAATCGGAAACGGGAACGCAGGAAGAGAGGCCTTCCACTGGCTTCTCCCCTTTTCCAGTTCCTAGTCCATGGGGCAGGTGTGTGGTTAGAGGCCACAGTCGAGGTGGGAGTCCCCGCCTCAGTTGTTCCTTTCTGGAGACACCCTCACAGACATAGGCCAGCAGTGTCTTACCCTCTCCTAGGCCACACTAAATTCAGTCAAGGCGATAAAAATGACTGACTGAGCTAGGGAGGGACAAAGAGCACCGTGTAGAGAGATGTATGCACTACGATGGCTTCTCTACGAAGTTCAAAGCCAGACAAAACCAAACTGCAGGCCATTTATCATGGCAAGCAGATAGGGAGGGGAAAAAAGCACGCAAAGAGTGAGAAGGACCAAATTTGAAATTGTATTAATTCTTGGGAGTGGTGGGATTGGATAATGAGAAGGAAGGGAGAGAGACATGAGGTCAAGAAGTCCACATAGAAAGCTACAAATGAACTCCCCCCACCCCCAGTATGGGGCCGGAGCCTACAGTCCTGTTCACAATATGAAAATGCTCCATCACAAGGTATGTCCTGAACCCCTGTCTGCAGTATTTTGAAACAGGGTATCACTAAGTTGACCAAGCTGGCCTTGAACTTGCAATCCTCCTGCTTCAGGCCCTTGAATGGCTGGAAGTATAGGACTATGACACCAAGCCTCACAGAATGCTCTATATGTGGGGGCAAAGTCTGAAACAAACATGAAAAAAAGTTTAGATTGGACAAAATTGGGTAAAGTAGATATTAATCTCTATGCTTCTTTGTATACTAGAAATTCTTCTGATTTGGGGGGCAGGGATGCATGGGCTGTACTGCAGAAGTTTTCAAGTGAGTGTACCGGAGATCTATGACATAACAAAGCATGCCATGTAGCACTGGGCAAAATGTGAAAAGAGACAATTACTATCACAATCCTTAAACTCTCCATTTCATCAATACTTTTTGATTTTGTAATTTTACTAAAGTTATCACAATAATCTATTTTGGGTCAATGACTCAGTATCTGTTTGCACTAAATCACTCATATCTCAATTAAAAATATGAAGCTGCTTTAAAAAATGAAAACCCAATAAACTGGAAGGCTACTCATACAAACGCCAAGGGATGATGGTGCAGCACATGCCCACCGAAAGGGATTTAGTACTCCAGCAATAACGCACAAGATTGAGAAGGAGAGATTCCGCACAGATTCCCCACGGGAACACGTTCTCCAGGAACGGTGTACTTCATCTCTCCCGAGCAATGAGTTAACAGTAGCCACCCTCACCACGCTGTTTCTAGAATTAAAACAGGCTGGACTACTAGGAAAGGAGAGTGCCTTTCATAAAGGCACTCTTTGACCCACCTTTCCCCAAAGTAGGAGTCTCATTCTAGAGGGCTCTTGCCCCATCCCAGGGAAAGGACTACTACACAGAGGAGTGGAGAAGAATCATAATGGGTTTCACAGAGTTCTCCCCAGTTTATTCCATGAGGTCATGACCCCTCTTTTGTCCAATCAGGTTTCCCTATTCCCATCTCCTTCCCTCATCTGATTTAGCATAATAACTCGGTTTTCCCTGGGTCTCTGGGTCTTCATTTCTGAATGCTGTCATTTCACATCCAACTTTGATTAAATATACTGCCGAGGAGACCTTTCCCTTTGTTTGTCTGTCCATTGTTATTGGGGTGGCAGCTGTGAGCCTTGAGATGGGTGAGGAAAAGATGGGATATTTTTTCTCCCTGTGACGTCGGCATTTAGAGCACACACACTCATACTACTACTATTACTACTAATAATAATAATAACAAGAATAACAATAACAAATGTGTCAAATGGGAATAAGAACACGGTCCTCTAAGAGTTTAAAGCCTTTAAAAAAGACAGGTTTTTTTTCTTCTTATTTCTCAACTTTGGCTAACACCCATGAAAAGCTAAGTTCCATCCCCAAATCTACCTTCCTTTCTGCTTATTTCTATTTTTTTCTCACCCATAACACCAATGACTACGAAGATCAAATCCAATCATCCACCAACAGCCAGCACACAGGTGAGAGAAAGGTCACAAATGCCTCGAGTCACCCTGCCTGCTCCCCCAAACCTAAAGCAATACTCAGCCCCAGAACAGGTGACCTCAGAGGGATAGGGAAAGCAGCCCCGAGTTTCACCTCCCTTCCCATGCTGACAGAGCTGGCTTTGCAGTGAGAGGCAGGCCTGTGCCTGCCTCCCACTGCCTCCTGCCACAGGCTCTCTATCTGCTCTGTCCTGTTGAGTAACTGGGTATCAGACAGGAGTAATTGACAGCTCCTCCCCCCAGCCTCCCTCTCAGAACAGCAGTTTCCCAGGAGCCGCCTTGTACAACCTCAAACACTTTATTACTGGTCAATTTGGGTTTCCTGCCCACTTTAAGTGGCCGTGCTGAGGGTCTCCAACTCTCTCTAGCCCTCACTGATCAATATTAACAGTCACTTCCACAGCATTTCCCTGCTACTCAGCAAGGCCAGGGACTGGCTGTAAATTACCACATTGCCCGTTCATTCTACTGAGAGAAATGTCGTCATTCAAAAGTTAGGACTAATTGTGAACAGCATTTCTTTCCCACTTCTCAGGACCCCCATCAAAGAAGGAACTAGAAGAGAATGTAGGACTTGCCCATTTAGAGTTTAACCAGAGGGTTTAACTAACTCTGCCCATCTCCACAGAGGCCTTCTCTACCTTGTATTTATGGACATCAGTCCAAACATTTCTAGTTCCCATACATACAGAGACCAACCTCCAGCCCTCTAGAAAAGTCAGAAAAACTGTCATCCAATAACAATGTTAAAGCCATGGGTTTATAGTCAATGTATTATAGGTATATAAAACAGAACAAAAGGGGTCAGGATTCCAGATTAAACAATTATCGGAAGAGCTTCCATAGTAATCTTTGTTCATGAGGTAAAATCTAACAAGCAGCAAACAGTGAGGGTTGTTTATAAGTAAATAAGCATACAGAAGCTCTGTGAATGCCAATCTTTGAATCTGACAGAAAAACAAATGGAAATTCCCTGCTCCTTGCAGCTGACTCTGCAAGTGGGAAAAAAGGAGACACCAAGAGGGGGTCTTCTGCAGTGGGGGTGAAGAAACACTACTGAAGGGTCCTCCCGGCACGTGCCTGAGTGGAGAGACAGCTGAGAAACCCATGCTGTGGCTCTCCATGTGGAAGAAAGACCAAAGTGTGCGCACAGTGGAGGGAAAGAGGAAGGTGAAGAGCAGCAGGCTGATGGACAGGAACAATCATTATTTTCAGACTCAAGAGAGCCTTTCTCCTGCAAAAACGGATTAGGTGTGTCGCCAAGAACCCCCTCAGCTGGCTTTTTTTTCTGTTGCTTGCATGCATTGCCACAGGAAGTGCTCCCAAAGAGCTGGCGCTGTGGCTGAAGAAAGAAATGATGACACCTGAGTGAAAGGGCTCTAGAGCAGCTGAGAAAGTCACCCTCTGGGAAGCCCTGATCTCACATACCCTGGGGAGGGACCAGTGACAGACATCTGTCAATCCGTTAAAATCATCAAGACCTTAAAAGAGAGTGGTCTGCTGTCTCTCTCTACCTGTGGGCTCTTCTGTGGAGGTGGAGAGGTGGAAGTGTGGTCTGGACTGGTCATGAGGCCTACAGAGCCCCGGGAGTTACCCTGGGGTTAGTTTTCTCCCTAAGCTTTGTTACTACTTCATCTGTGAGGCTGAGCTTGTCACTTAGTAGTGTTGGTTTTAAACAACAGCCCTGGAGTGCCAATGATTACCAGCCCCTTAGGACCACACTCAGCTTCTCAGCGACCCTCTAAGTCCCCCAATTTCCTTAGGAAGGAAAATGCAACTTCCCTGGGGCCTTTTCCTTGGTAGTTCATCAACAAATATCCTGAACCCAAACCCAGGCCACCGAAGTCTCCTGCCCACCCTCAGCCTTCTGACCGGTTGCACCGGAAGGCCACCTTCATGGGGCTCAACTTTGTTTCTGCACATAGACAATGAGCCCTGTGTGACTCTGGTACCTCACCAGCCCCTCTGTACCCAGGAGACAACCTCTTTGAGCGAGAGAACCCTGTAGCCAGAGTAGAGGGAGTGGCTGGGTGCTTGGAGACAGTTGTCCCTTAAGAGTCTGTCACCTACCCTAGAAACACTCTCCTTATGGGAGAGCAAGAGAGCAAGCCACAGTTGACAATCCAGGAACATACTCTTCATTCTTAGCTTTATCTCCCCCAGGTTTTTCTGTTTCTCCTTTGTTCCACCCTAGAAGGGCAAGATGAGTGATCCTGGCTCTCCCAAACCACCACATAAAAGACACTTCAATTCACAGCCCTGTTCTGGGCAGCAGGAAGCCTCCGGTGGCCTTCACAGCAGATTCCAGAGCTTGTGGCATTGAACAGGGTTGTCCCCCGCCGCCGGCAGGGGTTCATCAGGTGTTCAGTCTCTGGGATTGCACTCGTTTGCAAGGACTGGCCCACCAGCCTGGTGACAGGCTAATCTCCAGGCTCAGGACCCGGATGGGAATTAGACACCAGCCGCCCCATGCTCTCTTTTGTTTAGAGAAAAGAGAGAAAGAGCAAGAGAGAGAGAGTGAAAAATAAAATCCTCGATCATTTAGTACAAGTCATTTTACATGCTGGGATAATGAAGTATAAAAATGCCTTCAAAGAACTGATTTCCTCCTCTTAACTCACTGCCAGCCACGCTCTTTGTGAGGCCTCTCTGGAACATGCATTCCCGTCCCACTCAAACAAAAGAGCTACGAATTCATTAAACTCTTTAATTATGCCTTTTTATTTTTCTCTGTTAGCAAGTGCTACCAGCACAAAGTAAATAAAGCCACCGTGGTCTTCCCCCTCGGCAGACACACTGGCTGTTTTTATTCTTTATTCAGTTTACAATATAAAGGGCCATTTTTCCCCCCTTCTCCTATTCTTGGCGAGTTTCCTAGGACGAACCCTGCAAATAGAAGTGCCTAACTATGCATGCAGTGTCTGAAGCCGGCGAAGGAGCATTGGGCATTGCAAGCACATACCCTAGCCAGCTTTCAAAGTACCCGCAGCCCACAGCAGCCATACAGCACTTTACAGCCAGGCGAGGAAAAGATATTAGCTTTTTTTTTTTTTTTTATACTCTAGTAAATTTGCTTTTTACATCTATTTCTTTTCAGAAGGGCTTGTTATTGAGCTGACTGTCCACAAATTCCATTGATCTCAGGCTGTGACTCAATCCATATGCTCACGCTTTGACACCGGCACAGCAAGCGAGCCATACAAATCCTGTTCAGGCTACAAACTTATTGATTTTATAGATTTCCCCCAAAGTTGTGATAATGATATATCATTGTTAAATTTGGTAGAACAAACTGCTTTCCCAATCTGTCAATGCGAGCATGAAAACCAATTCACAGCCTTGTTTAGAAGGCTTTCGCATCTCAAGAATAAGTACAGCTAGAGGAAGCAGATCGCCGATACCCAGCGGCTGGCACCAGCATGATGTATGATACCTTCCTCGCTGCCCTTTTCTGACCCACAGCACACTGGGCTGCCAGACTTGTACTCACTGACTACAATTATCCACAGTGATTCCTCCCCAGGATGTGCAGCATTCATTAACAACCGGGTGCAAGCCGCTTGGGTGACCCACATCGGTAGGTTTTAAAAGACAATTTTGGCAATTTTAATATGCTATTCAGATGCACTTGGATACATTAGCATCCTGGGATTATTGACTTTAATGGGTCAATTTCTTTATCCCCCTGCCTTTGCTTTCTCACACTCCATCTTTAAGAAGGGTGGCAGCTGCATCCAGCAGGGGGCAGGCATCAGACATTTCCCTTGGAAAGGACACACCTCCCATCCTGCCAATGCCTGGGTTGGAAGATGCCCTCTCCCTCAGCTCTATCTTCTTTCCTACAGAGGATGGTTAGACCCTGGGGTCCTAGTGATTTGGTAGGATTCGAGAAGCCTTTTTTTCCCCAGGGTATTTGTGAGTTTGTTTCTCAATGTTACATCCTCTAGTGTGTCCATCCACCCAAACGCTCTCCAAATCATGACACCTTCCCATTCATGGTCCAAGTTTCCTCTGGTTCTTTAAGGCATGGAAGTATCTGTTTCCGTCATCTCAGTATGCATGTGAACATCCTTCTCCGCTGATTCCCCATCATTCCACTTTCCTGATCACCCAGAACAGGTTTTCAGCCAGGACTGTGTGCTCTCCTTGGGTCAGAAGGACGGCACGTTACTGCTGATGCCTTCTGAAGTATCTGTTTCCCTTTCTTGACTCTGTGCCTCTCTTCTCTCCATTGTGGTATCATCCAACTCTGGCTGCCTTCTAAGTCCTCGTTCAGAAATGCATGCTCACCCTCCCACCCACTAATCTGTTATTCTTCCTGTTAGTTTGAAGAATTTAACAAAAAAAAAAAAGTATGAAAACCAAGCTAGAAATGCATTTCTTTGGATAAAATCTAGATCTTGATGAGAATCTTGTGTTGTCTTATTTTTCCTTGCTTGTTTGGTTTGCTTAACAGGGCCTTGTAGAGCCCAGGCTAGCCTCAGACTCATTATATAGCTGATCTAGAACTCCTCAGTCCTTGTGTATCCCCATCCAAAGTGCTGGGCCTCTGCATGTGTCTCACCACACCCAGCCTCCAGTGCCTATTAAAGGAGTTTTCTGTTTCTCTACCCTCCTCCAGTTTCACTCCCCTGAAGTTGGAGCTCCTTCTCCTTTGAGAATATCATGTCAACCCTTCATCTCCCTGCTGGATCCACGCAGGGTGCCGTGGGAAATGTGGCATTATCACGCCAGAGTGCTCAGCTAAAATTCCAGACGTGTGCTTCTTCACAGCTGCTTATCTCCCCCTCTAACATCGTAGCAGCGGAACTCCAACATGGGCCAATACCAATGCTTCTTTCATAACTCCATGTCCGGAAACTGACTTCAATAAACAGCTTCCTAGTCTACAAGGCGGCCACAGTCACACTTGGCCACTGCACTCAAGTGTGTCCAGGCCTAACCTGGCTTCTGTCCATTAACACTTCTCATTTATAACAACGTAGTGTGTTTATGCTGAAGATTTTCACAAAACTTTCTTACAACCTGTGAGGGAACCACAGCGGGTATCATCATCCATTTCATGAATTGGAACATGGAGGCTGGGATTTATTAGGTCATGAAACTCATAGCACAGCTGGTCTTTAAACACAGGTCTCCTGACCTCTGTACTCAATAACTTTCCCAATGTGTGTAGGTTGTATAGTGTATCTCCCTCTGTTAAAATGGTCCCTGCCTTATGAGACGGTCTGATCAGACTCAAGAAGCTTGTGACACTTAGAAATTCCCTCCTCCAGGTCATATTTATTCAGTGCACAATTGCTAGGTAAATGGAGACTTTCACAGAACAAGGTGCACAGGCAACTCTTGTAATGCAGCTGCCTAGTTACCCATGATGCTGTGTGTAACTCCTCACACACAGTCTTGCAAGTATTTCTTTCATCTGACCTCAGTGCCCTACCCGGAGTGAAGAGTCATTCGCTCCCATCTCCTCAGGTACAGTCACACAGTCACATATGCCCTCCTCATCGTATTTACACAACAGTCTACGCAAAGCCCTTGCCTTCTGTGTGTTCCCCTCCCCTGACCTGACACAAGGATCGAAAATGACTTTCATGGTCTTACTTATCTGTGTCTATCAACTTGTGTATCGTGGCGGTAATTAATTTTGAGGCTTTGCTTGCTAGGAGTAAAAGCGCATAGAGCGGTGGTCCGTGAGACCCATCGTTGAAGGAGTGACTAACTCCTACTGTGAGCACTGGGAAGAGGGGCTAGGAAGATACAGAACCTAAAGGGATTGTTGAGATTTAGAACCTATGACTAGCACTGCTCGAGCTACAAGATGGTTTACAGACACAGATCCAGTGTGAAATTCCTACAGCGCTTATGGGAGTTTTCAGAAATGCACAAGCGCATTAAGTCCCTTGCCAGGAAATCAACAGTTAAATTGACGGACTATGGCCTTAATCCACCCATTGCAACTTCCAAAGGCTTTACTGGGGTGTCTAGACTCAGGTGCTCCCTCCTCCAAAGGACAGATGGAAACATATGCCTTTCTGAGAAAGGAAGCAGACAATTAAAATTTTATGACAAATAAGTCCCCCACCCCGAATTCTTACTCTGACCACATACACACACACTGGCAAAGCTAACCGCCCTCCTGTTCATAATTGCACTGGTCTGAGTGTGCAGAGCCTTCACACAGAATGATGGCTTCCCCTGTCTCCTGCATTTGTTCGTCTCCTTTGGGAGGAGCAATTTACAGAAAGCATTATTGATTTTTGCCATAATAGGTACAGAGATGCCTCACCGTTCCCACTCAGCTGGCTCGCTCTCCACATCACAACTGTCAGGGCAGTTTGTGAAGCCCCGTCATTATTTTTTTTCAAGGAAATCCATCACAAGGTTTGGGGTGGGGGGGTGAGGAAAGTGATGAAAATAAAATTATTTTCACCTTGCCATACAGAAGAATGTTCATGTCCTTTGCTGGAAATGAGTGCAAGCATCACGGAATATCAGGAAAATAGAAGGAAAAAGGACTTCTGTAGACATTCAAGAAAAATTAACACACACACCAGAAGAAAAGCTGGTAGGGACCTATTGGAAATAATCCTAATGCAGTTGCTCTTGGACTGGATCAGTCCTTCCTCCCTGGGGTATGAAATACCCGCAGACAGACATTGTCTTTTCTGTGGAAGAGAGAGAGAGAGAGAGAGAGAGAGAGAGAGAGAGAGAGACTTTCATTTCTACACCCGAAGGACTCGATCTTGAAATTCCTTTGTTCACAGACCACCCACCCTTCAGAGACCACCAAACCCTACTGCACTTTGTTTCTGTGTACCGGAAGTTTCTTTTGGTTCCTGCCCGAGCCCACTTTCCTCAGTGATCACCACAGGCTGCACCACTTAATAAACATATCCGACTATGACTGTACAAGAGCCTCACCTCAAATATTCCTAACATGAAAAGGAGTCTCAAAAAAAGAAAAAAGAAAAAAATGTGTGGGAAAATAACCGAGGAGAAGGGTACTAAACATGTTATGGATCCTTCAGCAAGCCTTTTGGTGTTCACATCTTGCCTACGTGGCCACCCCTGGTCACTGATGGGCTTCCCATGCAGGTTGCTGGGCTCCTGGAGAAGGTGAGAGCTTATCATCCGTCATCCATGGTTCAGGACTCTCCTTTTGCCCCAGTTCCTAATCAGAGCACAGTTTGAGGCTCGGAAGCTTTAATCCAAGCACTGACTCTGGGTCTCATTCCCAGTTGCTCAGTTCATTAACCATGAAAAGTAATGACCGTTTAGGGCTCTTATGAGATGCCGTAGCACATGGGCCACAGGGAAAGGGACCTTACACAGCACTCCACAGACAGCCCTACCAGCCTCTGGCATCAGAAGTTCAAAACCATCGAAACAGAAGATGGCAAGTGTCCAGTTTGGGTCTGGGGTACCTCAGCCAAGTGTTGGCCTTACAAGTATGGGGGTCTGAGTTCAATCCCTCAAAACCTATGTTTTAAAAACAGACACCAGCACTGGGGAGAAGTAGAGGGCAGATTCCTATGGCCGCCGGCCAGCCAGCCTTGCCTATACTGCAAGTCCTAGGCCCATTAGAGACACTGTTTCAAAAACCGAAGTGGAAACTGCCCGAGAAATTACAGCTGTCTACAGCTGAGGTTGTCCTGTGGTTCCCACATGTGCGTGTGTGCGTGCAAGCACATATACACACATACACACACAAACACACACACACACACACACACACATGCGCGCGCGCGCATGGCTAGGCTAGTGCTAGTTTGCTTATAGGAAAAGGCAAGGACTTGGTGATGTTTTCTTCCATGTTTCTTTTACTCTAACGAACTTAATTTTTATAAGTGTGTGTCTGTGTGTGTATGCATGCACATATGCATGCACATGCCTCTGTCTTCCACATGTGTGCAAGTGACCACAAGAGCCAGAAGAGAGTGTCAGAATTCCTGGAGCTAGAGTTACAGGCAGTTGTGAGGCACCTGGTATGGGTGCTGGGTACCAAACTTGCACCTTCTGCAAGAACAGTAAAACTGTAACCACTGAGCCCATCTCTCCAGCCCTGGGTGTTTGCTTGATAGGAGATTATTCTAATATAAATCCAACACCTAATGTTTCATATGTCTGTTCCCTTCACCCCACTTCTCTACCACCCAACTTCAAGAAATTTGTTATTGGAAATGAACAAGTACCTCACCAACGCTCCCTGATCCTAACAGGTGAGAACGCTCACAAGCAGATTGGGTTTTGAGGAATTGGGGTCCAGCTGAAATGGGCAGACCCGTAATAGGCTCAGGAATTGGCCTTCTGCAGCCAGATCAGAGAGGAAGTGGTATGGAAAAACAAAAGCCAGCCCTTCTATACCCGATCCTACAGAAAACATGCTAAGTGAGGACACAGGTGAGATTGGTTGTAGGAAACGGGAAGCTCTCACTGCGGCTAGTTTCCATGATGCTCCTGCAGCTCTCAGAATGGTGATGTGCACTGGATTTGAACATTTTTGTTTATGAAGAACACACAGAAGGTTCTTGGTCATTCTGCATGAGTGTGTGGTCTGAGCAATCCTATACAAGTTTGTGGAGATCCATCCCACACAGAGGAAGATTAACTGGGAGGAGCGGGGAGAGGAGGGAGGGGAGAGGGAAGAATAGGGAGAGGAGACAGAGAGACTAAGAGACAGAGAGACTGACTAATGGCAGATTCATGTATTTTTTGCCAATTTCTCAGAAGTAAAATGTATAAAGCCATCAGTTGAGGACACTGCTTCCCCTCACATTGACTCTATCAAACTCCCCTCTTCTCCCACAGCCAGGCATCACCAGCAGTGTGTCATATGAGCCTCATAGTCATGGCCAGGAAAACAGAGGTATTGCTAGCCAACTCAATAAAGGAAACCTCCCAGCTATACTCCTAGATCTAAATAACAGTGCTATAAATACGGTCTTACACTGATACCAAAAATGATGGGTAACTTGCCGAGGTCTTGTGTGAGTCAGACGTTACTGCATTAAGGATATTACAGAAATTCTTTCATGCAATTCTGACAACAGATGTTTGCTGCTTCCCTCAGTATTGTCTTCTCAGCGTCATAACAGTGCCTCGAACATGAAGCTGAGTGATAAACGCCTATGCAACAGATGAGCAAACTGAAGAATAACAGACAATAGTATTCAGGTAACATTCACAAAGAAACACAACAGACTAATAAATACCAGTAAGTAATGAAGCATGAATAAGAATTAAAAGATGACATTTTATGTCTAACACACCTACAGTTTCATTGTCGGTGCAGGGGATTGGACCCAAGCACTCACCCAGGCTAGACAAGCACTCTACCAACTGAGCTTCATCTCCAGCTCTATTTCATATCATAAACAACAACGTCTAGTACAGAAAAGAGTTATAGACATGGGCTGTGTGAGCACAAACAGCAAAA
Source organism: Peromyscus californicus insignis (assembly GCF_007827085.1). Lineage (NCBI taxonomy): Eukaryota > Metazoa > Chordata > Mammalia > Rodentia > Cricetidae > Peromyscus > Peromyscus californicus. The sequence continues at coordinate 103,102,442 of NW_026294606.1, forward strand.
GCTTTTCTGAGGGACAATCTGGCTATGTTTATCAGTACTATGGAGAATACTCATACCCTTTTCCATGAGCTGACCCTCAGTATCAGAGAACTGCCTGTAGATAGATGTACATGAGATGATTTTTATAACAATATTATTTAAAAGTGAGAAAAATTATAGAGAATCTAAATGTCCATTTCTATGGTTAACTATTAAATGGTAACATAAAATTTGGCTCACTCACCTGAGAAATGCCAGTGGCACTCTTTAAGCAGCATTAAATGACACAGGAAAATACATTATAATTTTGGATTAAGTGAAACGGACTATATGATGCGGTCTCCATTCTATGTGAGTTCATATATATATAATGTCTACATTATGTATCTGTACTGAGAAACTCTAGGAGAATCCTGCTGTAAAAATGGGCCACCTTGATGTGAGGAATCATTTTGTTTTCTCTGATACTTTTTCATTCTTCTACACTTTTAGTAATGAGCCATTATTTATTAATATAGTGAAAAACACAACAACATACAAGAAATCTAAGGTACAAGGTTCATTTTCACTCTGACCAAAGAATGAATCATTTATCGGCAGTCCTTCAAGTGAATGTGCCCCGCTTTCTCTTCAGGAAAATAAGTACTACTTTGATTCTCAGACAGCACAGTGACAGCCTGGAAACCATACACGGTCCACAGACAGATGTTGTTTGGCCAGATGCTATTCGTCAAATTTAAATTTAAATACACCTGGGCAGGGTCTATTCATCTCAGTCCACCATGGCCCATACTCCTCCATATTTTCTTACCTAATCCTTCCCGGTTCCTGTTTCAGCTCTTGATCTCCCAGTTCTTGGATCAACTTGGCAGCCCTTTACCTGTGCTAGTGAGCTAGGTTCTTGCTCTGTGTCCTGACTGGAATGTGTGGCTGCGGGAGCTTGCTTTCTCCCTGACAGATCCACCCGCACCGTATCTACACCTCATCTTGACCCTGATAACTTTTGTAAAAATCAGAGACTTGGGGACTTTTCAGAAAAAAAATCTCTCTCAGGCTTTCTAAGTAGCGGGAGGAAGATGGCTTATAATAGTTATTATTTACTGAATGCATAGACCATGCCAGGATGGAACCTCAATCCTCTTAATCCTCAACGTTAGTATTTGTACTGTACAGGTGGTTGAACAAACAGGTAAGGATTCAAAAACTGAAATCAACAAATACTAAGCACTCAGTACTGAGTCCCTGGATATCCACTGGACACTGGCTTCAGCACCCCCTTGTAATATAAGGACATGAGGAAGCTCAGGTTCCCTCTATGAAATACCACAGCATTGCCTTGAAGCCTACACACACTGTCGTAGGTACTTTAAACCACCATTGTTGCTATTGTTCATTTACAATGGGTAAACTCTATTTTTTTTGTTTGGGTTTTTTTTGTTTGTTTTTCTTTTTTTAATTAAGAAATTTTCTATTCATTTTACATACCAACCACAGATCCCCCTCTCTCCTTCCTCCTCCCACCCCCCCCAGCCTTCCTCCCCAACCCACCTCCCATTCCCACCTCCTCCCAGGCAAGGCCTCCCATGGGGAATCAGTAGAACCTTGTACGTTCAGTCCAAGTCCCTCCCCCTCCCCCTGCACCAAGGCTGTATAAGGTGTCCCACCATAGGTAACAGGCTCCAAAAAGTCCACTCATGCACCAGGTCAAGCTACAAGCAGGTCAAGCTACACAATTGTCTTGCTTATGCAGACGGCCTAGTCCAGTCTGATGGAGGATCCACAGCTGTTGGTCACAGTTCATGAGTTCCCACTAGTTTAGTTGTCTCTGTATGTATAATGGATAAAATCTATTGTTAGAGTTAACAACTGTTATTACTATATTGTTAATACATAATGAGTTAACTCTATGAACTAGCCATAAGCTAATATAATATCTACAGCATCTGACACTGGTCCATCCCTCTCTATCACAGTTCTCTTGAACTCAAAGGAGCCTCTGCTCTAAGTTCTTTTGCTCTTCCTAACAAGTGAAACTCTCTTCATGTGATGGCTTCATAAACTATTATTTAATTTAAATTAAGAAACCAATTAACTGAAATGTTATTTAAAATTTTGAGTAATCATTTTATTTTTAATTAGGGGGAGTGGGGAACACATGTACATAAGTGCAGGTACCCATGGAGGCCAGAAAAGGGAGTTAGATTCCTTGAAGCTGGTGCTATGAATAACTGTGAGCTGATGGATGTGGGCTGGGAACAAAACTCAGGTCCCCTGCAAAAGCAATATTCACTCTTAACCACTGGGCCATCTCTTTGGCTCTAATTTTAAACAAGCCTGGAGCAACATTTAAGAGAAATGACAGGGGATGGGGATACATGATCCTTCCTGTACAGATACACCGTCTTTCTTTTAATTTCTTGTTTTTCTAGCTGCTAATCACACAAAGAAACTGAGGCACAGAACTAAATTATTAAAGTGAAAAAATGTATCATCAATAGGATATAGAAAATACGGACCCCATAAAGACAATGGGTTAATCTGATATTAAGGCTGACCAAATAAATGTTCCTGGCTAGTATCCAGGAAAGGTATCCTATGGAAGAAATTAATGGTAGTGAGCACTTTGGAATTTTTTAGGCATAGTTCCGTTTTTTGAGTCCACAAAAATAAGGTGTTCCTACACTTCCTTTGTGAGGTGTCATCTATCTTATATGATTTCTTTGTGTATATCTTCTTTGATCCTAAATATGCTTACAAGGAGATGTTAATATTCTTTGGTTTACTGCTACCAACCCAATCTTCAAAAGAATAGTATTTCAATCCTGCAAACTGTCAGTAACTAAAGGAAATTAATTTTGGCAGTGTGGATTATCTAGTAGCAAAGTTTCTAGTTTGAATGGCTCATTCATTTATTTGCTCATTTGGTAACTACTGACCACTTCCTATATGTTTAGGCTTATGCCAGGTACTGGGCCTATTCTCTACCCTCACGGAATTTAGATGCAATGCCCACGTGTTCAGTGGACAGAGATAATTGTTCAAAAGGTCAAGGAGGGTAATGTGATATTCAATCAACACACACCTTGGAGCATTGCTCATATGCAATGTGGGGTTATGAAAAATAGAGGGGAGTGAAGCCAATTTTAACTACTAGAATTCAATTTCAAGCTATCTGGGACACCAACGCTATTTTCCTAAAATTAACCTTGACTTTGTGAACCAAGAAATCCTCTCACACTTGGCTCTGATTCTTAGGCAGCAAAATTAAACCCCTTTCAAATGCAGAAGTTCTTTTCTTTCTCATCTCCCATTCAGAGAAGATAGCTCAAAATATAGTAGACAGAGCACTCTATGAAATACAATGGCATGAAAATTAGATATGCCCAAATCTCCAGAAAAAAAGGTACACTTTTTTTTTCTAAGAAAGAACTAAACTGTAAAGGTGAGCTATATGGTGAGAAGATTCTGAATGGGGATATAAACCATGACACATTTAATGAAATTGCCTCCCATAATCTGGATAAGGGGAGCTCATGAGGAAGATTTACCACATTCCTGCACACGCTGGAGCTCACACACAAAGATTGTAAATCTCTCTGAGAAGGGTATACACACATGCACATGTGTGCAAGCACACACACACATACACACACACACACACTGGGAATCTATTAAAACGGTACAGGACAACACAATCAGCTCTTAAGAGAAGGATTCATTCCTCCTCTCTTCCCAAGCAGAAGATTTAAAGCAGATGATCCATTCCACACCCTACTCTTCCATTTCCCGTTGTTTCAGCTTTGAACTCATCCTTCCTGGCTTGTGTGGCATCCTCACACATGCACGGCTGTAAGGCTGGATGCAGAGACGTGCTGAAAGCCGCGGGTGCAGATGGTTTTCCTTCCAGTGATGGGACCAGACTTTGCCGTCCATTTTACCGAAGTAGCTTAATGTCACTTCAGGCAAATTATCTAGTAACAGCCACTGTGACACACACACACACACACACACACACACACACACACACACACACACACACACACTTTGGTCACAGAACTGTCTTTCACTGCTGATTCCATGATTGCTTAATAAATTATTTAGACTGTGAATACAGACGGACTACAGTTATGTTTAGGGAAAGGGAATTTATTGGCAGTCTAGGGGAATAAAGGTGAGAATAAGCAGAACAAACACTTAGACGATGGCTTCTTTAGCTGCACTGACATTGGTGCTAATGTTTGGAAAATTCCAAGTGAGAATATGAGTATTAAACCATAAACAGTAAGTTGTGTCACAACATGTAATATTAGCTATTCAAATGTGTTCTCAGAGATGATTGAGGAAAGAAAACACACACAATACATTGTTAAGGCTTAAAAAAAACGTAACAGGCTATGAAGAAGTGCAGGAAATAGGGAACAAACAAATGCACATCTAGACCAAAGATGAGAAGGCCGCACATCAACAGGTTTATAGTGGCTACCCCCTCGAAGCAGAGCTGAAGCCATGGTTATTTGCATGTTGGTTTATTGCTTACATTATTTGTGTAATTGAAAAGTTCTAGTTCTCTCATATGTCATTAAATAGTTACAGACCCAGTTAATAAGCCAGTGGGTTCTGTGACCCGTGACATAATTTCTTGAAATGTGAGATGAACTGGATGAATCCAATGGTCTTTAGAGTTCTTCTCACACCCTCACAAGGGTGAGAAGCTAGAGGCGGAAGAGTATGAAGATGATAACACCCAAGTACACCTTAATATTTTCAGCATTGCTAAGAACCACCTACACTTCTAGCAGGTGCGGGAAATCTGAAAGTGGCTCACAGATCACTGCTCCTTTGGGATGGTATGTGCACTGGGAAATGAAAAAAGATTGAGCTGATATTTTTCCCATGCATCATAAAAGGCTGTCCCAAAGTCTGAGATAATCCCTTTCCTACTCTCTGTGTGGAGAAAGTGTGATTCCCAGTAGATGGGAAATATCTAAATGTTCTTTGTTTTATCAAAATCATTGACAAGGGTAAACACTAATTTTGTCATTTTAATATCCTCATGTAAAAAATTTAAGTTTCAAATTTTAATTTTTTTGTAATTTAAAATTTACTTTTTTCTGTGCACGTGTACATATGTCCACATGTGTGTGTTTATGTTCATGTGCATGCAGGTGCCCACAGAGGCTAGAGGAGGGAGGCAGAGACCCTGGAGCTGGAGTTACAGGTGGTTGTGAGCCACCCAATGTGGGTGCTGGGAACCAAACTCCACTCCTCTGCAAGAACAAATGCTCTTCACTAATGAATGGGCTATTCTCCAGCCCCTAAGTCCCCAAATTTAAAACCATTTTTACCAGCCCCAGTAATTCAGACATAGAGACTTCAAATTCATGCATGATGGACATCCATTTACGCACATTTTATCATAACAATATTTACAGCCTGAGGTTCTCAGTCAAAAATATATTCTATATATAAATTCTTGGTGCTTCCTGGGTACATATCCCCATTAGTCAATGGGGTTCTATAATTGAAGACGCAATTCCTCTTTTTATGGTACCTGGGGTGTAGCTAGAGTTTTCCTGCCTGACCCACAGTCAGGACAAATCTCTCTCACCTGCCAGTCCCACAGACGCTCAGACCCGACCAAGTAAACACAGAGACTTATATTGGTTACAAACTGTATGGCCATGGCAGGCTTCTTGCTAACTGTTATTACAGCTTAAATTAATCCATTTCCATTGATCTATACCTTGCCACATGGCTCGTGGCTTACCGGCATCTTCACATGCTGCTTGTCATGGTGGCGGCTGGCAGTGTCTCTCTGATTCAGCCTTTCACTTCCCAGCTTTATTCTCCTCCTTGTCCTGCCTATACTTCCTGCCTAGCCACGGGCCAGTGATTTATTTACCAACCAATCAGAGCAACACATTTGACATACAGAGAACATCCCACAGCACTGGGGTATCTATTTTGCCTCAATGGGCTATATAATTTATTTCAGTTTTGCTATTTGCCTGGCCTGGTCCAGTACTTCAATATGCCATCTTGGGGGTGGGGTGGGGGCATACTAACAGTCCAGGAGAGAACTCCAGAGGGTAATTAGAAGATAGACTCTGCCCGATGAGGTTGGAAAAAAACTAGTCCCAAGTTCATTTGCATGGTAATTTCCTAGAGTTTGATTCAAGAGTTTGACATCACTGACCAATATTCTAGTAATGGTATTTCTGGATCCCCAGCAGCTAGGGCTGGAAAGTAAACCAAACATAGAGAAATGTAGTGGGAGCTGTCTGAGACATGCCCTGAAGCACCACCCCTAGTGAGGTAGCAGGTAACTATTACACCTGCCTATGATCTTGAGGTACATGCCCCTGGGGTATGGCCACTCAGGGGACCCTTAAGACCTGGGATGCACATACATGGCTTTTTCTTCACTACCTCATGGTTTTGGATGCTGAGATGGACCAAGCCAGAGCTCTCCAGAGAACAGTGCTGGACCGTATCTCACCCTTCCAGGATCCTGCAACAAATTTCTTTATTCTGTCTTGTGAGTTAACCCCCAAATAAATTCCTTTGATCATTCGGCAGACTCTGAATTGACAGCAGTATAATCCTGATAGAGAAACCCTAAAAGCCCAACCCTAGGAGCGTGTAACAAACCTCAGCTATGCTGAGAGCGCTTCCTCGCCCACCATCCCTCACTAGCCCTTTAAATACTTTGTCTTGGCTCTCCCCTTTCAAAATCACTCCTACCATATAAATGAAATGAGAAAGCATCAAGAATGCTAAACACTCCAGTCTGTAATAGGATTAGAACACCTGTAAGGTGTTAAAACTGATTTCATTGTTTCCTATAAACTGACTCCTTCCTCCCCAGAATAGCACTGGGTTGGGATGTAGAAAGCAACTTTTTAAACAGCATGTATTAAATCTGACAAACATCTGGTCAATCAAATTTACAGCCATACACAGGGTCTCATAAAGGTTTATTTCTTCTTGAAGAACAAATTTAAAGAATTTTTTAAAGGGGAGGGGATTTTATATATGAAAAGAAAACTAGGCCTGTATTTCTTGGCCTGGTTGATTTGAAATGCTCCTTACTTTGCCAAGGACTGACCACAAGGGGTTCTGTTTCCTCAAGGCAGCAGCAATGAGGCTGCTCAGAGGCCACAGCATGCTCAGAGGCTACAGCATTCCCAGCCAGCAGAAACAAAGCCTGGATGAGTGGAGGTGAATGTTCTCAACAGTGGACAGAGCATGATGGCAGCTGGGGACCTGGGTAGACAGGACTCAGCCCTAGAGCATAGTTCTACTTAGCATTTCTGCCATTCCCCTGCATGGCATGGTATGGGACATTCCCCTTTAATCCATATGGGATTTGAGTTACAGACGAAAGTCAGCCCCACATATGCTGGCATCATGTGCCCCCAACAAATCCTGCAATAGCTCCTAAATTAGCCAAAGCAAATGAGCAAAGAGATATTCTGAAATACACAACTCTGAGGGGGGGGGGTGCTTTGGGACATAATCTCGTATGAGCCAGCCTATGTAGCCAAGCATCCTCTTCCCTCTGCTTCCTGAATGCTACAATTACAGGTAAAGACTGTCATGCATGAGTATATATATACTCATGTGCATGAATATATGTGATGCTCAGGATGAAACCCAGGGCTTCTTACATGCTAGCTGAGCACTGACCAACTGAGCCAAACTACCAGCCCCTGAAATAGTAAGCCATCTAATCTTTTCCCTTTCCTGGATTTGTTGTACCACCCATAACATGACTAGATACCCCTACAAGGGAAGGGGAGCTAGGCAAATTAACCGGGGGTACCCAAATTGTCAACCAAATAGGTCATCGGTCCCTCAGCAGTTCTCTTCTGAAGGGTGGGTGCATACAGTCTTCCAAAGGACCCATAGCAGGAAGAAGAGAGCTTCAGGTGCTCACAGTTGGCACCCAACAACCTTGTGGCATTCCTTGTGGCTGCTCTTGCTTGCCTTCTCCAGTCCCCAAGAGCACACCTGGAGCCACCACCCAGTACAAGTACTTACATAAAAATGCTTGCCCTGGCTCTACGTTGAGGAAGAACTCCAACTAAGAAGCCATAATGGATGCAACAGCCTCTCCCACAATATTCACACATACAAAGGATAAAAACTGGATCTCTCCTATACCAATTTTGAGTGATTTTTGATATGTCTTAGACCTGAATCTCCAAGGATGTTCTCTTTTATCACAGGCTATACTAGATCCCAAAAAGACAACAGTGATCCATCTGTCTTCCTTCCTTCCTTCCTTCCCTCCTTCCCTCCCTCCCTCCCTCCCTCCCTCCTTCCTTCCATTCTTTCTTTCTGACAGTATCAATACTATGTAGCCCTGGCTGCCCTGGAAGTCAGAGATCCACTTTCCTCTGCTTCTAGAGTTCTGGTACTAAAAGCAAGCGCCACCACACCTGACCTTGGCCATTCTTAAAAGAAACCTGGAGCTCCGTCCATGTTATAACCTACAGATGGCTCTGACCGCTTGATCCTTTCAGAGTAACAAGAAAAATGGAAACGGAGTAATTCCCAAAGACACAGAAGGAGTGGCTTACTGTCAACACAGAGGGCCAATTCTTCTCCATGTCTAATATGGAAGATTGGCATGGAACAAACTTTGAATTTCTGAATTCTTCACAATGAAAACGTATAAAACTTCTGACCCTTTGAAGGACCCTTACTGAATGCTAGGACGGGATGCTCATTACAGAAATGAGAGTAAGAGGTTACTTTGCCTTCCTCTGTGACAAACAATTTCACCCAAGTTTGCACAACAGCTCAGACGCATTCTGACAAAAATCACTCCACAGTTAATCCTTGTATAGTAACACCCCCTCCAAACACGTACACAGTCCCAAGTCTCAGTGGCCACACAAAATCCCGGCACATTATCCAGCACTAATCAGTTCCTTTTAAGAGGCTTGACTACTCATGGAAGCTCGAGGGTGGAGGAAACACCCGGCGCCATCTGAGCTCCATATGGTTCCAGTCCACCTCTGAGAGTAGACAGCTGGTTGCTCACTCTAGTTCTGCTGAGAGGTCCACTCCATGTCCAACTGAAAGGAACTCAAGCCTCACTCATGCTAATGAGACTCTTTATTAGCCCAACAGGACAGGAAGGACTCAAAAGCTTGGTATTTCTGACCAGTTTTTTCAAACAAAGACAGTGAGGGTCACTATTTTTGCCCTAAGAGGGCAAACAGGAGAGGAAAATTCTAACAGAGCAGAACTTGAAGCTCTTCACAAGGTTCCAGAGAGGCCCTGAGGCCTCTCCATAGGTGTCGCTGTGGTCCTGTCCTGGGCTGATGGGAATATTCTATATCATCAAGAGGAAAGGTAAGCTTGAGAAGAGTGACTACCTGAAAATTAATGATGTCAGTGTGTCTTCATATATCAAACTAATTTGAAAGGGCTTTAATTTTCCTAAAGGATAAAAAAAGGTTTCTTTGCTAGATTAAACTTGCGATTGTCATTCATATATTGTTTATCAGGTAGTCATCTCTACGCTCGGTATTTTTTTGTTTTTGATTTTGTATACTAGTTAGCAGTGAAGACTTGTCTGCATGCATCAGAAGGAATAAAGAGAGAAATGTCCTTAACTGTCAGTTTTAATAAGAGGAGTCAACATGCCTCTATTCAGGTTAAATATTGTCCTGTCACTTTTCAATAGAGTCAACAGATTTTTTTTTAAAAGAAAAGTCAAAAGCACTGTTGTCTGCAAAAAAAAAAAAGAAAAAAAAAAAAAGAAAAAAATCCCTCCCTGTCATAGAATGTCAAAGCCCTTCTTTATCTGGGGGAGGGGCGTGGAGGTAGGGCAGAAAAATCTTTTGTAAAATGTGAAAAAAAATTACCACTCATAATTGGCGCTGACATAAAAAGGGATTTTTTTGTTAGAAAAACAAAGAAAATCTCTAATTTAATAATCACCTGCAAAGTGTTATTGTGATGGGGACAGAAAAAAAACACAATCAAAGTCATCTTTTTTAAAGCAACTATAATGTTTTCCTAGCAGCCACTGTGCTTAGGCTCACACACCCCAATCAAGCAGTGAAGTGCAGAGCAGGGGCGGGAGGGAGCAGGAGCAATACAAACTCATACAAACTCCTCAAGCAAAGTTTCTGGAATAAACAAGTGACAGATAGATGACACACAGTAAGGAAATGCAAATGGGGCATATGTTCAATAAACTCAAACAAGAGTTGTTGCTGTCTTAACCTAAAATATATTCCTGTGAGCTGACATGTTTGGGATTGAATTATAGAACAGCCTACCTTCACAGGTGGACGAATGGGTTAAAGATGCACACTTAGGAAAGATGGACTAGAGGGAATTGGGCATTGTGAACAGATAACAATTTGTAGAATAGACGAGCAGAATCGTCATTTTTCCCCCTCTCTTTCAACTGCCTGCTGATTTGTTAAAAATGTGAACTCTGGTTGGAGTTTCCAAGATCCAATATGTTTTTATTTGTAGGAATTGCTGTAATTTTAGAAATTATTTGAAACATGAATGAAACTATTTCCAGTTAGTAACCATCTCTACCAATTAGGTCAGTGGGGGAAAACTGTATACAGCTCTCCAAAATAAGTCAGATTTGAAGCTATCAACCCAAATGGGATCAGCAATCCTGAGACTGGATGGAAAGCTGATTGAAGATGCCAACACTTGCGTGTTATTAACACTTGGGCTTTGTCGGTGACCATGGCACACAGGCTACAACAGCCGCCCTAGGGAGGCTGAAGCCACAGCAGGACCCCGAGTCTGAGGCCAGCCTGGGCTACACAATGAGTCTGAGACAACCCAAGATTACAGAAGATGCTGCTGTTGTAATGAGCAAATGAATACTATAAAGACGGCTGCCTTCTCATGTTTCAGGCAGGCTTCCTGATCCCCTGGATGTCTGGCTTGCCAACAAGGGAAGACCAGAGTTGAGCAAATCTGCATCAGGTTCTTGAAATGAGTGATGAAAGGAGCAAACACCCACAGCAGCGAAACAGCCTTTGGGATGGGCGATCTTGATCTCTGCAAGGTGATGTCGAGCTTGTTCCCGTTGGCCCTGTTACCACGTGTGTTTGTTTTAGGAGTTGTCTCTTGCTTGTGAGTCATCATTGCATTTAAACAAAAGCTGGACATGCTTTTTACTCCTCCAATCCGTGCTGTTTCTTTCTATTGTGTGGGTGGTAAGATGCATGCCTATGGTAGACTTCACATGAGCACAACACTTCCATTTGAGAGATGACCACTTGTAAACCCTATCTATGGACCAGACCTTTCCTGGGCACAATTTCTACTTCTTTTCCCACAAACAGCTTGTAAGACACTTACAAGTAAAAACAAACACTCGGGCAGAGCTATCTCCTCAGATCTGTGATGTCAGCAAAGTAAGGATGTATTGTTGCTACTTTTACTGGCAAGTCTTGTGCCATGTTCTGCGCCTACAACCTACACAAAGGTAACAGGATCCACTGGTGAAGTAGAAAGTTACAACAATCCTGTGGGTCTCCTCTACTGGATTTTGTCCTTTGATATATAATTAGACCCTACAATCATTTACTCATCTTGGTATTCAACCCTGCCTTGTCCTTCGGAAATAGACTCTTCAAGAGCTCAAAACCATGAAAAGAGGCATTTACAGGGAAAAAAAAAAGTTTATGTAAATGGTATCAGTGTGAGAATAGTATAAAATTCAGAAAGGAGACCAGGAGAGGATAATGTTAGGTGATGCAGCAGAATGGGATGTTGGTAAAAGGCTGGGAGTTGCCAAAGAGGTTACAAAGCGAATTGTTTTTTCTAGTTTCAACTCTGTCAAAACTTGTTTTTCTTTTTTCATGGTGGATAAGTGAATTCAGCCTTTTAGGTACTGAGGTATCAAGAGCCGTAAAAATAAATATAATTGGTGAAATTGAGAGTATAAAACTCAGAAGGAAGCCCTTTGGCTTCAGAATGGCCATTCCATCTGTTTGTATAGAGCTTGGACTGGGCAAGTGGCAGGTGCTGTGTTCAAGCCAGGGTGTGATATTTTTATTTATGAATTAATTAGAATAAACTAGTTTTGTTTTTATTTGGAAAAATCCATATGAATTTCTGCTTATGAAAGTTAAGCAGGGGATATGTTTGTAAGTCACTTGTTGGCATTTGTCCTTTGTCATGGAAGACTCAAAGGCAAAATATATATTCCTGCTGACTAAGTCTCCTCTCAACTTAGTAACCCCAACTTTTCTTTCAGGGCAAACAACTTGCCTTCTAAGTTAACCTCACTCATTTTCATTTCCATGGAAACAGCTGTTAAAATTGACATCTTTGTATACTCACAGTTCATTGATGGACAGAACATCTGTTACTATACAGATATAAAAATAATTTTTGAAAAATAAAAAGACTTCATCAGAGCTGGGTGGCTTTTCTTTCCCTAAAGATTATTAATACCCTTTTCTGCTTTTTGGTTGGGATTTAGATTTGAAACCTTATAAATAAACCTAGGTATTCTACAGTGATATTCGTGCTAGAAATAAATGGGCAGTCTAAAGCTTAGTTGCACTTTCTTTACAACTGGAACACTTTAAGCAAGGATTCAACAAACACTAAGGGCAGGTGAGGTGGCTCGGCAGATACAGGTGTTGCCGCCAAGTCTGCCAACCTGGTTTCAGTCCCTAAAACTCCACCGAACGAAGCCTGCCCACAGATACACACACACACACACACACACACACACACACACACACACACACACACACACACACACACAAATGAATAAATGTAATTTAAAAAATACATTATAAAAACATACAGTCTGAATAACTTAGTGAGGTATAATGATTTGAAAAATGTGGAAAAAAGATACATTGGAATTTATCTCCCACCCCAAAGCAAGAGAATTTGAACATTTTAAAGGACCACAGCTCAAATGATGTTGTGGTATTTCATTTTGAAAGTCCTAGGTATGTTTTTGAATATCTTAATTGTAGAAAGAAGATTTTGATGGAACTGCTCTTTGGAAATTATATAAATTTGTGGGAATTATATAAAATTTTCTGGGATAACTAAAAACTGAAACTGCCTGTGATTTTTGCTTCATCTCTATTTGGCAGAGCATCTACTAGAATTAAAAAGGGACAGATAATTTGATGTGTTTTGTCTTAAAATTTTTTTCATCAGCTTCCTTTCCTATAACAAAAGTTATAACTTGCATATTTCAATAGAGAAGTAAAATTAACAAAAATTCAGAACATAATCCAAAATACCTTATGTTCTGATTTATAGTCATTAAAATAGCCTACCTTGGAATCCAAACTGTGTGTGGCCACTGTATGCCGGAGAATGTTATCAAACAGGAAGTTGGGCTTTTGAAAAGGGGCCTCTTTCCAAAATAAGTTGTCTCCCCTTCATAACTGTGCACCCAGACTCATTTCCAGCCACAACCTTGTATGGCTTTGCACTGTATTGCCTAGTTTAAAAAACATGTTTCTCGGCATTCTCTTTCCTTCATGGTTTTAAGCAAGTGTTGCCCACAAGCAAAGGCTGATATAAGATGAGGCAGGCAGAAAAGAAGTATTGGCCCCAGTCCTCTGGAGGCCCTGACTGCTGGCATCCCAGGCTGAGTACCAGTATAGCCGTTGCTTATGTACATTGCTGGGAATGTTAGTTCGCATGAGTGACCACAGTAGCGCCTGGTCTCATAGCTGCTCCTGCTGCATCCACTTCTTTTTTCTCCCAGTCCCCAGCCAGATGCTCCTGTAGCTCTTTAAAGAGAAGTTCCATCTTTCCTTGTCTGTCACTCTCGCCCCCGAGACAGAGGCACTCATGGTTTCAGTGAGACTCCTTTTTAGCCCCATCCTCCCCTTCATTCATTTCCAGCTTTTCTTTCTAACTAGCTAAACGGGACCAGCAGCTACTGGAATTTCGATTCTAGCTGCAGGGGCAGCAGCTGGCACCACTAGGTAAAACCCCTTACTCATGGCTCACCAGGGTTGAAACATCAACCTGATTCCTCCAATCCAGGTGACTGCTGAGTTTGGCTTTATGACCCACCTACCATATACAAAGACTGAATTCCACAGCTACCTTCTTACAGGCAGTCTTTCCAAGTGGGTTTAAGATAGTGTCACCATCCAATTCTCAATTATTCTGGAGCTGATAGAGAAAATGCCCGGGGAGGGTGTGGGGCCATCAAGATGGCTTATTGGGTCAAGGTGCTTACCACCAAGCCGGATGACCTGAGTTCAATCCCTAGGATTTACATGATGGAAAGAGAGAACCAATTCCCAGCAGTTGTCCTCTGACCTCTAGCAAGCATACTCCCCCTCCCCCCACCCCCCGCAAACACACACAAAATATATGTAGCAACAACAATAATAATAATTTCCCAGGCGTTTGACCAGAAGGAAGAGAAATCTAGATGCCATTTCTGCAGATTAACCATTAAAAATCTCTCCCTAAAACACGAACATCATATAAGCTATTCAATGCTGTTCAAATTTACAAAGCCTGGGTCAGTAAGGGCCCCACATACTTGGTCCATTTTGGTGATTTCAATTTTCTTTGGGGTGGAGGGAGAGGGAAACCCCACAAGGCTGGCATTCTAAAGTTTCAGGGGTGGGAAAGCTATTTCATCACTTTGTGTGTTTCTGGGTCTCTCTGCAGCTTCTTCTCCTCTGGTTTTGTTCCTGTACTGCTCATTAACACCTCCCCCAGAGAGTGGGCAGGAGAAGGGAAAAGAGATAAAACTCAAATCAGACAATTTTATCAGTCAGCCTGTCAACAAGTTGAATATACCGAGAGCCCAGGGGGTACACAGGCACTTTTTAGCAGCTCTGATAAAAGGTTTGGTGGGGGAGGGGTCAACACTAATGGCAACATGGAGATTTTTTTTGTGAACTATCAAGGGATTTTATCGATTCATGCCCTCCACATCTCCATTAGTGCAGATAATCAAAAGTGGGGCAAAAATAATTAAGCATCTCTAGAACTTTCTTAAAGAAGATATCCTGTAAAAACCCATCACTTTTATCCCTGGGTGTTTGGGGACCTGTTGGGCGGTTCTAATGGAAAACACGCAAATTAATTTCTTTGGTTTGTGTCTAGATTCTTTAGAATGTGCTTCAAGGAAAAAGCGAAGTCGTCCCAGCAGGTCCTCCAGCCCCTGACAACCTTGTTCTTTCAGCAGGACTCCAGTTTAGAGAAGGCAGGAACTGTGGAGGGGACTTGTCTCAGGGAAGCAAGCAGCAGGGTCATTGGTATGATGACGAGTCAGAGCCTCATAATGGAGGATTACACTAAAAGTGTGCTCTGCACACAGCCATGGCTTTCTACTGAACTCGGATGCCTGCATAGCCACCAAGGCTCTCCAGACTGTCACCATGAGGCCACTGTGATGCTTTGCCATGTCGTGTCCATTCTTTCTTAAGGACGAGCATATTCTTTAAGCTTAGAGTTTGACAAGGCATTGGGAAACATACCCCACCCACACGCATGCACGCAAGCGCGCACACACACACACACAGTGCAATGGTTACCAGCTGCAAACTGGAACTCTTGGGAGACTGCCATGTTCAAACACTCTGTTCTCTTCAGTCTGGAGTTCTAGAGAGTTCTTGGGGTTTTGTGAGGTTTCTTGACCCAGACAAGCCAGTCTTTGTTGCCATATTCCCTAGGCTCCCATTTCCACAGCTTTTCCATGGAGCTCAGCCCGTAAGAGCAGGCTGAGTGGGAGGCTGGAAGAAGAAAGGAACGAAGGAAGGGAGGGAGGGGTAGAAATCAGACTATTCCCTCTTCCTCTTAAATTGTCCTTCCAGAAGCCTCCTTCACCTGTAACCTCCTCTCTACTGGAGTTGGAATGCCTACCAGCTTGGGCTGTGTTTTTAACTGTAATCCTAGGCACTACCCAGTGCTACCTTCTCCCTCCATCCCTTGGCCAAGCAATGATAATGTCTTCATGTTGTTGCTAATCTTGGCCTGGAAACCATTGTCAGGGCTTTCCAGCCTCCCTAAGCCCATTCAAATAAAACTGCATCAAATGTTCTCCCTTCTAAATACATACATGGCCTCTGCTTCCCTGAAGTCCATGCCCCCAACACAGGGAGGGAACACAGACTGCAGGCTGGCTGTCTTCTTAGCTGACTCAGTAGCTACAACCTACCCTCTCATGGTATAGTTGACCCTGACTCTTAGAGCTAGCTAATTCTTTGCTGGGGGAGGGAAGGTGTTCTGTGCATTGTGGGTAATTCAGCAGCACCCAGCCTCTAGTCATCAGACTCCAACAGCACCTTCTCAAGCAAAATCATGCCCGGACACTGCAAAGTAATTCCCAGGAAGGTTCAAATCTTCCCCAGTTGAAAACTCAGGCTGCAGAAGAGAAGATTCCGAGACTGGGTTCCTCCCTTAAGCCGCCCCTTCCTCTCCCTCTCCTTTGGGACCTAGTCAGCAAGGGCTGTGATCAGGGACCCCAGGAGCCTTTTTCTATCTACTGATTACCAGGGAATCCCAAGAGGACGAGAGAAAGGATCATCCTAATTGACTCTGAAGGCTCAAGAACCGGTTTCCTTCCCTGCAAGGTATACAGCAGCCTGAGTGTTCTTATCTACCACATCACTTCTTCAGAACATTTACAAAGCATTCAGGCTAGAGCCTTGAGGTAAAAAAGGAAAATAAGGATCTTCTTGAAGAACCATATGCCATGACACCACCTCCCCACCCCCCACATCTGCATTTTCAAGTGCAAACCAACCAACTGTGTGCACCAGAGTTTCCTCCTTCTGGCCCCTGGAGGGGACACGGCCATCTGATTGTCATGTCATTGAGAAAGGGCGTGAAGGGACTGCCAGCATCTTCTACACAGCATGCCAGCCTGGTTCCTGGAAGCCTGGAGGTAGCACTGTAATTTAATTAAATGTCAACCCCCAGGTATTATATTTCAAATGCAAATAACTTTGGTAATGTAATATTGTGGCTGAGACTTTAAACTCAAGGAAATCAAGAAAATCAAGTTATGGCTACTCCTAGAATTAACGTTCCTCCACACATTCCTTGGGCACTGGGCTTGCTTTGTGTTGCTAACTACCATCACACACACACACACACACACACACACACACACACACACACACACACCCGCACATCCCAACGCTGTTGGATATTTACTGGGCAGGCTGGGAAAACCTTGCTCTCAGGAGGTAAAAATGAGTGTTCTTTAACCTGGACTTCTGACCAATAAGTAGGACTGTGGCCAGAGTGAGGAGTAACAAGGCAGCGAGCAGAAGTGGGGGGCAGCTACTCCTGCTCAGCTGCACTGCTGGCCAATGCCAGCAGCTCCATGTCCCTAGTTAGCCCTTCATCTCTCAAGTCATCTTTTAAAAGTCACCAGTAACTTCCTTGGGCATGACCCCATTCATAGTATCATAGTGATCATCTTTTTAAAATTTTTTTTATTTTATAATTTGATTTAATTTTACATTATCAGCCACGGATTCCCCTGTCCTCCCTCCTCCCCCTCCACCCTCCCTCCAATCCACCCTCCATTCCCATAGACCTGTCCTTAGTGCATAGTGGTCATCTTATCATGCATTGAGTGCTCACCAAAAAGTAAGCAAAATACAAATGCAAAATATTGAAAAGATGAAGCAACACAGTTTTGTTGCTTTTCTCTAACAATTGCTGAGATGGTCCTGGAAGGACAAGAACCACTGAGCCCCAGATTCTCGAAGTGAATTACTCAAGAAAGCAGTCCCACACCGCAGCCATGCTCCTCCTTACAGAAGGCTAGGGAGCAGGTGAAGTAAAATCACTGGGAAAGAAGCTGGAATCTGAACACCTTGAGGTAACTTCCCACCTGATGTAGACCTGGCCAAAGCATCTATATAACTAGCCTTGCATATTGTACATGTATATATGTATATATATATAGACATGCATGTGTGTCATGATGACACTGAACATTTTTCTCAAGAGACAGGGTCTCACCGAGTCTAGAAGACTGACTAGCCAATGAGCCCCAGGGCTCTACCTACCTCCACCTTCCCAGCACTGGGATTACAGGTACCAACGGCCACAAACAGCTTTCATGTGCGTATGTTAGGGGTCCAAACTCAGGGCTCCTCATTGTGCAGCAAACGCCACACCCAAATGAGCCGTCTCCTCAGCCCCAGCTCTGCACATTTTAAAGGAAGAAGTTAGGAAGAGGTTCTAGCACACTGATTATGTGAACAGCTCCCAATCAGATAATTTATGAAATAACCACATACTAAATAGGTAACTTCAAGAGAATAGTCACGTTATATGAGTCAAGCTGGCACTAAAGCAGTGAGCTAGCAATTTGGGAAAAGGCATTTGAGGCGCTGAAACTCAGAAATCTATACTCCCCCTGAAGATGCTCTTTTCCTAGGCCCAAAGCAACTCCATACTATCTCTTAGGTGTAGAGTTAGCATGGCCTCTTGTCTTTCCTGCATTTGAGATGAGACTAGAAAAGACAGGAGATGTTACCAGATGGCCCTTGCTTGCATTCCTGAAGCCAAGCAGTTTCAGGAAGTCAGGTACCTTTGCTATAGCATCCTTGGACTCTCCAGTGAAAATTGCATAGTGGAACTCAAGGGCCCCACCAAGTACAAGAAGAAATATTCATTGCTGGAAGCACCCACACTCATTTATTTACCTCTTCATTAAAGGAATTCCCGCCCTATTCCTAATAAACATTCATGGCTGCTTCACAATTACACACACATTGTAAGGTAGGAGAATGGAAAGGAAGAACGAAAACCCAAGTGTGTACTGAATAGACCTGGAGACAGGTAAATTGTAGCTGGGACTTGGTCTCTGCTACTTGGTCACGGGTTATGTTCTAAGATTTTCCAGCAGCACACCTCAAAGGGAACACCTTTATCATTTACATAGTCCCCAGTGTCCACAAAGTTAAAACAAACCAAGAAAAGCCCAGATATTCCAGATACTAACTAACATTGAGCAGAAATTTCGCCTGTAGAGCCCTGCTTTGAAGTGTGTTTCACCAATACCCATAGCCAATGCAGAAACCCAGAATAATGTTTTGTTATTTAAATCTTTGCAGAAGAAGCTGCCTTTCTAGTTGGATCAACTCACAGAAGTTACAGCTATTTTGGAATATCCCTTTGATCACTAATATGTATCCATTTCCATCATATTTAACCTAGTCACCCATTGGGAAAACGTGAAAAAAAAAAGCACCTTAATGGAATGCCTCTAATAGGGCTGATAGCTCCTGAACTATGGACAAAATGGTATTTGAAGATGTTGAATAAGTAGATTGACTACTTATCCAGTTAGAATCTCCAAAGTGTTGATTAAGAACCCCTCCTCTATCACTGACATTCAAAAGGGGACTGGGTGGGTTGTGGCCCTCTATCAGGATAAGTCACATAGTTCACAGTACATTATTTTGATCTTTTGGCAACATACAAAAGTCACCAAAGACTTCTTGGTGGGGCCAGAGTCCACAGGGTGAACCTAGTTCGTAACTATATATGTGAAATGTGAATCCCAGGGAAGGCATGTTTTGTCAAACTCTGGATCCCAGCATCCAGAGCAGATAAGCACTCCAACATCACACTGGCCATTACTGGGGGAGAACCAAGTCTTCCTTTCTTTGAAGAGCCAGGCATTAGCTCTCAGCTGATGCTCTTGGCACTGCATGAGTCCAGTCCCCCCCCCCCCCCGGCAGGAGATGTGTATTAACACCAGAGTTCATGACTCGTAAAC
The DNA here is from genome assembly GCF_007827085.1 of Peromyscus californicus insignis. Lineage (NCBI taxonomy): Eukaryota > Metazoa > Chordata > Mammalia > Rodentia > Cricetidae > Peromyscus > Peromyscus californicus. The sequence continues at coordinate 103,122,174 of NW_026294606.1, forward strand.
ATGGCCAAGCGAAACTTACTCACTTTCAGTGAGAAAGTTGACTTCTTTCTGATCACAATTTTTAATTCATTTTTATTACTTTCAAATGTATTTTTTTCAAACTGCAGAAATATATGACAGAAGAAAAGAGAGCATTTATACCTTCATCCTCCACACCTCCATACAGGTAACAACACATTGTCTATTCATACACACTTGCTCCTGTGTGTGTGTGTGTGTGTGTGTGTGTGTGTGTGTGTGTGTGTGTGTGTGTGATTTTTATTTACTGGACTTTTATGTAAGTGGGATCAGAGCCTAAGGGCCATGCTATAGCTTGCTTTTTTCCCCCACTTGATGTTTCTTAGATCAGTTCTTATAAACCAGCAGGACTGCCACATCTGCTTGCAAATGTCCCCCACAGTACACCAGCCAGTCAGACTGTCCCTCCACTAACACGCCATTTCATTTCACATGCCAGAGTTGATCTGATCAAATCCCCACCCTGGAACATGGCTCTACATCCCACTGTCTGTCTTGGTTACTTTTCTCTTGCTCTGATAAGATACCAGACAAAAGCAGCTTGAGGAGGGGAAGGTTCTTTAGCTTATAGTTCAGGCAACACAGTTTGCCACGGCCAGTAGAAGGTGGCATGGTGGCTGGAGTGGAATCAGGGTCAGGGTGAGGAGCAGCAGGAGGCCGGTCCCATCCCATCTTCAATCAAGAAGCAGAGAGTGAACAGGACGTGGGGGCTGACCTATAAAACCCGAGCCTCGCCACCACAGTGACACACTTCCTCCAGGGAGGCTATACCTCCTAAAGGTCCACAACCTTCCCAGGCAGCAGCACAGCTGGGGACCAAGTTCAAACAAGAGAGCCTTTGGGAGAACCCTTCACATCCAAACCTCAACACTGTCCTTGTCGTTACAGGCCACAACAGACAACACATAAACACATATATTTGTACCTTTATTAAAACGTTTCTATTGCATCCCTACAAAGCAGTCGTTAGTCAAAGGACATGAGCATGTTTTATGTAATAACCATTTCCAAATTTACAAAAGCCTAGTATCTTAAAATATCAATTCCTAATTATTCAAGGTTATATTGCATACAGTTACCATACACAACAACCAAAATGTCACTGTGTTCCTAATGCGAATGACCACAAGTCCGTGCTGACAACCAAGCTCTTGCTAACACAATGAAGCATCATGGTTACTATTAATATAACATGCTGTCATTTAAAAAGAAGTGATGGCCAGTTGTGGGAAGCTGGTGGGGTCCTGGTAAATGGTTGTATCCGCTACACAGCTCTAGGGACACCATTCACACAGATGACAATATATACAAATGAGGATAGAGCCAGCAAAGCCCTACATAGTGATTCCTTGAACAGCTGCCCTGTGGAGACTCCAAGAAGATCAAACTCTTCTTAGTTCCTCAGAGGCATCCTCCACCACACATCCAATGAATCAAGCCACTTTGCATGTGATGTCAACCCAGCAAAAACTTGGGCAAATTAATCCTTGTAAGACACGATTCATTAGGATCTGAAAGATCTTTGTCCCATTCATTCACCCAAAGGGCATAGCATTAAAATGGCATGATCTCTAGTGACGTACAAAAGTAGTTATTAATTTGCGCTCATTATCCAAAGATGTTTGCAAGTAGCCTTTGGATATGTCTCGGGTGTGCACATATGGCACTTGACAGAGAAGATCCAGGGAGTTGTCAATGGCTGCAGGTGACACCATTTAATCCAAATGACTCATCTACGGATAGAGTTTACTCAGGGCTTCTGAGGTAATTATTTAGCAGGCAATAGTGACAGGCTAGAAGGGAAGCTTTCAATTACTCTTTCACCAGACATCGTCTTCTGCCTTGCCTGGGTGTTTCTGAAATGTCTTCCTTCAGACCAGATCACACACATGATCAACACAGGTAGATGAGTGTTGTGTCCTGCACTGGAGGAACCAACCAGAGAAGAGACTCACCCCCGCCCCCTTTTCGTCACTGTGCACACGGGACATGAACACCACACTCTGATTCCTGGAGTCTTTGTTGGTGTTCTACCTCATCTCATTACCTAATCTTGATTCACAAAGGCAAAACCCATTTGCTTCAAGACCAGTCCATATTTCTGACAGCTTCTGCATTCCAAATATTGCCATTCCCACCACCCCCTTTAAATTCCCTATCATTATTTCTCTTTGGTGTCAGGATAGCTAGTATTGACCCATAAAGAGTGTAGCACAAACACAATTTTTCAAGAGCTGCCCCAAACAGATTGGATTAAATCTTGCAATTAGCACATCATTTGCATCTCGCAACAGGAAACTCACTGTTGGAGCCACAACTTGGGAGGACTCGATAGAATAAGCTATTGTTGAAGTAATTCCTGTAAAAGGTCATAAATTTAAACCCTTCAATTTTTTTGACAACCTCTCAGAAATGAGTGATACAGTTACTCCTGTGTCCAAAAAAGCAATAATGCCCACACCACTTTTCTTTATAGGCAGGGTGGAATATTATTACCCCATTCATCACAGACTATTCTGGTTATAAAGTATGTTTCTTGATATTTGAGAGACCTTTTTCTTTCACTGTCTTAAAAAAGGCTGAAGGTCTCTTGAGCTGGGTGCCAGCGGAGCCGTTTTCTCGTAATACATTAACGTCTCCGGTGTCCCCAGAACAATGGTGACATTTCGCAGAGTCTACTGAATTCTATCTCCTTAGAGAACAGAACGAAGAGCTACTTCAAGATTTCTATTTGTTCTGGTTGGGAGTCTTCCTATGGTCCTATCAGAAGCATGGGATGGACATAAGGCTTAAACACAAAGTCCTTCACAAGCCACGAGGCAAAATGAAGGAAAAGAAGACAAGGCGAAGGGGAGCCCTGTGTGTGTGCCACAGGCATGAAAATTCTGCCTTACAAACCACCCTTATCCAAACCAAGGAAGTATGCAGCAGAGTCAGCATCCAGGCTGCCATTTTGCATCACAAAATTGACTGGCTTCCTAAGACCCTAGCTTTTGCCATGAACATGTCCTGTGGAGCCCACAGTTTTCAAACTGCAATATGATTTATTTCCAGCCTGCATATCTAGACTTCTGTCTTACTGACAACCCTGAACCATCAGTGTGGGAGTCCGTTTTGAGTACCCTCTGGTATCCTGACAAGTCAGCACTGGTCTAAGGTCATAAGGTGCTTGTGGAAATTGGGAGTCTATCCCTGCCAATCTACTCAATTCCAATTTCTCTTTAGACATTTTTTGTTTGGTATTTTTACTGTTTGGTACAGGCAAGAGAAAGGGAGGGAGGGAAGAAAACAGGGGGGAAATGAGTGGGAAGAGAGATTGGGGGGAGCCCAAATCAAGCATGTCATTTGATTATGGCATCAATCCCGCTGTCGTTGCTCTACAGTCTAATAAACTTTAGTGGCCTGGAGTTACTCAGCTGGGCACTCAGTTACTCTTGCCATTGTCTGGGGGAGGATCTGTCAGATTCATAAATTGTTCTATCACTGAACAGGGAAAGGCAGGCAGACGAGAGAACAAAACCCACAGAAGAGCTCCAGAGTTCCTCTAACTCCTGTTTATGATGTGTAGTAGAAATATCTTTTTTATAGAGAGAACAAAAGAAGGCTTAATAGCACTTAGTTTTAAGCCTTTTCCAGGGACCACGTGTAAGTGTGGCACCTCCGCAGTCTCTTGGCAAAATACTAAATCCAAGGCTAGCTGGCAGAGCCATTAGGAGGGTTGGTTCTCTTAGGGAGCCCCTGGCTTATTTCCAGCCCCTACCCCCAGGACTGTCTGTCCTCTGCTGAGGATATCACTGATGAGACTATTTCCTGTATGGAAGGCCAATTTTCTTAAAATATCAAGGCAGTGGAGCTACAGCCATCTAGCTAATGGCATGATTCTGTTTGGGCTTCCCCAACATCAAAGCTAAATTAAGGAAATTACCTAGTGCTTTCAGTCATCCCTTAGGCAAGATAACAAATACCCTGAAATTATCATTTATGTAAAAACAAAACAGACCAAAATCCTCCATACATGTAATTAGCCAGAGTCTACGCTTCTCTACTATTAAAAGGCAGGCCCTTTCTTCCTCTTACTGCTGAAGCACATAGTTGTAAAAAAACAAGGGCTATGTTTTCACATTATTAATATTCAATAAATTCTAGAATTGAACTTTAAAAGTTTCATTAATCTTTTTTTTAATTAGGGAAAATAGTAGAAGGATTAATGGAAAGCAAATGGACATGCTAATTTAACAAGAAGGTTTGTGTGGGTGGACCCTGGCACTGCTGGAAGCAGACAGTCCATTCAAGAGCATCCAGGATTTCTGATGTCTTTGCTCAGAGGAGAGCTGCTTATCCAAGAACAATGATATCAGATTCAGTGAGCAAGAAACAAACTTATTATGCTAAGTCCTTGCAATTGGCAAGGTTATTTTGTTTCTGTAGCAGAGCCTAGTTATGTCCTGACTAACCTAGTAATAACAAATATCGGTGCTGATACCTATTCCCTAATCTATGTCCCAATGCCAGACAGATATAGATATGAGTGTGAAGGTGTGTGTGTGTGTGTGTGTGTGTGTGTGTGTGTGTGTGTGTGTCCATACGATTTCACGTCTCTATTTAGATGACCAATAAGCATTTCAAATGGAACGCTGCCAAAAAAAAATCTTGTTCATATACAAACAGATGTTCATGTACATAGTACTTTCCCACTGGTTTTCCTATCTTATTAAATGTCATCAGTACCATATCCATCTGTTTAGTACTCAAAGTGTGCAGTTGGCTTCCATAATATTTTATCAATGGAGTTGTAGGAACCACTTGGAATCATTGCTTCGAAATCTACTTGAGAAAATTTAAAATCCAACATTTTAAAATTTTCATGGGAAATTCTCCATCAGTGAAATGGAAAGAATGGAAGACACACCTTAAAATAGGCCCCCAAAAAAGGTATTTAAAAAAATTGAGACACTGACAATTTTGTTAGGTAAGTCAAAAATACAAAAATAAGAAACTTAGGTCATGTCACATGAAAGCGAATATTTCTGCTCTCTGTCTGCTTCAACGAGCTATAAACTTCAATTGGCTTTTGTAACACCATACTTTAAATATCATCCTTTCTAAACAACCAAAGACAGTTCCTCAGTATCATGTAAATAAAGTTTTGATTTCTGTTCACACTCAAGATCCTTGTTCCTCTCCATCATTCACCAAGTAGTCGTATGGACCTTAAAGGCTTCTTCCTTCCGATAAATCCATCTTCCCTCCCTCCCTCCCTCACGCTGTTCCTCCTCCTTTTCCCTCGGCTTTAGTGAGGTTTCCCAGCATCTCCACCTACACTCACCATATCCCAGCCATTCCCACTTCTAACTCACTCTCCTCTCAGGTTGTTACCTAGCTCGCCTTTCAGAAACACATACTGGCTCATAAATAAAATTCAAGTGCCTTTGTTCAGGAAGCATATTATCTGAACTCTCTCCCAAACTGGCCTTTCTAAATCATCCCGGGCTCTAATCTCTCAGACACATTCCCTCCATCCGGTCAGGTAATTTACCACTTTCCACGTGGACTGGGTGCGTTTGTCTGGCTGTGCACTTGGGTATCCTCACACTTTGACTGCCTGCTGAACTCCATTCACCCTCCAAGGCTCAGCCTAAGAACAGTCCTGTGTGTACTATAACTCCCTTTCCACACCCTTGGTAATACCACCCGCAACCCCTGGTTCCTCCCTCATCTGGAGCCACGTAAGGCACATGGCTTCTGGGGTGCTTTTCCCATAACACTCAAATCTCTTCATTGTGTTATTAACTAATACATATCATTAACTATGTTATCATAAAAGATTTTTTGAGGCATTCAAAAAGAGATATAAAGTAATACAATGGAGCAAAATTAAATAGTATCAAAATGGTTAATATACACCAGGCAATACTACCCCATAACAAACTGTATGTGTCACATAAAGGAGTCCCAGGGAATGTCCAGAGCTCTGAAGACTGGCACCAAATGCCATGTGTATAGGGAGTTTGTACAATCTTGGACTTCCCATGCAGTGGGTAATGCAAGGAACGAGTGAAAGGAAGCAATGTAAGGTTCTGTTCAGAAAACAGTAAAGGCCGCTACTGGAAGAGCAGCCTGGATCATCCTGAACAGCAATCAATATATGTGGAAGTGGGCCGAACTGCCCCCAGAACAGTGGAGGTTACATTAAACCAACAGGAAGTAACCATCTACTTGTCTTGCCATGTACTTAACAGACCTCAAGGACAGTGAACAGGCCAATGCCTGAGCATTGCATTCATTCACCCAACCGCTCATCTATTTGACCATGAACACTCCCCTTTGCAGGGTGAGGGTGTGTACCTTACCTCTGAGATGAAACTGGACAGGAAGGAAGAAACCAGCCGAGGCTGAGAGCTTCCCCTGGGTTGGTAAGTTGCATTTGAAGAGCCCTAGATGGTGACAGAATCCATCCAAACCAAGGCCAGCAAGGAGAGGAAACTGAACTGTAAAGTCTCAGGGTGGAGGAGGTTGGAGTGCAGTGTCTGCCAAGACATACAGCGCTACTCTACCAACTTTATTAAGAATCAAGAAAGAGAGGGGGAAGATCTTATTACTATTATCATGATAATGGCATTTGCAGATGACACTAAACGGGAGGTGTTCCTAACAGCAGTTAAGACTGGCACACAATACCACGCAGGGTGTGGATCTTAGTGAGACGTCAAAAGTTGCACAATGAAGCGCTGGCGGAAAAATGCAGACACTCTATCTGGGGATGAATATGCTTAAGAACTGAGCTTGAATGGGATTCCTGGATGGCAGGAATGGAGAAAACTACAGAGCGGTGGCCTGGGAGGGACGAGCGGAGGAGAGGGAAAGCTCAGCCTTCAGTAGTCCTCAGTGCTGGTATTTTTTTCCGCCAGGCACACAGGGCATCCCCAGTCATGGCTGCTGGAGTCAGTCTCTCCGCGCCAGCACTGAGACCAGACTTGGAATGCTGCAGGCAATTAGGGGTAATGTGATGCCTCAGTGGGAATTTTGAAGAGAAAAGAAAAACAAATCAAAGGGAGTGAAACATGAGGAAAGACACAGGCGATAAAATGCACATAATTTGACTGAATAACAACCTCGGGGACCATGATAACCATCTACATAGCATAAAAACCCAGAATGGGGCCTGGAGGTTTACTGGCCTGGGCATAATTCTAAAGAGTGTGTGGAGTCTCATCCATTAGAAAACTTGAGAGAAAGACAACATTTTGTATCCATTTAATCAAAGCAGGGGGTATCTGTGGTGGGGAATGTTCAGACCTAGGTTTCCAGAAACTATCCATGACGCGGAACCATTTTTCAAAATGCGTGGACAACCTCTAGAAGAAACCCAAAGGCCACTGTCATGGAGACCCTGAACCTGGAGCCACAAAACCCCTCATTCAGTGACTGAGAAGCACCCAAGAAGTGTTTAATGACAAGGACAGCTCTGTGCCTATGCTGTAGTGGACGCTGCCTATAATAATTTGAACAACAGAAAATATACAAATATAGCAGTAAACTAGATTAGAGAGCTTTGAGCAGAAAAGGCACAATTTAATGGAAAAAAAAGCATCAAAAGGTGTTAAGTAAGTGTCATGATGCACTGTACTTTTAAAAACACATGCTAGGTGGTGGTGGCGCACGCCTTTAATCCCAGCACTCGGGAGGCAGAGCCAGGCGGATCTCTGTGAGTTCGAGGCCAGCCTGGGCCACCAAGTGAGTTCCAGGAAAGGCACAAAGCTACACAGAGAAACCCTGTCTCAAAAAACAAACAAACAAACAAAAAACCCCACATAATTAGACCCTCGGTCAAGGGGTGACCGTGTGCAGCAGATTTCAAGTGTCCACCCTTGTCTCCACTAGGACTTAAAAGTTCACTCCGTGTATGACTATGCATGTACATGTATATATATAGTGCAGTGGGTATGTACATACTTATGTATATATCTTAACATATATATTTGTTTGTTGGTTTGTTTAAAATAAATATTTTAAGAATAAAGAAGCTGGAGAGAGACCTCAGCAAGTAAAGTGTACAAGGACCTGCTTCTGGTCCCCAGGATCCACATTGGAAAAGCTCGGTATAGTAGCTCATGCTTGCTCATGATCCCAGTGTTTGGGGAGATACAGAGCTGGAGCTCAGAGCCTAGCCAGTCTAACCTGCTAAATGAACTCAGGCCAGTGAGGGGCAGCTCTCTAAAGAAAAACCAATGGAAGGCATCTGAGAAACAGCACCTATGGGTGCCCTCTCATCTACACATACACACACGTACATGTACACAAACACATGCACCTGCACACACATGAACACACACATGCATGCACACACATATACATTTTTTAATATATTAATATTGCTTTATGTTTTAGAGCCCCACTGTCCCATCTTCAAAAACAGAATTGGGAATCAGAGCACAGAGTAAACTGTTCTGCAGCTGCTAGTTTCTTACTCTCATAGCATAGCTCCCAAAGCCTCCACCTGCCTCTGAGCTCTTCTTCAGCTCCAGGACAGACCCTTGCCATCATGTCTACAGACTCACTGCCCCAGTGTTTAACAGTCACTGGACTGGGCTATCTACCTAACTACAGGCTTGTCTTCTAAGAAACAATAAGGCAAAAAATCACTTCCAAAAGACCCCATCTACAAATACCAACTAGTATGGGATCACGTCTCTAAGACATGATTCTAGGGGCCATACCCAAACCAAAGCAAGGTAATGTCACCACCAAGGGATAATAGGATGTGGGGAAATACATACAGGAAGTACAAAACAACGTGTCTATGCTCATCTCTGACTAGCCACGGGTCAGCAGCCTCGCATCCTCTAACATTTTCACAGACAGCGCATCTACAATCTCCCCGAGTCTACCGCCTGCTAGAACAGACTTGTTACTCCAAGCTCAGTACCCGTGGCACCTTCGTGGGTCACCTGGTGATATGCATAGAGCAATTCTGACCTTGAGACCACTTGGTGTGCGACTTCAGCTCATGTGGATCAAGGCAGGGCTTTCCTTTCAGCTCTTGCATTATAAATGGGCATCCTTTTCCAGGCTTAGTGCTACTTTTTGTGTGTGCTGTTTCTTAGTGATTTCGTAGCTTCCAGTGACCCCTGAGTACAGTGAGGCACTGTGATGTGCCTAACAGAGAAAATATGTGTGTTAGATAAGCTTTGTTCAGCCATGAGTTACAGCACTGTTACCTCTGAGTGCAGTGTTAATGAACCAACAATATATATTAAATAAGGTGTTTTTAAACAGAAACACATAAAACAAGGTTATGTATTGATAGGTTGACAAAATACTGTGACCAGAGGCTGGCAGGGCTGTAACCCTGTATTTCCCTTAGGAGCAATGGTTCAGTGTGCACTAACTCAATGTTTGGAGGAACTTCATAGACTAGAGCTACTGCGAGTGACAAGAATGAGTGTGTATGTACATGTGCTCATTCATAAAACATCATTCTATTTTTACATCCTTTGGGATTGCTCCCCAACTTTCTACTTTGTTTTGTTTTGTTTTTCACTCTCCTTTAAAAAGAATTTATACCATGTATGTTCTAGAATATTTCCAAATATTATTGATCGTTATGTGTGTTTGTGCATCTATGTATGAAAATGTGCATTCGTAAGTGTAGCTGCCCACAGAAACATGAAGAGGGTATGAGATCCCATGGAGCTGAAATTACAGGTGGTTGTAAGCCACCCAACATAGATCTTAAGAACCTAATTCAGGTTCTCTGCAAGAGCAGTGTGCATACTTAACTAATGAGCCTTCTCTCCAAACTAGTTTTTGTCTTTTCAATGTGATTACTTATAACTAGATGGATATAACCCTCAAATTACTAACTAATACATGAAGTTTATTATGCTACTGACTCTACAATAAATATCCAATAGAAATTATAAATAATACTCATATAATATACATATGGTATATCTTCAGAACTGATACATTTATGCATATATTAGCTATATAACACACATCCACCCAGCTATAAAACATGTTTTCATAAATAAAAACTTCTAGAACTTAATCATTATCTTCTTGTCCATCATCTTCCCTCTCTGAGTATGTTATAGACCTAATCAAATATTAATGCAAAACCATGTTTTCATTCTAATGGCCAAGGGGAATAAAGCAGGCTTGGAGATCTTGCATGGAAGCCATATTCTTTATCCTGGTATGGAGAGGTCCACATGCTTTATGAACCAGAAGTCACAGACTCATGATCCTGGGCTGGCAGCTCTCTGCTGTTCTTGGGAGTGGGGCATCTACCTGTCTCCCTTCCAGGATCCTCTGAATCCCTTCACCAACCTCATTGAAGGCTGATGAAGCCCACATGCTCCTCTGTGTGCCAGCATCCTGTCTGTGATGAGACAGCTAGCTGACTGAAGAAGCCAGCGCTCAGTGGTTAGGGCTTCTGCAGTCTCAGGAGAGGCTCCTTTGCTTGGCATTTGGACTCCAGGTCAGCCTGGGCTCTGTGGATCTGAACTGGGGCAGGCTTTTCTACCTGTGTCCTGTCTTGGTGAAGCGAAGAAACAAGCAAGTATCAAAGGAAGAGACGGGGAGACAAGGTTTCTGACAATCACACAATATATGTAATTCAAGAACGGCTTGCCTATACTTCTGAGTTCTTGAAAAAAAATCTGTCAGACTTCTCACAGTACCTATTTCCCTCTCATCCCCTGAAACAACAGTTTGACTAAATGTTAACAGTAATGTCGTTATTTACAACTTTTGTTAGACGTTTACTATAGAGATACTTTATATACTCAATTGTGTTTAATTATGAAAAGACTATTACACACAGACATACCTCAGTAAAGCAAGGTGGACAGCATCCCTAAAGGAAGAGGTGAGGTTGTTGTCTGGCCTACATACACATGTGCATATGTACACACAAATGCACGAATGTACAAGCACATATACATGCTTGCATGTGCACACACACCCTTACACCACAGACATTATTATATTCACATTCTTTCTATATACATGGAAACTGAAAATCAGAGTTTCATATGGATGATTAGTAAATGAATGACTCCACGAAGAATGGGAATGTCTGAATGAATAAAAGATGAACTCATCCACAGTTACTTTGCTTCTAAGTCATGGTTTGAATCCAGGCATCCTGACCCCTGACTCTGCTGTGGGATGTTCTGTATGGCAAATGTGTTGCTGATTGGTCAATAAATAAAACACTGATTGGCCATTGGCTAGGCAGGAAGTATAGGCGGGACAAGGAGGAGAATAAAGCTGGGAAGTGGAAGGCTGAGTCAGAGAGACACTGTCAGCCGCCATGATGACAAATAGCATGTGAAGATGCCAGTAAGCCACGAGCCACGTGGCAAGGTATAGATTAATGGAAATGGATTAATTTAAGCTATAAGAACAGTTAGCAAGAAGCCTGCCACGGCCATACAGCTTGTAACCAATATAAGTCTCTGTGTTTACTTGGTCGGGTCTGAGCTGCTGTGGGACTGGCGGGTGACAGAGATTTGTCCTGACTGTGGGCCAGGCAGGAAAACTCTAGCTACATGACTGTATGCTTGACTACAAATCTGTACTGCCTTATTAATCTCTAAGTCTCCTTTCTACTAGACGATACTATGTTCTTTCCCAATATTCTGGATTTTGCCAACCAAGGTCTCATGTCCAAGACACTAACCAGTATAAGTTAGACATAATCACATAAATAAATTCGAACTGAAGAAAGGAGGGTAGGAAAGAAGGACCTGAAGGAACAAGAAAATCTGAAGCTTAAACTCTCTGCCTGAGAAACTCTGTAATCCATCCCACTGATCCAGCTGTAATTATACCAATAAAGTAGATGGGGCCAGCACTATTTTTCAGGATGGTGCATAAATGTGAGTCATTCTTCATCTACTTTTTAAAAATTCCTACAAGAACTTCTGAAATTTATGAGTATGAACAAATCAAACAATTCAATTTTTGTTAATAATGCAGTATCCTTCTAATGAGATTTGGAGGGTTGGTAGATGAAGATCAGAGATCCTGTGGGTACATTCTAGAAATCATGCTAATGACTCATCGTTGACCCAAGCCTCTAACTCCAGCCAAAGGCAAGGAATTGAATCTCCCAAGTAAATATGCAGGTGCTTGGGACTCAGCTGCTCATGAAAATGAGGCCCAGAACATACACCCCACACCCATGATGCCAACAGAGATGAATCCGTAAATTAGATTTAGGGTTTTTGTTGCTGTTGTTGTTTTAAGTAAAGAATGAAAGACCTACTTGTAGCAGACAAGGCCCCTCATACTAGGAAATGCTGGTGGGATGTGTCACCCCTGAGGCTCCCACTCCCCCCATGGCTATGTGACAGGGGTGGCTGCTGCTTAGTCCTGCTAACACACACCAAGGTGAGCTTCTGACCACTTTCCCACCTCTTAGAGAGACTGGAATTAGACCAGCTTCTATTTCAAGCTCAGGGCTCCTTCATGGCTGACTTTCTTTTGTAAGAATCTCTGATGGTAGCTTGTTTGATTTAAAGAAAATCAATGAGGAGTTACATGAGAAGGAAGAAAACAGGAGCCCAGGTATTCCGGGTTAAGATAAAAGTCCAAATAAAGGGCACCACACACGTGTGTGCACTCTCTTTCTCCTGCCCTCAAAGCAAAGGGAATAAGAAGCCTTTGAGCTAAGGGAGAAATGGCTTTGTTGGAGGGACAGCATTTTCTTCATCTTTACAGTCTAATCCGATAGACCTAATCCAGTAAAAGGCAGGATGACTGACTGACGTGGCGTAGAACAGATGGGAAAAAAGGTAGTCACAAAAGGTGACTTTTGGTCCTTGTGGGGAAAAGGATCATTCACAACATGGACTCATTTCTATCTTTCTCCATTTTCTGGTAATAATGGGGGTATGCAGGATAAGAAAAGCTCACAGCGGAAGAAACCCCCTCTGACCTTGGTCTCTACCAGAGTGCAACCCTTGAGTGCACAATGGGGTCAGTTTGAACGGAGGGGGATTCACAGACAGGATAACATTTCTCTTTCAGCTTGTACCCTGACATTCCAAGCCTTTCTCAAAAGCCACCCCTTCCCTCATCCCACACGAGGGCCCCACCCTTCCCTAGCACTCTCCTGAGTCCCCTCAAGTCCCTATTGTGTGTGTTATTTATGATCTCCGGGCCCTTTCTTTTCAGGGTATCGGTCCATAATAGCGCCGTCTATGTTATTTATGACGCAAGGAATAACTTAAACCACATTAGGAGCCTCAACATTATAGGGGCTTTAGAGAGCTACATTTTTCTAGTTATGGTTAAACTACGACAGTGATAAATCCAATCGTAAGAGTGCAAGAGGGACTGCACGGGACAGGTGTTGCCCATTAGTCACCGGGAGGAAAGGCAGAACGTCTTACAGATGCTTCGGTGACTCTTCCTGAGAACAGCTGTGGGAATCCGAAATGGTGAGAGGCAGGGGGTTTGTGAAAGCCGGTAATGAGAAAAGATGGGTACACCAGCAGTGGGAGGGGAAGGAGGAACCAGGTTCAATATGCAGAAAACAGAAATGAAGCCCTGAAATCTCTGTCCCTGATCCTTATACCTCATGCACTTCTCCATGGGGTTCTCCATGTGTCTGGGGATGGGCTTCCACTGTGAATGGGAAAGCAGTTATTAGCCCTAAATACCATGGCCCATTAGTGGTACGGACTTCCTGAGCCTCTGTGCACCTGCCTTGCTAGATGTATCATCCATGAAAATCAGGGAACTGTTTTCCCACCTTTCTCCCCATGAGGATAGGGCAGGATGTCTCGAATTCAAAAATTATTCCTCCAGCACCCATCAAGGCTGAGTGTAGTGGCAGGTACTGTGAAAAACGGGAGCCATACACCAAGATAGTGCTGAGGTTAGCCATGAAAAGAGCCTAGGAGGGATCTTCATCCTAGAATGTTGTGCGTTTCGGTGTGGAAATAACATATGTAAAGGCCGTTTGTTATGGTTTGGGTGTATAATGCCCTTCACAGATTCGTGTTTCAACACCTGGTCTGGGGAGCCTTTGCAGGAGGAGGCATGGCTTGCAAGGGTGGGCCACTGGGAAGAGGTAGGGTGAGTTAATTCCAGCCATGCTTCCACTCCTGCTTTCTGCTCCCTAGTCCATCAGGAGCAAGCCTGTCCAAGAGGAGCAAGCCTCTTCCGCATACATCTGCTATTCCAGCCTCCATGTCTTCCTTCTCACGGTAGACTGAGAACTTCTGAACCCATGAACTCCAACAAATTCTTCTTTTATGTTGTTTTAGTCAGGTGCCCTGTCTCTGTGGTAAGAAATAATAACTAGTAATCCTTTAGGAAAAGAAAAAAAGAGCAAGGGGATCATCACAGGAAGCCCTGGCATGGAATGGCAATCTGGACCAGAAGCCTTGTTTCCAGTGGTTTCTGCAGCCTCTGTGTCTCTGGTCTCCATAAGGCATAGGGAAATGTGCCACCATTTCAAACCGGAGACTTAATGGGACAGAAGTAAGGCTAAACTTATCCTGACATCTCCATAAAACTTTATGAAAGCAACTTCACAGCAGACATGTTATTTCAATAGAAGTTATTAAAATTCAGTGAGTTTCAAACAGTGGAGACACAAACAGCCTACCATATTTTGAGAGTGTACACTCTTGAGGTCTTCAGGCATTTGGAAGACATAGACTCACATTGAGACCATTATGACCTACCCCAAATCCTGTACAGATACCCAAATCTCTTCAGCTACTGTGTGTGATGCCTTCCTAAGAATTCATTCCATCTTCACACAACCCTCATTGTTACAAGCCATTGTGTTGAGATTAGTAACTTCATCCATGAAGAACCTCATTCATTCAATAAGTGTTTATTAAATACCCACTCTATGCCACGTATTGTACTTAGAGTTATGAATTTGGTAGCTAGCATGAATTTCACAAAGCAACTCCATTACAGGGTTCTCAAAGTTATTGTCTTCCTGGTTTGACCCAATCCACTCCTCTTGGATGATAATGCAACTAGATCCCTTTGAGAACATGTACAACCCAGGCTTTGATAATTTAAAGATTGATTTTTTTTTTTTACTCAACTGATAACAAAATGGTATATATTCATAACAAGCATGGAGTATGTAGACTAAAGCCCTTTTCAGGCCTTTTCATGGTTTGGTGGGAACAGTCCAAACCAAAATTTAGATATAAATTGGACCCCCCCCCAAACCAAAAATCGGAAATCTAAAATCTGAAATTTCATGAGCATGCACACAATACCTCCCATGGAAACGTCCCTGTCTGCTCCCATTTGATGAGGTGCAGTCAGAATGCAAACACACTAAAAGTGCTGTATGAAATCACCACAGACAAGTGTGTAAGATAGATAGGAAATGTACGTGGATTCGTGTTTAGACTCGAATTCTATCCCCTTATACGGCTCCTTAAGCATATGCTAATTTTCCAAAGTGGGAGAAAATTAAGAATTTGAAGCACTTCTGGTCTTAAGCATTTAAAATAAGGAATATCTATGATGATAGTTACACAGACA